>NW_026851444.1:2400000-3751772 GCF_030913505.1 Colletotrichum phormii
TCTTCTGCGTGGTTGCCTCTGACTCGTGCTGACTCGGCTCCAGTATACGACGACAACCTGAGCTCTATCAGCGGCGCAGTCCCCAGTCCTCGCTCCTCGCCATTTCCTTCAAACGGTGACTACAACGTGATGCAAGAACTTGGTCCCTCCTACGTGCCCATGCCGGATGCGTCAGAGTCATGGGGCCCAGGCATTCCCGTTTCCGTTCCTTCGACCGTTTCAAGCCCGTCATCGTCCGCCAACACAGACGAGTACGGCGCAGGCTACATCCCAACGAGCGTCCCCGCGCCGATGATGGATGCCCGAAGCATTCCGGCAAAGATGAGCGATTACGACGATGTCGACTCTGGTAGGTTGTCTTCCCTATGTGCGGTGGTTGGGTTGCAACGCAATTCTGAGGCGCTAACCACTCAGCTTCTAGACGCTGGATACCCTCACAACCACCACTCAATGGGTCATCAGTCGCAGGTTCCCATCTCCCACCATCATCAGCCGTATCTTCATCACCAGCAGTCGTGGAATTCGTATCCAACTCCGGTGTATTACCAACAACCGTCAGCTCATTGATCCGCCAGCCTGGCACCACCCTTTGGGAGATTCCGACCCTCATCGTCCCGCCAACTTGTCGAGTCGACCAGTTGATAGTCGGCTTCATTCAGGACTGCCGCCGACTGTCGCAACTTGAGTCTCTCGATAACATCCTCCGACCTAGTAGGGTCAATGTGAAGAATTTCCTCGAGTATCATCCGGCCTCGCCTTCGACAGAACCTCCACGATGCCAGCTAGCCGACCTTGATCGAGCCGCTTCCACAACAGTCACGGGTCCTGGCGCCAAGCATCCCATGGCTGAGCTTATCACCGCTCTCGTCAACAAGGCAGGTGTCACCAACGTCATTGAACGCCTGGCAGTCTTCGCCATCACTCAACGAGCCATCGCTTGGCTGGTACACCCAACGCTTGAGGCATATCAAGCCATTGTGCCTGAACTCACGCCGAAGCCGTGCCAGACAAGAATCCCGCATCCTCAGTGGGTCGATCTCATTCTTTGGGCACCTCTGCGCACTGCCATCATCGAACGGCAGGAGCTGTATGCCAACGAAGAATTCCAAGGCGTCTACTCGTCTAGCTTGAGACTGATCAGTTGGGCGGCACGTCCAATTGACGCCTTGGTGGTTGACCCGCAATCTGGAGAGATGTGGCTCAGCGACACGTTTACTGCCCACGCAATGCGCCTCGAAAACTGGCGCCTCAATGAGAACTTTGTTCGCCGTTACCCCGAGCTTCGTGGCTGTGTTGCAGTCGAAGGTTCCTGAGACGGATACGACACTTGGAGCCAAATTCTTCACCAATTTACTTGTCCATACTTCAGAACTTGGAGCTATTAGTCTCCAATTTTCTTTCACGTCCTCCTTCCTCCTTATGAGAATGTAGTTTCATTCTAGCTGGACTGGGATGGGACCTCTCAAGGGGGAAACACATCAAACACACGCACACACACACACACACACACACACTTTGCCTGATTGGGGGTCTGTTGTAGTAGATAAAACAAAAACGGGTTGGCTTCGTTATGGCATTTCGAATGCGGGCCAGGAGAGCACGGTGGGCTGCTGGGATTGCTTCTATCCTTTTCACTTACGACCTTTTTTCTTCTCTTCTTTTTACCCGCGATACCGGTGCATCAGAAACAGGTTGGAGGAATTCTGCGACCACTTCCAAATTACCACTGCTTTTTTTGTTATTGTTCAAACTGCTGGGGAGACTTGGAGAAAGGAAAGGCGCTTTACAGGAATTTGGAGGTTTTCTTACTATTTTTTCGCCTTTTGTTTTTCATCATTTTGGGTACCAAACCATTGGGCGGTTTTAGACTTTCTTGGGGAAACGGGGGATGATACACACATTCTGGGATGGGGATTAAAAGAATGTGATTATGGATTTTTTGATGTTTAACCATAGTTATGCGGGCTGGAGAGGAGAAATCCCATCCAGACCACGCGAGAAACAAACTACAAAATTTGATGAACAGATTTTACACATACACAAACACACGTACACATTGGAGAGTGAAAGTTTCCTATTGACTCGTGATCTTTTACCCCAAGAACTTGGTTGCAACGTTATGTCCACACGATGATTTTATGAGTTCAGTCGAGGCGCGCGGGCGCGGGAGAGAGACGTGGACAGGGGGAGGATGGGAAAAGAGATTCGACAGAAAATGGGGTAGCTAGTTGACTTTGAGTAGTTTGGGATGGAACTCTATCGTCTAGAAAGGCGGATGGTGACAACATAGGGACAGCCGATCATCAACTCTCCCTCGAGTCGTCAGTCCCGTCACACGCAGCAACACTATAGGACTATAGCACCCACCCCCCGGCTATCACAATGCCGCAATAAGATGCCGCAATGGAGAAAGAGGAAAGAGACTCCGAGAGAGAGAGAGAGAGAGAGAGAGAGAGAGAGAGAGAGAGAGAGAGAGAGAGAGAGAGGATGGGGGTCTCTCAACTCCGGTTCTAATCCGAGGAACCGACACAAGAATAATAACACCAAGTATACCAAGACCAAATCTTGGAAAGAACGGCAACAGTCGAAAACTCTATGTTGGATACCCCTGCTCCTCCTCCTTCTCGCCTACGGGATTTGTTTTTGCTGCTGCTGCTGCTGGACGAAAGAGAGTACGTACGGATAGAGATGGGATTCCTACCTCAGACAAACACACCCACCACACCACACCCCATTACCTAGTACGCATCATGGGCATGACATACTACGGATACTCCGTCCTGCAGCTCCTCTCCCCTTCATACAAGTGATGAGACTTGATCCAACCGAAAGGGGGTTAGAAGTCTCCCGTTTAGAGAGAGAGAGAGAGAGAGAGAGAGAGAGAGAGAGAGAGAGAGAGAGAGAGAGAGAGAGAGAGAGAGAGAGAGGGTTGAAGGGGTACGAAAAATAGAACAACCTTGCCCCGTCTCCAATCTGCAATGTCCAAGACTTTGAAAGTTGCTGCTCGCCATGCAGTGTACAATACAATAGCTTTCAAGACATGTCGACAGAAAGTGCCTTTCTTTTTTCTCTCTCTCTCTCTCTTTCTCTCTCTCTCCTCAGACGAGAGGCATTGGTCCAATCACGGAAAGCCGACTTAACCGTTTTACACTTTCTCTGCCTCTGCCTCTGTCTGTATGTCTCTCTCTCGTTTTGGTCATTAGGTTGGCTAGGCTTGATGCTGGGCTGTCCGATAGGACGCGTTCCGTCTCCTCTGACCATACTCAGCCGAGCCGGGCCGGCGCTGCTGTGCTGTGTTGTCTGAGTGTCTCGCCCTGGCTGCTGACACCACAAGGGCCCATGTTACCTTTCGTCCCCATTGAACTGATTGACAAGGCTTAGCTAGGGGACCGCATCACCAGAAAGTTAACCAGGTGGCCAGGTCGGCTTTTTGGCCGGAGACAAGAAGGAGATCAAGACTGGACGACAAGGTAAAGAAAAGTCTATGTCCGGATCGCCGCGCCCATCAGACAAGAGGGAAAAAAAGAGAGCCCACATTATTACTTCGTAGTGATTTAATGGGTTGGTGGTACCAACGAGTTCCAATAAGAGAGGGGGATGGGGGGACCCAGAACAGGGACGACGGGTGAACATGGGGCCCTCTCAGACAAGGGGAGGCGCCCTTGCCGCAGGGATAGACGCACAAACCGCGCGAGTGCCCGCTCTGCCCGTCGACTCCTCTCCTCTGCCAACGCCCAGCTGTAGTGTAGTGGTGGTTCGGGTGATTGTTGTTAATGTAAATTCAATCTATCGCTTGGAACGCTTTCCACCTCATATTTCTGCCTTCAATCTCTCTGTTGCAAGGAGGCCAATCTCTCTTCGTCTCCTTGATCTGAGCAGAAAAAGATCCATACAAGTAGTACAGTACTACAGGTCACAGAGTAGACGAAGTGGTCGTATCCACTCACACTCCTACACCGGTGAACTCTCTGCTCAATTTTCTCGATCCGAGCGGAAACGAGCAAGGCCAAGCCTGAGTGGCCGCATCGAAAAACCTGGGAAGAGAAGGTCACAGTATCGTCAATGTTGCTTGGACCCTCTCTCCCTCTCTTCATCCGGTATGGTTAACAATGGCGTCTACCGGGGTTACAAAGCAACTGTGTCGTCGTTCCAGTCCCACGCAACAACTTGAAAAAGGTGATGAGCAGAGACCCCCAATGAACTGTAAAGAGACAAAAAATGAACAACAGAAAACGGTCGACCTGACGGTCGGTCAATCATTGCAGCCATCATCCACAGCAGCAATCAATACATGATTACTTAGTTCCACCGGTTTCCCGAAGTGAACAGCCGGCCCTGGTCCCTGATCGCTGTTCGTGGCATGTATCAAAAATGACAGAAGCCCAGAGCCTCACAGCTCAACTGTCTCGTCGAGGAAGGGATCTTCTAAGCGCATGCTGCTATCTTAAGCGATGTGATAAATTAGCCGATGGGAGAGGGAAGCGACAGGAATCCCCCCGACCTGGCAAAACCATCATAACGGCCAACCAAACGCACATGCTGTTGATCTGAAAGGTGCGATGGGGACGGACGGGGGGGAAGGGTATCGGCCTGGTCGGCGGGTGTCTGCTACACTAGCAGCATTCTTATTCTAATTTGAGAGCAACATGGGACCATTTGATGATCCAAGGACGGCAGCAGGCCGTGTTCAATACCAAAGACCTGGAAAGCAGCGATATTGCGCCAGCCGTGTCGTGCCTCGTAGACGCCGATCTGGATATGGACCATCCCACTGACGCCCCATCTCCTCCCTTGCCCCTCTCGACATGTCTTCCTTTCCCCATTCCCGGTGGGGGTGCAACAAGATGAAAATGAGTGTGTTTTGGGCTCGGGTGTTGAGGGGAGGAATGGCATGGATATGCTGTGACGTGGAGTGGGTTCGCCTGCAAGATGTCACCTCCACTTGGAGTCTTGGACGAGTTAAGCCTCGCTCTCTCTCTCTCTCTTTCGTGTGCCGCATCCGGGCCCCTCCGTATCTCTGGGCGTGCTCCAGTGCTCCATTTTGTTGAATATGTTGCAACTTGTACAATGTATTATGTGGGTTGTCCAAGGAGATGGTTGACACGATGCGGAGCCTTGGATAATCAATTAATGCAAGGTGGTACGGGCGACAAATTGACCGCCCTTCCTAGACTCGCTTCGGTCTGAGCCCTGTCAACAATCGCTTTGCGTCTTACCTATCTTCCGAGAGGCTCCTGTGTATGAGCCACAACCACTGCCACCATCTTTGTCTACGGAGTAGACAGCAATGCGTACGACGGACGCGCGTGCGCTGAGGGCCAGCCGCCAGAGCCAAGATGCATGAGGTGTTCGCGGGCTGCCGGCGAAGGGACGGAGTAATCAACATAGGCACACCAGAGGAGGGGCGATGGTAGGTAGCGAACGTGGCGGGCCCATAGAGAGAGGAGCCAGACCCAAGTACCAGTTCTTTGGAGGTCTCGAGTCTTGGTTCTGGGTCTCGTAGTGTCCGCTATGCAGAGGTCCGGACTCCGAGAAGCAAGACAATTGATCAAGTGAGATATTGGCGATGTCTATAGGCTGCAGTCTACCTCCACAGCTTGTTCTGCCTTGGAACGATCGTGTTGCCGTCGCCGTCTTGGCCGATCTTGTCTCGCAGCGGGCGTTGACACATGCAGAATAGCGTCACCCGTAAAGTCGAGATCTGGTGTCAGAGAAGTCTTACATCTCAACTCGACTGGGCCTCGTCAACGGGCTAGGCGCATGCCACGAACGCTCCAGTAGCCTTCGCTTCGCGCAAGCCGACATGGTATTATGGGTCGACGTGTAATACATCTGCCCCCTCGGGCCCTCTCTCTATCGCGTATGCAAGTTGCTGTCTCCGCAAGAGTCGAGATGCATCAGACGATCGAAAACCTGACGACAGGAAGTGCTTTAGAGTTTGGCGCCTTCCAAGGCAAACTCCTGAGAATACGTAAGTGATGTAGACGACCGCGCTAACGATAGATTAAAAGGCAGTGAACTATCAGCGATCAGAGGAGTCGCGGAGTCACTTTGACTGAGTGGCAGGGGATGGGCTGGGAGAGATGGGATACGTACCCAGTCCCAGCCAGGGGACATCGTCCTGAATCGAGGCTTGGCTTGCGGGTTTCGCCCGCTCTGCAGGGTTACCTCAACTTGTGCTGGTCCTGTGTGTGGTGTCTGACATTGTCGACGACAAACCACAAGTGAGACTGCTCTCAGCAATAGCCAGCAACCAAGTTCTGGGTAAATACTTTGGCGCCAAGCAACTTTGGATGAAGGGCAGTGCGTGCGTGGGCATCCGTACCCTACGTATCCGTAGTAGGCAGTATTGACGCGTGCAACGGCACTCCGTCAAGGGCAGTGAAGACCCGGCCGGGCCAGGTCCGACAGTACTAGGCTGGCCATGTTCGAACCGGGGATGCACCGATGCATCAGAGTTCAACGGCATCAGGACGCCCCATGGGCTCGGGACGAGTGGGCGGTGCTGGATGCGGGCGGACCATTCGCCCGCTTGCCAGCGTGCTGTGTACAAGCAGGACTAGGTTTCATTTGGCCGTCTTGTTTGGTCTTTCATTTGACAGCTGGTCGACTTGGGTTATTTTTCTCCTCACCCCGTTCCAGGGCCCCTGAAGGTGACGGGGAAGAGGATGCGAGGATATTGCCGGAGGGTTGGTGCGTCGCCCACTCCGTCCCGCAACAGGATATGGATGAAAATGCGACGCTGAAAACCGGGGGAAAGGTTGAGCTGACCCATCAATAATGGCCCAAGGTTGTCATGGGCCTTGCAATGAACCCTTTTGGCAATGGTCGATGCGGCAGGGTGAATTATGGACTTTCTGTATCTGTATCCGTATTCGTAGTGTACGGATAGTGTAGGCCAGAACGGGTACCGAAGCAAGGTATCCGTATTTGTAAGGTAGGTAGGCTTGGAAATTCGCAAGGCAGATTGTATGAGGTGGGTGAAGAAGGGAAGGCGGCCGCACATCTCCAGGTGAGCTTTTCCACTTTGGACAGAAGCTCTGGTGGACTTTGAATTCCCCCCTGCTTTAGAACCTGCAACTTCCCGACTCGAGGTGAATTCTCGCGGAAACACCTGCCTTACCTGAGCTTCGATGTAAGGTACTGTAGCAACAGTTATCTTTTTTGGTCAAGATTTTGACCCTTTGAGGCGTAGCGCTTTCCAGCTATGAACCTGGGGAGAGATGAGCGCCCGAGCGTTCATCAGGGCCATGGGCAGCCGCATTAGATAGCGAGGGCATCAGAGTTGATGCTATCGTGTCTGCGCCTTACGCCTGTGCCTTTTGGTGTGCTGTGCTCTTCACTCTGGTGCACGATGTCTGGGTTGAGGGTCGTTAGGTGGGGAGGTGACGCGAGGTTAAACCAGCGAGGAATTCATCCAATCCAATCGAGTCCCAGTGCAGCGTTCTTGCTACCCCGCCGGCCGGGGCTGGGGTTTGAGCTGGAGCTGGTGCTGGTTTGAGCCAGAGCTGGGAACTGGGAGCTGGGAGCTGGGTCATGAGGGGTTTCCACTAGCCAGCGACTGTGCCCGCTCTCGAGTGTTGCCAGGTCCAGGACTAGGGTTTCGAGAGTCTTGGACGGGGGTTGAAGCACCACCGGAGTCTTTCAGCATCCGACGTTTTGGCGATGATGTAAAATCGCCGGATTTCACTGCCCCGAAAAGCAGGGAGCCGAATCCTGGACCGGAAAGTGCCGAGCAACTGCCAGTGGTCGAGGATCAGTGTTCCACACACACCACTCAGCTTTGGGGCCCTGGGGGCTTGGGTTGAAGGTCTCTCTGGCCTGGTTCGGGTCGGTCTGGGTCTGGCTCATTGTCTGCCCACTCGACCTAGTCGTAAAACCTAACCTACCGACCGGTTAACTATCCTTACCCGTACCTTACCGTGCCAAGCACCATCTTTCCGCTTATGGTGTAAAACGGCCTTGTCGAGGTTTTTGGAATTGGCATTGAGTTTACCGGGGCCCTCGAGCAGACGGCAGGGTTTCGTGCGCGCTCGCAGGCGTCTGTGACGGATTTCCATCCCCCTTGAACGAGGATAGCGGCCTTGTAAGGCAAAGTACTCTGCAGAGGGCTTTTTTTTCGACGCTAAGCTGCTGTGTATAGCATCTCGAGACGCCTTGCCCCTGGTTCATCGTCGGCCAAGTGCGAAGTTAAGCCGGGCTAGATCGGAGAGGATTGGGGCGGGGGTTACAAAAGATGCTTGCTGGATGCTGGAAGAGGGCGGTTCAAGGCTGACGGAGTGGACGAGGAAGAGGAGAGCGAGCACGGACTGTAGGCTGTCCCTTGATGCGCCTTATCCGTCTGCTCGATCCTAGTATTGTGTGTTCGGCTGTGTGAAGCACGGATATGTCCTCCGTGTGGTGTTATGGTGGTCCTTTCTTGGGATCGAGGGAATCGAGTGAAGTGAAGCGGAAAGGCGGAGAATTGCTGCTCACCCTCGCCCTTGCACTCAACTCTATGCATATCGACGGCAAAGAGCGAAATAGAAGACGGCGTACGGATAGTGTATCAAGATGGTCTGGAACCAACATTTCTCGAACCTACGATGCAGCTGAAAGATGCCAATCATGATGCCGAACGGAGGAGATACCTAGGTGTTTCTGTGTACGAAGTCGGTAGTGTAAGTATCCGCACTCCGGAGTGTCGATGATTTGTGGCGCAGAAATACTTTGACCAAAGTACCTACGCTAGGTACCTTAGGTTAGGAACTTAGGAGAAAGTAAGGAAGCTGTAGCGTGACGGCGGCTTGTTTAGGCGATGCAGGACCGGTGCAGGAGCGATGCAGGAGATTTGTTCTAGCGCCGAAGATGGAATTTTCCAAGAGGTGAGGCGATCCCTCCCGTCCGGTGTTGGTGTTGGTGTTGGTGCTGCCATGGCAGACCGGAATGGGAGTGTATCGGGAGGATGAGGGGGTAAGACCGTAGGGTTCCTTACTGGAAGCTAAGGTACGTATCGTGTTCTGCCTTTCATTCCTCCTTCCCGGGCTTCTCTCCCTAGACACCTGAGTTCCAAGGCACATACCAACGTCCAACCTCAAGTCCTCAACCCCCAGGGAAGGCAGGACCGTGCCCTCGGTGCCTTAGGTAAGGGAAAACCACGGACCTCAAGTCCGACCCCCCGTGCCCCCGATGACGGGCGGAAAGCACTGGCAGTGGCAGGCAGGGTGCTTTGACACTTTCCCGCTCGCACCCACCCAGAGACCGAGGGGGACCGCAGAGACCGAGCCTCGAGGGAGTGGGGGGTTCCAGCCAGTTCCCGGCGCTGCTTCCCGATTCCAGTACGATTGCCCCGAAGAGCCCCAGCCAACCCGAACATATCTTTGATAACCTGGTCGTCGCTCTTTGATCGATTCCTGGGAGCACATCACTGGTTCCTCCGGCGGTAGTTCAAAACGAAAGAAAAAAAAAATACAAGCTCAGGGGATAGACAAAAAACAAACAAAGATAAGCTATCCGCACCACCCAATGTATCCGTACGGATATGCCCTCCGTACGGTGAGGCAGAAAAGGCCCGGCACCTTGCTGGCCCTCTGCAAATCCCGCCTTCCGTCATCCACACGGATACCTTTCCTCGAGTTCCATCCGCCCACACCTTCTCGACTTCTCCCCTTCCCTTGACCGCTCCGATGCCGACCCGGGCCAACATGCCTGTTCCCGGCTTTCACTTCTTCAATCGTAGCCATGAACGGGATATCCATAGAAGATAAACCTACAATTGTTAGTAGTGTAAAGCCTACAACGCTATCCATAAAGATTCATACATGGAACATGTGCACTGCGCTAAGTTACATGCTATCTAGATGACCAGCCTCGTAGTTGCATGGAGACGAAACGGACCAAGCTATTTGGTACCCACCCGATGTAATCCAGGAACTGGATAGTATTCGGTTTGGCGTTATGGATACTTGGCAATCATAACAAAAGCAACGAGACTGGCGAACCCGTCTAAACAAGCAGCGGCGGGGCTCGGAGGGATTCTGCAACGTGCAACGTCCAAACCTCCTCCCACAGTCCACCTTGAATTCACGTTCAATGGATGAATGCTTTGAGCCCATGTCATTGGTTCTCACTGTGCTACCGGCCCATCCTCGCCTCGTTCGACACGACCTATCAGAACCGGAATGTGGCTCTCAATCTCATTTCTCTTACTTCTCAGAGAACAGCAAAGTTGACGGTCTCGCCTGAACTATCCAGTCTCGGCCAGGCCGTCGTCCAACAATAGGGTTCATTCCACTTTGTACGGTAGATGGGTTTAGTTTGTGGCAAGACAACACGAAGAAGGAGGGCTTCTTTGGAAGCTTCGAAAGTCTTCATGGAAGCTTGTCAAAGTTGAGGCTGGCGCGTGTTTGACAAAAGGTGTCAGACCGTGGCAATCACATGATATGCAGGTTGCTGACAGGAAGGGTGGGCTGAAATGAGAGCTCACTCGTTCGTCGCTTGGGACAGGAGGGCTTCACAACCATGGACGAAAAGGGTCCGAGTCACGACCCAAGTCAATGAGGGATAGACTACGGAGTATTCCAGGTGAGTTTATGGTTTCCCATGCTTTTGGTCTAGGTATGGTTTACGTATGTGTGACGGTCTGGTGTGATTTTTGCATGTCAATGTTTGGATACCTCAGGGTTTGAAGATGAAAATTGAAGGGTCGACGGCGACTGGCTAGGTTGATTCAAAGTGACCTTCCTTGTCCTTGTAGGTCGTTGGCTCGGCGTGTCAACGAGCCGTTGTCATCCAAACACTCTGCATACTCGGAAACGACCCATTTTGGGCATAGTTTGGAAAGCTGGGAGACACGTGTGACTTCGGGATGCCGAAAGGAAGAGTAAAGTAGAGGAGTGAAAGAGGGGCCGAAAAGATCGCCATGAGCTACGCAATACAAAGGTGACGTCCGCATGCATAGATAGTCAACGCGGAGCTTCGAGCTGAGCTTCCGGCATATACGTAGAAATACTTGGGTATGGCGAAGTGTACATTGGACGCGATGGGATTCGTCCAGAGACTGTAGTATCTGGCATTGTGATGGCGAGATTGAGTGAGTGTACGAGTGGGCAAAACTACGCTCGAGATGCCGGGGTGTTTTTTTTAACCCATTCGAAACAAGGCAGCAGAAGTTGCCTTACCAGAGACAACCAGTCGAAGCCAGAAATGTCAACAAGATGATGCTCATTGACGACAATGTATGGTATGCCTGTCGGGGGCCAATTCGTCGCTGTTTTCCTCTCTCTTTGCCCCCCCTCTTCTTTCTCTTTTCTCTGCCTTTCTCCTCTTCCATGCTTCCTTCCATGCTTCCTTCCATTCCCCCTTACCCCGTCTCATCGTACGGAATCACGGATCACGGATCACGGATCACAGACTTTGAGGAGAAAGGGAAGGATACCTTACTTCGTAGAGTATGGCAGGTGGGAGCATGAACGGGCGCATTGGGCGCATTGGGCGCAGTCCAATCGCCAGGCGCGCATGGGCAAAACGGGGGGGTTAGGCCAGTGGGAGGGAAGGAGGAGGAGGGGGATTGCAGATGGGAACGCGGAGGGGGGAGGGGCACACGAGCGGGCAAACCGACAGGGGTCCAAGGAAAGACATTGGAAAGTGGAAACCCCATCTTGTGGGTATCCTGCCGTTTTCTGGGAGAGCTTCGAAAAGGGAAAGAAGAGGGATCTTCCCTGTTCCAAAGTCCCTGCACGGTCGATCACCACATGCTGACAGGGATCAGGCAAGGCAGGGTCTTGGCTGACGGTTTCTGTCAGCCCGCCCAGTCTTCACGTCAGTCCTTATTGGGCTGCATTGACGAGGTAGGTGTGGTTCTAGCGAGGTCGAGTGGGACCAAGTATCTTTTCTCGAGGTGTACAAACCGACTTGGAAGTACTTCACAGCTCGAGGGTACTTGTCTCGAAAGTGGGGTCATTGAGACCTGATTGCTGGTGCCAGGCGAAAGCCGGAGTGACCCACTCACCGCGCTCCATCATCCATCATCCATGGCAATGAGGTAAGGTACCTCACCTCACGCTAAGGGAAAAGAGGAGGGTTGAGGGTTGAGGGTTTGATGGACTTTGCGTTTTCACGAGACACGCTCAATTCTGAGCCAGGTGCTTGCAATACCTATCCAGTCAGCTCTCTCAGCCGTGTACTCCGTAAAGACGACAGAAATGCACAATGCGCCTGCAGACACTCATGCAGCCAAGTATTCGTTGAGCAGTTTTGCAATATGCCGTAGCCAGGCCTGGGCTGTCTGTTCAAGCTGAACGACTGACTGACTGACTGACTTCACCCCGCAGCGCAGCATCACATCGTAGATGAGTAAGTGACTAAGTACATACGGATACTCACTCTACCACAGTATAATCTAGAGCCTGTATCTGTATGTACTTGCGGGAAATGACATTGCTGATGCAAATGCAAGTGCATTCCGTCTTGATTGGGCCTCCTTGGCATGGCATGGCCTACAAAGTGGACTGCGCCATTACTCTCATTGGAGAGCCTCTTTCTGAAATGCCCAGATATGGAGTGCAGGGAAGTGGCATCAACGTCCACCATTAATCTATCTACGGAACCCTGTACTGCAGACTTCCTGGACTTACAGCTGCTCAGTGCTGCTGATGTGCAGTGCGTTTTCGTAATCTGGAACCGTGCCCATTGCTGTTACTGCTGTTCGATACATTTACGCTTTACCCCGGTCTCAAACACAGCCAGAGTGCGCTATTTTCTCTGCGTCTTTTCAAGTCTATCAGACAGTGATGCGAGCACCTCTTTGGCCTGCCCTCCTATTTGCCTTGTGATACCGTCGTCTAGCCTCACGTTTCGACATGCGGCCTGCTTCTCCAACATCGATTCGTCAAACTGACCCCGGTACAAGGTACCACTCTTTCAAAGTAGCTCATCTCTCATTACCAAACATGAGATTCCCAGAAAAGTAAATGCCCACCATCTCACCTTCCCACCGTCGTGCAAGTGGGGTGATGAATCTCCCGTATCCATCCCAAATGCCCTGGCCGCAGTACGGATACCTTCTTAATCTTTGCAATTTGTCTGTGTGTCAAAGAGGAGAAGCCATGCCGCCATCTCATTCTCGCAAAGCAAACAAACTGGGGGACCTGGGTATAGGTACGAAGTACGGAGTATACGACACATGTTACCTGCCCAGCCATGGTCAGTCACCGGATCGCTCCCGCTAATATGCTGCTCATCTCATCGTCGTGATCCAGACCAGGGAGGAGGTAATTCGTAAGGGACACCGCAGAGACGCACATTGATACTTGCCTCTATTCCGTGAAAAGTTGAGGCTTCCAAACGTCCATTACCTATCCGTACTTCGTACACTACTTGGCAGGCATGGGAAGGTCCGACTCGAGCCCACATGTTCCGTTCAAACCCGGCTCTCCCCAGTTTCCCATCTGGACGGAGCTGGGAAGAAGCCGGCTCCAGCTCCCCCTTGCCATCTTCTCCTCTGCCTGCCCGGTCACCTTCCGGTTGCCAATCTGCAGTGTCTATCATACTAACGTAACGCAGTATCCCCCATGATCAAGTGTGGTATTCACTTCGTGATCTCCCCAAGTGCTCTTGCTATATTAATTGATTACTTGGTGTTATCCAATGCGGTTTGGTTTGATGTATCGGACAAGAAGACGGATGTTGCTGCCATCCTCGCCCGCAAATGCGCTACGCCCTGCCCTACAGATTCCCATCCACGGTCATGCCTGTCCTGCATTGCCTTTCTTCAACCACCCCCGCCTTGCCTCTTTATGGTTTACCAGCACTGCCTTGCTCCCGTTCCTTTGCCTGCCCGTTACCCTGGGACATGTTCTTCATTTCTCCGTCTTCTTCAGTAATCTTCCGGCCTGGATGCTCCCTGCGCGTGAGGTCCCAAATCAGCTCACATTACCTCATGTCAACTCACTCTTGTGCTACCACTTGGCCAGTTAGCTTAGCTTTCACTGCGACTCCCGAGTTTCCAGGGACGGAAGCTTCTCCTTCCACCTGATGCGAACCCGGGTCATTCCTCGCTGCGATTCTCCCGCCTTTCCCGTCCCGTCTTCTGCACTACTCCGGTTACGCATCCGTTCTTTAGCAAGCCCCCAGCCCAGCCCAGCCCACCCGGGGGAGGGAGGTTGACTGGTCTTGGCATCCGTCCCAATTACACCATCACTACGGAGTACAGCTCTGCTTAAAGTTTAAATAAAGAAAGAAGAAAAAAAAGGAGCAAACGTCAAAGCATCAACCTTTCTATTACTCTATGCCACGGTAACTAAAGGTAGTCCCTTGGATACTGCATCGTTGAGCACTATACATCCCACTCAGCAGCGGCTCCAAGGGCCCAAACGACATACGCCAAGGCCAATCGCAACCTCCCATCGGTCGTGCTCGGGATCTGTTTTCCCTCCGACCCTGGCCGTGGTCACGGTCACGGTCACGGTCACGGTCACGGTGCTAACACTGCTGCGGCCGTGTGGACGGACGGCGGGCGGCGTGGGCGTGGGACGTGGGCGTGAACGGGGAACGTTTCGTCGGAGCGCCTCGTCCTATCACCGTTTGATCTCTTGTCGGCCGCCTCGCCTGATCCCTACCTAGGCACCGTCAACACGTGCTACAGCCTACCAACGCTCAATTGTTCGTAACTTCGTGCCCTTTTCTCTGCCGGACCTTGCCTGCCTTAGCTACTAGGCAGGCACGATACCCTACGGATACATCGTGGTTGCCTTACCTAGACCAGCTTTACCTAATACGGACCGTTTTAGCGTCAACTATCCAAGCCCGCTTTCCCCCCCACTCCTTGCCCGACCCCCTCCATCGCTTTCCTTCCTCCCCATCGTCGCGCTCCCAGGGGACCGCGCCTGAGATATTCGTACGAATACGTACCTATCCGTACATGCTTTGGGAAGGTGAGGTGCTCACCTTGCTGCGCTTCCCCTTGCCCTGCCCCGCCCCTTCACCTCACCTTTCTTCACCTTGAGGTATTCCGTACCGTATCTTACACTCACCTTCCTTCACTCCAGACCGTTCGCCCGACTTTCTTCCCTCCATCCTAGCGCCACCTCGGGCTTTGTTCGATGGTTCTACTACCTTACTATGGATTCATGGGGGCGGCCAACCACCCATTCTCTGTGCCCGACAAGTCCGCCCCTGTCACCACCATCACCACCACAATCACTCACCCCCAGAAGGAAAATCAATCGCATACAGATACTGCGTAGAGAAAGCCCCCGAGACTTGCCCGTCCTAGCCACACGGTCCTCGGCCCCGAATCGAATTGGACCCCTTGTGGAAGCTTGACCAAAGCGCCATCTGCCAATCGAAATCATCAACGACGACCGCAGCGGTCATGTCTCACTCTCAATCTCGCAAGCAGCCCGTGAGACGCCATACTCCTCCCCCTTGTTCGTTTCTCCGGTGCTTCACAAGACCATCATCTGCTCAGTACTCTCGCTGGTCAGAGCGCAATCTCAGTCTACAGAAGTCCCTTCTCGACCGCTGTCCGTCCCAACACGGGCCCACGGCTGAAGCCTGAGGGGGACAACCCATGGTCAACTTCATGCGGTTTGGAGGCTCCGCTGCAGTCCACGTGCTGCCTTAACAACAGGCAAGGTGTGATGGCTGTTTTGCAGCACTACGCGAAGCGCTTTGATGCCCGATTACACTCACTTTACATTAGTACGTGCCAGCGTCGTTGATGCTGCGTTGGGGTACGACGACGGAATCATGAGACTGGTACCCGTACTGCGACACAATTCCTTCTATCCGCCGTGGCCAGTTCTACGAGCCCAAGATATCACCGAAGGTTCTTGGATGGCATCGGGGTGTGCGCCAGTATTCGACTGCTTGGTTCATGCGCGCAACACCACTCACACATCTTGCGGTATACACACACGCTCACTCACACACATAGCGATGCAAAAAGGCACGAGAGAGGTCGAATGCCCCTCCCTGCGAGTCAGCCCCGTGCAGAATCTGATGCATGGAAACATCTGAGACAGGCGGCTCGGGTTCGTGTGATGGCCTCAAAAGTACGCCTTTTTTATTTTTTGACAGATAGCGCCGCCCGCGACACGTGGCTGCAATGCACGTCTCATGTCATGAGGAAAAGCGTATCTGGAGCCCTACCACGCTGCCACGCGTTATGATCTCGACCCTTCGCACGCCTCGCCTGCTTTCGTGCAGAAGGCTAATACTGGCAAAATGAACAAGGAGGGTATCTAACGAGCCGTTATAGACCCCTTCCCCCCTTCCGCGTACATGCTAAGTTGCTTAAGTTTGGTTCGTGTTTTGGCGGCTCGTTTCTTCGGGCAGGCAACGTTGATCGCTGCGAGGACTCTCATCGTGGTCGTGGTCAGTGCTACCTCATGCACATGGCAAGCCGCAAGCCGCACGACGCACGTCGTACACCGCTTCCAAAGTTCAGCAAAAGAGGTGTTCTGGAAAGGCGAGACGAAGAAGGTCTCTGCTTGATTCATGAACCGGCGTAAGTTACTGTCACGCTGCAAGTACTAAAAGTGTAGGGTACTCGGCTAGAGACACTCAGCTGCTATGTACAACCAACACCCATCCCGCCGCCGCCGCCGCCGCCGCCGCCATCCAACGCCATCACCACGCACCATCATCGTCATCAAAGTTACCTTCCGCCATGGCATCTCTGCCATGCGCTTGGTGCTGCACAACCCATCCGACGCCACGGAGATGGTGTGCAGAGATGGGAGGGAAACGTGGCAACCCTAAGTTTCCCTCCGTGGCGCTTGGAACTGCTGTTGCGGGCATTCTATGCGACGTGGCGTCGTGTTTCCATTCTTGTGCATCCGAAGAAGAGACAGAAGAAAAAATGAGACCGTGTTGTGTGATGTGGGTGGCTGTCGAAGCACCCATGGAAGCATTTTGGAAGCTTCGAAGAAGGCGAAGAAGGAATTTACACTTTTACGCCGTCGCTCCAAGTTCGGGGTCTGTTCGTCTTTCGCAAAACCAAACTTACCAAAAGTTGTCCCCCTTTACCCCTCCACCCGGGAAGTCAAAGACAAGTCCCAACCCAAGGCAAGGCAATACCCGTGTGTCACAACAAAGGGGAAAAGGGAAAGATGTACCTACCTTGGTGTATGCTTGGCTACCGGTACCCACAAGCGTCGCAACGCCCGGCCGTCGCCCGCGTCCCCGATGGCGATGAGATGTATCCGTACGGGGAGTGGATATACGGCAAACGGCTAGTGATGCGCCGGTACTCTGCTTCTCGGCTAGGTACTCTGCGGCCTCCCATTAGAGAACCATAGAACTCGGCCGGGTGGGTTTTTGGATCGAGATGGCGTCCTGCAACTTGTAAGACGGGCTTTACTCTATCTGGCCTAGTCTGGCTTCTACACACCCTTCTAGAAGACTTTCAGAATGGAAGGGAAAAAGCAACAAAGCACAAACTTCGGAAAGCCATGGTAAGGTATCGGTACATTGGCCTTCTATCCGTAATTTTGCCCATGAATGCCCTGCATGTGGCATATTGCGCATGTGTGTATGCGGTATGCGTATGCGTACGCGTACGTGAGTGTGTGTGTGGGAGACTAGGGATTTGAGACTGAGAAAGCGGGAAAAAAAAAACATATGCAATCGCTTCCAACTAATTGGTCAATGGGGTTTACCGTTTTTACCATTTCACGTCTCTTTTTGCGTATCACTTTCCCGGCTTGCGGTTCCGCACTCGCTAGTCCCCCCCTGCCCCCTCCCTCCTTCATGAGAGAGCATACGAATACATGATACTTGGAATGTAAGCGTGAGCGGGCTTGCAGTTGCAGACACCGGGGGAAAACAAGTCACCGCCCCTCGGCATTCTCTCCTTCCGGCTTCGTGCCTCGTCCACTTCGGTCATCTGCCCGGGGTGCCACCATTCCCATTCGCAACATCGACGAAAGGTCCCGTCCCCGCCCCCCTTCCCATTCAACCCCCGGCCATCCTTTGACGGAGCTGGCGCCATTTGCAAGCCATTGTTTCTTAATAGAGGAGTGGAAATCCGGTACTAGCTGGACTAAACGGCTCTATGCCGAATGGGCAATGTTGTGGCCGGAATATTAGCACAGTACCTACCTAGTGAAGCAGGATGGCGTTCGTGTTGGAGATGGGGCGCCGTTGCGGTTTTCTCATTCCTTCCGCTGGGCGTATTAGTAGTACAGCGGAATACCTAGGTAGTCTGTAGACACCCCTTGTCGGAGCGCCCGATTTCCTATCTTTTCCCTTGGATGCCCCTAAAATTACGATATCCGAATCGGACTTGTCCTCCGATTCCCAACGGTGCCCCGGGGTGGAGGGATGATGGTATCGTTTCCGGGGGGCTGGACGACGGGGGGCGCGCGGGAGTGCGAAAGGCTGCAAACCTGTTTCTTGGTATACCTGGGCTAGTGATGATGTTTAACAAAGAGCAAACTCGTATGATGAGGCTATGGGGGCTGTCCGTCTGTAGTCTGTAGATGTTCCCCTGTGACAGACCGGGGCTACAGACATCGTGATCGATCCCAGCCTCATCATGATCTGGAGCTGGAATCGCAGGCCATGACGCGTTTCTCTATTTGCGGGGTCTTGTGTCTTGCTGTAGAAGTGAGAGGAAACGACGTGAGAAGGGGGGAAGTGCATGATAATGTCGCGATTCAATTATGTGCGCCGTCAGAGTCCCATACATCCCCCCTCTTGAAGCATCGTCGATGAGTCTTGAAGGATGTAAAGCCTTACGGTCAACCAAGTCGACTGTGTCCAAGAAAGTAGATAGAGAGCGAACGGTGCGCGTCAAGCAGTCTTGCGTCTTGTAGTCCCTCTTCCTGGCTGGCACACCGCACCTGAGCCCCCTTTTCTTGAACCATCGGCAAAGGATATTGAAGACTGCGTGAAAGTATCTCTGGGAACTTGTGGCTTGCAGTGAAGGTGGTCTATCAAATTGGTGGCGCATCGCGTCCAAGCAAGACAATGTTAATCGAGCATGGGGTTGATTGAATGTACCCCCTTTCGAAACCCCTGTGTTGTATCGTGACCTTCCAGAGACGAAGATCAGGCGAGGCAGCCAGCCCCAACTAACGCAACTTAGAGGAGAGAGGCGGCATGGGATTCAGCTGACTGCCTCCAACTCCCTGAGGGGGGGCTTCGCAAGAAGTGATGCATGAAGTGATCCGTGGCTGGTAGGGCATACCCGTCGTCCGCATGGTCATCGTCACCTCACGGCAGTATCACATGAGGGGTAGCTAGAAGCTCCGAGATGGTTGTCTCCAGCACTTCAAGAGGCGTAATTCGTCTCTAGAGGCGAGTTCCATATCATCATCTCAAGGGAACCACCACAACAGAAAGCCTTGCAGTGCCCATGAATTTGGATGTCCTAACGAGACAGACTGCTCGTAGTGGTCAAACGGCGGTCCTGTCTTAGCGATAAAGGTCTAGATGAAGGTCATTCGAACGTCACAGCAGATTCTTAACTGCTGGCACAAAGCTCTATCTCGTTGAGATGAATCGTTTCCTCTCCAAAGACCGCTGTGCAGAACAGAGGCATATTGCCGTGGTCGTTGAGATTGCTAAACAAGTGGCATTCAATGCCATATTTCGTCGCTTCACAACTAAACAGGAAGGGCTATGCGCAAACGAGTCGTTGCCATTGTTCTCCTGGAGGCCGCGGTCATGGCCTTGGCTGATTTCTGAGCGGGAGCAGAGCGGTCGTTGCGTGACGAGGCTGCCTCGTGTTAAGTCGGCACACATCAGGGCCTACTTCATCTCAGGAACAACGAGCAGAACGACTGCAGCTTCTGAGTTGGTTGTTGTCGATCGTGAAAGGCAAAGACATACATTAACCAGTCGCTACACCGGCCGGCCCACTTGCTTGGTAGAAAGGTCAGATGGAGGTCCCTGTCGGGAACCCAGGCTAACATCCAGACTGTCGGTACCGCCCAAGTCTCTTCGAGATCTCGCCAGCTACAAGCAGGAACCGCAGCTGGGCTGTCACATGACCTAAGGTATATGTGTAGTATATAAACCTGCATGGATCGCCCTCACACATGTGTCCCGGCGTCGCGGGAAGTGTGCCTCAGAACCAATAGTGATCATCAGGAACCATCACGGAAGCAGGGAGAGATCGATGGAAGGATATGAGTTGTGATGGTTGTCTCAAGTATCGGGACATTCTTTTCACGCAATGTGTGGTGGTCCGGCCTATATCCGTAAACCCGTACTCCGTACAGCGGCAAAGAGAAAGATCTCCATCCCCCGCCTTACGGGTACAAGCGAGTCAATCATCCACACAGGGGGAGTGAATATGGGAATAGTATCCGTACACTCCATGCCCGGGTCTCGACAAATGAGCAACAGGCAAGATGTCACAGCTGCCGAGAGACCCCATTCCATCTCGCGAGCATGTGGTCCGTTCCCACTCCCGAGTCCCGCCTGCCGAGGTGGATCTTGTTCAGGAACATGATTGTGGACATGGACATCTACATAGAACGAATCAGCCATCGTGTGGAGGTGTCAGACGCGAATTTGTGGTGTATTCGGACCACCCCGCCTCGGGAACCAAGCCGGATGAGCGGGTGACTGCATGGCCTCACGCTGCTGTCTCGGCAAGAGAGGCCCCTAGGTGGGTGACAAAACAACCCCTATCCTTCTCAATGTTTTGTCAATTTTAGGTACATCATTTAGACAATGGACTGAAAGAACCAGCTAAGAAGAGTAATGACAGGAAAGGTGATGGAGGTAGTTGTAAAGGTAGGGGTAGAAACAGAAACTCAGGATGTGCTGAACGGCAGATCATTCTGTCGCCCACTTGGCAGACCCAGTAGTGAGGCGGACGGTCGTTGGATCCTGTTTTTCGGCTAGCCATTTTCATGTTATGCCCAGTTTACAGCCGCTCACCGAGATGGAGATGATGGATACTCGGGAAAGATTCGGCATTGCAGTATGGAGATACAGCGGAGCTAGCCGATGAAGACAAACATCTGGGGAAGCTGGGGAAATGATCATCCGCTTGATGATCATCAACGCAGGGCCGTGGCGCCGTAGCAGCTTGGTCGGATGTGGTAAATCGGCCCGTTGGTATGACCGCTCGACCACGGCACGATTTCGTGGACCGGCTCTCCGGGGCAGAGAGGTTATGGATTCCCATCCCGACGATGCAGCACAGACGCCCGGGCCGTATTCTCGTCGAAATAGGGCAGATGCGGGGCATACTGCCGGTTCAGCGATGCCGTGTTTTCCCCTAGCTCGGCTGTCACGCGCCGGAACACAACAGCTCGGAGACGATGACGGCAAGGAGATGACATATGAACCCCCTCTCCAAAGATGTGCAACTCCAAGAGTCTTCTGTCGCTAGTCGGAATGAAGGCAGTCCATCTAGATCAGTCTCCATTGCTATAAAGACGGCGGACATCATCCTCCCAGTGTGCCCTGGGTACCACGATCATCAGCGTCCATCTCACAAGCAAATGCCCAGTCACCCGATGACAGGACTGTGGCACTAACATGAAACCTACGAATGAGGCTTTGTGAGCTTGTGTTTGCCTGGTTGTGCCATATTTGCGGCCTGGGGAGTATCGGTATCGTATCATGAGAAGTTGTCACTGTCCGCGAGACGATGTTTGCACTGTCCAGGATAGCGGCAGAACCCCGTGGGAACATCGCCAAAAGACCGGTTCGTCTCCGGCGAAAACTGAGACATCCGGACGCCGTCTCCGCGCCAAAGTTGTCTGACGGGATTTCGGGACGATGTTCAGCTTCGCCTCCAAGGTCAATGAGCCAATCCGGAGCCGATAGGTGGACACCAAAATGGAGAAATGACGCTAGAGGGGAGAGCCACCCGAGCTTCTCCCGGTGAATAAGGGGCAAGAGCGGTCGCCATTGACGCACCTGACCGCGTCTTTCAAGGTCTCGGGTTCCTGACAACTCTGGGCACTCCTTCCTTCGTTGTCTGCCATTCATTTGTATTGGTAATTGGAAAGAAACAGCTCTCCACATATCTGCTCCCCGGCTGAATTGCGTGGAGGGGCAGGACAACATGACGGGAAAGAGAAGCAGCCGCTGCCGAGTTGCTAACGGATGCTGCATGCAAACATGGCCTCCTGATTGCCTGTCGTTTCCCCCGCCGTCTTCCCGGCATCGGTCTATCTTCCTCCATCTACCTAGCTCGTCACGCAGAAATACGCGGGACCTCAAAGTGGGTTGCTGGCCTCTCTTCCCGAGCTAATGCACCTTGAAAGCCAAGTGAGAAGAGGAAATCCAGTCCCGCATCGTCCGGAGTTGCCCCGTTGTCCACAAGCTCGTCACTCTTCTATTTAACAGCGTAACCCTGCAGCGAAGATGATCCAGTTCTCTCTCCTCTCGATCTTGATTCTCGGCGCCTTCTATCCTCACCTTTTCTTGTCTGTTCCTCTTTACTGCCTGTCCAAGTTTGAACCTGGCCTCTCGTAGAATTGAAGTCGCTTCATAAGATACCCCAATCCATTCTCACTGATCAACGCTTCTTGAGCTCACAATGGCCGACTTTGACGTCGAAGACGTGCTCAAGAAGCTCACCGTCTCCGAGAAGGTTGACCTTCTCGCCGGTAAGACTGCTCCCGCCTCACTTTTGGGTTCATTCTTTACTCTTATTGCGGAATCTTCACCACAAGTCTCAATGGGATCCAATGGCAAGCTGACATTCGGTTTTCCCCAGGTATCGACTTCTGGCACACCAAGGCTCTACCCAAGCACAACATCCCCTCAATCAGACTCTCCGACGGACCCAATGGCGTACGCGGTACCAAATTTTTCAATGGTATCAAGGCAGCCTGCTTCCCTTGCGGAACGGCTCTCGGTGCCACCTTCAACACCGAGCTCCTAGAGGAGGCCGGCAGGAAGATGGGTGAGGAGGCCAATCTCAAGGGAGCCCACTGCATCCTGGGCCCTACCATCAACATGCAACGCTCCCCTCTCGGTGGCAGAGGATTCGAGTCCATCGGTGAAGACCCGGTATTGGCTGGTCTTGGCTCTGCTGCCATTGTGAAAGGAATCGAGAGCACTGGCATCCAGGCGACGCCTAAGCATTTTGTGTGCAACGACCAGGAGCACAGGCGCAACGCCGTCCAGAGCATCGTGACGGAGCGCGCCCTGCGTGAGATCTACGCGCTTCCTTTCCAGCTGACCTTCCGTGACGCCTCACCGGGTGCCCTCATGACAGCCTACAACGGCGTCAACGGCACATCCTGCAGTGAGAACCATGATCTGCTGGAGAAGCTGGTCCGCCAGGAGTGGGGCTGGGACGGCATGATCATGAGCGATTGGTACGGAACCTACAGCACCACGGAAGCGGTCAACGCCGGTCTCGATCTCGAGATGCCTGGCCCCCCTCGCTTCCGCGGAGAGCCTCTCAAGTTCAACGTGTCGACGGATAAGGTCCGCCAGCACGTTCTCGATGAGAGAGCTCGCGCTATGCTCAAGTTCGTTAAGAAGGCTGTGGCTACCGGCATCCCCGAGGGTGCCCCTGAGAAGACGGGTGACACTCCAGAGACCGCCGAGTTGCTGAGGCGCATTGGTGGCGAGAGTATTGTCCTGCTCAAGAACGATGACAACGTGCTCCCCCTGAAGAAGGACAAGAAGGCGAGCATGCCCCGAGTATACAGGCCTCCCGCGAAAGCACACGCTAACTTTGAGACTTACAGACAGTTGTCATGGGCCCCAACGCCAAGATCGCCACCTATCAAGGAGGTGGTTCCGCCTCCCTGGCCGCCTACTACTCCGTCACCCCCTTCGACGGCATCAGCAAGAAGCTCACCTCGCCCCCAGAGTACACAGAGGGTGCCTACTCTCACAAGCTCCTGCCCCTCCTCGGTAACGTCTGCACATCAGCCGACGGCAAGGCCGGCATGACCATGCGCGTTTATAACGAACCTCCTACGGACCACAGCCGCGAGGCCATCGACGAGCTCGTCCTCACCAAGACGGAGCTGCTCCTGGTTGACTACTATAACCCCAAGCTCTCGTCCGACCTCTGGTACGCCGACTTTGAGGGCTCCTTCGTCGCCGAGGAGGACTGTACCTACGAGCTCGGTGTCATCGTCTGCGGCACGGCCAACCTCTTTGTCAACGACAAGCTCGTCATTGACAACACCACCAAGCAGCGCCAGGGCGACGCCTTCTTCGGCGCCGCCACCGTTGAGGAAAAGGGCCGCGTCGAGCTCAAGAAGGGCCAAAAGTACACCTTCAAGGTCGAGTTCGGCTCGGCCCCGTCGTCCAAGCTGCAGGGCGACAACGTTGTCTTTGGCAGCGGCGCCCTCCGCATGGGCGGCTGCAAGGTCATTGACGACAAGGCCGAGATTGAAAAGGCCGCCGCCCTCGCCAAGGACGCCGACCAGGTCATCATCTGCTCCGGCCTCAACGCCGATTGGGAGACGGAGGGCAACGACCGCGCCGACATGGACCTGCCGGGTTTCCTCAACAAGCTCATCTCCGCCGTCGCCCAGGCGAACCCCAACACGGTCGTCGTCAACCAGTCCGGCACCCCCGTGCGCATGCCGTGGGCCAAGGACGTCAAGGCCCTCGTCCAGGCGTGGTACGGCGGCAACGAGACGGGCAACGCCATCGCCGACGTGCTCTTTGGCGACGTCAACCCCTCGGCCAAGCTCTCCCTCAGTTTCCCCGAGCGCGTCCAGGATAACCCGGCCTACCTCAACTACCGCGCCGAGGCCAGCCGCACGCTGTACGGCGAGGACGTCTACATTGGCTACCGCTACTACGAGTTCCTCGACCGTCCCGTGCTCTTCCCCTTTGGCCACGGCCTGTCGTACACGACCTTCTCCTTTGGAGACCTCAAGGTCCGCGATGCAGACGGCAAGCTCGCTGTCGACGTGACGGTCACGAACACGGGCAAGGTGGCCGGTGCCGACGTCGTCCAGGTGTACGTCGCGCCCAAGCAAAAGGCGAAGATCAACCGCCCCATCAAGGAGCTCAAGGGCTTCGCCAAGGTGTCGCTTGCGCCTGGCGAGAGCAAGAAGGTCACGGTCGACATTGAGACCAAGTACGCCGCCAGCTACTTTGACGAGGAGCGCCACCAGTGGTGCGCCGAGGAGGGCGAGTACGAGGTCATTGTCAGTGACAGCAGTGTCATTACGGACAAGGCTCTCAAGGGTAGCTTCAAGGTCAGCGAGACGTACTGGTGGTCTGGTTTGTAAAAGATTCTCATGTTTCACAATGTAAAAGCAGGGAGCATTGGATTGGGAGAAAATGTTTAGGATATGCAAGATTGAATGAATGAATGATATCTATGCATGATAGTTTGCTTCGTAGTCCAGGCAGAAACGTCCGTTTGGTAGAGATAGTAATGCTCACATATGTCCGCCGCAATATTAATGCTGTGTCGTATCTTTCGTGTCATTCGTAATCGTCACACGCCAAATCGAGGCGATATGTTCAAGGAAACTTTCAAATCACAAATACCCCCCACCTGCCAATGATCAAGTGCAAGCCCGGCACTGCAACCTACGCCGCGCTTTCGCTCTTCCGCCTTATGTCCTCATCTGAGCTCGGTCTTATGCTAGACTCGGTCGGTTGTGAATGAGTCGGGGGTAGCCAGGGCTCAGCATCGCCCAACCTTTGGACAGTCGTGCCCGCATTCCCGGCATTCTTCATACCGGATTCGAGCTGACGCTGATAAGAGATGCGACGGAGGCGTTCGGCTTCTGCGGGTGTCAAATGAAGCTGCTCGTCTCGTCAGTTCTTTTGTCTTGCAGACTTGGCTACGGGTAACACGCGACAAAAAGTGAGAGGGTACAGGAGGAGGAGGAGGGAGGGGAAAACAAACATAAAGTTCAACGAGTATAGCGTGGATCGCCAAAGCCAGCCATGATCCAGCATCAAAGACGGACGTGAACCCGGCTGAAATCTCAGCAGGCTGGTGGGCGGTGATGCTGGCATGGACGAGGACGCTGAGGCCGGGGTTCTCCCCAGAGTAGTACCCCTCGCAGCCAGGATAGAAGTCGAGGACTTTGTTCTGGTCGTGACGAAAGATGAAGTCCACCATGGCGCATTGTTTTACTTGATAGTAATTCGATTCTGCTGTGATCATGGCAGCGAGGTAGCCGATGATGCGCATAGTGATGATGAAGCCGGCCTAACGGAGAAGAGAAGTTCATTAGCCCACATGCTCGCACAAGAGTGAATTTTTTTTTTGGCGACAGGAGATATCTTACATATACCCAGGCTCTAAGCATCCATGCCCGGTGCTGCTCGATCTGGAGTTTCTTGATGTTGTAGATGGCAAGGGCCAGGGCGCCAAGGAACATGAGGCTGCCGGTGCCCGAAACAGTCTGCATGCTCACGCCGCCGCCAAACGTCCGCCGCGCAATGAGAAAGACGCCAATGATTCCCACGACACTCAGGAGAACAATGAGGTACCCATTAAGGCGATGGAATAAGATGGCCTTGTGACGGATGATAGGGACGAACTGCAGGCAGGCGAGAAAGCCTGCTGGTATGATACCCGCGAGATGCATGATGATACCGATCCGTGCCGTGCCCTTCTGAAAATAGTAGCACTCTCCCGGGAGCGCACGTGAGTGGTGTTCCGGGTTGCAGAAGACGCCGTTGAAGTTGAGGTACATCATGCGGGCGAGGGTGAACCCCATCATACCGCCCGCGGTGATGACAAAGAGGGTGAAGTTGTAACCCTTCTTGAATCCGATGGGGTTATAGACCTTGCGCGCCAGGGCAACGAAGCCGTTGGCGGGAGGTTTCGGGCATGGAGAAGCGGAAGACATAATGGGAGGCGAGTCTTGGGACGAGAGGATGGGGTCGAGGCCACGCGAGATCAGGGTGAGCTGAAGTGAGACAGCGCCGCCACTTTTCTCGCTTCCTTCTGTCTGTTGAAGAACGGGGGAAATGAGTTGCTCAATTACAGATGGACCTGGGCTAGGTTTAAGAAAGGGGAGGGCCCTCATCATATATGTTCAAAAGGAAAAATCCGGCGTTGAACAATTCCCGGGATCTTGAGCCATGGCCATAAAGGGAGGAGCTGCCTTTGTCAAAGCAGGGGCCAAGAGAAAACAGCAAGCAAGAGGGGGCGATGGCTTCACTCGATTGTCCACAGCAAACCAAGCAGGGTAGGGCAGGGCAGTATCAACCACCGGATCTCCCGTAAAAGGCGCATCATGGGGGCCGGGCACGTAGGATTGGCCATCTTGACAGCGCACCGAAGCCATGTCTCACGTGGTGCATGGCACCATGACATGCTGGACAAGCTAGACTTGGAGAGTGCTTCCACCTCAAGACGTTGCAACTTACCCAACGTATTTCCCTCGGCCGAGTAGGTGGGAATAAATGGACCCCTCGAGGACTAGAGCATACATCTAGACTTGTGATGGGGGCTGCTCCAGCCTCCCCGGTGCCCGGCGGCTAGATGTCAGAGGCTCGAAGCATGGGGGCCCCCTAGAAGCAGGTTACAGGTGGCGTCCGGGAAGGCTTAACGGGACCTGAACTAAGAAGCCTACCGATAAAGCCAACGCAGCCAGCGGCAGAGAAGATCATTGAAGGCAAGGGGACGAAATAGGCTGGACCTCGCGAAGCCTCTCGCAATCGTAAGCAGTCTTCGGCCATCTCTGAGTGCCTCTTGGCGGGTGGGAAAAGGCTTGACGTGCATGTTGGCGTGTGTTGTGCGGCATGCGGCCGTACGGACGGGATCGAATGCAGGCGGGCCGCATTAGTGCCGATACGGAGGGCGGGGCCGGGTCAGGAAGAGGCGAGATGGCTTGATGCGGCCCGTAGCGGTGTGCCTGTGCCTCGTCGAGGTTCGTCACATCTATGATGCATCGCAGGACCGAATAGGCGGAATCCGGGCCTTGGAAACGTTGCAGGGTGGTCTGCGAGTAACGAACCGCGCTGCAGACGGCTGCTCGTCTCGCATTACGCAGCCAGCGGCGGCGTACCTCCAACGACCAATAACGATGCCACTACCGCCGTCTTCCCGGCCAGGTTAGACATAAAGGATTAGGCAGCCAGGCGACGGGTAGTGAGCGGCTTGGTAAAAGGTCAGCATGAAATGGGCCCAGGTTGACTAAACCACATACCTCCAGTATCCTTGAGAGGCGGGGGATATAACACAGCCATAGTCCCGACTCCCAGAGAAACGAGGTTCACCATCCATCGTCTGCTGAGCCGCATTAATCTAGCAACTAGACAGTAAGATGGCGGTTTGAGATTGGCAAACGATCAAGCAAGGGGTCTCTATCCGGTCATTTGTCCACCTGTTTTCGGTGGACCGTGACCGACCTAGACCGTTGATGGGCGTTGAGGATTGGAGCTTTGACGTGGAGTGAGGAGTTTAGCAAGCATGGCAAGGAGGGGGAAACGATTTTTGGTCGAAAAAAGGAAGCATAAAGTGGCCCATCGCCGAGGCTGCTTCTCCTTCTCCTTCGCATCGCGCCATCAGATTTTTCCACACTAGTGCCTGGTCGATCGAGATAGGAAGTAGGAGTCCGTATGGGTAGTTGCTTGGGTGTGGTTGAATATCTGATTGTAAGAAAAAAGTGAGAGACAGAAAGAGTGAGTGGAAGAAACGCGAGAGAGAGGCACAGAGGTTGGAAGGTGTCTGAGGTACGTACCCTTCCGGCCGGATATCCACCTGCCACCTTCCTGGTTCGCTCCTTCTCCACTCCCCTCCGCCAACTTGTCGACTGACGCGTTGGCAGTTGCCGTCCTCCCGCATCCGCAACCCGCACCCGCGCCCCGGCCGCGCCTCCGTCCTCAACCGGCCCACGTCTCATCTCACCTGAGATCCAAGCATCCGAATAAGCTCCTGCCAAACGCGCATTCCACGCAACACATACTCACACACACAAGTCAAGCTGTCAATCTGTCAACCTCTTTCTGTCGCCGACTTTTCTTTCTTTCTTTCTGCTGTGCCTCTCAAGATGGCCCAAGCCCCTCCTCCTCCCACCGTCATCGCCCAAAAACAATCCTTCCTCGCCACCCAGGCTCGTCTCCTCTCCCAACCCCTGCAACCCTCTCGCTCCTGGCTCGCCGCCAACGAGGCCGCCGAGTCCCCCATTCCGGACCCCGTCGCCGAGCACGTCGCCGCCCGCCTCAACACGACTTTGCTGCAGCACTCGCGACGCGCCTACTCTCATCAAGCGAGCCGTCACGTCGCCGAGCAGATTGACGCGTTATATCTATCCCAACTGTCAGCAGCGCAAAATGACTCCTCCGATGGTCTTTCTCTCTCCTTGGACCTGTGTATGTTTTGACATCTGTCCCAGCACCTTCTTAACTCAATGTTTGTAGCGCAAAGACTAATGAAAGAATACCAAAAGCCGAAGAGACTGCCGTAAGGTCGCTTCCTTTGGCATGGCCAGCCGAGCGTGATGCGACTACCTTTCCTATGGAAGTCAAAAGGTATGCTGAACTCGCTGGTCGCTTGAAGGCGCTCGCCGAGCAGAGACAGCAAGCCAAAGCCCGTGTTAAGCGGCTACGGCGCATGAAGGCCCTGCTTGACCCCTTCCGCACCGAAGATGCCGGCGCGGGTGTGCAGGAGAACCTCGTCACCCGCGATGGCGAGATTGAAAAGGAGATGGAGAAGATGCGCATCCTACTGGCCCGTGTAGGTGGTCGTGTAGGCCTTTTGCCCGAGTCCGCCGAATCTGCAAGCCTGTTCAGAGACGACGACTCATTGATTGTAGAGCCTGCCGCTACAGGAGAGAAACGCAAACTTGACGATCTTCTCGGCAGCTTCTGACGGGCCGCCCAGAGAGTTCCGAGGTAATATCGAAAGAGTATATTTGGGAAAGCAATGGTAGCCTAGGCAAAGGAGTTTTGTATTCAAGTTGTGGAGTGGCGTTAGGTTCTAGGTTTTAAGGATACCCCCGGATTTATGAAGAAAAAAAAAAAAAAAAAAAAAAAAAACCCTTCTTTCCTGTGATCCTGGCCCGTCCATCCTGAAACGTATATCAAGCTTGCAAGTCGAACGTGTACCCCAGAGAATCAGCGCTAGGAATGGCCCTCCTTTTTCTACCAGCATCAGAGCGAGACAGCTTTGAAGCATCGCTAAGGTCCTCACTGGTAGGCCGTATGCTCTTCTTTCTCTGTTTGATTTCTCCCTCGAGTGTGGCATCTTTGGCACTGTCATCCACATCTAGACCTTTGGACTTCTTGTCACCCGACTCTGAGGTTTGTGGAAGTGCCTCCTCCTGGGGATATAAGCTTGGCCGCACAACTCGAAGGTTGCCAATTACCTCTTCTTGATCTTCATCCGACACCTTAGAGTATACTCGAAGTCCTACTACTGCCACAGCATTCCACGGATCTCTTTCAAATTCGTCTTGCTCCTCGGCAGGCGCACCAGGCGCTGGCTGCGGCGGCAGACGATCCGTAATGGGCTCCCGCTTTTCAGCAGCGTCAATCTCGAGCTCCAGTTCCCGCTCAGAAAGCTCTGACATGGATGATACACTTGCAATGCCATCATCGTCTGACTCGCAGGGGTAATGTGCGGAATACTCCGACGGGGGTGCTGCTTCACTCATCGCCTCTTCGTCATCCTGAAGGTTAGTCTCTTGCACCTCACTCCTGACGCTGACTATCACGCGCCTATCTCCTCTGGAATGCTTGTTCGTAGGCTTGGGGGGCGTCAGAAATGCCGAACCTCTTTTGCTGTTTTGTTCCAGCATTCCAGCCGAGTTGAAGATTTGCGGTATCGCTCTGTCTTTGTGACGGGGAGAAACCGGTACGTCCTCAGTGGCCGCGGTACTTGAATTGGCTTGGATGCTCATTCCTCGAGAATCGTTCGATAAAGACAGGTTTTTGGTTGCAATCTCAAGAGCTTCAGGTTCGTCTTCCTGGATTATGACTTTGGCCACAGGGCTTGGTGGATTTGGGATCGGCTTCGACGGAGGGGGGTGAGCTATCTTCTTTTGTGCACGTAGCTTCTCTTTTGCTGCCTGGTGTTGTGCAATGCGTTTCGCCTGTTGCTTCTGAGCTTTCTTATTGGCTTTGATCCTGAGGTAATGCTCCTGCTCTCGCTCTTCGAGGATCTTGCGCTTGATGTCGGCACGTCGCTTTTCCCGCTGTCTCTTCTCGTGCGCCTGTTTGGCTGATTTCTCCGCGGGTGACTCGACAAGTTTTCCCTTGCTATGAGCAAGGTCATAGGCCAACCCTATCCGGATCAGCTTTTCTCGACGGTTTTTGGCATTGTTACGAATCACTTGGTCGATGGGAAGAACACCGTCGTTTCGCACCGCATCTAGCTTGACAAGAACCTCGTAGCTACCAGCTTGAAGGTCGAGTTCAACGTTCACGGATCGGTTCATGCGGTAAGATGCTTGACTCCGAACGACATAGTCCTCTTGGCCGGCTTTGTGCAGACGGAATTGCAAATCAAACCGGTATTGACCTTCCAACCCACGAAAGTATCGATCGTCAAGTTGTGCTAGCACAATCACGACGGGACCCGACTTGGAGATTGTAAAGGCGAAATACGTCTCGTGGTAGTCCAGGGTCCAGGGCACCGAGAGCGTTGTCCAAATGGATGTAACCTTCCACTCGGGACCGAATAATCGGGTAACATCAAATATGTTGTATTTTTTGAGGAGATCGTGGTACGAAATCCAGAAGGCGCCGTCGTCGCCGAACGTATGTTTGAGTTTCTGCAACCACTCAGGGGTCCATTCTTTGGAACCATCGCCTACTTCCGGTCAGCACGAGAATGATTAGACATCAAGACTTGAAGATGGAACTCACTCCAAGCTCCTTTCCATTCACCCTTTCCCCAGGGGTTCTTGAGAAGAACCAGTCTTTGACCATCCATTTCAACTGCCTTCATGACGCTGTAAGCATGCATCTCGATGATGCCCTTACGTTCCCCCAGGCCCCTTGATGCAAACCCAGTGGAACAGCCCAGGAGCCAGTCTTCATTGACCTTTAGGAGTTTCTCTTTCCAGAAGTACTCCTTGTCAAGAATGTCTGTAGTGTAGACCTCGGAGGTTACGCCACCCGTAAGGTCCTCAATGGCCTCGCCCGTGAACCCACCCTCAATGGAGGCATAGTCTCCATGCGCTTTCGCGTATGCTTTCTCAAGGAGCGGCAGCCATGTCTCGTTAGGATTCTCGCACTGAGCAAAGTAAAGCGCGCCGCTGTTTGACTGATAAATACGCCTGTAGGCTTCTTCTGAATTGATGCGCTCCCGATCTTCCCAGAGAATTCGCTCCAAGTAGGGCTCGTCATAGTCGGGTTTAGTAAGGTACAGCTATGCAGCAAGTTAGAAAGAGCCTCAGAGCTTTGTGGGACCTTCTTGGATCTCTAGTCCTAGCTTTTCCCAACCATGCTGTCAAAGGAACATCGAAACATACCTTGTCATCGATGATCTCGCTGAACCACTCTCCGTCGCGATGGAAGACAAAACCGTACACGCCAACTTCAAGGTTATGCGCAACGCAGACCTTTTCAATTAGACCAGGCTTGTTACTCAAATTGCACAATGCAGCCATGAGCCAACAGTCTCCGTCTCGACCTTGGCGCACATCGTCCGCTGTAGGCCCGTCAATGTAGAACTGCGGGTTGTCGAAGATATCGACAACGCGCTTGACGGCCTTGGGTTGGAAAGCGGACTGTGGGGGTTTCGCGTCCTTGGTATTCCACAGGGTTTCGAGGCAGTCTCTGCGCCCGAACTTGAGGTCAAACTCTATGTCATAGTGAGGGTCTCTGTAACGTTGGTTTACTCGGCGACACTCGTGAACGATCTTGTCGACCTTGGCTTTGCAAACAGTCGCAGCCTCGTCGTACGACGTCTGGGTGAATATCCTAGTGGCCTTGGAAGACCGCTTTGCGACTCTCTCAGCGTACGCATTCTGGGGAATGATAGTGGTAGCTGGTGGTGTTAAAAACATTCAAGTCAGCCTCACAAGTGATATCAAAGGCATTTCTCCGTGTCGAGGAGGCGACCGACCTTTACCCGGAGTCTTGGTCGTGAACTTTGTCCAGAACTCGTCGATAATCTCTTGGGGAGGCTGTTGCTTCGTCTTTCGGGGCTTGGCGACGGTTACAGGCATGGTGGCTAAATATGCTCGACGGCGCGGGTGGGGGATCACAGACGAGGGTACAATCTCGTCGGAGCTCGAGCTGGCGCTCGAGGTTACCGTGGAAGCCATTGCGTCTTCGCATTCAGTCTCTTTGGCAGTTGCCTCAGAGTCAAAGTGGAAGTTGCTGTTCGCGATGTCTTTTGCGCTTGCCGACACTCGTTCAGCTGGTCAGAGCTAGTAGTCTCAGCTGGGGTGCTCGGCTTATACCACCCCGTCAGGTGCGGCCCAAACTGGCAGATGGTTTAAACGTGGACAAGTTTACTTGGCCAGCTCTGATGGTCTGAAGGCAGGAGAGAAAGAACCCACGTGAATCGTTTACGCGGATTGAGGTAAGGCTGGGAACCGTAGGAAGGAACAGTACGCGAGGGTTATCTTTCGGCGGTAGGTGCAGGCTTTGAGCAGTCGCTTATGTATCCAGGTGGGAATTGCCCTGACGCTTAACTTGTCGGATGAGGCTCTGCAGCCTGCCTCCATGGACGTTGGGAGACGTTATGAACTTGACGACGGCACTGATTATCGGATGACCCAACCGTACGGAAAGGATCTATAGTCTCACAGCATTGTGTGTGACCCTCGTGACATGGTCGCCCAGGCAGAATGAGGCGGCGGGCAGACGGACAGGTGAAGATGGGCACGCGGATAAATACGCTTACTGCATCGTGGGTACCTATCAGGCTGCAGCTCGAACATGAAAGCAGCGTTTTTTCCTCACAGAAGATGGCATAGGCAATGAGGACTGGAGCATGCTAGTCCACTCATACGTTGCTTGCATAGCAAAACCAGCACTTGGAAGCAGGCTGTACTAGCCCGTTGGCTTTTACCCCGCTTCAACAACAGGACAATGGTACTCGGCATAGTACTTTTATTACAATGAGGCTGGCCGATTTTCGACACCAACAGCCGCAATGTGCAAAATTGATCATAGCCTGCCGCGGCCCAGGTGATCCGGTAGCCTCAGTCAGTCAGACACACGAATGATGGGGGTTACGCATGTCTACATGTAGAATGGCCTGCCGACCTTACCAGCATGACCAAGAAGACAAGACGAACACCGAGGTCCGGTTGCACCTTCCCAGAGAGGACGCCGGCACGGATGGCCAGAGCTTTCGGGGTGCCGTTGGTACCCACTCGACTCCGTGTGCGCTGGTGCTTACTCACGACCTCTGGTCTCTTCGCGCCGCATCATGCTGTGCTATCATCCAGCACACGGGCCAAGCTCGACCACATCAGACTTCTCCACGGAATGTGATTTGTCTAATGTCTCGAGCTTGACCATGGCTTCATGCGATCCCGTACAAGTGCCGTCTATGTCAGGCCTAATTCCCAGCCTTGAGAATACCCCCCGAGCCGTTCTTGAGCTCTGCCGTATCTACTAAGAGCAGAGTATTTGTGAACTCCGCGATAAATCCATCCGTCGTTAGTCGTAGCAGAGCTGGCGTATCCTGCTCCTGTAGTCTTGAAACGCCGAAGTTGGTCCCAAAAGGCAGTCCACTGCCCGCTATCCAGCAGCATCCCCTATACAGCGTCACCCGGTTCAAATCACCCATCACAACTGCACGCCCTACCCCAGAAGAGACTCGGACAACTCAAACAACAACAGCTTCTTTTTTTTGTGCGTCACGCCACAACAGCTTTGCCGGGGTGCCCACCGTTTCTCCCTTCGAAGGGATCTTCTACTCAACAACCACTTCCACCGCCCCAAAACTCTTCTTCTTCATAAGATACTTGGATATCTCTCATCCCCTTCCCCGAGCCCCGTCTTCCATCCCAAGGATCTTCCCTCTCCCGATATGCCGTGCCAGCAGTGGCCCATGGCCAGGGTTGGCTGTCCATTCAAGCCATCGCTAGCAGGCACGTAGAGGTAGTGAAGATTCTTAACCGCAAGCGGCCTTGGAATCGTTCTGCCCTGTACAATGCTCTCCTTGCCGTTGTTGTCTAAGCCCAATCGTGGACAAAGAACCAGACGCTAGAGATGATGTCACCTCGTTGTTGTGATATCGAACCAGAAGCAGCATTGTCGAGCCAAGATTATCCATAGGATGGCTAAGAGGGTCGTGAACTTTTGTTTCCAACCGCGTTGGAGAAGATGCATTCAAACGTGCTTGAGACCATCCGTCGTGAGAGTCGTTTGCTATGAAGAAAGGAAGCCTTTCCCGTTTTGTTCCAGAAAATGAATCGTGTTGATGAAGGGGAATCCGTGTAGACGCCATGTAAAAGCAAAGGATGCCATTTGGCGACATGCCCATTTTATGCATAGATTGAAGTAATAACCAGAATGAAAGGGGGAAGGTGCAGTTGAGGTGATGTTCAAAAGGCGTAATGATTGGTCGTAGTGCAGATAAATGAAAGCGACATCGCTGAAGAAAGGCCGCAAAAGTTTTGTGATGGAAGCTGCATCAAGGCGGCGGCTTACACCCTTAGGCCTAGCCCAAGAAGTCGCAACGTCCTCGAGAGAACATGACCAACGATCGCTGTCTAAGCAACGGGGGCAATAGGCGCAATGGGCGCAACAGCGGGCTGAGGGATGCCAGGAGCAGCCGACAGGTCAACGTCGTTAGGGATCTCGCCATTGGTGTTCTTCTGGGGGCAATCGCGGGAGATGTGACCGGCCTCGCCGCACTGGTAGCAGGTCTTGCCAGCCGTGTTGAGAGGACCACCGTTGGGGGCAGTGCAGTCACGAGAGATGTGGCCAAGCTTGCCGCAAGCGTAGCACTTCATGGCCTGAGCCTGGCAGTCTCTCGCGAAGTGGTTGGGACCACCGCACTTGTAGCAGGTAGCAGGACGGGGGCCACCGGTGAAGGCACCACGGCCGTAGCCACCATATCCGCCACGGGGAACCGAGGGGCCACCGCGGCCCATGTTGACGCCAGCGGGGTTGGGGCAGGCGCGCTTCTCAAACGTCAATAATCTGAGCACTGATCTCTAGAAATCGAGGTTTCTTACCGCAAGGTGACCGGGCTGTCCGCAGTTGTAGCAGCGGCCACTCGTGCCAGCGCCGCTCAGGCGCAAAGTCGGGCAGTCAGCCTGAACATGGCCGAGACCCTGGCAGTGATAGCACTGCTTAGCCTCGGTGGTGCGGGGCAGAGGGCAGCCGTTAGACTCGTGGCCGGGTTGCTTGCCTACAATCTCGCATTAATAATATGCCTAACATAACGTTGAGTGGTAAGTGACTTACAGTTGTAGCAGAGACGCTCGGCGGAAGAGCAAACCTCGGCATAGTGGCCAACATTGCCACACTTATAGCAGGCGCGACGAGAGAGGGAAGACATTTTGGATAGTGTGAGACTAAGATTTGGCATGTTAGTAAGAGTCAAGTCGATCAACTAATGTTTCGCCCCGTCTTTCGGAATATTTGGCACAGCAGGAGCCCGCATCCTCGAAGTCGCAATCCAATGTGTAGCGTCGCAAGCAGCAGCAGCAGTATCCGGATCGCAGTGTAGGTTGCAGTGTCGCGTATCTAATTGGGGAGGACCAAACTCTTAAGACAGAGGCGCAAGTGCCGCAATCCAGCTCAGCGCAACCTCCTCGGCAAAGAGAGAGAGTCCCGGCATGTATGGCCTTGTGCGCATATTGTAGCTTTTGGTGGTCCTGCTCGGCAGAGAGATATCCTAACAGCCGCCCAGTACGGAATCCGTCCACTAGCGTGGTGGCGAGCGGCTGAAGTTGACGTGAGGGATTATCCAAGACGATCCACCAAGGGCTTTTGAGAGCGGCGCATCGACTCGAGCGCAAGTGCGCGGGGCCGGGGTAGCGGGGATAGTAGCAAGCGAGACGGCGCAATTGTGCGACTCCGGGTTCAACACTGACGGAGGGCCGAGAATCGGTAACCGGGTCGATGTGGCATGCGGCAGGCCGATGCGGCTGCGGCTGTGGTTCAATGTGGAAATGGTGTGCCAAATTGGATCGCTGCATTGTGTTCGCAGTAGGGCGCACACGACTGTGAAGCGCGAAACTCGGCGCGGGTGTGCGGAATTGCGGCCAGGCCAACAATAGGCGGGGTTGGCGCATCATCGAAGCTGGTCGCGTTGCGCAAATGAGTCCGGCTACAAAGAAATGGCTAACTGGTTTCCATATCTGAATCGGAGTAGATGGGAGGCCGAATGTTTTACGTTGCGCTCGCTGGAATGAGTTGCGCTGCGATGCGATGCAAGCCGAGTGTGGACCGAATGCTGATGCCGATGCTGACGCTGATGCCGGTGCTGAAGCTGATGCAATTATTGGCGCTGACGGTCCGGATAGACTAGAGACTCGGCCGTTGCTGCTGCTGGCTGCTGGTTGCTGATTGCTTCTGCTACTCACTACTGCGATGGGCTGGACTTCCTGGTGCGTCGTCGCATGCACTTGATGCGACGGCAAGGCGAAGAAACGTCACGGCACCACCACATGGCAGCAGGGAGCAGAGGACGAGGGGGAGAGGGCTGGGTAGAAGGACAGAGGGGTAAAGGTAAGGAAGGTACCGGGAGGCAGGCAAGAGCGAATGGGAATTGTGCGGACAGAACGCAAAATGCAGGAACGAAGGGTCGAGGGCGAAACTCACCTTTTCGCGAAAAATTGCCTTTGGGAAAATCGGGGACGTCGAGTTTGTTTCGAAGAGAAAATGCGGTTGAATATGCGGGAAGGGGGGAAATAATAATTTGTGAAGGAGGAGGAGGGGTCTAGTAATTGGGAGGAGGAGGTAAGCGCAAGTGGCCAGGTGAGAGTGAGTGAGGTAAGGCACGCGCGGTAAGCTAAGGTAGCGGGGGTGAATTCAGGTTGAATGTAACCAGGGACTGGGACCTGGATTGGGACTGGGACGAATTGGATGGAAGTGGGAAACAGAGAACGGAGGCGAGGAAACGTGCTTCCGAATTATATTCTCTTTGCCGCTTCCTTGGGTTCTACTTTGTCAGGTACGGATACCTACTAAGGTAGGCTAGGTAGGTACGGATACTGGTGCGGTATTCCTTCCTTCTCAGTTCCCATGAACCTGAGGTACCTCACCTGACCTTAGAATGGAATGGAATGCAACCAAGGCAAGTGGCACCTCAGTTGACAACCTGCCTTGCATTTACCTTAGGCTTTTAGCTCACACGACCATCGGACTTCACATAGGCGAAAATTTTTCAAAACACCACACAGAATGAGGGCGAGTCGGAACAAGGTTCTTTTGGTACCAGTGCGTGAGAAGTGGCATCTACACAAGACCGGAAGGCTACCTTAGAAGGAAGGGGGTACATGACAAGGAAACAAGACATCCAAAAAAAGGATGGCCACATCTATTACACCTATCTCCTACCTTGTTTGGTGAAATCTACTTCATCCACCTCCTCCACCTTCTTTCCCTTCGTCTTTCCCACAGCCTCTTCCTGCTATCGCAACTACTCTCTCTCCCTGACACTTCATCTTTTGAGAAATTGACAAATGAACTGATACCAACAGTCAGCCACTCCTTCTCTTCCAACCACTTTCCCCCTCTCCCACCCAGTCATAGGAAGGAAGGAAGGTTAGGTAGCGTTGGAGGGGAACCTCGAGGTACCTTGCAACCAAGCAAACCCCTTCCCGAACTTGACGAGAAAGGGAAAGGACGGGACCGGGCTGGCTGGATTGAGGTGCTCTGAGCGGGATGGGCTGGGTTTGCAACTTTGACTGGGTTGGAGAAGCGCGTGTGGCAGGAGACGAGGAAAGGTGCGTGTGGGACGTCTACCTCAAATCGGCGTAGCGCGTTTGCAACAATTCAACCAATTCACTCTGGCTCTGGATTCCCTCCGTCTCCTGGCTCTGTTGGAAGGCCACGACATTCCCACGATGGGTTGCGACTCTGAGAGCGAGGTATTCATTACACTACCTTGCACAATACCTTCACACTGGCCGACTATCACAGAGCGCACACCTGAAGAGTGGAACCCAACTTGAGATGGTGTCAACTGGTCAATTGAAAATCGAGTCCGGTTCTTTCGGTCCGGGCACTTGGAAACCTTGTACCTCACGATGCCATGGCCCATGGAACTTGAAAGAGTTGCACTTGCGCTTGATATGCACTCGCTTGGAACTGCATCCCTTGCATTTGCGGCTTGCCCTGCACCTGCAGATACAGTCACCCGCTTCTCCTCCCACATCCCACATCCGCCAATGACCGATGCTTCCTGTGAATGATTCGATACATTCCACGACCTACAAACGAAAAGCAAAGAAGAAACCCCCTTTTCATCCCGAGTTTCCAAGCTCATGTGGGTGGAAGCTCTTGCATATCAACTTATATGTGGGAGAAACATCGACAGACGGCGGAAATGATAGCAAAGGTCAACGTCGGTCCGTCGGACACGATCAAGACGCTGTCAGTCTGTCTCACATTCGACACAGACCATGAGAGGAGTATGGACCACGAAGGGCAGTTGCTTATCACGATGTCGAGACTCAGCACTGAAGACTCAGGCCAGCAACTAAGAGTCGTTAAAAGTGGAGGGCGGGGAGAAACAAGTCTCCCCTCCCCTCTCGCCGCTCGGGCCAGGTCTCACAACGATGCCCCGACAAGTCAATCGTTACCCAAGGCCCCTACTCCCGGTCAATGGTCATCTTTTGGCGAGACTCTTTCGTCCTCAATTTACCGGTTGGAGGACTTCCTCATACTCACTTCTACCTCGTTTACCAGGGTCAACTTGATACGCCGCACCCAACACAAATACAGACAGCCCGTAGTATCAAACAGAGTTCAAACTTGTCCTACTCAGCTCGTCTTCCGCTGCGCCAGATCTTGCCAAAATTGGAAGCGCGAGGTAAGTTTCATGTTGCCCTTCTCACAAACCTTGCCCTCACCCTGAACAACCTCACCACGTGCTCACCCACCTCCACGTTACATCTCGTCTAGCGACTAAGAGTATGTAAACCAACCAATCTCACTTAATCACTCGGCAGTACGGAGTACGGATACTTGACTCCTGACGAACTAGAGGCCCATGTTCTCAACCTCTGGATCAAAGCACACAACAAACACGAGCGCACAAACACCCACCTCGGCAGTATACACAGAGGTAGCACCTATTTCACTATCCGCAACTCGCCATCCGGAAGCGCTATTCTCCTCCTTGTAGCACTTTCCCCTCAGTCCAGCCCTCGTAACTCCGCGCGCTAGGAGAATACACTTGAGCAAACTTGGAAACCATCATCCGGACCAAAAGCCTCACAGCGCATGCCCACCTGAATGTGCCGCCCAGAAAAAACAGGCCAGAGTGAAAAAAAGGTGTCGTAGTATATGTATCAACCCCGGTCCTCATGGCGTCCATGTGGCGGTTCCTGACCCGAGTCAATGTAAATTGTCCGTGTGTCGCGACACTTGGACATGTCTCAATGTCACCTCCCCGCCCGCCTCCTGGGCCATAGGTCCGGGGGTTCTCTATTGCAAGTGGCTTGCAGGGTCGAAAAGCAGGAATTTCGCAGTGGAATAGTTCTGTGGATACCCGCATACTGAGCTTCTGAGCTTGCGCAATGCAGTCTCGCAGATGACCACGGACAGCTGTTTCTGCTTGCTCACAGCCGGGATTCACAGGTAAGAGTTGGAAGCCAGAGTACTTGAGTGAAGATGCGGCATGTACGGAGTACGGCTTTGTCATATCGGATTTGCTACTGCGTCGTGATCCTGCGCAGGACGGGATGCAGAATTCTGCTCAGCTTCTTGGTGCAGCTACGGAATTGCCGCCGCCCGCACGTATGTATAAGGCACCGATTTCTGTTGTATTCCCACAACGAAAGGTAGTGATACGCCTTACCGCTGGCGGCTCTGCAGAAGAAGTTTGATCTCAAGCCCGTCCGTCCGGGGTAAACGTAAGCCCAGCCATGTTGTGGAACCACTCTCGCAGGACACGCCGCAGCCAACAGTCGTCATGCTTGAACAATACTGGAAACGTGTAGTCATGTATTCTTCTTCCTTCTCGCAGATGTGTTCTACTTGACTCCATTCAAGATCACTTGTGACATGTCTCCTCTCTTATATTACATTTCCGTGACTTCTTAAGATACCAAAGATGACGTTACAGCCCCCAGTTCGAAAATGGTCTGTACAGATTTGCATGTAAGACCCTCATTCGGGACGTCGCCATTTTGCATGCCCTTGGTTCTGCTTCTGCTGCCTTCTGCGCCAGATCCTGAGTTGATAAACATCGATGTTCTTACAAACACCGCCAGCGCCTACGCAGCAAAAAGCAATTCAGTATAATAAACAATGCCCCTCTCTCTCCGCTCAACGAGTGCGGGCTCTTTTTCTTTTGTTACTCTCTGCCATCACCGTGACAGGTTCGATTCTCGTTTACATGTTTTACCACGCACTCCTGTGTTCACCCAACCGTCCCATCTCGGAAGGATGCGTAGGCAGTGGGGTCGGTACGTCAGTCATCGATGCCGGGGCCATGGATCGGGGTCGAGCTTCGACGACGTAGCTCACTCCGTCCTCTGATGCGTATGATGGCGGTCGAGGACCGGTGCTGCTTTCTCCGCGACTGGATGTTCCCTCGTTCGGCGTGGCGTTCGGGTTGCGCTGCCAGTAGATGCGGTTGGGGTCAACCCTCTGCGTGGAATGTGTCAGTCCAAGAGTTCCCAACGTACGTGCAATACCACGCTTCATATAAGTACATACCACACTCTCTCGCCATAGGCCGTAGGCCGGGGGTTTGGCCAAGACCGCCTCGCTGACCTCCCCTTGCTCCTCCTCATCGCGCGCCAGCACGACTCGGATCGGTTCTCGTGGCACGGCGTAGCCTCCGGGTGCCAAGAGTTGCGGCATCGGCGGTCCGGCCTCGTCGTCGACCCGTGGCCGGATGACAAGCATGCATAACCGGATCAAGCCGTGACAGAAAAATATCGTAACGAACAAAATGATGAGGATCAACAACACGGTAAACTCGCTGCTGCGAATATTCTGTGTGAGGGAGAGTGCTAGATCTGTTGAAGTAGTTAGTCTCCAATATTACGCTAAACACTTGCCAAAGTAGGGCCACCACTTACAGACGGCGAGGAGGAGCGTCAGGAATCCGCCTGAAATGAAGCATCGGAGAATCTGCGATCGCATGCGCCGTGACTTTGGCCAGGGAATACAGAGCAGAAATCGTTTAGGATGCCCCTCGCTATTATCGTCATGTTGCTGTCGGCGATGTGCCCGTCGTCTGCGCCGCCGACCTTCCTGTGCCATGTTCGCCAGATGCATCTCTGCGGGATCTGGCCCGGTGAACCTCCTCGTCCCGCTGGAGGTTTCGGTTTCGGGGTGCCGTGCGACAGGCGCCGGCATCGTCACCCGGGTCGTAGCTGGCGGTTGTCCAGCAGCTCTCGTCGTGGGCGGTTCGGGGGAAGCAGACTCGTCGACTCGGTTTAGGGGTTGTTGCGATGTCGAGTTGGGCCGCGAATCGGTGCCATTGGAACCGCTGGTCCATGTTCTCGCGAGATGTGGCAGGTTCAGACGGGTTCCTGGCAGCGTCGGCAGGCCAATATTGAAGCGTGGTGTTTTCGGGCTGTCAGATTCCTCGTCTTCTATTCTTTGCATCCCATTGCCGGGACGCCTCCTTGAGGAGAGGGAAGGCCTTGTGCCAGGCAAGCGCCTCGATCGAGGCCGTGATCCCTCTTCCATTTCTGGTTGTGTAGATGGGCCTGCCAGAGCCTGCTGCTCAATATCCTCCCCCTGCGAGGAACGCCCTCGCCGAAGAAAGTCCATGACGAGTGAGCTGAGTTATGGGCCAAACGCTTTGCCGCTGAGAGTTGACAGATGAGCTGAAGTTATCACCGTTCAAGCTCCTCTCATCCTTGGGTGTATGTGTCGATCGAGTAAGCGCAAGTAGTCGTCCAGTGTTTCGTCGTCGTACAGTGAAAGTCGTCGATGGCGCTGGAGGCGTAGAACGCAACGGTGAGGTTCCCCTCTTGGCCAGTTGCACAAAGAAATCGAGTCAGCCGCGATGAGAAGAACAAAGGTTATCTTGTCTCTTAGTGCGGCAGTGGCGGGCTACCAGCAACGGCTGGGAAACGGCTGTAAAGCACCAATGACGGCGATCGATGACTGGATGGTGCGTTGGTTGATAAAGGGCGTCCAAAGGGATGAAAAAGGGCGTCTTGAGTGGTCGAAGGGAGGCTGATACTCGCGTTCGCAAGAGAACAGCTTGGGAGGGTATCAAGGGTAACGTTGGCTAGGTAATGTGGCTCCCGGAGCTAAGAGAAACAAGCGACGGTCTACAGACAGCGTTACTTGTGAAGGAAGAAGGGAAATGTACTAGTTTGACAATGAGGGCGACAAGGCCAGGCGGGCTAGCAAGAAGCAGAAGATGAAGACAATGCCAGAAAGGCAGCTGGCGCCAACATGACGCTGGGCGCGATGTGGATTGGTGAAGAAGGAAGAGATCACAGATGGACCGAGAGAAGAGGAGAGCAAAGTGCTCTGGGCCAACGGTAACCAAGGAACAGGGTGGTAGGCGTCGTTTCCGAGCGTCTTCTTCGTGGTCCGCCGGCGACCTCAACCAGCAGTTCGGTCCAAGGCAGGGCTAGGTAATGCGAGGGATGGAGTATGCAATGTCAAGCCAAATATGAGAGGTAAGGAGGTGTCGATGGGCTAACGAGTCTGGCGTCTGCAGCATGCGGTTGGATCAGATCTGTGTCGTTTGGGGATCAGTGGACGGTGCCACTGGACAGGACAAGAAAAGAAAGCGGCGAACTTGGTCACGCAAACGCCACGCCAGTCTCATCCCAGTGTACCTGGGATTCTGCGACTTGCGACTCTGGAGAACCTGGAAGGAGTAACGAGCAGACGGGATAGGGGTGTTTGAGAGGGCACGAGGAGAGTAGGATCTGACGAGGGAGAGGAGGATTGGGGGAGGAAACGCACCGAGTGTGCGGCGTCGAGGATGTGAACAAGCGGTAATACTCCGTACTCCGTACACAATATCTGCATTTAGACCCTTGCATACTACCTACATACGACAGCCGCAAGGTAGTCTCGGCTTGGCCCAGACTCGACTCTGTGTATGCGATTCATTACTTCGTACCTCCGTAGAGAGATGAGATGAGATGGATGGGAATGTATCCGTGAGCCTTGAGGTAAGGTGAGGTAGGTACTCCGTACTTCGTATGCAATGAAACCGAGTCAAGGACGGCAAGGATAATGCAGGAAACCCTCCCTCCATCTTCTTGTCTCTGGGCTCTCGCAGACCTACGAATGCTTGCAGTCTGAACTCTTGAAGGCTCGGCGCAGACGGTAGGAGTGCTGGACGGGTCGGGTTCACCCTTCGTTTATTGACTTCTCTGACAATTGGAGTGTTGCACAAGCAGTCAAGGGGGTTGCTTCTGGGAACATGGGAACCAATCGTAAGGGGTGGATGAGTTGACCTCGGACACCGTCACAACTCTCCGCAGCGCCGCAGCGCCACAGCGCCGCAGCGCGTGGGAGACGGTGGGACTTGGGATACGTACCTGATGGGAGGAAGGGCTCAGGGGGCCGGCTGGAGAAGAAAACGTGTTTCGGATTCTTGTGTCGACGCGCGCCAACCTTTATTCGGACTAGACCCGTAACTGCGCGCGGAAAGGGGCTCTCTCATTGGAGTCTTTGATTGTCTTGAAGAAGGGGACGCCAACCCAGGCCGCCCTCGGTTTGGGCTGGCGTTTGGCGTTTGGCGTTTTGAGTCTCCTCCAACTTGTATCCTGTCCTCAGTCCAACTGCTCAGTTCGCTTTCCATTCCTTTGCTGCCTGCAACTACGAGATGTGCACAAGAACTAGGAATAGTAGTGTTAGGTGACATTGGCGGCAAGAATAGCAGTCTTTGGCGCCTCAGCTTAGCGTCCTTTGCGGATCATTCGTCTCGGTTGGATTTAGATGGTTCCCACGGTCAAACTCCTGTGATGGACCCTGGGATCTATCCTTACTCTTAGTGAACACTGAAAACCCATGCCTCTTCCTCTGATGTGGGGGCCAATATCTCCATATTGGCTCGAACCTCCACTTATAATCAGATATCCCCTTATAGAAAACATCCATGATCCAGAGAGGGATGGATGACTTGCGGACACGGGCCTCAACGACAACGGAATTGCGCTTATCGTTGTCGCAACCAGACATCGTTGTCGTCTCTCTCTCTCTCTCTCTCGTGATATTACCTCAGCGTACGCTTACAAAGACTCGAGGACCATGATCGACGTTAGCTACTGTCAGTATGGAAGTGACAGCTAGAGAAGGTCTTGCGAATGGACCGCCAGTTGGGTTAAGACAGGCAGACTGGGACACTTGGACACTCGGAGCCGAAGCCCATCCGCGTCATCGTCCAAAGTCACGGCATTCGACACTTGTGCCCTTTTAACTCTGTGATTCGCCCTCGGATCGTCAGGTTGCGCAATGTTCCGACCTCCGAGCTGCGTTTCCAATTCCTCTAGAAGCCGATAGAGTTCAACGTCCCATGAAATCCCGCATCACGGCCGCGCACCACATGATTGAAAGAGGAAACACAGGGTCCATAACTTTTTCTAGGACATTGGGCATTGGCCAGTTTAGCTAATTGGACACACCTGTAACATTATCTCATTACCAGAATAAACCGTTTGTGAACCATGCTTCTGCCAAGCCGAATTACTCCTTGTTGAAGGTGCAGTGCTCTAATTGTGTTTCTTGTGAATTGAACCACGCGATCTTGTCTCAAGGTTACCCTTATGAGACAAAACGAAGACACATCAGATGAGCATTCCTGGGCCGTGTCACTCGCCAACAAACACGCATGGCCTAGACTCCCTACGTAAGCCCTATGCAGCTGGCAATGGCACGGAGCCAATCGCCGGTGTCGGCATTTTCCTGCAGTTCAAAGCGGCAGTTCCCGAATGTGTCTGTCCGCCTTTGTCTTGTCTGATATACTCCAGTGCTCTTGAAGCGCTTGCCATCATCAATACCGGACACTTATGCTCATGCCCCGTGTATGCCCCTGTTGCTGCTATACCGGGATGATGTGACTTTGCAGATGGCAGATACCGAGACTCGGTATCGGCCGCTGGGACCAACCGTTCCTAGCTTGTTGGTGTTGCGATGATTTATGGATTGCATACCCATCGAGCGTCTCTCGGCCGCCTACGCACAGCCTGGTTCGCACCGAAAGCATGCATGCAAACATTGATTTGCTGCAATATCAGAGGGCGCGCACTAAGCGTCGACAATGTGGCTAGAATGGAAGAAGTGTGCTGGGGATGGCTTCCCTCACCGCAGCTCCCCAAGCAGCATATTCCGGTCAGACGATGCGGAAAGTACTGTCAAAATTTGTTAGCCAAATGTCGCTGCGATCGCGAAGAGAAGAAATGCTCACCTATTGGCTCCGTGCCGGGCGCGAACTCGACACAGTTGACGGTTCCCTTGTGGCCCGGAAGCTTGTACATGAGCTTTCCAGTCTCGCTGGACCAGATAGTCGCAGTACCGTCCCCGGAACCGACAGCCACCTTCTTGCCTTCGGAATCCCAGCTGGCCTTGATGAGATTCTTCTCCAAGCCCATGGAAGCGCCGTCGAACGTTCTGATGGCTCTATCGGTCGGGGCAAATGGCCGAATGTCCCATGTCCTTACCGTGGAGTCCATGGCATATGAAAGCAAAGATTGCGAGTCTGGAGAGACTCTGAGTGAAGTGATCGTGTCCTGGTGCCCCAGCATCGAGTACACGACCGATTTCTTGCGCAGGTCCCAGACCTTGATGTCATTGTCGATGCCTCCCGTATAGACCTCGTTTCCAGCCTCCGACATGGCAATGGCCGTAATGGGGAATTCCGTCTGGATGTAGTCTGCTGCGTTCTTTGACCTCGGATCCCACAAGCCGATAGAGCCATCGTCACTTCCGCTGACTAGCATATCCTCGCCTCGTTTGCTGAGGTCCACGGCGTTGACAATCTCTTCGTGGCCGATGTATCTTCGTATTCTGGTTCCGTTCTCAAGGTCCCAACTTGCCAAATGCATATCTGCCGAAGCCGAGAAGACTATTTTCGAGTCCCTCGACCACTGCAGATCTAGAATTGCGCCTCGATGGCCATTGAGGATGCCGTAGTTTTCGCAATCACCATACGTTCGCCACAACACTACTTACGAGTTAGTTTCACCTCGCCGGTGATACAGGACAGAGGTCAACCAACAAATGCTTCTGTCCATAGATCCTGAGGCGATAAAATTGCCCGTTGGGTCGAATTTCGCAGCAAAGATCTCGCCCGAGTGGCCGGATAGTTCCATGACCGGTGCCTGGAGGTTACTCGTACGCGGTGTCTGTCGGCCAGGTCGTCAGTAACTTTCCAATTGGCACTGTAAAGTGATCGCCTACCGTCTGCACTAATGCGCTGCTCTTTCCTGAGGCGTTGAGCCTCGCCAAAGCTCCTGTTGAAGATCCCACATTCTGACGCTTTACGATCATCTGGCCAGCGCCCAGCTCGTCATCCGCCGGTCTCTTCTCAGCAGACATGACTGCGGTTGTCGAATGAGTGTTTCAAAGCTCGAAGGTATTCTGTTCGATGCAGAATCGTCGTATTGCGTGAATCGTGCTTTCTCGCGTCGTATTGGATGTCAATTGAATCGGGCAGGCGGTTGTTGACCAGAGAAAATGTGCTAGCTAAGATCATTGGTCCATGCAAGGTTGGGATGCGGACGGAGCTTGCTTCTGCCGATCCCCGAGCTAAAGGTGGGACCTCAAATCAGAGCCGTCCTGGAGCGCCCACCTCAGTGCATATCCATACCTTGCTTCGAGGTACCTTACCCTACCTAGCTGTACGTAAAATACATATAGGGTAGGTATCCGTAGCTTTGCTCCTCCCAGCAGCTTATCTTATCTTTAACCTCATCGATGTCCACGAACGCCATTTGGCACCTCACCGTCCATCCGAGCCTCACGTTCAACTTCGACCAGTACGACAACAATAACTCTCGCGAACGCCAGATTCTCCGATCTCGAATACTTGCGACTGAAATTCCCTGTGCGAAAGGTCCCAAGACAGCCCACGTCAACGACGTGACGTGGTTGCGATCCGAGGCGGCAGCCACTTCCGCAACACAGCCCGCAGTACCAGCCATCTGACGCCGGCGATCCTTCCCTCCCTTACTATTTTGGCAGACGTCTACAATAAACCATGGCCGCAAGCAAAGCAACCCGCTTGGGAGAAGAGTGCGTTTCTCAGCCAGACCCGAGCGTGGTAGACAGAAGCTAATTGTTCAACAGAATTTGGAAGTACGTTGTGTGGCATCCGAATGCCGAAAAGCGAACAAGTCTGACATGCTCGATTGTAGAACCCGTATAGACAAAGTCAACGCCGAGCTCGTTACTCTCACCTACGGAACAATTGTTGCGCAGTTGTGCAAAGATTACGATAGCGACTATGTGGAGGTCAACAAGCAGCTAGACAAGATGGGATACAACATCGGCCTTCGTCTCATTGAGGATTATTTGGCAAAGTCGAACACAATGAAGAGATGCGCAAACTTTCGCGAGACCGCAGACGTCATTGCAAGAGTACGGATCCCTTGATTCGTCGACCATTGAGCCGGCATGCTGACCATTGCGAACGTAGGTCGGCTTCAAGATATTTCTAAATATCACACCACAGGTGACCAACTGGACGACGGACAACAAACAGTTCTCGCTTGTGTTTGACGAAAACCCCCTCGCAGACTTTGTCGAGCTGCCCGACGACGAGCGAGCGCAGGATGAGCTCTGGTACTCCAACATCTTTTGCGGAGTGTTGCGGGGAGCTCTTGAGATGGTGCAGATGCAGGTTGAAGCGCACTTTATCAGCGACGTTCTGCGAGGCCACGACACGACGGAGATGAGGGTATCATTAGTGCGGTACATTGATGACGAGCTTCCTCCCGAAGATGACTAGATGGTATTACATCTTGCCATGCCACTTTGTTCTTTACTACACCCGGACAGCAGATTCGATGCTTCAATGGGTTGTTCCGCCTCGATACAAGCTTGCTATCGTCGATAGAAGGCTGGAAACAGCCCGCAGACTTGGTCCCCTATTAGCTCGTGGAGATGGAGGGGAACGCCAGCTTCATCACCCACTACGGTACGCCAAGAGCACCTCCATAGAACCATGAGGCAGGGGAACATCGAGGTCGGGCGTACAGCGCCTGTCTCAAGATGGAGACTGCCGGTACAGCGCCTAAGCCGCAGACATGACCTGCACGATATCAAAGAGACTTATACATACCAAAGCCATCCCTGTCAACGTGAGGATCTGACGATGAAGGTGGATGGTGATATGATGTCACTGTGTCTAAGTACAATGTTAGGGCAGGCTAGCTTGGGAGAAAAGTACCTATCTATGGCGTCTTGAAGCAAACGATGATATGGAGGGTCAATGCTTGCTCCTCCCGTCCTTTAGACAAGTTGTATTTGCGATGACCGAGTTTCTGCTCCCGCATGCTCATGACTGGGCCGTAAGGCGAGTTGACTCCAACGTAAGTAAGGCCAGGGGATTGGCCGACAGGGCTTTATTTAGTGTGTACAAAAAAAAAAAAAAAAAGAGTTCACCACCGGTGTGGCTAGATCTCTTGGTGCACTTGCTGGGAATTGAATTCGGAGCCTGTCGTCGAGTAGGCTGTGGGCGAAATTGATTATTGTACTTGAACCATTCCACCACCCAGCCAGTTTGTCCTGACCCCCCGACCTAGAGGGGCGCCTGCTGTTGCTGGTGACAGGAATTGATTCAACAGGACCTATATAGGCTTTCTCGCGGAAGGCGAGGAAGGTACGGCCAGCACCTGCCTTCCATTCAATACTGCCGGCCGATCATCGGGAAATGTGGGGCGTCACGGCAGCCGACATGGGGCTCTTGGGACGGGGAAGTGGGTTCTTCTGAGTTCTGACAGTACGGAGTACCAAATACGCAGCCAGGCCGGGATGTCGCAAAAGGAGCACAAGCAGCAAATGTGTACGCACGGTAGGTGAAATCATGGTAGGATTGTCAAGCGACAACAATTTGCGAATATCCAATGTTCATTTGCCCTTGCTGCGATTTATTGGGCGAAGTGCTATCAAGTTCACTCCTGTTGATATTATTATACGGAACCTTAAGCTTGCTCGAGAGGTCCGTGCTGTGGCCCATAGCTTGCCTTTCATTTCCCAACTGAAGCGTGGGTTAATTACCTAGGTGCAGAGAATCTGCGAATAATATCGACAGGTGGGCGCATCGATTAGAATGAGATCAGAAGGGTCTTTGAAATGCAGAAATGGCATCCCAAGGCGACGTTGGGACATTGGTCGTACCTGCGTTGCCTGGCGTGTTTAAGATGCCTGCCGTAGCAGTGTGTCTCACGTGACGGACAGGTCAAAGAAGCTTACACACCTTAAGTCGATGCTTCTAGATGTGCATGGAGCTTCCAGTCAGCCTTGGAGCAAGAAACCCGTGGAAGCGGGAGGCGGGATTTCCGTAGTGCCTTGGGTGGACCGTGGAGTCTGGACGGTTGTCTGAGTCTCTGTCAGGACTCAGGGCTTCCCACCTCACGTCACGAGAAACTGAAGGGCAGGTTGCAGATGCGTCTATGGCGGACGGGCTCTCATTTTGACTGAGACGTTTGATGGAGCGCGTTTGGTGCGGTCCATTCAAGATGCGACGTTAGCAGAAGTGTGAAGATCGGGTACGTGGGTCGTGGAGGCGGCGCGCAGCTAATACCCGGTACTGGGTCATAAGCTCGACGTGCCACGACGCGACGGCCAGCATGGCCCCCCGGGCTCCCATGCCGATGAGCCCTGAGGTACTCCGTACCTAAGATCGCTATCTGAGCTCCAGGTAAGGTAAGGGACCTTAACGTGGGTAGGTGGGAACATAGGTAAGGTTAGATAAGGTAGCTCAGAGCCCTTCAAGGCTTTAGCCCACGCCCGTACCTTGACGGATACCTACTGCCTTAAGGTGCCTTGGGTACATCAGGCACCCAAGATTGAGGGCCCTTTCAGAGCCTTTCAGTTCACCTAGCACCCAGGGCGCTGGAAAGCAAGCACGCAAGTTGGAGGTGATTGTCGATGTTTGCCTCTGACGATTTGATATGCGGCCTCAGGCAACAAGCGGTCTCAGATATTCGCAGCTCATTCTGAAATGTGCCCACCGTGCCTCACCTCGCGCTTCACCTCCACCATCGACGTCTATCTGGTATTAGCAGCGGCCTATTGCCTTACCTTACCTACCTACCCGTACCTCGTTCAGTGCTCGCAAAGGTCTCTGGAGTCCTGAAGTCTGTGGTGAATAGGTAGAAATCCCGCCCAAGCGTCGCATGCCCCCGAAAATTGGGAAAATCCCAACCCCATCCTTTCCACTCTCCCACTTTGTCCTCCTTCCCACCCGCGACTGTCTTTCTGCATTCAAGCATTGTCGACTAGGTGCCTTACCGTCTAACCCAAGGCGCCCCTCTCTTTTTTCCCTCGTCCTCTCGCTTCCTCCGACCTCTACTCCCGCATTTCCCTTTCCCTCCTCAAATCACCAATCCACTTCCAGATTTCCCCCTTTGGACATTGGATGGCCTCGAATGTCGACCACATCTTCAATGCCAACGTGGTCTCGATAACGTGTTTGTCACTCTCCTGAGTCCTTGTTCATGGTCACCCGTCTTCGCGCCCCGCGAGACACTCGTCAATCTTCAAACCGACCTTGCCTGATCGGCCTAGCGACCGCGGCTTGAGGGACCGATCAGTCGACCCCTTCTAGGTTCGCTACGGAATAACATCCCGCCATCTCCACTGTTGGTAACACCGACGATTCACGAAGCCAGACCGTACTCACAGACCGACCATCACCCACCCATTATTAGCAGCAGCCCAGCACCACCACCCGGAACCACGGTGGTCCACCACGTCCACGTTCACTTCCCGTCGACGCTGCTCCCCCGGAGAGAGGAAGCCCCCCCCTTCTCCCCCCCAAAAGCCAAACCCAAATCCAAATCAAATACCTAGCCACCCAGAAGGGCCACACTCTCACACTGCCAGACCCTGAGCCGGAGCCTGAGCCAGAACACCAGGTCTTCCTACCCCCGACCCCCGAGTCGCGCTGCTTCCCTCCTCCTCCTGTCTCTCATCTTTCCACCTCTTCCCATTTCCTTTCAAGTCCCACTCCCTCACCTGCAACTGCCTTTGGTGGCCCATCCTGTCGCCCTTCCGCCTTTTTCAACATCTCGCCCTCGCATCAATCCTACTCCCCCCCCTCCAACCCAAATCCGCCACAGCTTCTGTCGCTGCCACGTCTTTCGACTCTTTTTTTTCTTCATTTGTGCCAAACCATCTCACCACCGCCATCGTCACCGATCGCGCATCCCGCCATCTGTTGCGCGCCTCTGTCCACAGCTCCCCCAGCCCTTCTCTTATCCATACAACTGAAGGCTCCTTGTGCCCCTGCGCCCTACCGCTGAATCCGACACGACTTTGCCGCCAGCCGGCTTTTTAGCGCACCGCGTAACCACGTCCACGCTCTGCGACTTCCACCTCCAACCACAAAGGTGGCTGACCGACAAACTTTTGACGACATCGACACTCTCTCTTCGCTTCCGAACAACCACCGTCTTTCAATCAACGTCTCCTTTCTCCATCGCATCGACCTCACCTAATCCCGCTGGGCAGACGCTTGTCTGCAGCCCGGCTCACAATCATGAACGCCAACGTCAATCCCAACATGGCCAACATGAACGCTATGGGCGGTGGCCCTGTTGGCGCGCCCGTCCCCATGATGAATAATGGTGCAGTCGCTCCCCAAGTCGCCGGTGGTCCACGACAGATGGCCATGCCCACCGAGAACCAGCGCACCCTACTCAACACATACATCTACGAGTACTTCCTCCGCCATCAAATGTTTGATTGCGCTAGATCTCTCCTTAATGGAGACCACCAAGTGAATGTCGCCAAGGATGGCAATCGCCGGAGGGATGAGAACGGTAACCTCATCGGCAATGGTCTTGGTGACGACCCCATGGACACCGACTCCAAAGACGACATCGACGCGAAGCTTCCTGATGACCTTCCCGCCCCCAAGCTGGGTGGGCCCGCCTCAGAATCATCCTTCCTATACGAATGGTTCTGCCTCTTCTGGGACATCTTCCACGCGCAACGAACAAAGGGTGGCAATGGTACTATCAACCAATATGTCAGCCATACTCAGGTACGTCCTTACACTTCGACATTGCTCGTTCGCCATCTAGAACATGACTAATCGACCATCCCAGCAGCAATCCCGCATGCGACAGAACCAGCAGCAAGAACTTCTCCGTCAGATGCGCCCAGACGGCATGGCTGCTCAGCAGCAATACCACTCCCAGATGATGCGCAACATGCAGAATGGCGGTATGGCCATGAATATGCAAAAGGGTAACCTGGCAAGGGCAGCCATGGCGAACAACCAGAACAAGTGAGACCTCGCAGCTTCGTGCTTTCATTCTTCATGTGCATGTTTGCTAACCTGAACCCCGCTACAGCCCCCAGGCCATGCAAATGCTTCAGCAGCATGCGAAGCAAACCCAGATGCAGCGAGACCCCTCGGACATGGATGGCAACCGCCAGCGCCCCTCGTCGCCTGGCTCCGGCGAAAACGCCCCTTCGCCTTCCAAGAGACCTCGCCTGGACGGAGCGCCCAACTTCCCGAACCAGCCTGGAATGATGCCGAACGGAAGACCTCAGCAGGGCATGCCCGGCCAGCAGGTGGGGACCACCCCGAACGTAGCTCAAGCCCAGCAGATGCTCATCACCAACGGAATCAACCCGGCATCGCTGACCCAGCAGCAGTTCACGACATTCTCAAACCAACCACCTGCTGTCCAAGCTAAGTCCATTGCTACATATGCGGCAAACCTCCAACAGCATCAGGCTAGCCAGATGCCTAACAAAACCATGCCTAACGCGCCCGGTCCCCAGGGCCAGGGCTCGCCCATGATGCCTCAAGGCCAGGAAGGGGCTGGGCTGGCTGCGTACTACAACGCTGGGGAAATGGGTCCAGGAGGAATTAGGCCTGGCCCTGGCGGTGCCCAAGCCGGTGGTGGAAGTAACCACGCTCTGCAGGACTATCAAATGCAGCTAATGCTTCTGGAGCAGCAGAATAAGAAAAGGCTCATGATGGCCCGACAGGAGCAAGATAACATGGGCGGAGGTGCCATGCCCAGAGACGGTCCGGCTGGGCCAGGCGGCCCTGGCGCACCCCCTGGTCCCAATGGTCAGCCTTTCCCAGAGACATCTCCCCAAGGCGCCAGAACCGGGGCTTCACCAAACCCAACGGAGCAGATGAAGAGAGGCACCCCACAGATGAACAACGCTGGCATTCCTTCACCGCTACCCGAGGGCGCTCAATCTCGCGGCTCCCCCAACCCAATGAACTTCATGGGCAACCAGATGGACCCGAACATGGCACCACACTTCTTCAAGGGCATGGGCAATCAAATGGATGGGAACATGGCTGGCAATCCGCAGATGAATGGCGGCATGCGTCCACCCAGTTCGCACCCCGGTCAGCAATTCAACGGCCAGATGAACCCGCAACAGATGATGGTCGCCCGGCAGCAACAGCAACAGGCGCAACAGCAGCAGCAGGCCCAGCAGCAGCAAGGACAGCCGCCCCAGCAGCAGGGACAGCCTCAGCAGGCCGGTCAAGGTGGTCAGCCGGTGCAATGGCAACAAGGCGGCCCGAATGGACAGATGGTGCCTCAGGGTCCTCAGGGATCTATTCAGGGTACACCTCAGCAACGGTCGATGCCGCCGCCATCTGCGCCAGCTGGCGCCAACTCCAACCGGACGAGCACTTCATCGCCTCAACAAGCAGCGGCGGCACCTCCGACTCCGTCACAGTCAAATAAGGCGGCCCCGAAGAAGAAGGACAACAAGAACACAAAAGCAAAGGTGAGTGCATTGGAAGAAACATGCAACCAAAACAAAACTAACATGTGCGCAGGCTACTGCTGGAAAGAAGGGAAACAACAACAACAACAACAACAACAACAACAACAACCTGAACAGTGGAACCACACCAGCCGCCGACGGTGCAGACGCGGAGGCGGCAACGCCTGCTACTCCCATCACTCCCGTCGCCCCTGCCAGCTTCGCCAAGAATGGACAGAACGCCGCCGTGCCAGCCGTGCCCAACGGTGCTGCTCCCGCACCTGCCCCACAGCCTCAGGTTGCCCCCCAGGCGCACAACGATGCTAACCAGAACGGAGGGTTCATGGACAACTCAAACCCAATGGTGGACTTCGGCGCCATGGCCTTCGCCGACCCGTTGGTCTCGGACAATGTTCTTAACGATTTCGACTTCGACTCATTTCTACACGAAGACGGCGATAACCAGGCCTTTGATTTCAACACAGGGTCGTTCGGCATGGAAGGCGCCAACGAAATTGGCGCAGACTAGACGGTTTCTGAGCCTGGCTTTTAGGTGTACGATTCCCCCTCGTCTGTGTCATGCCTCAGTTGTGCGTTAGGCGTTGTTCCGATTCCCCGGCCTGATTTCTCCGTGCCTCGCCGCTGTGCAGTCGAGCGGCATGGCATTTGCGAAGCATGGCTATCTCCATTTGATTTATGGATGCGCTCAGAATACCAAAAAAAAGGGTCTTTAACAGTCTAGAATACATCAAATCGGACTGAGCCCATATCGATTTTGTTGGCATGCTGTCAACTGTAACTTTCAGGAGGACTTGCTCGACAATCGCAGTCAAGATAAAGCAGTCGGGCTTAACTCTCGCCGCCTCATCGAGCCTGTCACTTTCCTATTTCCTATGCTTTGATTTACCAATCACCTTTGGACGATGTTGTGTGAGGCATACACTTTGCGGATTGCCTCATTTAGCGGCATACTCCAATGAGTCATTTCGCCTTTCAGTACAGCCTCGTTTTCGACGGCGATTTAATTCCCCTGCGTGCATGTGCCTGGGGTAACACGCATACAAACTTCACGTTACTTTCCTCCAAGTCGGTCGTTGGTGGACGGACCGCTTGCGAGGGTTCTTGATCATTGGTTCTGGAGTTCTACTGGCAGGGTTCGCAAAGTTTTGTCGGGTGCCTTTCCTATCGAACCAGTGGGCGTAATCATTGATTGTACGTGGCATACGATGTGCGAATGCAGAGCCCGGTTTCGTTTGGCGGACCCATCAGTGTTGATTTGCAAAAGAGGTGACAAGAGAGTCCAAAAGGGGGTAGTTGTATCGGTTGTGGGTTGAGTTGAGAGCATTGTATTTACTAGAAGGTCAAGGACACGTTCGATCACCAGCGTCGTCCTGCCATCGTCGTTTACCCTGGGTCCTGTCAGATTATACTGTGGCGCGGTGCGGTATTGGTTTACGAGGATCAATCCATCTTTTTTCATATCCTGAATGCCATCAAGTATAAAAGTTCCCGTTTGGCACCCCTGTGAATTGTTCGTCAGTGATCGCGTTGATCAAAGCGAGGGTATCTTCTCCGACTACCGAAGCATGATCATAGGCGAAGGAAAAGGCAATTCTTGATGTGCGCGGAAGCTTCCGTCGTCTCTTCTGTGGCGTGTGCCACCCACGATAGCTAGAGCCCATCTTACTGTGACCGAGGTTACGCGAGTGTATCGGTACTCCCAAGGCCTTGACGTTTCGGTCGCGCAGCTCAGAGAGGCCCGGTTCGGACTATCATCTTCCCTGAGCTGTAAGTCATCGGCAAAGGGAATCCCCGCACCGGCCGGTCCGCGTCGAGCTTTAAAGCGTGGCCGTGATCTACGAGTCGGGCATTAACATTTTGGCCGATGCGCGACTGGTAATCTCGGGGAATTATACGGTGGGCGGGGACTTTTCTTAATAAGCGCCGGTGGCCGGACGCGGCGGACGGAACGGTTGTCGATCTGCGAATTGGGGGGGGGGGGTCCGGTCAATCCCCGGGATGATCGACCGACGCCGGGCTAACCCGCGGGGAAGTCTAGAAACTAGCAGTGAGCTTCTTTATCCTCTTCACTCCGATCCAAGATCTAAGATCTAAGGATGCGTTCTCCGCAGTATGGATACGCGGTAGCCTTATGGGAAAGGTGGGTTGCTAGGTAGGCCATTGTATATGTGCTGCCATGAGGAGCTGGAGAATATCGAATGTGATTAGAAGAGGCCGATTCGGAATGGAATGGAGTCTCTGCGGTTTACTACGTATATTTATGGTTGACATGACAAAACCGCTCTACGTGCAAAATGACGTGGATTCCACGGGTAAGGGGTCTCTGATGTTCGCTCCCATGAATGTCATCAAAGTGGTTGTTATATCTTAGAGATTCGGACACTGGGGAAGAATCCCCGTGCTGGATTTCAACATTGACTACTATATAGGTGGTAAGACCTGAGAAGTCGCCCTCCCTCCGCAACTATTCAGATCCGCAGGTTTAAGAACAGCTGCAACAAGGGGGGGCAGAACGTATGAGTGTAAAGGCAGCCGCTATATATCGCTTTCCAAAAAGGGGTATATACTAAGGGAGCAAGAATGATCCTGTCTCATGAAAAGAGGAATATGCCAAAAGAGCCATGTGCGTTTTGAATGTGTGAATACGGACGTCAAATCCGGGGTCGCTGTGTGACGGGTGGAGTTTATTAGCATGACGGAGAAACGTGAGGGTGGTGTCCGCGAGAGTCGAGCTCATTACGAATACAGCCATTAGAGGTAGCTGCGCTCAAGGGGACTGGTAGACGGTGAGATATCCGACCTCCATCATGCTTGCGTAGCCATCTTGAGTAGCGTCGGTAGGAGAACCAGGCAACGTGCCGCCTGAAGCAGGTTAGCATCCTCATGTACATCATGCGGCCAACCGCAGTAGCAAGAACTAGAAACTTACCAACTGCCACATTCATGAGCACATAGTAAGGCATGTGGCAGAGAGTCGCCCAGATACCCTCGTCCCCGATATCACTGCCCTTGAGCTGGTTGAAGACAACACCGTCGCGGTACCATGTGATGGTCTCAGTGACCCAGTTGTTGGATGTGCGGTCCCACTCCAGTGCCCACGTGTGCCAACCGTTGTCGGGCATCGAAGTAGCCACGCCACGGCCGCTGGGCTCGTTGCAGATGCCGCCGGATTCTTGTTGGCAGTGAACGGTACCAGTGGCGGTAGCCTGGCCGTTGATCTGCTCAAAGATGTCGAGCTCACCGCAGAGGGGCCACTGAACTCCGTTGCGAACGGCATCGCCCAGCATCCAAAAGGCGGGCCACATGCCCTGCTTGTTGGCGGCGTCGCCCATTCTGAACATTGACTGAACCCGCATCTTTCCTCCCGGCTGAGGTGTCCATGCTGCCTTTGTCTCGATACGCGCAGATGTCCAGACGCCGCTTGCTGATTTCCGGGGAATGAGCTGGATGGTTTCACCTCCTGATATTTGGACATTCCAGGATGATTCGGTGTAAGTCTGGACCTCGTTGTTCGTGTCGATAGCCAAGGCGATGTTCCATGTGTCACTTCGAGGGGGTGAGCCGGCGTTTCCTTGGAAAGTCTCGGACCAGATGATTCTCATGCCATCTTGAGCTGGGGGCACGAGAGCACCGGCGAACGGCGTGAGAGCGAAGAGAAGCTGGGCGTATTTGGAAAGCATGTTGTGTGTGTTATTTTTGTTACTGGCTGGCACCTGTCTCTGATCTGATAGTATACTGAATGAATGGATTGATATTGAAGCCCGTGGATTTTATCTCGTCTACTTGCGAGCGTTCAGGGGATGAAAGTGAATGGACGATGATATTCAAGTTAATGTAATCACCAAGAAAGGAATGTAACGGCACTTGGCCTAGTGAGTGAAAGTGGGTGCGGTAGAGAACGAGAGAGGCGGTAAAAGCACATAGAGGCCAACGGGCAGCGAGGCTGGGTCGCCTCTATATATACGGCCAGGAGAAGTTCTTGCATGGGACGGTCTGGCCAACGCACATCGGGAGGAACAACCTTGTGCTGGGACAAGGGAGCAGGACGACAAGGATACTATGCCGAGAGCAGGCGACGAGCTGCAATGGGCAAGGAGGAGCTTATGCCATGCCCTTGTTATCGCAAATGGTTGGATTAGGGTAGTGGTCCAGAGGCGGTAAGGCAGAGAAGGAAATTGGCGTGGGGAGTAAAGATGAAACGCCCAGAAGCGGCCAGGAATACCCAGTGTGGCGATGACAATGGCCTGCCTACTTCGCAACTCGGCAGAGTCTTTTTGGGTCGGCTCTCGCTCAGGTTGCAGTACAACAGGAGAGCCAAGAATGGCTGAGAAAAGGCGCGGACAGGTTGTGGTTGGTAGTGGATGGTACATTAGGGCAACAAGGTAAATATGGATACATGGCAGAAAAGGCAGGGGGTTATTCTCAGTATACCAACTTAGCAAGTATCCATAGGGATAAAGGTGACTGGGGAGAGGAGTTCATGACGGGTAGTGGGCGTGGCCAATGGGCACGACTAGGGAGTCCTGATCTGCGTCGGACAAGACGACAGCCGCCAGAGATAATAGGGGCCGACCAAGATTGAGACCAAGATGTTGACAAGGAAGTTGACTGAGGCCAAGGATAAGCCGGCAGGTACTTTGTATGGTGAACCGTGAGAGCGAGCCAGAGCTGACAGAGCTGAACAGAGAATGGGGCAACAGGGTTGGATCTTTGAGAATCGACTCCTCCGGAGATGTCTGTCCTCGTCAACGATCTCCATTCATCCACCCATATCCGTACATATGGAATGCTGTGGGGACAAGCAAAGAGGCTGAGGTACGAATACAGAGTCTTATGCAGACGTGATATTGGTATGGGAGAGAACGGGACTTTGCGAGTAGTCAAAAAAAGGGACGGGGCCCGTTGGCGGCGCATCCGAGCCAAGGATCGACGACCGATACTGCACTGGCCAACGGACGTCATTGGCGGTTCATCTGGACGGCATCAGTTGCATAACCTTTCAATTTGGGCACCAGATCCACAATGCGGCCAAAAAACGTAGCTACTCGTCCAGTCGGGAAGGACCAAAACTCTGAAAAGGAGGTGGACTCGGGACATTTGTCCAGAGCCTAGAGGTGCCGGGGTGTCGACCAGAAAGAGCCTCGAAAGGGGAGGAGTCGAGGACTAGGGGTTTCGGACGTGGGGGTAACGAGAGCCGTGATTTCCGTCCATTGGATGTGCAGTTACCATCCGTAGTGTACCTACTCTGGAGGCATCTTGTGTGAGGAAGGCATTCGTCCCTTACAAAGGTGAAGAAGGTACGGATGGGTATGCACGAATATGAAAAAGGTAGCTGGCAGAGGGCTTGCTTCTTGCGTTTCTTCAAGCTCGTGCCACGGCTGCCTCCTCTCTCCAAACGAAGCCTGAGTCTACTCCGTACTCCGCACATTACTGCCAATTGGTGAGCATGTGGGTTGTCATGTTGTGCAACTGCAGTCTCCGTAGTGTGTGGCTGCGCTCAATGGTGTGGCAAGCGGGCCATTCTCGCCAAGATGGGATCGTCAAGTGCCCCTGAATATTCAAAAGCTGCACTCTTCATGTGCAGGCACCGGGATTGCACAGGCAGCGCAGCCCAGATGCTGGACCGGCAATGCATGCCTCTGAGACAACAAATGGCAGGGTATCTTGACAGGGACACGCCGGCCCAAATCCACAAACGGGTCCAGCGCCGCTGGCAAGTTGGACCACGTCCACCTGGGACGACGGAGATTTCCTCCTTCTCAGGAGTCTCACCTTAAGAGGACTCCAAAACTTAGGAGGCCTCGAGATGGGCCCTTGAACAAATAGACGAATATCCATATCCGTGCTAATGGATAAGCTGTGCAGCTCTACGATAAGCGAATGCCAGCCATCGCACGCTCGCATCATCGCCCGCAAAGAATTTCATTTTCACGGAGATCCAGCGCTGTTGAGGGTTGCCTCCACGGGTGCGACTTTGGTGCCCCCCATCCATGAAACTGAAGCCTCCCGCAATGGAAACGAACTGCGTTCTCATTCTCAGATGAACCACTGCAGCTGTCACGTGTTTCAAGCAAGGGGGCTTGGCTTTGGGTATCAGCGCGCATTCATTGCATCACAACACTACGCATAGCCATTCCATATGTCAGGCTGCCCGTCTGGGAAAAAGTAGTTCCATCATTCATGCTGCCTTCTATAACGAAAGCTTTGTCGATCTATCTTCCCGAAACAACAATGAGGCATTTCGTTACAGTGCAGCCAACCCATGCCGTAGTAAACCAACGAAACATCAATCGTAGTGCTGGGTATGCTTCAATACTGTCATGTGCCTGAACAACTGACAGTTCATAGTCGCTGTTCCCACAACGCCATTATCATATACTGCTCACCAATCGCATCGCCGTGTCTAGGTTGGATCAACTCCATGAACCGATCAGTGGAGTGGCGAAGTAGATTCCCGGGCTCTTTCTGGCCAATGTCGAGCAGCGTGCCATCTCCAGTTTCTAGGTAGGGAGTTTAGGCTCACACTGTGGTCTGCTCGCTCTAGCTGGGTAGACATGTAAGTCGAGGCCCGCGTTATGACCTTCGGGACCAAATAGGCCGTAATCAACCCGCAGAGCAGATGGTATCATTGCTCGCGCCGGGAACCGCAGGTCCAAATACATCTCCCAGCTTCTCACCCAGCCGCACAATAGTGTGCTCATAGACTCGCGCTGCGTCCATGTAAAGACTGTCCTCGTCTTCGTCCCACGTCGTATCCATTGCGTCCTCGAGTTCAGTGTCGCTATTCGCATCTGTCTCGTCGTCTTCCATATCGTCGTCTCCGTCAGGCTCCTTGGTAAGGACCTCCACAATAACTAGTCGTGTCTGTTCCACCGAGCTGCGGCATCGCACCATATCCGTCGTAGACATACCAGCTCTCATGCCGTTCTCGAAGCCGGGCAAAGTTTCTTTAGTCTCGATATCACGTCCGGTCAAAAGGCTCGCAAAGCAATGGTCCAGCTTCTTCAAGACGGAGAAGGTAGCTTTCGGGGCAGGAGTGAAGGCGTCAATCCATTGCGTGAAGTCGCTGGCAATATTTAAGAAGAAGGGAATCTGTATGCTCGCTGCAAGACAGAGTCAGTATCAGTATCGGCGTTTGACTTAAAGCAACGCCGATGTTTGAGGGGCAAGATTCTCACGTGTTCCGGACAACCATAAAACGTCAATGACGTTATGTATGTCCTTGCAAAGCTCGGTAAAGCTCTTGTAGCCTATGACTTCGTCGCCGGGCTCGGCATTGCCATGCTTCTTGACATAACGACGATTGACGATGGCGAGACGTTCCTCAACGTAGCGACGTACCGTCTCTTCCTTGTTGGACCCGGGTCGGAGGGATCTGGCACGGGGATGCGGCAAAGCCGCATTTGAGCGCGCCGAGGCACTGCTAGGCGCAGGTGAAGGGAGAGACTGTGACGGAAAGAAGCCGCCAGGGGCCGCAGGGTGTGGATTGTCAGCCATTGTGTATAGGTATTGATGCTGGTTGCTTCAGAGCCAATGCTGCTTTGTGCATCGTCCACAGAGAAATTCCCTCGCTCTTACACAGCCTCTTGCCCCTTCAAGGTTCTTGCGACGGGGCGCAGTGGTGTATTGTTGTGCAGAACGACAAGACGGTTGATATCTCCGTTAAGCTACCTGTGAGGTATAGGTAGGTAATTAGGAGGGGGTGTCCCACCACCAGCCGCCTTATCTTATCTCCGATAAGAGCTATTCTTACCAGCCACCGTAATGTGGCTTGCGCGTGGGTGACGTCCAGCCAAAAAAATTCGGCCCTGCACTCTTTCCGCGCGAAGTCGAGCCGACCGATCGCATTTACGACCTCACATCTGCCCCTTGCTCCAACGACAACGCCGTAAATCACGACCCCAAGCTCGACTCGCAAACCGTTCATCCTTAGCGTCTTCAGATCCCACTCGTCAAAATGCCTGCCAAGAGAATCGTCGTCCAGAGAGACAGCCAGCGCTCTCGTCAGCCCAAGGGGTACTTCAGATCAACATACGATGCGTTGACTTCCGCTGAGAATGCACCCATCGTTCGCAGCGTCGCCATCTTTGGCGTAAGTCACCATGCTCTCCCAAACTATCGGTTAATTGAACTCTGCTAACGTCCAATGTAGGCAGCTGTGACTTTCCTCTCCAGCTCCTGGGGCGAATTCCTTCTTCCTCCGTAAGCTGTCCAATACCTTCGGTTCCTATTCCAGGTCGCTAATCCTTCAATTTCGCAGTCAATAAAGATCTTTCTATCATCGAATGACGGCTCATGTATAATTACGTCCTTTTTGCCGCAATAGAAGCTGGCTGTACAATACTTGAAGAAAGGTAGCCTCGAGGCTACGGGGAATGGCATCTGTGGTCTGGTGTTGACCTCAAAGCCACGGCCTGCACCGGCTGGCTTTAATGAATCTCACTCTCACGCAAGACCTGTCAATTTTCGTACAATTGTGCCGTGAATATGTATGATTGGAAGCATGTATGGCGGCTACTCCAACGGTGTCCCAAGTCTCGTGCGCCTGGTTCGCTGTACATTATCTAGAACGCTAGTTGGCAAGCTGGAAAGGGAGTGCTGTTGAGGCCATCAATTAGGCGGTGCGTAACCGTATTAACTAAGTCTGCTTTACGCAGTAAATCTCCCTCGGCTCTACCGATCACCTCTCATCACATCAACTCCGCGTTTGTGCAAGTCCCGTTGCACTTCTGATAGAGAGACATCGCAGCCCAGCCGCCACACATCTCCGTCTTGCTACCCCCACAAGGCATATCGCAAGCTCCCCAGAGCCCCTTTTTGGGCTTCCGATCATCAGCTACCGAGTTACCGCACCAGCATTCCTTCGCATATTCCAGGCCGGCATACTGAAAGCCCTTTCCGTCACAGTACTTGATGCACGTGTCAGCCATCATGCTATCACTGGACGTCTTGGCGCCCTGAAGAGTCCTAGTCTGTCCAGCGGGATCGCGGCCACAACCTAGATACTTGTACTTGAGAGTGCTTGTTACGTCCTTGTAACCATATTTGGGTGCCGAAATCTGAGTCGCTGCACCGCAGCCTGATTCTGCCACAGCGTTGCCCGGGCCTCGTTGAACGCTGTTGCAACCAGGCAACTTGTCAAACTGGCCCTGGACTTGTTCATCAACTTTGACGGGAACTTGGCAATTCCTTCGTGTCTCGTCATCAAAAAACTGGAAAACTGGGCACTTCTCAATGCTACCACCGTTGTCGGTGCATTGTGTGATAGCCGCTTGGAGTACGTTGACGTCCCACCCATTGATGAAATCGCCGTGCAAGCCATATCCAGTCGGATCGCTAGATAATGTGAGCAGATTTCCTTGCTACGAAAATGAAGGTGAGGTACTGACCCGTTAGACAATACAAACGGTTGCTTATCTCCGTACCACTTGTCCTTGAAATCATTGACGCTGAATGTCACTTCGTAAAACAGACTGGCAGAAAGATTAGCACCTTGTGTTGACGAGTTCTTTGAGGTTGTCTCACGTAACAAATCTCTTGGGGTGAGTTGTAGGACATTTCCCGTTGTCAAGGCGATCCGGGTACGCCATATGACTTTTGTGGTCGGGTGAATCGAGATTGACACCGTCCCAGCAGGCAGGGAAGATTATCTGGAGACGGAGGCCATTCGGACAATTGCGATTGGGAAGCTCGCTGGTCGCAGGGCCGCTGTTGCCCAAGCACACGTAGGAGATGGCCCGCTGCTCAAGGGTGTTGTTGTAGCTTCGAAGCTTTGGATCACCTGCTAGCATCCGAAAGCCCCTGGGATACGCGATGAGCCCTTTGCTATATTCCGGGTCCTTGGCGTCCTGGCGGAACCTGGAATATTGGTCAGTTCTCCGGTTTCTTTTTCAATCCTGCATCGTTACTTACAAATAGTAGGCAAGCATGCCCCCTGACTGGGAAACACTCATGAATTTGCCGTCCTGGCCCTGGTAGTAGAGGGTTGGAGTCCAGTAATTGCTCAGATCGGCAGTCACCTTGCATGTTGAGCAAGTAGCAGCGCGAGCCTGCTCATAGGTCATACTGAAGTCAAAGCCATTACCACCCATGATGGTGTGAACATGCCCAGAAAGAGCTCCCGGGTTGACAATTGGATCGGCGCGCTCGGTAACTACCGGTTTTGAGCAGGGCATGATGAAAAAAGCAGCCGCTTTGCTGCTTGCCCACAGCCCAACGAGAAGTTGTCTGCTTACTCTCATGTTGGGCAACGATGGGAGTTGTGACTGAAAACTGATGAACCGCCGTGGAAAGGGACGAGACGTAAAGTACAATTAAAAGAGGGAGCGACCCAGGCCACCCAAAAATTTGATCAAAGCGGCTGACAATGTCGCGGAATTTTTGCCAGAGATCAAAGTTCACCCAGCGAAAGTTGGAGTGGGGGCTTGAGGATAGACCGAAAGCTAATAGCTCCAAGGGAAGAGCTGAAAAGCCAGGTACGCAGGCGTACGTGAGAAGAAGCAATGGCGACAAGGCTAGGAGAGGAGGGCAAGGTGAAGCAGGCCGCGGTGATCTTTTATCATTCACCTTCAAAGCCCAATTCCAAACCCCCACCCACATCACAAGGTCAGAAGTAGGACCCAGACCGGGAGGCGGAGGAGGCTTCCCATCAATGCGGCCGTGACAATAGACGCAGACAAGCCATTATCTCGAATCTGAGCTACGGGGGAAACAAGGAGGAGACCCGTGAGTGGAGGAACATGACGAGTTGGCTGAGCCTAATCTAAATGCGTGCTTAACTTCGCCAAAGAGCTAAGATGGCGTCGAGAATTGGCGAAGCTCTGCTCAGCTCTACGGCGGCGTTGGTCGGAGATGGCTCCGCGCTTCGGTCAGAAGGGAGAGGTGGTCGTAAGTAACGCTTACCGGTGAAGGTTGTGATCCAGAAAAGAAGGGTATTCCGCTCAATCGTTCCGCTCGAGTTTAGCCTCCGTGTCAGACATTACCGCAGTTGTCTCTGGTTCACCCATTGAGCTGGTTGAGCCAAGAGAAAGATCTCAAAGACAAGGCGTCGCGAATCTGACGCAGGTCGAGATCTTACACAGCGAGGTCGCTGCTTTAGGTCGTGGTGAACGAGAAAATCCCGAGAGGAGACATCAAGGAGACAAGCTCGAAGCTTCGGGACAAATTGTCTTAGACACGTGGAATCTGATTATTACAGGGTCCGTCTCGTCAGAAAATGCCCCTCACTAGCTATGCAAGCATCCGCCGTCTGGCGAGCTTTCGGGCGGAAGGCGGAAGGCGGATCGTGTTTGTAAGCCACTGCGCCGTGAGCTGCCGGATTGGTCTTAGAATCGGCTTTTCAAGACTCAAACGGACTCACGGAGCGCGGACGAAATGTGGGTGTAGGCAAGCAAGGTGGATTAGAGTAGGCTAACGAAGAACTGGAAAGAAAGGGATGTTGGACGGCCGAGTGCCAAGCTGGGAAGACACTAAAACGTCAACGAGAGACATTAAGAGGGCCAGGCTCTCACAATCCTCGCCTTGAGAGATTGATCCTACGGGCCTCAATACGTTGTCTCCTTGTCTCAGCTTAGACCAGGTTGACCCGCTCAGCCTGTCTGTCACCTGTTCCCGGAATTCCTGACGGCTGAGGAATGTTTTCGGATCTATCATTTCCTATTTCATAGCGTGAAAGCCTGACATGACCGACCACCCGACCAAGTTGGGAATTCCTGAGACAGAAATGTGCCAAAACAACCATCGTACTTTTAGTCAGGTGAGCACAGTTTTTTGGTCTCATTATTTTGCCCGATAACCCGACGATTGGGTAGAGACCCGTTGCGCCGGGGTGTTCAAGCTGTGCCTCCGCACCGGAAGTGGGGAAATGGAACCAGCGGCCGGCCGAGTCGGAGACGTAAGTGGATCTCAGGGACGGAGGCAGATACCAAGTGCGGTGGGCGTTTGCCAACTCTCCCACCTGTCTTGCAAACTTTGGGCCTCTCCTTTGACTCACGGACCTGACGGTGAGACTTGAGCTTGAAGATTCTTGCCTCCCCCTTGCGCCTCATCCGTCAACACCGCGCCATCCCACTCGACTAGCCAAAGTAATGGATATGGTGAACGGCGAACGCTTAAATGGACTACGTGACTGCATACAACTCGCGGCTCCTCAAGTCAGATCACGAGGCCGACTCGTTTCGGTTTTCTATGGGTACTTCCAGCTCGCGGTTCGCTGTAACTGACAAAGCAAAGTCAAGCCATTATGTGTGCTCGATGACTTAGTCGTCAGCGAGCGCCAACCTAATGTGCTGTCAGAGGGTGGGGGTGTATTCACCCGTTGCGTCGGTGGGGGCTGAGATTATCAGGTCGATCTCCTGGTTTCAGCCCCTACCTGGAAACTATGATGGCAGGCTGACTCTGGTATTTAATTGCTTTTGAAACTGCCATGATCGCCTTGGCTAGACGTCAGACCAACGACCAAGTTGTGTCACAATACGTAGATACTCTTTCCTGATTCGAGCAGGGGCTACAAGGGAACATGGCTCGTCGCTCTTTTTGTCAAACGGGAGAATCGCCCTCTACCCGAAGATTGAATAACAACCCGGGCCGCTCATGTCTTTCGGTCCAGTTGATTTGTTTGACTAGCTAAGACACGGGCCGCGAGAGTTCAAATGGATCAAACGAGTGAACGCAAGCTAAAGCGAGCTGTCACAGGCCCTCTCTGTAACTTTGGGATGCCGTGTAGCGGCCCGAATTCTTCTCCAACCTGAGATTCTCGGGCCTTGTGGTATGTGATACGCGATTGATCACTGCTTGTAATCTTCTTCGCAATGAATATCAACATTGCCTCTGCTATTTTCTTCCTTCACCCTGAAAGTGCAATATCGCCGATTAGTTCTTAAGGGGAAAGTCGCCGTCTTCTTCGACCATCTATTTTTTGAGCAGTGTTTTCCACTTCTTGCTGCTATTCGGCCTGTTACTATATTTCCCTCGCTTGGACCTGTTGTCTTACGCTCTTGATCACTTGCGGCTAAGGTCTTCCCACCTTGTTGTTGTTATATCATCTATCTCGGCATACCCAGGGACTCTACGTGAGATTACAGGGTGCGAATCACATGTGGCGACATGAGTGTATACTCGCGTTCAAAGACCTGTAACCCATTGTAGGGAGGAGAGTAACGCGCCAGACGGTCCAGTCTCACCTGTGAGTAACGTTGCCATCATCTCTGAAAGGCCTGACTATTAACCTTTTTTAGTGGCACTGAAAGCATGGCTGAATTCAACCCTTTCGACCAAATTCTCGTACTAAAGACGTCTCTCAATACGGCCGAGGACACATATTTGGCCGTGAGCCCGATGATGATAGACGGCCTCTACAAGCAAGACATTGGCACATGCGCCAACTACAGCTCCCAAATCGGTGCAAGTTTCATGATGCTACTGATCGTCATTTCCATGACGCCTTCGATGAGGCTTATCAAGGCTTCCCTCTGTGTTCACGTTGCTGCTCTAGTTGTCAACACAGTCCGCATGACGCTGCTGGTACTATTCTTTACATCACCCAACTGGACCAACTTTTACACCCGCTTTGCATCAGACTACTCCCGCGTCACTGCAGCTGACTTCCATCTGAGCATCACGACGGAAGCGACTTCGCTGGTCTTGCACATACTTGTCCAGGTGTCATTGGGAATACAGGCGTGGGCTCTTGTTAAGCTGTTGCCGAGGCCCTGGAAAGGGGGCGTTGTTGTGCTGTCTTGCTTTGTGTCAGCATCTGCCATAGGACTACGTCTCGGGCTCTGCATCATCCAGATCAATGCTATCCTTATGCTGTCGCCCGCACATGCCATATGGGTAGCTCAAGGTAGCGGCGTTGTCGGAGCAATCTCTATTGCATACTACTGCGCACTGTTCAATATCAAGCTTCTCATACACCTTGTAAAGAACCGGGGCATTCTCCCAAGGCGGCAACGACTAAATGCAATGGAAGTACTAATCATTACGAATGGAATTCTGATGGTCATACCCGGTTTGTGGACCCGTGCAACACTTTGCTCGCAAATTCCTGCTGATCTGATTTGGTCCCCACGTAGTCGTCTTCGCTGCCATGAATTGGGGCTCCTGGTCAACCCTCGAATTAGGCTCGTTGACTTACACGTCGGTCGTCGTTTTTCTACCTCTAGGAACCTTGATCGCTTCCCGCGTCTCAGCCAATACGTCACGAGGAAAACCGCAGCCAAGATTATGTATGATAAATTCGGATACACCTCCCAAGGCATCTCCAACCATTGGATTACGGCCTCATCTATATGGGAATGTGGACGGTGCCGTTACATCGCACATAGAGTCCAGTCTTCCCCGCCAACGCGATCAGACTGGCGGCATTGATTTGATCGACATCGAGTTGCAACGAATCGACGGAGACTATCTTGAGAAGGGATTCATCAGAGTGAACCGAAAGGTGGAATTCTGTGAAGAGCGCGTCTCAGCCAGACGATAAGCTTATGTGGTGTCTGTCTTGGCAAAAAAAAGGCGCATGGAATACGTGGGCTTGCCTTACTAGGGCCACCTGAATTCGGCTCCCGCTCAATGCCCACCTTTCAGTTGCTTTATACCTCACTTGTGGCATTGCAATTACATCCATAATCGTCTCATCACAGAGAATGAGGTCATGCCCAGCTAGGGCCCAGGCTTGTTCTGAGCTACGCCCCCTTGACCCCAGAAGACGCCTCCACGTCGTATGCAGGTAACATGCAGAGTGTTCTTGACTTATTGAATTGCTTGTATGGCACTTCAAAGATGTGAGCTGGGTCTGTGTCGGAGCCAAACTTATTTGCTTCTGTCCGCCTCATCACCGAGTGATACCCAAAGGACCAAGAAGCTTCAAGCACCTCTGGATAACAACGCCTTCCATACGCCCAATGTCCCCGCCAAATCCCTAAAACAGTCATAGTTATCTAATTATGTGGCCTCGTAAGAAGCTCTCAAGCTTACATAAGGCACCTTCCGATCTGATTCGCACTACCCGAGTCGAATGGAAGGCGCGGTTATATCATCCAAGGAAGGAAACATGAGAAGACTGTAGGAAATCCAAGGTCCTCCTGCCTCATATCAGACTTGGATATTATGTCGTAGGAAGAAGGAGTCTACCGATACACATAGCCAGGGAGCGTATATTCCGCCAGAGCAAGTACGTGGACGAAAGGACGTATCCAGCGTCTGAATGCTGTCGCTCCAACATCCAATTCTTTGATTTTGCTTCCAACACAATCTTCTCCGTACCAAATTACACAATTTCTTGCCCCTTATGTGGTGAGAATATTGCCTTGTTGTTCTGTGCTGCACAAATCGCCGTCGTCCTCCTCACAAACGCGCTCCGATGGAGAGCCATCTGCCGGTGTCACCTACTCAGGCACGATACTCGCCGCCAAGGGACTTTGTACGAGACGACATGAAGCCCGCACCTCTTCGACTCTCCCCAAAGACCAAAGAGACAGATGAAATTCCAGATGTTTCACTGCAACTAGGTGCAAGCTCCATCAAGAACGCAACACACACCGATGACTCCACTCCGACTGAACGAGCCACCGGTCAACTGTCTAATCATCCAACACAGCTGAAGAACCCGCCCCTGGCTGCCATCGTATCAAAATTCGAGATACTCGATGTCATGACCGATCTTGAGACACAAGCTACGACTGGCCATGGAACATCGAACATAGAAGTGCCTTGTTCGCCGGCCAACAACAGCACCGTACGTAAGGATCTAGGTGTATGTGTCAAATCTGGCCTTGCAAAGGAACCTCCTTCTCGACTGGTTCATGACGACGTTATTGAACGGCAGTCGACCCCAAGCTTGAGCCAAACCTCACTCCATAAAATTTCGTTACGCGGATCCCAGAGTTATTCAGAGACTGGAATACAGCCAGCTGTAGAACCCACAACCTACGTTTTCGATCCATTCACTGGAGAGAGGCGGCCCAACAAAGCTGGAAGATCGGCCGATGGAAGACAGAAAAGTCTTGTAGCTGAAAGACGACAAATGTTCGAAGCTCCAATGGGTAAGTATGACCCCCGGAGTGATGTTGGTCTGCCCGGGATGCTGATAATGTGTGCAGGCGGCGTTAGTGCTATGTCTGGGAAATCGGTAAGCCTACCGTTGCCACCTTTCAGCAACAACAGTTTCACGCCACAAACAACGACACCATATTGTACACTTCCCCGGACCAAGACCTGGAAGAAGAGGCCGAACGACATCGAAGCAACTCAAGATAGCCCTCGAGCAGAGCCACCTTTTGACCCAAGGCCTGTCAACGACGGTGACCAAACGAAAGCGGCAGTGGAAAAAACTTGGACCCGGAGCATATCAAAGAGCCTTGGATATAGCGCTGGCCAAAGAATCATCACTGGCACCAGAGGACAGAGAGGTAGAGGGAAGCTCTTCGGGCTTTGGCCCCGAGCCATGGATGTCCTCCATTCACGAGAAGCTTCAACCTCAGAATCGGGACACGAAAGTCTCAAAGCACCAGACCGGTCAACGAGCCAGGTAGCTCCCGATATCTCCAATTCCGTAAGCAAGAAGAGTACGAGGCCGTCGATTCTACAAACGGAATATTATAGATCCCAGGAGGAGCCACAGTCAGGACACGCAACTTCCATGACAGCGCTACCTGAGCCATCCGGTAATGCTGCTATCGTGACAGCGCAAAACAAGGTGGCAAGTCTGAGAAGGTTGTTCGACAAAAGCGCGAACGATGCTGGCCAGAAAAGCGGTTCGCGACAAAGGCGCAGTTATACTGGGCCAACAGATAAGGTGTCGACTCACAGTACTTCACAGACGGTCCTTCGGTCTGGCCACGAACAACAACTGCAATGTGAAGTGTCCATGGATGGTGCTATACGCAGTTCTTTCCAAGCGACGGCGGACGCCCACGCACCCAAAGGATCAACTTCTTCTTCTTTGAAGGATCGAATAAATACTCTGGAAGCCATTTGCCGGATCGATGCGGAGACGAGGCCCTCAACTAATAAAAGTATCTCGGCATCACGATCGAATATTCCTGGAACAGAGCGCGAGGCAGATGGTTCGAAAAGTCATGCTGAGAATCGATTTGAAAGCCTGGGATTCAAGCGGGGTCGCGAAGTATGGCGGAAGATATCCGCATCATGGGAGAAAAGCAGGTCAGAAGAGGGCAAGAGAAACGGGAATGACCACACAAAGCAGAGACTGGACAAGTCACAAGAGCAACGTACCTGGCAAGGATCCTACCTGACTACTGCTCGACCAGATGACACACAGCTGGCCGACTGCTCGCCGGATGAGCCCAACACTGGAAGCCCGCCTGCGTCTGCGTCTGCACCGACGAGGGTCAGCCCCTTCCCAGCTCGAAAGAGCACGTCAGCCATTCCACGGGAGTGTCTGAGCACCGGTACTAATCTTGACGGGTGTTCAGAGGAACAAAAGGGAGCCTTGCCGCTCAGTACCACTGGTCCAGTCGGCACTTCGAATTGGTGGCAGCTTGGGTCGGCATCCTCTCAGGCAGCTTGGAGGACCAGGTGGGACGCTCTGTCAGGAGATGCTCATGGAGTTAGCTGGGGACGATGGCGCGTACCACGAGAGAGAAGGCTTATGACAGCCGGTGCCGAATGTCGAATGCACCATACTCGGCCATTGCCTACCTTACGACTGGGCGAAATGCGCAAAGCTGCCAATCGGCAAAGTGAGACGAGGAATCCAATGTCGGACGGGCTAGCTAGTAGTGTTCTTCAGTGATGCCTTAGCATAGAGCAGATTATCGTTTGTAGTGTGCCGGCTGGAGAGACCTGGGGGATGAAGGCCGCAAGGCTATGTAGTTCAGAGCTGGGAAATGGCCAGCCAAGGGATCACCGGGCACATAAAGAATAGTCTCAATGAAATCTTGGTCTGCCAAAGTACTTAGTGTACTGAAACCTCATAATATTAGAGCGTTACGATTCTACTCGACTAGGCTGTTAGCCCCATCCCCTTTCCAATTTTGCGAACCAGAGCTTTCTTGAGATACCACTCCCGAGCAAGGGAACGAGTCGTCTTAGCAAATACTGCGGGTGATATCCTTCCGCGTTCCACGGCTCGGCCCAAGACAAAAATGGTGTCCCCAATGGCCTTCTCTTCGGCCACCAAAGCGTATAACTGGTTAGCGACGACTGTGGGCGCTACCAGAAGCTCGTCAATGTCAGGCGCAGTTTGCCGTGTTGATCCCTCTATAACAGAGTCGGCCTTTCGCAGCGCGTCGACCAGAATATTAGCGTTGGACTGAAGCAACCCTGACGTTTGATTAAGTGTCCCCATCTCCGACTGAAGTGTCGAGAAGGCAGATATCATAGCTGTACGTTGCGCCTGCAAGCCTGCCATGCTGGAGTCATTCTGCTGTCTGCTACGTTGGCGAAGGGAGTGAAGCGTTTGTGCCAGTTGGTGAAGTAAAGCGTCCTTTTCCGGGTTCGGAGGAATCGGCGGCGCGGGAACGGACGATGGCGAAGGTATGCTTAGTGTGAGAGGTTCATCGAGCAAATCTGGCGGCGGCACAGGCTTTGCAACCTGCTGTTGTGGCGGCGGGTGCTGCTGTAGTTGATGCGGCGGCGGTGGTCCTTGATACTGCCCGGCCGGTTGCCAACCTGGAGGTGGTCCTCCATATTGTTGAGGCGGTTGCTGGAAAGGCGGAAGGACGGCCGAATGACGGGGAGTAACAGATTGAGGAGGATGTCCCGCATGGAATTGCTGTTGTTGTGCAGTCTCTCCAGTATGGTGTGGAGACGAGACGGGGGGCGGCGGCTGTGGATGAGAGGATGGCACGGGTGGTAGCGGCGGTGCTGAGTCGTAACGAGAGGTCGCTTGGCTTTGTGGACGATTCGACACTTGGGTATTGAGGTCTCCATGGATGCTTTGACGAGCGGCGCCAGAGGGTAGAGGTGGGAGAGGGGGGCCGTGTCTGGCATCTATTGGCGGTGGCGGGCTTCTGTATGGTTCAGTGCCTGATGTTTTGGGCGGCGGAGGCGGAGGCCGCGATGCATCTGTAGGCGTTTGCGTAGGTGGGCGGCTTGACGGACGAGCTGCCAACTCATGTGGAAGAGGCGGGATAGGGGGTGGTGTTTGGGCGTGGGACTGCGGTGGGCGTGATGCCGCGGGGGGTGGTGGTTGCTGTGAGCCTTGCGGCCGAGCAATGACTGGTGGCTCCTTGGCGAAGACATCTCTCAAGATGGCCAGAAAGTCGAGAATCGTGGATTTCTAGCAGGCTAGCCATTAGAACGAGTGGAAAAACTCTCACAGCTCAGGGCTAGGGAAGAAGAGAATGAAGACATACATCCCAGAAGGCGGCCCAGCCTACGAGATATGGGTGATAGACCTGACCCTGAGGATCTACATGCTGACCAGGGCGCACCATCATGGACTCTGTTGGAGTGACATAGACCAACGGAGCTTCTCTTGGGTAGGCATGAGGAACCCAGACGGATATAGGGAAGCGGTATGTGGTGCCTCTGAATATGACGGGTATAGTGCCAGATAGGCGGAGAAGAAGGGCTGACGAGCCATTATCGTAAGCTGTGAACGGTATCAGCACGCATTCATCAAGGACTTATGGTTGCGATCGAGGAACCATACTGTGAACGTCGGTGCGCGGTGACAGAGATGGGTAGTGGGACAGCGCCTGGGCTACATCGTTGTAGGTGCGGTTCACATCGTGGTATTCCTGAGAGAGGGTTGCGCATCAGTCAAGCACTACAGGGCCAAGAGTTGAAGATAACATACGCTTGTCAAGATACTGTAAAGCCAGTTCAGGACGTGCTGCGGCACTGGCATCGCAGAGACGGGGCGAGAGCTCCGGCACGGGGGAGCCGATACGGAGCTCGGGCAGGAGGCGAGTGGAGGTGAAAGCGGATGCGCGAGCTGCGAGCGGGGGAACAGCGACGCGGATTCAACTCATAAGTGCATGCCGGGGACCCTAGGAGTAGAGCAGGGTATGATGCTACGGCGGTGTTTAGCAAAGGTCCGAAGTAAGAATCGGCACAATCGATTAGGCGCTCGGTAACGAGAGACGTCGGACGGCGGAAGCGGACGGCGCCGGTGGTAGATTTCGCGGACAACTTGCAATGGTGGAATCGTAACTAGTGGAGGTAGGTACATAGTTCGGACATCGGGGGTTGGGCGCCGGTGGTGGATGGCAGACCTGAGATGACGCACCTAAGCTTGGGTGGAAAAGGTGGGGCCGCTGTGAAGGTCTCCCCGCCGCCGGAGTCAAATTCCATTGCACCTACATTGCTCCGTACCTTGTGGTAACTATTAAAAGGCACTCATCCTGGTGACCGATCCTGGAGATGACTAAGTAAGGTAGGCATGGTTAAGAAGTCGCCATTCATCAGTAGACTCAAATACTAATGGTTAATCATCATCATGTTCCATCATCTTCATTACAGCCAGGCAATCCGAAATGCTTGAGTCGGGAAACATGTCATCATATATGTTTGCTTCCTTTCCTTTGGGGTCATTTAAGAGATACACGGCTGCGCCGTGCGTGCCTTGGAGTAGAAGCGCAAGGTGTCAGGGTTTGTACAAGAGCCCTGATTATCAACATCAAGATAGTGAGTTGAGTTGATGACGGCAAGAAGCAGTAAGGCAAATCTGAAGAGCATTCCATTTTCCACGTCGCGGCGTAACTTTCTGATCGATGGCCGATGGTCGCCGGCATCGGATCCACACGGCCGTTGATGTTCTCAATTGTTTCTATGGTGTTAAAGTTGGCATGAAAACCTGGCCGAGCACGGAGCGGGCCCGTAGGTAATCCAATGCTGGCAACTTGCTTGCCTGACATGTTTCGGGTTGGTCGGGTCCAGCTCCAGTTCCTTTTGACATTCGTTTTTTGGCACGCTTTGTAATCTTGGGTTCCTCCTGGTCTTGCTTGCTTTGTCAACCTAACGCTCCAAAGCCACCTACCTGCCTAGGTATGTCAAGAAGCCGTGGACTATGGTAGGTAGCATCTCAGCCTCAATACAATCACGTTGTTACGATAAATCCCGACAATTGTCTTCGGCTTACCGGATGCTTTACTTCGTCGATACATCGGCTTGGTGGCGCCACAATCATTTTGAAGGTATTGAATCATTGGATGTCATCTTCACTCATATGGTGCCACTTGCTCGGGGTACGTGCCCCGCTAACCCATTACATGTACCGATCATGTTTCGCATTGGGCGCTTTAACCGCCCCAAGGAGGCGGCACAAACACTTGACTCTGAGGTACTAACAGAGCACCATAGTTCCCTAGTCTGGCATCAGTACTCTCCGCCGACACATTTCTTCACCTGCAAAGAAGAAAAATTGTCTCGGGGGGAGACCCTGGAACCCATTTCGCCTGTCCAATCCCACATAGCCGATGGGGACTGGTGCGCGCATTAAATAAAACCACAGGCACACTCACACACCCCTCCCGCTGAAGGGACCTACAACTCTTGTTTCTTTTCACGGTCGACATTGGTTTTTGGAAACTAACAACAACTTGGAAGTGTTTCCGCTCAGCTCTCACATTACGTTGAATGCTTGCTGTTCCAAGGATCTTTCGCACGGCTGAGGAGTATTCCAGCAAATTCTGGATACTCCTTGCGTCAGGACCTTTTTGAACACTGTCTACTACCTCACTGAACCGCATTCACAACTCTCAGAATCGCAACCATCTATTGGAGCATTACGAATCTCTTGACACTTCTGAACTTTCAGCAACTCGCTCGACCACACTCGGAAACACATTTTACTTGCAGCAGAGGCAAACCCAAGACATAAACTTAGGCAACATTCAACTATGCTACCTCCCATTCCCGAGCTCTCCGACTATGGAATCTCTGCAACCCACGGATTCCTGCCGGACGTTCTCCCCTTGACGCGATTGCCGGATCCCTACTATAACAAGTGGGAGGCCATTGTCGCCAATCTACAGGCACTCGTTCTCAGCCGCCGCCTTCGTCCGGTTGTCGACCGTTTGCCTGTTCTCTCCACCATCGGTCTGGAACACGACGCAGAATGGCGGAGAGCCTACTCTTTGCTGTCTTTCATGGCTCATGCCTACATCTGGGGCGGCGATGAGCCCTGCGATCAGCTACCGCCCTCTATCACCGTTCCCTTCCTGAAGGTCTCGGATCATCTCGAGCTGCCCCCGGTCGCTACATACGCCGCATTGTGTCTTTGGAACTTCAAGCCTCTTTTTGTCGACGAGGACATTGACAACCTCGAGAACCTCGCTACCCTCAACACCTTTACTGGTTCTCTTGACGAGTCATGGTTCTACCTCGTCTCTGTTGCTATTGAGGCCCGTGGCGGTCCCATCATCCCCCTCATGCTGGGCGCTGTTGCTGCTGCTCGCCAAGGAGATGTCTCAACCGTCACCCGGAGCTTGCGCACCTTTGCCGAGCGTCTGACTGATCTGACCATCATCTTGCAGCGCATGCACGAGAGTTGTGATCCCAACATCTTCTACAATCGCATCCGCACCTTTCTTGCTGGGAGCAAGAACATGGCTGAGGCCGGTCTCCCTGACGGGGTCAACTATGACAATGGTTCCGGAAAGGAGGACTACCGCCAGTACAGCGGCGGTAGCAATGCTCAGAGCAGTCTGATACAATTTTTCGATGTCATCCTTGGCATTGATCACCGTCCGACAGGCGAGAAGCGGGATCCCTCAACTGAGTCGGAGCGCGAATCTCGGGCTCCGGTTCCGAAGCACAACTTCATCATGGAGATGCGCCGGTACATGCCTGGACCCCATGCTCGCTTCCTCAAGGATGTCTCTGGCGTTGCTAACATCCGCGAGTTTGTCGAGACTCATAAGCACGAACGCGATTTGTGCCTTGCCTATGATGCCTGTCTCGCCATGCTCAGTGCATTCCGCGATAAGCACATAGCCATCGTCACCCGCTACATCATCCTCCCCTCGCGCGAGGTGCGTGCCCGCAGCAGGTCGAGAAGTCCTGAGGCTGCGCGCTTGCGTGTCAATTTGGCTACGGCTTCGCGCCAACGCCAGTCCAACGCCCAGGGTAACAACTTGCCGGCTGCCGACGGCAAGAAGAACTTGAAGGGTACAGGTGGTACTGCTCTCATCCCGTTCTTGAAACAGGCGCGCGATGAGACCGGTGAGCCGGCAATCGAAGAGTGGACCCGTCGCTTCATGCGCAGAACTGTCAAGTCTGAGGGCAGCGGCGATTTCTTCTTGGGTAAACCAGACCAGCCTAGCCACAGCGTTGAAGTTGGAGTCGGAGGCTTGGCGGGATCCTGGACCATCGACGACGACTTCGGTGGCATCTGCCATTACTGATGCAGATATCAGTGTTGCTGGATAGATGTAGATGTCTGCGCTACTGGCGTGAAACCCAACGCGCAACACATTGCTCGAAGCGTGTCTAGAGACCTTTGGGAAGTCAGTCTATAGCTATTAGATGAACAGCAATTGACTCCTTGATACTTTGTGACACCCGTACTGACGGCCTACTTAGTTCATAACTAGAGTGGTCTTCATGTTTGCTGGTTGCATGCTTCGGTGGCCGGGTGACGGTTATCAAGTGAATCTGGATATTAGCCTTTGGCCGCCATATTGACTGATGGCAAGTTGTTTGTGCGGACCCGCTCCTTCATGAATATTTGTCTCATGTGCCTACCTATCAGACTGAAGTGTCCCATATCAGCCCTGTTGGTGTCCCTGCCATGACAGGTGAGAGGGAAACATCTTCTAGCCTCCGCCACTTGATACCTACGGAAGGAGCTGTTGTGGGGCTCCTGCCAGGTAATCCGTAAACCGTAGGTACGGATGGATACCTTAAGCAGTTACCTAAGGCATACCACACGAGTGTGGAAAGACGCACTAATTCCAAAAGGGGTTAGTCTTTTGCCCCCCTGCCGCGTTCTGACTTGAGCCTCTCAAACCCGTCTCTCGCGCCTGCTGCCTCTGAGATCGTATTTTCGAGAGAGGAAAAAACCACCACTCAACTAGGTTGGTCATTTGCATCGGCCGCACACCATTGCATTACCCACTCGTCACACATTGAATCAGCATCGCGCTGCGCAAGTCGGTTTTTCAATCTCGCGCCTGGCCTTGCTTCTCTTTTCATGCCCCAACCGAGCTGAAGAGGCAAACTCGCCTGTGTTCTGCGTCGTGATTGTTAATCACCACGGAACCCAACTCTTACCGCGACTCGCCGCTCCTTGCCCGCCGAACGCTGCCTCGAACCTCGATCGCTCGCATACTCGATTACCAGCCGTACCATTGCAGGTAATCGCAAGGTCGACTCCTGCTTACTCGACCTGTTTCCTGTCTGCCTTCCATCATCGCACGCGCAGGTGCCAACGTCTCCGAAATGGCCGACTACGATGACTACGACTACGATGGGTACGTCGAAGAAGACGACACCAGTATCACGCCCGAAGACTGCTGGACCGTCATCTCTTCCTTCTTCGAGTCCAAGGGTCTGGTTTCTCAGCAGGTCGACTCCTTCGACGAATTCACCTCTTCAACCGTCCAGGAGCTCATCGACGAGTATTCCCAAATCACCCTAGACCAGCCGAACCCTATGTCAGACAGTGACAAGGTCATCGCCCTTCGTCGATACGAAGTCAAATTTGGCACTGTCATGGTCTCCCGTCCATCCATCACCGAAGCTGATGGTAAAGTCACGACATTACTCCCATACGAATGCCGCGACCGAAACCTCACTTACGCGAGTCCCCTCTACGTTAAGATCACCAAGAAGGTCTCGATTGCGGTAGAGAAACCAGTTCCGCTGAATGAGCTCGACGAGGAACAGCAGGACGAACTTGCAAATACTGGCGAGCACCCTACCAAGTTGGAGTGGGAAGAGGAGGAGAGCGGCGAAGACTATGGCGCCGACAAGAACAAGTCCGACGACATGAAGGACATGATTTTCATCGGTCGTATGCCCATTATGGTCAAGTCCAAGATTTGCCACTTGAGTAGCGAGCAGGAGGATGACTTATTTATGCTGAACGAGTGTCCTTACGACCAAGGAGGCTACTTCATCATCAACGGCAGTGAAAAGGTCCTCATTGCTCAAGAGCGATCGGCCGCCAACATCGTCCAGGTCTTCAAAAAGGCACAGCCGAGTCCATACTCTTACACAGCTGAGATCCGCAGCGCCCTCGAGAAGGGCTCTCGACTCATTTCATCCATGATGCTGAAGCTGTACAGCAAGGGCGACGCAGCAAAGGGCGGGTACGGCCAGACTATCCACTGCAGTCTGCCGTATGTCAAGGCCGATCTGCCAATTGCCATCGTTTTCCGAGCGCTGGGCGTGGTATCCGACGAGGATATCCTCAATCATATTTGCTACGACCGAAATGATAGCCAGATGCTCGAGATGTTGCGGCCATGTATCGAGGAAGCCTTCTGTATCCAAGACAGAGAGGTTGCCCTTGATTTTATCGGCAAGCGTGGCAGCAACCACAACATCCCCAGAGAAAAGCGTGTGAGGACCGCCAAAGACATTCTTCAAAAAGAAACTTTGCCGCATATCTCCCAGAGTGAAGGCAGTGAGACAAGAAAAGCATTCTTCTTGGGATACATGGTTCACAAGCTGCTTCAATGCGCCTTGGGCCGTCGCGATACCGATGATCGTGATCACTTTGGCAAAAAGCGCCTTGATCTCGCCGGTCCTCTTCTCGCTAAGCTATTCCGCAACATCGTCCGCCGCATGAACCAGGAACTGTCTGGTCACCTCAAGCGCTGTGTCGAGTCTAACCGGCAATTCAGTCTCACTCTCGGTGTGAAGCCGCAGACTCTTTCCAACGGATTGAAGTACTCTTTGGCGACTGGCAACTGGGGAGACCAGAAGAAGGCCGCGAGCTCGACGGCAGGTGTGTCTCAGGTGTTGAACCGCTACACTTTTGCGTCTACACTATCCCATCTTCGTCGCACAAATACGCCCATCGGTCGTGACGGCAAGCTGGCAAAGCCCCGACAACTTCACAACACGCATTGGGGTTTGGTTTGCCCGGCCGAGACGCCAGAAGGTCAAGCCTGTGGTCTCGTCAAGAACCTGTCTCTCATGTGTTATGTCAGTGTCGGTACGCCTGCAGAGCCCATCATCGACTACATGATCCAGCGAGGCATGGAGGTTCTCGAGGAGTATGAGCCACTGAGATATCCCAACGCCACTAAGGTCTTCCTGAATGGTGTCTGGGTCGGTGTGCATCAAGACCCAAGAATTTTGGTCCCCGACGTCCAGGGCACCCGTCGGCGAAACGTTATCTCCCACGAAGTGTCGCTTGTCCGTGATATCAGAGACCGCGAGTTCAAGATCTTTTCCGACGCCGGCAGAGTCATGAGACCTGTGTTCGTCGTGGAGCAAGGTACCAACGGCATAGTAGCCCAGGGATCGCTCGTGCTGCAAAAGGCAACGGTCAACGAAATGCGCGAGCAGCAGGAGAACCCGCCAGACAACCCGGCTGACAAAATCACTTGGGAGTCTCTTGCCCACAGCGGAGTCATAGAATATCTCGATGCTGAGGAGGAAGAGACAGCAATGATTTGCATGACGCCCGAAGATCTGGAAATTTACAGATTGCAGAAGCAAGGTCAAGTGGTCGAGGACAACACCGATGGCCCCAACAGCCGTCTGAAGACTAAGATCAATCCCACAACACACATGTACACTCACTGCGAAATTCACCCCAGTATGCTCCTGGGAATTTGCGCTAGCATCATTCCCTTCCCCGATCACAATCAGGTATGTAATTTTTGGATTTCACTTGACGATCAAGCCCTCGCTAATTCCTTTCACAGTCACCTCGTAATACCTACCAGTCCGCCATGGGCAAGCAAGCCATGGGCTTCTTCCTGACAAACTACTCGCGCAGAATGGACACGATGGCCAACATTCTCTACTACCCTCAGAAGCCACTTGCTACCACTCGGTCCATGGAATTCCTCAAGTTCAGAGAGCTTCCAGCCGGACAGAACGCCATCGTGGCTATTGCCTGTTACTCTGGTTACAATCAGGAAGATTCCGTTATTATGAACCAGAGCAGCATCGACCGTGGCCTCTTCAGAAGTCTGTTCTTCAGATCGTACACTGATTGCGAGAAGCGCGTGGGTATCAATCTTGTTGAGCAGTTCGAGAAGCCGTTCAGAAGCGATACCTTGCGCTTGAAGCATGGCACCTACGACAAGCTTGATGACGACGGCATTGTGGCACCGGGAGTCCGTGTCTCGGGTGAAGATATCATCATCGGAAAGACGTCGCCCATTAGCCCGGACAACGCTGAGATGGGCCAACGAACGGCGCAGCATGTCAAGCGCGATGCCTCTACCCCACTCAGAAGTACCGAAAACGGTATTGTCGACCAGGTCATCGTGACGACCAACCAAGACGGCCTCCGTTACGTCAAAGTTCGTGTCAGAACAACCAAGATTCCACAAATTGGAGACAAATTTGCTTCACGTCACGGCCAAAAGGGTACCATTGGTGTCACTTATCGGCAGGAAGACATGCCCTTTACCGGCGAGGGTATCACGCCGGACATCATCATCAATCCTCACGCCATTCCGTCTCGTATGACCATTGCTCACTTGATCGAGTGTTTACTCAGCAAAGTCTCAACATTGAAGGGTATGGAGGGCGACGCTACCCCTTTCACAGATGTGACTGTCGACTCAGTCTCGCAGCTCCTTCGAGATCAAGGATATCAATCGAGAGGATTCGAGATCATGTACAATGGTCACACTGGCAGGAAGCTGCGAGCACAAGTCTTCTTTGGACCGACTTACTACCAGCGTTTGCGCCACATGGTGGACGACAAGATTCACGCTCGTGCGCGTGGACCCGTTCAGATCATGACCAGACAACCTGTGGAGGGTCGTGCTCGTGATGGAGGTCTTCGTTTTGGAGAGATGGAGCGTGATTGCATGATTGCTCATGGCGCAGCATCTTTCCTCAAGGAGAGACTTTTCGAGGTCTCGGATGCTTTCCGAGTTCACGTTTGCGAAATTTGCGGCTTGATGACGCCTATCGCGTAAGTATCCCTTGGTCCAACTATTTCACTGAGAGCAAGCAGCGCTAACTCGATATCAGAAACCTCTCGAAGCAATCGTTTGAGTGTCGGCCGTGCAAGAACAAAACGAAGATTGCACAAATCCACATTCCTTACGCAGCTAAGCTTCTGTTCCAGGAGCTGCAGTCAATGAACATCGCCGCCCGCATGTTTACCAACAGGTCCGGAGTCTCCATCCGATAAAGAGACTAGCTGCTGGATGGGAAAAATGGAAAATGGGTTGCCGAGCCGGAGTCTCGGGTCATGGAGGTGGCCTGCGAGATGAGAATAGGTGAGTAGGCAGGCAGGGAGTATTGGGAGGTGATTGATTGTATTTGGCGTCTTCGAGGCTGGGGAACTATATTCTGGCCACCCAATTCACTCACATCTTTGGGCGAGCCATCCATAGAAAGATTGGCAGATGACGCCTCCATGTGTCTTGTATTAATGACATGTACCATTTAAACATTGATAACGAAAATAAGAATCGATGAGGAAAGACAGAAACGGTATGCCCGGCCACTGAAGAAAGGTTTTTAGCATATTACTGCAATACTCTCCGGGCCAGTTGGAACGGGTTCTAGGAAATCGCCAATCCCGGCTTCGTAACCGGTAACTGAAAAGTTCGGGAGGCAGCATCTTCCGTTCCCTGAGCCTTGTTCCTGACGCATACGAGTACGCTAATCTTCGCGAACGGCACCACAGTAGCATTCTTTTTCATGTGTGGCATCGCAACCTTTTGGCGATTACCTTACCTCGAATGTGATGCAATGCCCCTGTCTAGTATCATGCCATCTCTACAGCTTTTTCTATCCTCTCCTGTGGGAGGAATCCACAGGGTACTATACATCGTTTGCTCGGTCCTCTATTCCCCTTATCGTACAAATGCGCCGTATGTTATTGTTCGCCTTCGATCCAGTCCTGTCTTCGTATTGCCCAGTTGTGGTCCGGCTAAAAACAAGACAGGACATTGACCACAGGTCATGTCTGTATGCCACTTGCGCTAGGTTGTGAGGGCGCCGTCGCATCTTTGACGGTCTGCTCCCGCTTATACTCCTCCTCGAGAGCGCGCTGCATGTCGAAGTCGAGTTGGCGCTCTCGTTTGATGCGCTGCTGTTCGATGTCGCGTACGACTCCTTGGTGCATGGCCTAGGTAGTCTCGTTTAGATGCAAATACCTACAAAAGCGTTGGTATTCAAGGTGGTACATGCCTCTTTCTCAAACTTTTGTTGGAAATGGACAACGACAATGGTACTGGCGGCGAATAGCGATGTCGCGGCCAGCGTGAGCTTCGATGCCCTGGACATTATTGGAAGATGATGGTCGGGCGTGTCGGTGGTGTAGAAGCGAATGGTATGCGTGGCTCGAGCAGAGGAATCTCAAAGTCTGTTGGTTGGTGTTGATGGTTCGATTTCGGTGTTTGAATCTCTCCCCGAGAACGACAGCATCCGCAGCGTCGGTGTCGGTTGACTCGGTTCTCGATTCGACCGCAAATATCCGTAAAACAAGGACCAATGAACGTCGTTACGTACCTGGTGGTCTCAAGACATCTACCGCAAGTTCACGCATTTACCAACCTTAACACCTGCCTTGCAGACCACCCCAGGCGCCTCAATTCACAAGAGCGGACCTCAAATTAGTGCAAAATGCTGGGAATGCCTGAGGTGGATGCCTTACTTATGTCCGCCACCGCTCCCACCAGCTCCTAATACCCCCACCCACTTCCGGGTAGCAAGGTACCGTAGAAACTCGAATAACCCAAACTTACGTTAGTCCGTGCCAATCCTACTAGCCCTCGAATAGAACCATAATACTACCTAATATAAATTAATACGGCCGCTGTTAACTATTAATATCAGCTAATATTTCAATAGATTGGGCTAATAAACGCTCGTCGTTAAAACTAAATCTATAATTAATTTAATAAAATTAATAATTTTAAGTTTTTTTTATTAAATTAATAGAAATAAAAATATTAGTTAATTAATTAATTTATATAATAATGACTATTAATCTCTAACTACTCTTTAGTTCTTATTTATTTAATAATCAAACTATTAAATTAATAAACTAACGTGTTTAATAAGTGAGTGTTATAAACAAGCGAGTATCGCAACTAATTATAGCTATAACATAATAATACAATCGATAACTTTTCTTCTATAATAAACTACAGCGCTAAGTAATAAAGAATTTCAAATATAAGTAGCCTTTTAAGCTATTAGAAATAACCCAACCCTTAGCGCTCGGGCTACAGCTAAGGTATACTCAGCCTGCTCTAGAACGCTATATTAGTAAATAAAAGGCATTTTATTATGATATAACACTATACTTAAATCGCGGAACTTGACTATGCTTGAAGAGGAGAAGCTAGTTAAGTATATTTTCGACTTATATTCCCGATCGTTTCTGTAACGGTATGGGCCCCACAAGGGCAAACGTGGCAGCAGACACAACAAACCATTGCGCTAAATGCGCACCCGGGCTTATTCAGCCAAAAGGTACGTAATGAACAGATCCCTCTCTGTTCATTCTGCTGCACTTAAGTACGTATGCACGGCTCGTAAGGCTTACGGCATAGCCTAAGCCCACACAGGGCTCCAGCCCGTGACACTCTCTACACTTAAAGGGACAAGCCCTACTTCTCTAAAGCCTCCCTAGATGTGTTTTTATACAAGTGCTTGTATAAAAGCGCTATAGAATATAGGGAAGAAGTCCTCTTTTATAATATAGGTAACTATTGCCTTATCATATCTTATCTTTAATTTCCTAACTATATACTATTTTAAAAGGCCTAAAATAACTAATATTTAAGGATTAAAATATATGAAATAAATAGGCTAGCATATAGAGTATAACAATGCTATTTTTTTATAATATATTTTAAAGTCAGTAGCGTAGTAACTTTTATATTTATTGAGGAGGAGGAGGAGGCGTGTCACGGTAGCAGGCAGGTTGTTTGTGTTACGAGCTGGACAAGGCAACCAACTGTGGCACAAAGCAAAAGCTTCGATAATGATGACTCCGGCATCATTGTCCCTTGTTCTGCATTATATAGCTACGCGCCCACAGTGACAAGTTGCGGCGGGCGTAACAGTTTGGCAAATGGATGCTGGGCAGGCGGGTCCGACAATCTATTGCTACGGGCAGGCTCTATCCTAAGCAGGTACAGGCTCTGTTGACAAGACGTAGCTCAAGGAGCTACGTTTCTGGACATGCGCGACAGAATACAGGATGCAGGGTTTTATCCAGCCTCAGGCTTACGTAACCCGGCCACCGGATTACTCAACACCAATCTCAAGGTTGGGGGCTAAGACAGCGGGTCTGTGACAAGGCGATAAGTACTATTTATGCGCGGTTTTATATACTAATTAAAGTACTAGAGCTAATCTAGTTCTTTTTTGTTTATTATCTATCCGTTTTTAGATATTACAATAACCTAGTTACGTAAAAGATCGATTTTTATATACTAGGTAGAGAGGTAATATTAGCCTATAACAATAATATACGGCGGCACCCTATAGCCTAACAAACTAATGGCTTAAATAACTATAATTTATTTACGATTGTTTAGTTATATTATTTTTGTATTTAAATATCTTTTAGCACTCGTAACAATCATTCTTGATACAATTTAGCTTATTATAAACCTAGCTCTGGCACGATAGCTTTAAAAAGTAAGTGATAAGACTCTTATACAAGAGTATTGAATGATAAATATTCATATAGAAGCAAGAATATATGAATATAGTGGTAGTTAAGCGTATATAAAAGAGGTTGATAAATGTAAAGAGAGTATATAGTTAGATTACTATATGAGAAGTTGCTTACTTAACAAAAGGTCTAAGTAGGTAAAAAGATGCTCTTATATAGGCATAAGATCCTCTGACTAGAATATTCCATTGCTTATTAATTATATCATTATTAATAAGCATAGTTATACGTAAGTGAATGCGTAATCGTAATATCTTTCAAGTAAATTCCAGCGCATTCTATTACTTTCCAGTGCCTTCTTTCGCTCACGTAAGCTTACATAACCAATTTTGCTTACGTAATCAATATCTATATTAATTTATAACTCTTATAGATTGACCTAATATATAATATGCTTATGTAAGTTAAATAATAAGGCAAATAATAAGGTAAAAAATTTATCTTTTTAACAATTATTAAAAATAAATATCAGTAAAAATTTGTATATTATCCTCTAACTATAATATGATCCATAATAATAATCTATTATAATTAACTACCGTAATTAGCTTAATAAGGGCCGTTAGTGAGCGCTTGCAGGGTTAGCACGGGCTAACGCAAGTTTGGGTTGTTCGAGTTTCTACGGTAGAGATAGACGGGAGCTTGAAGTGGAGGGTCGAGGCCGGAGGTACAGTGCTCGAGGCGCCGCGGCTGTGCACTGTGACCTTCCTTGGCACCTACCTTAGGTAGGTACCTCGCCTTACCTGACATACCTACGCTCCGTCACCAGCGCACCCCAGCTTTCCTTGCGGCCTCCTGTTACTTGTGATTGTTGACAACTACCTTACCTTACAGTTACCAACACTTCACCTGCATTCGCTCCTTGTGATATCCAACGGCCAACCGCCTCGAATCGCGCATTCATCCTACGTCGCTTTCTTCGCTAGCTACACTTGCAACAATACTACACAATGGTGAGGACGTGCGACGCGGACAGGGACGTCATTCCATCAACTTGCACCAAGCTGATTTGGTGCTCTACAGTCGGCTCAGAACTCAGCTGGTATCCAGACCCTCTTGGACGTACGTACTCTCCGTCGCGACACTCCATGTCGAATTGTCACTGAACCAAGCGATGCAGGCAGAGAGGGAAGCTTCCAAGATTGTCCAAAAAGGTATGCTCAAGAGTGGATGTTGAAGTAACCGGTTGGCTAACGAATGAACCCTGCCCAGCCCGCGAGTGTAGGTTCCAAGCCCGATCGATACTGCTGCGATTGTGACATGCTCACGTTGTATCGGAATAGTTCGTACGAAGCGGGTGAAGGAAGCCCGAGACGAGGCCAAGAAGGAAATCGAGGCGTACCGCAACTCTAAGGAGGATGAGTTCAAGAAGTTCGAATCTGAGGTATATCTGTCGCGGATTCCGATACCGCTTCGATACCATCTTGGCGCTGACAACTCTGTAGCACTCCCAAGGAAACAAAGCCGCCGAGGACGAGGCGAACAAGGAGGCCGAAGTAAAGATCAAGGAGATCCAGGGGGCCGGAAAGAAGAGCCAGGACAAGGTCGTGACTGACCTCCTGAAGGCCGTTTTCGAGGTCAAGCCCGTCGCACCGACTGCCGCATGAGCCATTATCAGCCTGCCGCGTAGCATCAAAACATGTCGATAACGAGTGGATCGGATACGCTGTGCGGAGCATACGAATAGAAAGAAAGCCAGCACTCTTGTCCCGGGAGAGAACAGGATGAAGAGGACACATTCACAGATTGCCGATGATGCGCGAAACCAGGAGAGTAGATTGAAGTGCCGGTTGCTTGCGCGGTGTCACCGGGACTTTGGAGAATCGCACCTACGTAGATCGGGTAGCTGTGGTGGAATTGTACTTTGCTAGCCTGTCCTCCCCTTCATCTTCTTCTGTCTAAACTAAAAAGTCCATAAGAGTGGTGAGCATGTCGGAGAGGTCCTTGTGCTCGGGCTTGTCGAGGTTGAGGTCAGCTCGGTATTCCTCCAACGTCGCTTTGATGGCTGATAGACCCTTCCCGTCAGAGGCCAAGAGGTTCTGCACCCTCCTCTTAGCGCCGGAATCTTCAGCTATGAGCCAAGCAAAAACAACGTCGATGTTCCAGAAGCTGTAAAGACCTTCCTCGATCCTCCTCATGAACCACTCGCCTTCCGAGAGCTCAATCTCCTCGGCGCTCATGCCAGCTCGCTCTTGGCGAATCTTTTCCTGTTGCGCGTCCAACATGGAACTATACCTCCTCCGACACTCGTAGAGCCGACCCAGCTTTTCGTAATCCTTCTCCACGAACTTAGCCAACGTCCTGATTCTCTCGGCAGAGTCAGCGGGTAGAAATCGTAGCAAGGACCTGAAAACATCAAACAAGCTTTCTGTCATCTGTCTCTGGGTTTTGCTCGTCTTCTTGAACATGGAGAAGAGCACCTTCAACCCGCCAGCATCCACCAATTTTCGGCAGAGTTGCCCGCTCATATCTTCGTCAACGCTGTGTACAAGAAGACGCATTGCCGGTTGCTTGCTCATCTTACCCTCCTTGAGCATGATCAGGCACAGTTCGACACCCTCGGCTTCGAGAAATTTGGCCTTGCCTTCTGGCTCGTCCACAATGCAGACGAGGGCGTTGAAGAGGTTCTCCATGTACTCTTCCTCCTCGCCCCCCTTTTCGGGGTCACGTTTGCGATACGCAGAGACCAGCTGGAGTAAAACCTCGACAGCATCCATCTCGGCGAGTGTCCGCCTTGTTGCTGGCGATGCGTTTGCAATGATGTCGAGAATTTCCGTAGCGTATTGCTTATTTTGGGACACGGGTGACTCTTGGCGTTGTGCTCTGTCGAGTAGCCATTTGACCAGCGTCGTGTTCTGTCCCACGTTTTCAGCATTCGCCGTCTTGGAGAGAAGGTTTTCAATAACTCCGAGGGCGTGGTATATACCGCCGCGGTCGGACTCATCCTCCTCGTTCAGACGCGAGAAGTTGGACACAAGCAAACCGATGAGGTCTGCAGTCAATAACGCATCCACCAGAGTATCCCAATCTTCATCCGCTGCATTGACGTCCTCGTCGGTGAGCTCGCCGATGATTTCCACCGCATCAATCGCAATATCTGTGTTGTCATGGGCTAGCAACCCGACGAGGCTCTCGACGCATCCTAGCTTGGCAAACTGGGGATATAGCTCGGGATGCTCGGACAGGATCGAGAGGTCTTTGATGGCAGCGTCGAGGTCGGCTTCGCTCTCGATAAACTTGTTGGGCTCATCGGCGAATCTTGCGCGCAGCTCAGCGTTCCGGGTTATGCGCTTCTCGAAGTTGAGTGCCGTTTTCCGTACCCAGCCAGCATCGATCTTTTCGGGGGCGGATGATTCCTCGCCGTGGCCGTCTACGAAGTCGAGAATCTCAGACTCCTGCTGTGTGATGCCCCCGCCAAAGAATCGTCCCTCGTCGTCGTCGTCCGGGGGCATCTCTGGGCCATAGTCTTCGTCTTCGCCATCTTCGGGTGGGTTTGGCGGTCCGGCAGCGACATCGCTATCGTCTCCTTCCGCGTCTACTGTGCTCGCATGTCGACTGACAGCGTCAGCTGCGCTCAGTTTTGCTGACTTGTATATTTCATCTATCCGTCTGTCACTTCGTATTCGCGGCCGGACAATATTGGTTATCGAAAGGGGGGGATGGAGGCAGGTACTAACTGGGATCTCGCACAGCATCAAGCTTCCTTTTCGCAGCACTGCCGGACTTTGACGTGCTTGGTAAGTAAGGATGTGATCCGAAAGTTTTTGGTGCAACTCACTTTGAACAACTCGTTGACATCCGCCATTTCCTCGGAATACTTTCGAGAGAGGGATTGGGTTACTGTCGGTGTTTTGCGCTGTTGAGTAGGTAGTTCTGCAGCAATGGTACTGGGCCCACGCTTTGGATGAATCAAGAAGCTTTCAGACGCGAGTGTTGCTTGGTGCCGTCGCGCCTGGCCCACCAGTGTAGCTCAATTCAAGGCACCTTCAGGGTACGTAGGGGGTACCTAGGTAACGATACCTGCACTGTAGCTCCAGCCGCCCATTGCTAAGAGTGCGGAGTGCTCCGTAAGGTACCTACGCATATATGCATATAACGGGGCTCCGCAGCAAGTGAAGCATATGCCCACCCGGTGCATCGCGTAGCCGTTTCTAGTAATGCCACTGCGCTTAGACTTGCCTACTCCGGCGTCATGGAGCTAAATGTGGTAACCATCATCTTCATCAACTGTCCAGCATACATCTCCTAGAGTCTGTAGAACCCAATTGTGAACCTATACCAGACCGATCGTCTCAGCACCGTCCAAATATCGCTATGCCGCCGACCGTCGTGCTCATCCGTCATGCCCAGGCGCTGCACAATGTTGATGATGAGTCTTCCGTCCAGCTTCACATTTACGAATCAATCTGACATCACACTACAGGACTGGAACATTCATGACCCTGATCTGTCTTCTCTTGGGTTGGACCAGTGCCAGGAACTGAAGGAAAACCTCTCGCGTCGTTTCGCCGATGAGAGTGATGCCATCATCATCGTCAGCCCCATGAGGCGCACGATCCAGACAGCCCTTCTCTCGTTGGACTGGCTGATCAAGAAAGGGGTGCCGATTCAAGCCGACGCTCGATGGCAAGGTAATCAGCCGTACATCCTTCTGGGAGTCAAGGTTACCTCTCGAGGCTTTCTGAGGCCACGTCACTGACCATAGTGTAGAAAACTCCGCGAAACCATGCGACACAGGCAGCACTATCGCGGATTTGAAAGTCGAATTTCCTAGTATTGACTTTTCCACTGTAGACCCTATCTACCCCAACAAAACAGCTCCTGCCGGCGCCCAATATGCTTTTAACAGGGAAGCCATACTCGGCCGAGGTCAGTCAGGCCTGCAGAGCATCTATGAACGCAAGGAGAAGCTTGTCTTCGTCGTCTCTCACTCAGGGTTCCTCCGCGCCGGCGTGACGGGTTATTGGTTCTTCAACGCCGACTATAGAATCTTCGAATTTGAGAAGAGCGGGGCACCAGGGAGTCCTTTACAGCTCCTGCAAGCTGAGTCGACTCTAAGTGGTGGTCTTGGCAAGTCGAGGACGGAACCTGTAATCATCGGCTCTGAATTGCCGCCAGCCTCGCAGACTCCCCCATAAGCCTAGCACTTGAAGCACGAGATGCCATGTGTTGATAGATGGCCTCTGCCAAAAAAAAAGGCAGTACATAGACTACTCTAAGACTGCGCGATGTCTCAATCACATGACCCGAATAGAAGGCCTGGGGCTCCTCGCGGGTTGATACTGCAACAAAGGAGAGCAGACATCATCCATGCCAGAGGTGACCATAGGCGCTGGGACATTGGGAAGAGTCTTGACGAGAACAGATCTCTTCCCAGTGGCCAAAGTTCTCCAGATACAAGGGACCATTCAGGCTTGGACATGACTGTTATTACACCAAGTTTACCTATCTTCATACACAAATATAGGTCCCGTGGGATCCGTTTGGCTTCAACTTTTGTACATTTCGACAGCCCAGTCCAGCCTACCATTAGTGCGCTCACCTGGAGAGGAAGCTTTGAAAAGCAGACTGATCAATGACAACGTTGCCAACGGCGCGAAGTCGCTTACGCCCGGCCTTTTGCTTCTCCAACAGTTTCTTCCGGCGCGTAATGTCTGAAGCATGGAGCTTTGCAAGCACATCCTTTCGGAATGGCTTGATGGTTTCGCGTGCAACAATCTTCCTCCCCGCCACCGCCTGAATAACGACCTCTGCAAAGAGTTAGGTCAGAAAATGCTGCCGTAACACTTGAGCGCTGTATAGAGAGTACTCACCAAACATCTGTCGATCGACGTGGTTCTTGAATTTAGTCACCCACTGCCTACCGAGGCGCTCTGCCTGGGAGGTATGGATGACACGACAAATGGCATCCACAGGCTGTTTATTGACAAGAAGCTGCAGCTTCGTGAGCTGGCTGGCTCGCCAGCCAGAGTCTTCATAATCTAGTGTCGCGTATCCCTTTCTGCTCTAGCCGTTAGGACAATGACCCAGTATGGTTGGTAAAAGGGGTCGAAACCTACGTTGCGCCTTTCAGTTTACCAAACAGGTCGTCGACGAGTTGTGCTGCAGGGATATCGTATTTGAGAATAACCTGCGTGGCATGAAAGAATTCAAAGCTCTTTTGCTCGCCACGCACGCTCTCGCAAAGCTCAATAACACGGCCGAGGTACTCCTCCGGAAGAGTCATGGTAGCAGTAACGAAACTAACAAAGGTAATAAGGTTAACCGTAGGGCATATTGAAACGAGAGAAGACTTCGGCTTACGGTTCTAAGACAGTTGCACCGCGCATCCGGTGCTCATCCTGGCTGGGGAAGTCAGCCGGATTCTGATAGATCGTCTCGGTCCCACCAGCCCATTCAACTTTAGTCGGCACAGTTGGGTCCGTGATTATGATGCTGGCGCCATGTTCCTGTTTCAGCCGGTCCTGGAATACAGAGCAGTGTAAGCTGCCTAGAAAGCCTAGTCGCCAGCCTGCCCCTAATGCCTCGGAATAGTCCTTCTGCAGGGTCACGCTCCTGTCGTTCAGTACGAGCTGGCTGATGCTATCTGCGAGACGCGTATAGTCGCCCTGATCAGTTGGAAAGGCCGCAACGAAGACCATTGGCTTTGGTTCCTCAAAACCAGGATACGCCTGGACGATGTCCTCCGAGCCGACGGTGGTGAACGTATCGCCGAGTTTGGCGTCCTGGATGCGCTTCATACCAGGGTTGAAGTAGATGTAGCCTACCTGTCCAGCTCGAAGGACACTTTGTGGGACAGCATTGGGGTACTGTATCCCAACCTCGCCAACGGTATATTTGTGGCCAGTGGCGAAGGAGATCAGGTTGTCGCCAGCCTTGACCTGGCCATCGAAGACGCGTACAAGCAGGATCACGCCCCTGAAGTTGTCGTACCATGAATCAACCAACAGAATGCGCGCAGGTTTGGAAACATCGCCGACAGGATGCGGAATCTGCTCTACAACGGCGGGAAGGATGTTGGCCACGTTCTTGCCAGTCTTGGCTGATACAAGGACAGCCGTGGAAGGTTCCAGCTCAAAAGACGTTTGCATCTGCTCGAGGACCCGCGGTACGTCAGCGGAGGGCATGTCAATTTTGTTGACAATAGGAATGAGAGCGAGGTCCTGGGCAAATGCAAGATGGAAATTAGAGACAGTCTGGGCCTGGATACCCTGACTAGCATCGACTAGCAGTAGAGCACCACCGCAACTGGCGTACGATCGCGTTACTTCGGCTCTGAAGTCAACATGGCCAGGAGTGTCAACGAGATGCAGGAGGTAGTCGTCGCCCTTGTAGTTGTATAGCATGGTGCAAGTCTGCGCCTTGACAGTAATGCCTCGTTCACGTTCAACATCCAGTTTATCCTACGAAACGACGGGGCACCATTAGCTTTACGCCCTCCTCAATATGCAGCCATACAGCCAGACCCAAACTCACGAGAATTTGCTTATTGGCATCGCTGGCGGATATCGTACCGGTGATCTCTAGAAGGCGGTCGCTAAGCGTACTCTTGCCATGATCGATATGGGCCACGATACAAAAGTTGCGGTATCGTTCAATCGGAATCGAAAGTATTCGCTCCTCGAGCGCAGACCGTGACGGCGCCGCAGGCTTAGCGAAGGTTGGCGTGCCGCAGTGAAACGATCTTCCATGATCGATGCCACTGCATGTCAATGTCTTCCATTGTCGCGGCCGTTGCGCACGAACATTGCCTTGCAAGGAGATACGAGCCGTCTTGCTCGACGAGGAAAATCGTTGTAATTGGCGTGGAATTCCGACCAATTGGTCCCGCGTAAAGCGCACGCTCGTCGCTAAGGGGCCGCGCATCAAGGTATGTTTCTCTGCATCGAGCAGATTCAAGCTCGGGGTTCGAATGTCCCAAGGGCGAGGGTGTGATAAATGTCGACTGTAGTTGGCTTGGGGCGTTCAACACATTGAACCATGGCTACCTACTTTTCTCGCCAGGCGCAGGGACAGAGGAAGGCGCACTAGCCCAAGGCAAGGTACCTGAGGTTCCGTACTTACGGGGACCTTGGAGGCACCTACCACGTGGTAAGGTACCCCTACCTTATACCCATTAAGTGCAGGTCCATCCGTAGACAGGGCACACTTAGCGGCATATCAAGCTTGTGCGGGTCACCTACGGGCACCCGACAGGCCGGCCTTCCCGGCAGGTTGATTTCTGATAGGTAAGCTATGGTTCGGGCCGTCCGGCCACCTGCCTCCGATGCCACATCCGTTGACAACGGAGCCAATTCACAGAGCCCGATGTCATCATCATACCCGGGCCCGACCTACAACTGATAGTAGACGCTCGCCCTGCGTCCACATCGAAATTTCTTATAATTATGTAGTCAATCCCATTTCAATGTTGAAAATGTTGAGGTATCTTTGGAATATGAAAACTTCAAACCCAGGACCAGCAAGCAGGCTTGCGTAGACAATTCCGCCATTCCATCCGGCTTTAGCTTCTATCATCGGACATCCGACCTTCTAAACCCAGGTATGGCTCTTGATTAAATAAGTCCGGTTAGCAGCCCCTTCAGCTGCTCTTTACTACTCTTAAATCATGCCTCCGTGGCTTGCTTATCATATCCACATGAACAGTTCGTGTCACGCAGCTCATGCTTCGTTATCTTAGGCGAGAACCCACTCGCTTCCCCTCTTGATGAATTTGTCCAAGAGCAGACTCAGGTCAGACAACACAAACCGGCAGATGAAAAAGCCAAAAAACTCTGCCGCATGTCGTGTGCAAAGCTCGAGGCCGACCTGTGTCTTGTCGGCATGCCTCAGGCCTGGATCTTCAACCTGGCGCGCGATTTGGTCTGGATCTCAAAGTGTCAGTCATACAGGGTATCTGGCAAAAGCTATTGGCCATCTTACCAATCGTCTGAGCAGCGTCAAACAGTCGAGCCAGTGACCCCATATAGTTCGCATTCGGCCCTGAAAATTGCGCGTTGCTCGGGTCTCTTCTGGAAGGACGACTTGTTGGGTGTTCCGTCATCGGCAGTGTTTCTAGGCCTGGAGATTCCTTACCGCTCTCTCCCCCATTGCTTTTGGCATTAAAGGAATTGTTCAAGCCCGCTGCCGAATTCTTGGACCGCAGCCTCCGCCATGAGAAGGATGAGGACTTTCCCGACACGCTTGCTGAACGCGGCACGCTGATTGCCGCTTCAAGCTCTGCCGAATTCGACGCATCTCGGAATAACATGCTGGAGGTCTGAACACCCACATCCGTACCCAGCTTGCGCGTCAGCCCGACTTGTACTTGTTCGAGAATGCCTTCCAAAGCTTGCATCTCTTCGAGAACAGCATCCGCGTCACATGTGTCGACTCGCGCGAGCTTCAATAGCGCAGCTGTTAGGTAGTCGCACGTTGCCACTTTATCCTCCACATTTCGAATCTTGACGCCCTTCACCTTCCATACGTCGCGTGGAACAAATAGCTTGTTGCTGAGGTATCCTCCGCGGGGGTGAGCAAGAGTCTGATATAGACATCGCATTAGCCAAAATGGCCTCAACATATAGTCTGTTGGGCACGGCTCTAGGGGAATTGGGGCATCTGGCTGAAGTGCGTTTGGCGACCCCGGGCTCTGCGGTGAATGAAGGCTATCATCAAACAGGTAAAGGCCCCCGGCAGAGCTTGGCGTGAACTTCTCTTTGAAAGCAGCTGCCAAGGGTGTCGGCAACGTTGGCATCGCTGGATGTCTGCCATTAATGCCAAAAGCGGTACTTAATGGGGTGCCGGGAGACATATCAGACGCATCGTCCAGATTCGATAAAGACATGTTCCGGTTCTTCATGCTTCTTAGACTTGAGGAAGAGAAGTTCTTCCTCAATGTAGGTCGAAAAGAAGGCGAACCAGAGTGGCTGCCCGTAAAGTCCTCACTGTCCCGGCTTCTTGAGTGGCCAAGCGGAGGTGTAGGAGGCACTGGCTGGGTTGGACTGATGCCTTCTGGCGGCGAATATGGCCGAGCCATTGAGCCATCCGCATCCGCATCGGAAGGCCCGTTAATGTCAGGGTGTCCGAAATCTACCCCATGTATTCCACTCGACGCTTGGGCAACACTGTATCGTCGACCAGGGTCGCCATACTTTGCAAGCTTGGTAGTTTCAATCTTTAGTTGCTTAGGATTTTGTCCGGACATCCGCCTGCTTCGCACACTTTGCCCAGGCCCTGGCAATGGCGTCGCCCCCGATACAGGCTTTTTACTGGGCAATTGGGGCAAAGCTTGTGCTGGCGGCGGAACTGCAGGGCCTCCGACACTCGGGAAGTTGTTTGCGGCGATAGGATCGGCAAGAGAAGAGAAAACATCATCACCTGCGGCATCGGTTGGAGTGACGGACGGCTGCCATGACGACTGGGCCAGATCACTTGAGCCCGAGGTTCTAGCTGCAGCCTGATGAGAGGCTAGGTTAAAGGCGAAATCGTCAACCGAGTAGTCTCGAGTGATCTCGTCGAGAATGCGCTCCTCTTCATCTGATGATCCGTCATCGAAGAAGTCTTCGCGGACGACATCTTCGTCAGACTGCTGTTCCGCTTGAATTCGCGCAAGCCGGTCTCTCTCATTGGCCTGTTCAATAGCCTCTCTCTCCGTTTGGCGAACCCGCTCTTTGGCCAACTCAACCTTTCTCAAGGCCTTTGCTACAATCGGATCATCTGAGCCTTGAGTCTCTGGATTAGAAAATCCTGTCGGCTCATACCCATCGTCATAGGCTGCTTCTACTGCGGCGTCTAACGCTGCGTCAAACTCTGCTTCAGTAGCGCCACTCGGGGCACGTATGTGCTTGCGCCTTATCACTGCAGATGACGACCTGGAATGAACGGAGGACGCTGTGGAACCTCCAGACTCATCAATGGGGTCCAACCACGAGCTCGACTCTCGACTCGAGTCCCTGACGTGTCGAGAACTTTGGCTAGTTCGTCTTGCTGAGAGGGAGAAGTCTGATCTGATGGGTCCATCAGGGCTACTTTGGCCGTCAGCCTTGGGTGACGAGAGCCGTCTCGGGGAGAGCGGCGGCGGCATGTATGCGTCGTCTGTGGGTATTTGAAAGATGAGTTGATCATCTGACGCACGGTCTCGAAGCGGAGATCGTGAGAAGGAGGATTGCAAGGGGTACTGCTCCGGTAACCTTGCAGAAGCACTCCTTTGTCGGTCTCCCAGACCCTGCATTCGTGAGATGGTTAGACCAGAGCCACTGTAGCTGTTTGCTTGTTGGTTTCCCTCTTTCAATATCCTCGTCAATGTCGCAGTTTCCAAGCCATCCGTATCCTCCAAATCTTCATCGTCATCGTCGAATTGCAGGGTAGGATTCAAGCGCAGGCCCAGGCTTTCTGGTCTAGCTGGCAGTGCCTTGCCTTCTGCAACTTGCTGGACGGGAACCATTTCATCCAATTCTTCAATGCGACTGGTGTAGGTTCGACGCTTGGTCTGGTTAGCTTTGATTTCAGCCGTTTGAAGAATAACACCGTTAGACTCACGATCGCCTCAAGCTTTCGTCTGTCCTCCTCGGTGGATGTCCTAGCAAGCACCTGGTGCAGCAGCTCGCATGCCTCCGCGTATGAATGCCTCGCGCCTTCAAAGTTCTGCGCATTATCTAGCTGAACTGCCGTATTCGCCTTTTGTAAGGCTCGTGAAAGCATGGCTTTTTGCGATGGCGGCCGGTTTCCCCTTTCCTTGCCCCGCGAGGACCCAGTGGTATCGGCACTCCCCTTTGCGGCCTGCGACCAATTGCGGGAGTGGCCCTTCGTCTCATAGGCCTCCCCATTGCGATCGGGTGGCATTGCTACGCGAGACACTTGCTGTCGACGCTGTTCAGTTGATCCTCTCCGTCCGGGACCGGAGAATGCATCCCAGGTTTGGTTCTGGTCGGTGACGAGGCCAGTCTTGAGCGCACGGGAGGCACCCGTCGGCGCTCGCGAGCCGTTTCCTAGAGTTGCGAGCTTGTTCGTCGAGGGCGAGTTGTGGTTATGGGATGTAAACAGGGTGGAATGACCCTCGGTGTGCGTGAATCCAGATGGTGAGTAGGCGCGCAACTTGCTTCCGCTATTAGTTCCCCAAGAACCGTCGCTGGAGTTTGATCGTCGTCGGTGTCTCGGGAGCCTTTGACTTGGCTGACTAGGTGCCAATGTGCTATTAGTCGCGGGTAATGCAGAGGCATCAACGCTCATGCGGCGTGCATGAGAGTTGAACGCGCGATGGTCCTGGGCCGACGCCCGGCTTGAGGTTGTCGAGGCAGACCAGCGATTGAGATTTCTTACACCGTCACTCGAAAGGCCTGCGCTGCTCGAACGCGAGTGGGCGGTGGAGGGTCGGAGATGTGAAAACACTTCGTAGTCCAATGGCGAGTTTGAGTCGGTTTCTTCGAGGATCACGATATCGGGCTTGTTTGTCGGAAAGTGAGTTGCAGGCTGTTGCGGGGGCGGTAGAAGAGAGGATGTTCGTGGTAGTGGTGACGGCGTTTTGCGCGAAAAGGACGTGCTTGTGTCAAGACGAGAACCAAGCGAAGATGAGACTGGAGCCTGTGGTCGGTCGGAGCGTGTGCCGATCGGGTAGCGGGGGACAGCCAGGTGATTTGAAGACGGCGACGAGGGGAAGGACCTGGAGAGTCTGTGCTGCTTCTGATAAGACGGTTGCCGTTGCTGCTGATTGTGGTGGTGTTGCTGGTATTGCGGTGAGCCCGATGCATGTATTTGATGGGTCTGAAGGGTCTGCTCGGGGTGGTATAGCGACGGTGAATGCGACTGCGACAAGCCTGGGTTCGAAAAGGTAGCCGAGCTGATGGTTTTGGGTGAGGGCATCCTGTGCACCTGAAGGTGTGTAGTGAGGTATTCGATACGCTTGGGAGAGTCTGGCCAGAGACGTTCAAGTTGGTCAACCGGAACAAGCTCGCTACCACACCCACGGCATTGAATGTGTCACGGCTACACGTAGTACCGGTTCATTCCAGGGGGGTGGTCGGTCGTTTGTCGTCGCCGACAGCCTGGTTGAGCATGGGTATGTGGTATGAGAACGGTTCAAATGCCTTGGGGAGAGGATGATTGGTACGGACTACGGAGTACAGAAAGCACGGATATCCGCACAATGCGACCACGTTCCAGGAAAAGGGGCAAGTGATAATAGTCAGTCGCTCTAGATGTACGGATGCTTCTTAGCTTATCTATCAGCGGCACTTTGTGGCTTTGCCTCTATTACAGGGTAGGTCGTTTAGGAAGTGATGGGTGCCACGCCACTGCCCAAAGGGGCCTCTAGTGTGTATTATCGCAGCGCTTGGTTCAATGGCAGTCGTGACAGCATGGGAAGCTAATTACTGTCAGATTGGGCAGCCACACTTGGCTGGCCCAGGCGCTCTATGGCGCTCTCAAGCTGCCTTGGTAAATATAGCAAGCTTATTCTAATATAATAAAGCTATACTATATAATTCTTATTATTATAAGAGCTTATGATTTAGCCTCTATGTACTATAGAGATTTATACCAAGCGATTACTTAACGGCCGACTTTTATTATTAGCCTTAGCGGTCTATATTAATATTTATTTACTTTATTATTTATAACGCAGGATTAAATATATATTATATAATAAAAGATACATGATATGAATATTATACTATATATTTATACTATATAACTTATATAGAGCACTGCTTTGTAAGTATGAAGGTAGAGAAGTTAAATAAATATATTAAAAAGAATTATGAAATCATTTTTAAGGATTTTATTAAAGGTGTTATTATAAAGATACCAGTAATAAGTAACGTGGTTCATCAGTCAGCGACGAACTTTTTCCCAAATGCGGTTTGCATTAAACCACTCCAACCTTTGACGCGTAATAACTCCACAACCATTATGCCAATTTACACACAAGAAGACAAGATACTTCTAGCCATCGAGACTATCCGATCAGCCCGCGCCGCCGGCCGAAAACTAAGTGTGTTGCGTGCTGCGAAGACTTACAGTGTCCCCGAAAGTTCCGTACGCCATAGAATGAACGATCGACCCCGACGCGAACGTGCCTAACCCCAACGACATAAACTTGATGCGATCGAAGAGAAAGCGCTTCTCTAATACGTTATTGAGAGCAGGATCAAAGAGGGTTTCCCTTGCGTCTCGCTGGTGTGGAAGATATGGCCAATCTCCTGCTACGAGCGCGTAATGGCAAGCCTGTTGGCAAGCGATGGGCCAGGCGGTTTGTGGACTCGCAGCCTGCTCTGAAAACCAAGTTTAATCGTCCATACGATTATCAAAGGGCTCTTTAAGAAGATCCTGAGGTTATATCAAAGTAGTTTGCGATATTACGCAATATAATGGCCAAGTATGGTATCCAAGAGGGGGACCTATATAATTTCGACGAAACTGGCTTTATGATAGGCATAATCACCGCGTCAATAGTAGTAACACGCGCTGATCGACGCGGCAAAGCAAAGTCTGTCTAGCCTGGCAACCGTGAATGGGCTATAGTTATTAAATATATTTATTCGGGCGGGTGGTGCATCCCTCCGTTCGTGATTGTTAAAGGCGCATATCACCTTACTAGTTGGACCACGGAATCAGGTTTTCCTAGCGACTGGGTTATCAAACCTACCAATAATGGATGGACGGATAATCAGACGGGTCTTGACTGGATTAAACACTTCGACAAACATACTAAGAACCAAACGAAGGGCGTCTACCGGATGCTTATTATCGACGGCCACGAGAGCCATTTATCGGCCGAATTCGACAATTACTGCAAGCAGAACAATATTATAACCGTCAGTATGCCTGCACATTCGTCACATCTACTACAGCCATTAGATATTGCCCTTTATTCGCCTTTAAAACGCGCATATGGTGATGAAATCAACCTATTCATCAAAGCCTCCATAAACCACATCACCAAGTCGGAGTTCTTTATTGCCTTCTACCAGGCCCATAACAAAGTTTTTAATGAAGAAAACATTAGGGCTGCTTTTCGAGGCGCTGGAATTTCACCATGGAACCCAGAGCATGTCATTGAAAAGCTTGATGTACGTTTACGGACGCCTACACCTCCTGTGGCCAACCCTTCAACACCACCACCTTGGCAGTCGCAAACGCCCTCTAACCCACAACAAACCGTCTCGCAGTCTAATTTTATCAAAAGTCGGATCACTGCTCATTAAGGAAGCTCACTAACGCCAATTATTGCTATAGTTGAGCAATTGTTAAAAGGGTGCGTAGGCAATGGCGCACTCAATCACTCTTTTGACTGATCGGCTTCGTACCCTTAAGGATGCGAATATTGCACTTGGTAAGCGTCGGAGGGCTAAAAGGACGCGGGTCCAGCTTGGAGGGGCGCTTAGTATAGAGGAATCTCAGGTTTTGCTTGAAGGGAAACAAAAAGGGAAACGTCCAGCACCTCAAGAGGATGAGGAGGGGGGTCCATCAAAGAGAGCCCAGCCAGCTCGGAGACGCTGTGGTGTGTGTGGCGAGACCGGTCATAATGCGCGAACCTGTTCTAAGGATACGGAATTGTCAAATGATTCGAGTAGTAATGAGGAATAGTTAATTCAATGTGTTGTGGTTGTGCAATAGTAAATACCATTACGTGCATGGGAAAAAGTTCGTCGCTGACTGATGAACCACGTTAATACGAATACTAAAGTTTTGATACTAGCGGATGAAATAGCGAGCCTACTATGCTCTTATAAGTAAGTATATAGAATAGAAGTCCTATAAGATTAGGCGTTAGTTATCAAACTCTCTATAAAGCTTCTTTCATACTTTCTTAAAAGAGTGCTTAGTTTTAATAAAAATAACAAGCTTTTATATAATAAATATACCGCGGTAAGTATACGGGATAGCTTAATTTGCCGTTATATTAATATAGGTGCGGTCTTCGTCGCTAAGCTCCGCTACTATTTATATTACCGAGTGAGGATCCTCTTTATTAGACCTACTATCACTACTATTATTGCCGCCGGCTTTAGCACACTTCTACTTAGCCTTAAGTATACTGTTAAAATTAATATAGTGGATATAGAGCTGTTACTAGGTATTTAGAAACTCTTCGTTAAGTATAGCTTTTATCTACTTATTATAGTCGGTAATAATAATTATAGGCCGATAAATTAAGTATTACTCGACTAGTTCTCTTACGCCTTTTGAGAGAAATTGGAAGCCCTCTAACTATTCGTTATAAATAGACCCAAGGTAGGTCTGCCTAGTTACTTAGAATAGTAGAAGCTTAAAGTAATTAGTATTATAGGTATTATCGAAGCTAACTACTTCGGGGAACCGCTTCTATATTTAGAGATAGTAAAGAAAGGTCTAGACAAGCCTCATAAGGCGGGCCGGCTTATTATTATTCTATTTAATAATATAGGGGATCTCCCGCTTATTGAATAACTTAATTAACATAGCCGTTAGCAAATAACTATCTAGCTTTTCCCGTTTTATACGCGCTTTAGCATTATAAATATCGCGCTGGGTAAGTGCGGAATCCGGGAACTGCTCTTGTATAATAATGCGGACGTTATGTGCCCGAATACTAATACGACGGCTTGTATTTTTAATAGAATTTATAATAGGCTAGGTGAGCTTTTGATGTAAAGGGTAGGTAGATGCCTTAAGGCTTAGTTAATGATTATGTTGATTATAGTGAGTATTTAGTAGGTGGCGTAAAAGCCATTTGCCTTCCTCTTACGTTTTAATAATTACTTACTATTAGTAGCTATACTTCCGAGACCTATACTATCGGAAACCTATATATTTTAAGGGACTAGGTTCACCAAATTAATTATATTAAAAAGAGTATTATATAAGCCGGCCTATCCGAGAGGTATATTTATACCGTTTTATAATATTAAACCCGTTAGCCCTTATAAATATATTAAGTTAATTAAAGAGGGTCTTTATAGTAGGCTCTAGGTTGCCGGGGATCGATAGGTTAGGGGTTATATTTGAAGGGGGGGGGAGGATTTGTTAAAGTAGGTATAATAGAAGGCTGTAGCTTAGAAAAATAATAGACTCGAGGGAAGGTATTATTGCGGAGGTGAATATAGGGGGGTAGGTTTTCTTAAGAAGCCCACGTCTCCTACTAATAGTGGCTTTGCTTGTCTTATTAGAGGAGGGCGGTTATTAATCTTTTATTAGTCTTAATAACCTATTAAATAAGCTTAAGAGCATTATTAAAATGCTCTATAGTAGGCTACTAAGGGTCTTAGTATCCTTTATTAGAGGACAAGAGGCTACAATCTGGCGATATATAAGGGAGAGTAGTATGTTAGGTACTTTAAATTCCCCTCAGAAAACGGTGCGTAAGGTAAAGCGTAGACTTAAAGTGCTCGTTATTAGGATAGGGGCCGTTGCGGGTAGGCGAGAGTCGGGGTAAAGTAGTAGGTTGGGGGGAGTCGGTTCTATTAGGGAAATGGCGGCTAAGGTAGAGTCTTGGTTCGATTCTAGGGTAATAGGGTTGATAATAGGATAGTGGTCGTGTTTCTTATAATAGGTCGGGTAATAAGTCATTGATCAGGTCGCTATATACTTAGGGATCGCTAACTCTAAAGAATTAATAAGCACTAGTATGGCTGCTAACTGAAGAAGGGGACGATAATATATCGATATGTTTGCGTTTAGGAGGATGTATTACACCGCTAGGGCTGCGGTCTGCCGCTCGGCGGCGTAGATTGCGCTATGGTTTAGATAGTAGAGGCATTATATATTGATATTAAGCGTAACGACCAAGATAGTTTTAAGAAAGGCTAATATAGAGGAAATTTTAAATAGAAAGAGTACTTTAGAGACGAGCGGTAGAATCTGGATATAATGATAATAAACTTTTAGGCTAATTATAGTAGCATACTTCCATGCCGCTGTAAGATGAATGAATGCCTCTGTATTAATTCTGCATGTCTCTATATGAATTCCCTTAGTAAATATATTTACATATATAATATAAAATATAAGAAGGATATTAAATTTCTTATAAGATTTGGAAAACAATAAATTATTAATGATATTAGCTCTTTCATTAATAGCTTTTATATTAATATTGAATTTAAAATATATTTTATGAATACAATTAATTATCTTTACCCTCGGTAGAGGTATCCGCCGGGGTACCAGTATATATAACATCTTATATAACGAGAAAACTGGGTATATTATACTATATATTTAATTAGTAACTTTTACCCGACCTTCCGCCGTATAAATTCCTTTCAAGTTCCAGCCTTGTACCTAAATAGCTATCTTTATTTATTTTAATATATATTAAACCTTCTGATATAGCCTATAGAAGCGGCTAGATCTAATAAGATTTTTTTATTACGAATATTATTATCATTCGGGAAGGGTTATAAAAACTGTCTTATGTATCAACTTATTGTTCTAGACTTTATTATTATTCAAAACGGAATTATATTTATTATATTTATTATAGCTAGGCCAATATTTAATTAGTTACCGGATTTTTTAATATATATTAACCAGGTTTTTCATAATATTAATGAAGTTATTTAGACGAATTGTATATTATAAAAAGCCCCCATACTATTTTTTCAATATACCTATATTAAATATAATATTTATAGCGTAGATCTAGCCGAAGGTATTAAGCCCGAGAAGAGTAAATTTATCATTAATTACTATTAGTAAACTTGCCAAATACTAACTACATATTACTTAACTGGTATATATTATAGTATATATATATAATAATATCTATTCAAGAGTTTTGTTTAGTATTTTTTACTCATAAATAGTAAAGTAATAATGTTAACGTACTTGATAAGCGAGCTGCCCAGACAAGCGAGCTGCCGACCTAACTATACTCACATTATAAATCTAACTAAGGAGCAACACTACAAACATAAAATCAATTGAAACTACTCTGAATCCTATTCCTCAGATATTTCTTCATTAAACTGACATGTTCGCGCATTGTGGCCAGTGTTTCCGCAGACGCCACATCGCCGTCGACCTGTTTCTATCCTCGGCCGACGACCACTACTCTAGCGCATTTCCTCCTCAATCTGGGCCGTAGCCTCTCTCTGCGACTGAATGCCCTCTGCCTCAGCTATAGTAAGACATGCTCCTTGTCTGAGACGTGTTTTCTTAGCCCTCCTGCGTCGGCTAAGTAGGTTATTTTCCTCCCGGAGGATCTAGACCTCCGACCTTAATAAGGCAATCTAGTATATAAATCCCCGCGCTCCCTTTAATAAATGCTCTATAGCTTTAATAATTAAAGTTAGGGAGCTATTCTAATAGCGGGAGATCCTCCTTTTGATGAGTTCGGACTGAGAAGAGGCCTCTATTAGGTTATTTAGCGTCTAAGAAGTCTACGCGGGGGGTGTTATTAGTAGGGACCCTGGGGGTATTAGAGTATGTAACTTGATATCAAGCTTCAAAAGGACACTTTCGGCACTTAAAGGAACAAGCCCGGCCCCTCTGAAGCCTCCCTGGATGTTTTTTACCGTTAGGGCTTGTATGAAAGCGTTATGAAATGCAGAGAAGAAGTCCTCCTTCGTAATATGGGTATTACCCCGGCGCATCTTATCCTCAATTTGTCGACCATAAGCCGTCTTTAGTGGCCCAAAGCAGCCAACGTCTAAGGGCTGAAGTAGATGAGACGAATAGGCCGGCATGCAGAGCGTGATGATATTATTTTTCTTGTAATATATCTCAAAGTCCGCAGAGTGGTGACTTTCGTACCTATCGACGACGAGGAGGCAATAACTACTAGTTATACGCGGTTTTATATGCCGATCAAAGTACTAGAGCCAGTCTAGGCGTCTTTCATTTGTTATCCATCCGTTTTTAGACGTTACAATAACCTAGTCGCGTGGGAGATCTGTTTCTATATACCAGGTGGAGAGGTGATACTGGCCTGTAACGATAATATACGGCGGAACGCTATAGCCTAACGAACTAATGGCCTGAATAACTATAACCCATTCATGATTGCTAGACTATATCATTTTTGTGCTTGAAAGCCTTTCGGCACTCGTGATGACCATCCTGGATGCAATCTGGCCTATTATAATTCCAGTCTCGTCGAAGTTGTAGATATCGGAGTCTATAATGCCGTATTTCGCGATTATGTTCGCTACAAGCCGAAACCACGCGTTTATCGCGTCTGGATCTTCGCATTGGCCCCTCTTATAGTCGTACTTGCGAAAAAAGCGCGTCCGGAGCTTTGGTTGTCGTTTAACGAAGTTCGAAGCCCAGCGCTTCCCAACTAGGGGCACGTCGCGGTCAGCGAGTAATCGATTAGCCATTTCTTCCACACCACTGATCCGGGGAGGATACGATCGGGAATCCAGGTCGAGGATATACTCAACTAGCTTCTCCTCTTTAAGCTCCGTCAATTTACGTAAGTTAAGTATAGTATCTTATCGTATAGGTGTGCCTTTTAATCGGGTACCTAGGGTCCTAGGGGGGACTGAATAGATTCTTGCTGCGGCTCGAATGCTGAGTTTAGGGTTTTTTTTGGATAGCCTCGACTGCTAAGTTCAATTGGGCCTCTTTGCTTTGTGACGACATGATTATTTGTGGCGTGATATGCATTAGAAGTGAGGAGGAAGGATGAACGCGGTTGGATGGGCAGCTCGCTTATCAGGTACGTTATATGATAAGGTAATTATAGTAATTACCTTAAGTCAGTATTTACCGGTATCTACTTAATAATAATTAACGAATATAATAAATTGGTAAACAAAGGATATATTTAGAATTAGGGCTTATATATATAATAGACTCGAGCCGGGCTCTAAAATAGACTTCCTATAGCTTGTTTAATAATCAACTTCTCATTAGATCTTATAATCGCTTTTAGCTATCTTCCCTAAGAACCTTTTTAATAATACTATAATTAATTATCGAAGCCTTCTTTTTACGGCCAGCTAGTCGTAGTGAGGTATATCTGCAGAAGTTGAGGCTGCGGAACTGGTAATAGTAATAATCGGATGTAATAACCGGATGTAATAATCGGATGATTATTACACGTAGTTAAGTAGTCTCAGGTAGGTTATATCTGTAAGGTAGGTAAGGCTTCGATAATTAATTATAGTATTATTAAAAAGGTTCTTAGGGAAGATAGCTAAAAGCGATTATAAGATCTAATGAGAAGTTGATTATTAAAAAAGCTATAGGAAGTCTATTTTAGAGCCTGGCTCGAGTCCATCCTATATATAAGTCCTAATCCTAAACATGTCCTTTGTCCCTCAAGTCGCCCTGGATCATTCTAATCTATAACAATCGTTTGGCCCCCAAGTCGTCTTAGATCATATTAATCCCAAATAATCCCTATCTTATCATTATATAACTTATACTATAGTTCTTCCGTTCCATAGAGGGTTACTAGTACTCATATTTCACCCGTATATATACTACGCTATAGCTGCCGTGTCCTGCGGGGCAGGCCTAAACTTAGTTATATATATTAGGTCGTAACATCAGCTCTCCCTCTTAAAGGTCTAGTCCCGTGGACCTATAAATAAACGGTCATGGCCTAGATTAAGGTCCGTTAGGTTTTGTTCATTTATAATATACTAACACGATATTAGGTCGTATTCAAAAATCTAAATCTCGCATAAATCCTTATAATTAAATCAAGCGGAATCGCCAAGCTCTCGGAATTTTTATAAAATATGAGGGTTAAGAACTAATACTATATTCTCCTTATTTTTAATATAACCGTATAACGTGGTTCATCAGTCAGCCGGCCGGACCAGTCAGCCGGACGTTTTTTCCCACGTCCACAACAACATCTAGTATTTCTCAACCACAACGCATTAAATCAATTATTGGTTATCGCTATCAGAATCTCCTGATGATTTGACATCTTTGGAACAGGTTCGTGCATTATACCCAGTCTTACCACACGCACCACAGCGTCTCCGAGTCGGCTGGGCTCTCTTTGATGGACCCCCCTCCTCATCCTCTCGAGGTGCTGGACGTTTACCTTTTTGTTTCTCTTCCAGCAAACCCTGAGATTCCTCTATACTAAGTGCCCCTCCAAGCTGCACACGCGACCTTTTAGCCCTCCGATGCTTAGCAAGTGCTACATTCGCATCCTCAAGGGTACGAAGCCGATCAGTCAAAATAGTGATTGAGTGCGCCATTGCCTACGCACCCTTTGACAATTGCTCAACTGCAGCAATAATTGGTGTCGGTGAGCTTCCTTTATGAGCAGAGATCCGGCTTTTGATAAAGTTAGACTTTGAGACGGCTTATTATAGGTTAGAGGGCGTTTGCGACTGCCAAGGTGGTGGTGTTGAAGGGTTGGCCATAGGAGGTGTAGGCGTCCGTAAATGCACATCAAGCTTTTTGATAACATAGTCTGGGTCCCAAGGTGAAATTCCAGCGCCTTGGAAAGCAGACCTGATGTTTTCCTCATTGAAAACCTTGTTGTGGGCCTGGTGGAAGGCAATAAAGAACTCAGACTTGGTAATGTGATTTATGGAGGCTCTAATAAATAGGTTGATTTTATCACCGTATGCGCGTTTTAAAGGCGAGTAAAGCGCAATATCTAATGGCTGTAATAGATGCGACGAATTTGCAGGTATACTGACCGTTACAATATTGTTCTGCTTGCAGTAATCGTCGAATTCGGCCGATAAATGGCTCTCATGGCCGTCGATAATGAGCATCCGGTAGACGCCCTTAGTTCGGTTCTTAGTATATTTGTCGAAGTGTTTAATCCAGTTAAGACCCGTCTGATTATCTGTCTATCTATTAGCAGTGGGCTTAATGACCCAGTTGCCCGGAAAACCTCATTCCGTGGTCCAACTGGCAAGGTGATATACGCCCTTGACGATCACGAACGGAGGGATGCACCACCCGCCCGAATTGATACATTCAATGACTGTAGCACATTCACGGTTACCCGGCTGGACAGACTTTGCTTTGCCGCGTCGATCGGCGCGTATTACTACTATTAACGCGGTGATCATGCCCATCATGAAGCCAGTCTCGTCGAAATTATATAGGTCCTCCTCTTGGATTCCATACTTGGTCATCATGTTGCGTAACAACACAAACCACTTTGAAACAACCTCTGGGTCTTCTTGAAGAGCCCTTTGATAATCGTATAGACGATTAAACTTTGTTTTCAGAGCAGGCTGTGAGTCCATAAACCGCCTGGCCCATCGCTTGCCAACAGGCTCGGCATTACGCGCTCGCAGCAGGAGATTGGCCATATCTTCCACACCGCTAAGGCGCAAAGGAAATCCTCTGGAATCCTGTTCAATAACGTATTGGAGAAGTGTTTTCTCTTCGATCGGATCGAGTTTATGTCGTTGGGGTTGAGTTTGTTCGCGTCGCGGTCGGTTGTTCATTCTATCGGCTAAGGTGCTCTTCAGGATACCGTAGGTCTTTGCGGCACGCGAAATGCTCAAGTTACTACCTGCAGCGCGTATCGATCGGATCGCTTCAATCGCAAGAATGACTTTGTCTTCTTGGGTGTAGATTGGCATTATGGTTGTTGAGATTTTACACGTCAAAGGTTTAAGTGGTTTGGACATAAGTGTGTTTAGAAAAAAACGTCCGGCTGACTGGTCCGGCCGGCTGACTGATGAACCACGTTATATAAAATAGATTTTACTAATTCTAATCGTTATGGCGAGTATATTATATATTCCCTAATAAACTACGATAGTAGTCATATGGCGAATACTTGTGAATTTCCCTTATACTCGATTATTACGCTTTTATTAACTTGGTCGTAGTCAATCGTCATTTCAAGGAATAAAAAAAGATAGAGCATAAGGAGCAGGAAGCCAAGGAGGCTTTAAAGATTTTACAGACTTAGCTAATAACCGCCTTAGGTCGTTTATTCTATTTACGGAAATAGAAGCGGTTTCTAAAAGAGCGTAGTTCGGACTTAATTATTATAAGATATAATCTATTAAAGAATAAGAGGCCGAGGAGGAGGCTTTAGAGGCGTAGGAGATGTATATTATAAATGATCTGGCCGCCTAGGGCCCTCTAGATAAAACTAACTGGTCTTCCTTCGGGATTAGTTTTATAAACGTAGGCGTTCCGGCTATGAGCGAGCCTTCTGGGGCCTAGTTATTTTCCTGTAGTCTTTAAGGAGTTGTTTGTCGTTTTAAAGATTTAACTATAAAGGGTTCCTATATATTTTCTTTATATCCGTAGTTCTTCTTTTTCACTAGGTATTCTCGTATTTTGTTCCTAACTTTATAGTTAATAATTTATTTAACTTTATATTCTGATTGGTTTGATTCTATAACGATGTGATCGTTCATGTGAGAGCCTCGTAGTACTGGCTTAAGAAGTAAGATATGGAATACTGGGTAATACTTTTTGTGTCTAGAAGTCTCAGTTTGTAGTTAACGTTCGAGATTTTCTTAATAACTTCGAAAGGTCTAGGTTTTTTATAGTTTAATTTATCGCCTAGTTGTTTTATTTTAATATTTCGGTAAAGGAGATATATACTATCCCCCTCTTTTAAGGTTAGTCCTCTAATCCTTGTTCTATCGGCGTTCTTCTTTATACACTACTATATAAACTCGAGGTCTAGGACTGTTTTCTTCTGTATTTCCTTTAATTTATTCACGTCTGTTATAACCTTAACAGTATATAGTCCTATATATACTTCTTTATATATAGTTAGGTTAAGCCCGTAGTTTAAAAGGAACGGGGATTCCTTAGTACTTTTATTAATTACGCTATTATATATAAGTTAAGCTATTGGTAACAATAGTACCTAGTTATTCTAGTCGTAGTTTACATAATAGCGGAGGTATATCTTAAGAATCTAATTGATTTCTTTTATTTGTTTATTAGTCTGCGGGTAGAAGGAGGTCGATAGCTTATAGTCTATACCTAGTTGCGAGATTAGGGATTTTTAAAACTTAGAAGTGAATAGCTTATCTTTATCTAATATAATTTCCTTAGGCAAGCTATGGTTAGAAATGATCGTTTAAAGAAGATATATACTAACTCTTTAGCTTTATTTACTTCCTTATAAGGTATAAAGTATATAAACTTAGAGTATCGGTCGTCGATAACTAAGATATTATTATACTATATATTTATAAATGGTTCCTTAGACTTTAGTAATTTAATAATAAAGTCTAATAAGATTAATTCCTATCTTTCCTTTAGTACTAGTAGTAGTTATAATTCTTTATAAGGTTTATAGCGACTATTCTTGCTTTTCTTACAGAAATCGTAATCCTTAATTACTTTAGCGACTTCTACTTATATAGCGGATTTATCATAATATTATCAAATCCGTTTCTATGTCTTCGTGACGCCTTAGTAACCGTCTACCTTAGCACTATAGATTTCCATAATGAGTTTAGGACTTATTCTTCTAATCGGGCTGGTATTAACTCTTCTAGCTATTCTAAAGAGCTTCGTAGTAGGCACGAGGCTGCTGTTATCGTTATATTTAAGGATAACCTATGTTTCCTTAGGGACCGTATCCTCGTGGTTAGGTCTTTTACTAAGAGCGTCGGCTCTACTGTTCTCTAAACCCTTTCTATAGATAATTCGGAAGTTGATTTCAGAGAGGAATTCACTCTATCTAACTTATTATTTATTTAGGTTCTTGTTTATCGTAAAGTTTATAAGATTTTTATAATCTATATAGACCGTAATTAATATTTAATTCTTAATTATTTTATTTTCTATTCCCGAAATACTTTAATTATAGCTATTAATTCCTTATTATGGATTTGCTAGTTTAGTTCTGTTCCGTGGAATGCTTTAGAGTAAAATGTATAAGGATGAAGTTTTCCTTGTTCGTCTCGTTATCATAAGACTGCTCCCATGGCGAAGTCTGAGGCATCGGTCTCAACTTCGAATAGGATCCTTGGGTCTTGGATCATGGTGATTGGTTTGGAAACTACTATTTTCTTGACCTTGACGAATACTTCTTTACATTTATCGTCCTATATGAATAGCATATCCTTTCGTATTAGGTTATTAAGAGGTCTAACTACGTTTGTATAGTCCTTAAGGAATCGTCGGTAGAAATTGACGAATCCTAAGAATTCTTAAACGTTCTTAACGTTCTAAAGTATAGCCTAGTCCTTAACTACCTCTACCTTTAATTCCTATATATAGATTTCTCTAGGTATAATCGTATATCCGAGGAAGTCGACTCTTTATATATAGAATTCGTATTTATTAGGTTCAGCGAAAGGTTTCGCGTCCTAGAGTTTCTAGAATATTTTATAGACGTATTCCATATATATCTCTTTATTAGGGGAGAAGATAAGGACGCAGATAACGACGAAGATATCTATATATTCTCTAAGAACATGGTTTATTATTATCTAGGATGTGGCGGGTGCGTTAGTGAGTCTAAAGGGTATAACGAGGTACTTAAAGAGTCCTTTACGGGTTCGGAATACTATTTTCTATTCATTTCCTTCTTTAATTCGAATCTAGTTAAATACTTCCTGAAGATCTATGTTAGTGAACTATTGGGCTCTATATAATAGATCTCTAAGTTCTATAATAAGGGGTAAGAGGTAACAATTCTTTTTAATAATTACGTTAAGCCCTCTATAGTCAATTATAAGTCTTTTTCTTTTTCCCTTTCTTTAGGATAAAGAAGAGTAATACTCTAGTAAGTAATAATAAGGGTCTAATATACCCTTTTACGAGCTTTTTATCAGTATATCTATTAAGCTCTTCTTATTCTCATTAGTTTATAAGATATAATAGGTAGAACTTAGGTTACGTTCTTTTTTTAAGTTCGAAATCTATATTCTAATTATTATGTTTTAGTAGTCCTATTCCTTCCTTAGAAACGAATAGTTTATTATATTTCCGGTACTCTTTAGGTATAATCTAGAGTAGGTTTGATCCTTGATCATCCGTGCCGGGTACTAACGTCCTAGTAGGTTCTACATATCTAATATAGGTAATATATTTTATCTATTTTTATTCGTTAGGTATTACATGAAACTTATTTAAACCCTGTTTTTTTAGGTCATTTAGTGACTAAATCTGTCCATTAGATATAGCCATTCACCTAATCTATCCGTGGATTATATATTCGTAACTACGAGATTCCTAAGATAACGTCGATATCTCCGATCTCCTTAATATCATACTAGAGTTATTCTAGATAATTATTAACGTATATCGTGAGGTATACGGTCTTGTAAGTGATAGGTTCTTCATCATTCCTAACTCTTTCTCTTTTTACATTCTATAGAGTATATAGTTCTTCTTTCTATACCTATAGAAGGTCTGACTTATTCACTATCTTTAGTAATGTAAAGGTTCTTTATGTGCCGTTATTAATAATCGCGTATATAATATATCCATTTATCTAGAGGCTCACTCTTAAATGTTAATTATTAATATATATTATTAAGCACATGCGCTTGTCCTTTCTCTCCGCCTTTCGGTATCTTATATCGATTAGTATCTCTAGTTTTGTATTATTCGTCTCTATTATCTAATGCCCTATTCGATTCGTTCTTAATATTCTCTCTAAGCTTTTGCTTTAGGTACGTAATAGATCCAGTACTAGTCGTATCTATAATCGTCCTATTTTATATATTCGTTATTTAAGTATTATATAGGAAAGTTCGGGTTAGGGCCGAATGTTACTTAGTTATTATTCTCGAAGGATAGTAGTATCTAGCTTATAAGTTAGTCATCTATATAAATATCCTTAATTAGTCTATCGTTAATCCTTTATAAATAGATTCGAGAGTCCTTCTTAGGTGAGAGATACCAAAAGCACCTATCCTCCAAGCACTCTACCTAGAAGACTTCCTTATAAAAAGGATCCTTGAGGTCGAGTAAGGGATAATCCTTAGTGTATAAGGCATTATAGGATCCTTCTTACGGTCAGAAGTCCCATGGAGTTCGACCGTCTAGTTATCGTTATATAAATAGATATACTTACACCTAGATTTATTAGAATCCTCTTTAGAGCTAATATCGTTAATACTAGGCGGTACCTTATAATCGATCTCTATCTAAGCACGTTATTAAGCAACATTACAAGGTTCGTCTAAATTATATAATAATATTTTATATTTATAGAATACATAAGAGCTAGAACCAAAGGTCGGTTCTTAACTATCTATTCGGAAATCGATTTTTCCGTTCTTATCTATTTTGAAATTAAGGTTCTTTCCCTTAATGATTTCGATTCTATATTCGCGGTCGAGGTCTTTAAGCTGCTCGAGGACCTTATATTAGAACTTATTATTCGGGATTTATTATATTATAGATGGACTTAGTAGGGATTCGTAACTCTTGTCTTAGTAAGTCTTCTTCTAGATTCTCTTCCAGTCGTAGGAGTTCTTCCTTTATATTAGCTACGAGGCGTTATTAAATTCGTCCTACAAGTTTTTATAACCTTCTTGAGCGGGCATCCTTCTTGTTCTCCAGTACTTCGCAATATTAGGTAAGGATACCAATATATTCCTACTTATTTTCTTCGAGAGCGCAGGGTCGGTAGGCAAGTATAATTTTTTTTAACCATTATAGCTACTATCTTATCGGGTGGTAGTATGATATTATATCCCGATCGTATAATATTCCGGGGCTTCTTTAGATACCATCCCGCTTATTCCTTACTATCTTAGTAGGTAAAGTAGTTGTTATCGTAGTATGCTATCTAAGAAAGTTATCTATGAGGGACTTCCTTGGTAACGATCTTAATTTACTTCTCGGGGACAGGTCGCTATTGAAATTCTCTTGGGTAAGTAATACTTTCTAGATATATGTCCTAGCTTATTACAATTAAAGCATTTCAAGATTTCTTTATAGTATAGTTGTTCCTGTTTAGCTATGCTAAGGTCTATTAGTCTACTATACTACTTATAAGACGTGGTTTATCGGTTTTATTATTAATAATTTTAGGACGGTTCTATTCTTAGAAGCGTGGTTAGTAGTATTTCCCGGTATTTGCTTATGGAACGTGCTTCTTTTCCTTTTGTTATTCATAAAGTTAGTCATTGAGCTTGATAGCTAATTTAATATATATTAAGAAGTCGTTAGGTCTATCTTATCTAGATAGCTCGTCCTTGACTTCCTCCTTGATTCCTTTATAGAACATGAAGATCTTAGTATTATCGGAGTAATTAAATCGGGCGTAGATTCGTCTAAACTCTGCGGCGTAGTGTAAGGCTAATCCGTTCTATGAAAGGTTAGAGAGTTTTTATTCGTGTTATCGTTCTTCGTTTAGTTCTTAAAATAAAGGTAGAAGTACGTTTTCGAATCTATATAGTCCTTTGAAGATACTTTAAGTCTCTAGTTTAAGAATATTCTAGTTATTAATTATTATAAAGTTAGTAAGATATAGTTCGAACTATATAAGAGCTTTTTCTTTTAAAAAGGAGGCGGTATAAATAACCTTCTTAGCTTCGTCCTTAAAGGTTATTCTATAAAAGTATTAGGAGGCTCTGACTTATATAAGGAATCCCTTGAGTTATCCTGGGGTTCTATCGAAGGCCTAAGTTGAGTTAAGCCTAAGCTTCTCTCGTCTATCATACGGCATAATAATAATATCAGAGGTACCATAGAGGGCATTAACCTTTTTCATAAGGTAATCCGCTTCCTAGGTCTTAATTTTAAGCCATCTAATAGTATGATTAAGTATTTATTATATAATAATAATATCGGAGTTATTATTCTTAATCTTTTTTATAGGCCTTTATAGACCTTATAGGTGAAGTCAAGTTCTTTTTCTGAGTCTTTTACGTCCTTTATTTCTTCGTCTAGGGTCTTGGCAGGCATAGGGGCCTTACCCTGAGAGTCGTTAGAAGAGGTGGATAGGGTAGCTTTAGAAGATATCGTCGTTTTTACTATTAGCAGTTTTATAAGGTCAACTTACTAGATAGGAGCAATTAAAGTATTATAGCCAGCTAATCGTAGTGAGGTATATTTGCAGAAGTTGAGGCTGCGGAACTGGTAATAGTAATAATCGGATGTAATAACCGGGTGTAATAATCGGATGATTATTACACGTAGTTAAATAGTCTCAGGTAGGTTACATCTGTAAGGTAGGTAAGGCTTCGGTGATCAATTGTAGTCTTATCAAAGAGGTTCCCAGGGAAGATACATCTTATCCTTAGACTTAAAGCAATTTAAAAAGACCTAAAACTATTCATATAAAAGGCAGCCTATATCCATAACGTCCTAAGAACAACACTTCAATACTAATATACTAGCCTACTACCTTAATTTAAAACTCGTATAAATTCAAAGAAGATAACTTCTTTAAAAGAAACCCTGATTCTTAAATAAGTTGTTAACCTGATCGATCAAGGATTTCTACCGCAACTTAACAATATATAAGATATGGCTAATTACCTCCTTAACAAACGCAACGTAATATATATTGGACCGCGATAAATAAAGAACTTTATACGATACTAACTATGATTAAAGAAGCGTTTTCGACATAGAATTAACTATCAGAGGGCATTAGCTAAGTATTCTATAATTATATAAGCCTAGTTTGCCCTTATATAAAACATGATTACAAAGTACGGAATATAAAATAACGATATCTATAATTTTAATAAGGCGGGCTTTTTAATAGGAATATTATCATATATAAAGGTTATTATAACCTTTAATCGTCGTAATAGGCCTTACACAGGTTTCTATTATTTAGAGTATATATACAGATAGCTAGGCGCTACCTCTATATATTATCGTTAAGGGCAAATATCACCTCCTCTCATAGTACACTAATGGCCAATTCCCCCCTAAATAGCGCGTCTATTATAGCGAAAATAGATAAACTATAAATAATATTGGCCTACCAATGGTGTTAACCGGCTCCTAATCCTTAATGGCCATAATAGCCACAAATTACCTAAATTCGACGACTATTATAAATAATACGGCATTATTACCCTTTATATACCTCCCTATTTATCGCACGAGCTTTAGCTTCTTAATATTAGCTATTTTAGTCCGCTAAAGGCTTCGTATAGTAAAGAAATTAAGAAGATGATATGGATATAGATTTTATATATTACCAAGGACGACTTCTTTCTTACCTTCAAAGTAGCATTTTTTACTTTAATAGACAAAGAAAACGTACGAGCTGGTTTTAGACAGGCTGGACTTGTACCTTTCAACCCAGAAGTAGTTATTTCCCGCCTGGATTTTAAGCCAAAGACGCCAACACCATCCAACTCACGCCCAAGCAGCCAGGGCTCCTGGGACCCAAAGACACCAACTACAGCACATAATGCCGTACGAAGCTCTGACTCACTTGAAAAAAGGATTTGTAGCCATTAACATAGCTCATTAACACATTTATACCAAGTTATTAATTTAATAAGCTAAAGGTATCAGCAAGTTAGCACATAAACTAGTTCTTATTAAAGCTAGGTACCGCGGGCTTTATATAGCAAATGAGATACTAAGTAAACGCCGGAGGGCTAAAAAAACCTAACTACGTCTTGGAGGGTTACTTAATATAGCTAAGGCTAAGGTAATCCGGGTAAAGAAGGGGGTTATTAATACTAAGGGCGAAAATATACGTTAGGAGGGTGCTCGTACGGAGGGTGGTAAATTACGCAGGCGGCGATATAGTAACTACAGAAAGACTCGATATAACGTACGAATAAATTAGGTAGTTTAGGAGACCTCTAAAGAAGACGCTGATAAGTTGTTCTGATTGATTTTATACGATATAATTTAATTGACTTATATAAATATCTGGAGGGTATTTGAAGGTGGGCCACTCGCTATCATAGGCCACTCGCTATACATGTACGTTATACTAATATATATAATAGGGTTTTTTTATAGCTTTATAGGTATAAAAGATTAACCTTGATAGCATTGATTATCAAGGGAAATTATATTACATAATATCCCCTCGGCGAAGGTATCCGCCGGGGTATGAATATTCGTAGTAAATCTTTTCCCCGCCCTATTACTTATAAGGCGGTGCTCGATATATAATATATAGTATTAATATATAGTATGAGTAGATAATCCCACTGTCTTGGAAAAATAAATATTCTTAGGATTTTTGGTTACTTTTTATATAATATATTGTATAACGGGAAAACTAGGTAACGTATATTATATTATATATCTAACTATCAATAACTTTTATTTATCTTTTACCCGACCTTTTACCGCCCTCATGCCTAAATGGCTAATTTTATTTACTTTAATATATATAAAACTTCTTAGTATTAACCCACATAAATAGCTAAATTTAACATAATAACTTTATTTATTAAAATCTATTAATCTTTTAAATATTCCTTTTTTTATAATATAAAACGTGTTTATAAAGTTGGTTTTATGGAATATAATCTCGAACTTAATATTAAGTCATCAGATTTTAATATTATACTCAATACAATTATTTAATAAATTTATTATTTTATTTAATTAAACATTTTATTTTTGAAAACTCTTAGTTATAACTATTATTTTATTAATATATTTTTATGAGCTATAATAGCTAGAGCGTTAGATAAGGCGAATTAATTAATCTTAAGAGGGGCAAACATATCTACAACAATTAATATTATCAAGTAGTAATATATATATGTCACATAACTATTTTACTAGCTTGTTATTAACAATTTATTTAATTGATAAATATTATTATTTAATAGGTTTATTCAATAGTTATGTTTTACTAATAACGTTATAATATATATAATATACCCTATATTATTTAATTTAATGCGGTAACTTAATTTAAATTTAAAAGATATAATATAATATAGGTAGGTAGGTTATGTTTATTGAGAATATTCTAAACTTTAATATTGATATAAAGACTTTAAAAAAAGAACTAATCTATTTTTCTAGCCTGTTGTAAGGAGGTAAGTAGTATGCTATAACGTGCATGATAAGCGAGCGGATCGGACAAGCGAGCGGATCGCTCAACAGCGACCGCCACATCTTTTTCTTTCCAACACATATCCATCCACCACAATAATACAGTCATCAAACAAAGAAGCTGGCATAATTCTAGCAGTTCAAGCTATCGAAAAAACACCAAATTTGAGTATTAAAGGTGCAGCTCGGATCTACTCAGTGCCATTTTCAACCTTACGCGCCCGTATTAATGGAAGAACTTCGCGACTTGAAACCGTACCAAACTTACGGAATTTGACCTTGCTCGAAGAGGATACGCTAGTTGAGTATATTCTCGACCTAGATTCTCGATTATTCCCTCCTCGGATCAGTGGTGTAGAAGAAATGGCTAATCGACTACTCGCCGACCGCGGCGCGCCCCCAGTTGGGAAGTGCTGGGCTTCGAACTTCGTCAAGCGACAACCACAGCTCCGGACGCGCTTTTTTCGCAAATATGACTATAAGAGGGCCCAATGTGAAGATCCAGATGCGATAAACGCGTGGTTTCGCCTTGTGGCGAACACAATCGCGAAGTACGGCATCGTGGACTCCGATATCTACAACTTTGATGAGACTGGGTTTATGATGGGCCAGATTGCATCCGGAATGGTTGTCACGAGTGCTGAAAGGCGTTCAAACACGAAAATGACGCAGCCTGGCAATCGTGAATGGGTTACAGTCATTCAAGCCATCAGTTCGTCAGGCTACAGCGTTCCGCCGTACATCATCGTCACAGGCCAATATCACCTCTCCACCTGGTACACAGAAACAGGTCTCCCACGCGACTGGGTCATTGCAACGTCTGAAAACGGATGGAAAACAAATGAAAGAGGCCTAGACTGGCTCTAGTACTTTGATCGGCATACAAAACCGCGTGCAACTGGTAGATATCGCCTCCTCGTCGTTGATGGGCATGAAAGTCACCACTCTGCGGACTTTGAGATATATTACAAGGAAAACAATATCATCATACTCTACATGCCGGCCCATTCGTCTCATATACTTCAGCCCTTAGACTTTGGGTGTTTTGGTCCACTAAAGACGGCTTATGGTCGACGAATTGAGGATAAGATGCGCCGGGGTAATACCCATATTACGAAGGAGGACTTCTTCCCTGCATTTCGCAACGCTTTCACGCAAGCCCTAACGGTAAAAAACATCCAGGGAGGTTTCAGAGGGGCTGGGCTTGTTCCGTTAAGTGCTGAAAGTGTGCTTTCGAAGCTGGATGTGAAGTTACACACTCCAACGCCCCCAGGGTCTCTTCCAGCAACACCCCCCGCGTGGACTTCTCAGACACCAAACAACCCAACAGAGGCAAATTCTCAGTCAACTTTGATTAAAGATCGAATCTTAAATCATCCAAATAGCTCGCCAACACCAGCTAATAACGCAGTTAACCATATCCTCGAAGGGACACTAGCTATGATGCATCGTAATACTCTTCTAGAGGCTGAGAACAAAACCCTTCGGGAGGAGAATAATCTATTTAGCCGACGGCGGAGATCTAAGAAAACTCGTCTCAGGCAAGGAGGGAGCCTTACTATAGCTGAGGCAGATGACCTTCAATCACAGAGAGAGGCTACAGCTCAGATTGAGGAGGAAACGCGCCGGAGTAGTGGCCGTCGGCCGAGGACGGAAACAGGTCAACGGCGATATGGCGTCTGCGGGAACACTGGACATAATGCGCGCACATGTCCATTTCAGAGAGAAATGTCTAGAGAAGAGGATTATGGGTAGTTTCAATTAATTAAACTTCGTTGATGTTGATCAAGATTTACATACGTGCAGTGGTTGCTGTCGAGCGATCCGCTCGCTTGTCCGATCCGCTCGCTTATCATGCACGTTACTCTTATTAATTAACTTAAAAGACTAACTTAGTTATTTTTAATATCATATACTAAACGTAAACTATATATATATATTCAAATAAGCCCGTAGTTACCTCGGTGTTACGACCTAATATACATAAATAAGACAAGGGCCTGCCCCATACGCTCACGCCGTCTACGGCGTACTATATAAATATATGTATAGAACTAGGGAACATAGATACTATTTCATAGAATAAAAGAAGTATAATATAAGTTATATAATAATAAGTAAGTATACAATAATGTGTTTATAGTGAATACTTTAAGTGAGTACTCACCGGCATTTACTCAGTAATTACTAATAAACATATTAAATAGGTGAATAAAGGATATGTTTAGGATTAGGACTTATATATAGGATAGACTCGAGCCGGGCTTTAAAATAGACTTTTTATAGCCTCTTTAATAATTAACTTTGTGTTAGATCTTATAAACGCTTTTGGCTATCTTCCTTAAGAACCTCTTTAATAAGACTATAATTGATTACCGAAGCCTTTCCTACCTTATTATAAGTATAGATAGCTTTAGGATTATTTAATAGTTCCATAGCATTAACTTTTAAAAATATACCTTATTATAACTAGTTAGCTATAATACTTTAATTACTCCTATTTAGTAAATCGACTTTATAAAACTACTAATAGTAAAAACGATAATATATTTTAAGGCTACCTTATCTACCTTTTTTAATAACTCTAAGGGTAAGGCACCTATATTTATTAAAACCCTAAATACAAACATAAAGGATATGAAAAACTTGGAAAAAGAACTAAACTTTATCTATAAGGTTTATAAGGGCCTATAAAAGAAGCTTAAAAAACAACTCCGATATTAGTAATATATAATAGATACTTAATAATACTATTAAACGGCTCGAAACTAAAACCTAGGAGGTAGACTACGTTATTGAGAAAGTTAATATCCTGTATATTACTTCTAATATTGTTAATAACTACCCTATATAATAGACAAAAGAAGCTTAGACTTAACTTACCCCAAGTATTGGACGGAACCCTAAGATAACTTAAAGGATTCCTTATTTAAGTAAAAGCTTATTAACGCTTTATAAAATAAGCTTTAAGCATAAAGCTAAAAAGGTTATTTATACCGCCTTCTTTTTCAAAAAGAAAGGCTCTTATATAGTTCAAACTATATCTTATTAACTTTATAATGATTAGTAACTGAAATAATCTTAAATTAAAAACCTAAAGTATCTTTAAAGGACTATATAAATTCGAAGATGTACTTCTATTTTTATTTTAAGAACTCAATAAAGAATAATAATATAAATAAAAGCTCTTTAACCGTTAATAAAGAGAATAAATAGCCTTACTTTATATTATAAAACTTAATATATTTATAGTGAACTTAATTATTCCCAGAATATTAAGATCTTTATATATTATTAAGAACGTAAGGAGGAAGTTAAGAATAAACTATCTAGATAGGATAGACTTAATAGCTTCTTAAAATACGTCGAACTAGCAATTAAACTTAATAATTAACTTTGTAAATAATAAAAGGAGAGGATATATACTATATAAGTAAATACTAAAAGACGCTGTTAACTATACTCTCAAGGATAGAACTATCTTAAGAACCATTGATAGTAAAATCGATAAATAACGTCCTATAAATAGCATAGTGGACTAATAGACCTTAGTATAGTTAAATAAAAATAACTGTATTAAAAAGACTTTAAGTAACGTGGTTCATCAGTCAGCGACGAATATCTGTCAGCGACGAACTTTTTCCCATGCACGTAATGGTATTTACTATTGCACAACCACAACACATTGAATTAACTATTCCTCATTACTACTCGAATCATTTGACAATTCCGTATCCTTAGAACAGCTTCGCGCATTATGACCGGTCTCGCCACACACACCACAGCGTCTCCGAGCTGGCTGGGCTCTCTTTGATGGACCCCCCTCCTCATCCTCTTGAGGTACTGGACGTTTCCCTTTTTGTTTCCCTTTAAGCAAAACCTGAGATTCCTCTATACTAAGCGCCCCTCCAAGCTGGACCCGCGTCCTTTTAGCCCTCCGGCGCTTACCAAGTGCAACATTCGCATCCTCAAGGGTACGAAGCCGATCAGTCAAAAGAGTGATTGAGTGCGCCATTGCCTGCGCACCCTTTGACAATTGCTCAACTGCAGCAATAATTGGCGTTAGTGAGCTTCCTTAATGAGCAGTGATCCGACTTTTGATAAAATTAGACTGCGAGACGGTTTGTTGTGGGTTAGAGGGCGTTTGCGACTGCCAAGGTGGTGGTGTTGAAGGGTTGGCCACAGGAGGTGTAGGCGTCCGTAAACGTACATCAAGCTTTTCAATGACATGCTCTGGGTTCCATGGTGAAATTCCAGCGCCTCGAAAAGCAGCCCTAATGTTTTCTTCATTAAAAACTTTGTTATGGGCCTGGTAGAAGGCAATAAAGAACTCCGACTTGGTGATGTGGTTTATGGAGGCTTTGATGAATAGGTTGATTTCATCACCATATGCGCGTTTTAAAGGCGAATAAAGGGCAATATCTAATGGCTGTAGTAGATGTGACGAATGTGCAGGCATACTGACGGTTATAATATTGTTCTGCTTGCAGTAATTGTCGAATTCGGCCGATAAATAGCTCTCGTGGCCGTCGATAATAAACATCCGGTAGACGCCCTTCGTTTGGTTCTTAGTATGTTTGTCGAAGTGTTTAATCCAGTCAAGACCCGTCTGATTATCCGTCCATCCATTATTGGTAGGTTTGATAACCCAGTCGCTAGGAAAACCTGATTTCGTAGTCTAACTAGTAAGGTAATATACGCCTTTAACAATCACAAACGGAGGGATGCACCACCCGTGTAGCCCATTCACGGTTGCCAGGCTGGACAGACTTTAGTTTGCCGCATCGATCAGCGCGTATTACTACTATTGACACGGTGATCATACCTATCATAAAGCCAGTTTCGTCGAAATTATATAGGTCCCCCTCTTGGATACTATATTTGGCTATCATATTACATGACAGCGTAAACTACTTTGATATAACCTCAAGATCTTCTTGAAAAGCCCTTTGATAATCGTATGGACGATTAAACTTGGTTTTCAGAGCAGTATAAGCTAGGGTATATAGCTAGGGACTATTACTAACTTAAAAGAATATAATAGCGACCTGTCCTTAAAATTTAAATTAGGATCGCTATTAAAGAAACTCCCTATAGATAACTTTTACAGATAGTATACTATAACGATAATTGCCTTATCTATTAAGATAGTAAGGAATAAGTAAGATAATACTTTAAAAAGCCCTAGAATACCGTACAACTAGGATATAAAATCATGTTGCTACTTATTAAAATAATAGCTATGATAGTTAAAAAAAAGATAATATATTTACTTACTGACCTTATATTATTAAAGACTATAATAAGGAACATATTTATACCTTATCCGTAATATACGAGAATATTAAGGCATAAATCGCTAGTCACCTCAAATAAGTACAAATATTTATAATAATTGGAGATAGACTTTTAAAGAGGATAACTACTAAGGATAAATATTCCTTAGTCTAGTAAGAGAACGAGGCCCTATTATAGAAAGTATAGATTCTCATTAAGTTTATTTATATAATACAACGAATTCCGAATAACAAGTTTTAATATAAGGTCCTTAGGTAGCTCAAAGACCTCGACCATAAATATAAAATCGGAATTATTAAAAGACCGAACCTCGATTTTAAAATAGATAAGAATAGAAGAATCGACTTATACATAGATAGCTAAGAACTAGGCTTTATTTCTAGCCGTTATATATATAATAACAGTAAAAGATTACTATATAACGTAGACGAACCTTACAACGTTATTTAACGACGTACTTAAATAAAGATCGATTATAAAGTACCGCCTAGTATTAATGATATCAGTTATAAAAAGGATTTTAATAAATCTCGATATAAGAATATTTACTTATATAATAATGACTAGATAGTTAATCTTTTTAGGATTTCTAATTATAAAAACGACCTTACAACGCCCTATATAACTAAAGACCACTGTTTATTGGACCTTAAAGACCCTTTTTATAGAGAACTCCTTTAAATAAAATATATAAATAATAAAAATTTTAGTATTTCTCACTTAAAATTGACTCTTAATTCTATTTACGAAGGATTAACGATAGGCTAATGAAGGATATTTATATAAGTAACTAACTTACGAGCTAGATATTATTATCTTTTAAAGATAGCAATAAAGTAACCTTCGGTCTTAACCTAAACTTCCCTATATAATACCTGAATAGGGAATATATAAAATAGGACGATTAAAGAAGTGATTAGTACTATATCTATTACGCATTTAAAGTAAAAGCCAAGAGGGAATATTAAGAGTAAATCAAATAGGGCATTAGATAATAGAGACGAATAATAAAAAACTAAAATTGCTAATTGTAACGAGATAATAAGAGGTAAAGAGTAAGGATAAACGCCTATACTTCGAAATATATCTTAATAACGAGTATTTATAAGTAAGACTCTAGATAAACGGATATAATATATATAACTATATAATTATTAATAGTAGTTTATGAAAAACCTTTACATTATTAAAAATAGTAAATAAGTTAGACCTATTATAGGTATAGAAAAATAGATTATATAACCTATAGAATATAAAAGGAGAAAGACTTAAGTATAATAATGGACTCATTATTTATAAGACCGTATACCCTATAACGTACCTGCATAGCGAGCGACGCATCATAGCGAGCGACGCACTCTCTCAAACCTTTCTACCTTATGTATAAGTTAACTTAGCCACAACGTACGAAATCAATTAAAACTATATATCACCCTCTTCCTCATTACTATCCCAAACCACTTCACAGGTTCGTGCGTTATGTCCAGGCTTCCCGCAATTACCACATCGTCGCGCGCGTGGTTCAGCACCTTCCGTACGACCCTCCTTCTGAGGGTTATTCTCTCCTCCAGCATTAACACCACCCTTCTCTACTTGTAGTGCCTCTGCTTCAGCACTATTAAGTGACCCTCCAAGACGTAGCCGGGTCTTTTTTGCCCTCCGGCGCTTACTTAGTACCTCTATCCCCGTACGAAGCTTACGGTTCTCAGCCTCAATAATAGCAAGCCTATGGGCTAACTTGCTAATACCTCTGGCCTGGAAGTCAATTACTTCGTACATTGCTGTTGGTGAGCTACCTTGATGTGCTTGGATCTTCCTTTTAAGGGAGGTAGCACTTCGTACGCCCTCTAGTGCTGTAATTGGTGTCCTTGGGTCCCAGGAGCCTTGGCTGCTTGGCCGTGAGTTTGATGGTGTTGGCGTCTTTGGCTTGAAATCCAAGCGAGAAATAACCACTTCAGGGTTAAAAGGTACAAGGCCTGCCTGCCTAAAACCAGCTCGTACGTTATTTTCGCCCATGGAAGTAAAGAATGCTGCTTTAAAGGCAGGAAAGAAGTCATCCTTTGTACTATGGGAAATCTGTATCCGCATCATCTTCTCGATTTCCTTGCCGTACGAGTACTTTAACGGGCTAAAGCACCCAACATCAAGAGGCTGAAGCTCGTGTGATGAATGGGGAGGCATACAAAGAGCAATAATGTTTTGTTCCTTGCAGTATTCGTCAAAGTCAGTCGATTTATGGCTATTATGGCCATCAAGGATCAAGAGGCGATAAGAGCCCTTCGTACGAGTCCTTGTACACTGATTAAAGTGCTTTAGCCAATCTAGGCCAATATCATTTGTCGTCCATCCATTTTCGCTTGGATGGATACGCCATGTGGCTGGAAATTGGCCATTACTATACCACGAGAGGAGGTGATATTTGCCCTTTACGATGACGTACGGAGGCAGCGCCCAGCCATCCGCACATACACCCTGAATGACAGAAACCCATTCTCGATTGCCAGGCTGTTTCGTACGAGGCCTTCCCTTACGGTCAGAAGTCGTAACAACCTTTGCGTGCGATAGCATTCCCATCAGGAAACCAGTCTCGTCAAAATTATAGATATCGTTATCCTGTATCCCATACTTTGCAATTGTGTTTCGCACAAGTGCAAACCAGCCTTGTATAATCGTAGGATCCTCAGCTAAGGCCCTCTGATAGTCGATTCGACGTTGAAACCGCATTTTCAATTCAGGGACGCGTCGTACGAAGTTCTTTGCCCATCGCGGTCCAGTACGCGTCCCATCGCGTGCGTTTAGGAGTTGGCCGGCCATTTCTCGTACGTCTTCTTGTCGCGGAGGGAACCCTCGATCGATTAGGTCAATAACTCGTTCAAGAATCACCTCCTCTTCTGTTATAGTCATCTTCATCGAATTTGGTCGTGTTTCACCTCGTGCGACGCGTCCAGCGCGTCGGTGGCGGAGGGTTGATTCAGGGACCTCGTAGATAGAGGCAGCTCTTCGTATAGACATTTTCGGGTCTTTTTCAATAGCTTGGAGGGCAAGGGTAATTCGACTTTCAATTGAGGAGGATTGCATGTTCGTACGTGGAGAAAAGGTGACCTAAAGATGAAGAGGGTATAATTGGGAGGACGTGCGTCGCTCGCTATGATGCGTCGCTCGCTATGCAGGTACGTTAACCTAAGTTCTATTTATTATTCCCTATAAATTAGTAAGAGTAGGAAGAACTTAACGAATACATCGACGAGAAATTTACGAAAGGATATATTAGACCCTTATTATTACTTATTAGAGCACCACTCTTCTTTATCTTGAAGAAGGGAAAAAAGAAATTGAGACCTATAATTAATTATGAAGGTCTTAATATAATTATTAAAAAGAATTACTACCCCTTACCCCTTATTACTGAACTTAAAAATTTATTGTCTAGAGCCTAACAGTTTACTAAAATAGACCCTAAGGAAATCATTTAACTAGATCCGAATTAAAAAGAAGAAAAATAAAAAATAGTATTTTAAACCTACAGAGTACTCTTTAAGTACATCGTTATACCTTTTAGACTTACTGATATACCAACTATATTCTAAACAATAGCGGACTATATTCTGAAATAATATATAGATATCTTTGTTATTATTTATATCAATAACGTCCTTCTTTCCATCCCTAATATAGAAACATATGAAAAATGTATCTGTAAAGTAATTTAAAAACTCTAAAATGCAAAACTCTTTACTAAACTTAATAAATACGAATTTTATATATAAAAAGTCGATTTCCTCGGATATATAATTATATTTAAAGAGATCTATATATAATAATTAAAGGTAGAGGTACCTAGGGACTAGCCCAGATTTTAGAACGTTAAGGGCGTCGAAGGATTTTTAAGATTTGTTAACTTTTGTTAATAATTCGTTAAAGACTGTACTATTATAATTAAACCTTCTAATAACTTAATATAGAATGATATGCTATTTACCTAGGATAATAAATATAAAGAAGTATTTGTTAAAGTTAAGAATATAGTGGTTTCTAAACTAATTGTTATAATCCTAGACCTAAGGATACTATTAGAAGTCGAGATTAATACCTTAGACTTCGCTATAAGAGCAGTTTTAAAATAATAATACGAATAAAGAAAACTTTACCCGTATACATTTTACTTTTAATGCATTCTATAACTAAAGTAGAATTAAATTAATAAATCTATAATAAGGAACTAATAGCTATAATCGAAGTATTTTAGAAATAGAAGCTACAATTATTAAGAACTAAATACAAAGTTACGGTCTATATAGACTATAGGAACCTTATAAACTTTATAATAAATAAAAGCCGAAATAAGTAATAAGTTAGTTAGAGCGAATTTCTCTCTAAGTTTAACTTCCGAATTATTTATAAAAAAGGTTCCGAAGTAATAAAGCCGACGCTCTTAATAGAAGACTAATTATAAGGTTACGGTCCTGAAGGAAATATAAGTTATTCTTAAATATAACAACAATAGTAACCTCGTACCTACTACGAAGCTCTTTATAATAGCTAAAGGAGTTAATACTAGCCCGACTAGAATAACAACTCTTAAGCTCCAAAGAACTACTTATTAATATATAACGTGGTTCATCAGTCAGCGACGAACTTTTTCCCAAATGCGGTTTGCACTAAACCGCTCCAACCTTTGACGCGTAATAACTCCACAACCATTATGCCAATTTATACACAAGAAGACAAGATACTTCTAGCTATCGAGACTATCCGATTAGCCTGCACCGCCAGCCGAAAACTAAGTGTGTTACGTGCTATAAAGACTTATAGTATCCCCGAAAGTTCAGTACGCCATAGAATGAACGATCGATCCCGATGCGAACGTGCCTAACCCCAACGACATAAACTTGATACTATCGAAGAGAAAGCGCTTCTCTAATACGTTATTGAGCAGGATCAAAGAGGGTTTCCCTTACGTCTCGCTGGTATGGAAGATATGGCCAATCTCCTGCTACGAGCGCGTAATGGCAAGCCTGTTGGCAAGCGATGGGCCAGGCGGTTTGTGGACTCGCAGCCTGCTCTGAAAACCAAGTTTAATCATCCATACGATTATCAAAGGGCTCTTTAAGAAGATCCTCAGGTTATATTAAAGTAGTTTGCACTATTACACAATACAATGGCTAAGTATAGTATCTAAGAGGGGTAATTTCGACGAAACTGGCTTAATAATGGGCATGATTACCGCGTCAATGGTAGTAATACGCGCTGATCGACGCGGCAAAGCAAAGTCTGTCCAGCCTGGCAACCGTGAATGGGCTATAGTCATTGAATGTATCAATTCGGGCGGGTGGTGCATCCCTCCGTTCGTGATTGTCAAAGGCGCATATCACCTTGCTAGTTGGACCACGGAATCAGGGTTTCCTAGCGACTGGGTTATCAAACCTACTAATAATAGATGGACGGATAATCAGACGGGTCTTAACTAAGAACCAAACGAAGGGCGTCTACCGGATGCCTATTATCGACGGCCACGAGAGCCATTTATCGGCCGAATTCGACAATTACTGCAAGCAGAACAATATTATAACCGTCAGTATGCCTACATATTCGTCAAATCTACTACGGCCGTTAGATATTGCCCTTTATTCGCCTTTAAAACGCGCATATGGTGATGAAATCAACCTATTTATCAAAGCCTCCATAAACCATATCACCAAGTCGGAGTTCTTTATTGCCTTCTACCAGGCCCATAACGAAGTTTTTAATAAAGAAACCATTAGGCTGTTTTTCAAGGCGCTGGAATTTCACCATGGAACCCAGAGCATGTTATTGAAAAGCTTGATGTACGTTTACGGACGCCTATACCTCCTGTAGCCAACCCTTCAACACCACCACCTTGGCAGTCGCAAACGCCCTCTAACCTGCAACAAACCGTCTCGCAGTCTAATTTTATCAAAAGTCGGATCACTGCTCATCAAGGAAGCTCACTAACGCCAATTATTGCTGTAGTTGAGCAATTGTCAAAGGGTGCGTAGGCAATGGCGCACTCAATCACTCTTTTGACTGATCGGCTTCGTACCCTTGAGGATACGAATGTCGCACTTGGTAAGCGCCTGAGGGCTAAAAGGACGCGGGTCCAGCTTGGAGGGGCGCTTAGTATAGAGGAATCTCAGGTTTTGCTTGAAGGGAAACAAAAAGGGAAACGTCCAGCACCTCAAGAGGATGAGGAGGGGGGTCCATCAAAGAGAGCCTAGCCAGCTCGGAGACGCTGTGGTGTATGTGGCGAGACCGGTCATAATGCGCGAACCTGTTCTAAGGATACGGAATTGTCAAATGATTCGAGTAGTAATGAGGAATAGTTAATTCAATGTGTTGTGGTTGTGCAATAGTAAATACCATTACGTGCATGGGAAAAAGTTCGTCGCTGACAGATATTCGTCGCTGACTGATGAACCACGTTATTACTTTATCAAATAAAACTGGGCGATACTCCGTCCTTAAAAAAAAGACAGAGAAACCAAAACAAATATTACTTTATATAATTTAATAGCGTTATATTTCAAAAACAAGTTTGGAAAGGGTTTATAATATTAAATTAAATTAATAGTCAAGGACGTAAATAGAAGCGTTTATTAAGGCCTTGTAATCAAATGTATTTAGGGTATTTAAAAGGAAAAGAGTATTATCAACCGTCATTTACCTAAATAAAAACATTATTATATTAAGGGTAAGTTGTTTTCTAAATAAACGCTTCACAAGTACTAAATCTTTGAATAAAGTAAATAATATTATAACTATAAATAGTTTTAGAATATGAAAGTAATCAAGGTTCTTTCTAATAGTTATTAATATTATATTAGATTATAATTAAGCTATAGTTACGAATATAGTTTCAAAGAAGCTCGTAGAGCGTATTAATTATTACGACGAGCGAAAGGGGTAGTAGATTAGTTAAGTCGAACTTAGGCGTAATTAGCACCTTAGTAGCCTCGGGCTTAATTAACGCCTCTATGAGAAATATATAATAGCTTTATTTTTTATTAGCGGCGGCAGTAGTATGTGTCACGGGCTGGAGCCCGGTTGAGATCTCCGGCCTTGCCGGAACCGCACGCACACCCTCTGCTGGAAAGCTGTCCGACCGCGACCTGTAATAACCGATTATTACATTGGATTATTACATTCGGTTATGCTGCAGGCCGGAGCCGTTCGAGATTTCCGGCTTTGCCGGAGCCATCATTCTGCCGCAGTACACCGCCGAGTCCGGGCATGTCATGCCGTAGCTGTACGCGAACCCCTGTAATTCCTCCCTTTCCTCCTCAGCTTAGAATAGTCAATCGACGGCACCTCTACGTTGAACAAGCCTAGGGGCCAGCCCCTTACAGTATGACGAGGTAGGTAGGTAGGTAAGTGGAAGTAATAAGTAAAAATTAAAAATAAAAGAAAGTAAAGTAGTTGAACTTAAGTAGCCGAAAATCGATATTAGGCAAAATAATAATGTAAAGGGCTGTACGTGCGCCTAAGTAATTAACCTAGGTATATTATAGCTAAGCGCTCAGCAAATCTTTAACTCAATCAAAGCTAAGATATATCTTTAATTTTATAATACTTTTATACAGTTATCAAGTTTAAATTTATTAAGCTTTTGAAATTTAATATAATTAACAAACAATAAGAAATATAAGACTATTAAAAAGAAGTTAACTGAGAAGGGAGTCGGTTGATTGAAGAAAGGCCGAGGATATTAGCCGTTATAGACTTTGATTGAAATGAACTTTAAGCTTTTTCTTTTAATAAAGTCTTGTCGATTTTCAAAGAAAGAATACCCCCCTTTCAATTTTTTATGAGGGCATAATTTATAATGATCTAGGATTATATTATAAAAATAGCTAAAAGAAGGTTTATAATTACTTTTTTGGTTTATTTTCAAGACTTTAAAAAGAAATGTTATATATTAAGTTTTTATTAGAGACCTAAGATAAATAATAACGTGGTTCATTAGTCAGCCGGCCGGACCAGTCAGCCGGACGTTGTTTTTCTAAACACACTTATGTCCAAACCACTTAAACTATTGACGCGTAAAATCTCAACAACCATAATGCCAATCTACACCCAATAAGACAAAGTCAATCTTGCGACTAAAGCGATCTAATCAATATGCACTATAGGTAGCAACTTAAGCATTTCATATATCGTAAAGACCTATAGTATCCCGAAAAGTACCTTAGCCGATAGAATAAATAACCGACCACGACGCAAATAAACTAAACCCTAACGATATACACTCGATTCGATCGAAGAGAAAACACTTCTTTAATATTTTATTAAATAGGATTCTGAAGGATTTTCTTTACGCCTAAGCGATATAAAAGATATAGCTAATCTCCTGTTAGGAGCGTATAATACCGAGCCTGTTAGTAAGCGATAGGCTAGGCGGTTTATAGACTTATAGCCTGCCCTAAAAACTAAGTTTAATCGTCTATACGATTATTAAAAGGCTTTTTAAGAAGACCTAGAGGTTATTTTAAAGTGGTTTATATTATTATATAATATAATAACCAAGTATAAAATTTAAGAGGTGGACCTATATAATTTTAACGAGACTGGCTTTATAATAAGTTTAATTACCACATTAGTAATAATAGTATATACTGATCAATATAGTAAAGTAAAGTCTATCTAGCTAGGTAATTATAGTTAGGCTATCATTATTAAATATATTAATTCGGGCGGGTGGTGCATCCCTCCGTTCGTAATCGTTAAGGGCACATATTACCTTACTAGTTGGACTACCGAATCAGGTTTTCCGGGCAACTAGGTCATTAAGCCTATTATTAATAAGTGGACGGATATTTAGATAGGTCTTAACTAGATTAAACACTTCGATAAATATATCAAGGACCGAATTAAGGGCATCTACCGGATACTTATTATTGACGGCTATAAGAGCCATTTATCGGCCGAATTTAACGATTATTATAAGTATAACAATATTATAACGGTTAGTATACCTATGTATTCGTCGCATTTATTACAGCCATTAGATATTACCCTTTATTCGCCTTTAAAACGCATATACGATAATAAAATTAACCTAGTTATTCAATAAAGCCTCCATAAACCATATTACTAAGTAAGAGTTCTTTATTACCTTCCACTAGGCCCATAACAAGGTTTTTAATAAAGAAAACATCAGGTCTACTTTCTAAGGCGCTAGAATTTCACTATAGGACCTAGACTATATTATTAAAAAGCTTAATATATATTTATAAATACCTATACCTCCTATAATTAACCCTTTAATACTACTACCTTAGTAGTCGTAAACGCCCTCTAACCTATAATAAGCCGTCATATAATCTAACTTTATTAAAAGCCGGATCTCTACTTATTAAAGAAGCTTACTAATACTAATTATCATTACATTTAAGTAATTATTAAAGGGTGTATAGGCAATGGCGCACTTAATCACTATTTTAACTAATCGGCTTCGTACCCTTAAGGATGCGATATAGAATATAGTAATTACTAAGCGTCGGAGGGATAAAATATTATATATATAGCTTGGAGGGGCATTTAATATAGAGGAACCTTAGGGTTTACTATATGAGAAATAAAAAGGTAAACGTCTAACACCTCGAGAAGATAAGGAGGGGGTCTATTAAATAGAGCCCAGCCAGTGTCACAGACCCGCTGTCCTTGCCGCCAACCTTGAGGTTGGTGTTGAGTAATCCGGTGGCCGGGTTACGTAAGCCTGAGGCTGGATAAAACTCTGCATCCTGTATTCTGTCGCGCATGTCCAGAAACGTAGCTCCTTGAGCTACGTCTTGTCAACAGAGCCTCTACCTGCTTAGGATAGAGCCTGCCCGTAGCAATAGATTGTCTGATCCGCCTGCCCAGCATCCACCTGCCGAACAACCTGCCTGCTACCGTGACAGCCAGCTTAGAGATGCTATAATATATATAGTAAGACTAGGCATAATGCACGAACATGTTCCAAAGATGTCGAATCATCAGGAGATTCTAATAGCAATGACTAATAATTAATGTAATACTTTATGGTTGAGAAATACTAGCTAGATGTTATTGTGGACGTGGGAAAAAACGTCCGGCTGACTGATAAACCACGTAAATTCTTAAAGAAGCTATAAAAAATCTATTTTAAAGCCCGGCTCGAGTCTATCCTATATATAAGTCCTAATCTTAAACATATCCTCTATTTTCCTATTTACTATAACGTACATGATAAGCGAGTGGGCCAGACAAGCGAGTGGGCCACCAAACCACGACCACATGACTTGAAGGAGCAAATATCAACACCCACCTCATGGATTCAATCCAAACTATTCAGAGTCCTCTTCCTCAGACATTTCCTCATTGAATCGACATGTTCGCGCATTGTGACCAGTGTTCCCGTAGACGCCATATCGTCGTTGGCCCGTCTCAGTCCTCGGTCGGCGACCAATACTCCGGCGCGTTTCCTCCTCCACCTGGGCTATAGCCTCTCTCTGCGACTAAAGGTCCTCTCCCTCAGCTATAGTAAGGCTTCCTCCTTATCGGAGATGGTTTTTCTTAGCTCTCCGGCGTCGACTAAGTAGGTTGTTCTCCTCTCGAAGGATCTGGTTCTCGGATCTTAATAAGGCGATCTGGTGTATGAATCTACGAGCCCCCTTAGATAGATGCTCTACAGCTTCGATAATTAAAGTTAGTGAGCTGTTTTGATGACGGGAGATTCGATTCTTAATAAGTTCTGACTAAGAAGATGCTTCCGTTGGGTTGTTTAGTGTCTAAGAAGTCCATGCCGGTAGTATTATCGGGAGGGATCCTGGAGGCGTCGGAGTACGTAACTTCACATCAAGCTTTGAGAGCACACTCTCTGCACTCAAAGGCACAATTCCTGCCCCTCTGAATTCTCCCTAGATATTTTTCTCCGTAATCGCTTGCGTGAAAGCCCTATGAAACGCCGGGAAGAAGTCCTCCTTGGTAATATGCATATTACCCCGACGCATCTTATCCTCGATTTCTCGACCGTACGCCGTTTTTAAAAGCCCAAAACATCCAAGATCCAAGGGCTAGAGTAGATAAGACGAATAAGCCGGCATACACAGGGTGACGATGTTGTTCTTCTTACAAAAAATTTCGAAATCCGCAGAGTGGTGACTTTCGTATCCGTCGACGACGAGGAGGCGGTATTGACCCTTTATACGCGGTCTTGTATACCGTTCGAAGTACCGAGCCCAGTCTAGACCTCTTTCATTTATTATCCATCCATTTTCAGACGTTACGATGACCCAGTCGTGTGGGAGACCGGATTCCGTGTACCAGGTGGAGAGGTGATATTAGCCCGCAACGATAATATACGGCGGAACGCTATAGCCCGACGGGCTAATAGCCTGAATAACCATAACCCATTCACGATTACCAGGCTATATCATTTTCGTATTTAAACGCCTTTCGGTACTATTCACGACCATACCGGTTAAGATCTGGCCTATCATAAAGCCAGTCTCGTTAAAGTTATAGATGTCTAAGTCTATAATGCCGTACTTCGCGATTGTATTCGCTACGAGTAAGAGCCACGCATTAATCGCGCCTGGATCTTCGTATTAGGCCCTCTTGTAGTCATACTTGCAAAAACGACGCATTCGGAGCTCTGGTTATCGCTTTACGAAGTTCAAAGCCCATCGCTTCCTAACAGAGGGCGCGTCACGATCAGCGAGCAATCGATTCGCCATTTTTTCAACACCGCGAAGACGGGGAGGAAAACATCTGGCGTCCAGGTCGAGGATATACTCAATCAGCTTCTTCTCTTCTAGCAGCGTCAAATTCCGTGAGTTAGGTATGCTATCACGTCGTGATAACGTTCCCTCTAATCTACGGCCTAAGGTAACGTAACTATATTATAGATCTTTACCGCGGCCCGAATACTGAGATTTCGGTCTTTCTAGGTAGCCTAAACCGCTAAGTTTAATTGGGTATCTTTGTTATGTACTGTCATTGTTTTCGATGGAGAAATGCGTGTTGTGATAATGTAGGTGGCACGATGGCGGTTGGGTGGCCCACTCGCTTGTCTGGCCCACTCGCTTATCATGTACGTTATTCGTTAGTAATTATTAAGTAGATATTAATAAGTACTTATTTAGAGTAATTACTATGATTACCTTGTTATATATTTATTTCCTTATTATTACGTAACTTGTATTATAGTTCTCTCGTCCTTAAGGTAGTATCTATATTCTTTAATTACATATGTATAACGTACTTGATAAGCGAGCTGCCCAGACAAGCGAGCTGCCCACCCAACCGCGTTCATCCTTCTCACTTCTAATGCGTATCACGCCACAAATAATTATATCGTCACAAAGCAAAGAGGCCTAATTGAACTTAGCAGTCGAGGGTATCCAAAAAAACCCTAAACTCAGCATTCGAGCCGCAGCAAGAATCTATTCAGTCCCCCCTAGGACCCTAGGCACCCGATTAAAAAGCACACCTACACAATAAGATACTATACCTAACTCACGTAAATTAACGGAGCTTAAAGAGGAGAAGCTAGTTAAGTATATCCTCAACCTAAATTCCCGATCGTTTCCTCCCCGGATCAGTAGTATGGAAGAAATGGCTAATCGATTACTCGCCGACCGCAACGCGCCCCTAGTTAGGAAGTGCTAGGCTTTAAACTTCGTTAAACGATAACCACAGCTCCGGACGCACTTTTTTCGCAAGTACGACTTTAAGAGGGCCTAATACGAAGATCTAGACGCGATAAACGCATGGTTTCGGCTTATAGCGAACACAATTACGAAATACGGCATTATAGACTCCGATATCTATAACTTCGACGAGACTAGGTTAATGATAGGCCAGATTATATCCGGGATGGTCGTCACGAGTGCCGAAAGGCGTTCTAATACAAAAATAATATAGCCTGGCAATCGTGAATGGGTTACAGTCATTCAGGCCATCAGTTCGTCAGGCTATAGCGTTCCGCCGTATATTATCGTTATAGGCCAATATCATCTCTCTAACTAGTATATAGAAATAGATCTCCCACGCGACTAGGTCATCGCAACGTCTAAAAACGGATAGATAATAAATGAAAGAGGCCTAGACTGGCTCCAGCACTTTAATCGGTATATAAAACCGCGTATAACTAGCAATTATCGCCTCCTCGTTGTCGATAGGTATGAAAGTCACCACTCTACGGACTTTGAGATATATTGTAAGGAAAACAATATCGTTATACTCTACAAGCCGGCCTATTTGTCTCATCTACTTCAGCCCTTAGACGTTGCGTATTTTAGGCCATTAAAGACGGCTTATAGTCGACAAATTAAAGATAAGATGCGCCGGGGTAATACCTATATTATAAAGGAGGACTTCTTCCCTATATTTCACAACGCTTTTACACAAGCCCTAACGGTAAAAAAACATCCAGGGAGGCTTCAGAGGGGCCGGGCTTGTTCTTTTAAGTACCGAAAGTATACTTTCGAAGCTTAATGTCAAGTTACACACTCCAACACCCCCAGGGTCCCTACCAATAACACCCCCCGCGTGGACTTCTCAGACGCCAAATAACCCAACAGAGGCCTCTTCTCAGTCCGGACTTATCAAAAGGAGGATCTCCCGCCATCAAAATAGCTCCCCAACTTCAATTACTGAAGCTGTAGAGTATTTATCAAAGGGAGCGCGGGGATTTATGCACCAGATTGCCTTATTAAGGTCGGAGGTCCAGATCCTCCGGGAGGAAAATAACCTACTTAGCCGACGCAGGAGGGCTAAGAAAACACGTCTCAGACAAGGAGGAAGTCTTACTATAGCTATGGCAGAGGACATTCAGTCGCAGAGAGAGGCTACGGCCCAGATTGAGGAGGAAACGCGCCAGAGTAGTGGTCGTCGGCCGAGGATAGAAACAGGTCGACGGCGATGTAGCGTCTGCGGAAACACTAGCCACAATGTGCGAACATATCAGTTTAATGAAAAAATATCTGAGGAATAGGATTCAGAGTAGTTTCAATTGATTTTATGTTTTTAGTGTTGCTCCTTAGTTAGATTTATAATGTGATCATGGTTAGGTGGGCAGCTCGCTTGTCTGGGCAGCTCGCTTATCAAGTACGTTATATATATACATAATATTATAGCCGCCGCGACCTTATAGGGATAAGCCCTAGTCTTAATTACACATATTAAGTCGTAATATTAAGTCTCCTTTTGAAAGGTCTAGTCCTATAGACCTATGAATAAGTTACTATACACTAATTAGGATTTATTCATCCGTTATCTTCAAAGTATATTATTTAAAAATAGATACTAATTCCTTAACTTATTATTGTTTAAAACTTGCTTCCAAAATAAAGGAGTATAGATTTAAAACTCAAATACCTTATTTATACTATCGGTTATTAGGCCGAAGATATAAGATATTGTTAGAAAGATAAATCTTTTATCTTGTTATTTACCTTATTAATCATATGACGTAGGCATATTATATATCATATTAATCTATAAGAGTTATATATTAATATAGATATTGATTGTGTAAGCTCACGCGAGCGAAAGACGGCACTGGAAGGTAATAGAATGCGATGGAAATTACCTGAAAGGTATTACGTATTACGATTGCGCATTGACTTACGTATATGCTTATTCATTATATCATAATTAATAAGCAATGGAACATTCTAGTGGGAGCATTTCATGCCTATATAAGGGCATATTTTACCTACTTAGACCTTTCGTTAAGCAAGCAACTTCTTATATAGTAATCTAACTATATAACGTGGTTCATCAGTCAGCCGGCCGGACCAGTCAGCCGGACGTTTTTTTCTAAACACACTTATGTCCAAACCACTTAAACCTTTGACGCGTAAAATCTCAACAACCATAATGCCAATCTACACCCAAGAAGACAAAGTCATTCTTGCGATTGAAGCGATCCGATCGACACGCGCTGCAGGTAGTAACTTGAGCATTTCGCGTGCCGTAAAGACCTACGGTATCCCGAAGAGCACCTTAGCCGATAGAATAAACAACCGACCGCGACGCGAACAAACTCAACCCCAACGACATAAACTCGATCCGATCGAAGAGAAAACACTCCTCTAATACGTTATTGAACAGGATTCCAGAGGATTTCCTTTACGCCTTGGCGGTGTGGAAAATATGGCTAATCTCCTGCTGCGAGCGCGTAATGCCGAGCCTGTTGGCAAGCGATGGGCCAGGCGGTTTATGGACTCACAGCCTGCTCTGAAAACAAAGTTTAATCGTCTATACGATTATCAAAGGGCTCTTCAAGAAGACCCAGAGGTTGTTTCAAAGTGGTTTGTGTTGTTACGCAACATGATGACCAAGTATGGAATCCAAGAGGAGGACCTATATAATTTCGACGAGACTGGCTTCATGATGGGCATGATCACCGCGTTAATAGTAGTAATACGCGCCGATCGACGCGGCAAAGCAAAGTCTGTCCAGCCGGGTAACCGTGAATGTGCTACAGTCATTGAATGTATCAATTCGGGCGGGTGGTGCATCCCTCCGTTCGTGATCGTCAAGGGCGTATATCACCTTGCCAGTTGGACCACGGAATGAGGTTTTCCGGGCAACTGGGTCATTAAGCCCACTGCTAATAGATAGACAGATAATCAGACGGGTCTTAACTGGATTAAACACTTCGACAAATATACTAAGAACCGAACTAAGGGCGTCTACCGGATGCTCATTATCGACGGCCATGAGAGCCATTTATCGGCCGAATTCGACGATTACTGCAAGCAGAACAATATTGTAACGGTCAGTATGCCTGCAAATTCGTCGCATCTATTACAGCCATTAGATATTGCGCTTTACTCGCCTTTAAAACGCGCATACGGTGATAAAATCAACCTATTTATTAGAGCCTCCATAAATCACATTACCAAGTCTGAGTTCTTTATTGCCTTCCACCAGGCCCACAACAAGGTTTTTAATGAGGAAAACATCAGGTCTGCTTTCCAAGGCGCTGGAATTTCACCATAGGACCCAGAGTATATCATCAAAAAGCTTGATGTGCATTTACGGACGCCTACACCTCCTATGGCCAACCCTTCAACACCACCACCTTGGCAGTCGCAAACGCCCTCTAACCCACAACAAGCCGTCTCGCAGTCTAACTTTATCAAAAGCCGGATCTCTGCTCATAAGGAAGCTCACCGACACCAATTATTGCTGCAGTTAAGCAATTATCAAAGGGTGCGCAGGTAATGGCGCACTTAATCACTATTTTGACTGATCGGCTTCGTACCCTTGAGGATGCGAATGTAGCACTTGCTAAGCGTCGGAGGGCTAAAAGGTCGCGTATGTAGCTTGGAGGGGCACTTAGTATAGAGGAATCTTAGGGTTTGCTGGAAAAGAAACAAAAAGGTAAACGTCCAGCACCTCGAGAGGATAAGGAGCGGGGTCCATCAAAGAGAGCACAGCCGACTCGGAGACGCTGTGGTGCGTGTAGTAAGACTGGGCATAATGCACGAACCTGTTCCAAAGATGTCGAATCATCAGGAGATTCTGATAGCGGCAACCAATAATTGATTTAATGCGTTGTGGTTGAGAAATACTAGATGTTGTTGTGGACGTGGGAAAAAACGTCCGGCTGACTAGTCCGGCCGGCTGACTGATGAACCACGTTATGTTAAAAATAATTTTAAACTTAATAAATTTATTATAAAATAAATACAAAAACTTCTTTTTCTCAAATTTTTGTCTTTAGTTTTATCCCTGTGCCCTATAGAAGATGAGTAATACTAGATTGATGTATTAGTTTCACTATGCCTTTACACTGTTCTAGACCCACCCACTCCCGGGCAGGCATTAAATCTAAATAAGCGGGCGCCTGATTGTGCTCGAGCACGGTCTCCGCTGCGTAGCCGCAGGCGCGCGCTAGAGACCCACCTCACAGAGCTGGTATCGGTAGGTCACTGGCAGGTAGGTAGGTAGTCTGTCTCCACCACAGCTCGTTCCTGCCACCTTTCCTCCACTGGTAGGAGGCCGCAGCTCAGAGTCGTCGTCGTTTGTTAATTGGACCGTGGCCATACCAAGCTACTATCTCCGTCGTGTCCTCTACCGAACACAACAACCCTCGCGGCACGCGCAAATATTTTGCTGGCAAGTTAGGTATGAATTAAATGCACCATTGTTCCCCCATACATACCCGCCGCTGACCATACCTCCAAAGATACACGACAAAGTCGCATTGCCCAACTTTCGATCGCAGCAGAGCACTCACACAACGATGGATTACGAAGCTCTCAAGGAGCAATGGAGCGAGGTCGAGGACCGCGATGGCGTTCGCCTGAGTTGGAACGTGTTTCCCAGCTCTCGTATGGTCAGTTGCGCTCGGTATAGTATCTCTCTGCACCCTCTGACACGTGCTTATGCAGGAAGCATCGCGCTTGGTCGTGCCGATTGGGGCCAACTACACTCCTCTTAAAGAGAAGCCCGACACACCACTCCTTCAATTCGAACCGGTGACTTGCAAGCAACCTTGCCGCTCCGTTCTCAACCCTTTCTGGTGAGTAAAGCGAGCTGAGTTATCAAGATCTATGAGTCTAACCTGGGCCAGTTCCGTGGATGTTAGAGCTCGCCTCTGGATTTGCCCGTTCTGCCTGTCGCGGAACCCTCTCCCACCTCATTACAAAGATATAACCGCCAATGCGATCCCCCCCGAACTTCACCCTTCCAACACGACGATTGAGTACCGTCTCTCACGGCCGGCGCCAAGCCCTCCCATCTTCCTCTATGTTGTTGATACCTGCCAAGAGGATGACAGCTTGGCTGCGCTCAAGGAGTCATTGGTCATGAGCCTTAGTCTGCTACCCGAGAATGCACTCGTTGGTTTAATCACATATGGCACAATGGTAAGTGCAGGGTCCACCACCGCTTCATCTCTTTGCTGACCACTTACTTCCCAAGGCCCAAGTACACGAAATCGGCTACACTGAATGCGCGAAATCGTATGTGTTCCGTGGTAGCAAGGATTACTCTGCGAAGCAGGTGCAGGAGATGCTCGGCTTGCTCTCACCAGCAATGCGACCTGGCATACCCCAGCAACAGCCCGGAAGGCCTATGCCCGCCGGCCCTGCGTCGAGATTTCTGCTGCCCGTCCAGCAGGCCGAGTTCCAGTTGACAAAAGCTTTGGAGCAGCTACAGAAGGATCCATGGCCTGTAGCCAACGATCGCAGGAGTCTGCGCTGTTCTGGCGTCGCTCTTAGCGTCGCTGTAGGACTACTTGAGTCCTCATTCCAGCACGCTGGTGGCCGCATCATGCTTTTCGCTGGTGGGCCGGCAACAGAGGGACCCGGCATGGTAGTTGGCCCTGAGCTGAGAGAGCCCATCCGATCGCATCACGACATTGACCGTGACAACATCAAGTACTACAAGAAGGCACTCAAGGTTGGTACTTAGATGAGGTTTCCCTTGCGCGAAAAAGCTAACGCTAGTCTCTAGTTCTATGATATCCTGGCCAAGAGGACCGCCCATAACGGTCACATCATTGACATATTTGCGGGTTGTCTTGATCAAGTCGGTCTCTTGGAGATGAAGGGCCTCTGTAACTCCACCGGTGGCCACATGATTCTAACAGACAGCTTCACCTCCTCTATGTTCAGGCAATCGTTCATTCGCGTGTTCGAAAAGGATGGCGACGACAACTTGCTCATGGGCTTCAATGCTACGCTCGAAGTACTCACCACCAAGGAATTGAAGGTCACTGGACTGATAGGCCATGCCATTTCACTCAACAAGAAATCGACATCGGTTGGAGAGACGGAATGTGGCATAGGCAACACATGCTCATGGAAGATGTGCGGCATTGACCCGAACGCGAGTTACGGCGTATACTTCGAGATCGCAAGTCAGGGAGGCCCCACGCAGCATCAGCAAACGCCACAGAAGGGCATGATCCAATTCCTTACCTACTACCAACACTCGTCCGGCCAATTCCACCTGAGGGTTACAACAATCGCCAGAAACCTTAGTGGCCCAGCTGGCGATCCAGCCATCGCACAATCGTTCGACCAGGAAGCTGCTGCTGTCCTCATGTCCCGCATTGCAGTGTTTAAGGCCGAAGTCGATGACGGTCCGGATGTCTTGCGATGGGTTGACAGGATGCTTATCAGGCTCTGCTCCCGCTTTGCAGACTACCGGAAAGATGACCCATCTTCCTTCCGGCTCGAGAAGAACTTCACACTGTATCCGCAGTTCATGTTCCATCTCCGAAGAAGTCAATTCCTGCAGGTCTTCAATAACTCCCCTGACGAGACAGCCTTCTATCGCCATGTTCTTAACCATGAGGACGTAAGCAACTCGCTCATCATGATCCAGCCCACGTTAGACTCGTACACGTTCGATCAAGAGGGTGGCCAACCTGTGTTGCTGGACTCCACTTCCATTCAGCCCACCCATATCCTTCTTCTCGACACTTTCTTCCACATTCTCATTTTCCACGGTGAGACGGTCGCCGAGTGGCGCAAGGCGGGATACCAGGACCAAGAGGGCTATGAGAACTTTGCGTCTCTGCTCGAGCAGCCCAAGGAAGACGCAAAAGTAAGCTCTGTTCCTTTTTCAAAATTGTCAGCATGTCAACTAACGCTCGGTAGGATCTCATCACCGACAGATTCCCGCTTCCTCGATTCATTGTTTGTGATGCTGGGGGTTCGCAAGCCAGATTCCTTCTCTCTAAGCTCAACCCGTCGACCACCCATACTACCGGAGCTTATGGCGGCGTGGGGGCGCAAAACGCCCAGACTATCTTCACCGATGACGTGTCTCTGCAAACCTTTATGGACCATCTCATGAAGTAAGAAAGCATTCGATATTTATCCTAGCCTAATGGACTTGCTAACGATGGATTTCAGGCTGGCAGTAAGCGGTACAAACTAGATGATGGAGTGATGTATCGTCATGGGCTGAGGGAGGACAGTGGTCTCAGTAACGACGTGGTGGTCGTCTTGGTCATGCCAAGAGACAAGAAATCCACGGAATGGGGGACGAAAGGGCATAAGCGCGAATTCGGAGTCGGGATGTTGTTGCCGGCATATATGGCATATAACACTTCTGACTTTGCCGTAATTACGAAGACAAATGCCAATGAATTGAAGAATTGTGTGCTTAACTTCAATAACGTGGAGAATGAATGTTGCCCTTTGTGAATCGTGCTGGATTTCAATGCCCAAGGTCGATCAATTTTTAAGTATGTAAAGCCAGCGTCGTTGAATTTATGTCTAAGTTGAGGTATTTGGAGAGACTCACCCGACACTCTGACCTGGCACATGTAAAGCGCGATGGAGTGGGGATACAGGTGAAGGACCCCGCCCCCACCAAGATGATTACGGAGTGGGAGAAGCGGAGGGTAAGGTAGGTACGGTGGTACGGTACTGTACATGCAGCACAACATCCGCTGTACCTCCGTACTTCGGCAAACTTGCCTTTCTGACTTGTGGCTAGGCTAGGTACTTAGTGTGGCGCGGTCTTATGAGGACTGATCGAGAGATAAGATAAGGTACAAAAGGCGGGCAGGCACCTCCCAGGTGTGCATCACTTGGAGGTGCGGACAAACCACGTGACAGTTGCGGCTTCCTTTGGCGAAAAAGACCCTTCGTGGACAGTGGAGCGCGAAAAAGAGTCATTGGCCAGGCTTTTGTGCACCGATTTTTCTCCACTCAGCCACAGAAGAGGTGGCGCAGTCCCTTAGCCTTTTTTGCCTAGGGCTGCGAGAAGGCGCACAGAACTAATCAACATTTTCCCCCGTCCAACTCGGCCTCAACTCCATCTTCCGACACCAACTTTCCCATCAGACCCAGACCCGAGAGCAGACACGATGCGTAAGTGCCCCTTCGGACAGCCATGAGGCCTAATCAGCGACGACAAGAAAACTAACGATTACCGTTTTGCTCAGCTCCCAAATTCGATCCCAACGAAGTCAAGGTCATGTACGTTGCACCTTCACTCAAACTTGAACATTGCGTGATGAGGAGGGAATTTTTTTACTAACATAGTTCGCGAATATAGCCACCTCCTGGCCACCGGAGGTGAGGTTGGTGCCTCCTCCGCCTTGGCCCCCAAGATCGGTCCTCTCGGTCTGTCTCCCAAGAAAGTTGGTGAAGATATCGCGAAGGCAACTGGCGACTGGGTACGGCAATCCCTCCAATTTTGAGCTTCAACACCCCCGCAAGCGAGCAAGAACAGCACTGACATGATTGGATTTATAGAAGGGCCTCCGCGTGACGGTCAAGCTCACTATCCAGAACCGTCAAGCCGCCGTCTCCGTTGTCCCCACTGCCTCTTCCCTCATCATCCGCGCCCTCAAGGAGCCCCCTCGCGACCGCAAGAAGGAGAAGAACATCAAGCACAACAAGTCTGTTCCTCTGGAGGAGATCATCGAGATTGCGAGAACCATGCGCCACAAGTCATTCTCCAAGTCGTTGGAGGGCGGTGTTAAGGAGATTCTGGGAACGGCAAACAGTGTTGGATGCCAGGTTGACGGCAAGAGCCCCAAGGCCATCACCGATGCTATCGATGCTGGTGAGATTGACAGTAAGTACCGGCCGTCCTCGTCAATTGCGTTCCCAATTCGGAAAGTGATGACAAGCGTTTGGAGTACCCGGCTAACAAAATCAACAGTCCCTGAGGAATAAAGGAGGTCAATAGCTGGACGGACACTCTCGCATGACTTCTGGAGTTTAGGAATGGTTCTGCATTAAGGGGACTACCCAAAAGGGACAACCTTGGGCAAAGAAAAAAAGAATTGCCGAATGACCAAATGACAAAGTTTCCAAATATCGTAGTGATCTTGCTGGCCGCGACACACTTCGTTGTGATGTTGAGGTTCTCGAGTTGGCGTGCGGATTCCTACTCGGACTCCCGGGTATGCCATGGCAAGGACGTGATTGTGGCATTGGTTATGGCTCGGGAAGAGTCACGGCGGCGGGAAAGAGAATGCGACCACTGCAAGTACCGGTTATAGGTCTGGTCTCATAGGTACTCCCCGAATTCGGTAAATTGTGTTCGCGCATTTGTGTACCTGTACTACGTATCTCAAGCTAGTCTGAATTGATTCCGGCAATATCTAAATTATGCGTAATTAAGGTAGATTCGCAAATCGAGGGCGGGAATGCCTTCTTGTGCAAGATGAGGAGTTGACGAGGAACAATAGGAAGGAGGAATATTTCATCCGGTATACCTAGTGCATTCATCACGTAAGTAGGTATGGTTGGTAAAATTAGCATTGTCTTAAGCAGTGCAGCGAAACCAACGTGTTTGGCACTAATGCATGGATCCAGGCTTGTCACCTCACCGGCCGGCGTTTAAGATTGATAAAGGTGTGTCTTCACCTTATTGTGCTAAGGTAGGCAGTGTTGGAACTTGGACTTGCTTGCTTGCCGTTGGTAGATATTCTATTACTCTACGTCAAACCCATAATGAGTATCTTGTCCGCGACTTTCGGCCTCCGCATTTACTTTCATACACGAAAGTTCGCTCGCTCTCTGTGTGCACTCTGTCAAAAGCCTTCCCAAGTACGGATAGAGAGGGCCTGGTGTAATTAACTTCCCTGCTTGAGCAGTCCTCCCACACCTCAATGGCCGTGCTTTCCTGCCAAGTTTTGTTGCGGCATTCCCGTCTTGAATTGCTACTGATACAAGTTACAACAGTCTCGATCACTTTAATCATGAGCCGCTGCCAGCCGCTGCCTCCTGTCCTGTATACCTTACCTTATCCTTCGTTGCTCACCTCGTCTGACCGCTCTTGGGCACTACGGAACACGCCCCAGTTGTGAACCCCGCCCTGCCCCGTCACCTAACTTACCTTGCGTCCAGGTACGGATACCTCACCTCATCACACTCCTCACCACACCCACCCCAGTCACGACATCCGACTTTGAATAGCCAAACCACCAATCCAGGCACCCCATGTCCATGGTCCGCGCATAGTGTACACAATACTGCGCAGACTCGTGTGTCCAGTATCTGTGGTGCGCTGACCTTTTTTCTGACGCCTTACGCTGCCGTCCTGTCCTCTCTAGGATACGTACCTCCGCGTCAGGCTGGAGGTCATAAGCAGGGAGGGGACCTGGGAACTCTTTGGTAGATTGTCGAGTAGATCGAGATGAATCGATTGATTTCAGGCCGTAGGGCAGCGTTCAGGTCAACTCACTGAATCGGGCTGATATCCATTGCAATATCCCGACCGTCGACGTCTGACCGACTACTACGGATACACTCCTGTGACTCCCTATGTGGTCCGTCTAGATGATCGCCTTATCTGTCTGACCTGATCTGCGCTTCCTGGGTCTCCCAGCGGCTGTCGTACCTTACCACCACCACCACCCGACTGGGCTAAACCGGGCTGAATCACATTGCCTCTTCCCACCACAACCAAACCTGTAGCCACGCCCACGGCTGCAAGCTATAGCTGTCATTCCCGCTCCCGTCACGGCTACCGCTAAGGCTACCGTTACTGCTACTACTATTACTGCCGCTGCAGATTTCGCACTAGTCGCATTGTGTCTCGTTCCGCACTCCACGTTGCTTTCGCATTCTTCTTTTCGTCAACAGAGGACCACTCGATCAACCGCCTCAACCGCTCCTCCTGCGATATTTGTCGCCGTACCCGTCGGTCAAGTCGACTCTTTCCAACGTTGCCGTTCCTCCAGTAGGCCCCCAGCCTCCCATCACCTCGACCGACGAACCTGGCGCCATCTTTACGACTTGACGACGAACGTCTGCATAAACCCCCCCCCCCCCGATCTTCTCTCGACATTACCTTACGTCGCGCTTCGTCGAACTTGAACCACAAGAGAGTCGGGCTCATAGGCTTGACAAGGCCGCAGGGCAGGTGGCATTGCTATCGGGCATTGGCACAGCCGTTCGCTCGAGGCGTCCCAGAGGCCATGCCCGTCAGCCGGCCTGTCAGCCATGCTTTAGCCAGCAGGCAATGACAACTGGTTCCCGGATCGATATATCCAGCCTGGAACTCGTAGTACCCTCCTTCGTGTTGAGCTCGCCCATTCCGCGTTCCGCCTCATGATAACCAGAAGCGCCTTGTCGTCTTCATCACATAACTCATGTTGCCTCTAGTTCAGATGCACCATACGGTGCCACAAGCGCCAAACTTCGATCCCCTCCCGCCCTTCCAGCAGCCACAACAGCAGCAGCGCCAGCAGCAGCACCACCAGCCAGAAGACTACCTACCGCACCAGCATAATTACCATCTACTCCCTCACTTCAGCACGCATACTTTCAATCAGAACTTACGCTGCCTGCCAGCCGGCTCGGCGAGCGCTGTTTTCCCTGACGGCAAGACGCCACGATCCTTTCCAATCCGGACTTCACACCCAAATCAACCGATTCAGCGCCGTACGACAGCCGCAGGCCAGTCGCATTTCCTTGACGGACCGGAACACCAGTTGCGACGTAAGACGCCGAATGGCACTATTGAAGCTGGCTACGATGGTTCTCATGCTCAATACGCCTCGAGGCCTCCGCCCCTGAAGCAGATGGCGCTCCCGGCCGTTCAGATGGCCTATGATATGAACCGCCCTCATCAGACAACCGACCAGATCCGCAATTCTCTACCTGTCCGTGATCACGCAGGCAGTAGTTTGAACACGACGCCTACAACGTACCAACTATGGCCCCTTGCACAGGACTTGACGCACCAGTCGATGGCCTCTTCGCAATATGGGTTCAACACTCCAGATACGGCTGCGCTATTTGGCTCTACTCCTCAGCTTCATTCACGGTCTACGCCGTTCAACACCAGCTCTTACTTTCTGGGAACTTTCCCTTCAGAAAATGCCATCCCAGGAATACCACATGTGGCCAACTCGTGGTTTCCGGCGCATCAGCAAGAGCAGAGCTATGTCGGCCCGCCGATGCATCATACCCCGTCTCCATCACCATCAATGTATGACCATCGTTACTCCCACGTGCAGAATCAGATGCTAGGACCATCTGCCCACTTCACTCCGCCGGATCCCTACGCTCACCTTTCGGCATACGGATCTGGCTTTCTGCAGCCATCTCAATGTCATTTGGAGGCTCTAACGCTAGAACCGCACCAAGCTGTTAGCGCTGTTGATTCCATGAACAAGACACATCCATCCGCGTACAGAGAAAGAGTGTTAGCTCAAGCACACCGAAGCTATGTTGATTTACTCGCGCTCTTGCATCACGGGCGCAAAACTCAGCAGTTGAGGCCCGGCTCAGCTCTGAGCACTACCTCGAGAATGGTGGTATATCCCAAACCGCCCAAACAGCCCATCGTCACCTTGGCCCCAGACCTCTTTTTTCCGGGAGACGCCGCTATGATGGCCAACGCAAACCTCCGGAACACACAAGACAATATGCTGTTCGGTTCCTTGGGAGATAAATCGTCGCTCCCAGCGCATCACGTTGGCTGGAACGGGGTCACGGGTTTCCGGCACAGCAATTTCCCGGTCGCGAACTCAAGTGGCTCCTTGTATCCGAACCAGATCTCGAGAGGCTCACCTCTGGCAAACGCTAAAAGCTCCCTAGAGACTCTCACCCGTGTATGTGAGGTAACCGGATGGAAATGGATTGATGGTGTTCTACTGGGAGGCTGCTTACATTACGGCCTGGAACACTTCGAGGAAGCCTTGGAATGGTTCACCCGAATCACTTCACTGGAGCCAAAGTAAGTCTTCATCTCCCCTCTCCCTTCTTGCGTCTGGCTTCCATGGTCATGATATTGTGAGCTCACTCTTACTAATTCGCCATATAGCCATGTGGAAGCAGTGTCGAATCAGGCAGCCACTTTGTACTGCCTCAACAGACAAGACGAGGCGGAGAATTGCTGGTTGAAGGCGATTAGAACTCGACCGCAATATCTTGAAGCAGTAGAGCATCTGGTCGGTCTGCTGTACAAGAAGAAAAGTGTCGACGCGGTTGATGTCATCAGTTTTGTTCAAAAGTCTCTCAGGCTACCAAAGGGCTCAACAGGAGAGGCTGGCTATGACGCTACCGCCGCCCGAAGAGATGCTGCTTCTGGCTTGGCGACTAGCCTCCTTGACGAGAGCCAAACCCAACCTGGCTTTGGTTCGAGCGGTTATGCCATTCCAGGTACCGAGAATGGACGCATCCTCGCATTAGTTCACGCCAAAGGGACAATGCTGTACAGTCTGAAAGATATCGCGGGGGCGTCTGAAGCCTTTGAGGAAGCCGTCTTGATCAGCGCAGGAAGAAGAACAGCTTCTGTCCAGACATTGGTCCGACAGATTCAGCAGGTTTTGGCACCAAACGGCAGCAATCACCCCTTCATCGACCCGGCGACGCCGTCTCGCCCCTTGTTACTGCCTCCTGAGCAGGCGAGGCGCACGGCAAAGCTGGTATTTTCCAACAACGGCGATCTCCCTGGCCTACGATTTGTGCCTGAGGGCGGCCCTAAGCGAGCGGCAATTCAAACTACGAGCAACTCGCTACTTTCTCTCGCCAAGATATTCCAGGATGCCATGTCCTCTGGATCGCAGGCTGCGAGATTGGTGAGGAAGTCGGCTGGCGTTGGTGACATTCTCTCACTTTACTATCTTTCACTGTCACTTCAAGAGAGCCCGTCTACGGCAAACAATGTAGGCATTCTACTTGCTAGTGTACAGCAGCCCATGGCAGCTACTTCGAGTCAGACTTTGTCGTCATTGCCTAGTATTCCTGGCATTACCCCTGGCAGCGGACTCGCTTTGGCTTTTGCGTACTATAACTACGGACTCACACTGGATCCGAAGCACGTTCACCTGCACACCAATCTCGGTAGCCTTCTCAAGGACATTGGACAGCTAGACCTTGCAATTCAGATGTATGAGCAGGCAGTCCAGTGCGATGGAAACTTTGATATCGCCTTGACAAACCTCGCAAATGCCGTCAAGGATCGGGGGCGTATCAGCGATGCAATCACATTCTACAAAAGGGCGGTTCACTCCAATCCAGAATTTGCAGAAGCAGTGTGCGGGCTATCTACAGCCTTGAACTCGGTTTGCGACTGGAGAGGCCGAGGCGGCGCACTCCTACAGGGAGGCACGTACGATCGCTGGCACGTCGACAATGACGGCATGTTTTTCGATGCCACAAAGGAAGACCAAGGATCCGGCCTAACGAAGAAGGTTGTTGACATTGTGTCTCGCCAACTCGCCGACGCGTCAACTTGGGGCGTTGGCGTTTTACAAGATAACGACATTGCATCGTTGGTTGCACAGCTATGTTTGGCCGACGGGAAATCAACAGACGCCCATTCCGACTTCTCGGCAAAGCTACTCAGCTGGTCCAAGAATCCTTGGGAAGGATCGCGTCTCTTGAGGCTCGTGGAGCGTGGTGCACGGGCAGCGATGCGGCGATGGTATTGCGACAAGTATGTTCGGGGCTCAGTGAAGTCAACCTCGGAGTACATGCGTCCTCAGTTGCCATCCACCCTCGCTGTACCGTCCGCTCCAACAGTCCTACCATTCCATACCTTCACCTGCCCCTTGACAGCGAAGGACATTCGTATGATATCGCAACGCAATGCCTTCAGGATCTCCTGTTCGACACTTCGCTCCCCCTGGCTTCCAAAAACTGTCTACCCCCCACCTGCGCCGCCATCGCCTCGCCTTAATGTTGGCTATGTTTCCTCAGATTTCAATAACCATCCCTTGGCTCACCTGTAAGACGACTCGAATCGATTCCACGTTACGATACCCGCAGCTAATACTGACATTCAAATAGTATGCAATCTGTTTTCGGATTTCACGATACCACTCGCGTAAAAGCATTCTGTTATGCTACGACAGCGAGTGATAAATCTGTTCATCGGCTGCAGATTGAACGTGAAGCGCCAGTGTTCCGAGATGCCAGCACATGGACTTCGGACAAGTTAGTGGAGCAAATCGTTCAAGACAATATTCACATCCTTGTCAACTTGAATGGCTATACTAGAGGTGCTCGCAACGAAATCTTTGCTGCGAGACCAGCCCCGATCCAAATGTCCTTCATGGGCTTTGCCGGCAGCTTAGGTGCCGAGTGGTGTGACTATCTGCTTGCAGATGCCACAGCCATCCCCCCGGAGACACTACGCCCTTGGCGTGGTAATCTCTCTGTCAGAGACATTTTTGAGGACAAAACTGAAGAAGGCGATGGAGGATGGATCTACTCGGAGAACATCGTGTTCTGTAAGGACACTTTCTTTTGCTGTGACCATGCGCAGTCGAGCGACCCCGATGAACATAAAGTTTCATGGGAAGATGAGCAGCGCCGACGGTGGGGTATGCGGAAAGAGCTGTTTCCCAGTCTACCCGACGATACTGTTATCATGGGAAACTTCAATCAGCTATACAAGGTTCGTCACATTCTGCTTATTATGTATCACAACCGATAACAGGAGCTAACTCATTTTCCAAGATCGACCCTACAACGTTTCGGACGTGGCTACGCATCCTGGCACAGGCCCCCAAGGCCATCCTATGGCTCTTACGATTCCCCGAGCTGGGAGAAACGAATCTTAGGAGGACGGCGAAGGCCTGGGCTGGGGAAGAAGTTGCTAATCGAATCATTTTTACGGACGTGGCGCCGAAGAACCAGCATATATCCCGAGCTCGCGTCTGCGATTTATTCCTCGACACTCCCGAATGCAACGCGCATACCACGGCCGCAGATGTATTGTGGTCTAGTACACCTCTCCTAACACTACCACGATACCCCTACAAGATGTGTTCGCGTATGGCGGCGTCGATTTTGAAGGGCGCGCTGCCCAAAGGTCCCGAAGGGGCCGAGGCAGCGAAAGACCTCATCGCCGGCAGTGAAGAGGACTACGAGCTCTTTGCCATCAGATTAGCGAATGGCTTATCCTATCAAATCGGCCGTGGTGGCTATGGCGAAGGCAGGGGTCGCTTGGCAACCTTGCGTAAAACACTCTGGGACAGCAAATGGACGTGTGCACTTTTCGATACCAGACGATGGGTGGTTGATCTAGAGACGGCCTACGACGAGGCGTGGCGACGCTGGGTGGCAGGAGAGGACGGAGATATCTACTTGTAGAGGCTCCAGCATTTCTTTCAGGGGCATGGCAACTTCGATTACGCATTCATGTACTGGGACGAAGAGCTCGAGCCCAGTACTTATACTTGCCGAAATCACTTTAGTTTTGTGGGCATCTTCCTTGACTTTTGTTCTGGATGCACTAGGATTGTTGTACAGGCTGGCCAAGGGGCGGGCCAAGTTTAGACATCAGCGACAGGAGTTTTTGGCGGAGGATATGCCATTGCTCAGCGTAGACACCAGTCCAGAGCAATGCTGCTCGATGAACTTGGCATATCTTTCACTGCTTTAACGTTATTGAGGAAAACTCAGTGTTGGTTGCGAGATGGAGTCGGCGTTTGGAGGGAGGCTTGCCTTGGAGCAGGCTATGATGTATATAATAATACCCTGGGCCTCTTCCCTCGTCCATGTGAGATGTGAGGCCCTCGCGATTTACATTTGATTGATTTCGATTGCTTTTACACTAGTTCTGGGCTTCAACCAGCCATCAGACACTTTCAATCGAGGTCGAGACCTATATCCTCTTTCACCATCGACACCCTTTAAGCCTCCGCAGGCTGCGTATGCCAGAGGCTGGGATATGATGACCTGTCGTCACGGTGAGCATGAGAAAGTCAGGCTGGTTTGGGCTCAAGGAGACCGAGACTAGCGCTTGGCATATAGCCACTGGCACTCGTTCTACCTTGGACATACAGAGAAAGCGGGAAAAAGATAGCAACACAGCAAGCGGTTGTAGCCAGTACCAACACACCCATCGTGGACTTGTATTGGTATCCATGCCACGAGGACACCGATGGACGGGGAGGCTAAGCAGGCGGCAAGAACACCGTTGACTCGGTTCGTCAACCGTGGGAATGCCCAGCGTTCCGTAAAGCAACCAATAGTAAGTCGAGTACATCAATGTTTCTCTCTCCACATACGAATTACGAAAGGCATCAGAACGGAGAGGGGCGTTGACATGGCTCGCTAGTGATGACGCTCGACCTAGGCTCAACTGAAGTAGCTTCCCCCCATGAGTTGTGTGTTTGTCCGGAGACGATTGTCGCACCGCTATCCAGCCATGCCCTTTCCTACTTAGGGGCACCGGGGAGGAGGACGAACGCCACAAACGTGGAAACTAGGATTGCAGCAAGGGACATGGTCTCGGGGCTAATATTTTTGCTCGATAGACACGGGACGGTGATACCTAGCAGTAATCCACTTGACAACCTTTGGGCTGGGAGCGGAAGGGAAAGCTCTATTGAGGAAAGCGTCCTACTCTGTCTAGAGAGAAGGAAGATCTATCTCCCCATAGTTGTCACACTATCAGGCGGAAAAGCCGGGCAGGCGAGTAGGCGGGTAGGCGAGACGAAGGGGTCTAACGGCTTGATGAACAAGACCATCCTGCGTTTCTCATCTCCTAAAGACCCAAGCCCACACAAGCAAGACAAGTCTGAAATGATGTGGGCGAAACGGCCTGCATCTTTCAATCAATCCACTAGTCCTTCTGCTTGTCCGTCTCTTCTCATCCCTGAGGACAGTGATTCGCAAAATCTTACAAATGGTTCGGCCAAGATGCCCGTTATTAGGAAATAGAACCGTTGGGGGTTTTAGACGATGGTGGTCTATTCTGCGAGTAAGAAGGGTTCGTGCGAGACAAAAGTCATGAGTCTGGAGAAGTGTACATGGCCGTTCGAACCCATCACTTTAGCCGTAGCGTCTTTCGGCTGCTGTGGCACCAAGAGCCAGGTCAATTTGGCATTGAGCAGATTCTTATTTGTGTGGACACCGTTGGAATTACCAAATTCGCCCTCTGACGCTCTAGGTCTTGAGACATCACGACAGCACTGCGGAGCAATGATCATCATAACAACAACATCAATAGCAGCAACAAGAGGAGCAACACGGGAGGTAACTTGGCATGATGTGGTCCTCATGGTGGCTGCGATAAACTAGCACAAAGTACCAGCTACAGCTTCCTGTCCACGATTGGTAGACGGCGACCGGCTCAATGTCTCAACAACATGGACGAGGAGACGAGAGGAAGGAAAGGAAGAATGAGGGTAAATCACCTAGATGTCTCCATTCCAGTCTCACCAAAGAGCTAGGATATGGCACCGCTGGTTCACATCCTGTGGCTGGCTCGAGGCCAGGGCAAAGGGGGGCACGAGGCGTGGTATGAACTCTGGCCACGTTATTCGCGACGGTAAGAACTCCAGTGGCACGCCAGTCTCCCCTCGCTCGTCGATAGTCCGACGCAGCTTGTGTAGGCACATTGCTGTTCAAAGGGCGACCTAGGTATCCGTAAATTTGGCTGGAACTGCCATCGTTGGTCAAGCCAGCACGACAGAAACGTGGCTGGCTAGCTAGTACTTCAGACGTAACGGACCGTTGCTGAGAACCGTTGTGCTGGCACCGCCGCCATGGAACTAAACAGCGAGACCTCGCTCGGACATTCGTCTGTTAATACACGACCCAGGGTGCCGGGCTACTACTGGTGCCGGACGCATGAAGGCTTCGTCCTGATCACACGAACGACATTGAAGCCATGATTGAGATGTATTTTTGGTTCTTCTAGTGAGTCGTCACTGAATCGGACAAGTAGAGTCTATCGTAGATGGTAGGAAGGTGGTAGGAAGGTGGTAGGAAGGTGGTAGGAAGGTGGTAGGAAGGTGGTAGGAAGATGGTCAGTAAAACAACATCTTCTGCCGCGGGACGTTGTACAAAGCTGTCTCTGGGTAGACACGGAGGTGGTGATGGGCAAGTCATCATGTCATCTCGAATTTCTGACTACTGCCCTCGTGGTTATTGATGAAGATTTGGTGCAAACGCAGCTGGGAAGATATCCAGGCGGCCTTTTGCTAAACTCCTGCTCAGCGCGGAAATAAACATTTTCATCATACGAAAGTGAGGGAGATGTTGTCTTGCCATGTAGATGACACCGCATTGATGGCTCTACTTAGGTCACAGGCTTAGCCGTACTCCTTTTCCAATATGACCAATTCAACAGTTGCATCTCACCTCAGGGTGGGACAATACGACTGACTGTCCAGCCCGTAGGGTCTGAAGAAGCAGGCAATAATTGTCTTCACCTGAGCGGAAGAAGCTCCATCCCTTACCATTGGCTACACAAATCCTTGTTGGAGTGGAATGGCGAGCGGGCGGTGAGGGGGCACATACGTTATGTTGTTCCATCATCGATATTGTTGCCCCATCTCGGACACACGCACATAAACTTGGCGTGGGGTGAAAAGGGGGGGATAGATGCGCGCCAGGCACGGAACGTTCTCGCTCCGAGAGTGCAAGAAGGGCTGAGAAGGCTGATTGGATGGATGTATAAATGGCACTGGGCAGAAGCTGGAGGCTGGGAGATCGGAATAGAAGGGCGGATACGGGGACGGGGATCAAGGAAACGGGTACGAAGGCGAAGAGAAGGACACTGGACAGGCAGCAGGGAGCTGGTCAGGATGAGAGTGACGGTGACGGTGACATGGTCAGGGTACGGGGAGAGCGATGAGGAATCAATTCCACAAGTTCAGACAGAGCTGATGGGAAACCGGCCGGTGCTTCTTTACATCTCGGTGCTGATATGCCCTGCATGACAATGGTGAGGTGCTGTATCCTTGCGAATGGCTGTATCCGTAGTCCGTACATCCTGTGGCCTGTCACCCTGTGATGAGAGGGAAACGACGACGAGCCGGGGTCAGCTGGGAATAGATGCAGGTGAGGTGCAGCTGGAGGTGGAGATTCTTGTTTCATGAAACCGACGGGTCGGTTAAGAGCTAATGATTCTCCTGCTGTGAGGTTTCCCGTGTACTCGGCATGTCCTGGCCGGAGATCATTGGTAGGCCCGGGGGGGAAAGGGGACGGGGATAAAAAGTGGTAGAGGTGGGCCCGCTGTGAAGGGGGAATTTGAGAAAAAGCATGGTTTTGCAGTAGAGAGGGAAGGGGCAGCATATGAGGAAAATGCCAAATCGCCAAAACTCGCTTGCCATGTCCATTCGTGGCCTAGTCCAGCTGGCATGGGGTGGGGGGTACTAGCCTGTATCCGTACGGAGTATTCTTACCAAGAACCTACGGAGTACACTAAGTAAGACCTGGGAGAGAGGAGAGAGGAGGGACGGGGAGGGATGTGGAGCTATGTACCAAGTGTGCCATGACAGGGCATGCTAGTATCATCCCAGAACAACGAGTTTGACAACAACTATTGAATCGACAACACCATGCTACCGCCGTATGCATGGCATATGTGTGAGACGATGGTCTCTGGAGCTGAACGCTGAACGCTGGAGCTGAAGTTGAAGATGCTGAGCCCGGGAGGAGGTCAAAAAGTGGGGGGGGGGGGGGGGGGGCTGGCATCTCCGTGTGAGAGAGAAACACGAATGCCCAACGTGGTCCAGCATGCGCCTACTCCGTGCCTTACTGGTACGTTTCCACATCAAATGCATCCTCCATCATCCCAAGACTCTGTCTGCCATACGCTCGCCTTCTTCGTCCGTGCCAGAATGTGCCATCCTAAGATGGCGTCGTGGTTGGCGGCGTGGAATGAATGGTTTGGCGAAGGTGCAGACTGCCAAAGGAATACGGGCAAGTTATGCCACATGCGCGACAAACGACAACCAACCGTTGGCATCATCTTCGACACTTGCAGCGCATGTATCCGGACAGAGAATGCACTTGCTGTCTATTCGTGTGCCACTTGCGCCTCCGGTCCTGTAGTGTCGGTCCGTCCGCTCGCCCAGTCCATTGCCGTCAGCACGCTACAGCACACCCAACGTCGAGAACCAGACAGCTGGAAAGGATGCCCAACGGTCTTTGGTTGCGGGTTTCAACGTAGCTTATTCCTTGGTGCAGCGGCTGCCACCGCCCCAGGGGACCTAGTCGCCGGTGTCCCAAGCCCTCGGGCGCAGCTAACACGGACAAGGTACGCAAGCCACAATCAGCGCCTACTGCGTAGGGCTTGTCAAAGAATATGCTGCTGGCTCCGGCCGGGTCCAACGCCGCCGATTATGGCGTCGGACAAGATACCACTTTGGGCACGACTATCGCGGAGGACACTCCAGTATCGACAGAGGCAGAGTCGTTCGTCCTTCCAATGCAGCCAGCCAGTCGGCAGTTGAAGCCGATCTGTCTAATTCGTCCCGATGCTTCGTTTTGCCGTGTCCGTGGGCGTGGATGCTGCCATCCCATGACAGGTAACTCAGACACCCGATTCCCCAGGGGCTCGATCCGTTATATTTCTCGCGGAGACATATCCTACGTGATCGGGACTTGATCCTCGCAGGTGCGATGTTTCCTCATCATCTGGCCCACCACCTCACGAGTCGGCATCGGTCGTTCAACAATATAATGGTATCTGGCTACCGAGGCTGCATCTCGGTCAGTTTACCAATATACGACGGGCACGATGTGTTTGGCCAGGTGTAGGAGCCAGAAACAAGGAAATATATCCAAGTAACGCTGACAATATCCGGCCACATTGATGTGATGGGGAAGAAGATGGTGGACGACGGCGCCGTCATCCCTTCGCCGTTGAACACCCCTCGAGCTAAACATCTGGAGGAATTGGGCAGGCAGCCACGGCGTCCAGCACAAGCATGTCGGCAAGAATCTACACTACCTACACCAGCGTTAGCGTCGACCCGGTAGCGGGGGCGCACCGTCGGGTACCACTGTATGACAATTTCTTGTGGAATGGGGGTGTATTGATGGTCACTAGTTAGAAGGGGGGTTTGGATCCATAGTTACGGACGCAAGCCATGCCACCCCCTAGCATCCCGTTGCGGAGACCAGAACTGTCGACGGACGTAACCGCGAAGTGGTGAGGTAGCCATGCATGGGGGTGCACCCATAAACACGGGCAAACAAGCTGTGTATCGCTCGTTTGTCAAGCACTACCTTGTCAACTGGGTCGTGCTTCTTTTTCGTCTGCCGCGCTTTACGATTTGACGCTTGTTATTGCTTCTTCCTCTCCGTCATCTGCGATCGGGTTTTCTCGTCAGTTGGTGTCGTCCGCTTCGGCCATGGGTCAGGAGGAAGAGTAACCCAAGTACGAGACGCCATTCATGCAAGTCTTATGCAAGGTGCCTGAGGGGCTCTCTCTCTCTGGTGAGGGCGTGTATTCGCGTCAATACCCGTCTTCGTAGGAGTATTTCGTGCAAGGAATGTGAATAGCTGCACGCTATGTGAATCATAGTCCCTCCCGCGGCCCCAAGACCCATGCCAGCCGTGGTCCCAATCGTCTGGTTAGGATCGCACTGGGGCTTGAGTGATTTGGACTGGGATCTGGCTACCCTAGAGCCGGCTCGCGGTAGGACCAGGCGTTGGGGCAGAGGAAGAGCTTGGTGCCTCGTGGTCTGGAGAATCCTTTGTAGACCGTTGCTGGGGGCCGGCTAAGCCGCGACGGGCGAAGTCCTAGGTCTTGATATTCGGGGCGTGCTTCCCAGTGCTTCCGCATGCGTCAAGGTCTCGATGATGTCGATGACTGCGTACAGTGCGCCTGGCAGTTGCCGACAACGGGCGCAGGCCAGAGGCGGCGACCATCGCAGCGTTTCGAATGGCCTCGAGGTATTGTGTCCGCATGCGGCAGCTTTTCTAGCAGTCTAGTGGTGGCTCAAGACGATGGGAGGAGCCGTACCCAAACGCGGCGTGAAGTACGTGCGTACTATGACAGGCTCTCGTCCTTGGGATCCTTCTCATCGACAGCGAGCAGTGGTCGTCGGGCCCAGACTGGGTTTGGATGTTTGGTCTCGGCCGGGCCCAGTAGAATCGTTGACAAGGACAATGAAAAGCAAAAAGAAAAGGTCGAGGCACAGCCTCGTGTAGGCAACCTGAACCCACAGCATCGACGACGATGAGCGCAAGGTAGTGGATGGATGAGTGACGCTGTCTCCGGATGGCATATTGCCGCGCCTGGAAGGAAACATGGACGGATTGGGATTTCGTATCTTGTCGGTATCCCGGCCCCTCGATAGCTGATACTGACTGTAAGGCATGCCCATTGCCATCGCCCTTAGGCAACATGGCATTATCGTGGAAGACGCAGGGCCAGTGAGGCGTGTGAAGGTGGCACGGGTGGCACCGACGCTCCATACTTGGGCGGAATGATGGTATGTTCGGGAGATGCGAAAAGTACATTGGAGAGACGGCCGGCATTCGCAATGATTGTAGTCCTTGTCATGGATTGACCTGTATGTTAGTACCCATCCTCAGCCTCGCTCGGAAGGACGGCGAAGGGAAAGGGAGGCGGGTGATGGTGGCATCTGGAAAGCTAGGTAAGTTGCTGGGTGCCTTACCTACTACCTGGTCGTTACTTTTGGCCTGTTCGTTTGTGGCGCGATACGTTGGTGGTGGTGCTGTCCCCAAGTTGTGGTTCAACGCCCCGGACGGTGCTGTGCAGATGCCGTATTACCTCACTTGCGAATATGCGTACCTTGAAGTCCTGCCTCAGGTGATGTAGGAATACCTAGGTAAAGTAAGGTATCCGTACTAATAAGGTAGGTAGACAGCTATTGCCTATACAGTACTCCGTAGGGAATGTACGATAAGGCGAGAAACCTACCGGGCTTGAGATAAGCTATGGACGGTGCCTGCCCTGTGGTGAATTCAGCAGGCGGGCAGGCTTGCCTCAGGAAGATGGCGGGCATCTTACCTAACGTGGGCGCTTGAGTTGGCGGGGAAAGAAGCCGCCGTTGGTTCTTTCCGGGCGGTCCCAGCAGCATGGCTCTGACTTTTGGTTGGTCCCAACAGGAAGGAAGGTGTGTAAGCCTCCCGGCGATCCGCACATGGTCCTTTCTTGTCTTTCTTCCCTGGACGCCAAACGCTCGAGGCACCATGGCACCCTGCCACCCACACCGTATCCGGACACGCCAACCCCCGGTCAATAAAATCACAGGTGCTATGAGGAAGGAATGAGCATCGGCAACTTACAAACACTTTCTTTTCTTCTTCAGGTTCTCATTTTCGGTACGTCAAGCCCGACAAGGCGAGTTTGCATTCGTACCCGGACTAAGTTTGAGAAGAGAGCATGGGAGAGAGACACGTAATTTAGACATGAAGTGACGGAGAGTTCCGGTGCTTACTGACGCCCAAACTCTGGTACGAATACCTAATAAGTGTGCGTACCTTTCACAGTAGTGCCGCCGGGGTTTTCTCCGGCATCGTCCATGGCATCGTCCCTGTCCATGGACTCTAGACGCTAGATTGGTTAATGGAGAATCTACTCCGTACAGATACTAGTGTACGCCTGCCTCCGTCTCCGCGTCCGCGTCCGCACCCGCTCTACCATGACTTGGCCTAAGCGGAGAGCCGTAACACTATCCGTCAGGATAGGTAGATATTCACAGTGTTCTTCTGCAAGGCAACTGTGATAAACCCGGCAGAGGAGGAAATAGGACGGATCCAGCCCAGGGCTGCAGACCCCGGTGCCGACCTCCATCGTTGCCAAGACCAGCCGCCATATATATCCCTGTTCCGTGAAGAGAATCTTAGGCAAGGTATCCCGCGGATGCTTCCCAAGTATCTTACCTTACCTGCCTGCCTAGCTCCTCGTTGCACCCACCTGTTGCCGACCATGTTGGTGCACATAGGCATGTACCAGTGGCAGGGTACATGGATACCTGGCAATGTGCCTAGTCCTCGGCTGACTGGCCAATGAGGCCCTTGAGTCTGGCCAGATCTCGCATTGCCGGCCACATTCGGCAGGTGGTTCTTGCAGCTGGACCGGTTCACTTTGCCTACGTACCTTTCCCGTGGCTGGAGGGTTACCTTAGGTTGGATTGGATGAGGTCGGGGGCCGTACGTACCTTTCCAGGCTGTTAGCAAACCTTCGTGCCTGCGTGACTTCCATCTTACCCACGTTACCAACCGTCACCTCAGCACTGACGTGTGTATTTTTTACCCAGCATCCACCATGCCGAAACGACGCCAAAGATTCTCAGATGTCGGTCGGCGATGGAAAAAGAAATGAAAGCTGCTCCTCTCCTCAAATCCCACTCGTTGCTGCCTTACTTTGGTCCAGATTGGGCTCATGACAGGCTCTAGCCTCTGACGCTCCATCCGTACGGATACTGCATGCACTGCCATAGTAGTAATGGACCCATTCAGAGAGAGTACTCTTCGAAGTTTGGGCTCTTGGAGTCTGTACCCCGGGTTGGATTCGTCAACAAGACAAGATGCCATTCTCGCCAAGTATGGACAGAATAGGAAAACGCAACGACTGCGGCTGCAAGACACTCACTCGTCTCCTCCCTGCCACCCTCACCCTTACCCCGTTCTCACCTTACCTTGCAGATGCCTCTACCCTGCAAACATGAACCATACTCCGCAGTCCGCACTCTGTACGGATACACCTTGTATAATGAAAACGAGAATTCAGAATGAGGTAGGGCACGGTGAAGGAGAGACACGCAGCCCTTGGCTTTCTTGGCTGCCTTTTCCCACCTTGCTGCATACACATCACCGCTTTGCGCTATTAGACGTTGCGAGAACAAGACAACAAACTTGAGGATGAAGGGTAAACAGAGACTCTGCAGCGCCGTATGCCGGGTAATGTCCGTGTCTACAATTGTAGTTGCGCCTTGCATATGCACCTCGATTTCAAATCCTATTTGCATTCTTCGTTTCCTTTTCTTCGTCTCTCTTTTCTTTTCTTGCTTCTCCTGCTTGCATTTGATCTCCCTCTTTGCCTCGGCAGCTCGGGGCACAGCCTGCCAGCAATGAGCATCCCATCTCCGCATCGCCCGTAACTCTTCGGCCCTACCGCTATCTGGACCCCGGAAAGGCAGCAGAGCGTTAGGCTTGTTGATACCTTACGTCTTAAGCTCAGCGTAAGGTATCTTGCCATGGAAACGGGGCGTGTGCATCCACGAGTGCGTAGCAAGTATACGTTTGCTTGTGCTTCTTTTCACTCCGTCCCATCCATCATGTGGGCGCCGTGACGTTCTGTGGTAGAAGCGCCGGGGCGGCTATTGGAAGCTTGCGGCGAATGCGAATGCGCGCCTCAGCACCGTCCATCTGTGAGGTACTGTGTAAGCGGCCGCCGTGCCCAAGGCCAAATGTACCTCTCCACCCGTTTCTGCTGGCAAGGAACATGGTTGTCCGATTCCAGGTTTCACGAACTGGATTTCATGAGCCAAACAGACGGCAGATACGTTCAGTTTCTTCCCTATTTTACGGTTTACCCCTCGTCTCGACCCCCTCCAGAAGCTTGTCATGATTTGACATAGCTCATCCCATCATCGACGGAACATCACCGTTGTTACATGTCTTGGCATTATATCTCGCGGGCTGATGGAGCCCGGCGGGTGAGTCGAACCTCAGCCTTCTTCTCTGTAATTAACCAACCAGCAACACATCAGCTCAAAGTGACAGAGACAGCTATCCCATTTCAATAATCAAATCAAAGGTGACTGCCCGGTTGCCTGTGCTCTAGCAGTCCGTTCACACTATGCCGCGGACGATACGCTCCGCCCCTGACACCCGCTGGTCCCCTTGCCTAGGCAAGCTTGGCTCAAAGGACAATGGTTTGGCAAGCTGGTACGAAGCTTATGTGCTACGGTCCATGGCTAGCACCCGTTGTGTGAATCTCTCACATATCTCGTCTCTTGTTCTTTCTGTTGACCTGGTCGAGCCCCCAGGGCCCGTTCACCTTGAATAAGGGCTGGATATCTACCGTGGCAAGCGTGGCCTGGATCGAGCGGGGTCGTCTCGCGCTGAGGCCAGGGCCCTTAAGCCACTATTCCCGGAGACACAGCATCAAACTGTGTGTAGCCATCGCCTTCGCCGTCTGGAGTCTAACCCACAAGGTACTTCATGATGCAGGCAACATCGGCCCACGGGCAATGCGAGCGGGGTTGAGCGGAACCGTCCTTTCCTCTTTCAATCTTGGTTCTCTCAGCGTCTTTCTGATGGGGCTTCCTAAGGTACTCGATGGTCTACTAGGGATACAGATACTTCGGCTTAGTAACTGCCTTGCCCCAACACGTTTATCTAACTCAGGCTACTGTACTAGACATCACTGCACCAGCACCACTTTACAGTTGTGGGCCGTTTTTGAGTGCCGGTTTGCGTTGGCCTGGCCCCCGAGTATCCCACCTGGCTACTTCACCTAAAGCGCCTTTGTTGACCACAAGTAGTAGTCATGACACAGAGGTGCAAGGCCTGTTGCAGAGCCTGGAGATCGCCGAGATCACCATATCAAATCTTGCGAGGCCTGATTGTCGAAACGATTCACTGACTGCTGTGGCTCTGCTCTGGGAGCAGCCACTTTCAGCTGAGCCGTGAGGTCAATGCACGACAAGACTACGTGATGATGCACCGTGACCGCCGCCTGAAAACAGCTTTGCAATTGCCGTGTACACCTAGGTAATCCAATCTCGATGCTCCGAGGGACTCTCAAGGACGCAATCTTTGACGATGCTATATCCGGCGCGATAGGCAAACAAGGCAAATCCAGTCCGGCGCACTATTAGCTCCAAATCCGTACGGATACGCCCGTTTGGAGGAAATACGTACTGGCGCAATGCTCGAAACAAGGGTACGTATCTCGACTCGGGACAAGTTGAACACAACACAGGCGGATGCGGGGGAAGGAAGGGTCCTGGGTCTTGACTCTTGAGGTAAGCAGGATGGAAGTCAGTCACAACTTACCTTCCAGTAGGTACGGACGGATAGAAGCATGCACAAATTCTGTGCGAATACGGATACGTACCGCGCAATTACACATCATTGTGAGCTTACCTAAGCCGCGGCATCAGAGGACAGTGTAGGCCAAAGCCTGAGCTAAGGTAGAGACGGAGAAACCAAGACGCAATTCCAAGAGTCTCAGAGCTAGAGACCGATACCCTATCCGTATGCCATAATAAGTAGCACTGGAGCACAAACCGTGGAGCTTGGCTCACTTGGCGACCCTGGGCGGTTGACATTGACGTTTGACATTGACGTTGACGTTGACGTTTGACATTGACATTGACATTGACATTGACGTTGACGTTGACGTTTGACATTGACGTTGACGTCTGGCCGAACGCTTTGGTGTTCCTTTGGTCGGACCGTTTTCCTCAATCTCTCTCTGTTTCTGCCTCTGTGTCTCTTTCCATGTCTCTTACACACACTCACACACGCACACCCTCACCCTATCAATATAATCGTGCTCTCCCGTCCGGAACCGCTCCCCTGCGGCATCGTCCGAGAAGAGCAAGAATCATTTGCAATTGTGCAACGGCGCCATGCCCATTGTAGCGATACGCCATCCCTATTCGTGCTCCTGACAAAAACTCCCAGGCCAATAGGGTGCCAGATGAGACCTGCCAGCCCGTCACAAACCAAAACCCGCGCCGACGTCTGATTCATGCACTCCCGTCACCACTCTCCAGTCACGACCGGCTCAGACATGGAACTCAACCACGACAATCCGTACCTTACGTACGGATACCTTACTCATCCAAGGTCCGGATACACGAAGCCCATAATTCACTTTGACGTCAACTTGTGCACAAGTAACGCGCTTCTACCTCTTTTGGGGGTCCATCTTCGGGGCACACAGCGGCACGGACTGCGGTACAACAAGTCTATTTCCATTTGTCTCCTTGCTATCACCGGCTAGCACTCACTCTTGCTAGTCAGAGTATTCATTTTGGCTACTCGATACGTTACAGAGGCGTCGCCTCCCTCCGTCTGGCAGAAGCCGCGTCAAAGCCACCATCAGTAGTCATCGGATCAAGTGTTTTCATGTCCTGGACTCGGACTTTTCCATTTTCATTTTCCAACCCTGCGTTCGCTGTACTCTGTTTTTCTCTACTAAATATTAAATCTTTGATACCTGACCGCAGAATAGACTCGGCTGGACCATGGACCCAACAAGGTCAAGCCTCAACCTGGAGCCAGTAGGTAAACAGATACCTACCAGAGTTGACGGTTGACGGGCAGAGCACATGGGAGCAACCCTTACAGGGCCCCGAAAGCAAGAGATCGGATTGTTTCGACCAACCAGCCAACCCCACCAAAAACGGTCTCTCGTCCCGAGGTATCCATTCCATGCACCGCCGTCCTTGTTCACGGTCAGACCCGTCCTTTGGCCTCCCTGAAATGCAAATCTCTTTACGCCTGAATCCAGAAGTTGTTGATGCACGCATTCGTACGTACAGTGATCAGAGTACGGCATGCCAACCAACGGCCATGTTGCAGACCGAGAGACAGATTGTCAACGCGAATATTCGGTGTGTCCTACCATACCTCTTCTCATTAAGCTTACGGATGGGATACCTCACGAATGGAGCACCTCATCGTTGCCACCTCTTCCACCACACCCGGCATGATCGCCGGTCCGCCCCCAGCCGGTCGCATTCCACTGACTACCTTACCCATCCCGGCCAGCTGAACACAGGCAAGACGGGCCTCCCGGGACGATGAATGGGCGGACGATGGATGTATTACTGGCATGACTGTTGCTTCCGTCAACTTTCACATTCATGATACCGGCTATGAGTGGCCCAGCGTAATGCAGCCGTTTCCAGCGAGGCCGGGCTTGATGCCCTCCGATCTCATCTCGGCCAGCCCATCCGTCTATCGTTCTTTGGTAAGACCGAAGGCGGACTGGACCAGGAACGTGAACGGGAACGGCAAGTGTGTCCATAGGGGTACCGAGTAGGGGTCGCCGGAGAACAGCTGCGGCATAGGACAGGTGCGCTTCGCACGGCGCAGAGCATCGTGTCGACTCGCATCCGCATCGCACAACGCAAGCAAGCCGGGTACAGACACTGCATCTTCCATCTCTAGGGATGCGCACCAGAAAGCTCGCAGATTCTGCACCAGTGCGCGCCGCCATAACCTAGACCAACCGTACATGCAGAGTCTGTGCATTGTGCGACTCGCACTCGGTCGGCATGTTGACCTGGACTCATGTGAGATATGCAGCTCAGCAACAAAGTCAGCCGAGTCCATCAGCTGAAAGGAAGTCGAGCCCGACAATTACAAAATTTGAGAAAAAATCAAAATCAAAACTGAAAGCAAAAGAAGACATACAGAGCAGAAAAAAGTCTAATCATGAATCAAAAGATCAATGCATGAACAAATGTCAGCCTCTTGGGTGTATCGCTCGTACTTCCATCGTCTGTGCCCACCTCAAGAGGAGCAGTGTCAAGGTGCGTTGACCTTCGTCTCTCCAACGAAGCCAAGTTGACAGGGTCAGACACATACGTGACATTTCGTCAGATGAATGAAGCCTGACCACCGAGCCGACGACGATCCCTGAGCAGTTGACGTTATCCGAATGCGCCTGACAAAGTTCGTCGGTCATTAATCTCTCAACTCGGACCCGCCCAGATTGCCCCTCTTTGGTCAGTCTCAATCACGCCGGGCTCAACCACAGACAGGTGAGTTGAGGTGAGGCGCGGTGAGGTAAGGTGAAGGTGAACTTCCGATATCAGCAAACATGATTATCCGTCGGCCAGATGCCACTACTGCTAGAGCCAGAAGCCAGGAACGACTCGGGGAGACGAATCAGTTGTGCCTAGCCCGCTCCGAGTGCGCGTGCTTGTGCCGTTTCTTGGGCACCTCTTGGATAGGCAAAAAGCAGTTGAACCTCCACGATCGGGAACCCTCGTCGTTCATACTATGCCTCATCCGTCTGTCCAGCAGCGGCCGATTCCAGCAGCGGGCCACATCCTGGCCATATCCTGGCCATATCCTGGCCATATCCTGGCATCATCCTGGCATCAGATCAGAGAGCATCCTGTCCCGCTGGGTCCATGGCGTTGGCTTGGCTTTGGGCTGTGGCTTGAGCCGGGGCCGCTTCGAGAGCCAGGGACAGGCCCCAATCCTACAAGTAGGACAAGGATTATCAGTAGCAGCGAAGCTGGAGCCGGGATAGGGATGGTCGACAGGGACTAGGTCGGTACGACGAACAAGACAAGGGCCAGGGGGCGTGTATCTCGAAAGGAGATAGCCGCAAGTCAGGCTTGTCGATTGAAAGAAGTCTTTCCCGTCGCCTGGGTCTGGCCGTGGCACCAGCTCCGGCCGTGGTTCATAGGTTCCCTCCCGTGGTCACTCTGTCAATCATATCCAGTATACAAAGAATGTAGGATGCTTTACTGCAAACATTTAGATCAAGATGAACCTACTGATATGAAGTGATGCAATATGATACCTTGGGCTCGACCGAGAAGACGCTACTTGCAGCAGCCTCGAGTGAGGAGGGAAGAAGGTAAACAGAAAGAGAGAGAAGAGAAATGCAGAGAGAAAGAGGGGAAAACAGTTGAGGCTCCCCGTCGTTGGTAGTGGTGGTGGGAGGTACCTCCGTAGTGTATCCGTACCTTACGCCGTACTGCATGACTGCGAAAGTCGGGGACGGATGGCTCACCCTGTTGGATAGGTACAAAGTCATTGACAAGCGGCCCCGTTCCGTACCGCGATTTGAGGTGATCTCCTACGCTACCAGTTTTTCTATCCACTCACATCACTGGCTGGTGAGAGCGACTCGGGCCTGGATCTAGACTCTCTACCATGCCTTGAGGTACCGCATGAAATGTACTTGTCTCTTCCATTGCTCAAAGACGACGACAACGACAACGATAACTACGACGACGGATACAGCTAATGTAGACCTGAGCATTGGCAATGGCACTCCCCGTCTCTTTTCTTCTTTTTCTCTTTCTCTTTGCTCCCTCCCACATCTCTTGAGGTTGCACACCCTGACTACGGGGTACCCACGGTACCTTGGCTTGCACGCCCATCCCCCACACCTCCAGTTCCCGATCTCAGAATATGTACTTTGCACGAAGACCTCGCATGCCTTTTCTAGCTTTGTAGCTCTCTTTTAATAGACTCACCCCTACCTCAAGCTTAGACGGGGAAGGCGGCTGGCCCTTTCCCAGCTTCTTCGGATCGTGCTCTTCTGGCCTTCTGGACCTCTCTGCCTCCAGGTGCTGCCCATGGGCCCGCCAAGTACCGCTGCCGCTACCGCTGCCGCTGCCGGTGATGTTGGCACTTGCCCGTGTACGAAGTATCTTTCCTCACGAACCTGGGCTCGCTCTCAATTCGGATTAGATGGGCGTGAACAAGGTAAGCGTGGGAGTGGGAGTAGCCCTTGTGAGCGTGGGCCTGGGTATGGAGCATGGGGCGTGTGCCGGGGGATTTTCACGAACCGTCGCTCCACTTGCCATCATCACCCATCACCCATCTCTTCTGCTTCTGCTTCTGCTTCTGCGTCTACCTACGTCTGCGTCTGCTCTGATCCTGATCCTGATTTTGATCTACTCGTCTGGACTGGGACAAGTTCCTTTCATCTACAACACCCCCCGTTCTTATTCTCCCACCCTCTAACCAGGTTCGACCCAAACCTTATCCTTTCTTATTCTTTCGTCGTTGTCCCCCAGGCCCTCCAATTTTATTCAGTCGGTCCCATACACACACCTCCTTCTGAACGCACAGCCTTTCCAACCTGAACGCTTCTGCTTTTGGCTCGGTTTCTCCACCACGCTGCTTCCACCTGCTCAACAACATATATACGCAGACATCCCTCGGTCATCCAAGACCGTATTCAGCCTCCATCACTCCCATCATCAATTTACCATCAACCTTCAACTACCACTATATCGCTCCTACCACCATCTACTGCTTCACATTTACATCTATCTCTTCTTCACATACATATACACACACATACGCGCACACACATACGCGCACACACGTACATCATCGTCGACTCCCTGTAGTCTCTCGATATCTACACTCACACATCACCACTTACGCCACTACTTCGTAGACTCTCTCACAGCCAAAATGTCTCTCGCTTCCCAAAGGAGAGGACCTTGGTCCCAACAAGAAGACGCCTACCTCATGCAGCTTGTCAACGACCAGGGCCCTTTGAACTGGGTGCGAATTGCCCAAGCCCTGGGAACGAGGACGCCAAAGCAATGCAGAGAACGATTCCACCAGAACCTCAAGCCTACCCTGAACCACGAGCCCATCACTCCTGAGGAGGGTGCCCAAATCGAGATCCTCGTCAACGAGATCGGTAAGAGGTGGGCAGAGATCGCAAGAAGGCTGCACGGCCGCAGTGACAACGCCGTCAAGAACTGGTGGAATGGAAGCCAGAACCGCAGAAAGCGTCACGATCGTCGCAGGGCCAACCAAGGCAGCACCTCCGGCTACGACGACCGCAGATATGGCCACTCTGGCTTCCGCCCTACTTTGACCATCAACTCTCATACCGCCTCCTACTCTCACACCAGACACGGCATGTCATCGCCTGTCTCTCCCGCCTTTTACACCCACAGCCACAACTACTACCAACTCGAGTCGCCGCTTCCGTCGCCCAACTCCACCTCTTCACCCGGCAGTGATGGTCTCGACGGAGAGACGTCCACCATGTCCGATGCCGCCTCGAGCTACACCACTTCACCCCAATGCCTCTCCCGGGGCACCTCGCCATCTGTCCAACTGGCCCCGCTTCGCATGGATGAGCACTCGGCCCCTCGCTCACTCCCATCCTTTGGCAGTCTTCTCAACGCCCCGAGCGATAGAAAAGAAGCCGGCCACATGCGCCTGCCTTCTCTCCCATCGCACCTCCTCACAGCACCCAACTCCCCTGTGAGGAGCACAGTCCAACAAGCCCTGCCGCCGCCTTCTCCTTCAGCTGCGGACAAGGACTCGAGGATGGATGTTTCCGCCCTCCTGGGCTGAGAAAACAACTTGTTCAAATTTTGTTTTATCTCTTTGAGGGATACAACCCTCCTGTATGCCATAAGTACAGTACATGGGTTCCAACGGCGCAAACATGTGTAATGGGCGGTATATCTGGGCATGGAACGTAAAACCTGTACCCTGTATTCCTTTTTTGTTTTTTTGCTTTGATACCTGATATTGAAACCCTAGCGAGGGGATGGCGCAATTGGGAGACCTGAGAAATCAAAAAGGTCTGGCATGGGACGGCGGCAGGACGGTAGAGACTCGGGAACAGAATCTCACCAACGCCCCTTGATTTTAGCTACACCTTCGTATACGGTGTAAACATCACCAATAATCAAAAAGTTACGAAAACATGTTCACAACAATGGCAATTCACTGTGATTTGAAAATGGGATCCTGATTACAATGCACAAATTTTCCTCAGACCCAGATCCAGATAGACCATCTGGGTACACGAGCATTCGAAGCCGTCCCAATCAAGACGGCAGTGTCTGGGCGGAGGGGTCCCCCACGTTGGCAGCCACGTCAGCGACGATGAGTGGGAACCTCAAACGTCCAGGGCCAGACTTTCCATCGGTTTTTTTTTAACAGTCATCCCCCCCCCCCGCCGTTCGTTCGGCTGGTATGGGTCCTCGATCAGAGTTTGTGTAACGTAGGTGCATATATGGCTCACTTAAAAAGACTGTGTGGCGCGAGGCGCAAGGAAAAACGCAGTATCAAGGCACACAGGGTAAACATATCAAGGTAGGCAGGCAGGCTTACGGGTTGATGACAGAGTGGGTGGTGAGTTAGTGAGCGTGCAAACTCACATCTGGGCGAGGTTCTGGAGACATCGGATGGCTGGGATGCTCCAACTCCCATTGCGGACAGGTAAGGATGGCAATGGCTCAGGTAGCTATCGAGGAGCGCTAGACAGGGAGCAGAGGTGCAGGTGAGGCGGAGGACAGAGCGTTTCGGTCAGGGCCAACGCTCGCAGCCAAACACGAGATCGGGGATGTTCTGCTGCAGATGAGCGGGTGGGCTGTACCAGTGTCGATCATGACGAGGATCATGGCAGAGGAATGGGGCCAGATGGGAAGAGCGATGAGCGGCGGGGACAAAGAAAAAGCGAGGGAGCGGCGCAACATGGGGCGGGCGTCATGCATTGCATCGCATGGTGGATAAGGGAATTTGTCGTGTACATTCATTCATTCACACAAAAAAATCTTGAGTGTCGGACGAGTCGAGGAAGAATTGTCCAAGGCAGTTTTGGAGCAGCGGCACGGTTGGCGAGCAATTGCCGATTGCAGACACACACATATGTTGGTTGCATGTTCGTAGACAGACGGGCGTTTGTGCTCCAATCTCATGATGGCTTCGTTTCTCAGCAAGAACCTGGTAGACGCACGCGTTTATCTACGGAGAGCGGAGTAAGGTATGAATACTTTCCGGCAACGGAACATGTGCCAAGACAAGACGACTTATTCAATCAATTTGAGGCAGTGGCCAGATGCGGAATCGACATGAAGATTTAGCCGCATGTAATTGGAGGGGAAGCCAGTGGGGGGGGAGGGGGGGATGCACCACGGCCGAGAACCCTCCCTCGTTCTCACTCCCTTGCTCTCTGAAAAGTCAAATAAAGACGTCGGCCAATCTCACCACAGTTACCCCAAGTAGTTGTCCAGAGGGGGGAGAAGAATAGAAGAAGTTTTAAAAATATTAAAAAAAAAAAACATTCCCTCGGTGTCCCCTGTTGGTGAGTTTGAGTATGAAAAAATACGAATAGCTACGGAGGACTTGGAAACTCTGTTCTTGTGGTTGGTCATAGGCAGGTATGCCCCATGGAAAATGCGAGCCCGTACCTTCTCTCATACATGTTTCTCCAAGCTGCTCTGCACCTACCTACCTTACCTACGTGCCTACCTCTCTCAGGTACCCAAGGTTGCCCGCGGGGAAGGGGAGACGAAGACGGCGGCAGGAGAGAGAGTGTGTGGGAGAGAGGACAAAATGGAGAGTGACAAAGTGACCTTGGCCGATGTATCTTTCCCATCTTTCCCTTCCATTCTCGTCTGGCCCCACCACCGCCCCTCCTTCTTCGAGACCGATCCCTAAATCCGGAGACGAGACGACGTCAAAGAGATGGAGGGACTCGACTCGAGATGATCAACTCAACCCGACCCGACTCACCATTGCTCTTGCGGCTTTGTCCTGACAATTCTTCAAACGACGCAAGGACGACGTGAAGAGACCCCTCTTCTCTTCCCGCGTACCAACAAAAGTCTCCATCTCCCACCCATCCCCTCCAGCAATGACGAATGGCAACCGAAACCATCCAGAGGAGGAGCACAGACGTGGCCAAGGCAGCGCGGCAGCGACGTCTATCAAATCAATCAAACCCACGCTGGCAGATAGTTGGCACTGACTTACATCTGCTGCCGAGGCTGAAGGAGCTTTTTCGTCCAATGTCTGTTGCCTGCTGCATCGCCACCGGCCGTCAATGTTGTCGTCGTCGTCGTCGTCGTCGTCTACCCACGCATTCGCACCGCACGTACACGCGCGCGCTCGCACCAACCATTGAGAAGTTGGCGAGGCATTCAGTCGCACATCAATGGGGACGACGACAATTACTGGAGGAGGGGGGGAAAAAAACTAGGTGCCACGGTGCACCGTGATCTCCGCCGGACCCTGGTCGCCCGCCCTCGGAATGTTTGTGTCCCGTTGGCGATCCCTGGTACAATCGGCGGATGGCAGCAACTTGGCAGCGAATTGGCACCGAGGCCGTGCTGATGGGATCAAATAGGATCTGCGGCTCTTCTGGCCCAGAAAGATACCACACAGTGGGGGCAGCCCATCCTTCCAGTGGCCAGCCAGCCTCGCACACTCGCCCTATTCATCCCTGGAGCCTGTCACTTTATTACGTCTCTTAAGATCTACGTAATTTGTATCGACATCTCAGCCCGCCCCGCGGCCACGATAATCAAGGCCGTGTGTATGTGATAAAGAAAAGAGAACCCGGAGTCAAAAGAAGCAAGCTGACAGGTACACCAGGGACCAGTCGTTTTCAACCTGGTTGATCAAGGTACCAACAGATGCAAACCAGATCTACGGATAGGGCGAACGATCGAAGCAAACTTGGTCATGGAGCAACAGGCAGGGAAAACCAGCCAGTCGTTCTCCAAGTACGGATATAGTATCTGTCAGTAACCCGGTGCCTTGTCTCCGTGGCACCCACTTCGTAATTAACCACACAGGTGTTGTACGCACGCATGGACGATGCCGAGTCCTCCATCTCAACTCGACCAATCGTGGGCCTAGGGAGGATGAGAGGCGTTGTCGTCCGAGGCGCCGGCGCAGCTACCAAGTCACCGTAGACCGTTTCAGACTCCCGCCCAGTGAGAACCACGACGTCCACCAGTAGGGTGATGGCCTGGTCCGCGGCGACCCATATCCAGAATGCACCAGGAAGACTAGACCCAGCCATACGGGCCGTTTGCAACCACAAGAAAAAGACGTTGGATCGTTCGGGCAAGCCGACACCCGTCACCCGTCACCCGCATCACAGCGTGCAGCTTGAGAAGGGAAGAAAAAAACGGGCAGCCGCTCCTCCTGCACTTTTCGTTCTACGTATGCAGATCTTGCATCGGTTCTCCTCCTTGTCGTCGTCGTCATTGGTCTTTGATTACTTTCTCAGCACGCATCGTCACCGGTGTCTTCCTCCAAGTTGCATCCATGTCTGTGGACTTCATTTGCACCGTAGCAATATGAATGAGCAGAGATGGAGGAACGAAAGGGTTTCCAGGGCCTTCATCAAGGGAAAATAAAATGAGAACATGGAAAGTACGTGCGTACCATACGGGCGAAAGAGACCGTTGCTGTCTCCACATGACGAGAGGGGAAAAAAAAGTGTGTTCGTACTCCGTACACTACGGACGGATGTTTAAACCAAACCATACTAACCACAAGGACATGGCAGTTCTTCGCTCGCTCTCCCACGCAGTTTGTGAGCATCCGCAGGCGGGCCAGGGGTTCAGCAGCTGAGAGACCTCCTTGGCGAAATGATTCCACATCACATCGGAAGCCCGGCGATCATCTGCGTTACTAGGATCCAATCTCAACATGAATTCGGTGGAGGGTGTTCTGGGGGGGGGGGGGGAAAGGGCAGCGGGGGACCTAGGCGGTTCTTGGCTGCCACTGCGACGCTGTGGGAATACGGGTGCCGTTGCAGTTGGTGATCATGCCCGAGAGGGTTAGACGGGTTTTGGTGGTCAATGAGGAGACGGGAACGAAAGAAAAAGGGGGGGGAGGGGTGAAGTCAAGTGGAAACCGGTGTACAGAGAGACATGAGGGACACACCAAATTTCATGGGGGGGGGGGGGGCAGCAGCTGGATAAACGATGTGAGGTTGAATCTGAGATGCAATTCCACCTGGGTCCAGCCGATTTTCTCAATGGAACAGTCCCTACGGAGTGTTCAGTATCCGTAGGAATTGGGTTGGATCCGTACGGATACAATGTAATATAGAGTAGCATTCGTAAGATAGACGACTCTGGGTCGGCACGGCCATGGAACATGTTCGCCCCATGGCCGGCGCCCCGGGCCAATGGGCTCCCGTCGATCAACGGTCGGCCAGCGGCATAAGCGCAGGCGAACGGGGACAAGGGGACTGGGAGCTGGGAGACGACTAGGATGGTGCCAGCTCTCATAGCGGGAAGCCTCACGAGCAGGGGTGAGCGAGGCCGTCGCCATTTTAGAAAGCGTAAGCAGAGTGCATGCGGTATATGGGGATATGCTCCGCTCTCCAGTACGTAAGTACGGAGCACGAATACTTGATCCCCAGACCATCGAACAAGAGAAGGAGAGTGGGATTTGCAGAGAAGTTCTGTATTCTTCGGGACTACACCAACGTAGCTACCTACGAATATCCGCACACCGCACACGGCGTACGGGGAACACACGAATACATGGTGAACACCACGCGACAGGGGAGAGGCGTGGGAGGAAGCAAGCAAGCACAGGCAAGCTTCAATTCCAATCTCAATCTCAGCCCGACAACAGGGGGACAAGGGTCGATGGGAAACAAAACTTGGCCTGTCCATCATCCATGAAGCACCAACCAACCCGTTACCTTACGAATACAGGCTATTTGTACCTACCCACCGCCTCTTTGGCCGCATCACACACCTGGTACGAAGTACACACTCGCACACTCTCACTCCCGGTCGGTGCTCCGCATGCGCAGCATCATATCGAGATTGCAACGTGCCAACCCACCGGCCAGCCACCCAGCCCTTCAGCCGTTATACGGGTGCCTGCTGTCTCTCGCCCCTGGACTGGGTCTCTTGTGTGTCTGAGACAAGAGGCTAGACCAGGGCCAGGCGGGTAAGGTATTTGCAATTGGCTCCCCGTACGTAAGGTAAGGTGCGCGGGTAAGGCCCTGAGAGGTGAGTCCTGAGTCCTGACACGTCAAGCGAGATTCCCGTTGGCGTTGCTTTCTGCTGTGCGCGTCGTTTCCGTCTTGACACAACAGGACATCCCAACCGACCGCTCTCTCTCTTTCTCACATCAGACTCGTCATATCTGATGGACTCTGACTGTGGAGTGTAGACAGCTTCTGCTGCCGTTGCAGGCCTGCCATGGACACGACAGGGTGGTTCCTGTGGTGGACGGAGTGCTGTAGAATCCATTCTGCCCCATCCATTGTCCGCACGTCATATCCGCTCTTGACTTGCTTTACCTAACCAGACCTTTCCTTCCTTGGATAGCTGTGCGAACAGACGGGCCTCCCGATCTTGCAGCTGCGAGTCTGCGGCCTGCCTGCCCCGTTGCTGCTCTGCGAGGTAACCGCACGTACGGTGCAGACGTGCATAGGTACTGCCTGCCATACACAGCACTAACACTGGACAACATGCTCGCCAGAGAAGACCGTTATTTCCTTTTCTTAGCCCCTGCCGAACATTGTTGATTAGTGACCACCGACGATACGTGCACGCATCACTGCATACCGACTCGCAAGTTCCCGTAGGGCAACAGGTTACCCGTTCACGCCGTTGTCTTTCCTCGAGCACGTACGCCCGACATGCGTATATGTAAGGATACGTATCTGTACTATCGTGACTTACCTACAGCCCAGCCCGCCCGGGCTGGTTCAACGTAACTGCCAATACCTAATAGTACTCACTACTCAGGGCGAGAAGGCAAGGTGTGTTAATGATTGGCAACACGCCCCCGTGTTCCTCCCTGTCCTAGACACACGATACCCAGCATGTTTGTTTGTTTGTTTGTTGTGCAAAGACTGAGATGGACAAACAGGCCGGCCCCCATCCCATCCCATCCCATGGTAAAGGAACACAATCCCATCGAACCCCAAGTTCCAGATCAACTGCAAATGCAAATGGGAATGCAACCTCGACTGCATTGGTAAACCACGCCCCCACCCCCCCCCCCCGGACCCGATGGTTCCACGACAGGGATGACAAAAACAGTCTCTCCAAAACTTGGTCCCTCACCGGTTCCCAGACCTGCAGAACGGATATCACTACTCATATCCGCGGCTGTGGTTCACCCCGATTCGATCTCGGCGTGCAACAGACAACAGGAAAAAGGAACAGCAACCGTCACAGCCAGATAATGTGAGCCAAAATCTTTGTCATTCAGGAACCACACAGCCCAGACATGATGGAGAGATCCACCTTCCACTCTCCCACTCTCCCACTCTCCCACCCCGCTCGCTCGCTCTACTTGCCGCCCTCTTGCTGCAGGACGTTTACGAATACTTGATCGGCGCGGATGAAGCACCTTGCCCTGGCAACTTACTTCTTGTTTTCGTTCCTGTGCATACGGTAGGTATACTCCGTACGGATTACCCATGTTTCGAAGAAGCCTCACAGCCTCAGCCTCACTTCCCAGCTTCTTCCCTGGTTTCTCTCTTTCCTACCAAGTTACTGTGCTATGCTTGTTCTTTGTCTGATAGCGCATCCGTGACTTCTTGTCTCAACCCGTATACGAACGGAAATCTCAGGTACCTTAGCCTCCTGATCATCGCCGGACGTAGCATCCAAATAATGCATCTCTGTAATTAGATGCCGACCAGATTTTTCTCACGAATATCATCTCCCGAGACCCTTGCCAGCTAAAAAAGGGCGTCAGCACGTAGTTTGTCCTTGTTTTACTCCAGCTGGTTAAAGCCACACGCCTCTAGTAACGCCACATTTCACGGAGCTTGGCTCCGGTACAAGAGAGACCCTAGACACTAGTCCCAAATAGACCTGCGATCAAGTAGAAAAGCCGGTAGAGCGAACAGAGCGAGACAGGCTTGGTGAAGCTATCTTGGGCGCAAATTCCATCATGACAAATATCGCCCCACCCTGGTCCTTCCCAACCCTGACGTGTGTGAGTGTCGAGTCAAACAGTCAGTGCCAAGAGTGCCTCTTCCGGGTGAGCTAAAATCCCATAGTACGTACTCACGTACCTGGTCTGTAGGGCAAAATGACAAGAGACGATGGTCAGTGCCAGAAAGCGACGACAGCATCACATCTCACTATTACATTGCCATCGACGCAACACTCTCTCGCACGTACTCATCCAGCCACACCGTCAATGCAGGTCCCTACTGCGATTACCACCCGTCAATCACCCCATCGAGCCGCCGCCGCCTACCTACTTGCATTGAGCTGAACCTCTGCTATCGATAATCACGGTAGACTATCAACTTGAGCTGATGACGAGAAAGGAGAGACAGGAAGAGGTAGGGAGTGAGGAAAGGAGACAAGTGGCTGCATCACGACGCAATTACAGTGAAACTACACGATACCACCAGACGATGGCGCGCGTCAGCCGCAGCTCAATGTCTCTTTCAAGGCGCCAACATCCCACAGGTGTCGCACTCTTTGCCTCGCGGTACCGTTCGTCGCCAACTACGCTAGAGGAATTTTAGCATGACTTCATGCCGTGTGCACAGATATAACAAAATACCATTGGTGCCTTTCCCCCTTCTCAAAATCGCGATACGAAGTCACAGTCACATCTACACTGCCACCGTCTCCTTATTATGCGACTGACCAGAATTGAAGTCACGAAGTGAACTGAACTATGCGTCTGAAGGGAACAAAATAATCGGGGAACCGGCTCAAGCCACGACTCTGGTCCGAATCACAATAGTGGCGCTCGGTCAGCCGCACAATACATGACAGCATTTGTTTGACTTTGGTGTGGTTTATCAGATTTTCCTGAAAATTTGTCATTCTTTTTATTTTATTTTTTACTTTCCAACGTTTGGGACGCGAAGAGTTTCTTTTTTATGGTTTTACGGGCCCAAAGGACCCTTGGGGCTCTAGCTGTCCAACAAACAAATTGGTGTCTTGACTCTTCACACGGACTTGACATGCATTGACACTCGCGGGTTGTACGACCCGGGTTCCGACGGCACAGACATGGAAACAGACGACTTCAAGGAGGAGGAGGAGGAGGAGGATGACGACGACAACGACATCCTGAAAAAGGGAAACATCAGACTCACGGCATGAATCACACAAATCCGATGCCATACGCGGCAGCAGGCAATAGACGTGTAGGTTACGCCAACCAAGGTAGATAGTTAATGCAATTGTCCTTGTGCGGTGCCTCGCGGCTTGGCGATACACATTAGCTAACTAACGACCTTGTGTAGCAGGCCGTCTATGCTCGAGGCTACCCTTAACGCCTCTATTTGCACTTGGATCCCCAGGGTCCTCGAGAGCCGCAGATTGTGAGCACCCTTCCACGCGGAACAACGCCTTGAAACCTTCTCTGCTGGGAGATATTCCTCTTGTGTCAGACCCTGAGGTGCCACGCCGTGCCGTGCCCGGGGGACGTTATACTTCATCCACCGAGCCGATGAGGTTTTGTCCAATAAGCACGCCCTCACGCAAACGGTTGTCCCCTGATTAAGCTATACATGGTGGCTATATGGCAGCCAATACGCGAGAAGCAAAGAAGAACGGCTTGAAGTCTCCGACCAGTTGTGACTTTCTGCGTCTAAGACGCCCTTTCAGACATCTAGGATTGAGAGAGAGAGAGAGAGAGAGAGAGAGAGAGAGAGAGAGAGAGAGAGAGAGAGAGAGAGAGAGAGAGAGGCTTCCATGGCGAACATGCCATCCTGGTTCACATTGCCTGTCATCTTTCCATTTTCCTTTCTTCATTCTCATCCAGTGGTGATGATGATCTCGGGATGGAATTACAATCCGTGGTCGATATCAGTCTTGCTATGAAAGAGCGTCGTTTCCACAACACTATCCAGTTGCCAACTGAGCCATCAACGCTGTTGATGGCCATGTGAAGTCACTCAAGAGTCAACTAGAGGCGGGAAAAGGAGGTGAACTTTCCCTCGGTCTCCTCTACCTAGTCGTCCATTCGACATCCTTTAACCCGGATGTCAGAGGCTATCCGTACATGAGTAGGACCAAGACTCTAACAGTGCTGCCTTAGTCAGACGAGGTTCGAAGCCGCTCTGGCGATGGGTGCTCAAGAGGTTCGTTGAGCGAATGAAATAGCGACTCGCAACCATTGGATGCGGTCATCCCCGGCCCCGTCAAGCCGTCGCGCAATACAACATGCACCTGGAAGGATGCAATCGCCGGAGGCTTGGGCAGTCCTAGAGACACCGCAACGGTCTACTCACGATCAAGGTCCTGGCCAGACTTCCAGGTAGCCACGGTTTAAAGCTAGACGAGTGGAGAGAGAGAAGACTCTAGGAGGCCTGGGATTGGGCTAGAAAACCACCCGACAGAATGACCCAGGAATCTGGTAACAAAACGCCTTTCGCTAATCGACCGGCGTTCAAGGTTACAAGAACCGGTTTCGTTTCCCTTTTCCCCCTTCTTGACTTTTCATCCGTCTACACACCCTCTCTTCCCACTCCCCTTCCCGCGTCCGGCCGTGTCCGTGTCCGTCCATCTCCGCGGTGCGCGCGCAGAATGGCTTCTGCTTTTGCTTGGGCAAAGGGGCGGGCCTCTCCTCCGGAGTAAGTGACCGCATCGGTGCAAGTTTGTTTACCCTCTCTACGTCTCCTCGCGACTTTTCTCGGTCTTCCGCTAATAGAAATGCATTCCCCTCCGTCCGCCCCCCAAAGACTGGGCGAGGCTAGACCCCCCCGGTCTCCCCCAGTCTAGAAGTCTAGACTGTCGGCTTTTCTATACATATGTTGAGTCCTGGGCGCTAGCGGGAGTTTAGTAGCGTTCCGTTGGTTTTTCTCCGACCGCCGAGAGCGCAGAGAGCCCCCCCCCCCCCCGGCTCTCCCGACTGTTTATGGCTTGGTTGGGGTCTTCCTGTGGTCTTTCCTTTTCACTAGTCCGTTGTTTAGTAGTGGCCCCTTCCCATGCCCGATACCGTTCCGCCGGCCGCCGTGCCGGATATTGCTTACTGATCTGGGGTTGGGCGAGGAGTTTGTCTTGATACCTACCCAGTGTTTTCATCACATCACATTTTTTGGGGGTGTATTTGGAATCGACCACTCTTCATCAGAAGACTTCAAGTGTTGCATGGTGTGACAACCTATCAGGGCGGGTTGTCTTGTGGTAGCATATAACATCTCATCAAGCGTGCCGGGAACGGGGGAATATTTGTGAGTATATGATATACGACAAGTGACAAAAAAAGAGGCCTTTCTCTTCCTCCTTTGGCCCGGACATTTCGAGCCATGAGCTTGCACACATCCATCCGCGTTCGGCCCGTTGCACACGGCCCGCAGTCGTATCCTCTTTCCTTCCACGGCCTTGGCCTGGTGATCTGTTCAGGGGTTTGGATTCAATTCTCCCCCCTTTGGACCTTCGCTTCGCGAGCTTCTCTCCGGAACCCTGGTAGTTGTTCAAAGCAAGGGTCATGGTTTTCGCTCTCGGTGGAAGTCGAAGCCCAAAAAAAGAAGTAGTAGTCTCCGGGGTGGGCAGGCAGGCCCAGGGAGCTCACGTGGCATATCCATTTTCCCTTTCCAAGTTTGGAGCCTGTTACGGAACTTAACAGCCCATTCTGGTCTGGTACAGAAAATCAACACGCCAGCTTTTCCTTCCCACAGAAAACGGCTTCATGCAAGCGCGAGTAAGGAGTCTTCGAGGAAGGGGGGGGGGGGGGGGGGCGTAAGTTCACCATTCATCCGATGGACCACGTCATGTCCATGATGGGCTCGATCTAGACTCTCGTTCCATGGGTTATGGGCACGATTGACACACATAGAGGGACGATTTGCAGCTATTTCATGCGAGGCAAGGAGAGAGGAGAAGAGAGATGTCTACATGGCCTTGATACCTACCGTAGCAAGCGTAGGCTGCCCTGCCTCCTCGAGCAAGTACATCCTGCTAAAAACTCCGCCCTTTCGGAGCAAAATACCGCAACCATCACAACCACATAATATCTGCTTCTAGCCTCTGGACCCCACCCGCTTCAATGCCTCCTTTGCTGCTATCTGTGCTTGATTCGCGTGTGTCGTACTTCGTTCCGTTGAGCTGGTTCTGCCGTGTCCACTGGCCTCATCGCTGGAGGTTCTCTGGTTATTGCTCGAGGACTCGTGGGACGATTTGTGGGAGCGGGAGCTTCGCCGTCTATCTAGGAGGCTAGGTCTTGTGGCCAGCCTGCCGCCTTCTGCACCAATTTGCTCTTCCTCAGAGCGGGTTCCGAGGGTATTGGCTTTGCCTTTGCCTAGCGACTCCTGTGTATCGCCGTGAAGTATCTGGTCTCGCTGATTCGAAAGCCCTGCAGTGACTGATGCCATCGAAGCTTGTTTGTCCGACGAAAGGGGGCGCTCGAGAGGGAAAGCCCCGGGGCCGCATAAGTAGCCATCGTTTCCGTAGGCAAAGTTAGTAGTGCCTGCCAGGGCTTGCAGCTGGACCCTATCTTCTCCAGCATCGAAAGAGAAGTCTCTCCTGTGGCGGCGGACCCCTGAGGTTCTACGGGCAGTCGTGGCCGTCATGCCATCCGGGTCAGTACCCATCGGCCGCTCATCTGTCCGTATGACCGTCGCGGCCGAATCCATGCCGGCACCGGGTGTGCTATCATGCCGATAATGTGCATCGTCATGCTCAATCGTTCCGGTTGCGGCGGTTTTCATTGCGGACGATTCGGGGGTGATGCTCTGCGCCGTTTGTGCTGCTCGACGTGATAGTCGAGACTTGGTAGACTCCAAGCCAGACAACTTGGCTTTCTCCTGAACCGATGCTGACTTGTACGCTTCCTCCTCCTCTGAACTGTCCCATGCCACGTTGACCGGCGGGAAGAGGCGCTTCTTCTTCCCTCGTTTCGAGGCCCGTTGCTGTCGTCGCTCAGCCTTTCTCAGCCCCTTGCTCAGTTCAACATCGGCGTTGTCATCCAGATTAACTTGCATTGACACTGAGCTATTAGAATCTCCACGGTAGACAATGAGAGGGCAGGCTTTTCTCTGTACTTACAGAAGGTTCGGTGGTTCAGGCGGGGACTTCCAGAGCCCACGGAGACCCGTGGATTATCCAGGCTGTCAGCCTTGTTGGGGCTGTCATCGCCTGCGCGTACCTGATTAGCAAAGGGGATAAGAGTGCTCGCCGCTGTTGAAGTGTGATGTACCTTTCTGGGGACTCTCCTTGGCCTTCTCGATCCTGGCCTTGAAGAGTCGAGAGGATCTTGCGCTTCTGTCGACGAGACTGCCAGACCTGGCCAGGACCACTGCACCGACACCTGCAGGGGCTACATCGACGAGGACGAGTTCCATGCGTTTAATCTCAGCGCGGAAGTCGGCCTCTTTCACCTCCCATTCCTCAGACATCTTCGTGAATTCTTCGAGACTCTTCAACTTTGTCTCCTTTTCCTCTGCGAGCTCCTGCTCTGTCTTCTTCAGCCGCTCCTGCAGGTCCCAATAGCCCTCCAACAAATGCAAGATGTAAGAGTTATACTCTCTGGGAACCGGATCGAGGACGTTCTTGGTCATCATCGTGTAGTGTAGAGCATTGATCATCTGCTCCAGAGACAGGGCACGTTCTGTCTCATCTCGCTCTTGATACCATACTGTCTCGGCTGGCTCGGTTGGCTCTGCTGGTGATGGCGACAGCCGATGAGAGGACGACTGCGAGCCGTCTGATCTGATGCTTGGGCAGTTACTCGTTCCCAACCTAGCAGCACTCAGAACATCGAGACTCGCAATGCGGGGGATGGGCCTCCACTGGCGTGATCGGATAGATGGAACACCGAGGTGTACAGCAGATTCTTCTTCATCTGGGGGCAGATTGCTCAGGTTAAGCTCTGATCTTCTTCGCCTGGGAGGCAGCGGTTTTGACCATAGGAAGTCCGCCATGTCGGTTGATAGCGGAAATCCTTCGACGGCTAGGCTATGCTGGTGATGAGGTGTGTCAACGAATCGGTATCGAGTACCGCGGGGTCAAGAAAACCAACGTAGTGAGGTGCAACGAAGGCTGTGAGTTTGCAAGGAGCCCACAAGAGACGTGGAATTAATGATGTTGTCCAGTGACCGTGTGACGCGCGCCTCGATTATTGTTGACGACCCAAGTTTGCCTTCTTGGAAAGGTGAATGTCCTGCTGAGATGAGAGGACAGAAGAGCGTGCGGCTTCTCTGTGAAAATCACCGTGAGTGATAGTGAAGTGAAGAGTAAGATATGAAGGTGAAGTTTGGATGAGATGCCGCGATGTATGCGGACGGGAGGAAGAAGCGGGCAAGAGCGGACGAGGGATCGAAGTCAGGCGCGTTCCACTGGTTGGAAGCTGCCAGCGCATCAGACCAGGCATGCCTTCCTTCGTTGCTACTCGATGAGAGAACTTCAAGAAGGGGCAGGAGCGCCTCTTGCCCTGCTTCGCCGCGGCTCCCCAAACAACGTCTTCCTTCGTCTGATTCGTACCGATGTTCTTTTCCTGAGGATGAATACACAAGAGGCGCCCTCCAACGTCCAACGAAAGCTCGAAAGCATGGAAATGTGCCCATGCCTCCCTTCCTAGCTGTAGACGCGTCACAGTTGAACGGGCGTCAAATCCAATGCAAACTCCTGCGGGAACCGTGAGAACTCTGGCGAGTCACCATGTACGCGGCCATCTAGATAGATTCACACACACAATACCCAACCTAGAACACACCAGTTGCTGCAAAAAAGTTCGTCTTCTACCGCGCTGGCCCATGGCGAAATTTCAGACCTCTATGGTATCTAATGAACAGCGCACGCCGTCCGCTGTTTTTCCAAACTCGTCGTGAAGATAGTCTCTTTCGTCCTGCCAACTGGAAAGATGTTTGCGTACTCGCCCAAAGTGTTGAAGCGCTACGAGAACAGGTCCTCGGCTTTCTGCCGCCGACGGCCACGGCCCTCCAACTTGTCGGCAAAGAGTTCTTTTCCAGTATTACCGCCACCTCCAAAGCGGCTCGGGAACAGCTCCTTGACGTTCGCACCCGCCGCGCCTTTGATGGAAAATCCAGCACCGGAACTCGTTGTGTCGGTTCTGTCCCGATCGAATAAGTCCTTCTTGCCGGCGCGATCGTTGCTCATGCTCATCTTTTGCTGCATGATTCGCGTAGCTTCATCCGCGCCGTCCATAACCCTGTCCATATGCGTCTTGCCCATCGACGAGCCCTTGGTGGGAAACAATTCCCTGGAAGTGTTGTCCTCGGCCAAACGATCCCTGATACCGGATGCCCTTTCCCTGTTGTTTCGGTTGCTGGCCCTCGGCGCGCGTGCTGCCTCCACATCCATTGCTGCGTCACCGTCGAGATCCCGCATGGGTGAAGCAGAACGATTCCGTTGTCGCTTTCCTGCTCCTGATAACCGACTAGGGAACAGCTCCTTTTCCTGATTGCGAGACGAGTAGGACCGCTCTTCGCGCGAAGTCGAGTCTCTTGAGCGAGATCTCGGGTGACGTGCTGGCCTGCGGTCTGCCAGTGTGTCCTCATCGTCGTCGTACATGCTCGCGTGGAACACCTCGGGGCTCGAGTCTCGGTCGCGTTGATTTCTTCCACGGCCGTTGCGTCGACGGTCATCTTCGTCCCGACTGCGATATCTGTTCCTGTTTCCCTCACGTCGTCTTCTCTCCTCTGGGTCAAATTCGGGGTGCAGCAGGTAGAATCGACTTCGCTCGGCGGCGCCTCGAATCTTCCTGTCGGAAACCACGGCGAACCGAATCTGAAGATTGACATCTGGGTGGGATGTGACTGCCTTGGCTGGAATCGTCTCTTTGGGAGACAATTGAGTAACATCGGCGATTTCGATGGCGCTCAATGCTGCTAGAGCCTCCTGCGCCGTACTTTCCGACCCAAAGAGTAGGTTTGCGGATTCATCATCGATCCACTCAACTCTCTCTGGGGGACCAAAGTGACTCTTCACATAGTTTTTGATGTCATCCGTGGTCAATGTGTCCAGGCCTCGAATGTGTACCTTGTTCCGTACGATAGTTGAATCTTCTAGGTCGCGTTCGTTCGAGGGAGACGGTGCTACGGCGGGTTGTGCGATGCTCTGTTGACGTTGTAGGTTAGCAAGCAAGCAGATGAGATGCGAAAGGCTCCGTCAGTCACGCTACGTACTGTGTTGTCACCAATTGTCGCCGTCGGAGGTGCAAAACCGTCGGCGATATCGTCCATATTGATATCGTAATCCATGGCGATCCCGGTTTTGATTTAATATGCGACGGTATGCGCTTGTGTTGTGGAGGGGCGAGAATGAAGAAGCAGATCGCGAGATCCTCGACGCGCTCGCGAGAAATCAAGCTTGTTCGGCCGTAATGGAGCACTTCGAAAGGGCAGGCGGAGAAGCGGTTGTTGTTTCCTAGACTCAGAGGTGGTAGGTTTCTAGAGGAAAGGGTTGGCTCAGATTTAAGAAAAAGTAAAGAGGAAGTACGTGGTCAAAGGACTATTGATCAACCCGACGTCTACTCGACGGAGCTTGGAGCTTCGGCCGCTTAGTGTTTGTGGAGAATGAGGCTGACCGTGCTGAGCGGCACCATTTCCACTTTTGGCTTAGTTGATACGGGGTGGCAGACACTTTTTTCGGCACCTCCCGGATCTCACCGGCTCCGAGTCCTGCCTTGCCAGCCATTTCAACTTCCGGGTGGTCCGAATATCCTCCGATCCGGCCTTTTCCGGCAAACCAAAATGCATTTCACAGGCAGGAGCTATCAATTTTGCGCAAATAACAATCGGCCTTCTACACCGAAAGTCTGCAGTTGCATTGCACCTCAAATTAAGCACAGCAGTGTGACAGATTACTTTTGTTCAACAGACCCAGACTATCCTAGACTATCAACTAAGCTACCCAAAGGACTTTTTGTCTCTTTCCGCATCTCCGAAGCCCCTGTACATATGTCTGAAACTGACAAAAACAGTGCTTCTTTGTGCCCTCAGGCGTACATCAATGAAATGGGTATAAATGTCCTCTATCAGGTGGATCGACCTTCTATCGTCTCGAAAGACCTCGTTCGTGAAGCATTGGCGCCCGCGCAACATTCGCCACTGCTGCTTCGAACAGATGGCCTTGGACGCCAGCCACTCGTCTAAAATGCAGTAAAAACAGATCCCACAGGCCAAAGCTAGGCGGCGAAGGGGGAAAGTAATGGTAAGGAAAAGAGACCAAGTGTCTCACACTGTCTCCAAACGCCTGCGCGATTCAACTAGACTAGGTAGGCAAGTGGTCCGGGGTGTCTTGGTTCGAGAGCCGTCGGAATCGCCGCCTGTCGTTGCAGTCGTTAAGCCAGCTGTCCGCGACATCTCGGATGCCGCTCGTTTCAAGTTTGGGAGACTCGGAACAATGTCTCCGGCGGAAGGTCGATCATGCTCTTCCATATGGTCGTCTTCAACTGGGTCGTTTGGATCCAAGAAATGATCGTAAGTCCAGCAATTCTCGAGACCTTCTATGAATATCGGAGAATTTCGTAGAAAATGCCATGAAAATTTGTCCTGGCGCATCGCTATATATAGAGAATCGATCTTGCCGTTGGCCTCGCAGACACCGCAGAATCTCTTGAGAAAGTTGAGATCATAGTCGCAGTCGACGAGTCTCGAGTCCAGTGGCCTGAGCATGGGAAGCCCTTGGAGCTTTTCTGCGTCGCAAAGCTTGGCCTGTAGAGGCATCCAGGATCGTCCTCTGAGCAGGCTGCCGAAAGACTTTGTAACAGCCTCAACGAAAGAGTCACTATCTGGGCCGCCAACTACCACAGTGCGGTGAAGGCCTCGGGATAAGCAGCGTTTGTAGGCGTTGGTGTCTCTTTCGAAAGGGAAAGGCTGAGAGGCTGTCGGCAGAAGTGAGATATGAACTGTCCAGGCCCCGCAGTTGCTTGAACTGATGTTGGAATCAGCGGCGCTCATGGCTGGCGAGATATGGGCAGCTGCGTGCGTGTCACTTAGATGGACCCCGAACTCGGGCTGTGGGTACAGCGTGGCTACCAGCGGCGGCGGTTGCGGGTTGGAGGCCATCACGACGTCTGACCGTAACAGGGTTGTTTCCTCTGTCGTGTCCGAGACTTGGCCACCTCGACTGGCCAAAGAATCATGATCCGCCTCCAACTGTTCCAGTCTCTCTTCGATGCTCTCGTCGGCGTCGAACAGCTCCATTTGTCGATTGGTGACGCTTCCCAACTGTACGTCAACACGTTCCATGTGTTCTGACTGAGAACGTAGGGTTTCCCGAAGATGACAGGTTTGGCGCTCAAGCTGCTCCACAGACTGCCATACTCTGTTGATATTTCGATAAGAACCCTTGATTTCCTGACCTATCTCTTCACGACTCTTGTCGACGAGATCTTCCAGCTCGCTCACCCTGGCAACAACGGTTCCAAGGCCACCTTGTCTCTGCTGGTCAAGTTGGTCTTCGAGAGCCTGAAGTCGCTGCTTCAAAAGCTCAACCTCCTCTCTGGTAGATGATGGTTCTGGGGTCTTGACATGGTAGCAGGCCATGTGTCCACAGTCGCAACTGGCACCGGGCGTGGATCGGTTCAGAGAAAAGTGAACGCAAGCGCATCGTTGGCCTTTGATGCCAGGGACCAACAATATATAGCGGCACTGACCCTGGGGCAGAGATTTCTCATCGACGCGGCCAGTTGGGCCCTGCAACGGCGAGGGAGATGAAGTCGTCGACATGAAGGGTGAGTTGAGGCTGGTGTTCTAAGTGGCAAGCCTTCTTCAAATGAGACCAGCGGCTGCTAAAACAGCAGGGTAGAGTAGAGTGGGACTACAGTCGAGCGTGCCAGTGACTATTAGGGCGAATTAACTCAGAGAGGGCGAGCGGGAGACACTGGATACGATGCAGTGAAGCTGAATGGTTGAGCCATGGAATAGATGGCGGATGTTGATAGTTGAAGGCCAGCGATGGTGGTTGGAACTAGAGAAGACCAACCAAGAAGCAAGGGCTTGATAAGGTAAGGTAGCGAAGGGTGAGTAAACAGAAAGGGAAGCCGAATGTTGTGAGGGTTGGCGGGGACGGCTCTTTAGATAGCAGGCCAAAAACCGGGAGGTGGACCGGGACCGGGAAGATCAAGGCGTGGGTCTGGGCGAAGTGCCTAGATTCGGGGTTCGACGTCTGGGGTAGAATACCAGGAACCGAGCTGGGACGTGCGATACGCGACGAGATGGGTATCTCGTCGTACAGCAGAAGAAGCACGGGATGACGGGGCCAGCGGGGCGGAGGAATGAGAATAAGATACGGATAGCGATGGCAGGACTTGCGATTGTGCGGGCAACATGTGTTGTGGACGTGGACGTGACTGTTTGTTGGTGCTGGAAGACAATGACTGTACTCCGTACTCAGTTTGAGCGACGAAGGCCGATGGGGATGACTGGGGCTGAGATTAGGAAGACTAAAGTCGGGAGAGTCATGGTACCGTAAGGCAGACAAGGCGATTGTAATACATGAGAGGCGGCGATTCAGGTTGAGAATAGGAAGGGCGAGGGTGAAGGTAGTGGGCCTCGAGAGGTGGACGGGCAAAAGTTGCAGACGTGGGCGGAGCGGAAAGGAAGTGGCATTGGATGGAGATAAAAAAGCGTGTCGTGTCGAAGGGGCAAGGGGGGGTGGGCAGGCCGCAGGGTGACAGGGAGGGGGGGGGGGGGGTCTAGTGGAGAGAAGCCGAGAAGGGGAGCGGTTTGTCAAGTTTTGCAGCACCTATTCGTTTGAATACACTCCCACAGTACATTCTGGACCAGGGGGTGTGGGATTTCCGAAGTGCAAAGGAAGGAGGCTTGGGAAGAGAGAAGACAAAAGATATGACGACAAAAGATAAAAAGTCAGGTAGGTAGCTTCCGTGGTGAGGACGGCGAGGCGAGGTCTAATTCCGTAGGGAGGGATGGGCGCGATGCAGCGCAGTGCAGTGCAGTGCAGATGGGCCATGTCAGATATCCGTAAATGATTCGAGGGCCGGATTCGTCAGGGCCGGGAAGAATGAGGGAATTGGAGAGTGAACGGGAAGGGGTCCAGTTCGTCGCAAAGTGCGAAAGGGCGAGGCTGGCCTGGTTAGGTTCCGGCTGCCCGTACGGCGTACCTCAGATGGCTCTAAGGCACTACTTACTTTTGTAGTTCCCGTATTCTCCAAATTCTCTCTCTCGCTGTCCGACCTCACCTCAGTATGAGTGTGCGAGTGTGCGAGTGTGCGGATACACTACTACATCATACGGGGAAGCGGGAAGCGGGAAGCGGCAGGCGGGAAAGTGGATTATTCGCGCGGGATTGGGGGTGAGGGGGCCAACTGGGGGAACGGGGGGGAAGGGGGGGAAGGGGGAGGGGCCGAGGGTATAATTTCATTCGCAGGGGAAACGTGAAGGTTGGGGGCTTACTTACCTAATCTAGGCCCACGGGTACGTTCATTCCATTCGCACTGGCCCCCTCCCCTGGAAAGTCAATCAAAGATACATCACCTGCGAACGGAAAGGTACCCGGCGTTTAGCTGGGAGACACTCGGAACTTAAAGTACCTCACTCCACGAGAGATACTTGCGGAAACTGGTAGGCAAGATAATAAACAGGAATCCCACACCACCAGGCGTGGCATGCCGCGCCGTTTTCGACATGACAGTTCAGGTTATCAATCCCATCACCTCAACCAACCCCCAAGCACCTCATGTCAGGGCCAGACCATCAACACCAGTGACACGGTGGCGAGATATTGCGCATATCTTGGGAAACTGCACATCCACAAGAGTCACGCGTAGAACAGGGACGATGATGGCTAACAGCATGGGAAAAAAAACCTACCTAGAAAAGGCAAGATATCAACGTTGGCCTTGACCTCACCCGACGCCCGCAGCCCGCACGCAATTCGCCGCCATCGTGCCGACATCTTCACTCGCGCCAGACCGTTGCCATGTGGTGCAAGACGGTAATTCCTGGAGTCGTCAAGGTACCCAAGGCAATCACCCAAGGAAAAGGAAGAGTCCTCCCACGCTCTCCCGTCGGCGCCCACCCATGTGCGCCCGTCAGATGGTCGAGAGACAGCCTCTGAGTGGTGGATGTGGGGGACCAACCAGATAAGACGCACTGCAACCATCAAAGTCTTACCAACCCAATGGAAGGCGCAGATATCCTCCATGTGTGCCTGCTCAGTGCTCTTACCTTGCGTGCTTGCACCCTGAGGACTACGACTTCCTGCTGCCCTTGGGTACCGGTTTCCGTGGGTATCGATTATTCACATGTGCAATCATGTCTTGTCCCCCTTCCACATCCTCCCGTGAGAGCATGGAACTGCTGCGGGCGCTGGTGAGCAGGGGTCCAATTGCAGCCGGCCGGTTCGTACTTGCAGTTAGCTACTCTGTATTCAACCATACTGGTTTCTGGCACTCGACACCTGATGGACCGAAATCGCTCAGTGGTCGGGTCTATCCTGAGTCTTGAGTCCCGACCATCTACTGACAATCACGCACCTCGTGACACTTGGTGGTGGGTGTTTATTAGGTAATTATGTGAGTATCTATACAAAGTACTCCGTAGCTACTAACGTTACTTTACCTTATACGTACCTTTCCATTGATCAGGAACGCGCGCACAAGAGACTTTAGGGTAGAGCCGCGTGGGTCACACCTGCCGACTGCTAAATCCCGGCACCCCGTAACGTCCTTTCCTTCTCAGCAAGATGGCATTACCGCCGACTTTCGGCCATGCGGTTCAAAACTTCAGATAGAGACCCTGCGATAATACAGCCTCACATGCGCAGATTGGGATTACTCTCTCTCTCTCTCTCTCTAGTGTACTGATACCCATGTCTCTTCTGTTTTCGAGACATCTTTCCCTTCCTTTGGGCTTACCACAACATTCCCACCTACCTAGGCAATGGGACAATGAGACACCGGTATTGCGACGATGCATCGCCCCGCCATCCGTTGCTGTGTACTTCGTACATATGGAGTAGAGACCTACCTCACCGATGCACATTCATGCTCTGCTGTGCAGCCTGTGTTATCTGCACAGATGCCGCCAATCGCCTTCCTATTTGCATCTCTACCTTAGTTTCATCCAGATCAACGAGACCGACCGCCCCGAGCTGCCGACGTCACGTCCTGCTGCTTTCGCAAAGTCAAAGAATAATGAATGTCAACCCAACTTGACATTATACGTCAAGGTACAAAGTATTTCACCGAGCGTTGGACACAATCGCGAGACTCGGTGAGACCTCCCGAGCATGCTATTGGTCAACTGTCTGCCATGGCGACTGGCTTCCCTGCGGAAACGCCATCCGATCCCGACCTTTATTCGAACCCAACGCGCCGACTGCCTCATCCTCACGGCCCATCCCAGACGGACAGACCAACCCCTGTTGGTGCTTGTAACCCTGGATTTTTGGAAGCCCTGCTTTGGTCCCTGGCCTGCCTGACCCGTCTGCCTTATCAACGATTCAACGCCTTTCTCGGTGGGTAACGGATGCCAACCCGATATGCTCGATTAACTCACCGCCGCAGCGCTGAGCGAGGCCGCCCATCATCCATGCTATCGAGACAAGGATGTCAAGCGTGGCACGCGTGGCAAGCTCAAACCACCTGCATTTGACATACTACGTATGCCAACCGGAATTTCCATGTTTGACGGTTTGCCAACGAGTTGGGTTTCTTTGATAACATGTAATTCGAACAGAACGGCAGACCAAATGCAAACCTTCAACCTCCTTTCTGACAACTAAGACCTGCGGCAGCCTGGCCGTTCGCATCATACCTCGAAAGGGCTCAATGTCGTTACCTCTACAAGTCAAAATGCGTGTTGCGCCTGTTGGCGTTTGATCGATGTGTTCATTCTGAAACCGAGCTGAAGCTATACAGTGGGATTGACAGCTCAGCTGTGCCTATTGTGTCTTGCTGTTCATTGTGGACTCTATAGGATTCATCTTCGACGCAGAGGTATTTCATTCTCTCGTGGTATCCACCGATTGTAGTCATCCGTGAAATGCCTGCAGACGACTGGGAAGTCCGTACCTACATGTCAGCAATATCGTGATGATAACGTTGGCGGAATCCAAGTGCCTGTGGCCTCTTTTGGTCTCCTCGCACATTTCCGACGCGATGATTCTCTCCCCATGTCTCGTCGAAGCTTTACTAGAGTTGACAAAAGGAATGCTGGTGCAGGTATTCCTTCCAGTAATCCCATAGCATTGCCGGCCAATCCGCCGATGATGTACCAGGATTGTTTGGTGCGGCGGCTACGGGACCAACCAAAATGCTTCATTTTCCGTGGTTCCTAACAGCGCGCACTCGGCCAATGGCCCAGCCTCGCCCATTCTCACAAATGTCTGGCATCCCCTCATCAAGATCGTGAGGAGATGGATTGGAAGTAGAGACGTCCGAAATGCAGCGCTCAACTCCGTCTGCAGATTGAAGCCAAAATAAGCCCGACTTGGCCAAATAACCAAGAGCTCAAGATGGCCGGCTTTGGCGACACCATCGACTCACTCTTGGAGACATATTCTAAGTGTCTGTCTTTACTGAAGGGTTTGAAAGGGGCGCGCAACAGCAGGCAACCTCGACAACTTCGAAGGAGCCTTCGCTCTGACAGGTCCAAGGTCCAAAGTGTATACTCCTCGAAGCTGTCCGTGGCCGGGACTCATCTTGAAAAGGGCGATGGTGCGTGTACTTGCGTGCCGAGACTTCGCAGACTCATACGCTAACATATTACAACAGCCGTGGCTCGATCTTCCGTGCGAAGAGTTATCAAGCGTCTGACGTCGGCCACGACTAACTTGCTTCATCTCATGACGAGAGGCCAGAACCCCGTCATTGACTACCAGTCGCTAAAGACTTTGTCCAACTCATCACGTGTTGACGCTGTCAAAGCGATCAATGACTTGTCACGAAGACTTAGCACCTCGTCCCTGAAGTCTACCTCGTCCGGGTCAAGCAAGAAGAGCAAGCGTCCGAAGAGGATACTTGCGGCAGACAGCAAGCCCAAGTTGAAGGACAAGGAAACCTCGGGGCGCAAATTCCTCAAGGCTACAGCGGAAGGTGCCGAACCAGAGCCGAAACCAGCAGAACCTGTCTATATGCAGCAACTGAAGGCAGAGAAACGCATGTCCATGGCGACGATGTCATCAGGGAGCACCAAGCTGGGCGAGATTCTGCCCAACAAGTTGCGACGAAGGCCGTCGGAAAAGCCGGTACCGATAGACCAGTTCAGTGTTGCGCCAACTTATCCGTTGAGACCTTTCCATCAACCGGAAGTCAAGCGCAAAAGGCTGTGGGGGTTATTCGGATGACGATGAAGTCGCGTCTTAGTGAATGGCGTTTGCTCCGTATCCTGGGAGCAATAGGATGAGGTCTGCATGAGGCACAACGTGTGAGGAAGGGTGAAAATTGGATCCGAACAACCATGGCGGGGAATAATGGTATGAGATATGATTCATGAAAGTAACGACACAGGCGACCTGCGACGCTGATGCAAGCGGATGGGCAGGCCAGAGATGGACATCAACAGCACACAGGTTTTGGCGATGGGCATAGCCTTGCGATCCAATCGCGGGGTAGAAGCAAATATATACAGATTGATGATGAAGGAAACCCTCGACCTAAGCCGCACAAAGCAGGGGACTTACAGCTACACGAAACAGAGACGGCAAAGTCGTGTGACTTCGAATCTTGTGATACGTTGTTGATTGTATCAATCAACCATGCCCACGTTGATGTCGGAAATGGTTAACACAATCCGCGCCGCTGGCAAAAAGCCACACTTAGAACAATAAAATAAAAGTAAAGTAAAGAAAGCCAACAGCCTTCAGGGCACTTCAAACCCCAAAGTAGTCTCAAGTACCACTGCACGTAATCTGTGTGGAGGGCTACAAGTGGGACACCTAGGCTGACAGCGCTGAACGTCACTGGCTCTGCCCCACCATCCACATCGACGTCGATTCCCCATCCACCTCGAATGGGCCCAAGCGTGTCTTCAACTCGATATCGCCTTTCGCAACGTGCTCACACGACGACGCCTGGGACGACGGCCGAACACCTCAACTCAATCGCTGGTTGTCGCCTGAGGTCTACCGCCACTGAACCGCCGGTTCTAGCTATAGAGGAGCGGCAGAACATGCAGCACCGCCCCTATTAAATCGCTCCTACACATTTCTCGCTGCCGACGCCGCCCCTCACCTCACGATGCCTTCGGATCCCGCTGCCAACCTCAGCGCCCTGCTGCGCGCAGCTTCCATCGAAGACCACGAAGAGGTCCTCAAGGCCGCCAATGCTTCTCTGAAAGCCTCCAAGACCGACATCGTCGCCCAACGCACCCGCGTTGTTGCCCTCCTCAAGCTCGACCGTTTCGACGACGCCCTACGTGCCATTGCCGACGGCGGCACCAAACTCGAGGACGCCAGCCTTTTGGAAAAGGCCTATGCGCTTTACAAGACGGGCAAGCTGCAAGAGGCCCGCGAGGTCGCCAATTCCAAGCCCCAGCGGAGTTTCCGCCATCTGGTTGCCCAGGTGGCCTACCGAGCCGAAGACTTCAAGGACGCGCTCGACGTCTATAGCAGCCTATTGGAGGACGAACAAGGAGAGGAGAGCGATCTCAAGATCAATCAGTTGGCGTCCGCCGCCCAGCTGGAGTGGAAGCTTTCCAATAGCCTCGACGGAGAGGACACGCCTATTCCCACTGCTGAGGATGCCGACACCTTTGAGCTTGCCTACAATGTTGCCTGTGGCATGATTGCTCGTGGCGAGCTTTCCAATGCCACGAAGCTGCTCCAGAAAGCCCTGCGCCTCTGCGACGAATCCGAAGAGCTCTCCGAAGACGACAAGAAGGCCGAGATGACTCCCATCATGGTCCAGCAGGTGTATGTCTACACTAGGTTAGGCAAAACCGAGGAAGCTCTCACGATCCAGAAGCGTCTATCCATTTCAGAGTGAGTTTACCCGAATTATTTCTAAAGCTTACTCGCTGACCAATCCGACCCAGTGACTCTGATGCTGAGTCTAAACTGATTGCGCTGAACAACACCTCAGCTCTTGCGACTGAGGTGGATAATCCGTATCTGGCCCAGCGCAAATTCGACACTGCGGCAGCTCTCACCAAGCAGGCGAAGCTATTCAAGTATCAAGAAATTCAGTTGGAGCAGAACAAGTACATTCTTGGCCTGCAAGCTCAAAAGTTTGATGGCGTGTATGAGAAGTCGTCAAAGGCACTTGCGAAGGCTTCGCCAACGGTATCTGTCGACACCAACGGCCTTTCAGCCATCAATGCTACAGCCTTTGCTTTGCGTCACTCCAAGGCGGTTGACGTAAAGGAGGTTCTCCCTCTGATTGAGAAGCGTCCCACAGATGTCGGCCTGCTCCTCACCATCATACAGCTGTACCTCACAGCAAACAACCCCGGTGCTGCGCTATCCGTCCTTGAGCGCTTCCTGCAGAACCTGGAGAAACAGGGCACATCAGAAGTGCGCTTCTCTCCCGGCTTGGTCGCCTTGACTGTCTCTCTCTACAGACAGCAGGGCCGCCACAGTAACATACGATCAGAGCTTGCAAAGGCATCGTCCTTCTGGGAGAAGCGCGATGGCCGCCATGTCGACTCCCTCCTCCGTGGCGCCGGCTCGGAGCTCCTTAGGTCATCTGAGCCCACGGACCTTGCAGCTGCCGGCGCTGCGTTCGAGAAGCTCTGCCAGAAGCCCACTGCGGACCCTGTGGCCGCCGCCGGCCTCGTGGCAGCCTTCGCCACATCAGACAGAGCAAAGGTGACACCCCACCTCGCTGGTCTGCCCCCTATCGACGATCTCCTCCGTGGAATCGACGTCGACCAGCTCGTTAGCGGTGGCGTCGCCACCCTCGAGGCCCCGGCCAGCCAAGCCAAGAAGCGCCGCCTCGATCAGCCCGCCGATGCAGGCAACAAAAAGAAGAGGAGAAGAAAGCTGCCCAAGGACTATGTCGAAGGCAAGAAGATGGACCCCGAGCGCTGGCTGCCCCTCCGCGATCGATCCTCGTACCGTCCCAAGGGCAAGAAGGGCAAGAAGAAGGCTCAGGAGGCGACGCAAGGTGGCCTCGTCAAGGAGGAGGAGACGTTGGAGTTGGCGGGTGGCGCGGGATCTGTCAAAGTCGAAAAGGCGCCGACGACATCGTCGAACAAGAAGAAGAAGAAGGGCAAGAAATGAAGAAAGAAAGGTGCTACCAGGACTCGTTGGCCCCCCGTTTTCTGCTTGCCAGTCTGTCGAGAACATGATGGAAGGCCGCGCTTGTGTAGATCGATCGTGGTTGCACAGGTATACCAAAATTAAAAAGTTCACTCTTGATCCTACCACAAAAAGAGAATTAAGAAACCCAGCACGAAATATGATTTAAAGAGAAGTTGCCCTTAAACAAGTTGTTGGGGAAGGGGTACCTATCGTTTGATTGTATGTGCGCCCTACTCTTGACGTTTCCCTCTAATCGACCATTACAATGAGTTGCATACACCTTTCCCCGCTGCCAGGAAACCATCTATTAGACGCCTTAGTACACATCTACCACTCTAGATCGATCACACATAGCCTTTTACCTCAGAGTATGGTCGTTGACAGTAGAAAGAAGTAATTGTGAATGACAGCCAAGGAGCGCTGCCGGCCCCCATCTGCGCATCCTTTTATGATGATGCTGTCTGTCCTATGGCCCACCACTCCCGCTCATGCTCATCCCTCTCTATCAAATCACTAGCTACCCCTTTTTCTCGCTGGCTGGTATCTTCCGTTTTCTCCTGACTCATCTCCAGATCTGCATCATCCGATGTCAACTAGTTGTACAATGTGGGCATGGTATTTTTCATCATGAAAAATTGCCTCTGGAATCCTGCCCCTCGCTTAAATTATTAGACCTAGCTAGGCTTTGACTGCTTGCACAGGGGGGCTAGGCAGCCGCTGCATCTCAGCACCCCTCTCGTCTTCCTCCTCCTTCTCCTCCATCTGCGGTTCCAAGGGCGTCGAAGGCTCAGACGGAGTTGCCAGTGGAGTTGCTAGCGCAGCAGATATGGGCTTTGGACTCATGATCAGCTGAGGGCTGGGAATGGGCCGTGGGCTGACGATTTGAGGACTGCTCACAGCCGCATCATTCTCTTCTTCGTCCCCGGACTCATTCTCGATTGGAGGAAGCGGTGTCCTCCTTCCCTCGGAGAAGCTGACTGCTGCCTCACTCTCGCCATCGGACGGTACCGAAAGGTGCCCGCCAAAGGCGGGTGCTTTGGATGCGTGTGCTGAAGAGTACTTGCGGTGGAGTTCACGGAAGCTCCTGGCCGTGGCAGTGCTGGCGCTGGCGGCTGATTCTCTTCTTTCCGTCGGTTCCAGCGAATTGTTCAAAGCATCGTGGTAGTCTTCTGCGACACTGACGGGAGACGCGGGCTCGTCTTGCTTTCGCTGCTTCATGCGCTCCTCGGGAGTAAGTTGCTGTAGCTCGGAGCCGAAGTTGATGACGGACGCCTTCTTTCCATGGACTACAAAACTGCCAGAGCCCCTGGTAAGCACGTCCTCACGGCTCGCGTCATCCGCGCCGCTGCCTAAGATGATTTCTTTGCCCTTTCTGCTGCGGTGGTGTGATAGATGGCCAGCACTTTCTCTGAGTGTGCGTTGGAGGCTTCGCCGAATCTTGGTCTTGTCTTGCTTATCGATTGAGCCAGGCGTATCTCGCGACTCTGAGGCATCTCCTGGTTCAGAGAAAGACCCCGTTCGCTTCCGTTCTGGAGGAATTCGCCCGCGAGAACCTGACTCGAGCAGACCGGCTTGCTGTAGTAGCGCCCGTTCATTCGCATCGACGTCGTCGTGTCGCTCATTGTCTGAAGGCTGTTCAGCGGTCTTGCCTCTCTTCTGCGTTGAATGCTGTTGCGGGCTGTAGAAAGTTGGCTCTCCAGATGACTGGCTAGAGCTGGAGCCAGGTCTCTGGGGCTGGCCACGCTCTGCCGACTTAGAAACCTTCGAGTCCCATGAGTTTTGATGCTTATGCGGGCTGAAAGTCGCGCTGGTAGGCGGGGTTTGATAAGCTTCAGTGACGGGAGAGTCAGGCTCTGCCTGCGGAGTTTTCGAAGGCTGGATTGTTGGGACTGCAGCAGACGACCGCCTGCGCCTGCGTGCCACGCTGTTTGCCGACACGGCGTCGAGGATAGAGGGTCTTTCCTTGGGAGAGGGTGATGTCTCACGGGGCTCTCGGCCGTTCTGAGTTGTGGTAGGTGTTAGACCCTGAAGACTCTGCTCCTCGGCTAGATCCTTCAACAGAACATCCCGATGACACATCGATTTCCACATGTCCATGCGAGTCCACTTGATCTTGACGTCCATGTGAGCTGCAGCTGACAAGATCTGATCTCTGGTTTTGCCTTGAATAGGCGACAGGATCTGAAGGTGCCGGGCGTTCCTCAGGTGTCCCTCTAATTCTTGCTCCTTGAGAGCAATCTCTTCATCAGCTTTGGCGACCGCGTCCATCATAGTTTGCCGCCGTTGCGCCTGGATAGATTCGGCCTCTTTGTGGTCAATCTTGCCTCTGACAATGCTTACATCGCCTGTTGGAGTCTGGATGACCTGAGCAGAGGCCGAACTGCCGAGTCTCCTGATGCCGCGCCGACTTTGGCCCTCGTAATTGCCTCCCACGACGCCCCTCATGCGTACACCCGACGTCGTGAAAGCCGCCGCGTAGTTAAGTTTCGCTAGCCAATCGTTCATCTCTTCCTCATTATCGGCTAGAAGAACTTCCTCCACGTAACCGCTTGGCTGGGAGTATTTGAAGGCGTTCTTATGCTTCTTATAGGTAGAATCGACGAGCGCAACGGCTTCCTTAGTCGGCAGATACCCGTCTGGTTTGAACTCCGGAAGAGGTGGTTTGAAGGTGATCGGCTCACCATCGAACCCCTGCTTGACGTGTGACTCGTACTGGTGCATTAGGTTCTTTATCCAAGTGGTGTTGCGGAAGAAGTAGAGTTGAGCGCCTGTGAGAATAGCTCCCCATTCCTGCCACGGTGACCTCGTCTTCTTCTTCTTAACATCTTTGCGCCACAGGAGCCCGACCTTGGTGATCTTGATGTCAACAACGCCCTGCGCCGCCTCGGCCGGATTGCTGGAACCCTTATCATCGCGGAAGGCATCAGGCCGAGATCTGGCCGACACGATCTGTAACACGCCGGTTCTGAAGAACGTTCTCTGGAGCTCCTTTACGTTGAGATCTTTTGCCGTCCCTAAATAGTTGTAATGGTCTTCGAGTTCCATTACGTCCTTGAGACTTGGTCGCAAGATATCCAGCTTGCCGTCTATTATAAGTGTGTAAGGATCAAGAGGCTCCCGGTTTGACCGCTTGGCCGTAGTTTCCGGTGTGCCTCCTGGGAAAATCGTCTTCCGCTTGGCCCTGTTTGCCAAAAGTCGATCGCTGCTGAGGTCTAGGTCATCCTCGACATGAATGAAAGGGGTATACGAAATGTTATCGTAAAAACAGCTCAAGACCGAATCTGAAACACCTTCTCCTTTGGTGTTCTTAAGGTAATCGGGTTGCTGCATCTTGTGCTTGTTGTTCTTGTTGAAGACATCAGTGTGTAAAATAAGTAGTGAGAATGCGACGAAGTACGCCTGATCTGGAGAGGCATATATGCCGGGGTTACATTCGTGATAACGGTTCGCAAAAGCCTGTAGACACCTGTCTATCTGCTGCGTCTCCTTTGGTAGCTCGGCCTCCATGAGTAACTTTCGGATGGCCATATCCATTGGGTACTCGAAGAAGCTGAAGCGGCGCATATAGCTGCGCAAAACTGCTATCGAGAACGGATCACTCCCCTTAGACAACGCACTGGCAATTACTCCGCGGTTCAATATCTCCTCGATTCGAGCGAGATATTTGACGGGAGTCTCATCCTCAAGCTTCTCGGGTAGAGAAATCGCTTCCCGGGCAATCTGCAGCGAGTTGTTCTTTGAGGTATTGGATCCAGGCGTTGCGGGCGTCAAGCTGCCTTGTCGACCCTGGCCAAGGTCAGAGTTTTGGCGCAGTCGGTTCAGCCCAAATAGGTCACCGAAGCTTTTACGCCCAACCGACGTCGATGCTCGACCATTTCCCGGGTCAAGATGACCATCCGTAGAATCTCTTCCCAGAGAACTCATGGTTGAAGATCTGCCACGGCGCTGTAAGCGGGCACGCGTAGGAGAGGACTGTCCCGAGTTCGTCGATCCTGGTCTAAACAGAGCGGTAGCGGGTGAAGGATTGGGCTTCGCTGACTGCTCATGCGCAGAGGACGCCACGGAATTAGCCCGCGTGCTGTGACTCGAATGAGGCCGCGAGCCTTGTTGAGGACGAGGGGTTCCCTCCCTGGAAGTAGAAGCAGCGGCTGGCTGGGAGCCCCCAAGAGACGAAGATGACGTGGCGGGGTTATCCATCGAAGGTTTGCCCTTTTGTGGTAAATGAGACAAGTCGAACATTGGTGCTGCAGCCTTGGGTTTCCTTCGGGGTAGTCGAAAGAAGCTGGAGCTTGAGGGCACCGGAGGCGAGTTGCCTATGGTGTTTGTGGCATATAAATGTTCTCCTGAGCTAGCGTCGGAGCGCGACGACTCTGAGGCTCGATTGTTGGGAAGTGATAGGTTGGGAACGTCATGATGCTCTCCATTCGTCGGCGATCTCGAAGATGCTGGGCGGCCAGGCTCTTCAAAGGTCACAAGGGTTGGGCGATTTCTCGATGCCATGTCTTCCAATCCCGTCTTCCTTCTTGTTGACTTCCATGTCATAGCCCTTCCGCCTCCATCCTCGCTATGTCTTGGCAATTCGCCTGAGCGTCGAAAGCGGTCCGCGAGTCGCATGCGCGATTGCTTCTTCTGGGGAACCTGGAGATCGGCGGTGGGAGCTGTCGTGATAATTTCAGGGGCTATTGTAGCTGGTTAGCAGAATGATCTTGGCAAGGCCCAGTTCTTGCGCAGGTGAGAGCCATTTGGGGGAGTGGTTGGTAGCAACGTACGGCGAGGTACAGGAGGGGGCTTTTCGGCCTGCTGTTTAGCCCTGACAGATAATTGCGAGTCGGATGCATTGCGAAACCTCAATATGGAGAAACGACGGTGCTTTGGTGTCTCTTCCTGGATAGGAGGGGTATCTGGTCGCGCGTCTGGGTCATTGGGATTCGGTGGGTTGAGAGCGCCATCATCGTCGTCGGATGGTCTAGGTACGGCTAAAGACGCAGAGGGAGGTTCTCGTATCGAAGCGGACACAGAGGGTCGTGGTTGTTCCCCTTGAGGTTCCTGGTCCTGTTCCTGCTTCTTCTCCTGCTCCTGCATCAGCTGTGAGGGCGGCAGCGGCGGCGATAGCGATGGTGGTAGTTTAAGTTCGGGTATCGGATTCGACAGGTCGCCGAGTTGTTGCTTCTTGTGCTGTTGTGATTGGGGTCGGGAGGGTGACTGCTGCGGCGGCGGCGGCGGTAGCTGGTCTGACTGTTGATGGTGGGATTGAGGTCGCTGGGGAGGGAAGTGCTGGGGAAGCGGCGGAAGCTGGGGCGCAGTCTCGGTCTCAAGAATGGTATGGCGCCTCATGTCGGTCTCGCTGACCATGTTGCCGCGACGGCGTAGGAAAGGCATGACGGCGATGGGTCATGGTTTGCCAGGGATATATCGTCAAAAGTGGGAAGATGACGACCGCGGTCGAGGTCACGTCTGGGCGGTGCGGTGCGATGCCGTACGATCCGGACGCTAAGCCATCAGCACGAGGTGGAATTGTTGAGTACGGAGGCGGAAGACATTGGCAAGTCTAGAGAATGGGGGATGCGCGGTGGAAGTTCAACACGAAGGAGGAGAATTGGACGGTAGGGAGACCGAGTAAGCAGTGTCAAGGTGAGGTCAGGTTTGGTAAGGCCAGGCGAGACGGGGCGAGGTGAGTTAAGGTGAGGTGAGGCAAGGGTGTTGTTTATGTTAGGCTAAGCGCATTGCAACGCAAGAGACAGGACGACCGGGTTTGGGGGTAGGGGTCCTTGGTCGCTGCTGGATGTGGTAGGTAGGTAATTATCCGTAGGCTGGCACGCTGGTCCTGCTGGCGTTGGCGTACCTAGCCCAGCCGCGCAAGGTGAGGCAAGCCTGGGCTGAAGGTACCTATTCGTGTACCTTAAGGTGCGGAGGACGAAGGGAGGGAGGCCAAGACCAGCAGGATGTGGGGGGGGGGGAAGCCGAGAAGAGAGCGAGGAGACTGAGAGAGACGTGGAGAATGATGGAAGTGTTCCGAGATGTGAGCACAAGGCGAGGGAGTCTAAGTGAAGTACCGGAAGTCGAAAGCAAGACAGATAAAGAAACGTCGTCGGTTGTAAAGCAGTGGTAGAGGCGCATGTATTTGGATGCAGAAAGAAGGATGGGCAATGTGAAAAAAAGATCAACAGGGAAAAAGTACACATAATACAAGCCCAATTGGCATTGGCGTTTGCTTGCGCTGTCGTAGGCAAGTAGCGGCGTCCCGGCCTCATACCGGGGGAAAGGGGGGGGCTGATGGAAAAAGAAGGGGTTCAGAAGCCCATACTGCTGCGTAAGGAGACAATCACGACAACAAATAGCAGAGACACAACACAGGGCACCTTATGGTAAGGTACTTTACAAATCACTTCAATATGGAACAGGACACGACTTGATGCAAGGACATGCCACATCACGGGTATTCGACGGACAGCGGCGAGAAGGTTAGGAAGCTACGGATAGAGAGGGAAAAGCACTGGGCTACCTAATGACCTGGTAGACTAAGGTAGGTAAGGTATTCAGAATACGCTACCTGCCTTAGCTGCGAGTCTGCGACTAATAGCATCCTGGGACTGATGCAGTCGAGCCGCGGCCAACTGGGGTGGGCCGGTTCCAGGCAGGTGGCACGCTTTTTTTTTTTGCCCACGCACACGTACCCAGCAGCGGGGGGGCTAGGCTGAAGTTCCTAGCTTCCAGGTAACCTAGCACGGGGCTTAGGTAACTTCCATTGGGCAAGATGTTATTAGTTTCCCTATGTATCCATTCCCATCTAATACCTTAGGTCGTGTGCTAGGTAGTTCAGGATCCAGGTACGTTGGCTTGCGTGTCTAACATCGAACCAAGGTACCATGGGCAGGAATACACGCAGTGCATATTGGACGACAAGTGACGAATCCGTAGACAGCTAAGAAAGAATTAGAAAGCGACGAAGAATTAGGGGAAGGAGGACAAGCAGGGTCAGGCCTGGCGATCCTCAGACTGCCAATTTGGTGAGTAAAGGGCCATGTTGAGATGAAGCGCCAGGGCAGACACGACCAGTCTGAAATGAAGAATACGCTGGCCGGGCTGTGGTCCGGGCACCACATGAAGCCCATCCCAATCCTCACCTCCCGTCAGGTGCAAGTTTGACATTATTAGGTAAGCCAGGGGAAGAGGTTCAGAACTCCAGGGACAATCCAACCATTGAACTTCCAGTACACCCGACGTTTGATTGACCCGACGGGAGTGCCGGTCCAGCCCACCTCAGAGGGCGAGGTGAACTTCGAAGCACCTTCTATTACCTAAGACACTATGCCTCTTTCGTACCTTACCTAAGCTTCCAATATCTCAAAAGGTACAAGCACCAATTCCGCTTTTCTGGTACCTACCTTACCTTCAAGTGTTGTTCCCTCTTTTCCAGCGTTCCTCACATCCCACATTCAATGAAACACATTGGGCCGTATGAATATCTCTGCGAATTCGCTGCGATAGTTGTATCTGTAATGCTGGTGCAAGGCCACATGCTGGCTAACAAAATAGCAGCATTTTCCTCGTCCCTTTGGGGGCAATGACATGTACAGTGATCCCGTCACTGACAAGGATCGTGTTGCGACGGCCAAACCCAGTTACCCAACCTACAAGTAAGCGGCTGCCTGAGCCTGCTCCCTGCCAACTCCAAGTCCAAGGTGAGGCAAGGTCAGCCGTGCTGTTGCATTCCTTATCGCTCGCTCACTCACTTGCATTTTCCTGAACCTCGCTCCATCCTCCGGGACCCCGAGAGTGTGTCGCGACTCTATCGCTACAACACCCCCCATCATCGCAATTGACCCTCGGTCGCCTCGCCCACATCCATCCCTCCCTGACGCCGGGCTGGATTGACGTCAGTAATCTTCCACAGCCGCTCATCACAATAAACTTTGCTTGTCGCCATGCGGCCTCACGTCGTTTTGTCTTCGCTGGCCAGCGTCGCCGTCCTGGTCCCCGCCGCCTCCGCTGCACGTTTCGACGCATACCCCGAATACCGCCACGACGCCTCCACCACCGCCGTGCGAGCCAAGTCTGACCTCTTCCCTTTCCTGAAGAGGCTTCGGAATGGCGTCGTTGAATTCGTCTTTGGCCCCCATCCTGCCAAAGCTAGTCACCTAACATCCCACGTCCGAACAAGCCTGCGAGATGATCACATCAATGAGGTCGTCTTGCGCTTCAACCTGACCACCGCCGAAGAAGAGACTGCCTTTGCTGCCGCTGCCGCCCGGACCTTCCTAGACATTTGGGCCTTCAACCATGAATTTGTCGATGTTCGGATTCGTCAGGACAATGTTCGATCCCTGCTTGGGCTTCTGCCCGACTCGCTGAAATCAGCTTACTCGACGTTGATTTCAGATGTAGCAGCCGCTGTCTACGACACTTATCCGGCTGTCGATGTCCCGTCCCAGACCTACCGCATCCCTGATGGTCGCGCAAACCTCAAGAACGCGCAAAACGGGAACGAGAACTACTTTTTTCAAGATTATCAGAGACTGGACGTATGTGACCTTACGCCACCCGTGCAAGTTCCGCCGAGCTTGAGCTAACACATTTCTAGACCATCGTCCAATGGATGCGATTGACCGAAGCCATGTTCCCGGCCATCACCGAAGTTATAACCATTGGGCAATCCTCTGAACAACGAGATATTCTTGGTCTCAAGGTTGGCATGAAGACAAGGGCGCCAGGGAGCGAAAAGCGAAAGACCGTCGTTATTGCGGGAGGAATGCATGCAAGAGAGTGGATTTCCACGACAACTACCAACTACGTCGCGTGGTCCTTCATTACGGCCTTCGGCAGAGAGCCCATGATCACCAAGCTGCTGGAGCATTTCGACTTCGTCTTCATCCCGGCAGTCAACCCCGACGGCATCGAGTATACCTGGACTGCAGACCGACTGTGGCGCAAGTCCCGGCAGGAGACTGGTATGTCTTGGTGCCACGGCTTCGACCTCGACCACGCCTTTGGCTATGAATGGGGTGACTACTCCGAAAATGATCCTTGCTCTGAGAGCTATGGCGGTAAACAACCATGGCAGGCGGCTGAAGCTAGAGCTGTAGCGATCTGGGCGAGGAATGCTTCGTTGGAGGATACCGAGTTTATTGGTCTCATTGACCTGCACTCCTATTCCCAACAGGTGCTATTCCCCTTCGCATACTCCTGCGACGTGGACCCGCCCAATGTCGAGAACCTCGAAGAGCTTGCAGCTGGGCTTGCCAAGGCCATCCGTCTGTCTAACGGAGAGCTGTACTCGGTTACCTCGGCCTGTGAAGGAGCCGTCGCAGGACGAGGCTCTGCACCAGGCGCCAAGCGTCTCGAGACAGGCGGTGGATCTGCCATCGACTGGTTCTACCACGAACTGCACGCGCATTACAGCTACCAGATCAAGTTGAGGGATACCGGCAGCTACGGCTTTCTTCTTCCCCGGGAAAACATCATCCCGGTTGGCGAGGAAATATTCAGCGCGATGAAGTACTTTGGAGACTATCTCCTTGGTAACAACGGAATCGAAAAGTCTGTAGGAGCCTCACCACAAACATCCGATGAACCGGATCGCAGTTTGGAGCTTCGACGACTTAGAAAGCGCAAATAGTTAGGCAGCCCAAAGGATGAACTTTGAGTCTTGGTCCTCCGGCTTCGTTGTTCGCCTCGGGAAGAACAAGCAGAACAACAAGTGGAGAGTAAGGGAGATTAGTGGCTGGGCACAGCAACCCAGGTGTACGACACGGAGTTATGGCGATGGTAGGAATTTGTTTAGGTATAATTGTCACGGTTGTACGCAGCGGTTATCAAGCAATGGGTCGGTTCACTGGGACAATACTGCGGGACATGATGGTCGGCTATCCCCGGCATTCTTTTGTTTGTATGGTTTACATAGCGGCTAGTAAAGCAAGAGATTGGATCGTGATCCATTAAGCAGCATACTAAGTGATCAAGCCCCTTTACCAATTCATAATCATGGCGAGAGCGGCGTAGGTGGAAGTGAACTTGAGGACGGTGTCGAAGAGGAAGGAACCAATGGAGCCACTGCGCATATGTATAGGTTAGCAAGGAATCTTCAAGGTGACAGATACAATCCCCAAAATAAGAGGAGGGTGTTGCGCAACGCAAAACGCACCGAGTCCGGCCCTTGGGGCCAGCGCCGCTTGTGTAGCCAAAGGCGTAGAGGATACGGGACAAGGTCCAGCCGGCGCCGAGGACGGCGCTGGCGACGGGGAAGCGGAGACCGGAGATGAGGAGGGCGCCGAGGAAGGAGGGCTGGTTCTCGGTGAAGTTTGCGTGGGCGCGTTGTGCTGTGGCAACGGTGAACGTTAGTTTAGTGTTTTTCCCTTGCTTTTGTTTGATAGTCCAGAGCTGCGCGTCTGCTTTAATGGGGAGAGAGAGAGAGAGAGAGAGGGGCAGAGGGGCAGAAGGAAGAAGGACGGGGGGGAGGGGGACTGTACCGCAGTTGAACTGGTATGCCTTGGGGTCCTTCTCGGCCTGCTCGTTGGAGGCGTAGGGGGCCGGGTAGACGAGGCCGCTGGCCTTGCGGTATTTGCTTGTCAGGAGGACATGGGTTGTGTTGATGAAGAAGGTTGAGGCGGCGACGAGGAGGACGTAGCTGTTTGGGAGGAATTGGTTAGCTACATGAGCTCAAGAGTATTGGATTTCTTTCTGTCCGGGAGACAGAGCTTGTGATACGTACCCGTACTCGTCGGGGACCTGGAGAGTGAGAGGCATGATGGCGGTAGGGTGGGAATTGGTCGGTTGGAAGGTTGGTTAGAATGAAGCTTTGTTAGATTATTGATCTAGGTGTTCATGCAATTGAGCAAAGTAAGTTTGGGCGGGATGGTGTGGTACAGAGTTGACAGGCAAACGGCAACGCAATGACCATAGTCTTTATATTTACTAATCTGCGACCTGAAAAGCTACGTAATGAACGGGCGCGGGGGTCGTATCCGTATAGCTCGAGACGCCAGACGTTTTGGTCCGGGCTTTCTTTCTCAGGTCCAGGAACCGGTCTCCGCTCCGCACTCTGATCTGGGCTACCTATTCGTACCCTTGAGCTGCCTTGCGTTCTTCGCTACGGAGTAGACAGGTTTGTCGTGCCGTGGCACCGAGCCTGGACCTGTATTTTCTTCTAGGCGGACACAAATGCGTACCTCGTGGTTGGACGTGGCCCCTTGGAAGAGGAAAGAATAGGCTCATCGGGGCATCTCAGGGGTGGGGAGGACGGCGACATTATGTGCCCGATTGCCGATTATGGCTGAGATTGACCAATCACTATCTGTCCGGCGAGCTGTGAGCGGGGCCGTTTTGACGTCCTGTCTCGGACTTTGAAGCGGACTTTGGACATGTCTTAGTAATTGACTTTGCTCGAGGGAGAAGGCACCCTTCAATTCCTCCGCAAGTTACGGAATCATTGTGCTGCCTTGGGATATCTTCGACAACAAACGTGTGAAAGAGGTGTGAGGTTATTCCCACAATGATATTGACTTACACAGAACCCTGCGCAGTTGTCCAGACCGAAGTTCCTTATAAGTGATAGAGTTTGGCAGCCTTTCGGGACTTTTGCGCGTTTTGACTGCGCTTCTCTCCCAATAAGATGCTGACGGGAGTTAGCACGCCATTTTAGTACCCGCTTCGCCATGTGATCTGCCCCTAGGATCTCTGTGGTCGAGGATATCTATCCGTTCCCGGGTCTTTTACACGAGCTCGCCAAGGACTCGGGAGGCAGACGATCTGCTGCCACATCCGAAGGCGCCGGTGACGGTAGCTGAGGTTCCAGAGTGTCGGGTCGACCGGGGCTAGGTTCGTTAACCTTTGTATTGAGGCCTGTAACGACTCAGCCGGTACACCTATCCTCGGGAGGAACCCAGTCGAGGCCCAGGCCCTGGAATACCCTTCTCTCGGCTGTCAACATGTCGGTAGCCTGCCCGAGGTCGCCGCTCTCCAGGTCGACCCAGCTACCGTCGAGCCGGCTCCGGATGCCGCTACTATCAAACTTGTAGCTCTTCTGCTTCTTGCAGTATCGGCGCAAGTCCCGTTGAAACGTCGTCTCCCCGCTCCAGCCCAAGACGGCGCACCCGGCCGTCTTCCAAGGACTGATGATGATATCCACACGCCGATGCGGCCTCTCTCGCAACTCGTGCCCATTTGTCGCCGGGTCCTGCCAAACCACGAGCGCTTTGTCGAGTGAATCGAAGCCGCCTCCCCTGAACTCGTTACCCTTCCAGCTGACAGGCTGTTGGCCCCGCTCGCTATTGTGCTTACTCAACACGAGCGTGTGCGTTATATGTCCAGTCTTCTCCAGGCTCATGACCAACTTGTCGACAAAGTTCAAAGTGACAGACTCGTCGGGGTGGCTCATCACCACGTCGACATCTCCACTACCTTGCTTGCCACGCCGGTAGCCGCCAACAATGACCAACTGGAAGTCCGGGTGGATTCTGCGGGCGTGAGCCAGGATCGTGTCGGCAATGGACTCGACTTCGGTTCGAGGTATCTTAAGCTTGAACTCATCATAGTACTTCACGCCAATCTGCTGCACGCGACTAAGACTGTCCCAGCCGTATTCGACAACGTTGTCCAGGTCTCGCCATCCTGTATGTGCTGGTCAGCGGGGTGTTCTGGCACAGAGACGCAGCGCCACAAACCTCTTCCGTAGAAGTCACGAGCCGTAGCATCACCAACTCCCCAGATGTCGTAAAATGTTTGTATGACGGCAAACTTGGGATTCGCCTGGGCTTCATCCGCCTCGGGAAGCCTGCCGGTTTCCTTCCACTCGTGCCACAGCTCGGCGATCTTAGCGCCGCAGCCAGGTAGCCTCGCAACTTCTATATGGAGTGTCAACAGATGCCAGGCCTTGATCGAAGTTCTTCTAAGTTGCAAATGCTCACCTTGCGGGTTGGCGATCTCGTGAGGATATGCCGATATCGTGGCTATCGAGGTTGAATACGCTCTCACTCCTATTTGATCGCCCCCTAGTTTCCGTATGGTCCTAATCGTCTTCAAGCTATCAACAAATGCAGCATTCGGAGGATCGACCGGCGTAGATCTCTGACAAGCATATGTTGTTCTGAGATACTGCGGCACAGGTAGCAGCTCAAGCGTTGAGTCATGTTCCGATGTCGTCTGTCTGATAAAAGAAGGTACTGATCGGTGTGTCTCGAAAGGGGACTGCGCCTTCTTTTTCTTCTGCGGTAAGAGACTGCCCTGTGTTTGAGACGCACTGTCGGTGGCAGCGCGGGACAATATGTCACTTCCCCTAATAGTGACAGGCGCGCGGTCTTCGTCCTTCTTGATGCCCTCGTAGAGAATATAGTCATGAAGCGGAAGCACCCTGCTCTGTGCAAACGAATCTTGGAGCCACGCCAGCTTCACGACCTTGACAGTGTCGGCATCACTGGCGACCCTCTCGGGAGCTGACGACGTCCCGGCGAGCTGTGACGTGCCTGGCCCAAACCTCTGTCCATCTTCCGTGTACACGGTAGAGTCGCTGTCGCTTCCAGAAGACGCCCTTTTGCGCTTCCGGGGCGTGACGAGATGCGCATCTGCGGCAGCTGCTACGTCCACTGGGTCTGTCTGCACCTTCTTACGCCTGAGTTCGAAAAGTGCCCTTTCTCGTTTGAAGATGTTTCCGACAATAATCTCGGCCTCGCGGATGTCGTATGTGAGGCTCGGGATCTTTCCCTCGAGCTCGTGTAGTTGATCCGCCTCTAGGTGAGTGGGAAGGAGGTAGATCGATGGAAAGTCGAGGTCTGTCATGGCCCCTGGCCCGAGGCGGCGTGAGAGCCGCTAAAATGGACGAATTATGGCGATGCGAGGAGGTCGATCTTTTGTACTGTCATGAGTGACATGAATGCATTCTAAGTCGTCGAATACTAGTCATTCGCGCGTTGGCGGCGAAGTCTGGATGAGAAGTATCTCCCCACAATCTACACTGAATATGTCCCTGACTGGTTCTGCTACCAAACGACTGGTGGAATTGCTCAGCACTTACAACGCAACTGAACCTTGTCGCGGGGTTGATGTGGTGAGACTCAGGTACACCGCGTCAAGTGATGAGGATTGAGGGACGGTAAAGTATTACTTCACGGATACTGCGCTATGCCGGCGATTCGCTCAACTCAAGGCGCTGACATCATCGTCCCTGCACCATATGGCTTAGCATGCATCACGCACTTCTGCCAACGAATATCTTCCCAGTAATTAACTGAATCAACTTCATCTTTCTGGTCTAGGAAAGGAATTCTCGTCCACGTTCTATTTTCCCCACCACCGTGTGTGTTCCCTGTGCGTGCCCTATTCTTACACCGACGGGATGCTTCCGTAGGCATGAGAGAAGAGAACTTGGTAGGCAAGGGACGGTGAGTAATACCGCCAACCTTCGTCAAATCCTCAGCCAGTCCCCCGTCATGATGCGGAGTCTCTCCCAGCTTTTCCGTCGTCAAGGCATTCTGATGCTTTGATGTCTTCCTCGCGCCTCTAGACATCCTCAAACTCCATGTCTTCGTCACTCTCGCCATCATCACCATCCGCTGGCGCCTCCACCTTGACCTTCTTGACTGCTCTTCCTTCCGATTCCGGTGAGGGCTCAGCTTTAATAGCCGGTGCCGGGGTTGCGATGCTCGGCGTGACGTCTTCGAAGGCGTCTTCTTCCTCATCGTCGTCATCGTCTTCCTCCTCCTCCATTGCCCGCGCTGCCTCAGCCTCTTGCTCGGCCTTGAGTCGAGCGAAATAGTCATCCAGCTCTGCATGCTCTGTATTGTCTGCTGACTTTGACACAGCTCCCTTGTCGTCCACCTCCTCAACCTTGGTGGCGGGCATTGGGTTGGCTTCGGCCGAGAAGGACTCGCCCGTGACCGTACTGTTGGACATCCACGAAGGAAGCGCATTTTGCAGTGCGGCCTTCTCCTTGCGGGCCTTCTCCGCTGCCTTTTCAGCCTCTGAAAGTCCGTCCGCCGTTGAGATGCTGACTGACATGGACTTGGGTCCAACGTTATCGAGACCCTTGACGGATGTTGGTTGCAAGGACGAAACAGGGATGGTGGTTACGCTCGTGTAACTGGCGTCGCGGACGACTGGCAAAGCTTTACTGATGGCGATATCGAAGGTATTGTCTGGAACGATCATCTCGTCTATGCGCGGTAGCAGTTCGGTGATAAACTTGAACTGGTTATTCAGTCGTGTCGACTGCTCGTGGCCCGTGGAGTTGCGCTCGAGATCGTGCGTGAGTGGGCCATTGCACCTGTGACAGACAAAGCCAGTAGGGCCAACGTTGTCTAGCACCTCCATTTGCGTCCATTCTGATTTGCATCGTCCACAGAAGTATTCCTTGCGTTCGCTGGCTGGCACCGTGGTGCCTTGGATTTGCTTGTCGACTGTATACACCCGCCATTTGATGGCGTCGATGGTTTGGCGATAGTCGATGTAGTAGTATGTTCGGTTGACAGGACGTGGCTTCGCCTCGGGGTTCTTGGGATCTTCTCGATATTCTAGCCTCGTATACCTGAGTAGTCATCATCGTCAGTCTCTGAGGTTTTCGGCGGAGGAAAGGGCTCGGTCGCAAGGCTTACACAGCTAGAAATCGGTCTTCTCTAAGCTTTCCACATGCCTTGTGGAGATCCTTTGTGTTCGTTGCCATCAGGTAGGCCAAGTCGTCGTCTCGAAGGCTGTCACATATTAGCAAACGTCGTATTGCAAAGCAGGAGCGGCGGACGCACGCAGAGTGAATGATCAAGGCATCGATGATCAAAATAAAGCGCGTCTCGTAGAAGGCACGCATGACAGACTTGACGAGAGTCTTTGCGAGATCCAGAGGCTGCGCCATGTTTTCGACTGTATATCCAATATCGCCAGGGAAATATTGAGGGATGTTGCTTGCTTTGAGGTATGGGGAGGCCGAGAGGACGTTTGCTTGGCGAACTCAGGAAGTGAAGTCCATGGCAGGGTGGGCTTTCAGCAGCAGCGACTTGCACTTGCGCATGCGCAAGCCACCAGCAGGAAGAGGCCTGTCTTTACTGCGATTCAATCGAGAGCAGGAGTCTCAAAGAGTTCAGCCTGAGAACATTGTCTTGCGAAATGAAGAGGTGGGATTGCGCCGTCTTTCACAAATGCGCAGTCAAATCGCACTTTGTCTTTGGAGAAAAGATCTAGGCAGCACGCAGATGCTCTAAGGCGGGCCTATCCGCAGGTTGTAAGGCAAGGTAGCTCTTACCTACCTAGGTAGCTTCTTCTAGTGTATTCGTTACCCCGTACCTTGCAGGGCTAACAGGCATCCACAGCGAGCACAGGGCACTTTCGCGGAATAGCACCGGGGTGCCTCGCAAAGTTATCTGTACGGAATAACACCGCAAGCAGACGGGAGTCATATTTTGAATCTCTAGTAGGACCTTCTTAGATTTATCCGGTATAGCGATTGGAAGGAATTTGATGCAGACGTAGCAATGCAATTGATGACCAATACCTATGCCGTCTATTATTCACTTATTAGGTAGGGCAAATGGAAGGGTCACTTGTAAGACGACACTGCAGACCATTTGATTTCCAGCCAAAGTAGCAGGAAGAATAGACGCTAGAATAAGAGAAACCATCCATTGACATGAAGTTCAACGTTCCACCGGCCGTGTGACAGTCCAAACTCCATTTACGACCCTTGCCGGTTCGTAGCGTGGCCGCAAAGCTACCCTTGAACCGCCTGGGTAAGCTGGGATACCGGATATGAAGCAACTGTACGGAGCAGAGAGCCGACTTACACTCTCCTCCCCCAAATCAAAATTACCGAAAAGCCCCAAGAACACAGAGCTGGTATCGTAACTCGTCCCTCTACTGCCCGCGCCGGGAGCCAAGAGAACCCACATCTCATCGCCCAAATGTACTAGGTTCATCCTCTCCTTTATATGTGCCTCAAAAATCTCGTCGTCTTCTGCCTTAAGCATATTTTCGAAGCTGTTTTCCCGGTCAGTGATGAAATCACAATCGCGTGTGGTGAAGAACTTACATCAAGAGTTAGCGCTCTAGAACTGTTGACTTCCTGATCGCGATAAACGCCGACCAAGCTCTCACTGTCTTGGAATAATCCGGTCTTGAGACTGATGACAATGAACTGCATGCCGGGACCAGCGTGCTCGCGGATGTACTTCTTGATCTTGTCCACGTTGGCGTTGTCTAGTGCAGCGTCGACCTCATCCAATACGAAGAAGGGACTTGGCTGGTAGCTGTGAATCGCGAACAACAGAGCGAGAGCAGCCATTGTCTTTTCTCCTCCGGAAAGATGCTCCATGTCTCTGAATCGCTTCAGCGGCGGCATGGCGTGATACTTGATACCAGAAAGGTAGGGCGTGTCTGTATCTTCCTCAATATCGAGGTACGCTTGGCCACCGAGAGGATACGCCTCTGATCGAGTCAGATCCTTGTACACGTGTGAGATCTGTTCTTGGATGTGCGTAAAGGCCTTATTGAACAGCTCGTAGCGCTGAGCCTTGACGTGGTTGAACGCATCGCGGGCCGCCTTAAGAGCCGCTCTGGAGTCCTCGAATTCCTTCTCCGTGTTCTTCAGCCTCGACTCAACGCTCTCGAGCCTCTCAATCGCCCTCATGTTAGGGTTGAGTTTCTCGAGTTCCGAAGCCAGAGATGCAATCTTATCTTGCAACTTCTCCTCGACACTGGCATCGTCAGACTGCATTATGTGTCAGCAAATATTCGCCAGGTCACGCTATTAATGATTTGCTTACCGTCTTCATCTCCTCGTCCAGGCCATCATAGTCAATCTCAATGCCGTGGTTCTCGAGAGCAGCCGTCATCATGTCTTCATCATCCACCTCCTCATCGACGTCCATGGCATCGGCGTCTTGCCTCAGCATATTGTCCTCATTTGGCAAGTTGTCGAGCGAGCCCTTGAGTAAAGGCACCTGGATCTGGTCAAGCTTGCACCGCCTGAGCAACGCGAACTTGCCCGCGCTGTTCTTCTGCACTACAGTTTCGAGAGCGTTGATTTCCTTTTGTCTGGCGTCGATTTCTTTGCTTCGCTTGTGTACCTCAGCCTTGGCTTGGGAGACCTTTTGGCTCTTCTCCTCCAACTTGCCACGGTACTCCTCGAGCGTCTCACTAAGCGCATCGAGCTCGTCAGAAATTTCGTGACTGGAGTCCTCAATATCTGACTTCTCTCGCTGATAAGTCTGCAGGTCACGCTCAGCCCCCTTGAGGGTTTCTTGCAGCTTCTTGAGACGTTTCTCCAGGTTGCTGTGCATGTCACGTGCCAAGGTGAGTTGACTTTGGAACCTAGACTTTTGCACCTCGAACTTGGTCCGCTCTTCGTCGGCTTCCCGTTGCATATCGCGATGCTCTGTCTCGTAAGCTCGGATGTCGCTGAAACCGAGCCTCCTGCAGAAGCCAGAGAACACCTCGTCCTCCACTTGTGCGATGGCATCCGAGAATTCCTTGACCGTCCGTTTTGTTGCTTCAAGTTCCGAAGTCTTCTCTTCGTACTTGGGTTTGAGCTCGTCAAGCTGCCTTTCCTCGTTGTCCCTCTCCCTCTTCTTTGAGTTGTAGTTCTTTTCCAAGTGCGCCAACTCAGCCTTGGCAGCCGCCAGACGGGGTTCAAGACCGTGGATCTCGATCTGAAGAGACTCCTCGGCAGCGCTGCGCCGGCCAGACTTGGGAAGCTTCTCGATCTCCTCCTTGTACTTGGCCGCCATCTTCTTCAAAGGCTCCAAGTCGGTGTTCTCGAAACGTCTCTTTCCACCCTTGTCCTGGGGACCGCGGCCACCAGTCATCATACCCGTCTTGTGAATGACCAAGCCGTCCAGAGTGACTGTTTTGACGGGGATACGCTTCTCGTACGAGATGACCTTTGCGATCTTCTCATTATCACACACCACGGAGCTACCACAGGCGTATGCCATGGCGCGTTCGTAGGCAGCATCAAAGTCGATGGTGTCAATTGTCAACCGGGCTCCCGAGATGCCCTTAATAGCCGAGTTCACCGCGTTGACCTTGATGTTGTCGAGAGGAATGAAGGTCATGGGCGGAAAGCGTTGGTCTTTCAGGTACTGAACACACTCGTGGCCAGTCTTCTCCGTGTCGACAATGACTGAATCGAAGTCGCGGCCTAGTGCAATACCAACAGCCTCGTCGAATTTCTTTTGCTTGGGCTTGCAGAGATCGCCAATCCTTCCCTTGACGCCAGGATAGAGTCGCTTCAGGTTGTTGACCATTTCCTTCATCCTGGCTTCTCTGTCATTTTGTCTGCGTCCATCATCGGCCTCCCGCAGCTGCTTGGCCACGGTCTCGAGCTTTTCTTCTAATTCTGTGCGTCTTTGGCTGGTTCTAACACGCTCAGACTGAATTTGATGATATTGCTTCTTTTTTGTGTCGATCTCCTGAGACAACGCCTTGATGTTGCCCTCGGTTGATGACTTGCGCTCACCAAGAGTCTCCAGTTCACCCTCGTATTTCTCCAGGGCGGCCGAAAGGGTGTCAACCTTGCCCTTGAGGGTATTGACGGTGACTTCGTCAGTCTTTTGTTGACGGATCAGGTTATCGAGCTTGCCTTGGTTGCCAGCGACTCTCTGTACAACCTGTGAGCGGAGGGTGTTGTACTCTTTGCGGTCATCTTCGCTGAGCTCCTTGCCCAGCTTCTTCATTCGTTCTTTGAGCTGCTTCTCGAAATGTTGCTGGGCCTTCTCGGTTGTCTTGAGCCGGGCCTCGTCTTCTTTGATGACTTCGGCCTGTTTGTCGCGCTCTTTGCGCACCGGCTCCATTCGCGAGCGACCCTGTTCAATGTTACGGGTCTTTTCCTCAATCTTTGCGTCAATGGGGATGAGCCTGTGCTCCAGTTCGTCGAACTCGCGCTTCTTGGCGTTGATGGCCTTTTCCACCCCATGGACATCCTTTGCCGCCGCTTGCTGCTCTTTCTGGGCAGCTTCGAGTCTCCGTCTGAAGGATTCGACATTGCGCTGGAACTCCTGCAAGTTCTGTTGGTGGTCATGAATTTGCTTAGTAGACTCATCCATGCCGCGTTGAAAATGATAGAGCTTCCATAGAGCATGCTTGACGATGGCTTCATCCCTCTCGTCCGTCTTCTTTTGGAAGTTGTCTGCTTCCCTCTTCTGTTCCTGATATTGCTTGATCTCGGAGTTGATGCCGCGTCTCCGGTGAAGCTGGAAGCTCTGATTCTCAGCAGCTTGCTCGGCTTCAGTCTGCAATCGTTCGTATTCGGCCTTATACTCGAGACTTCCGGAAATCTGTTCAATCAGCCTCGTGAGGTCTTGCGGTGACTGCGCGGCAATGGCTTCGACATCTCCTTGGAAGACGAGGAAATTTCTCGCCTTGATCAGGATGTTCTCGGATTCGAGGGCTTCGTTGTACTGCTGGGCTGTGACGACACGATCGTTGATGCGGTACTCGCTGGATCCCGAGTTCGTGATGGAGCGCTTCCACTTTTGCTCGTCGCCAGCATCGTCCTCGTATACAGCCATCACCCATGCAGTCTTTGGGTCGGTCCTCGAGGCTTTTTGCGACAACTCGTCTCCATCGCCGTTGGAGTGACCATTACTGCCATTCGTTTCAGCAGATCCATCATCGTTGATTTTCGAGGTTTTGAGCACGCGGCCACGGTAGACAAGGTCCTTGAGGTGGGCTGATCGGAGATGCGACGACTTGATACCAAGCACGAAGGATATCGCGTCCATGCTGTCGGGAGTTGCACATTAGTTGCAAGTCAAGGTAGCACGGGTAGTTTGGCGGACTTACGAGTTTGACTTGCCGGATCCATTGGGTCCAATGATGGAAGTGAAGTAGGAATCGCCGAACAAGAGGATATGATGACCCTTGTAGGACTTGAAGTCTGTAAGGTGATATGGTCAGCGCGGAGCGGCATAAAAGCGAGGAGGGACGTGGACATACTGAAAAGCTCCAGGCGAATGAGCTTTCCCATCTTGTCGACGAGTTGTCGCTAGACACGCGACGATAATTGATACTGGTTGTCTAGGTGTGGTGGGCTGGGATCGCGGCTCGTCGCAAACGCAATGAGGCGCGCAAGACGAGGGGGGAAAAGGTCGAGGCGGATGCCCAAGGCCTGGAAAGCGGTACCAGCTTGGTCGAGGTGTTGGTAGACACTACGTTATGCAGCAGTAGTCAAATCGAGTGTTGAGGGCCTCGAGGTGGCCTGGCGCATCGCGAAGAAGCACTCGGAAGGGATGGTATATTTGTCTGTCGACAGCGAGGTCGCGGTGGTTGACTCGATTAGATTTCCCCACGCGCGTCTGAGTGCTGCTGCTGCTGCTGCACCTTGACGCGACTGGCAAATAATTACGGGCCATACACACTGAGGCTGACCCGATACGCGCTGGTAGGAGCTCGAGCCACTCTCTGATGTAGTGGCTCGACGTCTCACGTGATGCAGACTTTATCTGAGCGCTAAGCTGCCCCTAATTACCAGATACTTTAGGTACCGTACCTACCAAATGCCCACGAGATGTCAGCTGCAGCCAAAACCCCCCCACTGGGACTCTTCCGGTTCTAACCAACCAGAGTAGCAGTCAACAACACCTGCACAATTTACGGGCAGTCACTGCATTACAGAGAACATTAGCAAAAGCCCGGTACCTTAAGGTCGCGTCCACCTGTCTGTCTCTCCCGTCCCCCACTTGTCTCCAAATCGAAGTGCCGATGTGTTCAGTGCATCCCGGCCTGCTCAGAGACACATCAAGTTGTATCCTTCTCAGCAGGTCCATAGCTCTATTTCTCGAAGCCCAGTTTAGGTACAGCCATGATAGCAATCTATACACCAAACCAAAGGCAAAAGCCAGGTACAGCTCCTGCTTCAGCGCGTGAAATCGTCTAGCCCGTACGGATACTTGACAAGTTGACACCGGAGCGATGCGGATCACCCGATAAGCTTTACATGGCGGAGCTCTCATGCCCTGTGACGTATCACGGAGTGACCCCTGTTGGAAATGTTGGTCCAGCTCCCCCCGTCGCCAGGCAAGAAATACAGCTGCAGCTGCAGCCATTCAAAGTCTTGCGACATCAACAGCCAGGTAGCGGTCAATCAGTCAACACGTGTAAAACATCGCCAGCATCCTCAACGTGTTCCAGACCTACCTTACCTGATTCTTTTCCACCCTCCTCAACCACATAACGCCCACTTTGCCTTGTCGTTTGTGTCCACCCCGCCCTCCCATATCCGAGTCACGCTGCCAAACTACCGCCCAGCCTGTCACCATCGTCAACCTAGTTTACCTACTAGTCGAAGCCAGCGCTACCTTATCCCGTGCCCTTGGTACTGCCGACACTTTTCTTCTACAAGACATCTTCCATCAGCACCAAGCCCGTTCCTGTATCTGCCACGGCTACCAAGCTGTATATCAGGCACATCGTTTGAGCCTCTGCTCCAAGCCTCGAGGATCCTGAAGTTCATGGCTTGACCTTTGGTGAACTCCTAAACTAGGTGAGCTCTCCCTTTGACAAGGTATTGTAGTCCTTGCATTGTATCTTTGCAAGCGCGCTCCTCTCGATCATGGGTCGACATATTCACTTACAGAGGCTAACAACTGGCTCAACGGTATCGTAGACCACCGATAGAAAGCTAAGACAATCAACCCGAGATTTCATCCTTCCCTTGTCTCGAACACCTGTCGAAAATGGAAGACTCAAAACCAGTGGATCTACCTGGCGCAAAAGGCGAGGATGTCCAAACGGATAGCGAAGCCGCTTTCACCCCCGACCAGACCGAGACGCAATCCGCCCTCAGCGGTTCTCCTCCCGACCACGATGGCCTCCATACCCCGACCCTCGGCCCCGTGAACTCGGGTAGCCCCAAGCTTTCGAGACACGGGTCCTTCTCTGGCAGCAGTTCCTACCAAGAGGACTGGGACGTTTTCCCGCCCCTTGACCGCATCTCTGTACTCGATCTTCTCGACAACTTTGCTCTCCCGCAGCAGCTGGAGAAGCTGCAAAAGGGATTCTCTGCCCAGACGCAGAAAGTCCGCAAGTCCAGGGATGCCTTCAAGAACAAGAGCCAGCACGCGCGTGAGCGCATGGTGGACGAGTGGCGCCGACGCGTTCCTACCGCCGACGAGCAGCTAGAGAGGTACAGGAAGCGGATGCGCACCAGCGTCGACAAGCTTGGGAAGCAATGGAACGACACTAGGGTGGTAACACTGCGCGAGAAGGTGTCCTTCATCTTCGGCGTAATGAACATCTTCGTCAGTGGCCTTCTCATGGGCGGGTGGCCTGGGTATTTCCACTTGTGGTACACTGTCCAAGTGCTTTACTTCATGCCCATTCGATACTTCACCTACCATCGCCGAGGATACCACTATTTCCTCGCCGATCTCTGCTACTTTGTCAACCTGCTCCTGGTTCTCAGCATCTGGATCTTCCCTGGTTCGAAACGACTATTCCTGGCCACCTACTGCCTCGCATTCGGCAACAATGCTGTAGCCATCATCATGTGGCGGAACTCGCTCGTCTTCCACAGTTTCGACAAGGTCACTTCGTTATTCATCCACATCATGCCTTGCGCAACGCTTCACTGCATAGTCCACCTGTGGCCAGAAGATCTCCAAGCCAGTCGTCTGCCTGCCATTTGGGCTCTGAAGCACTCCCCTGCTGGCTCGAGTGGAGGTTACGGAAACATCGTCTCCATGCTCGCCTGGAGCTCCGTTCCCTATGCCATCTGGCAGCTTCTCTACTACTTCCTCATTACTGTTCGTCGGCGTGACAAGATTGCTGCCGGCCGGCCGACATCCTTCACTTGGCTGCGCAAGTCATACTCCAAGACCTGGATCGGCAAGGTCGTTCTCTCCTTGCCAGACCCCCTCCAAGAATCGGCATTCATGCTGATCCAGTATTCGTACGCGGTACTCACCATGCTTCCCTGCCCCCTGTGGTTCATGAGCAGGTATGCCTCGGCGGGATTCCTCTCCATCGTCTTCACATGGAGCGTGTATAACGGAGCAACCTACTACATCGACGTCTTTGGAACGCGCTTCCAAAAGGAGCTCGAGGCACTCAGGGCCGAGGTCAAGCAGTGGCAGAACACGCCCGAAATGGGCGGCCAATCGCCCCTGATGACGCCGAATCCCGAAGGGTCCGCGCCGAGCGAGCTGCATCTCACAAACAGCCAAGATGGAGCAAGTGGCAACCTCAACTCCGCTTACAAGCACGAGAACACGGTCATGGAAGAGAGCATAAAAGCCGGTGCGCAGTCTGACCGGATCCCGCTGCTGAGCGAAGAGCTCTCGGCCCAGGGCATAGCCAGTGGGATTGATGGGGGTGCTAGAGATGTGGCCAAGGAGAGAAAGATAGCGGGGACATCTTGAGGAGTGTGACGTTGTGGGAGGAAGACTTGCTTCCTGAGAGATGGGAGCTGAGAGCTATTACCTGTTATGACCTCCCTTTTGTTTTGGTTCTAAGCGCGAAACGATCATCATGTCACTGCGAGGAGTACGTGGTTTGCCTGTTTTGTCTCATCAAATCGATATCCATTGAATACTCGTAAACTCTTTTCTCGTGAAGTCCTTCGTGTCGTGCTATTTGATGACTTTAGTGTGACTGACTGTCTGTGTATAGATCAAGCTTGGTCTGGATTTTGGAGGAACTAATTATAGCAGTCTCCTGACCTCATTGGGGAGATCGAAATTCATGGATCTTGCACCTTAGAGCCTATCACCGATATGTCAAGATGATAACGTGAGCAAGATTTGTCTTGTCCATTTACGCTTGGCCGAGGAGGGGTTTATAATCCATATCGCCAACCCCTCGACCAATACTGTGATAGATGCTATTTGAGCGCTTGGGCCTATGGATAAAAGATGAGTTCAGCATCTCCTTTTTTTTCGTTGAGCAAAACCCCAACCTTCCACTTGCCCCATGGTCTCAAGCCGTTTTGAGCTGAGCTGTGTTTGTTCCTTTGGCCGTTTCCCTTCATGAACCACCCGCTGTAGTAAAGCCAGATAATAAGAAGGCTTTGTTAAATCACATCCCCCAAAAACATGAAAACCCGAGAAACAACAATGTCCTGTAAGCCCCCACCCCCAATCTGAATGACGCCCATTCCATGCACATGATGCAGCCGGTAGCTGGGTATTTACGTTTCCTCTTGCCCATCAACATTTCCCAAGAAACAGAATTCGAGTGCTCGCTCCATATTCCCGCCTGCCACCAGTCCTGTCCGAAGCCGTTATTAATCTCCCCTCGAGCCAAATGAAAAGGGAGATGATGGTATAATGTCGTATGCGGAGCCTGCTGCTCCAATCTCCTACCGGATGACGCCCCAGTCGGATAGCCGCCCTCCGTCGCTATCCTCTCTGGCCCCAGGTCGTCGTCCAAATGCGTTCCAGAATCGTAGTGTCTCATCTCCCGCGCCGGTCACAACGGTTCTGCCGTCCGGGCTCATAGCCAGGTAAAGCACACGATACGTGTGTCCAGTGAGACTGACGACTTGTGTCATGGAAGGGTATTTCCATACCACAATTTGGTTTTGACTATAACCATGTGTCGAGACAATCTCGTTGGAGTTCTTGGACCAGGCAATATTGCAGACCTGGCTGCCAGTATCGATCTCGTTGATGACAGATCCACGAACTGTGTCGTGAAAAATGATGCGTCGATCAGCGGTACCACCGCCTGAAGCAAGCAGTCCCCGTTGATGTGGTGACCATGCAATGGCCTTGACAGCCGCCGTGTGGTCTGAAAACTTCCACAGCGGAGTTTCGGAAAGCTTGTCCCATACCATGAGTTTGTTGTCGTTGCCACCGCTGGCAAGCTGGCCGTCTTCGCAGTTCCACTTAAGACCGCAAACCTCCTGCTTATGGCCGACGAGCTTTCTGAGCCACTGATCGGGGGCCCGCACGTCGCGGTGGTAGATCAAGCGGTCGCGAGAACCGGATGTCAAGATGTGAGTGTTCCAAGCCAGGGAACCCACTCGCGCTGTGTGACCTGTCATAGTCCGCAGTCGCCTCGTCTTTTCGGCGTCCCAAATTTGAACTAGGCCCTTGCCGGTCCCGATGGCGATGTGTGTGCCTTTCTGGATCCATGACACGCTCGTTACCGTATCGTCCTCGAGCGTACACAGCTTGTTGACGCGACTTGTCTGAGCATTCCACATGTAAACACTGGATCCGAGCCCAACTCCCAGCACATTGGCACTGCCCCAGTCTACCAAGTTGAGGTAGAAATCATCTGCCAAATCAGGCGCATCAAGAACTTTGTAAGGTACTTTGCTAACCGCCCTCGGTTGCCTTCGCGGGCTGAGCAGCATCTGCTGACTGTTGAAGCGAACAGGCGAAAGACTGTAGATCTCGGAACGGGTGTCGAGGTTTGGGCCATGCCGGCTCTGCGGTGTCCTTGACGGCGTTAGATGACCTGCATTGCTCAGATTTCGCGGCGACATGTATGAGAACAGGTTCTTGTGGGGAGTGGATGGCGTGAGAGAGGATGGAAGAGAGTTGGTAGAAGCATTGTTTGGCGGCGTGCGAGACCTCGTTGAATCCCGAATGTTGGCTGAGTGTGATGCAGTGGATAAAGTATGCTCTGGGGACATGGTTGGCGGCGTTGCCTGTGGTATTGAGCCCTCAAAGAGCTCTGCGCGTAGTAACGTCGAAAATGTCCGGTTTGCTTCCTCAGCTAGGGACCGTCAGTCTCGTATTCAACATGTACCGGAGCGTGTATGGCTCACTCTTTTGGAAGTGTAGTTCTCCATGAGGAGTACGCTTCTTTTGCTTGGACGGTGTCGCTGGCGAGCCATCTTCGTGCAGCAAGTTGAAACTGGCTTGGAGGTCCTGACCAGTTCGTGTCGGAATAAACCTGGTAGGCAAGACTTAGCAAATAGTCATAGGCAGTAAATATCGCAATGCACACGCACCTATCGCCATTGATCCTTTGGCGCTTCCGGTGTGGGCTTGCACCAGGGGTGCTTTCCCTCTGTGATCGTTGATGCATCTCTCGTAGCAAAGCACTGTCGACGGCGTTGGGGTCGAAAGCACTGGATCGAGCTGATTCACTAGGTCTTCTGCTGTGTTGAACCTTGCGCTGATTTGTGTTTTCCAAATATTGGCGGTTCTCGAGGAGACCTCTGTCGGAGGGAGGGGGAGGTGTTGCGAAGCGAGTGGGTGTCGCGGTAGCCGAATTGCTTGCATCAGCTACTGGTCTTTTGATGGAACCAGAAGCGCCGAGGGCTGCTGGAGAATCGGTCGGGAGAGTCATCTTGACTTGTCTGCAACAAGCAACAGAAATAATTCGTGAGGGTTGCGCGAAGAGGCTGAAGTCTAGCGAAGGCGGCTGGTACGAGCGTCGTCGGGAGAAGTGGCGGGGAATGATAAAGCACACCAAGCACCGACACCTGTGCGGGCCTCAGAGAGCGGTGGTATCGTCGCAGTCGGGAAATCGGGGCGACGAAAGCTATTAAAATGATGCGCTCGCAGCTTTCGGAGGGAGACACACAAGTCGTTGCTCGAATGGTCGTGGAATCGTTCCGGTCGGTCGGCGCGGCAAACGAATCACCACCTTATCCCTGACGGTGGTGTTCAAATCGTTGTCGTTCGCATGCTTTTCCCACGGACGGTCGCAAAAACTTGGGCGTCGGCGACAAGATGCTGGGATTAATGGCGCAAAACGGGTCGAAAGAATAATTAGTCGAGAGAGAGAAGAAAGAGAATACAGCAAGATGGGCGTCGACGGGAGCTGAGAGGCTGTCGAAGGTTGGATTGAGTGCAGATTCGAGATGTCTGAGGCCACGGGGCGTAGGCTGTGGTCGCAGGAAGCGGCAAGAGCCAGCGGCGGAAGGAGGTACGGTGATGAGTGGTGGTTGGGCGGGTAGGTAGGACCGTAGGTGTAAGGTAGGTGAGGTAGGTGCGGCAAGGTCAGTATGTACCTCAAGGTGACAAGCACCGCGGTGGTGAAGGTGCAGCGGTTCTAATCGTGACGGGAAGGGGTCCAGCGGCCAGTAAGGTGTAGCCGTCGTGCCGTCCAATACGCTCAATCACCCAACCTCACTCAGGCAAGCATGCCAGGGCAGACGGGTTGTTGTCGGGGCGGGGGGGACTCAGTGGAAGGAAAGCACGAAACTCAAGGGCGTCGAGGAGGTTGAACTGGGGGAGTCGCGGCAAAGGGAGAGACGCTAATCTTGTTAGGGCCTTAGCGTCGACGGCAGAGCAACAAGAACAACAGCGGTGGTCCTGGCTAAGGTACAAGCACGCCAGCTTCCATTTAGTTGTTGACCAGGTACCTTACGGAGCACTGTTAGGTGGCTCCCAGCCCAGAAGTGGTGCACTTTGGCCCTTGGACGCGACTGGCGAGGGAAGAGAAAGGGCGTCTGGCGTGACTGGCGTCAGTAGGTCCCGCACGGCAGGGTGGGGAGGGTGGGGGACAATAACATTGACCGACAACCCAAGGAGACGAGACCGGGGATGGCGAACAACAACAAACAGCCCGTCCCGTCGCCAACAGAACCTGTCGTTCAAGGGCCAGCGCGACCCAGTATTAGCCCAGAGTTCATGTTTCTTTTCTCTTCTCTTTCGCCTTGTCCCCTGGGTATCCCTTGCGGCTGGGATAACCTGTGACGGCCATACGAGCAACATGAGGCAGGGCAAATATGCGATTGTAGCTTACATAGTACCATGGCTTTAATTGTTGATTTTGTTTTCAAGTGTCCGTTCAAGAAAGTATATCAATAGTTGCTTGAGCCCTTGGCTTGCGTATCAACCCCACTGACCAGTTCTGTTAGGCGTAGACCTCACAACAACACCTCGCCATCACAACATGTCATCTCGACTCGTGTGCGTTCCGCCCTCACACTTATAGAGAGACGCACTTCAAGTCAATGGATACCTGTTCATAGGGACCCAAGGTAAATATGACCATGAGGTGGTGTCAAGCTTGTCAACCATTAAACATTGCAACGACTGCTTATTGAAAAATGAGAACAATGTACGGCTTTGAGTTCATGGACTGAGAATCAATATCTCATGTGCTTATCCAAAAAAAAAAAAATTTAATTTGTATTCCACACTTAGTTAGTTATCGAGACTTAAATAGGCTTTGGCATGAGTGTTGATTGAGATGGAGAAACATGCTCACACCCACACACACTCAAGGACAAAAGAAGCTATGCAAGGCACAGATGGGACGGTACGGGACGAGACAAGACCAAAATGGGATGGCAGTCGCGACGAAACGCCCCTTGTTGTCCATGTAAACGTTAGTTGGCGTCAGTTTGGGATGTTTGTGTACGGATATCCGTACGGAGTATGGGGTACGTCTTCACGCTTTCCCCTCCTCATCGCGCTTCTATACTACACGGTAAGTGCATTGTCGCGTCGCCCGTCTCGTCAAAAAAGGACGCGTCGCATTCCAGTAGGCTCGATTACCGCCTCCCTTGCGCAAGGAGGGGGGGCTGAGAGGGGATTGTTTTTGTTTGTGTGTGTGTGTGTGTTTTTTTTTCTGGTCAACCTAAGTTTCAATGGTCCAAATTCGGGCCATTGGGCGCCTGCCGCACCTTACACTTTTAGCACCTTCGGGAACTCGCAGCCAGTCGACACGTGCTGGGCGCTTTGTTTTGGCCTTTCGGGTGGGGACCTGCGGATACACCAGGACAGAACTGAGAAGACCAGCCTCCGCCGTGTCGCAGAAGCCAACCAATGGAATTTTGTAAACAATAGCGCTAAAAGCCTCAACTATCCACAGAAGATGATGACTTCAGAGTTCCTACCGAGCGTATTCTCCTGACATAGTGAGCGACTAAACATAAGATCCAGTAGACTCGCTTTCAACGATGCTTGATTCCTTAGTAGTCTTAGACGCGGCGCTGAAATGCTCGAGCTATGGTCCCTTACCTTACGTCATTTAATGCTGGACAAATGGACGAAGATAAACAAAGGCGGGCAACGGTAGCCACGCGATGCGACGCGTTTGTTCGCGTAAAGCACTCACGCTCATCCAAAAGGGGAGGGTTCAATCACTGCCCACCAATTCATGTGGGCTCAAGGCTTGTTATTGTACAGTTTCAATGTCTAGATGCACAGTGCTTGCTTCCGATGTCTTATGTAAGCAGGCACGTGCTGAGCTACGTCCTTCCTCAAGACGCCTTACGTAAGTCCATGATCGACTGAACTTCGCAGACTGGTGACAGCCTGACAGGCAGTGACGTCCCGTATCCCGACCCAATTGCAAGAAGAACCTTGGGCTGATCTGCGAATATGGATACCTGGCAATTCTTGTCGTCGTCTACTCGTAAACCCTTCTTTCATGCACAACACTCGATAACCCAGCACCAAATCTTTCCCTACTTGACTGTCGGCAGCATACAAGACGCACCTCCGCCCCTCACTCCCCTGCAGAAGAGCTGATCAGGAGATGGCCTGGTATTATCCTCGGACTGATATGCAGGCAACATGGCCTTTTTGGGACAGAAGCTTCTCGAGTGCCTGCCGCCAATCTTCCGAATTGCCATGCGTCGTTTGACTCCTTGGCCGCACCCAAATGATCCAAGTCTAACCAGCAGATCCCACTCACTCCCCAGTTTCTATGCGGGTACCTAGGTGCTCGACCGAACTCTCGGAACCCCGCCAGCCGTCCCAACTCGGGTGAAGTTATCTGCTATTTACTCCATTGAGCAAGGCAGGTCCCCGGCGGAAATCAGCTCTCCCCGCCTATACGAGTTCGCTTGAGGCTCTTGGATCAACGGCTCTTGCCTTGTTTTAGGTCTACAAAGCTATACCCGGCCGGTATGCTTGTTACAGAGTACAGAGTACGGATAGCCTTCTAAGGTCAGGAACGTGGGAAGCTAGACAGTCCCTGGTCTCGTCTTTTTCGCATCCCTGTCCGAGAAACCAACAGCGCTTTGGCCTTGCACCTGGGAGCCCCTTCGTCAGGAGGCAAAGCTGGCTATTTCCATCAACAACCAGATAGGATGTGTGATCCTCGCCCGCTGTGCGCTAGAACAAAGTCAGCTTGCATTTCGGTGTGGACTTGCGCTGACAGTGACAGACAGCGTTATCCCTGACTGCCATACCGCCTAGCTACACCCACCACTCAACACTAATTCGCACTGCAATACGGAGTACTGACCACAATACTTAGGTATTGGCCTGTGCCTGCCCAGGTTCGCGAGGCTACAGGCCGGCAACGTTTGGTTCCGGACGATTTTTGGTGGGACGTTGACGGCGGCGGCACTACTGAGAAAAAGACCTTTCGTCACAGCCTTTTCTCCTCCATACTCCAGTCTCTGAAGCCCCGCGTGCCCCGGTAGCTGATCTGCTCCTGTGCCATGCCGTCGGCAACGTGAGCTTTGTTCCGCTTTGCCGCGTGGGTGTCTTGCTTCGGGACCTTGACGGTCCATCTCGCCGCGTGCTCCTTCTACATGACAGGATTGGACCATCCGCAGATCATCGACGAGATATGACCTGTGGTGTTGGAAATCGGTTGCCCGATGCGAGAAGTAATAGCCCTATGGATACCGAGGAGTCAAACATCGTGATACCGAAACCCCACGTGCCTCAATAGCACAGTGGCGGGACCTTGAACAGCGTTGATTGACAAAGACGGGCAAACTCGCGGTGCAATATCAGGGAGACAGCGCATCTGTTCGCGATCATCGAGAGATCGCAATACCGGCAATACAAATCCACGACTCAGGTAACGCATTCTGGTTGTTCTCGACCGCTTTTAGTTACTCTGTGATAGCGAATTAATCGTCCACGAACTTCGATATCATCTCCAGTTCATCATTTGCGAAAATGATATAGTCCGACCGCCGATTCAGGCTTCAGATCGCAGCCCCGAGGATCGAGGGGATCGAAGAAAGCACGGGCAATCAGAAGTTGCAGTCTGGCTCCTCCAAGCTCTGCCATGCTCCATATGGACCATGGTATCGGTCCTAAACATTGGAGCGAGCGATATGACGCGAAAGTTGATTAGGAAATAGTCCCATGTGCTAGCTCGACTGTCAAATGGCACTCGCCAGGCCGTGAGCGCCGCCCTTTTGCCCGATTAGGACATTGGTCGAGGTCCGGGTCCTGGGCCGCGGTGGGGCCGGTGCCGAATTGGTCCCAAGTCTCGAAGCGTGGGCTTCCCAAGGCTCCATGAGGGTCCTCGACACATCCCTGCTGGCCCTTGAGAATCAGAATGGAGACTGGAGAAAGCCAAGAGAGTCCGAGTCTGCAACTACCCACGGTTCGCTGAAGAAATCTCGATTCTCAACCCCCAGCATCCCCGTCTTTGCCAGTTGAGGTAGCACAGACAGTGTTGCTCTTCTTTTACGCCCAATGCTACGCCGTCAACAAGACTGCCACATTCGAACCTGCAGTGTACATGGCGCCCTGAATCTTGCCGACAAACTGAGGGAACTTTCTTACCGAAGTTTCGTCGGGTTCTTTTCTCGACCATCGCCGTTGCAGCAAACATTGTGAACTGCTACCAGTAGGACACCACAGTCCACAGCAGAGGGTACAGATATATCAGCATCTTCTATCGCCGCTACCTGAGTCAAGTCGCCAGTAGATGAGGCAGGGTAGGAAATGGACACGGAGACAGAGAATGGTGTGTGTACTGGTACATGGTCGAAAGAAGGTAACCATATTGCATATGCACACTCTGGTCACTCTACTACCTCCCGAAACTAACCTAATGCTAGGAAGCTCGTTGTGCTTCCCCGTCAAAGCCCGTCTATGATCTATCTCCTGGCTTGACATCGCCGTCTATCACACTCTTACATCAGCATGGCTAATACAAGTTTTGACGTCCTCATTGGTAACACTCCAGAGCGCGCGAAACAATCTACAAGTGCCGGCTTTGGTCGGAGCTTTCATGTTGCCCCCCCCTTTAGCCTTCTCTAGACATATCAGGATGGCCCTGGCATCGCCGAACCGTTGACAGGAAAACTACTGATTGACGACGGCTGGTTCACCCGAACCAAGCGCCCCCAGAGGCCGTGCAGTGTCCGTGGCTCAGACGAGCAATGGGACTAACCCCAACCCGTCAGCAAATGTCTAGGTTCTGTCAAAAAGCCAAACAAAGAGCCTGCCCGGCGTCCAGGTTTTGGCCTTTTCAGCCTTCAGAAATCTCTTTTGCAAAGACTGGGGCTATACTCAGCTCTGCTAGTGGGCGACCGTTCTCCGCTCGGCCGTCGAATGGCAGTATCCCATAACCTCATATCGTGGGAACCTCCTTCTCACGCGGACTACTGCAACGCAACGCTGTGGGGTTTCAACCATTCTTGTTTGATTGCCGCCAATGTCGGCGCCTTGCTGGGGACCCAGCCCAGAAGAGGGAGCAGGGGACAGCCTCACGGGTACCTGACGAAAAGTATGTTTGGTTCTGTCCATACGTGCGCAAATGTGTCTGACATGCCCGCTTGCGCTTCTTCCGCCTCGCCCGTCAATAGTTTAGTATCGGCGTCCGTCGATCTTTGGTCCTCGCACACCCTCCTATCTTGCTGTCTTGCAATCTTCTTCGTCTCTGCCGAGCCCCTCTCCTTTGATCACCTCCCCCCGCTGTTCTATATGGCGCCGTCCTGCTCGCTGGCTGGATGACGTTGCTGAATACCCATGGCTGGAGGCGCCCCACGGTTATCTTCCTTTTGACATTTGATGCTCATCCTCTTTTTTCCCACCATTAGCCTTCGCCCAAGCCCAATATAAATCCAACTCTGTTCCCAACGCCCCCCGCGGCAATGCCTCAATCACTACCAGATACTTCCCCGGCCCGTGATCATTCTGGACCACGTTCTGTATTAGCACTCTTCCGGCGAAAGAAGCACATGGCTCAGGTCGCCGCTTTCCAGAACACGAACCACCGCCGACACAGGCACGGTGAACTCACGCAACCTCAAATGAACGGCTACAGCTCTCTCAGTGTCACGTCTCTGCACAGTCAGAAGCAGCAACAAGTAGACTTTGACGAAGGCGGCGCCGACATCCCCGACATTCCCCTGAAGCGTCCAGTCACCAAGATGTCTCTGACCCGCCCCTTGAACCCGTCGAGGTTCCAAGAGGCCTGGGAGGATGATGAGGATAGGAACTTGACCGCACATCACGGACATGGGCCCATCAACCCCAATGCCATTGCCCCCAGGCAAGATAGAAGGTAAGGAGAGAGAGATATGTGTCTGCTGTATACGTCAAGAGCAATGCCGGCTAACTACCCACCAAAGTGCTGTTCGTTCTCCTGAAATTTCACCGAGGGAAAGAGGCAGAGTCAAATCTCCTGAGCCTCTCCATGTGCAGCAGCGGCAAATGTCATCGAGCCCACCAAGGAGCCCAAGAACGCGGTCCTCGAGGTCCAGGGCCAACTCGACATCTTCCTCGTATCAGACAAACAACACTTCGCTCCCGCCTCTTCAGACCAAAGGCGCTGGCGATGACGAAATTCTTGAACCCTTGGCAGAAGAGGAGGTCGAGCCCGGCTCGTTTGATCTTGTGGTCCCATCTCACGGCGACAACGGACAATACTCGCTAGAAACCCGCTCAGAGCTCTTGTTCTCAAAGGACCATCTGCAAGCCATTTTCGACGATCACATACTCCTCCAACGGTTTACCGACTTCCTTCATTATGCCCGGCCCGACTCGCTACCCCTGTTGACTTACTTTTTGGACTGTCTGAAGGCTCTTCGTGCCATTGCGTACGCAAATGCTATCGCAGGCGGCCTCGACACTCTGCCGCGCCATGAGTTTTCGATGGTCAACACCGAGAACACAATCAATAGCTCTCTGAGGAAGAAGGCTGAAGCTGCGTTTGACGTGCTCGTTCAGCAAGATCTTCCCGCCTACATCACTCACACCTGGATCCAGACCGTCAGCGTGTCCATCAAGAGGCGTATCACAGGCACTCTGCCGGTTCAACTCAGGGAAATGTCGGAGGGCTTGGCAGAAGTGTTCTGCTTGACGGATCCTTCAAGAAACGACAACCCTATTGTCTTTGCCTCTGAGGGTATGCACATACTTCTTCACAAGCCCACTTGTCTTACACAGCAGCTAACAACCACTTACAGAATTCCACCGCACGACTCAGTACGGAATGAACTATGTCATTGGCCGCAACTGCCGCTTCCTTCAAGGTCCAAAGACCAACCCCTTCAGTGTACAACGCATCCGCGACAAGATCCTAGCCGGAAAGGAGCACTACGAAACCTTCCTCAACTACCGCAGAGACGGCTCCCCCTTCATGAACCTTCTCATGGTGGCCCCTCTCTACGACAGCCGCGGCACAGTCCGCTACTTCATCGGCGCACAAGTCGACGTCTCCGGTCTCGCCAAAGAAAGCTCCGGCCTGGACGCCCTCCAGAACCTAGTCGTCGAGAAGGAACCAGTCGGCACCATAAACGGCCAGCAGCAGCAGCAGCAGCATCAGCGATACAACAACGAGGAAGAAAAGGACGAATTCGAGGAACTCAGCGAAATGTTCAACATGAATGAGCTCGAAACCGTACGCAGACGCGGCGGAAACATGCACCGCGTGCCCCAAGATGAATCCCAAGCCGCATCCTCGACAAACTGGCAAAAGCCACGCATCCTAATCCAGGACGAATCCTCCTCCGTCCACCAAGCCAACCCCACCATACCCCTGACGAGCGGCAAGCTCTCGGGCGTCTACGAACACTACCTCCTCGTCCGCCCCTACCCCAGCCTCCGCATCCTCTTCGCCTCCCCCTCCCTCCGCCTCCCGGGCATCCTCCAGTCCAACTTCATGGACAGGATAGGCGGCTCCAACCGCGTCCGCGACGGCCTCTCCCAAGCCTTTGCCGACGGCCACGGCGTCACCGCCAAAGTCCGCTGGCTCTCCAAATCCAGCAGCGAAGGCCGCGTCCGCTGGATCCACTGCACCCCTTTACTGGGCAGCAATTGCGCCGTAGGCGTCTGGATGGTCGTCCTCGTCGACGACGAGTCCGAAGCCGGCACCAAGCGAGGAAACCAGGCGCCCCCCGTCGACGGCCGCCTCCGAAGGGCCCCCGGCGTCGCGCAACAGCTCCAGCAGCAGCAGCTCGGGGCGCAGGGCCAGCACCGCCCTTCCGTCGACGATAAAATGTCCCTCTCGAGCTTCGCGGCCATGAACCGCGCCCGCGACGAGGTGCAGGTCGACGCCCCTGCCGACTTTGACGTCGACGTCCCCTCCGATCGCCCGGGCAGTCGTGCCAGTCGCGCGAGCAAGTCGAGTCGGCTCAGTCGGGGTCCCGTCAGTGCGCTGCGTCGGCCTCTGATCCCGGGCGGGTTTGATGACCCCGACGGAGGGCCATCCCGACCTGCGTATACCGTAAGGCTGGAGGAGGATTAGTCATGCCCCTCTTCCTCAGTCACACTCTCTGTGTCTCTCTTGTCTTCTCCAAGTGTTGCTTTCCCAGGATGGGCGGTGTTCCGGAGGTGCCGTTGGTGATGATCTACTTGATACCATTACAATTCAGTGCATTAGTTTAAGCCTTGTTATATTCGGGATCCCTCTTTACAGCGCGGATATACATCTCCTATCTACCTGAAGGAATTTGAAAGAAAAGAGAAGAAGGTAAAATAATAATTCAATGTTACGTCACATAGATACCGCCGACCTTCATGCCTGACTCACATTGTATGTGTTATAACTATAACGCAAACCTCCAGGCTGATATCAGTGATTGGCTCTCTCCATGGACGAGGGAAGTAACCATTTTCGCCATGTTAATAAACCCAATGTCACAAGCTGGACATTTGCGCCCGACTCGCTTACTTGCTTACCCGCCCTGGTCCTGCGTGACCCTGCGATGTGACTCGGATTCCGGTGGGAATGTGAAGTTATGCCAGTATTGCCTAACACGACGTTGGACCGATCCGACTTTGAATCTTATACTTCCTGTCATCCGGTTATTTGACTTTTGCATTCGAGAGCAGAGTTTCTAGCTTCAGCACTCAGAAATCTACCGTTTGCACTTGGTATTGCTTCCCTTCGATAGGCAACGATACCTGCTTAGGCACAGCTTTTCATGTTTCATCGACTCGTAAAATTCATGTAGTCTAACAAGTTTGAGAGCGCTGGGAATTCCGCCAAAAGATCCCGGATCTACCCAAAAGCACGCCCTTGATGTCTATCCGCCCAAACCTCATTTGTCCAGTTATTAGCCAACTTTGGGGAACGTCAGTAATCCGCCTCTCGAACCCCCTCTGGCAATTACCCCAAACTCTGCCTATCAGAACCTTTCAATTCCGTACGTGTGAACGCACCTAGGCCTGTGCAGCGCCGGCTTGCTCCAGCAATCGGGCCCGCCAGCTGTTGCATACTTCCTCGAACCCGCCGACGACATCTCCGCATACGCTCGCGCACTCACGATTGGCCAGCCTCTCGCTCCAGTTACCTCGGTTGATCCACCTCTCGCCCTCTTCGCGGAGCTCTTCTTCCCTCTTGATCTCGGCAACCAGCTCCTTGGCGCTCTTCAACCGACGCATGGCCGTTGTGGTTGTTTGCCTGGACATGTGGAGCGTGTCTGAGAGATAGTTGAGACTCTGGACGAGGTCGGAGGTGAGAGTGTGGAGGGCGGTGAGGGAGTCGTAGGCTTTCGTCGTCGGTCGCGGCATCGACTCGGATAGCTCGATCAAAAGGGGTAGCAGCTCATCAATGGTCTCCGAATCCGGCGGCGGAACAAGTGGAGAGAGGAGTGGGAAGGTCAAGTTGTGTAGTTGCCGGGTCTGATGAGTCAAGTGGGTGGTGAGGGCCGAATGAGCGGTGATAAGTCTACTTTGGTTAGCTGACGACCACAGCCGTGGGGGAACCGTCTCGAACTTGCCTTGTCGCACTGCCCTCGACGCCGGCTTGAGAGCCCAAATCTCTCAAGCCCTCCGTCACCCGCTTGAAGACACCATCCGTAGGTCCTCCATTGCTCTCGGTCCCCCTCCTCGCCAAAGACTCGACAGCGTCCATCTTGGCGACCAGGCTGGGCAGCATGCCGGGGGAGTCAAGATCAGACTCGGATCCATATTCGCTTCCGTCGTATTCACTCCCGCTCCGTCGATGACCGCGTTGAGCGGCTGGTGGTGGCCCTAGGTTGAAGTTCTTCCCCTTGCCGCCGGCTTCGCCGAGACTTGCGACATCAACCCCGCTGTCCCTTATTCCCTCGAAGGTGGCTTCTTCAACATTGATATTTGGTGTCCCGCTTCCGTTGTTTTCGGCGTTATTTGTCTCTTCTTCGTAATATTCTCCTTCGTCTCCGGAGTCGGAGAAGGCGTCGGCCAGTTCGTCTGCGAGATTGCCTAGGCCGTTGCCTCCGCTTGCATATGAGATATCCAGAGCATCTTGGTTGTTGAAGCTGCTGCGTAAGGGCGTTGCGGGATCGGCGGAGGACCTGGATGTTCGTCTATTTTGAGGGGAGGAGTTGACGCTATTGTACTGGTACGCAGCGTCAACGCCCGAATGATTGCGCGAGTGTCCCGGAGTCTGTGGCATCGTGACGGTGTGACGGGGGAATTTTGCGATCGGTCGGTCGGCGAGAGCAGCGGCGGACGTGTTCGGTGAAGCCGTCCAAGCAGCGCTTTATGATGGGAAAAGGCCGGGTCGATGACGCTCCGCAACGTACGTGTGCTTGCAGCCCAAACAGTCGAGTATGAATGCAATGTTGTTGCTTGTCTGTCCCGGGGTTGCTGGTACAGTAATAAACAACAGGGGTTGTCGCATCAAATACACGGCAAGGAAGATCCAGGTGGAGATGGGTGCGGGAAGCGTGTAGAGAGGGCCTGGTACTGGAAAAACAGCAGTCGTGCAAAAAATGGGCTACCTTAACAGTAGTCTAAGGCGGAGCAGGAATCAGTGTTGGCGGCCCATCCCATGCATGGAAGTCAGGGAGTTTTGTGTGTTCACTGTTTGTCTGGTGGCCGTGGGCGAGGTTGAGATTATCACTGGTTTTATTAATTTCAGAGGCGGGCTGATATAGGTTCGGCGCCAGCGATCCAATTAATGCAATCCGGCGGGCTCTGCTTTGTTGTTTTGGAGACTATGTTGTAATGAGAGAGAGAGAGAGCCCTTGCGCCTGTGCGTCACTGGACCTTTCGGTTTTGGCGGTGGACATGGGCTCAAAGAAATCTCCGGGAAGAAAAATGTTGTGGAAGAAACGAAGATGATACTCGTCTTCCTGTGGCGCCTCGAGGCACACGCGCAGTAAGGCAGGTAATACTGCCGACGGACCCCTAGTGCTGTGTCTCAGAAACTCTGACCGCTGACACTGAATCCCGTCTGAATCTATCCGGAAGGGGGAAGTTGTCACTCCTGCTACTGGCAGTGGCAGACGTGGTCCCTGCATCTTGCCCATGTATCTTTTGCCTGCTTTGACCGGGAAAAGATACTTGCCAGAGCTGCACGCGCCGGTCAGCACAAGAAAATTAAAAACACGCTCCCGTTTTTCGTGCTTTCCCCCTCCATTCGCTTCCAGCCTGGAATGTGGTGGAGTCTGGACCGTTATCGTCCCTTATCTGGTACCACCTGAACACAACCTGGAAGCCGCAAGACAGCTCCGAAAAAGCTCCTTCGTCACGGCAGCTATTGATGAGGCAGTAGCACCGAATTCGACTCGACCTGCCTGTCCGGGAGCTTTGTTTGAGCACCTATTCTCCCGAATCGTCTTACACTCCTTGCCGCCTGCTAGGTACAGCTCTTTCCACCTACAATTGCCATCTCCCGACGTCAACCCCTCCCTTGGAAACCCCCTCCGTACCTCAATTGATCGCCGCCCGCGCCATACACTTCGGCCACCATGGCAACCTTTCGCTGTTTCCGTCCTGACGATGTCAACAAGTTCTCCAAGTGCAACCTCGACCCTTTGACCGAGACGTATGAGTTGGCCTTCTACCTCCAGTACCATGCCAAATGGCCATCCATGTTCCAGGTTTGCGAGGACATGAACGGCAATATCATCGGCTACAGTACGTTTGAAGCTACAGCTACGCTTTGCTCGACTTGTCTGACTTGATGCTATAGTCATGGGCAAGCTGGAGTCGTCTCCCGATGTCTACAAATATTCCGAACACTACCTTCCCTGGCATGCCCACATCACCGCCCTGACCGTTGCGCCAGAAGCGCGAAGGCTGGGTATCGGCAAGATCCTTTCCGAACAGCTGGAAGCCGCAGCCGACGCCAATGACGCCTGGTTCGTCGACCTGTTTGTTCGCACTAGCAATCACAAGGCAATCACGTTCTACAAGAGCATGGGTTACAGCGTCTTCCGTGTGGTCAAAGATTACTATGGCGACCATGCCACAGACCCTACCCGCGACGGCGAGGACGCTTATGACATGAGGAAGCCAATGAAGAGGGATGTCAAGCTCGAGCATATTAGAGACGATGGGGAGAAGCACGAGGTTGACCCATCTGATGTCTGGTGAAGAGCAAACAGCGTCATTTCTAGCAAAGCCCGACTATAATTACCTCGCACGCCTTGCCGAGCCGTCTGTGGCTTATAGCCACGCTCCATCGACTTGATAGACGCTCCCGCTCACGAAGGAGCTCTCTGGGCCAAGCAGGAACGCGATGACGTTCCCGCACTCATCAGAAGTGCCCTGACGTTGAAAAGACGTTGGCTCGTCAAAGGCGGCGTCCGCTGCGCGATCATGAAATTTCCAGGCCTTCTCCATCAACGGTGTGTAAATGGCGCCGGGGGCAACTGCGTTGACTCGAACCTCGCGGGCACCGTTCTCGTTTGCTGCCGCTCGAGTGAGCCCTATCACGCCGTGCTTACTAGCATCATATGCGCCGTGCTTGGCAAAACCTATCGAGAGCTAGTCAGCCGAGGGAAGATTCACACCTTGAGCAGTAGAAAGATGCGGCGTACCCTTGATACCATGAATCGAGGCCACGTTGACAATGGAACCGCCATCCGCTATGTTTTTGAGTTCCGCCCTGAGGCAGTACATGCAGCCTGTCAAGTTGACAGCAATGATCTTGTGCCACTCGTCATCTTCGAGGTCCGCGACGGCTCGGATGCCGTGGTGTTTGCCAATGACGCCGGCCACATTTGCAGCGCCGTCCAATCGCCCGAATTGCTCCACTATGCCCTCTATCCAGCTTTCAACCTGGTCCTTAACAGACACGTCCACTTTTGTTACAGAGAAAGGCGTCTTTTGCTCTGTAAAGTAGGCCTCGGCTTGTTTGATGGCCTCGGGGTCAACGTCTGCAAGGCATACGGTGGCACCCCGCTTCGCGATGATCTTGGCCGTTGCAAGGCCAATGCCGCTGGCACCACCAGTGAAGGCGTATACTTTCCCGTCAAGCGATGCCATCGTATCAGCAGTACGGTATCGTGTAGTCTAGGAATATTGCAGGCATATGTAATACGGTTTCATGCAGAGCGTGAGGAAGTTCACCAGCGCATGCCGAGAAATAGCTCTCGAGTGTAGAGCAGTGCAAGGTGTCCCGCGTTTCCGACGTAGATCCGCGTCCAATCATGTTTTGTGAATCTAGCTAGATCATCTGCGTTCGCATGAAGTTGACCCGGCCCGACGCAAGTGAGAGTTTTGGGCAACTCCTCACGACAGGATCAATGATGGCCGGCGGTGGAGGGCCGAGCCTCCGAGAGGTCCATCGAACAGTAGGTAGGGTAGCATATCAGTCTACAGAGTACGAGGACATTAATCATATATTGAGGTACTTTACTACTATGGAAATCAAGGTTAATGTCTCGGTTTCACACAGTTGCCATTCTCGTGGTTGGTAAAGTAGTGAATATACGTGGTAGGGAAGACTGTCGTTCAATCTCATCAACTTTGCCAAACCTTCCATCCAAACTTCACCTAACGTTGGAAAACGTGCAAACATAAGATGGGGTGTCGGAATTTACCTTGACTTGTGCTTCCAGAAGGTTAACAAACACCAGGTGACGGAGCTGGAAAGGAAGGTGCTACGCTACATGACCACAATGACTTCCCTACCTTCACTGAGGTGGTGGTTAGGTAGGTATTAGTTGGTAGTTGAATGGGCACAGGGGGTTGCACCGTCTTCAAAGTTGGGAGCTCTCCACCCCGCACAAAGCAACCCCGCCGTCTCCGCAAAACAGGGGCTCGTGGCGCGGCACTTGACGTTTGATTGGAGCCGGTCGAGTCGCGAACGCTGCTCTCATTGGTCGTCCCTAACTTGGGCGGGATCACGATGGGACCCGAATAACCTGCGTGCGATGCAGCCTTGCAAGCACCTGACCCGCTCTCCTGACGTACATCCGGCCGTCCTCCTGCAACCGCACTGCTGATCGGGTGCTTTACCTGTGACCCCCAGGCGTCACCTTCAGCTACGACCCCAGATTTCTCCAACTGTTCCCGTGTTGTCTTGGAGCTCCTACACGTAACCCAAGGCAAGGTACCTCTTGTGGTAGGCTGTCGTGGCTGTGTGCCACAAGCTGTCAGCCGGTGCTTGGAGCTACTTGTAAAACAAAGCCGAGGATGGAGAAGTGGTTTCTGGCCTGAGTCGTTTTCTTCCTGATCTCTCTTCAGCTTCACCTGTTCCCTCTGTTTGTCAAAAGCTGCCGCCCTTCTCACTCTTTTGCGAAGTTCCCAGCCTGTGTCGTAAGGAGGCGCAAACTTCACTGCACATACTTCACTTTGACACTCCCGTTGCTTTCCTTGATCGCAGCCTCTGCTAGGACTTGCTCCCGCCAAGTATCCGTCTGTTCTCGGAGCTGGTTCTCGGGACGCCTACCCCATCATGCGTTTATTCTCGTTGCTGGTCGTCGCGGCGACGGCCAGCGCTTCCACATTGACTCCTCCTGTCCTTCCCCTGATTGTTCGCAACCCGTACTTGAGCACCTGGCTAGGAAATGCTCGCGATGCGCCGTGGGAACATTGGCCCTACTTCTGGACCGGCTCCAGCGTAAGCTCTTCTTGACTTGCCGTCCGCTTCAAGCGCGCGGTCTGGCTAACTGGGGATGATCCCACTAGGTCGGCTTCTCGGTGATGGCCTCAGTGCCCGACTCTAGCACCGTCTACCCTTTGCTTGGACGGCCCCAGGATTCCTTGCCCCCGTCTTCCAAGTGGGTTTTGGCCGCTGCGTAACTTTATGTGATTGTAGATTGACATCCCACCAGATACTACAATGTGTCTGTCCCGTCCTACCTGGGCGCAACCTTTGACGCCTCGACGACGAACTTGACGTACTCGATCCCTCCTCCTCCCGGATCATCCGCGCCGGTAAAGGTTGTGCTCTCCTTCCTCTCGCCCATCACGCCCACCTCGACCTTCCGACAATCGATTCCTGCTGCGTATCTGACTGTCCACGCCGAAGGGTCTTTCGATATTAATATCTACACCGATGTCAATGGCGAATGGGTCAGCGGTAACAGGGACAACAGCATAGTCTGGGAGCTGAGCAAGGCAAAGGCCTCGCACAAGCAAAGCGCTGCCGCTCTCAAGACCTGGCAAGTCGGAAGACAGTACCCGCAGCTGCTCACCGAGTTCGCCGACCACGCGGAATGGGGTACTCTGCACTTCACCGGCCCGGCCGACGTCTCCCACCAGGCCGGCACGTCCGCGAAGCTTCGCCAGCAGTTTGCGGCCAAGGGCTCGCTGACCAATGAAGTCGATACCTCGTACCGGAAGATCATGGACGAGGAGCCGGTCTTTGCCTTCTCCAAGACCTTTCACCTGAGCAGCAAGACGGGCCGCGAGGCGACTTCTGATGATAGTGTCTTGTTCACTTTTGCTCTTGTTCAGGACCCCGTCGTCCAGTTCGCGGCTGCAAGAGGATTGACGCAGATGCGTCCGTTGTGGTCCTTTTACTTTGCCACCCCGGCCGAGCTGATCCAATACCACTACGATGATTTCTCGGCGGCTAGCCTATTGGCAGGGAACTACTCGGACCAGCTCGCCATTGATGCGTTCGCTTCCGGGTCATCAGATTACCAGGACATCGCCGCGCTGTCAGCTCGTCAGGTCCTCGGCGCAACACAGTTCTCTGGAACCCCCGATGACCCAATCCTCTTCCTCAAGGAGATCTCCTCAAACGGAAACTTCCAGACCGTCGACGTGATCTTCCCCGCGTTCCCGTTCTTCCTGTACACGAACCCTCGTTGGCTGGCTTACCTCTTGGAGCCTCTGCTGGAACATCAGCTCAGCGGACAGTATCCGAATGATTACAGCATGCATGATCTGGGTGCCCATTTCCCGAATGCGACGGGACATCCCGATGGAAATGACGAGTACATGCCTGTCGAGGAGTGCGGGAACATGCTCATCATGGCGTTGGCACTTGTCAACGCCTTCAAGTACGACACGCAGCCGGCGTTCCTCCAAACTGTCGATGAGCATGCGCACTCTCATGTTTCTTTCGAGGCGGAGAGCAGCAGTGCTCGACCTTGGGCACTCTCCATGGATTCCTACGGCATGGACCGTCGCTCGGAAGTCATCGCTATGAGGGGCTCAAAGGAGGCCGAGAAATGGGCGTCCAGATCCTACGAGCTGTGGACGAAGTGGACGGGATACCTCGTTCGCGAATCGCTGATTCCGGCCAACCAGCTCTGCACGGACGACTTTGCTGGATGGCTTTCGAATCAGACGAACCTGGCTCTCAAGGGTATCATTGGTATCAAGGCCATGGCCGAGATCTCCAACATCCTGGGCAAGACGGATGATTCAAAGTATTACACGGACATTGCGGCCGACTACATTGACCAGTGGCAAGGCTTCGGCATTTCCAGGGATGGCACGCATGCCAAGTTGGCGTACACCTGGTACGGTTCCTGGACGACCATCTACAACCTCTTTGCCGACTCGCTGCTTTGCTTCCACTTGCCCGAGGAGAAGAAGTCCACCATCGGCGGACGAGTCACCCAATGGTTCCAAAAGGCCATTGGCGTCGAGAAGCAATCAACGTTTGTCCCGGACAAGGTGTACAGCATGCAGAGCAACTGGTATCATGCTGTCTTGCAGCACTACGGGCTCCCTCTCGATAGTCGCCACCTCTACACGAAGAGCGACTGGCAGTTCTTTGCGGCTGCGGTGTCGAGCAAGAAGACTCGGATGGAGATTCTCCAGAGTGTTGCGACATGGGTCAACGAGACCACAACAGGTAAGTTGGAGCTTTGAACATCACTTTCTCACAGACGATCTTCTTTACTAACTCTGATGTGACAATAGACCGACCATTCACCGATCTCTACGAAACGGAAGGAACTGGTGGCTGGCCTGGCCCTCACTTCATGGCCCGGCCCGTTGTCGGAGGCCATTTCGCCTTTTTGGCCCTGGAGAGAGCTTGCGGGGGCAAGGCCGTCGAGGGATTGAGCTTCTTGGACAAGCCTGCGTCGTTTGCGGAGGTGAATGTCGGCAAGGCGCTCGAGGCCGAGATGGTGAGCGGAGGTGTCCTGGGTGCTGAGCAACAGGTGGTCACGGAGGATCTGTAAGGCGTGGTGGACACTCTGGCATGATGTTCTGGATACCGCCTGCCCTCCAGTTGGCAATTGGTTGAGACTGCTCAGCAACGTAGTCGTAGTATGCGGGTAACGACTAAGCGCATCTACCTGACTCTCGAATACATGATATGCTGAAACAGGGTCGATCATGACAGCCCGGGTGAAACCCTTTGCAAACAGGCGACAGATGCTGTGTTACGCAGCCCAGGCAATGTGTTGCCCTAGATGCATTGCACCCGCGTTCTGTTATTTTGGATATTCAAGGGGTTTCTGGTCTTTACTCCTAGATCGCAACAATGGCAAATACCCCTTTGTTGGCTACCTGTATACGTTGTTCATTGACACGGGGATATTGTCGCGTAGATGAATATTTACTCGCTTGGCCAAATATAGCTCTTTGCTGGGTCGATGAAAGAAGCTGCTAGATAGGCCCGAAAAATCAGAATGGGATAAAGTCACATGCATGTCTATATCCAATTCAAGAAATACCCATAGTGCATGGGTTCGGTATGGAGGTCATCCGTCGCGCAGGTCAATTCATTGGAGTAAAAAATCATCAAAAAAAGGTCCTCGCATTGGCCAACTGGCGACAGGGAGATGTAACAACCACTGGCATGGAGTCGGTGTCTTCCCTTGCTGCTGGTGCAGTGCTCGCTCACCCACGGTCCAGGAAGTGCCTGTCACCGAACCCACATTTTCTGCCTCAAGGCACTGGCAGGCAGTCAATCAATCAATCAACTCAATCGATTCACGAATGGTAAAGGTGCGCTGGATATACTACCACCCATCACCACACACCATACTGATGTCCAGCATAGGTAACTGTAGGTAGGTAGGCAGGCATTGGGTATTGTCTTCCTCTGCTCGCCTCCCTCGTTCGCCCTGCATTTTGATCAATACCAACGACAGGACCGAGCCATTGGCAGCATCGTTGCGTAACGCAGCCTGCTGCAAAAGCTGCATTTTTGTCCGCCTTGCTGATGTTCCCGTCCTCAGTTCGCCCAGAAAGCTGACCATTCAGGTGCTGCATCAACCCTGCGCCTTCCCCTTCCGTCACAAGCTAGGTAAGGTAGGTACATTCACTAGACCTGGGGTGTACCTGCCGCTGCTGCTGTGAGTAGTGATATCACAGTCTCAGAGTAGGTACCTTTAGGTAAGACAAGCAATACCCAACTGCCTTAACTACCTAGCTGCAAAGACAGGCAAGGCAGGCGCGCGCCCATACACCCGACACACACACCACACACCTCACACCTCACCCATTGACCCCGTGGACCGTCTTTCTCTCCCTCTCTACCTCTCTCTGTGCACCTCGACCACAAACGTCCCTTCCTTCACCTCATTTTCTTCACCTCTCCCTCCCTCCCACAATCGGCATCTCAAAGCATCGTCGCTTTCTCAATTGATGCCCTTCGTCGTCTAATTACTACATCGACGATTGTACCAAAAAATTTCCTACCTTCCTCCAGTCTCTTCTTTTTCTCGTACGAACCCTTTCCCTTATTTCCCCAAGGTTCCCCTTCTCGTTGGGTCCGATCCGCTTCGCATCCTCCCTTCTGACCAATCGCCGCAACAGAAGAGTCTGCGTCACCGGCTTTCGCGTCGTTGGCCAATTCTACCCACTACCAACCTCAACACTGCCAACGAACAACAACTCGTTTGTTCATTAGATCATTATGGCTTCCACCGCTATGGATTACGAGGCCGCCAACGGCGACCGCTACGATGGTTCGTTTTTTCTCGATACAGATCGCCCCCCCAAGCACGACGAGGCGCTGACAGACAAACGCGACACAGACGAGGCTCCTCGTTACGAGCGCGACAACCGCAGCGCCTCCCCTCGCCCTGCGCGTGATGACGGAGACTCTGGACGTCGTCGCTCTGCTTCTCCTTCCGGCAACGGTGACCGCGACCGCGACCGGTAAGCAAACAAATTTTTGATGATTCCCCTTTTGTTCAGACAATGTTCAATTGCTGACACGTACTGTCTTCAGTGGCGCCAAGGACGAGACTGGCTCCCGAGGTGGCGACCGTGACGATGACGGCGCTATCAACCCTGGCTCCAACCTCTTCGTCACTGGCATTCACCCCCGTTTGACCGAGCAAGAGGTCACTCGCATGTTCGAGAAGTACGGTGATGTCGAGAAGTGCCAGATCATGCGCGACCCCCACACCAAGGAGTCTCGTGGATTCGGCTTCGTCAAGATGGTTACTTCTGACCAGGCCGACGCTGCCAAGGAGGGCCTGCAGGGAGAGCAGATTGAAGGACGCACCCTGAGCATCGAGAAGGCTCGTCGTGCTCGCCCTCGCACTCCCACTCCTGGCAAATACTTCGGCCCCCCTAAGCGTGGTAAGCATTCACCCTCCTCACGGGCTTTCCCCCGGATAAATCACTAACGCGATATTTAACAGAGGGTGGCGGTGGTGGTGGTGGTGGTGGCGGCGGAGGTGGCCGTGGAGGCCGTTTCAACGACCGCTACGACGACCGTCGCCGCGGAGGCTACAGCGGCGGCGGCGGCGGCGGCTATGGAGGCGGTGGCTACGGAGGTGGTCGCGATGACCCCTACCGTTACCGCGGATACGAGCGCCGTGGAGGCTACGAAGACCGTGGCGGTGGCTACGAGCGTGGCTATCGCGAGGACCGTGGCTACGACCGCAGCTACCGTGAGGATCGGGGCGGCGCTGGTGGCTCCGGTGGCTCCGGTGGCTACGAGAGACGCGAGCGTGGTGGTGACGACACTTACAGCAGCAGCGGTCGCGTCGATCGCTACGGCGGCGGTGGTGGCAGCGGTGGCGGACGCGAGGACCGTGGCGACCGCTATGCTCGCGGTGGCGATGACCGTCGTGGCGGCGGTGCTGCCGGCTACGAGAGACGCGAGCGCACTGGTGACGACACCTACAGCAGCAGCCGTGACCGTCCTCCCCGCGATGCGCCTGCCGGAGGTGCGGCTTACGCCGATGCCCCTGCTCGCTCCGAGGGTCGCGAGGCCTATGGAGGTTGGAAATCCTAACTCAAGTGCTATCACTGTGGTCTTGATGCTAACGTGTCTAGGCTCTCGCTAATTTCTTAACGCTCTTTCCCCGAGTCGTCAATACGCCCGGTTTGATGGCGACTGACGGATCATCCCTTTCCTCTTTCCTAGTTCGATCGATTACGGCGGATATCCCAAAAATTGCGTCTCATGAAGTTCTTGTGCACTACAACTAGTATGGGATGGATCACAAAAATGGGAATTTTCGGCCTGCGTGGTTCACGGCTTTTTAACCTCGGTTTCTCGGTAACTATGACTGTACGCGAGGATCAGCTGCCTTTCAAAGGGGGTGCTGTTTCTCAAGTCGGTCTCTGCAGTCGACGAATGTTTGGCGGACTCTATGGTAGCTATGGCAAACAATCAACGCGGCAAAAAAACGGCAGGCATCGACAGGTGACAGTCACTTCCCCCTCGTGGATCAGCACTTTCGTTACACCACATCGTGGACCTGCGGCGGTCCACGGTTGTTTCTACGCACCACTTTCCACCTTGTACCATTATCTATCGCGTCCCACATCGGGGTCGAGTCGAGTTTGAGACGGCTTCGCAAATCCGACATGGCTCTTTCGATGCAATTATCAGCATGATAAGATGTTGACCAGCAATGCAACATGAATGACAACCACGTCCCTTAATACAACTAAAACGTAACTGTGCCGCCTGAACGCCTCTATACAATTTCAACCCTCATATCGTAAATGAACCGCCTCTTTTTCCGCCATCCACATCCTCTGTTGTTCATTTAGTCGTCATGCCAGCACAAATCAGTGGCACGGGATTCAACGAAGTCGTGGCCCTTGCTTCGCCGCGTCATTCTAATCGCCCACCTCCAGCGCTCCTGGGCCGTGTCTGGAGAGTCACATGGTCTGCGTGATAACCAAGCACAAATTTCGTTTCGAAGGTATCTCCCCCAAAGTGAATTGAACCTAACTAACGCTTTAGCAAAGCCAACGCTTTTACAGTGAAAAGTCGTTTCGGTTGGAATGTGGATGCCTGAAATAGCCTTGGCGTCCATCACCCACATTTACTTCGCTACCTTATTCTACTTCCTCTTTTCGTCAGCTTTCCCGACTTGACGCGGGCGACTAGACCAGTATGGTCCCCAACGCACAGTGTAGCCCGGCTGTCGGGCCTACCCCATTTAGATGTCTGCTGTCTCAGTCTCGACGCGGGGTTTGCCTTTCGCGTTTTGGTTTGAAAACATTTCTCCCGATCCCATACGGCTTCTGACAGGGCTTTCCCTACTGCTTTAAAGAAGTTGCTCAATGGCAGCGTGGCTAAACCCTTGATGAGATCTGCTGTGTCTGTGTACAGCCTGCAGCCAACGTAGGCTTGCGCCACCCGCGTCGAAATAGCCTTCAATATCGAGCGCATGAGTCACGTATGATTTGTTGGATTGGGCAGATTCTGTGCAGGTTCTCGCCTACATAAATTCGGAACCTCCATGAGGTCGGCCAACACTTCAACGTTCTACCACTGGGTAGAAGAACTGCTATACACCTTGAGTCTGAGCGACGACTGACAGTGCGAACTAGACAGGCATTAAGATAGCTTGTTACACATTATAAACACATGAACAGACAAAGTCATTGAGCAGAACTCTGGAGTCCATCGCGTTGCATCAATTATATGAGAGTTTGGGAATCATTCATCATTCAGTCGTGACTACTACTGCAAGTACATGATCTAAAACCTACTCGGCCTCAGTCGTCTCTTTGTGCCTGTGACTGGTTCGGCGCAGGCGCAGGCGCACCAATAAGCCAGCCGACGCCCGACGTCAACGTGCCCATTGCCGCATCGCGGAGCTGATCGCGTTTCCTCGCCCTGGGGTGGTCATCATGCCCGTCCCATTCGCTGTCAGGCGCCGACCCTGACGCAGCCGGCTGAGCCGGGGCGGTGGCAGCGGCAGTGCCACCGCCGGCAGACTGCTGTAGCGTCGAGAGTGCCGTGAAGTTGCGAGTCGCCGCTCGGGCCGTTGCCCGCGAGAGGTCGAACAGCGACATGGGCGCGTCGTCCCCTGCCTTGCTCGCAACCGCGGCGGAAGGGCGGGTCTGCCGTTCGCCTGATGACCGGTGCGATCTTGCCGCCGCAGGGGCTGCGTCGAAGCCGCCGGGCATACCAGAGTGCTCGTCAATGTCCTCTTCACGCGCGGCGTCCTCTTTGAGAGCCGAGTCGAGCTGCTCCTCGCAGCGACGGAACGTTTTGAGGATCTCCTGTAGCTGCGAGGGAGGAGCGATCCGCAAGGCCGTCGCGAGGCAGTCGATGCGCTGTTCTAGGTGCCGGATGTCGGGGTTCCCACTGGCGTTGCCCAGGTGTGTCGGGCGTACTGTTCGGGCACTCCTGATGTACTGTCCCGCCTGCAGGGCAGCCCTCCAGGACCAGTTGTCGTCGACCTTTACCGTGGAGCTCATCGATGCGTCCGCCCCGCCGCTGAGCCGGTTGACGATGTACGAATACGCCGTCTCAAAGTCGTCCTCTTTCAAGGCTGCTTCGATACACATGGCTGTGATGCGTTGCCGCGCAGCATCGACTTGCTGCCCATCTTCTACGGGTTGAGCTGCGGCGACCTTCTTGTTGTTGCGGTCCACGAGTCCGGCGCGAACCATGTTGGTCCCCACGTCCAAGAGGTCCTGGATGCGAGTGTAGCTCTTTGGGTTCTGCTCCAGAACCTTGCCAATGATGGAGACGGGATCTGAGTGAACGCGCAACACGATGGGGCTGAATGGCTCGCCTTGTCTCAGGACCAGTCGGTATTCGCTGAGGGCATGCGTTGCTTTCAGCAGGGAATCGATGCGCCGCCGCTCAGGGAGAGACTTGTGAATCGTTTGAGGGAAGGCATTGATACTGAGAGATTGTTAGTAGGAACACCGCCATGATACAGGTTTTTCTACGTACATCTCGTCGCATTTTTTGAGGCCACCCCTCGCGCGGCTCGGGTTTGACGCATTGTCGTACGCGTTAAGCGCAGCAGCTACGATGGTCTCCTGCACTGTTTGCGGTGACAGCGGCTTGTCGGCATCGTCCTCGTACAGGGACCTTGCCAGCGAATATCCTAATCATGGTTAGCAAAGCATAGTGATGGGTCATTTTATGGTACACATACGTGCACTAGACAGGAGTGCCCTCAAGATCTCGGTCTCGATGACTTCTGGCTTGACTTTGGCAAATATTCCGATCACCTTGCCCTCTGGCGTAGGAGCAATGCTCCAGTTCCAGAGCCAAAGGACTTCATTTCGTGCCTTTACCCAGTACGTTTCGTCGTTGTTAGGAGCTTTCTCGGCCAGTGTGTGTATCAGCTGGACTACCTCGGCCTTCTGGTCTCGTTCATCTTGGATGAACGCCAGGTCTCCGGCCCTCTTGATAGTGCAGGGTAGTCCGGATTGCGTCAGAATGAAAGCGCTGAGAATCAGGGCGTGGAGAAGGTGTGTTGACTTTCTCGAGGGCTTGGTGAGAGGGTTCGAGTCCTTGAGCAGATCGTCCCGCATGAAGGCAGTGTTCTTGTGGTTCAAGATCCCATCGCCTTCCAAATGAGCAACAGCAGATAACGTGTCTGCGCCCTCGCGCAGTGACATCGTGTCATCCTGGCCCAGTAGGTCCATGACCTTCCTCAACATTTGGTGTGCTCCTTCGAGAGCTTCTATACTGGCCTCCGGTACCAGGTAAGCGCACGCCATGATTGCTCGTGCATAGCGGCGATCGAGATGCTGCTGCTGCTGCTCGCTGAGCCATACAACATCATACTCTCCCAGATCCACGTCTACAGCACCTCCCCATTGCTCAACGGCAGCAACAGCCACTCTCCAGGAGCTCGAGCTCTTGGAGAGAAGCCATTCAAGGAAACGCTCCCACCCCGCACTATAAACGCCCTCGTCTGTTGATTCAGACTCCTCTACACGCTTCCACCGGGCGTCGTCATGCAGCCAAGGCACAAGCATGCCTCTGAGATCTCTCCCGATCAACCCGTAATCCTCCGACTGCACGCCCGTCTGGGACAAAAGAGCATCGATGGCGGCGCCATCAGGGAGACTCTGGAACTCGGCCAACGTGTACGGCACACTTTCGGTCGGGTAGTATTCGTAGTTCCTCCTTAGCAGCGGCAACAAAGTTGAGACCATCCAGACCCGGATACCTGGAGCATATTGTATAAAAGGCCCGAGTAATTCGGGAAGCTGGCTTAGCAGACCGGCTTCTTCGTCGACACGGTGGGCTCGGTGGAGGAGGAATAAAGCCAATGGATCATCGTCGGTTTCGACAGTAATATCCTTTCTAGCTAAAGGCAGCAAGTGGAGTTTGCGAACCTTTTTCGCAGCATCCTCGTCCGACAGATTCTCGACGATGGAGTAGTCGATGTTCTCAGCTTCGCGGTCGATGAATTCGCCAGTCGAAAGTTCCTCCAAAAAGGCAAGGTAATCGCTAGACCTGACTGTCTCGGGCAGATAGGTCAAGAGGACGCGCAGAACGAGATCCTTGCGTAGGACGGTGGCATGTCGGGAGGCGAGAAAGGCCAGACTTTCAATATCGGCATGGATGGCCAAGTGGACAGCCAAAAGCACGAGCTTCGGCGGGGATAGAACGAGGCTCATTCTGCGGGAACTTGAGGCATATCCAATCTAGCGTGTCGTCGAAAACTTCCACTGCAGGCTGACCACGAAGCGCTGGACTGATGTGGTCAGAGGAGCTATCGCGAACCGATGTCGGTATATCGGGATCTTGAACAAGTTGACAGGTGCAAGCGCAAGTGCAAGTGGGCACGGGCATCAAGGTCCAACTCCCCGAAGCGTGTTCAGTTGGGGGACTTGGGGTGCATGCACTTACCTTTGGTAGGTAGCGTCGTCATAAGATAAGGTGCTGAGTGGAGTGATTGCCGCAGTGCCAGGTGCTCCGATTGGCAAAGCGGGTCGATCCAGGGAGGCATAGACGCGCGCTAGCCCCGAGAACTCACGGTCTCGGCGGATATGCCATTGGAATCAGGTACCTTCTGATAGGACGAAATTTACCAGACAGCCGCGGACTCTTCCATTGGCACAACCACCATCCGGACTTTCGACTTCGCGATTGTGTCTCCACGACAGTTACCCGACGACTCGAAGCTTCACCAACCCACCAATCGGCGCTTGTATATCCACAATGGCCTCTGGATACGGACTTCACGGAGGTAATCTTCCATTCCCGTTGCCATTGATCCCGTACTGATCCTATGACGCCGGCTAGGCCCATCGCGGTGCTTCCCCTACTGGCAGGAGCTCCTCGGCTGCTACGTCGTCAACACCAGCGGCGAGGACCACTCGGAGAAGAAGAAGTGCGGTTTGGCTCTGGAGGATTACTACGAGTGCTTGCACCACAAGAAGGAGGTCTGTCATGCCCCTCAGTCCATTAACTTCTCAGCCCCGACTTCTCAGCCCCGGCAATTCCACCAAACAGAGGACCGATCACTAACCAGTGGCACGAACCCATATAGGCTGCGAGAACGAGGGCGCTCCAGGCTGCCTACCGAAAGGCCGAGTCGGCCAGTGCACGAGACAACGCACCGAGCGCGGGGCAAATACGCAACCTGGGACTACTCGGCAAGGAGGATGACACGAAGGCTGTAACGGGGTCGGGTTGAGCGAGATAAAGTTGAAGCCAGGCCCGAGAGGGGCGAAACAACATGTACATGGCGCGAACCGGATAGGTAGCTGCTGCAGGCACCAAATGATCAACACCAGTTTTCTTTTCAGTGCATGGGAATGGAATGCTTGCGTACAATTTGGAGATCCAGGGATGTGTCAGTTTCAACTGAGACGAGGCGCAATCTCCACCAGAAGATTGAATAGCGATGAGGCACTACCCAGTATATGGATGATTGTGGTGATGGTGTTCTCATGCTGAACTCAAAGCGGCATGCTTCTCTTTCGCCATCTAAGGAGATTGTGTGGGTGAAAGGAGAGGAAACAATTGACAGCGTAAGCTTGGACTTGCTGGCGAAAATCGCGAGTAACGGTGGCAGGAGCAAGCGGCAGGAGCAAGGTAATAGTACACAGAGGGAAGGTGCAGTCCAAAATTCACTGGAAGCCGCACCTGCCCTGGAGAATGACAGGATTCAGTCGACGAATCACACTCAAACCACGTCACTACCTACCTACCTTACCTACCTTCGTTCCCTTCCTTCACTTTCAAGTCTCTTTCTGCAACCTTCACGGTTTGCATGGCAGACCACGTCTGACTCCCTCGCCCAGCAATCACCAATCGTCAGCAATACAGACACAATGCCCAGCTTCAGGGGCATCGACGTCTCGATCGTGCCCGGTCCCAACATGGAGGGGTTGCCCGAGCTCCCACACCCAGAGTCCTCCTCTGTCCGACTTCGGGGTCCTCATGCAGCAAGCCCGATGTCGACCACAGCTTCCAGCTTCACCTCAACGCCAGAGAAGTGTAGACCTACAACATCCGTCTACATTCCCTCGTCGCCAGGTTCGTCACTACCCTCGCTTGCTTCCTTTACACATTGCATGGGTTGGCGGCGACTGACATTGATCACATAGGATCCCAGTTCCACTTGAGATACTCAATCAACAAACCTCCCACTGATAGAAAATTCTTGTATTTCAGAATGACCATGAACGGCCGTCAGGTAGTTTCTTGGGGTATCAAGTCGCAAGCCACCCAGAGCCAGATCGTCAGTCATGCCTTGTACGAGCCCGATACCAAGTGGCACTATCGAGAGTGTGGCGTCACTTATAAGCGTGAGGGCGTTGAAAAACGTTTCTTCCACTTCGCGCCGCGCTCTGAAACTTCCGCTGCGATGGATGGCGGCCTTATCGATCTTCAGATTTTCCGATCCTACGGACGAAGGAGGAGAGCGCCTCAGCTTGACGACTTTCGCAGTCAAGACCAGTATGGTATCACGTAAGAACATTTCGCACCCTCCACCCAAACACCTTGACTAATTCTACCCGTGGCATAGATCACCCACAGGAGGCCTCGTGGAGTCACCCCAATATCTCACATTCTACGACTGGGTTCTCGTCGATCCTGTTGACTCTCCATTCGCCACATTTCGCTTCTTCTACCGCACTTGGGAAAACTTGAAGGCGCTGAACCTCGTATCAGAGGCGCATTATGAGGAACTGATGGCCTTCAATGCACAGAGTGGACAGCTGCCGAACAGACCCAAGACGCCAAATCACAATGAGACTGAAGGTTACACTCGCACCCAACTGAGACCATTCGGTCTCGAATCTCTTGACGGGCTTGTCTTTGAGGACAACAACACGAGTCGGAACAAGATGAGAGGGAGGCAGAACTCAGCCGCTGAGAGAGATTTCTACCTTGAAACACCACCCAAGCTCGCTCCTCCGGCCTTGAACCTGACCAGAATGCCTCAGCCCAGCAAGCTAGCACGAGAGATTCGGAAGGTGTCAGACACCCTTCGACCTCTACCAATGCTTCCTGATTTTGAACCTCCGATCCGCAGGCAGTCGTTAGAATCGACAAGGGCACCGTCAGTCACCCCGTCGCTCTTACCGTACATTGACGAGTGGAGTGGTGGTGACGAGTTTGAGCTTGGGGTTGCCAGACGGGTGATGCTGCCCTCGCTCTCTCAGGAACTCCCTGAGATGGACCCGCGCCGTCCTCTCCCTTCTCCCCCCCGAGGACTTCCAGCATCTTCATCTGACTATGACATGACGCCTCCTTCTACGGGCGGCTTGGAGGTCCTCAATCGGGTTGGGAGGCAACAGTACATCGCCGCAGCGCATGCGAAGTCGATGAGGCTGAGAGGTTCATCCATTAGCAGTCTGGGTTTCTCGGGGAATTCCAGACGGGATCATAGGGCCGTCGGTTCCGACCCCGGCATAACGTCAGCTGTTGATAACTTTGACAACATGAGCCTCTCTGAAGGAGAATGGCTCAAGCGGAGTCCATCGCCTTTGCGTCGCAGACATGGAAGATTGAATCTCAACATATGGAAGGCTCGAGACACGAACGAGGGTCAGTGAGACTCTTAGGTCAAGAGGATGTGTTCGGATTTTCTGTAGGAATGTTCCAGCTATAGGGTCAGGGACGCATTTGTGGAAAGAAAGGGGGACTTGCACACTGGTCAACTCGCAGACCATGTAGAGAAGAAGCCAAAGTTTTGCTGAGAAGTCCCGGGAGTTACTGGCCATAAGAAATAAGAAACTTGCACAGGTAGTTCCAGTATACGAAAATGTGAAGCTTTAGTGAACGAAGACAGGGAAACGGACATGGATAATCATCAGCACTTTCGAGAAAGGAAGGAGCTACCTGAGAATAGGAGGAGCGCTATAATGGTAGGATATTCTAATTGACCAATGGCGTTATTGATGGTCTTCGTGTGGTCAGTCTCACGACCGGCCGGTGTCAGCGAATATGGTCGACGGCTGCCATCGTCACTGTCGTTGGCGAACGCAACCTTAGACTTCGTAGTACTTGAGCGAGGTCCTTTACTCGTCTTCTGCTTGCTTTTGCAAAGTCCAGAAGCTACATGATGCCGTCTTACATGTTTACTTATCTGTCCTGAAGTACTCCTTGCTCAATACGTCGACGACGACACGGAAGTATGTGAACGGGGCTATATGAAATTACATCTCCCTTAGGGGTATAATGTTGCTGCTTTTGATTCTGATAGATCTCGGCAAGGTTGGTAAAAGCAGAGAGACTCTGGCACATCCCTGACTCATGTTGATAAATACGGCACTGAGTGACGCCTTAAATGGAAATGAGCATGTTTAAGCAGAAACTGCAGATAATCTTGTTTCTCACTTTCTCATCTGTTTACTAGTTGTTCTGATATTCTTTAAGATCAGTCTCTTTGCACTGATGCTTTCTTACTCGTCCAAGACATTCGTGCTAGAAACTCTGACTTTGGCTACAAGCAGAATCTAAAGAATACTCCTCAGAGCCATATCTAATTGTCCAAGTCCAGAGAAACGGCGTATCTCGTACGGCGTATACAAAACGCCGAGGGCTCTACATCACCACCACCTCTCACACAGAACCCGCTCAGGTCTGAGACTCAACCCGCTCTTCGACGTGAGGCTCTCGACCAACTCATCCGTCATGGACGGTATCTCGCACACATACACCAACGCGTCACCGCGTTCCTCTTCGGGCCCCAAGGCCTCCGCCACATCCTCCAAACCCATACGACGTCTCTTAAACGGGACGTCTATCTCGTTACAATGCAGAATTGACCCATCGGACTCGGAAGATAAGGGACCAACGCCGGTGAGGAACAATCTCATTTGACCACGGACCTTTTCCCGGCCGAAAATGCTCGCCAGCCGCTCCATGAAGAGGATCTTTTCGGAATCGAGGCCTTCCGATGGGGCCTTTGTCGAGTACATGAACTGGACGTCATATGGACAGCTCCCTGCTTCAGCCAGGTGACTAACAATGCTCATGAGCGGATTCACACCGACGCCGCCAGCAATGAAGACGATTCTGCGTAGGGAGGCGAGATCAACGTCTCCTTCGGGAGGCGGCCAGACAAAGGACCCGCCGACGCGGACCTGGATCTCGGGTTTCTTCTCTCTTTGGGTGACCGCGCCGTCGTCCTTACCCTTGTCATCGACCTCGTTGACGGGTTGGTCCCAGAGCCAAGCGGCAGCCGGATTCATCGGCGACTTTTTCACCGCGAGCTCCAGGTACGCCGAACTAGGCAGGATGGCTTTGGATGGCGGGCTGGTGAGCGTGAAGCCGCCTGCTTTGGGCACGCCTGGGACGTAGGTGTCGAGCCATTGGCCCGGGAGGAACTTTTGGTCAAAACAACGAGTAAGTACGTGCGTCTGATCAAATGATTTGGGCCATGCGAGGCACACTCGAGGTTCCTTGACCAGGGATGAAAAGTTTCGCGCCGCGTAAGTCGTCGTGTAGGTGAACCCTCAGCCTTGAAGGGCGGCGGGTAATATGGATGGCGCAACCGGACGTACCTCGATCCTCGACCCCTCTTTAACACCGAGCCGAAAGAGACGAATGTTTTCGTTTACGGCGTTGACTCTGATTAATGTGACGTTATGTAATGCCTGCCCTTTCCCATTAATTAAAATTCAAGAATTCGATTGGCTACGTTATTAAGAGCTTGGTTTGGGGCTTCCTTACAGAATCTCTAGGTTGAGCCGCCGTGCGCTCGGCATGCGACGTTGACGTTTCACCCGACTCCTTTGCCATATCGTGTGAGAATCGAGCTTGTAGTAATACAGGGTGAAATCGAGGAGAGCGGACGAGACAATGACTGGATTTGAGGGCGAGAGAGCCTGTACGCGGTCGATACATTGGTTTGGTGTTGATGTTGATGTTTGGCTCCGCTATCAAAGAGGTAGGTGGGATGTATGGATGGGATGCCCGCACCGAGGTCGGAGAGCTCGGTCAAGTATCTACATGTCATCGCTCCCGCACTGGGCCATGGACTACAACACAAAAGATGCATAGATAAGAATTGTCGCTTCGAAGCCAGAATTACATATGGTATCACAGATTCAGACTTATAAGAGCCATGTGGTTTCAACGACGGTGTACTTTTCGTTTGCGCCCAACCTTTTCATCCTCGCAGATTGTTCTATTTTTTTCAATACGCTTGCCTTGTCATAGTAAGTATACAAGTCCAAGCCATGCTCAAGTCCACGCCACCACCCGAAAAGACAATTGTGTCAAATCAGGACGGCTCGGTCCAGTTCACCTGGTCCATCACCTCCCCAGCAGATGAATGCCCGTAACCGATCCTCAGACGTAATCGCAGCGGCTGCGAGCAAGTTAGCAATGTGAAGGGAAAAAAGAGCTAGAGCAAAGAAGGGGAAGAAACATACTCCCTTGGCTCCAGACACAATCATTCTCTGGGTGGCTTCGGCACCAGGACCGACATCCGTGCTTGAAATGGCCATGAGTTGCAGCTTCTGCGTCTTGGGAACGGCTGCTTGTAATCCCACATTCGAAAGAGAGCCAGACCCGGAGTTTCTGAAGCGACCGATGACCTGAACCAGACCCTCGGCGTTGCGTTGGATCTGGAAGCTGACATTGAGACCGTTGTTGTCGTAGACAGGAAGGCCTGCCGGTGCCTGCGAAGCGGCCTGCGCCTGGGGCGGAGGAGTTGCCGCGGCGGACATGGAAGACATCAGCTCCATATTCGAGCCACCCATGACTGGTACGGGGGAGCCCATTGGTTGAGCAGGGCCTTGGGAGAAGAGGTCCATGATAGAGGCGGCCTGGGATTGCTGCGGGCCAGGCGAAGTCGAAGTGGGGGGCGATGAGGTTCCGCCTAGAATATCGGCGAGGAGGTCAGTGTTAGAAGCACCGCCGGCCGCAGGCGTTGTTGTTGAAGGTGTGTCCATAAGGTCGAATAGGAGGTCCTGTTCGGTCGGCTTGACGACCCTCGATTTCCGGTTGGCAGCCTTTGCCTTCTTTGTGGTGGTCGCCGCGCCCAGCACGCGGGATTCTTCCTTAATTTGAGGCGGCGGCATCTTCTCAAGAACACCAGAGCGGATCTGGTCGTACGAGAACAAATTGGTGTACTCAACAGCTCTTTGCTGCACCTCGACATCCAGACTTGTCTGATGGACTTCAAGCAAACGGCGGATGCGATCGAGTTGTGCAGGATCTGTTAGTCTTGTCGTCAATTTAACGAGAGCCGTAACGATGTACTCGGTGGAAACCTGAGTTGCGTGGTTGCTGTTAAGAATGGTCGTGAACAGGTCAATGAGTTCATGTTGCTTAACCTCCCGCACCAGTTCCTCCTCTTCATATTGCCCACCCTTCAACAGAGCATCACCGTATTCGCCGATGCACCACGCTCCGGATTGTGTCAGACTCTCCTGCGTAATATCCTTCTTCAAATTGATGTAGAGTTTCTGAACGGCATAGGTCTGCAGTTCAGGGGTAGTGGCCACCAGTCGGATAAAGGATGACATGATGGGCTCCTTGACATAATTGCCGGCGAGCGTCAACACTCGCAACATGGTGTCGACGTGCCAACGCTTGTTCGGTGCAAACTTGTCGGCAGCAATGCCTATTTGACTAGTCATGGTAGGCTTGAACTCATTGTCGGCGACCTCCAAGAACGCAAGCAACTCCCGGATGAGGACCCGCACATTGCTCTCGTTGATGAGCGTAAAACTGAGTTCGAGCGCTCGCCTCCTGATACTGATGTCCGGGTCTCTCAAGCACTCCAAGATAGTGTTGCGGTGTCTCTGGACAGCGTTTGGCTCGATTGCAACCACCTTGATGAGGGTGTTGAGCGCAACGTAACGGATGTTGTTGTCGCGGTTAGAGAGGAACTTGCCCAGAATGTTGACACCGAGTACACGAAGACCAGAATCCGCCTCAATATCGAGGATCGTGAGGACAGCCTCGTACAAGATGGAGTTTCCGACGTTCTTGGAGGAGTCCGTATTCGTCGCAACCTGTGCCAGAATATCGTTGATCTGCTCACTGACGTGTGCGTCGCCTGTAGCCAAGGCCCTGAGGAAGCGGAGGATCTTAACTTGCACAAACGGATCGCTGATACCTGTGACGTCATGCTCGGGAGCATACCCAGAGGTTGCAAGCGCCTTGAGCGTCTTGACCAAGTTTGGTACAAAGACCTTGAACTTCTCGACAATGTCCTCGTCACCGTCCGCGTCTTCCTCCTCGTCGGCTTCGCAGAAGCTCGTCGCCAGGGTCAGGCCGCACAGCTGGACGCCGTGGTTTCGGTCAGCCAGTAGGTTGCTGACCTTGTCCACGAAGTGCTCTTTCAAGTCTGGGACCTTGCGACATATCCGCATGGCACAAAGGGCCGCCTTCCTTCGAATATACGGGTTCGATGTGTTGACGCAGGCCTCGACTTGCTGGAATAGATCTCGCGACATCTCAATGGAGGCGATGTTACCCAGGGTGCAAAGGGCCAGACCGACGACATACTGGTTCGAGTGTGCAAGGTCACTATTCAATGTCAGCTCTGGATACAATGGCCAAAGTGTGTTGTCGGTGCCTACTTCTGAAGCGAGTTTGTCACAAGCGTCAAGACCTCTTGGTTTTCGTCGAGCAGCAAACTAGTAGCGAGGTGGCCCAGCCGCTTGTCGGCGAACCGTGGAGAAGCAAGCAGCTTCAGACATTCGATCTGACCAAAATGTGTTCTCTCACCGAGGGTGAAGAGGTATAGAAGCTTGGCAACATTGTTCCGCCTGGTTATTAAACGTCAGCCCCGATCCGCAATGGTATTCCTCTTGGAATCACAATCCATTGCGCACCTCACGCTGTGGTCGCCGCTCTCTTCTCTGAAGCTTGCTCGGATAGAGGCACTCTCTTTCTGGATTACGGCTCGTTCGTCGGCGATGGTCTTGGCAGCACGAACGTTGCGGATGAACTGCTTCACTGGAGTGTCACCTAGGTCAGCTCCAGGCCACCGAGACAGGTACAGAGGGGCTTTATCGCACAAGAACTCATGTTGGGCGACCGGGGGGATGGGCCCGCGGAGGGCCTTGGACAAGTAGCTGGGGCCTGGGGAGAAGATTGCTCGGAGGGGGTTGCAAGCTCGTCGAGAGCTCTCGAAAGTGCGAGTCGCGATTGTCGAGGAGGTCCTTAAGGGTCGTGTTGCGGTAGACTTGCTAAAGGCCGAATAGACCAGATAGACGGGGCCAAGGATGTCAGGCCCGGCGGGTTGAGCGACATGCATCCGTGGCCTGGCATTGGAGCCTTTGGAGGTGCCACCGTGCAGCGCCGTCACAGGTGTGGGGCCGATGTGTAGAATTGGCCCTACATTTCAGGCGTAAACCAATTTGGTACCTGACAGACCTCCAGAGGCTGCAATAGGGGGGCTTTAGGGGTCCTTCAGCGTGCCGTGTACCGTAGCTGGCACCCATGTCCTCTGGATTCCATTGCCCGTGGGGTTTTGTGCGCCTGGGCTTGGGATTCGAGACTCATCTCAAGAGTCAGAGATACCTCACATTCTTCTGAGACCTGATGAGCTGTTGACCACGTCTTGCTCATACTACATCCAAATCAGGTTACACTCACTTCTAAGAGTATCTTTCAAACTTGGACTCTGAATGTTAAGTTCCTAGCAGCGGTGGATGCCACTGGCGATACATCGTGCCACATGTTGTCTACCTCGCGTGTACTGCACCAAGATCTTCCAAGACAACCCAAGCAACCAAGATGATATTGATGACAAGCAATTGCAGCCCCAAGGTTGCTTCAATATACGCATACTTGGGATATATAGAGGGGCGGATCGGGGCGGTGCCTGCAGCCCTGCCAAGCTAGATTGCTCTGCCGGCCTAGCTCTTTGGTTCAGGATATTCCAGGCCATGGGTAGCGTGATAGGTCATGATATCAAGATTATCTATCCATATAGACTCCTATCGTTTTCTGAACAAGCTTACACACCTTCTTTGTTGCCCTCTTAGTATGTGACATTAGTCCGGGTATGAAAGACCGATTTGCCAACCAAGTGAGTGCTCATCACAATGATTGGCATCATATTCAAACATGTGATACTCGCCGCCGAGAAGCCGCGACAACATACACGAATTTTGCACTAGATCACAAGTAACGTTGAGTTTCGCAATGGCAATTGATGAACGCGCCGGGTTGATTGACTTTTGCATTCGCCGCCCTGGAGGAGACCCCCTTCTAAGCGTAACTCCCGTATCATTCAAAATAAAGTCTTGTGTCTGTGTCGGTGTAGGTGTAGGAGAGTGTGTTCGTCAAATAAGCATCGTGATAGAACGGGAATGAAACAGGCAAGCGTGCTGGCAGCGAGACGAATGCATAGAGCCCCCCTCAACCGTCCGAATATCAAACTCGTCCTTTCGCTGGTTATTCTCGTATGGCAACTCCCACGGTCTAAAAGGATACCTTCTGACCAGCCTGACCCTTTGAAACCTATTCGTGTCGTTCCTCGCAAGAAACAAATGCTGCGCGGCCAATGTCACCGTGCCGGTGGATGGGTTCGACCTACAGCCGCTCAACCAACTTGACGCCTTACTTCTGCATCATGAGTTGGACGAACTCGTTGTCTGGGAAGGTTTGTTAGCAACATGAACAGCAGCAGCGGGGACATGTAGGACGTCTCCTTACAGTCGATACGTCCATCACCGTCCTGGTCAGCCTCGCGAATCATCTCATCAACCTCGTCGTCGGTGAGCTTCTCGCCGATCGAAGTCATGACGTGGCGAAGCTCGGCGGCGGAGATGAAGCCGTTGTTGTCGCGGTCAAAGACCTGTCTCTGGTCAGCACTGTGTCGATGCGCGTTGCGCCAGCTCTTCTCACCTTGAAGGCTTCACGAATCTCCTCCTCGGAGTCGGTGTCCTTCATCTTGCGGGCCATCATGGTGAGGAACTCTGCACAAGGTCATTCGTCAGCGAGCCGATCTCTTATGGGCGGTTGCCAGCTGTTATCGTGTAGACCTACCAGGGAAGTCGATCGTTCCGTTGTTGTCGGCGTCAACCTCGTTGATCATGTCCTGGAGCTCCGACTCGGAGGGGTTCTGTCCCAGGGAGCGCATGACGGTACCGAGCTCCTTGGTTGTGATTTGTCCTGTCCGAATTCTTTAGTCCCGTGTCCTGAAATCTACATGATCAAGTCTCGAAAATGTGCTAATGCTGGTCTCGTATCGAAGCGGTCGCGGGAGTCGCAATAGTAGGGGCGCGGGGTCGAGAGAAAGGGAAAGGGGGGATGAGGTACTGACCATCGCCGTCCTTGTCCTGTATTGATGGGTTAGCTAAGTCATGTTTCGATGAGGTAGGAAGACATGGAGTGACTTACAAAGAGGGAGAAGGCTTCCTTGAACTCGGAAACTTGCTCTTCGGTGAGGGAGTCAGCCTAGATTGAAGGTAGCCGTGTCAGTTCAGCTCGCCGAAAATAGCGTCGGTAGCCCCTCAGTCGCGGGGTTACCTCACAAGAGGTAGGTAGCATGAAGGCGGGATAGAAGACGGAGCTCGGATTGTGGGCAACTAACCATGGCGAATGTTGACGATGGTTTATTGGGAGAATAGGGGACTGGGTCTGGGAGCGGTCTACGTCGAATGGAGCCGTATGTTTTGGAGTTGGAAGATGTTCACGAAAGTGTTCGCAAGTCTTGGCCAGATTAGATGCTACCGGATGCCATTGGGGGGTCGAGCTTTTCTGTAGTGGGCAGCTCGTGGAGAGAGAGATGGGGCAGACGGGGGGGAATATCGGGCGATAGGGGGGGCCGCGGGCGTCGAAGGGTCGAAGCTGACAGGCTGCCTGCCCGGTCTGTGGCTAGCCAATGCCATAGGTACCTTAACCACTGGGTGGGCAGTGGGCGCCTTTCCAGGACCGTAGCTTCACCTCTCAGCGTGTCAAAGGCACCGCGTCTCCCAGCCTGATGGGCCCGTGGTGCCAGGGGTCGCTCTGTACTTGGCGGTGTCACCCTAAGAAAGGCCCCCTAAATGAAAGGATGACGGACGGTCTGGAAGGTGCCAGGTGGCAAGGCGGCGTGCCCACGCCTTGGCCCACTTGTACCTCAACACCTAAGGTACCTTGCGTATTTCCCGTCCCTTCCATTCTTCACCTTAATTCAGGACGGATACCTACTCCGTAAGGTGCAGAGAGGAAAAAGCTGACATAAGACATCCTGAAGCGGCGGGTGCATAAAGAACAACGCACCAATTGACGTCGAGCAGTGCCGCGTCGACAGCCTAAAGGCAGGTTGCCTCGACGGTACGGAGCCATTTGGCGCGGCCCACACGCGGCTCAATCCGCAGACAACCGAACAAGACCCGTGGACCTGACGCAATCCGTCTCCGTTCCCAAAGGCTCCCATCCTGGCATGCGATACCTGTCCAATTCATCAGCGTGTTAGTGCAAGCTTGTCGGCGCATTTCTACACAGGGCGGCATAATCAACCAACCACCACCACCACCACCACGACGTACTTCACCATACTTTACCTTTTCATCCTATCACCTTGACTCGTGATCCAAGAGCTTCCCTACGTATCCGTGCTTGTCTTTTGTTGAGGACTCGACTTGGCTACCTCCCAAATCAACCACATATCAGCTCCTGCTAATTAATTACTGCGACCCGAGGCTGAGAGCCGGTCCTGGGATCTTTACGGATATTAGACAGCTAAACCGATTCCGCCCTTGGCACAACTAAACCATCTAATCTGACGTACTTTTCCTAAAAGACTCCCCGATCACACACCATCCACGTCGCCGCAACTTTGTCCTCGCCCAACGCCAATGGTGTCCTGTTCCGTAATTGCGACCTCTCGTTCATGACGGCGACCCTGAGCGGCCCGCGCAGCGAGCGACAAAGGACCCCAGGCTGAGCAGCGCCATCGCGGCCTACTCTGGCGTCCGCTATGTGGCGAGACCGCACGAACCTGTACGTCGAGCTGCCCTTGTTCGCCCACTGAATACCCGCATCGTCTTCACCTTTTACCTAGCTAGACGAGAACCAAGCTCCTTTCTCTTATGCTGACAGTGCATTTCGACATACAGCTATATTTCCTATCGGCAGTCTTACGCGCACCATCCGACGAAAAAGACAAAGTACAGCGGTAGCGCGGCCGGTGGGAATGGCTTCGGCGATGTCTTTCCCGGGAACACCAGCTATGCCAGCGGCAATGACGACACGCGCGGTCTCCTCTCGGCCGGTGCCTTTGAGGATGATGGCGACGCCGTCATAGAGATGGACCTCCTGCCCCCGCGCTGGGCCGACATATCCGACGAGATCACCGACCTGCTTGCCGACATTGCTACCCGAAGCCAGGCTCTCGAGCGCCTACACCAGAAGCATGTTCTACCAGGGTTCAACGACGAGGATGCGAAAAAGGCTGAGGAGAGGGAGATTGAGAGGCTCACGCAGCAGATCACAAAGGGATTTCACGACTGCCATGGCTGCATCCAGCGGGTCGAGCAGATGGTGAGGGACTCGAAACATTCCGGGACAATTACCAGTGCCGAGGAGACCATGGCGAAAAACATCCAGATCTCCCTAGCTTCACGGGTGCAGGATTCTAGCGCGCTGTTCAGAAAGAAGCAGAGCGCATACTTGAAAAGTAAGTACCCGCGGACTTAGAGATATCGAAGGGGGGGGAGAAGGAAGACATGCTAAAAGTGTTATTCAGAACTGCGCGGAATGAGCGGTCTTGGCGCAGGCGGCGTTGGCGTGCCAGGCGAAAGAGGATCAACACCTCAACCCTCCAACTCGTACCTAGACCCGTCCATGGTCGAGTCGGACGCCGACAGGTCCTTTTCGCAGTCGACGCTCCAAGCCACGCAGCAGAAGCTCCTGCAGTCCAACGACGCGGCCATTATCCAGCGCGAGAAAGAGATCGAGGACATTGCGCAGGGTATCATCGAGCTCGCCGACATCTTCCGCGACCTGCAGAATATGGTCATCGACCAGGGCACCATGCTGGACAGGATAGACTACAACGTGGAGCGTATGACCACCGACGTCAAGGGGGCCGAGAAGGAGCTCGTCATCGCCGACACGTATCAGAAGAAGACGACCAAGCGCAAGATTATCTTGCTTCTCCTGCTCATTATAGCAGGCATGATCATCCTCTTGGTCATCAAGCCCAAGAAACGCGGCGGGGACGACGAGTAAACTCCAAAAGGGGGTCAGAGGCACCTCAATGAAGAGACGAAGAAGTTGGTGTAAACTAAATGTATGAATTTTCTTATTTTAGAAGAAATGTCTAGCGATTATGGGACCCATCATCGACCTGCAAGGATAATCAAAATCATCATTCATCCCTTGGTGTATGAATGTTATTCTATTACATGGTGTTTTCACAAGAGAGATTGCACTCGCGGCTTGGCAGTCATAGCCCTCTCCTTTGCTTCACCCGTGCCTCGCTCATGAGGTCTTGTAAATCTGCCACATCAGGCAACAGTCTGCGTCCAGCCGCCTTGTTGAACATCTCCAGAGTGCTCTTCAACGGAGGCAAGTCCGCATTCATCCTCGGCGCGCTGCTGACTCGGGCCAGGTACGTCCGAGCCAAGCACTTGACGACCTCCTCCTGAACAACGGACGTTCGGAATGGGATGCCTCGATCATTCAGGACCGCGAGTAATCGCACACCCCGGGCGAGGGAGAACCCGCCGCTTGTAGCCTCTGATTCCAAGGAGACATCCTTCGCAGGATCAAGACATTGCGAGCCGCCTGCCTTGAATCCCCAACGGACAATGGCGGCGTGTAGAGCAGGGTTGTCAAAGATTCGGCGCATCGGGTGCTGCTCGTGCGATATGGGCAAGTCGGTCGGGACAAGAACATTTCTAGCTGAGCTCTCCACGCCTAACGGCGGTGCGTCCAGCGGGTGGACCGGAAGCAGTCCAGCATTGGAGATGCAAAGGTGCTGATACGTGTCCAGTATGCCAAGGCTGATCTCCTCCAACACGCCAAAGCGGCCAAATTTGCCGAGTCCAAAGAGGATCTTCTGCCAGTACCGCGAATGCAGAGGCTTCTGCAGCAACGTCAGGCGTGTAAGAAAGGCAATGGCTGTGGAGAACGCCTGCTGGTTGTGTGCGGTAGTCTTTGGGTTCCATGGTAAGGGGTCGAGAAGACTCGCGCAGATATGCTGTATCGTCGATGCGTGGACCTCGATATCCATCGTTCGCATCTCATCCAGCAAAGCCAAGGCTTGCTTGAACCTCCCCTCGTCGACGAAGTGATGCAGCAAGATATTCGACGTGGAGTCGACCGAGTCTTCCACCATTGCCGGCTGGACCGCCAGCAACAGCCGGTGTGTTTTCCAGTCTCCTTCATCAAAGGCCTTGTCACGGATGCTGGCAAGCATCGCGGGGTCATCAAAGACGTCTGGGTGTATATCCGTGTGCAGCAATTCCGCGAGCAGCTCGTCATCATTGTTCTCAGCAAAACGTTTGAGCACCCATGCATAGGCTGAATGCCCAATGCCGATGTTGACTGTCCGCAGCTGCTCGATCCGGGTCATGACCCCTTTGGCCGTCGGTTCGCGCAAGGCGATCGACTGGAGGGATAGAGGGCCGATGTGGTGCACTCCGAGGGCGTGGACGGCATGGATTGCAAAGTCGAGAGGCACCCAGGAGCTTGCAAACCAGCGCGCACCAAGCTTATCGCTGTGCTGTCTTCCTGGAGGCCCACTCTCATCGCCGTGTGTGTCATTGATGGCCTCCCATAATGAGTCGTCCTGGGCGTCCCAGTACGCCTTGGAGTTCAAGCCAATGACAACCTGTTCCTCCAGTTCGAGGGTAGTGGTCGGATAGTAGCGAGCGAGGAACCTCAGGTACGGCTGTGACTCGGCATTAGGCGGAGGCAGATCGTCGTGGCGTATGAACGCTTGACGCCACCCAGCGCATTGTTGGGAGAGGCCGCTCTTGTAGAGGAGGGGAATGATCTCATTGTAGAATCCGCGGTGTATAGCTGTAAGATAAAGGGCTTGCAATGTCTGTTGCATGTCGGGTTCGGTGGTGACTGCGAATTGTCGTAACAAGGTACCGAAGGCTTCCTGTCCAGGGTCGAAGTTCGGCATCAAGCGCATATGCCACTGCAGTGCTCGCCGATACTGGCCCTTTCGGAGGCAATGTGAGACTGTCGTGAGGTATAACGACGGCCACTGGGCAGAGTTGTCATGAAGAAGACACTCCGCATATAGCGCAACGCCCTTGAGCTTGTCCTCATCGTGGAGGACAGTTTCCAGGATGATGCTCCAAAACGATTTTGCTTCTTCGCTCGTCACGTCCCTCCATGACCTGCGCCGCTCCACCGCTTCCCAAACAGCAAGCACACCATCTCTCCCACGCTTTTCCTTTGCGGCGATAAGAAAGCTGAGCCATGCTGAAAAGTCATCCTCGTTCTCCGGTATTTCGCCGAGTTCAACATTGGACTTATCGGGAAGCCAGATGTCGCCGTCCGAGTCGATGTTGGTGTTGAAGTCGGGTTCTCGTTGCGTGGGTAGACCTCGAGCTCTCCGAGGTTGAAAAAAAGCTGGTCTGGATCCAGAAGGCGGGCTTTCTGAAGGTTGCAGCGCGATATTCGTGTAGGTAGTTGTGCTGTTTGAGTCGCGAACGTCGACGACTGTGTGCAGGAAAGTTGGGCTATATCTCGGGTGACCGGATCCGCGCGGGTCAAGGTTGGGTACGCGTGACGATGGGTCGGAGGTAGCGAAGCTTCTGCGTGAAGTTCTCGGCAAGACTTGGACTGTTTGTCGAATCGCGCCGAGTCCTTGATGTGATTGCCGCCGGCCGAGGCATGCTGCTCTATTCAAGTGACAGAGGCATTGCGAGGCCAATTGCATTGCCCCGCGTGAAGAACCACCAAAGCACAATTGCGTCGAGACAGGGCATCAAGCATAGCAGCCGGCACATTGAACAAAACTAAGGTCCGGTGACGGGCTGCATCGCGAGGCTGAATCTGCAGGAGGAATCTAGCAATGGCAAGCTTGGAGGAATTTCAGGCTTGGGCCAAAAAGTTCCCCAAGCAAAGATCCATCCGTCAACCGAATTGAGCTCAGCGCCATTCGTCGGACAGAAGCTGGAAAGCGGGTCCTGCTGAGTCAGTCGGGGGGCCTTTCGGCCCACGCAAGGCATGAGCCCATCTTCCTGATTGCTCCGTCCGTCCTTCAAAGCCGACATACGAGAAAGCCTTTGAAGCTGTAAACCACCACAAACCCGAAGCAAATCGCAATTGAATCGATCAAAATGGGGTACGTGCCTTCTTAGCAGACGAAAGACCGACCGGCGGTCGACGGAGCGCTGTCGTCGCCAATCGCTGTCCATGTCGAAGTCGAGAACAATTATCATACGAGGGCATTTCTGACGTCCACACAGTATCGTCGACGCGAAGAACAAGGTCCCCGACCTCCAGAAGTTCTACCAGGCCGCCTACAAGGACCACACCCGTGTCTGGAAGATCGTATGTCGAATTGATTCTGGCAATGCGCAATTGGCGCCGGCGCCGACGGACGGACGCTGACTCGATAATCGCAGAACCCTCGCTCCCGCTGGTACATGATCCCCTACGTTACCCTTCTGTGGGGATCTGTTGGTGGTATGTTGTCACTTGCTCGGAACTTCGTTAGGGCGAACACTCACATCAAGCAGCCTCCTTCTACGGCATGGGCCGCAAGGTCCTCGGCTACAACACCTACTTCGGCAAGGAATAGACGCTGCTCGCGATGGATACCACCCCGTAGCGAGAGGCTCGGGACCGGACTGTATGATTCGTAGGGCGACCAATAGACCAAATTGGCTTCAGAAGGCCATTCTTCCTTAGTGACATGTTCACAAAACTAAGAATTGTAATGACGTCGATCGTGGGAGTTCTCTTTTTTTACTATGCCTGTCAAAATTATAAGATGGCCAACCTTTTCCCGCTCCATCCTTTAGGCAGAAAAGGTCATCTAGAATACACATGCGCACCGGCTCAGCAAGTAACGTCAAAGTCTCGTGCTTGCGCGGCATTCAACACTCTTAGACGGCGACTGCCGATCCTCTCATCCATCCATTCGTTTACAGCATCTAGTAGCCGCTGGCTCCAGGTGCTTTCTCGTCCTTCTTCAGGCTGATGAGGAGCTCACGGAAGCGCTCCTTGCCGGAGCCGGAGGCGCCACCCTTAGAGCCCTTTCCGCTGACATCGACCAGCTTCGCGATTCTCTCCCAGCTCGTGCCGCCGGAGACGGTATCCTCACGGCTAGCAAGGAACTTCTCGGCGTCCTTTTGCGTCTGGGCAATACCCTTCTCCTTTTTGGCGTTGTAGTTGTTGTAGAAATCGTCAATGTTTTCTCTGGCTTCCTTGATCGTCTCCTCGCGCTGCTGAGCGAATTGCTGTGCCCGCTTCTCGTTCTGCGCATCTCTCTGCTCGCGCCACTCACGGATGACCGCGGGCTCCTCTTCCTCTTCGACGAAGGCGTTGTAGCCGGAGTTGTAGTTTACGCTAGGAGCAGCGGTGATACCAGCGCCGGGAATCTGACCAGGGGCGACAGCCTGTGTATTCATCTGTTAGACGGCTCGTAGGGCGACAGTGTGGTATGACGAACCTCGTTCTGGGCAAGGTCTGGGAATTGCGACTCGAATGTCGACTCCTCGCTGATGACGTTTCCACTGCCTCCACCCCCAAGAAGATCATCGTCGCCGGCTCCAAAGGCGATGGCATCGTCACCAGTAGCAAACTGATCGGCGTCGTCACCAAGAAGCGCCTTCTCGCGGGCAAGGAAGTCGTCGGTGGATGGTTCGGCGCCGGAGTCCTTGATGTCGGTTTGGGCTGGGTGCGGTTCGTCAGCCTCAGGAAATTCATTTGCGCTGAAAATACCTACCACCCGAATCGAAATCCTCTAGCGAAGGGAATCTGTCGGCCATTTTGATGCCTGGTTTGTGCGTTGTTGAAGAACAGGAAAGAGGGACAGGTTGTCGACGTGGCTGCTGGGGATCAGATGCCAAAGTACCGATCGGGATAGAATTCCGCCCAGAAGTTAAGCTGTACAAGTTGGGTGTCAATAGTCAAATTTTCTGTTTGAAAGCGCTCAAAGTCAACGGCGACTGTAGGTTTGTAGAAACAAGTTGAGGTGAAGTATGGTATGTTAGTTACCTCTGGTATGTGATAGGGACAACGGGAGGCTTCCTTGGATGGTACGGTGCTTGCCGTGTGCAGTGTGCAGTAACAGGTATCCACTTTGAAGCTGTCCCCATCGGTTAGTTGAATGCGCCTCTGGTGAAGTGTCACCCATGTGGTCCGAGCAAGCCCCTGTGGCTTGGGATTTTTGAGCAGGGAATACCAGTGGATATATACATATACTGGATACTTCCAAGTGAATTTCTACTTGGCTTATCGCTATATAGAGAGCAGGAGCGACCACGTCTGAGCCATCAGCGTTGTTTTGATTCTGGTTGACCTCCGTTAACTGACTCCCATATCACCGTCTCTCTTCTCAGCAGCAAGGTCGCCATTTCATCTCGCAGAGCAAAATTCTCGTAATCCCGGGTTTGCAGTCCATCTATCTTACTGTTTGGCCATCTGCGCAGGAGGGCTGCTAGATGCATTGATCTGGACGCTTTGCGGAAGCAGCTTTGGGAGGTCAGGTGTTTGCTACTAGGATTTCTGACCTAGAGATTCCATTGACTGACTGATTGAATACCTTCCCGTCCTTCCATTCTTTACCTCACTCCTCCCACTCACTCTTTCACTCTCACATACACTTTCTCTCACTCTCTCGCCTACCTTGCCTCACTTACCTCACTGGATTAATATTGCTTGATACTTTCTCAAGCACTGCATCTCGGAGGGGGTTTTTCTTTTTTCACTTCGCAGAAGTTCTCTAAGTCATCATCGCATCAACCATACCCATCCAATATTCAATTTCAACGGGGGTTTGCCTTTTCATCAAAGGAAGGAGCAAGGAAACACATCCGTCTTCAGATCGTGTTTGCCTCAAGTAAAGCAACTGGACACCTTCCCATTGCAGACACTGTCGCAGAGATCACTCTCTAAATACCTACAACACCCAAGTAGCGCCAGACTAATATGGCATACAACGACGATGCCGTGCTGGCAAAGCTATCGGCCCTGAATGAGAGCCACGACAGCATTGCGACTGCTGCACAATGGATCATGTTTCATAAGTAAGCCCGCCCGATGAGTTTCGACTCCCATGCTGCTCACTTGAATGGAATTGACTTTGACCTCTTTTCAGGAGACATGCAGATCGCACTGTTGCGCTATGGATGCAGCGTCTTCGCGACTCATCAAGCACCAAGAGACTAAGCTTGGTGTATCTTGCAAATGGTAAGGGCCTTGAAACATTGCAAAGTCTTTGTCTTCCTGACGACGAATTACCTACAACATGAATGATTCTGACACACTCACAGAGGTCACCCAGCAGTCAAAGGCACGACACAAAGAGGACTTTCTTGTGGCCTTTTCCCCTGTCATCGCTGAGGCGACGGCCTTAGCCTACAAGGGAGCACCGGCTGAGATCCAGAACAAGCTTAGAAGGGTCATTGACGTCTGGAAAGACCGCTTCATCTTTGAACCGCCTGTTCAACAGGCCATCGAACGCGGCATTGATGGTAAATACTCTCTGCATGCGATAGCAACATGATGTACTGATGATGCTCTAGAACTCGATAAGGCTCGAGGAACTGCCAAAGCAAACTTCGCTAGTCCTGGAATGGGCGGTGGTGGCCCCTCTGTTCCAGTAGAGCTCACCCCGCTCGTCACCTCCTATACCAATGTATCGAAGCTCAACCTACCTACTAAGACGGCTGTGAGCACCGCCAACCAGGATTTCGAAAAGGTCACCGACCCCTCGACACCCGTCCCGTCCGCCCCCGTCTACGCAGCAAGACTTAATGGTCTCTTGAAGAGTTTGGCGAGTGCTGAGGGCGCTGTCGCGGAATGTGTCAAGGCTAGGAAAGGCCTCATTGGCGAGTTGGAGAAGATGCTCAGCGCAAGTCAGGAGGCACTGACGAACGACGAGAGACAGCATGCCGAGCTGTTGTCCCGGAAGGCCGAGACGGAGGATAAGAGACGTGAGATTGAGCAAGCCATTATGCGTGGACTGCCGACGCATGAGGCTTCGCAATCCCCCGGCAATGGGGCATCCAAGACGCCTGAGCCTGAGAGACCAGAAGTTGAGGCGCTCACACCTCCCCCCGTGGAGGCCTTCACACCGCCGTCTGTGGAAGCGCTGACCCCTCCCCCTGTCCACGACGAGCCGCCTGTTCCTCACCACACAGAAGAGGATCGTGCCCGCTCGGCATCGAGCCAGGGTTTCCAGCCTCCGGCAGCGTCGGGCATCGAAATGCTGTCAGCCCTTGCCTCGCAGTACCAGTCTATCCCTGTCTCGGCAAATGGCGCGAAGAAGAGACGCCGAATCGACGGAGACGAATTCCCTGACCTTGGAGGCGATGATGGAATCGATGCCGACGTGGCAGAGATGCTGAGTAAGGAAAGTAACGGCAGTGCTTGAAAGATCTGTGTGTTACAGACTGCACCACGTCGACTACTCAGACTGCCACAGGCACGACTTTGAGAGACTTGGGGGCGGTTGCGCACGTAGTATCATGGTACTAGTGAGCACGCCGCACGCATCATTGGGTTTCACGGCCGGCTGCGAAGATTGGTCTCTCGAAGGCTCACTACGGGACGGAACCTCGAGATCTGTACCAAAACTGGCTCGAGGCAGGAGATAACCTTGAGGCACTGGCCATTCTTCGAGGACATGGTCTAAGGTGGAATCTGGGAGGGTCGAGGCCTATTGCAGCCTCATGTGTTTATAGTATGTAAGAAAGCTAGGAAGCTAGGGATCACAACAAAACAGAACAAGCAATTGGTAGAGCTGATTTAATTCTCGATGAATGGCCAAATGGTTAAATGGCATGTGAATGACCAGACTAAGGCGAATGGTGAACCGTACATTGACTACTGCCGCAACTTAGGCAGGTAGTTAGTGCTGTTCCTTCTGTCCTCGGCTGGTGCGGAGTGAGCAGTCGGCGAAAAGACATGCCCGGGCCGACTATCACCGAGGGGCCCTGTTAGCGGGCAGCAGCGTCCCGTCCGCTGTCAGCATTCCTCCGGGTACGGGCCATGCATCGAGCGCTGTAAATTTCGAGTGCAAACCGATGACGGAATCTCTCCGGTCCTCTCGTTAAACTACCTAGGTCGTGGCTGTATTCATGCGCAACCCGTCGAGCTTCTTCGTATAATGGTGCAGCCTCCTTCAACGCTTTCTGACTATGCGCCTCCCATGAGATAAATTCATTTTCCAATTCCACCATGGCTATGGCAGTAGTGCGATCCGCGGTGTTGCTCCCGCACCGCGCCGGCAGCTGCCCGACCACATTAGCATCGCTGATGACAACCCTCCCCGGCCTGCGCAAAACCTCGACGATTCCGCCGGTTCTACAACATCCTCTGCTGTCACAGATTAGAGGCTTCAGCTCCAAGCCCGTTCAATCATTATCTGCAGCTCGTTCTGCTGCTACCATCCACCGATCCGCGCGACAACGACCCTTTCCTTTTTCCCAAAAGCCTCAATCACCCGGACCGATCGCGATCCTGCGCTATCTCTCGAACGGGGTTTCCAAGCAACGAGACTCTCAGTCTGCGACGCAAAATCAGGCTACTCGAGACGGTGATAAGAACGCAAACCAGACCGAACCGTCGTCACGAGACCCCGAACAACCTGATGATTTCCAAAAGAGCGAGCGGGCTGCTAAGGCTGCCCAGGTTAACCTCAGTGCGAAGTTGTCAAAGGAGGGCAAGTCGCAAGGTGGCAAGGCCGGATTTTCCGAAATTTGGAGACTGATCAAGATTGCGCGGCCGGAGCTGCGGTGGCTGGGAATCGCCATGATCTTCCTCATCATTTCGTCCGGTGTTACCATGTCTATCCCATTTTCCGTCGGCAGAATCCTCGATATGGCTACCAAGGATCCGGCCGAGGAAGCGCGCTTGTTCGGTTTGACCATGCCGCAGTTCTTCACAGCCTTGGGCGTCATCTTGACCGTTGGAGCCATGGCCAACTTTGGACGCGTAATCCTCCTGCGTATTGTTGGCGAAAGAGTTGTAGCCCGTCTGCGCTCGACTCTCTATCGGCGAACATATGTACAGGACGCCGAGTTTTTCGACGCGAACCGAGTTGGAGACCTCTTGTCGCGACTCAGCTCTGATACTGTCATCGTTGGAAAGTCCATCACCCAGAACATCAGCGATGGTCTGAGGGCGCTTTTTAGCGGAGGAGCCGGTTTCTGTGTTATGGTCTGGCTTAGTCCCAAGTTGACTGGACTTCTCCTCATTATGCTGCCACCTGTTGCAGTCGGAGCCTTCTTCTACGGTCGTGCAATCAGAAACGTGAGCAAGGGTATCCAGAAGAATCTTGGTACCTTGACGAAGATTGCCGAAGAACGCCTCGGCAACGTGAAAACGAGCCAGGCATTCGTGGGAGAGATCCAAGAAGTCGGCCGCTACAACCGTCAAGTCAAGAAGATCTTTGCTCTGGGTAAGAAGGAATCCACGATCGCTGCCACTTTCTTCGCCTCAACGGGCTGGGCTGGTAACATGACCATCCTTGCCATGCTCGTTGTCGGCGGCAACTTTGTCCGCGACGGCGCCATGACGCTAGGAGACCTGACATCTTTTATGATGTACACGGCTTTTGCAGGATCCAGTCTGTTTGGTCTCTCGTCTTTCTACTCAGAGTTGATGAAGGGCGTCGGTGCTGCCAGTCGCCTTTTTGAGCTGCAAGACCGAAAGCCCGGCATCTCACAGACAGTTGGGCTCAAGGTGAAGTCTGCACAGGGCCCGATTCGGTTCTCAAACGTTTCGTTCGCCTACCCTACACGGCCTGCCGTCAACATCTTCAACGATCTTAACTTTGAGATTCCTTCGGGCAGCAACGTCTGTGTTGTGGGACCTTCAGGTGGCGGTAAATCGACCGTTGCCGGCCTGCTATTGCGATTCTACAATCCAATCGCTGGCTCTATTACAATCAACGGTGTTGACATTTCCAAGATGAATGTCAAGTCACTACGACGCCGCATCGGCATGGTCGCGCAGGAGCCTGTCTTGTTCTCTGGGTCGATTGCTGACAACATTTCCTACGGCAAGCCCAACGCCACCCGAGCTGAAATCATCGCGGCCGCGCGGAAGGCCAACTGCAACTTTATCAGTGACCTTCCCTCTGGATTGGACACGCAGGTCGGAGCCAGAGGCTCACAGCTGTCGGGAGGTCAGAAGCAGCGAATCGCCATTGCGCGAGCGTTGATCAAGGATCCCGATATTCTTATCCTCGACGAGGCGACCTCCGCCTTGGACGCCGAGTCTGAGACGCTTGTCAACGCCGCACTTACCTCGCTTCTCAGAGGCAGGAACACGACCATTTCTATTGCTCACCGACTGTCGACTATTAAGCGATCTGACCTGATCATTGTTCTTGGCAACAACGGCGGAGTCGCAGAGATTGGCAAGTACACGGAGCTTTCTGCCGACAGCAACAGCGCATTTAGCAAGCTCATGGAGTGGCAGATGAGCGGCGGTGACGTCCCCGATCCTCGCTCTAGTGACAGAGCTCATATTACAGAAGAGGAAGAAATCGAATCCGACCTCGAGAGGGAGGAGGGTGAAGAGGAAACCGAGGAGCAGGTGCAGGAGGAGGTGAGGGAGAAGGAGGCGCGGCGGTGAGAAGTATATACTACCTGGTCTCCGGACAAGAGTAGGATTGCTTTGAAGGCGGTTTTATGTGTGATTTTTCTTGTGTTTTATATCAAAAAGGCTGCTTACAGATGAAGCAGCGATTCAGCAGCAACGGCGAATCACTTACTGCTATGGGCGCAGCTCACACCGCGCTGCCGTCTTGTGTACTACAAATTATTCATGGGTTACATAGCATCATAGAATAACTCCGCTCGATCTTAATGGACGTCTGGAGTGCTCCAAAATCAACAATTTAAATGCTTTCCATCGCCAGATGATAGAATGTGATGTGCGAAGTACTCTATGAGTTGCCAGGCTCAAGGACTATAAGCTGCTCTAGCTTATCTAGGTACCATGACTCTCGACACCCTGTAGGCTAGAAAAGTCTAGTCTCACACTCTTTATTGATCACTGACGCCGTTCTAATTAAACGGCAGGTTGGCGTGCGAGTACCTGTGTCGCTGAGCCAAAAGCGGACGGTGACCGGAAGCTTCCATTGGAGAAGTTGGAGTTTCCAATAAGCTCCGAGCTTCCCATGTCTGCAAGCGGAGCTCAGCTCTTTCAGTGTGCCATGGCCACAGCGCCACCTCCACTCACCTTGGATGTCTTGAATCGAATCCCCAACAATAACACGTGAAAAGCATCTCACCTCATTCCTTCTCATAGCCCGTGGTACATCGTGGGAAATCCGCTGTATATCTGTATCTTGAATTATCTAGTCCTCCATTTATACCACCAAACCAATCGCACACAACATCATCGTCGTCATCATGGCTACGCAGACCGAGGGCACCTTTGAGGTGGACGGCCAGAAGCTTCACAGCACAACATGGACGGTAGGTACTCATTCCTTTTGGTTTATTTATCCATGACAACTCGCGGGCATAAATATATACTGACGCTGCACCAAATAGCCCGAGGGCCCCGTCAAGGCCAAGCTCGTCTTCGTACACGGCTTCAGTGACCACGTAGGACGGTACGACGAGCTCTTCCCCAGCCTCGCCGGCCGCGGCATCCAGGTCTTCAGCTGGGACCAGCGCGGATGGGGCCGCAGCGCCGCGACAAAGGCCGACCGGGGCCTCACGGGCCCAACGTCGCGCGTCCTCGCCGACGTAGCCGCCTTTATCCGCTCCAAGCTCCCGTCCCCGCCTACGGACGCGCCCGTCTTCGTCATGGGCCACTCCATGGGCGGCGGCCAGGTCCTCGCGCTGGCCAGCGACCCGCAGTACCACGACCTCGTCGGCCAGGTGCGCGGCTGGCTCCTCGAGAGCCCCTTTATCGCCTTCACGCCCGGCGAGGAGCCGAGTTTCTTGAAAGTGTTCTTTGGCAAGCTCGCGAGTAAGGTCCTGCCCAAGCAGCAGCTCGTCAACGAGATCCCCGCCGAGCACCTCACGCGCGACAAGGCGGCGCAGCAGAGCATCCGCGACGACGACCTCATGCACAACACGGGCACGCTCGAAGGGTTGGCGGGCATGTTGGAGCGGACGGACCAGCTTGCGCAGAACAAGCTGACGCTGAGCGGCAACGTCAAGAGTCTTTGGCTGGGCCACGGCACCGAGGACAAGACGACGTGCTTTAATGCCAGCAAGAAGTGGCTTGGCGCGCAGACGATTGACGATGGGCACCATAAGCCGTATGAGGGGGCGTATCACCAGCTGCACGCGGACTTATGCAAGGACGAGTTCTTCAAGGATGTCGGGGATTGGATCCTTGAGAGGGCTGGCGGAGAGCCTGTGGCGAAGCCCGAGTCCAAGTTGTAGGAGACTGGACGGGCCCGCGGCATCTCTGTCTTTGCCTTTGGTCCATGTAACCGGTACTGGTGTCGTGACTTTTTGGTTGGTGCGATATCTCTCTTTCGTCTGTGGCTTGGTGGTGGTGGTCGAGACCATGTACGCTGCCGAAGTCGCGGACTGCTATACCTCACTATCATGCCACGATGGTATCCTGCTTGGTGATATAGCTGCACTTGGAAACGTCCAGAGTACATCTGCATCCACGCCAAGGCCAGCTTCTAGGATCTATATATGTAAGAGTTCTTTTTTCAGCAGCATATTAATAATATTCAAGTTATTTGCAATTCAAGAGAACTACGCCGATGGAAGTCCCCGAATTATGAATCAAATACATATTAAATCATTCTTTTGGTGTTCAGCTTGGCCTGTTTAAGGTATCTCCTAGTAAATCGATGCCAAGGTTGCCGAGTGAATGGGATGTGACCCGGTTCCGGTTGTGCCCGAAGCACATGAGAAACGGGGACCCGAATCCAATGGCCCCCCCGTTCCGGCAGGTCTCGGTCCCCCGGGGACCCTCCAGGTAACGGTTTATTTCGAAACATAAAGTCGATCCGCATCCCCGGGATTTTTCAACTTCATCCCATTCTATTCTGTATACAGCTACTCATCGTGGCGGGGTTCTTTGGGCCGCTGCTTTCGGATTGTGCTCGACAGCGCAGCAGTTCCCCGCCTTTTTGCTGAGAGCTGACCGTCAGAGTCCGCTCCAAAATTCTCTCTCCCCCCCCATCGATTGAAGTACCGCAAAGCACCTCAAAATTGCTTCTGCCCTCTACTTTCAAATCTGTTTATTTGTCTCACAAGTCGGCTTGAAAGTCTCGGGAAGAGGACGATAGTGATCTGATGAAGCCATCGAGATCGCCAAAGTGTCCGAATCTATCAGCTCCCGTACGGAACCCAAGCATTGGACTGTCTACCTTAACGTGGCGTCCAACTCAGAGATTATGTCCACCACCAGTCGCAGCGCTCAAACAATGAGCTGTTGGGGTGGGCGTCACACACCTTGTCTCCCATGCTTTCCCTTCAACGCTGGTCACTAACACTCTCGAGATGAAGCGAAGGCAGTTTTCCACGTATCCTGATGTCAAGTCCACCGACTTTCTCTATCGTTGTGTAGAAACATTTGACCCAGTCGAGCCAACCCAATACTAATGCAACTTAGTCTTGACCTGTCCATCACCTCAATCGCGTCGCCCGAGACGGCAGTCTACCTCCCCTTTCCCCGTGGGCAAATGATTGGTCCACAGTTGTTTTACCTCATGAACATGTTCTTTCTTTCCATGTCTAACCTCCACCTCCCCGGCACTTTTGGCGAGCTAATCAACGACACGGCAGAATAAGCAGGAGACGCCAGCGGGGAAGGTGTGCACCTTACACAGCTCGACGACAACACATCCCGTCGCACCCGCTTGCTACCCCCGCACCTCCTGCAGCGATCCTGCCCCAAGGAGCTTGCAATAGGTACTCCGTATCAGCCACTATGTCTTTTCCGAAAGCCCGCTTCGAGAGGGAAGAAGGTGCGAGCTTTGTTTGTTGGTCAGAGGCCCAGGTTCCGAAGCTCTTTGGAATATCTTACCTTTGGCGACATAACCCAGACATACGAATCTCCATTCTACAGCACCCTCCATTCGCCTCTGTTGCCACCCTTCCTCTCACCTCACAGCCCGTCAGCCTGGTTTATATCGATACACTGGAAACAGGGATTTGACAACCTCATATAATCAACTAGTATCCTTCATTGCGCATAACTTACTATTCATCGACCTGACGCCCGCCGCCGACATGGAGCCTGACCTCTCCATGAGCATCACCATGCATCCGCACCCCTTCGGCTTGCACACGCCATCCCGTCTCGCAAACACCTCCAGTCGAGGCTCGATGCAGCTCTCCAGCGAAGATGCCGCAGCCAACGCCTCTAGTACGGCCATAGAGGCCGCGCCTCATCATCCTGCCACGCACGATGAGAAACACGAGCCCATTGCCCGCCACTCTACCGCCGCTACCGACGTCGAGGGGCAGCCCCGTTTGCGATCCGATTCGGACCCCTACGGCCTCTCCGCGGCCTTCAAGACGCCGGAGGACCTCGCCGAAATCAGAGCAAACACCTCGCGCAAACGGGACAGTCACCCTGCCGCCGACAAACCCAGCGGCAGGACTTCGCCAAGCGGCTCCTGGTACCATGGCCACAAGGTGCAGAAGTTCTACGAAACGCAGAACGCGGCCATCGAGCGCATGCTCAAGTCCGTAGACGAGCACGTTGCCGAGGCCCGCCAGGAAGCCGGCGACGACCAGCTGCAGTTCCGGATCGCCGTCTGGGGCTCCTTTGCCGCAAACATTGCCCTTACAGCCCTGCAGCTCTACGCGGCCATCAGCACTGGCTCCCTGTCGCTCATCACCACAATGGCCGACGCCATTTTTGACCCCATGAGCAACCTGACTCTCATCCTGGCCGGCCGCGCCATCAAGAGAGTGAACCCGCGCCGTTTCCCTGCCGGCAAGGCCCGCCTCGAGACTGTCGGCAACATCGTCTTCTGCTTCCTCATGATCTCGGTCTCGCTCATCATCATCGCCTTCGCCGCGCGCGAGCTGGCTACCGAAAGGGAGTCGTCCAACGAGACAAAGGCCTTCCGCATCGAGCCAATCATTGCCGTCTGTTGCGCCTTTACAACCAAGTTTGTGCTCTTTTTGTACTGCTTCTCCTTGCGAAACCGATACTCCCAGGTCCGCATCCTCTGGTCCGACCACCGCAACGACTTGCTAGTGAATGGCCTCGGTATACTCACGTCCGTCGGCGGTTCAAAACTTAAGTGGTATATCGACCCAACTGGCGCCATAATATTGTCACTGATCGTATCCGGCATCTGGTTGCGAACCGCCATCGCCGAGTTTTTGCTGCTCGTAGGCGTCACCGCCTCGATCGAAACCCAGCAGCTCATCACCTACGTCTGCCTGACGCACTCACCTGCCATTCAGGGCATCGACACGGTGCGTGTCTACCACTCGGGCCCACGGCTCATCGCCGAGGTGGATATCGTCATGGACCCCGCAAACACCCTCGCCCAGACGCACGATGTGGCAGAGGCGCTGCAGGTCAAGTTGGAGAGTCTACCGGATGTGGAGCGGGCCTACGTACATATCGACTACGAGACTACACACAAACCGGAGCATGCGTTCAAGAAGGACCTGTAAAGATGTGTAGTAGTATGCGCCAAGTAGCCGATAGCGAGGCTCTCACAATAGAAATCGAAGAGTATTATCAAGTAAATTACAAGCTTGTTCTTTTTAGGGCTAAATTCAAGCGACAGGACCGAATCATGATCAAATCACTGCCACGTTTCCGCTCACAAGGCCCTCGACGCCAGAACGAGTTGAGGGCCGGCCTCTTCGTACTTCGTACGAATTATATACCAATGAGTATCCGCTCCCTAGTAGTGTGATGGCAAAAGGCACACACTCTGCTCTTCGTGATGTAAGCTAGGTAAACTTGAGGTTAGCATCCCAAGGCCATTCTCAATGACAGGGAATACGCACTCTGCCAGAAGGCTGCCTCGATGTCCCACTGGTGATCTCCCCGCTCATTGAGCTGCTTACGACCTAGCATACCCGCGACATTCTGGCCACTCCCAGAAGACTTCAGCCACTGGTCGCAATAACAGCCAGGCCGGAAAGTCACTGAGCGTAGCTGAAGCAGTATTGATAGACGTAGACGCCGGATAAAGGGTTCTTCTACCTGGTGGCTCTGTCTTACACATAGCCGGAACCCAACGACGAAGCTATTCCGGCCATAGAGAATCGGGGTGGCTTCTTGTTCTATCTGCCTGCATGTCTGCAGAATCTCAACGTGGGGTTTCCTGTGGGTGAGCGACACGACGCGAGGTCTCGGGCGGGGGGCGCGTAGGTAGGCGACTTGGTGCTCCGGCGGCTCAACTTTGACGTGGAGTTGACGGCGGCTGCTCGACACAATGATGGGTTCCGGGGTAAGGAGCAGGAGCTCGTAGATGTCTAGGCGGAGCTCATAAGGGAGACTGAAAAAGTCTAGACGGCGCGGGCGAGGTTCTGGGGTGATTGTTCGCAGCGGCTATAAGAAGTGTATATGTTTAATAATCCGTTCTTTGAAATGAGTTCCAGAGAAGATTGATTCTGTCGGAGGACGACGAACAGGGCTACGAGCATGCGAATATTGGATTTCAATGTGACCAGGTAGGTAATTGGTAGGCTGTAAAGTGCAAAGGAGACGAGCAGTCCAGTAATTGCTGGACTGAAAGTGCCGTGCCGGGTAGACCCTTGATGCAGATCATCATCAGCTTGAGCTGCGAGAGCTGTTGGATCCCCGCACCACGATGCGGAGAATGGTCCACAGGGTCCTTCTCGCTTTGCCCACCTCAATGCATCCCTCACCTCATGTGACGTGTGTAAGGTGTTGTGAGTTAAGGTAGGCATGGCATGGTAAACTCCCCAGACGGCCCACACTTGTGTCCATCGTTTCCTGCACTCTGCCCCAAAGCATGGTTGAATTTCAGATAGACATCTTGGTGATGGACAGAAGATGAAACGCAGACTTACGATGATGGCTTGCGTCTGTAGCTCTGGCTCCGACGTTGACCAACCAGGACTGGGCGAGTAGATGATCTCGTCTGCAGCGTGTTGGTGGTAGTGGTCATGAGCACTGGGGCTTTCCATTGCGGATGACGAGTATGATGCAGCAGTCTGTCTGCAGCATACCTAGAACTGAACGGATGATGTTAGACGAGCTGGGGGACGATACGCCAGACATGCAGTCGTATGCAGTAGTAAGGCGGGGCAAAATATTGGGACTGTGGGAGGATGAGGTGCCGATGGACGGATGAGGAGTGAAGGAGACGGGGAGGTGTTGGGAAGTTGTGCAGATTAATCCCGCGCATGGCTCGGTTCGCGTTTCCAAGGGTCCTTTGTCTCTCTTTTTCTGATGGGAACATCTTTGTCCGATCGAGGAAGCCTCCCATGTCCCGGATTGCTAGGTGAGATAGCTGTGGGCGAGACATGCGGGAGGGGAGGTGCAAGGAGCTTCCCGAGTCAACGTCATTTCCTTCCCGGTAGTCCTTTTTCTAACCTCGCAACTTCCCAATGGCAGGCAATGCGAGTCTGGGTCTTGGGGGGTAAGGAAGGAAGCCGGAAGATGCGGGGAAGCTGCGGGCATGGAACTTTCCTCCTTCCATTCATCTACCATTAGATATGGGTAGGAGCTACGGACATGTTACGCACACTTTCCCAGCTTCAAGCTGACAGCTTCCCGTCGACAGCTTGGAGGGTGGGGAAGGAGGGGTTGGTGACTGGTGCCCGGGCAGTTTTCCGCCTTCTCCCTTTAACTTGACTGAGGTTGGATCGCCGTCATGAGATGGTCAAAGTGTAGGCACCTAGTCGTGCTAGTATGTATTATAGGAGCAGAAAAACGTTGAATGATGAACCAGGATGACTGTGGCGGCTAGTAATGGTCATGCATGACAGAACCTAGATTATCTCAGGAGGTGTTCTATGGTAAGGATGTCCGAGGAAATACATCAGATGGTTTGGTAAGTGGCCTCTGTGAGGATTGAGATGGAATTTCTCAACTGACACGTCCATTTCTTGCCCAGCAATGGAGGGAAATTGCTGTTGAGACGAGCAAGAACTTGAGAAGCATCTCCCTTGAAAACCAGCAAAGAGCTCCAAGACGTCCAGAAAGTGCGTCACGAAAGCTGAAGAAAACTCTCGAGTGATTTGAGGCTTGAAGGCACCAGAAATGGACAGGGAGGTCCAAAGTCTGAGAGAAGAAAGGGGCACGCATGCCAGTCTTGCCCATCTTTTTCTTTTACTCTCCCAATATTTCAGTTCAAGAGGACTCAAGTCATTTTCAACAGCTACAGCTTTCTGACCTGCCACTCTGATATTCTTCTACTTTCCCTCGTTGTTACCTTCAGGTTAGTTCCCTCATCATAGGAGCTGTTGGCAGTTTTCTTTCTTTTAAAACGACTTCAAATTCCTGACCAACCATGCATCGGATGAGGAGATGCTGCATGAATGTCTTATGCTTCCAGTTCCACTACCGTGCTGCAAATTGTGGGACCCAAGGGCGAGTGACATGTTTATATGGGACGTTCCTGAAGGGGACAAGGAACAAGTCTCGAGCCTCGGCAAGAATGGCCTGAAATATCTGAGTCGCGTGTGGCCGTTGAGCCATCATTTCTGCCTCTGGAATCCTCTGATAATCGGAGAATGGATTGAGGAACACGTCTTGGATAGGTTTGGGTCGAGAGTCTCAACGGAGCTGACCATTGAGGGGATACATCGGATTAAACTGGTCATAAATGTAGGAAAGGGTTGAAATGGAGAAACAAAGGATGGAAGACATTTGTGAAGAGGAGAATTTTACGCCAGCGGCAGGCACTGCTAAGGTGTGACCAGACCGGGATCCAGTCCGAAAAGGTGCACAAGCTCTGACCTTGGCAGCCGTTCGAGTTCCAATGCTTTTCAGCGCGAACCTTCTAGGTGAGTTATTGGAGCTTCCAAACAGGCCGGGAACACCACCTTACATGTACTTTACCTAAACGTAAGTACCTGAGCACACAGAGACCCGCTGGGACTGGGACGGCGCAGTTCAAGAGTCCAAGTACATCAGCAGCTTGCGCATCGCGTTCACAGACGTCAGATGCTCCGAAGGTACCTAAAGGCATGTATAGATACATAGATACTTTGGCTGAACGTTGTCGAAGCTCCTGCCTTCGCTTCCTTCTTCTCGTTGCGTCCATCTTTCCATCTGCCAAAAAGGAATCCGCCCGTACCTACCTTGGATTCTTCTGTTCTGAACAGCAGATTAGAAAGGTTCCTCCCTTTGATTCTTATCCTCCAACAGCTGTAAACCTATGTGGAAAAGCTGACAATATATCCCCCAGTTGCATTTGCTCAGTCGCAATTTCCGTAGCTGCAACGGCCTTGCTTGTGCAGCTTCCCAACGACCCACGCCGCTCCTTCTGTCCTATCCAAGGCCGCAAAGCTCTACCTGGGTCCCCAGTCGCGCATCATCGACCTCGTTACGATACCAATAGCTCTCTGCTTTCCACTCAGACAGAGGTAGAGATACCTGAAGCGTTGGACCAAAGCTGCTGCTAGCCCACCTACCTTTCTTAGCGGTACGTCCCTGTCAGGTTGTGCGACTCTCGCCGCTTTGCTGCACAATGACCCGAAGCTCTTCGTACAGGACGGAAAATGACAGGCATCGCGACTAACAACGATTTCCCGCTAATGACATGATTACGAGCCACAGAGTCCAGACCAACCGTTTGGCTGTCCAGACCGTCCACCTCCGATTGCGCGCATGCCTCTTCGCGACAGGCGTTTACTTTGATTCACCCTTCTCACTCTACTCTGATAAACCAGCGCTGGTGACGTTTCCTTTCCTCGTTTGCTCTCCTTCCTCCCGTTTTTCCACCTTCCTTCTACCTCTTCTCTCCCGCAACGTCGTCTCTACCAGGTAGGTCCGGATACATGGCGGAATACGAAGGAAAACCACATCATATATTCAGGCTCCTCCGCGGATACTTACTTACTTCTCGCATAGCCAAGGTACCCTGGCCGACATCTGCAGCGAACCCACCTCGGAGCTGCCCTCCACCTCCGCGCCCTCCTTCTCTCCGCACCAGCTCGCACCTGGACTGAACCTGAACCTAGACCGGGCCTTCGACTTGGACTTGGACGCACGGCTCCTCATCCCCGCCACACCCATCCGCTGTCCGTCACTTCGCAAACAACTTTTGTCGTGCCACTCAGCACCACCAACCTCCTACAAGAACACCTGTAATATACTGTTCATGGCCACTCGCTGAAAAACAGTTCCTCTGTCGTTGTATCGTTGATCCTGCTCTTTTAGTTTTGTGTCTCGCAACGCCTTACACACACAATGGCGCCGCTTCGTGGAGGAGAACAAGTCTATGCGACGGTTCGTGTTCCCAACCGCCATCGCAAAGCGTAGAGGGCACACAGAGAAGAAAAAAAAGTAAACAAAGAGCTAACAGCCACTTTCGTATAGCTTCTGTTGAACGACACATACCTCCCAGGTTAGTTTCTGGCCCTTGATTCACTTTTCAAAGCTCTGCTGACCATTTCGCGACTAGGCGCATTGGTTCTCGCTCATTCTCTCCGCGATGCTGGAACTTCCAAACAGCTGGTCGTTCTCGTCACGCTCGACACCGTATCTGCCGATGTTATCACAGAACTCAAGGTGAGCTCGCGACAGCTTTGGCGCCAATTGATCTCTCCGTGCAATATACTGATGCCTCCCCGGTGTAGGCCGTTTACGATCATGTCATCCCCGTGCCGCGCATTCGCAACGCTCGACCTGCGAACTTGTACCTCATGAACCGGCCTGATCTCCATTCTGCCTTCACCAAAGTCAACCTCTGGCGACAGACTCAATTTTCCAAAATTGTCTACATTGATGCCGATGTTGTCGCCTACCGAGCTCCCGACGAACTATTCGACATCGCCGCACCCTTCTCTGCCGCACCCGATATCGGATGGCCGGATCTTTTCAATACTGGTGTAATGGTTCTAAGCCCCAACATGGGAGACTACTATGCTCTCATGGCTATGGCGGAAAGAGGCATTTCTTTCGATGGCGCCGACCAAGGTCTCTTAAACATGCACTTCAAGAATACCTACAATCGCATCAGCTTCACCTACAATGTCACACCCTCGGCGCATTACCAGTACGTGCCTGCGTACCGACACTTCCAGTCCAGCATCAACATGGTGCATTTCATTGGCCCCGACAAGCCGTGGTTCCAAGGTCGACAAGCGAGCAAGGGAGATTCGCCATTCGAAGACATGATTGGAAGATGGTGGGCCGTTTACGACCGACATTATAGAGTTGCCGTGTGTCTCCCAACTTTGTTATCTTTCTAGCAGAACAAGAGCTTACGTCTCTATAGGAACCAGCACCTGCTCCGCCTCAAGAGCAGCAGCCACAACTTCAGGAGGAGCCTACTCCTACTCAGCAACAGCAAACACATCAGGAACAACAGGTTCCCGAGATCGTACAGTATTTTACTAAAGGAGAATTCCAGCCGCAAGCTGCGCAAGCAGCATCAACGGGTGAGCATTATCACGGGGCGGAAACGCCCCGTAGTCACGGTGGCACGCACTACCAGACGGCGCCCCCTTCCTCGGGTCATCCGGCTCATGGCCCTTCCCACCATGATGCCCATGATGCTGGCTCTTCCCAGCCGTGTGTTCATCACGAACAGCCCCATCATGGTCAAGGATCCCAGCCTGAGATCGCGTATCAGGCTGGCCATTCGTTACCCCCTTCGAGCGAGTCATTTGGTGCTTTTGCTGGAACGCAAGCTGAGGCTCGATCAGAGCAGATTTCAGCACATGAGGGGCGGGGTGAATCAGTACCAGTGGAGCAACCAAGAGAGCCAACTCCTCCGCCAGCATGGGACGCTCAGAGGTTCGTCAATAATATAGCCTAGTAGCTCTTTTTCGTATTCTAACTTTTGTGATAGACAACCCCCACCGGCAGATTCAAGACCAGAGGCACTCAACTTCCCTTCACAGACGTATGAGATGTCTCAGGACCCCGCTCCATTTGTGCCCCCCCAACGATACCCGAGTCCCCCAAGAAATATGTGGTATGAGGTTCCGAAGGTTAAGCCAACGCAGAAGCCTCGTCACCTTTTCCCGTGGGAGATCAACCAACCCAAGCCGACTAGAGTCTTCACTACGGATTTGGCCGAGCCGGAAGCCGAGGAATCTTCGAGCACGCCGACTGGTGAGCACACGGCGTCCTCCATGGCGTCTTCCACATCCCAGGCTCCCGCTGAGCCGTCTCTTTTAGGATCATCGTCGACTGGTCAAAAGAGCGAGCCCAGCACCCCAGCCACTCCAACTATCAAAGTCAGCCCGTCCGACCCTTGGACCGCTTTCACACGGACGAATGCCTGGGACGAAGTACCCGAAATCGAGCGTTATGTCGAGGGTCTCCAGAAGCATCGTCGTGGAAAGAGCCAGGGCTCGGTGGGAAGCTCTGATGGAAAGACAGCAAAGGAGCATGGGCTCAAGCTCACAGACTTCCCTAGCGTAGTCGACAGACCTAGTCTTCCAGTCACTCCTGCACCTATCCGTCGGCCAAAGTTCTGGGGCGGTGGCCCCGGACCTGGCGACGGAGAGGATGACGAGGAACTGCCGGTCGCCCATGGCGTGCCGCCGCAGACTGACTGGGTATGTGTGCACGGAATTCGGTGGACTCCTGCAGACTGTCTTTGCGATTATACTAACCTGCCCTCGCGCCCCAAGGACCCTTCTGCACAGCTTCAGGAATTGGCTAAGCAACAGTCAGAGGCTTTGTTGAAGAAGCTAGGTGGTGGTGAAGGTGGTGGACCTGAGGGTGTGAGTCGAGAGATCCCAAAACGTTCCTTGCCGTTCGGCTCGGAGGGAGTGTTTCCACCTACTTATGTTGCGCAGTCGTCTAAAGGAGTGGTACTCAGTCCGCAGCCGGTGAAAGGCAGCGCGACAACGAGTGTCTTGCGCAATCTGGGTGGTGAGCAGGCACAGATCCAAGAGCCGGCGTACCAGGGTCCAGGTACCGCCTGGGAGAGGGGAGAGGGTGCTCCGTTGTGGGAGACGCCTGCACTGCCTACGGAGGAGCAGCGCGATGTGCTTGACACATAATGGGTAATGAAGTGTGATCACTCCTGTCTAATAGTTACATCATGCAGCAGCAATATTTCAGGCTTACGAAGGATGGATATGGTGGCATATGGCAAGGAAAGGGGAACTTCATTGTATTATATTGGAGGCGATGTATTCATTGCGGATGAGGAGATAATGTCGAGATGACGAATGGCGAGTCAGACTAAATGACTTGGTATGTATTGTCATTATCAATATCCCAGCTCTCGTAGGCAACATGTTTTATCATCTCGTCGATTCAAAGCTTACATCTAGATAAGCCTCTTCTTATGGCATCAAAGCTTACCAGCTTTCTAGGAAACCCCATTGGAGAATTCTGCGAATTTCAAATATGAAGTGTGTTCTCATGTCGATCCGTAGCCGTCAAATGTACGAAAGACCTTGGTTCATGGCCGAGTACTTCCACACCCAGCACATATGCAACTCACCCAATCACCATGTCCAATCTGTGTCACTGAATAATAGAAGACGAATTTCTCGAAGAGTGCTTATCTCGCGTACTTAGTATTCGCTAGTAGTCCTACAGAAAATTGGTATGATTTTTACACCTCCACCAGAAAAATACCCGCCCCAAACGCCACGTAATGCCTCCCCCTGGCTGTGTTTAATCATCTTCGTCACCGGCTTCCTCGACCGTGACAGCCTTGGCCTTGCCCTTACTGCTACTACCGCCCTCCTCCTCGGCATTCCCCTCGGACACCGCCGGGGCGGTGGTGGTCGCCTTCTCCGGCGAGCTTCTGGGCGCGTCTTCGTCGTATCTCGGGGCTTCATCGACTGACGTCTCCGATGGAGCGTTGTTGCCAAAGAGCTGGTTCGCTCCGCCCCAGTTGGGTAGCACCGGGTTTGGGGCGAGGACCGGCGGTGGATCTGTCTGGTTCGTGGAGACATCGAGGCCGGAGCCGACTGCTTCCTGTCTTTGCTCATGGGTGGTCGAGCGCGTTGAGAAGTCATTCGTAGCGGCGTGAGTTGAGTCGGCTTCCTGTGTCACGCCAACAACTGGAGCTTGCGGGACAGATGCCTCTGAAGGCTGGGCCAATTCGCCCGATGCCGACAAGGGCCTCTCGGGGAATGGCTGAGATCCAGGAGCGCCTTCTATCCGCTGAAGAGGAAGAAGTGACCACCCAGGAGGGATCACGACGCCTTCGGGAAGCTCAGTGCTGCCGGCGGGAATCGCGTTAGAGTGGTTTGCGGCTCCATGCCGTGTCACCACTGGGCCATTTACACGCAGGGTGTGGTGGATGGGCACTTGTGACAACGACATCGCCGGAAGTGGCATCTGTTGTGGCTGGCCCAGATTGAAGACCGGCGGGGTCAGTCCAGGGTTCTGGGGTGCGTTTTGCACCTGTTCTGTAAGCTGCTGCAGCTGGCGAATGCGGCTCAGTTCTGCTGTAAGAAGCTGGAGCGTCTGCAATTCCTGGTGCATGCTCTGAAGAGTTGACACCTCACGCTGTATCATCTGCTCGAGCTGTTGGATTTGTTGCCGGATGGCTGGCATGTTGTTACCACCTGGCGTTTGCGCAGCGGGCGTAAAAGGGCCAGCGGCACCTCCTTGAGCGAAAGGTGCCGGGATAGCCTCCTGGGGGACGCCCATTTGCTGTGCCAATTGCTGCATATTCTCGCCCTGGGCGAAACCGAGGCGGAGAGGGCCAAGCTGGAAGACTCGCGCTGCGCCGTTGCGGGGTGGTTGCTGAGCTGGCTGTCCGCCGGGAGCGGCACCAGGTGCATTGTTCGCAGGCGGTTGCTGGCCAGGTGGGACAGCAGCTCCGAGACCGCCGAGACCAATTCTAGCGAACATCGCTTCCCTGTTCTGCGGTGCGGCGCCATTGTTGTTATTCGTAATGACGACTGGGCTTCGGCAGGTTGGACAGACTTGTTGACGCTCAAGCCAACTTTTGAGGCATCCAAAGTGTAAAATGTGTCCACACGGAAGCTTCTTGGGTCGCACACGCTCCACGGCCCCGTTGCTTGGGTCCCAGGGACGCATTTCCTCTCGGCAGATGATGCATGTATCCTCCCGTCCCAAATCTTCCTCGGTAGCGTCGGGGTACTTGTTCATGTCCTCGACGGCCTTGCGGTAACGCCAGAGTGCTGAGCCCCTCTTGATGACAGATCTGGCTGTCATGAAAAGGTCACGCATGATGTGGATCGGCAGGCCGTAGAATGTGAGCAAAATACCGAAGAACACCAGATAGATGGCCAGTTTCACACAATCTAGACGCTGTCAGAGCATGGCCATGGCCGCAGAGTCTCGGTGTGACTTACCAGCAATTAGGTCAAGGATCAGAATCCACTGACCCTTTGCCTCCCATCCCGGAACCTCAATGTCCATTTCATCGATATCCTCCTCGCGAGGCAAGTCAGGCTGGTCCTCGGCCGCACCGTCTTGTTCTCGCTGCCGAATGAGTTGCTCGCGCTCCTCGCGAACTTGTCTTCGTCGCTCCTCTAGGCGCAATCTCGTTTGCGTCTTGACGATGTTCTGCTCCATCACTGACACCAAGTAGCGGATTCCAGTTCGTCCGGAACATGTTGCGAGAACGGCGAATTCGAAGAGGAACATGACCATCATGTTGGGACGTGCTTGTTGGATGACTGCAGAGACAGTATATCGGAGAAGCCAGGTGTCGTATACCAAACTCAGGAGAAGAGACAAGCTGAGCCGAGTGTGGAAGAGGCCGGGGTTCGCAGGAGGTTGTTGTTCGAGGACCTCAACGCGGCCATCGCCTATCCAGCCCCAGACCTTGCCTGTCACCAGTGCGGTGAACATGACTAGGAACCACGCGCCAATCTCCTCCCGGAATATCGTCATCGCGAGGCATGTTTCGGTGATGGCGAACCAGGCTTTTTCGGAAAGTTGTTCGACTTCTACTTGTCGCAGCGGGCCATAAAGGAGTCGTTGCAGGCCGTATATCAGCGTGCCGTAGATGAGGTACATGAAGTTGACCAGGACCTGTGGGCATTCATTAGCTTCGTTCTCGGCGGGATCACGGGTGAGGCCAGGCAGCGCACCAATAAGCAGAAGTTGCTCTGCGCGAGGTAAACCATGGCCGAATAGAAGTTGGCTCGTTGGTGGAAGGCTGATACGACGACCGAGGCCGCCAGGGCCGTGGAAACCTGTGTCTCTGGGTCAGCAAGTTACAGCTCCGAGGTGGCCTGGCAAGTCTGGCGGAGACGGAGCTATGCGAACGGAGCTTGCTCGATAGCTCCAACAGAATCACTTACCCCTGCGTACCACGCGAGCCTCATCTTGACTTTTGATGGGCTGTTAGCACGGGATTTGGTGATGTGGAGTGAGGGAAGCCCTCAAGTGCCCATGTTGTTGATGCAGGCCAAAGAAAGTCCGGATGCGCGGTGTTGGCGTGGTAGTACGTCTCTTTCGGAGGCTGTAGTTGATGCCACGTTAATGACAAGCATCCGCTTGCTGTTTGCTGTAGTGGATTACCTGAGCAGAGCAGTGACGCCACAGTATCCCACTCCACTAACGCGGCAAGGTTGGAGGTGGATCTCGCACGTGATGGTTCGCTACAACAAGCGGTAGGTGAGTCGGAGCTACATTAAGCCGACTCCGGCCGCGATAAGACGGCAAGGGCCGGCTTTGCTCACCGAGCCTCCGATACGAGTGACAGTCTTCCGTGATGACTTGGACGACGCCCTCCTCTCGTCCGCTTGAGAACGGACTGTATTCGCCAAGGAGAGACCAGAGTCATCTTCCGTGTCAATGCTGAGGAAAGTGAGGTGATTCTTTACTTTTTGGAAAGTCATTCGTCTATCCTAGTGAATGCGACAATGACCACTTGGTCGTAAATATCGCCTTTCTGCTTCACCTCGTGCTTCATTCAAGGTCACGATGACAGCTGCACTGATGCCCATTGCTACCCCGGCGCTTCTCACATCGCTTAGGAACCAACCGCACGTTCCGAAGCACGCGTGGTATTTTATTGCTGCCACGACCTTAACCATATTGAACCGACCAGATGAGATACCACAGGTCTACAATCATGTCATGAAACACGGTCTTGGGCCTGATGACGTGAAGCCAGGCCCGGAGGAACAGCTCACAGTATTGAGGAAGCTACGTGAAGCACTTGTCAAAGCCTCTGCAGTTGGAGGCTTGCCCAAGGTACCAAATAGACATCAGAATCTTCCGTTTGGTTATAGTCACTAACACGATGTAGACAATCAACTCTCTTATGGAGTTGAAGAAAGTGACGCCAGAGCACCTACTAGATGAGCCGCAAGGTCCGAATGATGCGCTTTCTTCATCGCCAACTGCACGGCATGTGGACATACACCACACACCCTCTTCCAAGATCTTGCAGCGCGGGCAGGGCTTCTGGGACAACATCTACGGCAAGATATCGAGACGTGTCATGAGTCAGATGGACCGGTCGGGCACAGAAGACCTCGGATTGACCGCCCGGCTGATGTATGGGTATATCCTGAGCAATACCAACGTTCTGTCCCCAGTGGAGACGTCGTACGTTCTCATTGCCGGGCTGATACCGCAGGATGTGAATCCTCAGCTCAAGGGTCATCTCAGAGGCGCTCTCAACGGCGGCGCGTCTGCGGAGGAGGTGAGGGCTGTGAGAGGCATTGTCATGGACATATGCAGAGCGTCAGGCATGGGCCAACTCGGTGAGGGCGTACCTGGCGGATGGGGCTGGCGTAGCGAGGTTGCAACTGTATGATGGCTATGTATGCTATGGGGCGAGATAGATAGGAAACGACAGTGAAGCTTTTCTCAATCTGGAAACTCTGGAGTGGCTCAGTCACATCAAGTGACAGCGTGTGATAGTCAGGAAGCCCTTCCGAGGCTTCTCAGCACGGTAGAAAGCCTTGTAGGCACAATGACATGCCTCCCACAACACATCACGATACCGGGGATGAGGCTCGGCGGGCATGTCAAGAGGTTCCGCCGCGGCCGCAATTCCGCGATAGACGAGGCCGAAAGCGATTCACTTGGCGAGGAGAGCACGGCGAAGATTGACTGGCCCACAAACGCTGGCACCCAAGTGTCCGAGTTGAGTTATGATATTTGTGTTCCCGTGATATGATAGACCGTCGTACGAACGGAGCCAGTTGCCGCGCTGCAGGGCATGGGGGTAGCCGTGGACGGAGGCCATGCTCGCATTGCATGTATACATCATCCATACACACTTGCATACGGCCGTAAGCAAGCTCTCGAATACGGACTGGGGGGGTTTCCTCAAGGGTATTGAAACCCGTTGTATAGAGCCTTGTCCTTCCCCGACTGAACCAGCTGTCAGCATGGGTGGGAGAATGGCTACCTAGCTGCTACGGTCTACCTATGTCGTGCAACCCACCCCATCCCCAAAGATTGGCGCTGGGTTTCCGGGCCACACGATGGGTTCGCGCCGTGGAGATCAGTACATCGCGTACGACGTACGAAGTACAGCAGCATACTCTGTAGGGAAGGTCGTAGCTTGACCGGGATGGTGGGCTGCTAAGTTAACTTTACCCATGAAAGGAGTTGAGGGCATCACCAACAGCTCCGACGCCGAAGTCCGAGGAGTGCGATTGATACACATACCAGATTTGCGCCCAAGCCGGATACGGCCACTGGATGCAACAGCACATCATCCTAGGCATTTTCCCTCTTGAGAATGACACCCTCAGAACCCGTGCATTTCTGTCTGCCCCGTGGCTTCTGCTTGGCTACCACCCGGGTGGAGAGTTGCGAGAAAAGGCAGGGCTATTCAGGCAAGCCAAAGGCGGCGGGGGGCCTGGTTCTCTAGAGTCTGCATTTGCGGCTTGCCAGGCACCGTGGCACTGGCACCCCCCAGCGGTTAAGGGAAGAAGAAACAATGACAGAATTGGCGTGTCGATCTTTCCAGTCTTTCCTGCCATGGAGCAGCACCCTTCCGAGCGAGGTTCAAGGATCGACACTTTCTCTTCGCAGTAATTCTCATTTTCCTGCTGTCACGCCTCTGCCTGTTTCTCCAACCACACCTTTGAGTGTTGACGACAGAGAGGGGAGCGATTCGCTGGGGGAAGGATGTGCAACAGTGGTCGGCGACCATCTTCCACCTCATCTTGCAGCGACTAATTTCGGATGGCTATTCGTCCGGGAACATGAACATCATCTCCATGCCTGCGCTCCCCTGTCGCTCATGCCCTTGTCTGTCTGGGACTCCGACTCCGATTCCGATCTTTAGCCACCAAGTCTCTCAACGACATCAAGTCATCTGTCGCTCCGGATTTGCATCTTGATCGCTCAAGGGAGCCGCGAAACGTCGCTCATCGCTTGCGAAATATGATAACGTCAAAACACCTGGCCGGCCCCGGTTCGCTACAGGCTGCTTGCTTGCTTGTAATCTGCCCGCCACCTGCTCATCCATGATGCTATTCTTCGGCAGTGGAGCGCGAAGGATTGAGACTATCGATTTGGTCTGGTCACAACCGCCCAGGACTCCAGCTTTCCTCATCTACCGGCCATGTCAACCGTCACGCTTCCAATCCAAGTTCCCACCCCTCACGTGCTTCTCCGCTTCCGTCTCCGACTCCGACTCCTGCATAATCGCCCGCCCCAGCCTCGGCCTACATGGCCTCGCCGTCGGTGTTGCGTTTGCAGAACATCCCACGCCGCGCCTCCCATCCCCGCAGCAGCGAGGGCATCGCGAGCGAGGGGGGCCCAGGGGACGACAGACTCGCCTAGATTCATTGATTCAATGACCACGCCGGCCTTCTTCTCTCAGAGCTAAGAAGCTAGGCCCGAATACTCTACGCGAAGCCCGCCATCGAGTGCTCCAAGCTTCTTCCCGCACTCGCCTACAAATGCGACCCCTGCGCAATCATCAACACGTGGTTTGGGACGAGTCTAGGGCCTTTGAGGCAACTTTGATCCGTCTGGTGTGGCGTTTTGTCGTCTAGCCTCGCGGTCATGGTAGTAGACCCTCTTCGAAGAGGGAAAAAAGCCCTATCCCGCCCGTAAGTTGCAACCCATCGCATCGTCGGGAGGCGGGCGTGGCGTCGGTCAGAACCCGCTGCTTCGGGTCCTACACAGTTGGTCTGTGAGACCCGTTTGCGACTTTGCGTTGTTTTGTTTTCCAACGCCCGTTCATTGCCTCCTACCGATGCGACTTCTTTGTTTTTGGCTCTCTGCGAAGGGGGCGGGCAGAATAAACCCAGCCCCAACTCCCCAAGGTTCCAACTCAATCTCTCTTGGGCGTTTTGCCTCGGTGTCTAGAATCTAGATGCTGTTAGCCACGATGCGTCCCTTTTCTTCATCTAAACTCTACTGGCCCTCTAGCCCACAGACTAGCCTAGCACAGGCACAGATGGCAAAGGAGAGCAAGGGGACGGGGAGGCAGACAAGGCCTCGACATTTTGCTCATTGTCTCTGTGCTGTCCCGACCTCTTGGGCGTGTGTGCGTCCAAGGACTAGTCAAAGCCCGCGTTCCCCTCGGGTCTAGACCTATTTCCCTCCACCCCTTCTAACGGTATCGCGCCTGAGCCTATTGTTCGAAGGAGGTGAGAGGGAGAGACGACTTGCGTTGGGGGCTACCCTCACGCTGGCTTAGTGGCCTTTTTTTTTTTTTTTTCACTTAGCAGAAGCCGGCGTGACGCCTCTTTTGCTGGGATGCATGTGTTAGTCCCGACGGTCTGGGTGCTTCGGACCCAAGACTGCGGTATGGCAGATGGATACCATCACGGGTAGCTTTGCCTCATTTCACCTTCGCTCAAACGCTGGGGGGGGGGACAAAAGCTTTCCACACTGTTGTTATGGTCGTTTGTGGTCACTTTTCATCTCGCACGTACGATCTAGATCTAGTCCCCCGAAGTTACACGCGGCGAGCAAGGACGGCAGTCTCACCTCAAACCGGGGTCCATCTGTGCCCTCGGCCGGTCGGTCGAGTAATGGGCTTCTTGAAAGTGCCGACAGATAGTGGACATTTCTTCAACTCCTCGTTGCTGTGCATCGCGGAGAAGAGGTGTAATATGGGACGACGCCACGACCCTGGAGGTGACTATCTCACACAAAGAAGCAAAGTCCGACAACGCCGGTATCTCAAAGGCGTTTTGTTGGACACTAGGAAACCATCCTCGTTCGTTACCCTGTCACAAGCCATTGTACTTTGTCAATACCTACCTACTGCAAGTAGAGGTCCCCGATGTTACCACCCAGCGCCCACCTGCCTTTCTATCTATCACCAACCACTGTTCTCTACTGCAACGCTTAGTTCCTATGGCGCCAAAACAAAACAGCCAAGTGGCCGGCCACTCTTTGGTTCAAGGACCGTGGAAGAAAAATTGGGCGATGGAGCGCTCGAGCGAGTGAGACACCTGCAAGGCCGGGGGCGTCTCAAGTTTGGCGGCAGAACCACGCGCCACGTCCAGCAGAGAAAGCTGTCGGTCAAAGACCTCACTTCCAATCCTCGTGGCAAAGTCTTGGTGGTCTAGAATGTCTTTGCTTGGTGCGAGTTATCACAAGGTAGAAAGGCAGGTTCTGACTTTGTTTTGGCGTGTAAACAGCAAATTGTTCTGCCTCCCCCATCACGCCTGAGAACCAATATTAGCCGTCCTTCGTGGTACGTTGTTGTCAAGCGTGAAGGATTCCTTCTAACACCAGTTCCCAATGGACTACCAAAAGGAAAGAGCACAACTTTCCGGCCCTGTCCTATATCTTGATGGTTCTCGTACTATTGTATGCCAGTCTTCGGACTCCTTTCATGGCTGAAACGGGGAGGTATAGCCATGCAAGGCCAGGATTTTAAGCTGGCGCTGGACCCCAATCCCGAACAAAATGGTAGCACTCGGAACGAGAGAAGATGGTGGCCTCTAAAGACTCTAGGCTCGTCGCTCACCTTTCCTCCCCGGCCGTTGGAGGGGACACCAAGGCACGGCAGGATCTGGGCGGTTAGCTTTTGGTGTCGTCGATGTGGTGGTTTACTTGTTAGTGATTTCCCACCCAAGGTAGGCTAAGAGTAGGATGGATGGGCTGCGTTGGTTTCCTATCGGTTAGGTCATCCTCGCGGGAAGCGTCTCGCGAACCAGGTTGTTGGAATACCTGCTCAAACCTGTCGTATGTGCGACCAACATGCAGCTTTGTCCTCTGAAGAGTAACAACATCGTATAGGGACTTTCTGGTGATAAGGGGAATTTCGCAGATATGGGTTACAGTTCGCTATTGTGTAACAGGAGACTATACACAGACCCCAGAAATTATCTCAATATATCACCAGGGTCACCTAGAGGTCCCGGCCACCTTGCCTGCGAGCGCCTCTTTCTTACTCTTGCAGGCGCTACGGAGATATTTTTTTACACTCCCTAAAGAAAAATCTTCCTCAAGTGCGAAAACGGAGAGGGAAAAACTCCCCGAAATAGGGGTCCGGGCTTCATCCACCCGCTGCCGGCAGATACGGTATCACGGCGGCTGGGCTTGGTGCTAGGCTTGCTTCCCGCCTCACACACACACACACACACACACACACACATATACACACATCTGATTTTCGGTGGCACGGGGACGGCCCAGTTGGCCCGCATTGATGGCGTCCAGTAAAGGAGGGAGAGTAGGTATGTGATATTTGCCCATGGACGGCGCCCCCCTCCTATCGGCGAATAAACGCACACACGCACATACACATATCCATGCACACTACTTCTATTCAACTTAGGGGCGAACGATAGTGGGTGCGATATCATGGAGGATGAGAGGGGAGGTGGTAGTGGTGGTGGTGGACCACGCTCTGGAGCTTGAGTGCGTCTGTGAGTGAATATTGGTGACAAGAATCACGCAGCCATGGTCCGGCTTACATCGTCAAAAGACTGGCTGGCTGCCTCCCGAAAATTTTCCTGCCAAAAAAGTGTCTACATCACCATTGGTATGAGGTCGAAAGCTTCAGTTTTCTGTAAGCCCGTCCCTCCCCCGGCTCATTATTGGCATGGCACCCCCCCGGCCCGGGCAAGACCGAGCCAAAGATTCTCCATCTCCAGCCAGACAAGCCCTTATACCGCAGGAGGTATACGGATTTACCACTGGACATATAAACCTTCTTTTCTTGTCTCCGATGCAACGGTGGGGGAAAAAAAAAAACTCCAAACCTGGTGGCCTAGCTTGCCTCGGGCCCCTTGAAGTGCCTGAGCACGGCGGTCTGGGAAGGAAAAGCGGAATAAGAAAAAAACAAAAAAAACAAAAAAAACAAAAACAAAACAGCCCTGGGCATCCTGGGATGTGCGCAGGATCTACACTGCAGGGAGACCCGGAGAGAGAAAGAAGAGCGAATGCGTGAATAGTGAAGAAACTTGGAAAATAGAGTACCCCGTAAGGGTAGAGAGAGAGAGTAGAGTATGAGTGAGGCTTGTTAATTGCGTAATTCCACGGTCCTGAAGCAGATCGTGACATCGTTTGCCGAGAGTTTGCCTACACTACGGAATACCTGCTAGGTTATTGTGCCTATCCCTTCTTCTTTCTTCTCGTGAGATCATGGCACGCATGGATGATGGAAGCACTGGATCTCGTGGATCAACCTGCTGTCATCTGCCTCCCGGACCCCTTCCCCGTCGCAGACAAGAGAGAGAAAGAGAGAGAGAGACCGGGGGTTCGCACATCATGTTTGATATGTCGATCACTATTCACCCTCCCAGTCCCAGGGCACCCAGAGCCAGAGTGCCAGGCGTGCCAGAGTCCCACGGGGTGACAGCTCACCTTTGACGTCGCATCGGATCTACAGGAACGGGGTAGCCATAATTCCTCATCAGTGGTGCAGGGGCAAGGAACTTGCCGCAGGCCGTACGGGCGTGACGGAGTACCGGAGTACGGAGTACGGGACTAAAGTAGACGATAGAGGAGCGGAGGGGAACACTACATCACTGAGAAGTGAGAACCCAAGAAAATTCGGTATAATACTCCCAAGGGCCCAGGGGTGAAAGTCGTGCCCCCCCCCAGTCCTCAGCTCTCCACACGTCGATACGCCAAACCTGTTTTGGAAAGCCTGCATACTGGTAATAGGGACAATCTCCCGCCGGCCAACCTATCACAACAGGCAAAAAAGCAGGAAAGGTCGGTCTTTGCAAACGGGGGTAGCGCCGATTGGTAAAAGATGCGATTTTTTCCATCGTTTCTTTCCATATCTCTCCTCCCTTACCTGATACTGCCGGCTCTCCGAGGTGGTCCTCCGAAAGGAGAGGGAACATGGGAACTGATGACTGAATGCAGTTTCCTTTGCGCGAATCCTTCCCGTTCGTCCTGAGTGATGGGACGATAACGTCTTATGCCGGATAGATGCTGGGTATTCGGACGAATTTGCGGGAGGGGTGCTTTGCCGTTTTGGCCGAATTGTACGCAAGTACACGAGTGAAACCTGATGGAGGGGCCACTCGTGTACGGTACGGAGTTGTGTACCTAGTGCCGGCTTTGTCTTCAACGACACTCCATAATCTTTTGCTCCCAAACACGTCAGGTAGCCATTCGACGGGCCAGGCCCTTCCCCCTCCCCCTGTGTTTCTCCCCCAAGAAATTGAGATCATAGAAGCAGTGGGCACCGGTCTCGTTTCGTTTTTTTTTTCTTTCTTTTTTCCCCTACGGAAACTGGAGTATCCGTACCGTACCGTATCTGTATGCCCGCCGCCCACTTTCTTCAAGCACATGCACCATCTATAATCCCCGTGCTTTGTGGAATAAAGATGGGAGAGACTTTTTTCACTTTTGCAAATGGGGCCAAGGCCAACATTGGCAGGGAACTGGGGGGCATTCAGCGGAAAGTTTGGAACGGGGTTGAAGCCTGTACGACCGTGCCTATGAGTACCGTGCCCGTGGTAGTGTATTCGTAGTAAGGCCGAGGAAAAAAGGGAAAAACAGAGAAGGGATCCGCTCTCCATGTGAATGGAAAGCCTGTGCCATCCAGGAAGAGAGGTTCAGTGGATTTCAGTCCTAGCTGGATTTGGTATACGACTGTTAGCGGGAGGCACCTGGTACTGGCGTATAGGGACTGACTGCCTTTCAGAACTCTGGGCGTGCAAAGCATAGGCATGCATAGCTTGTCCGGGTCTCGTTAGCAAGCGGCTTCGAGTGCCATGCCATAGCGCCTGGGGGGTATCCAGATCCATTGTAGAGGACGGGCAACAACCTGGCTTGCCTGGATCACCCACTGTCCACTGTGGTAGTGTAGTGTTGTACTGTGATGGTAGGTAAGGTCGCGGTGCAATGCATGTGCTGCAGTAGGCGAGGCTTTCTCTGGGAGAGCATGAAGCAGCGGGGGGAATGTGTGCCTTGCGGTCCCCGCTCTTTTTCTTTTCGTGGTGTGAGGCATCTGTAGACGTAGACGGTAGGGGGGACGCTTGTGCTGCGTGTGTTCGGAGTTTATCTCGTTTGGGGTTAAAGATAGAAACCTTGATTTGACGCGTGGTGGAGACGTTTCTTTCATTCTTTCTCGCTGCCTCGACCAAAAGTCTTGTCCCGTCTCCACTTACCCACTAAGCAGTTCGAAGTACGTACCGCTGTCTCTCTCACGTGTCCCGCACCGCTTGTGTGTCTTTCCACCCCCCCCCCCCCCGCCCCGACCCTGATCCACATCTTACACTCTACTCTCATGAGCCCCACTCCTTTCATTTCTGTGTCTTTTCTCCTCTTGCTCTTGTTAGTGACACTGGATAGTGGACACATTCGATTGTCAACTTGTCATGGAAGGGGATATGGGCACATATGTCATGCCTCTCATACCAAAGACTATAGATTGCTCCTCCTCTCCATCTTTCTCTCTGTAAGGGCCATGAAACATCAAGGACATGATCGGTCTGAGAAAGCCTTCGGTCCCGAGCTAGACTGTCGACGGCTTGGTGTCCTGGCAGTTCTTCATAGCCAGACGCACCCAGAACAGGGTCTCCTGGCTAGGAAACTTACATCCATGGCCCTGGGTCCTCTGGCGAAGCTTTGAGGCGAAAGCCTCCGTCTGTGGTTCTGGTCCTGGCCCCCAAATCGAAGAGACACTGGCAACTGGCAACTGGCAGCGAACTGGTGGTGGCGAGCACATCGTGCTTCAAAGGAATATGGTACAGGACAGGAGGACTCTGTACGTAGGTAGTCTGCAGACTGTCAACAATCGACTCTCACACCCCAGAGTCAAACCGTCGTCCCAGGAGTATGGTTCTATCACGCTATGCCAGCCCGGTGCCCGCCTACTCTGGCAGGCCTGGCAAGCCGCAAGCCTGGGGGGGGTAGATGCCGCCAGTCCGCCCGCCACAAGCCATTGCGGCACGGGCAAAACCGTTAATCTTGCCATACACCAACACCACCAAGGCCATCACGCAGTCTCGCGCCGTCGTCGCCCTAGCCCAGTAGAGGCCAGACTAGACTTGGCCGACGTCGCAAACCTCCCAGGCGTGGCCGTGGTCTGTGTAACTGTGTTGAGCACTTGCTTGGCCCCTTGGGGACAGAAGACAAGGCCCACGGGTCGGTGCTTGGCTCGAGTCTTCAGATCGCTAGCATCCTCCCGCCCCGCCGTGCCCGCTTCCCTTCCCACACTTCCCCGACGCACCAAGACAGCCCGCCCCATGCCGTTTCGGGTCTGGGCTCCCTTGTCATTCTCGTTTACCATTGCTGTTTTCGTCACAAGCGTCCTCAGCATCGATTCGGTAAGGCAGAGCCCCTGCAACATGAGATCTGCGGAACCCAGAGAAACGGGTCCTGCGTATACACGGCTCGATTTGCTGGCCAAAGCCCTGTTGTCAATCTCCCCCCTCTTGTCTGGCACGTCTGGGTGCGTGCAGTGTGCGCGGTAAAGAAAACATGGTGAAAATGATCCCCAGGGCAGGCAGCTTGGGTCCCTGGCTAGCGCCTTTTTCCTGTACAAAGCCTGCATCTCGTCTATTCGACACAGAAAAGCAACCACGGTCGAAATGCTGCTGCCTTGAGAGACATCAAGGCCGGCTCTGGGCCCTGGCAGCTCGTGACCCCGCCCGCGTTTATGACATCCGTATGACCCGTGTGGATCATGACGGCAACAAGAGACTGAGAGTCGACGAGATGAGAATCGAGACATGCCTGCAATCGTCTTCAGTCGCGAGGTGCCGCAACGGCAGTTGATAGTTCGTATACGAATAGACAGGCCTGAGGGATGCTTCCAACACTGCGGTATCTGTATGTAGTACTTCGTACGGATATTGATTTTTGTCGGGAGACGAGACACCCAACCTTTCTTTGCCTGCCAATGCTTCTGCTCGAAGAATGCGAACCCGCCAATCCGCGTCGACGTCCCATCGGATGCGAGCCATTGGCCGGCCAAGTATGCAGTGTTGCCCCGGGCCGTGGGCGATGCTGGGAGCTTCTGACTTGGGCGCAACGACTCGGCGACGACTCAATAGAAACGCCTCAGTTCCTAGAGAAGGTCGGGTTTTAGCAATATGAAAGATGGGTATTTGAAACGCTGGCATGGACATTCGAAATGGCAACCAACGACCGAACCTCTGCGGACCCGAGTCTCAGCCATCCGATGAGGCAGTCGCCAGTCTAGCCAACGTCGTCGACATTCGAGAACCACACAAGCCTCAACGGTTGTCGGTGGCATCGTGGATCGTGGAGTTCCACTATATGGCCCTGGGAAAGCACTGGTGGACCGTGGTGACTGAAGCTACTGAGCAGGCCTTGAGACTTGAGGTCGAGGATGAGGAATGTGAATCCGTAGGACACGGAACGACGGCGGACGGGTCTCTCATTCCGCGGTATTGAGAAAACGGAATCGCACATGCGCCTTTTCATTTGCTCAATTTGGGCGATAGTGGAGACGTCAAGTACGTACCCGAGATGTTTCCCTGTGGGAGGTTTCTGAGGTCTCGTCCCCACCTGCTGCTATTCTGTTCGGCGACGCCGATCCCAGGAACCTTAATCATCGACCGTCGCTTCACCAGCCGATGATAGATGGCCGTTACCTGATCCAATCAAAAACGCTCTTTCCTTCCCGCGTTCCGCCGTCACCGCCAGGTGAGCGATGCTGTGATGGAAAGTCACAAAGTCCACTATTTGTTGCCGCCCCGCAGAATGCGAGATGTAACCCAGAATCATTAAAGAATGCTGGTAACAATGACGATGCTTTGGAGAAGCACAGAAGGTCTTGGAGGATGGAGCACTTCTTCCGTCTGCGTTGAACCGGTATCTCGAGTGTTTGTAAATTCCTACTCTCGACCGGCGTTAGGGGTCCTACGCTACAAGACAACCTACCTTAGGCGGGGGATGGGTTCGGTTTGAGAATCGAATGGTTTGGGGTTTACCGTTGGCGTTCAAGCAGTCCTGAGTATCAAACCGCGTTCCCGTCATGTTTGGTCTCGACTCCCATGGGCCATGGGTGCTCAGGCAATTTCCAACTGCTCCGCAGTACACTTTGGATGTAGGTACTGCGTAGCAGGCAGAGAAACTCTTGTAATTGCGTAGCATGCAAGCATGGTAAAGTCCGTACGGACGGATTAAGGTAGCATTATGGACATTAGCAGTTGCCAGTCAGATCTCCAATCTGTACAGTTCACCGTAAGGTGTCCGTACCTGCCGAATGGCTTCATCTTGCCAGCAAGTGGAGGAAGGTCGAGGGTGAGGCTATCGCACAGCTTGCCCAAATAGGAAATGTGATGGTCCGTGCGAAGTACCCCTCCCTTTCAAGGTCTCCACTGGGGAGGTATGAGGTGGTAACCGACGACCCTTGTGCTGTTCGTCCCTGCACCTGCCTGCCTGTCGTCCCGTCCGTCTCGTCCCAAGCATTCGGATGATGGGTGTCGGTGTCTCGAGCATCTGCATCCTGTGGCCTACCCTGTGCTTCCGTTTGTGCCTCACCTCCGCATCTTGGCTAGCTGGGTACGGAGTAGTGATTCGAGCAAACAACAGCAACAGCATGGAAGATGATGCAGGATCGCCCCGTGCCCACACCTGACGCTCGCGACACTTGTCTCTACCAGTACAACACCCCCGTGCCCCCGCAGGAAATGCGGTTTCTAAGAGGAGCCAATCGCGACAAAAGCAGGAGCTAATTACGGATACTCCTCCCCTCGGTGTTGAATGGTTGAGAACTTGAGTCCATCTATGGATATTCGTATGCGTTCAATAAGGTATCTGAGGCGAGGAAAGAAAGACACGCACCAGATGCCGGTACGTTCCTGTGATGTTCAAGAAGGTACGGATACATAGTACTTGAAGTACCTTAGGTAGGTACGTTCTGTGATTTCCCTCCTTACCTCAGCAATTGCACAACGGGAGTCAGTGGAGGAGGGAAGCCGACGGCGCCTTCCCTTTGCCCTGATCTCACCCTCCCTGCAACTGCAACCCGACCGCAACTGCAACTGCAACTGCGACTGTGACTGCCTGCTGCACTTGCAAGTTTGCCAGCCCGGCGGTGGCTGGCAGACTCAGCCCTATGGATGCTCCCACCTCCCACCAAGTCCATCCCGATACCCAGTTTCTCAGATTCCCCAGTGTCATCAGCCACACATGCGCTTTCATCAATACTACATTGTAGCCTGCTGCTGGGGGGCCACCACGACAGAATCAGAAAAACGAAGCATCCCAGGAGTCGCGCTGGCGCTGGCGTCGACGGCAAGGGACCCGGCGGTACGGATACACAAAAGCATCCATCGTTGGGCCTCAACGCCGACATGGGACTGGGACTGCGAGGTCATCTCCATGACCCATGATCCAAATCCGACTGCCGATGCAACATTCTGGGGCCGGCCAGAAACATACGACAAAAGATACGATGCCATGCCGCCCTTGACGCCAATCTCCAGGTACCTACGGATACTCTGCCCCCTTCGCGGCTCGTCCTCGTCTACCTTTACCAGAAGAAGAATGAAACTTCATTTCACAATCCACTGTTCGTCAATGGCCTTGAGCCCCCCGCCAACATGATCGATTTTCGGCACCATGTACCTTGTCCTAGACAAGCATCGTCCCGGCTCGCCTGAATCGCCATCTGCGCGTACCAAACTTCGCATCGGATGCAGCCCAATCTCTTGGGTCAGTGGACCATCATTGTCGTCCTGCGTGGGATCGCTCACCTTGCGGACTGGTCTAGACTCTACGGATAGATTCTATCGCCGGCCATTGCCAGAGTCGTATTATCGATCCCACGGACTGCTTTGCTCCAAAGTACCATACCACGGCGGCTGCCATTGCATTGTACGGATTGTCAAAGTCACTAAGATCGCCTCATCCCTTCGGCCCATTCCACCCTGCAGCATTTCTTGCACCCTCGCCAAGCTTGCCGTCTTGACTTGCCTTGCACGCTGTCGGTCAGTCATGGGATCACTCATGAACCTGATTTTCGATAGAATACGACCCCTCGCATAGCGATGGTTATGCACCGGCCAGGGGGCACAGTCGGATGTGGCCAATACAATTGCAGACGAGAACACGATCCCGCACACCAACATGCGCAAATCTCACCCACTGATTTCGACGTCTCCCTCTCTCTGGTTGCCGCAATCGTCAACCATCCCGACCCACGCTTCGCTGCTGCCCATCCCCCGGGAGCCCACGCCCACGCCTCTCATTCGCTCTTCTCTCGCCCCTTGGTCCTGGCTTACCCGGTCAGCACTGCCCAAGGGACGGTCCTCGCTGTCTTCACACGTCCCCCACATCATCAACGATCAGTGAAGCAAGCGACCCCTATTCACTACAGAGTCGGGTTCTAATACCTCAGACACGACCAATGATGTGGCCGGGCCGCGGCGGCATAGGAGGCCGCAATCGTCCAACATTGAGCCAGTACAACGGACGCTAAAATGTCCGGCGAGGTGATACGTCGAGTCGGTTGAGCCAATGAAAGATTCAGATTGGTGCTCGGCGCCGTCATCCTCTAACGTGCCATCCTCCCAGCGTTCGAATGCAAATTTAAGCGTCTGCCGAAAGATTTTGCGACAAACTTTTCACGATGCTCTGACATGCATGATAAACCCCTGAGTACGGGTAGGAGGAGCGGAAACAGAAGGCTTTGTGAGTCTTAGATCTCACCAGGGTACCCGACGAGGCCTCTCCAGTCAATGTCTTTAGGGCGTGCCGTTGATTCGGTAAGGCTGAGCGTCCTCGACTTATCTGGGCGCAGACTCGCTTTACTTGACAGGACGCACGGCGGCGTCGAAAGATCCCGACGCGCGGGTTATGGGAAAAGACTGGGCGGCACAGAGGCGGCTTGCGTGCTGCATGTCTCTTCATCCAACGCCGGCTAGCTGGTTATACCTCAAAATGGCGGGATCGCTCCCGTCCCCTGGCTCCACACGAAGACCCTTGAGGTTCAGCAAGCCACCAAACGAAGACATGCAATGTGCGCTCTTAGAACAAGGGGCTTGGGGGCCTCACTGCCCCGTGCTATTGACCATATTGGTCGAGTCTCACTTACGGACTGCTTCATTCGAAGTAATGGCACGCGGGTCCAAAGATGAGATGACGCTTGCAACCCGCACAGGTGCGCCAAGGAGAAGAAGAGGGAGAAGAGCATGGAAAATTCCGTTTGACTGGTTTCTAGAGCATTGCAACTCACGGCCGGCATACAGCTCTTCTGACCAAACGTCTTTCGGAATCAGAGACACAGACTAATACCACAAGCTCCGGCGAGAATCTTTGAATCTCGGCGACCACCACCTCCAAGTCGACACGACATCCCTACCTGCGTTGCTCGGAACGAACCTACTCATCCTCGGTGACCACAAGAGCCGACTGCCAAAGTTAGCATCCTGCGAGCACAGCGATCAATCGATAGCGTTGTATGGGTCGTAAGGAGTACACATGACGTTGCTATAAACACGAGATGACGGAAGGAATACGCCGTGCAAAGAATGCCACCTCCAGGTATTCGTACATGCATCATCCTCTGTCCCGTGGACCAGTCAATATTAGTTGCCAATTATCGACATGCTTCCACGTTTGATGACTGCAGGGTTTCTTGTCCCTCAGAAACCCGGGTCGGTAAGGCGCATCCATGTTCCCAGGAAAACGGGATGGAGTCAAGCCAGCGAGTGCAAGGTACCACTACGTGCCACGAGCATGAAACATTGGTGGATGCGCAAGTCACTGAACACTGCCCTCACCCGTCGTGGCATCTGAGTGGCAGCCCTTGGCAAGGTTGGGGTTCATCGGGGCTGGTGAACGCCGGTAAGGTTGCACCGCCTCCTGAGTTTCTTTTTAAAGATTTTGACTACCTATCTCCACGGCAAGGATAGCGGGAGCCGTATAGACACCAATCAGAGGCTTCCAATGATGGTCTCGGGCAGATGAGCCACCGCTACTCCTGATCGGGCGACATGTCTCGATGGACGATGCTATACCACGTCGGCTCTCTACGGTTTTTTTTTTGCAGTGCGGAGACGACTCGAAGCTCCCATGGCCTCCATGGGTGCCTCGTGTGAGCTGCCCCGGTTGGCGACCCATGATGCGGAATGCTGTGGTCAGTAGCGCATCGAATCTCGCCAAGCGAAACCGCCCTATACGTGTACGTCTGAATGCGACTGATATTGCGAACTATGCTTTGGACAATGTTACTCTCCAGGGCATTAGCGACAAGTCGAGAAGCAACATCGTCGTGACTTAGCAACATCAGAGAGAGTCAGAGAGTGAGAAAGAGAGAGAGAGAGAGATTACCCTTGTTCAGCCCGTGCGGCAACGGCCGTAATCCCACGCAGACTAGTGAAATACTCCAATTTCCATCACAGTCCTGCGCGCTAGCAAGAAAGCATTGTTTGGTACGCCGGCGGACGATGATGTTCCAATGGTCCGGCTTCACGTCTCGAGTTCACCAACCCAATGCGACACACATAATTATCCAGGAGTTCGACGTGTCATACTCTGTGCAGAGGCTTGAGACCGCCAGGGCAAGTAGTCGCGAGGCAACGCCAAAGCAACAAACCGAGAAAGGCTATCTAGGAGCCCTGGTTTGCCTGCCACAATGGAGACGAGGCGTTGAATGGCAACAACGTGAATCTTCCAGAGGTCGACACTAGCCTTTTGTCTCATCGTGGCCGGTGCTTGGTGGCATGAGGACTGAGGACGAAAAAAAAGCATCTAACCACCAGAACTCTGGTCTCCACCTGCCGCACAAACATTTCCCAAGGGGTCGGTTGCACCAAAGATCAAGTCTCGGACTGGGCCATTTCGAACTCTGGCCATTTCGACCTCTGGCCATCGACTGGATGGAATACGCCTCTAGAGAGCGCTGCCGCGACGTGGTGCGTCTAGCGTGCAATGACTATGACCGAACGGCTCTGGAACCCTTCCAACGTCTGAACCCTTGAACCAGCCAACAAACCCGCCAACAAACCCGCCAGCCCGGATTGGCATGGCATCACAGACAAGAGACTCAGTCACGCCGCTTTGGTCGTGGAACTCTATCTGGGCCGTCGTGATTCTTCGAAACTCGATGTTTTGCCGCGTGTCGTGGCCGGGGGCCCGGACGGCTGTTCTCAACGAAGACTTTGAACCACCAGCCCACCTTATTGTCTCTGCTAGTCGAACATGTACGATGCAAGCTTTCCCGCACACTGGAACTTGGAGGCTTGACAAGATTGAGCTGCCCGGATACCGTTTTGGGACACGATACCACGAACAAGATGCTGACACGCATCGTCATCCCAAGGCAGGGCGGGAGGAACAGCAACGTTGGTGGCCGTCACAAAGCGCTGGATCGGTACAGACTCTCTCTCCGGCCCGTACATGATCCCATTATCTTTGAGGAGGCACAGGCGCCGTCGGATGGTTCGAGGTCGCTATATCCAGTCGACAGTGCTACCCACACTCCAGGCACCGCCTGGAGCAGCACGATATGGGGTGACTGCAGGACATCCAATGTCATGTCCAACCTCTAAAGGCTCCGACTAACAACGTAGAGGGACGGATAAGGCCGGGCTGTGCACACCAACAAGTCGGAGGCGGGCCCGGCTTGCACACCAAAGTGCTGCCACGGGCTGCAAGCGTGGAGAGAGGCGCGACGCCATTCATTGGACCAACTCCCACACTCACGTCCAAAATCGCACTGAGATTGATCCCTGGGCCTGGGATGAAGGAGGCTTGTTCAGCACAGCACGAGCACCCGCAGTGTGCAGTGAGTAAAAATGTCCCGCCCCTCAACCACCTCACCACCTTACCTAGAGTAAGCAACGCAACACCATATGCGTACTGGCGCAACATACAGAGACAGAGTACGAATACAGACAGACTCACATAGTGTGGGAGAAAGTACACCGCAGCAGCACCTCCCGCCAGTGCCTCCACAATAACCCGCTCCCCCCTCGCTCACGATGAACCCCATTTTGGAGTGAGTTTATGCCATTTCGAGGCTAACATGCGGAGCGCATTAGCTGTCACTGACGCATCTGACGCACACTGGCGAGTTATTGTCGCTCCAAGATACAAATTTGGTTCTTACTATCCACATTTGGCTCTGAGGTTGGCGAAAGGGGGCTGTGGCTGTAGCTGTTGGACGTGCTTCATGCACACTATTTCCAAGTCAACTTTCTTTTCTTCGAACCCTCACGTTGCTTTACGTCCGTCAGCACATGGAGGACCTTGCATATACCGCTTGCTGTTTACAGGTCCTTGAATTTTACGGTACGGACCAAAGTTGCGACGCTTTTTTGATGTAAGAGTTGATGGGAGAGTGGTACACAAAGAAGAAAGCGCTGCATAGACCGAGAGACGTATCTGTACGGATACTTCTGTCATTGTGCAGACCGGCCTCGCAACATGACCTGCATATACACTGGCGATCCAATATATGTCCTTGTTCATGGAGGACGAACCAAGGGACGCTGGACGCATGGCCGGCAGCAGAGCGGAAACGGATGGTTGAGCCCTACGGAGTGCTTGGGAAGTTGGTGTAGTGCTTCGCGACCCGGTTGCGGCGACGTCAACACCTACCACGGCGTGCACGGCAGACGGCTCAATAGATGCAAATCATACCGACGGCATCCCGCGGCGGCGGAGAGCGACGCCCCCAGCACCACACCTGACTGGCGGGGGAACGGCTCTGCTTCTTCGTACGCTGGCAACAGGCTACCGGACTACGAAATAAGCTACATACAGTTGCAGGACGGGGACTCCCAACTGGGCACCGGGCCTGACAAGTCACTGCCTGGGAATGCTTCGCACAGCATCTGCACCTTCGCTGCCTGTCTCATTTGGGGCCCCTGTCAGGCCCCTCGCGTCTACTGGGACAGGACCCGAGAAGTGCTGGACCGCTCAAGGGGAGTTTTGCCAGATACCAGGGTCTGCACACAACTTGATGCTGCTCCGCAAGCCACTTGTACATGCGAGAAGTATCTTCTACCGTGCTTCTTTGTGCCAGGGTGTCCCAAGGCCCGATCTGCTGGGGGGTTTGGCGGCCCTGGTCAGCATTGGCCCAGGGGGTGCTGGCTGCCATTCTGTAGCGTGGCAGTGGGTGTGAAGCCTGGTTGTGGGAGGCCACCAGCTTGACCGGCCAAGTACTGAGTACCGGGTGAGCTAGGTACCCATCTCTATGGCTGGCCGTCACCATCTTGTTCCCAGATACCGGTCTCCATCCACGCATACGGCGTACTGAAGTTGTCGACGACAGATGGTTCCTTTTCCCTCCAAAGCTAATGGATGTCTGTCTCTGTGGTACACCACCGCGGCAGACGGCTCAGAGAGCACAACGGATAGAAATGAGAGACCAGTTCAGAGACAGATCTTGGCATCCCGCATGAATGGGCAGAGACAATGATAGAGGACACGCCCCCGCCCTCTCTCTCTCTCTCTCTCTCTCTCTCTCTCTCAGTCTCTTGAAAGTGTCGAAAAGGCTCGCAGTCGAAGGTCGAAAACCCGAGTCTGGAATGGACGCTGTTTCGTGGCTCTACCTCCCGGTGTCCTCAGGCCGAGCCCCCAGCCAAGTCAAGCAAGGCTAGTTCGTTTTGGTGCGTATCTTGCGCTAAATGAGGTATCCACGGAAGCAGAGGGGACAAGAGGAGATGGTGCAGACAGGCGAGGATGAGGAGGAGGAGCAACAAGAACGAGGGACGAAGAAGCCGCCTCTGGACCATGGACGCACACCCACACGCCTCCATGGACAAGGGCTCACGCCCACACCCACGTCGAGGACCAGCAACCACCCTCCTCCCCACCACGCCCCCTTTCCGCTCGTCCACCCCCTGACCCCTGCCGCAAGGTCGGCGTACGGTACGGTACCGCCTCTCGCTCTGGCGTTGCTGCTGCCGCTGCCGCTGCCGCTTGCTCGCTCTCGTCGGTTTTGTGCTTGTTGCTCTGCCCTACGAGACTGTCGACATTGCAGGAAAAGCACCCCTCCGCCCCCTGGGCGTTGGTCCCCTGTCCACTTTGGGGGTTCACCATCTGGAGGAGACTGATCCGCGTCGTCCACCGGGTCCCAAGTGCCAACAGCAAGCAAGCCACGGCCGTCGAACCCATGTGCCCCCGGTCTGCAAGATGTGGTGGTCTCTTGTCTCTGCGTCTGTCTCTCTCTCTCTCTCTCTCTCTCTCTCTCTCTCTCGACAAGAGCGTAGCTCGCAGCCGGTCTATATCAGTCGTGAAGCCCCCAAGGCTCTTGGTGATTTGTTTCTCGCCTCCATCAGTCTCTACTACATCTATCTATCAAACCCAGATCTCTGGATTCCCACGACACCAAGACGACACGGTCCATCACTTAGCAGAGTAGTCTGTCTCACGTTTTCGAGAAAGATATCCTCCACCCAAACCGTCACTTGCTTCCTTCTCGCCAGCAAGCACAACAACTCACTCACTTGCTACTACGTTTGGCTACCTTGCGCGGCAATACGTCTTTTCGTAGTCAGTCAGGAACAACCCATATCCTCGGAGGCATACTACCGCCAGCAAAGCAAAGCAAAGCTCGGAGAAAGAGAGAAAGGCATTCGCCAATCATCCAACGGCCCGGTACCTCACAACGCGGAAACGCCGCGGGCATGAACATCGCTGCAGGTGCGCTCACCAGCCCCACATCCAAGCAGGCGCAGCACAGCGCAGCAGTTTTTAGCAGGTCAAATAGTATAGACGACTGACAGCAGCGGGTATCTTAGCAGTGACGGCATAAAAGCAACTGAGAGAAGAGTGTGGCTTTGCTTCGGACTGAGCGAACCCAACCAACCAACCATATAACATCGACTTGAGGACTTCGCAACTCGGATTTGACCGAGAGGCCTTCCACAGATCATCACCCTTTTCCCTTCTCTTCACCACATCATCATACACACACACACACACACGTCGTCTATCTCTACCTACAAAATGGCTTCGATAGACCAGTCATATACCATGCTCCCCAGGCACTTGAGCCCCCAGCACCACGACGACTACATTCTTTACCCCGAGCCACCACAGGGAGTCTTCAGCACAGCACCCATGGAGATGAGCATCCCTGCCGACGCCTCTTACATGTTCCCAACCTCCATGGCAATGGATCACCAGCCCGCCCTCTACGACAACAACTTTATGTATCAAGGACGCACATCACCTGGCCTTTACGAAGACGCCGAGTTCCAGTTGCCTTCTTCCAACCTTTCTACCGCATCAGCACCATCGGCGGCCTCTTCCAACGTAGGCTCGCCCCAATCCCACAACGACCAGCCGGCGCCAATCCTCGACTGGGCGCACCCCGGCATCGCTGTGACCCCGGGCATCGTGCCCCACGACTACTACAACACCGCCGGTACAGAGTACTCGACCTACGCCGGCCCAGGTATGGAAGACTTTGCAACTTTTGAATTTGCAAACACCAAGCCCCCGGGTTTCGTGGGTGAGTTGCCAAACGCTTCTAGAACCACTCTCGCGCCCTCCTCTCGCGCGCTTTCTTCTTTTCCTTCTGCTTCACACGAGTCAATTGGCTCTTCTCATTGTACAAATACAGCTATAGCTTCAGCTGTGCGTGTGCGCGACTCGGGCCCGGTGCCGGACACTCACTCGTCCTCCTCATCCCCCGTCACGCCCGCATCGCGCAAGTCAAGCTTGTCCTTTGTCTCTCCTAGCTCTACTTCCTTCTCTTCTCCTCCGGCTCCCGTCTGGGGCCATTCGCCAAAGACTCCTCGAGTCTCTACTTTCTTTTCTCAGAGCAGCGGTCATTTCATCGCTCCTCTTGGTTCTTCTTGTTGGTTTTCCTCTGTCAAGCAGCATCATCCTTATCGCGGAACGCCCGCTGACCACCTCTCCGCTCCAGACCCTTCTCTGATTCACCCCGACATCAGCCGCCCCATGATGAGCAACTTCCAGAACCCCAACCAGTATCCTACCTCTCCCGCCCTCTCGCCCTCGCCACAGTCAATGTCAATGGTTCGCAACGGCAGTCAATCACCATTCCTCCACAGCGGCTTTCAACAGCAGCAGCAATTCAGCCCTTACGCCACTCCCGCAGACGTCCGCCGCCCCAGCCTTCACTCATTTCCCTCAACCTACTCTGATGGCAACAACTACAGCGGCGATGAGGGCAAGGAGAAGCAGAGGTGCCCCCATCCCGAGTGCGGCAAGGTCTTCAAGGACCTCAAGGCGCACATGCTCACTCACCAGACTGAGAGGCCCGAAAAGTGCCCCATTGTGACTTGCGATTACCATGTCAAGGGTTTCGCCCGCAAGTACGACAAGAACCGCCACACCCTGACTCACTACAAGGGAACCATGGTGTGCGGTTTCTGCCCCGGCTCCGGTTCAGCGGCTGAGAAGTCGTTCAACCGCGCCGACGTCTTCAAGCGCCACTTGACAGCCGTTCACGGCGTCGAACAGACACCGCCCAACAGTCGCAAGAAGAGCAGCAGCGCCAACAGCGGCAAGAAGCTCGCGGGATACCCTCCCGATGCCACTGGCAAGTGTTCCACTTGCTCGCAGACCTTCTCCAACGCCCAGGACTTTTACGAGCACTTGGACGACTGTGTGCTGCGCATTGTGCAGCAGGAGGACCCTTCTGAGGCCATCAACGCACAGCGTCTGGCCGAGGTTGAGAACGACAAGGAGGTGCACCAGACGTTGGAGAAGAACCACCTCCCCACGCAGACGCAGATGCCCTCGAACGAGGAGGAGGACGACGAGGACACGATGGAGGACGATGACGAGGAAGACGGCAAGCAGCGCGTCAGCGCGTCGCCCAAGAGGAAGGGCAACCCAGTCAACGGTGTTCAAAAGTCGCGCGGCCTCACTCACTCCCGGGGAGGCGGTCCGATGCCTGTCAAGGCCAAGGGCCGCAAGAACCGACGCGACTACCCGTCATCCTGGGGCTTCGATAAGGGCCAGATGACGATGAAGAAGCGGGTGATGGCAGTGTTTGATGGACCCCGGCGGCTGGCCAAGGACGACATGATGCTGTCGACGGACCACGAGGTGCGCATCAAGCTCACGGACGGCAACAACTACGTGACGGACCTGGACGTGCAGACACTGAAGCGTGCCGAGGGCTTCCTTGGTGCTACGGACGAGGAGAAGGGGCCCTGGATCTCTGACGATCCGACAGAGGAGCAGCTGCGGGAGATGCAGGCGATGCTCGAGAGCTGCCAGACGGCTCAGTAATGGAAGGCGGTGGAGGACAGGCACATTGGGATGCTACATTTGGCTTTTTCTTTTCTTTTTTTGCGGTGCGGGAAGCGACTTGAAGAGCGGCCAAAAAAAAAATTTCTCTACACTACATTTGGTGTTGCATGGTTTGGCGCAGACGTGTACGGGACTACAACGACTGGCTTTACGAGGACGGGAGGGGGGACATGAGGTTCATGATTGGACGGATACGTTCCATGTTGTTTTGCACCTGAAGAAAAAGGAGCATTTTGATTGATACCCTATACTACATTACGGCCCAAGGCTTGATGGTATAAAACAATGAGACACTTATCACTCGCTCTCGCTCTCGCTCTCACTCTTCTCGCTCGTGATCATTTGTCTGCTGTCGCGATATCGTACCTCGGGTATAATGTGGATATGTATAACGAGTCCCGATCCGATTGCTGTCGGAAACAAGGGATGATGGAACAGGAACAGGAACAGGCTGACAGTTTTGACAGCGCGACAGGGTCAGTGATTTTGGCAGCGAAGACCGGCAGCAATAGTGTCAAGCAAGGAGGGGGGATCAGGATGGAGCATTGGAGAGAGAGAATGGGATAGCCGTGCTGAAGGGTGAGCAGCGGTATTGCCGGATCGGGGATGGGATGGCCTTCTTGGCCCTATGGGATCCCTATCAGGCTTCATCACGATTGCACCGTTGGGGTTTTTGTTTTGTGCGACCTCAGCTAGCCTAGCCGCCTTTTTCCCCAGTTGCCCAGGTCCCGTCTTGCTAGGCAGCGAGAGTAAACGACGATGCGACTGGTTCTCCTCCCGACTTTTCCGCTCTGCCGCGAGCGCACACACACCGGTGACCGGCGTGCCGGCCTGTCTGGGTAGACCGTATCCCGTACCTGTGGTTCTACCTAGGCCTGTGGTCAGGGGGGGGGGGGTGGGATGTGGATGACGATGGGATGAAAAATGTAAGGTACGGTAAGCATCATAATGCTGTGGTTGATGAGAATGATGAAAATAGCCATGCATAAGTGGCATGCACATGTCGTGACCGCAGTCTATTGACGGTGTGTGTGTGTGTGTGCTAATTACAAGCATTTTGCACTTTGGGGAAAGTAACTTTTGGAGAGTGTGAATGGTTGGATCTATCATCTGGGGCAGGGACAGGATCTGGTTTGCGGATGCGGGTGCGAGGGGACGGCACAGAGGCAGTCTGGTGGCTGTGCTGCCTCTGGTTTTTATTTTATTATTATCTTTTTTTCAGTGAGGTCCCCGGGCGATGGTGGTGGTGGTGATGATGGTGGTGATGACGGAGAGGGAGCCCAGAGAGGAGTGGAGCGGAGGGACACCGCTGTCGGGATGCGGGTTTCCTGCGAGTCCCCACCTCAGTGCTAAGCTTCGGCTACGGGGGGGGCCACTCTGCAGCAGTGCAGCGATGTGTTTGCACAGCCACCCGCGCTTTTCCCTTCCACTGGCACTGGGCAGAACCCGCTGACGACGATTTTCTCCGGCGGTGTGGTCCCTGAAAGAGGCCCCCAACGCACCGACCGAGGGACAGCCCAGGCGAGAACCTGGAGGGAAGGAAAACATCGTGGCCAGTGTGGCTGTGTCGCGGCAGCATCCGCGCCCGTGATGTTTGCTCCAGGTTCGTACCTTGCAGAGTATCCCAGAGGGTATGAAGTAAGAGATAAAGTACCTTAATAGGGTACGCAATCATCACCAACCTGGATTATCCTGACGGTCTGTCTCCCTTCAGGGAAGCTTCCACCTCGCGGTCAACCCTACCCCATCCAACTACTAACAAACATTTACCCTATACTTATGGAATACTCACTTACCTAAGGACCAAACTTATGTAAACTCCTACGAGACAGCGGTGCCCTGTGCCGCAATTGCGCGTCCGCGTCCCCTACGCCTCCCGTCCCATCTTTGCGTCCTTTCATGACGTTGTGAGGCTCAATGACTTTTCATCCCACAATCATTGACACCAGACGCGGACGCGGTTCCTTGAGGCTCTGCTCTGATCTGATGGACCATGGGCGGCTGTGCGGACGTCCCCCCTCCCCCCCCTTCTTCCTCCCGTCGGTGCCACCGCGAGGTTCTTTCGGCATTGACAGACGCCACATTTTCTTCGTCACGTCTTGTTTTTTTTTTTTGAATTGACGTGTTCCCTGTTCGTGATGCTACCGGTCTCGGTGTCTTTTTTTTATTCGCTGTTGAAGTTTTTGATGGTTCGGACTCGCGGTGCCCCATGATGCATGTCGCTGCTGACCGATCATTGAGACATGTATTTTGTGAATTCGATGGTGGATGGCGAGGCAATTCGACTACCCCGCCATGGGCGTTTAACCTCCTGTCCTTGCAGACGCGCGCACACACCAAACGCACGCAGACATCGCAAAGCCGAAGGAAAAAAAAAAGACGGCAATTTGCCAACCTTTTTTTTTTGTCGTACTACGCATACCCTCAACGCCACTGCGCTTCGACGACACTCTACTCGCGGCATATCGCTGTCGGCTTCGTCCTCGTCCTCGTCATCGTCCTCGTCGTCGTCCTCGTCGTCGTACTCGCATTCGTTCGGTTCGGTCCTTCGTCCTTTGGTCCCTGGCGTTCTCGACCGCCCACTCCTGCTCCTCCTCCTCCTCGCCACCCCGTAACCCCAGCGCTCTTCCTCGTCCCTCCCGTCACACAATGGCGCTCACATCCCGCATCTCCCTCACCGGCCCGCCGGCCGAGTCCCCCGAAGACTACCTCATGTCCTCCCTCGGCGTCATCTTCACCGACGACGTCACGAACCAGCACGGCGACGCCACCAACGGCATCGAGTACACCTCGCCGCACCTCCGCCGGCCCCTCATCTTTGAGCTCGCCGAGCCCGACGCCGCCGACGACCGCAGGCTCTTCAGCCACTACCTCTGGAACTCGAGTCTCCAGCTGGGCGAGCTCGTCGAGGCCGGCACGCTGGGCATAGACACGCCCGTCCCCGTCCGCTTGGGCCCGCCCCTGTCGCACTTTGACGTCCGCGGCAAAACCACCCTCGAGCTGGGAGCCGGCACCGCCCTGCCGAGCATCATGTCCGCCCTTCTCGGCGCCCAACGCACAGTCCTGACCGACTACCCCGCCCCGGCCGTCATGAAGTCCCTCCGCCTCAACGCCGCGCGCAACATCGACCCCGCCGTCTCCCCGACGGGCGCCCTCACGGCCCGCGAGGTTCTCGTCGAGGGCCACTCGTGGGGCGAGCTCGACGACCCCTTCTCCCTCGCCAATAAGCACGCTTTCGACCGCCTCTTCGTCGCCGACTGCCTCTGGATGCCCTGGCAGCACACCAACCTGCACAAGTCCATCGCCTGGTTCCTCCGGCAAGGGCACGAGGCCCGTTGCTGGGTCGTGGCCGGGTTCCACACGGGCCGACCCAAGATGCGCGGCTTCTTCGAGGAGGCGGCCCTGGCCGAGGCCGGGCTCGAGGTCGAGACCATGTGGGAGCGGGACTGCGACGGCGAGGAGCGGGCGTGGGTTTGGGACCGGGGCGTCGAGGATAAGTCGATTCTCAAGAGGTGGTTGACGATCGCCGTGCTTAAACGCAAGACTGCTGCGTGAAAGGAAGAGAAAAAAAAAACAAAAAGGGAAAAAGGAAAAGGAACGAATAACAAAAATTGTGCCACCAATCCACCCAAACAGTTCGATGGACTACCTAGGTACCAACCATGGCAGCGGAAACGGGGGTGGTTTTCAACTTATAAGGACCGTTGGTGCGGACCTGAAAAGTCCGCTCTCTCTCTCTCTCTCTGATGCTGAGACATTCCAACGACATCATTTCTTGATTCAGCTCTAGGCTGCTAGGCTCTAGGCCCTATCCGAAGTACCCGCTCCATTCTTCGGGGGGAAACTTTTGCCTTTATTGCTTCTCGACTCAACTCTTCATCTCCTCGGAGAAAGATGGATGAAGGGGGTAAAAGCTAGCGCCCGCGAGGACGATGATGGGGGGGGGGGCGTTTGTTTCGCCCGCAATCGGCTTTTTCTACGTCGGTATGGCAAGAAAGCAGTAGAAAGCAGCAGGAAGCAAACAAAAGCAGACAACGAACGGAAAGCAAAACAAGCAGCTTTGCTGTGCTCGTGTTACGGGTACCAGGCCCGGTGCGGCTGAAAGCCAAGGCGCCCTCAAGAGCTCAGAGGTTTGCGCCCTACGGATACGGCCCCTATGGGGCACGAGGGGTTCTATCCTATTTTCAGCTGAGAGTAGCCCCTGATCTATGACTCTTGATTGGCTCAATGTTAGACATTGTGGCTTGGTCCTAGGCCGCCCCCTTTCTCGAGATCTTGCTTGGGAACTTTTGGACGCTTTGGAATCATTGAAACCGTCGTCGCCGTTCTAGGTATTGAGGTTTTCTTACCTAGACTGTTGCCGGAGTAAGCTCCTTTGGGCGTAGACACGGGGGGCCTAGATGCAAGCTGGGGACTCGAGTATTGGAGTTCAATGTCTATGGCTGATGGGCCGGGTGAGAGCTATGAGTGGGAGAATCGTAGAGTGAGGATGCATTGTGCTCGGATGGAATCCCTAGGGCTAGAGCTATAAAGGGGACGGAGTTTGGTCCGAAAGGGGGTCCGGCCTGTTTACAGGAACTGAGTCCATTGAAGTTTTCCACGCCGCACCATCGACCTTTTCCCCATTGTATGCCTTTATTGCCTACCTCTTTCCAGTATCGTAATCAACTCTATTGCACTATATTCCCTTCCGAGGCTCACCCAAGTATCCAAGCATCCATCGTGCATTCTTCCCATTTTCGCATCAGCTCCACCATCTGCGCATATCTTCCTCAGTCCCATTCCCGAGCCTCATATGAGACACGAAATTCAAACTTGATCAGTAATCTTTTATTCGTTCACATGTAGTACTATTCGTAGTAAGTACTTCGTTTACATTGAATACCGAGTGCGGAAGGAATGAGAAAGCCTGTGACAGCTGGACAGAAACAACCCGCATGCCTCCCACCCACAATTTCGGATTCGCTTTCGCGAGACAACCAGGACCCGAGGAGCTGGGTAAGCAGATTGAGGTAGGTAGGGTGATAAGTAAGATAGGTAGCCTGATATCAGCCCGCAGTGAGCAACGTCTCCTTGCGTCAAGTTTGGAAAATTTCCCGTGATTTTTGGACCCGTCCCGAGATTCAAGAGCGGGGGTAAACAACAAAAGCAGACCTATTACCTACCTATCTTGCATGACCGGATGCAGCGGCCGGTGGGGGTTCAAGGGGCCTTTTCGATTCCCATCCGCACTGATACTTATCTTCCTGCTCTCCTGTCTATGCTGGCTCAATGTCGTTCCTTTTCACATTCGACAGCGGGCTGCTCGGTAGGCTCGGTGGTTTTCGAAAACATTCCCAATGCATGGTAGCATCGTGGCTGGTTGGGCATAAGAGCGTTGCATCCTCAATGCTGTTTGTTGTCAAGGAAGTACAACGACTCCTCCCGTTTCACCTGCAATGCTGCCACCGGATATAAGTAGGCGACAAAGCTCTAAGGGGGCATCATCATTATCGTGCTTTCTCCTACTTTGCTATGCTTGTCCTCTACGGACCAAGTCTACTCTACATCAAACATGACCCTCCTCGAATCCAAGGACACCAAACACGGCTAATTAGGCGCCTCAATCGACGGACCCTTCTCATCCACCTTGATAATCAAGTCGTGGTTCACCCTCAGGTTCTCCGCCGAGCTGAGGGCCTTTGTGACCGTCGTCTCGTGTCTCTCCTGCGTAATACGCCGTAAAGCCGTCATCAAGAACCCGGCCACGACCTCCACGGACCACTGGTCGGGAATCAGCGCCAGGACATCCTCGACGTCAAACCAGCCCCCGAACCGCTCGAGCAGGGCACTCGTCTGCTCAATCTGGTCGCTGACGTCCTGTATGGCGAGAAACTCGCCGAGAACGGCCCGGAATAGCCGCGCTTGCATGTCGTGCGTCGGCGTGCTCTCCCGCCGGCCGTCCGGGCGGGTGTAGATGCTCGAGCCGCCGCGCAGGCAGTACGAAACAGCCGTGTCGTAGTCGCCCAGCTTGTGTACGAGTAGCCGGATGGCGTCCTCGTGCCGCCTTTCGCGTCCGTCTAGGATGATGGTCTCTGGGACGAGAAGCTCGTCCGGCAGCGCCGATATGCGCTCTCTGATAGCGGCGGCGTCGTACTGGTGAGCACCACCCAGCAACTGCAGGAGCCGCAGTCGGCTCTGCCAGACCTCGTCGTCCTCGGGGGCGTTATCTGTGAGGAACTGTCGATATGTCGGTTTTGGAGCCTGTAGTGCTCTATAGGATGTGTATGTGCCGGCGAACGCGTCTCTGCTTTCTTGCGACGTCTCTAGATCGCTGAGAACAATGTCCAAGTAGTAGGCGATGAGGTCATTGACGTAGCCAGTGTGGCCCTTACCGAAAACAAGATGCTCGAGGTAGTACTTGACGGCATCGGGAGCCTCTTCACGAAGGATGGCGACGACTTCTGCCGGTTCGAAGCCGGGCGCCTTGCCCTTATCTTCTGCAAAGATTTGTACGCCCAGCTTCGGGTTGCGGCTCGCGAGCCAGACACCATACTCCCTGACAAGGGCCTGGCTGCTGATCTTTGTGAGATACTCGCGGACGCGCTGTTCTCCATCCTGCAGCTCACCACCATAGTCGGCCTCACCCTCAACGATGCGCCGCCAGGTCGCAAGAACGTCGCCCGCCATCTTGCGGCTTTGGTATAGTCGACTGAGTACGAAGAGGCGGTGGTATGACTCCAAAAGCGAGGCAGCTCGATCGAAGCAGTCTACGCCCTTGTCGACGACGTCGTACAGCTCTGATCGGACAGAAGAACTCTTCCTTGCCAGGCCCATGGGTGAATTCTGGTCGAGCTCGAGGAGGACCAGCAGCAACGCGGCATCGACGGTCCGGAACACTTCGCTCTCGTCTGCAACGCTGCCGAATCCCTTCTTCTTTCTCCAAGCGGCCAAGAACCGCCGCAGGAACTGGACGACTTTACTGTCGAGGTCCCCTATGGTATGACTGTCTTTGTGAAAATGCTCGCTTTCCAAGTAGTTCTCTGTCGTTCTCTTGACGCCACCAAAGATCCAGATGCCTCTTCGGCTCTCAACAATCTCGTTCCGTAGACCGGGTATCAAAGACAAAACAACGCGAGGATCCAGGCTGCTCTCCACCAAAACTTCCTCCAAGGCGTTCAACTCTGCATCTGTGAAAGGCGCCGCCTCTGTTGCATGCAATAGGTTGGTGAGGAGAAGGACACCAGCACGCTGGCGCAGGTAACTGAAAGTCACAAACTCTAGCTCCGACTTGGCATCCTGCCCTCTGAAAGAGTTGAGTACTGTGAAAATTGCACGCCGATTGAGTTTGGCGGGGTCGGAGGTTCCATCTTGCTCGCATGCAGTCTCGAGTCGGGCTTCCAGTCGAAGCACCATGGGGTTCCGAATCGCCCACCAGATATGATCCCCCGCCCATACTGCTATCCTCGAGTTGGCATTTGCTAATCGTCTTGCAAACTCACTCTCTTCGGCGTTTCTATTTTCTTCCCACCCTTCAGGTAATGCGTCTTCTTCCTGGGAGTCGACATCACGCTCAAAGAGTTCTCGTTCTTTGGTCATCTGCTCTAGAGATGATGCGGTGCGAGAGTCTGCACTTCTCGGTGAAAATATCGGGTTTTCGGCAAGTCCTCCAGGAAAAGGGGAAAACCTTCTCTGGCAAAGTCTGTCGACAATCTCTTCAAAATGGGTCTCATCGGTGCCCATCAGCGAGCGAATACCCAAAGGTGTCGTTTCATCTCCTCCTGAGGTTTCCGTCTCTAACCACCATTTGGATGTTTCTGGATCCGCCCCGTCCGAATCCCATCTCTGGATTTCCAGCCCATGACGAAGCCCTACTTCCGAATCCTTTGTCATGGATGCAATGACATACCCCTCCTCGTCCTGTTCCAGTGCCATCCTCGATGACGCCTGATTAGATAAACCACCGTCAACCACCACTTCCCGGGGGTATCTGTCAAACTCGACAGTCGGCCTGGTTGGGTCCCCATCTAGGTTCACAAACATCCCGATGCCGGGGTCCAACGGTCCGGTTCCAGTGACGAGGAGAAATTCTTCGGCTGTTGGCGAAACAATATGGGGTTTGAGGAAGACGGGAGCCGTCTTTGTTGGTGAGTTCTCTGAGCGTGTAGTGCCAGGTGCTGCTGGAAGGGGCTTGTCTGTTAGTGGCGGCGGCAGGGGGCCTTCACCCGAAGGTCTTGGACTCATGGATGGAGTTGGCGGTGACGATCCTTGACGAGCGCTGTCATCGGCTCCTCGAGGGCTGAGGTCCCTACGTCCACCGCTAAGTAGACCGCCCAGGCTCGTGCTTCTAGCATGGCCGTGAGGGTCACCAGCGGACAAAAGTGGCCGGTTGTGAGCGGCTGAGGCACTTCTCAAGATACCGCCATCAACACTCCCAGCAATGTCTTGAGCCTGGCCTATTTCGCCCCCAGGCTGTGAGTCGTCCAAGGAGGATATGGTCATAAGCGGAATTCTAAGCTGCCTGCCAACATCGAGCAAGGAGTAACTCCGTGAATCAGCAACACAAGCAATCGAATCACGACGGATCGATATTGTAGTCCCGGGCACGTCGATGTTCTGACCAGCCGTTAGCTATCAATTGCCTACAAGCCGAGGCATTGCGTACCTTAACTGCTCTTGCGACCTCCCCAATCCTCACAACCTGAATCCTTCGCAGTAACGATAGGAGAATGAACACCCCTGCAGCGGGTTCGTCAACATCATCTTGAGGATCGTTCAAGTCCACCCCGCCGACCCAATTGCAGTTCTTGACCTGCGTGGTGCCGAATACAGGGCTGAACTCGGGCAGAGAGTAGAAGGTAACGGTCTGGTTGCAAAGCACACACGCCTTCCCGACTTTTGGCAGAAGGAGAATCTGTTGGATTCCTGGGTGGGAGTTGCTGGTCTCGGCAAAGGCCGGCCGCAGACGAGAAGCAAGTATAAAAGACGGTCGTCCGGCTGGGTCGGCGGGGTCGGCTGAGATCTGGACAAAGTGAAGCAATTCGGATGCGCTCGTGCCGATGTATAGGTTGTGGTCTGGTGGTGATATGGTCAGCACCGCGATGAGCCGGAGAAGAAGGCACGTCTACCTACCTAGGTATTCAACACAATTGATCTTGGTCCCTTCGGCAGCGCCATCTGCCGACAATGGCACATCCTCCAACAATGTACGCAAGACAAAGGGCCCGTCATTGCGGGCGATCGCATTGGAGCTCCCAGACGCAGAGGAGGTCTGGTCGTCTGGATCCTCGGATGCCATTTCGAATCAGTCGTGCTATCATGAGTGCCGTAATGCCATTGTCGATTTCATGCGACGGTCGTCTCGAGGCGGCGAAAGGGACGTTCTGCTGGGAGTATGATGCAGCTGGGAAGCTCCGAAGCTTGGCTGGTAATCTGATGACATGGAGTCCAGGCTGCTAAGGTACCGGTAGCCACTTTAGGTACCTCTAGCTAACCAGAGGCGGATTACGTAGGCCTGTCCCGGGTGCGCCGTGCTACGGAAGATACTAGCGCAGGCATGTGCCTGGGGCGGCCCCGTAGGGACGGAAACGACCAGCTGTTGGTGCCTCTGAACCCCTGCATTCCATGCGCAGCCAATCAAGTTGCTGCCCGGAAAGGGAACACGTTCCCCGAACCAGCGAGCTCAGTCGAAACACTTTCGATCTGTACCGAACGACAACAGCTACATCAGACACCGACGGATTGAAACAACTCTCCAACCCCGCCGTCATCCTCGACTTCTTGGATTTCCATGGGCTCCCGGTGATGAAGTGATCATCCAAGTTGCGACCGAGAAAACCGACTCAACATGGCAGACGTAGAATCCGTCCTGGCGGCCAATGCCAACGCGCCGCAGCCAGACGCACCTTCAGACACTCCCAACTTGCCCGAGGGCGGCAACAAGTTCCAGCATGCCATCTCGGCATGGAGAAGTGAGCAAGAGTCTTGGATATAGCTTCGGAAATGTAGCCTAACCAAGCTAGCTATCGACTACACAAACCTCGTCGCAAACCTCGATAACACTGCCTCCGAGATCGTCACCTACCAGCGAGACTCAACTGTCCAGAGAAAGGAACTAGCTCAAAAGACAAAGGACTTCAGAAAGCTCGATGATGCAACAAAGCTGGGTGAAATTAAGGGGCTGTTGAAAGGTAGGGAACCTTCATGGCCGAAACGTTACTCTCACTAAACGGATAGCGTACCAAACTTTCATCGATCTCCTCACGAATCATTCAAAGTCAATCAACTCGGCCTTCCTCCAGACATATACATCCTTATCCGATGCGCCCGATCCTTACCCGCTGCTTGAGGCATCGGTCGACTCGATGCTCGTATCCGAAGACACTCTGCCGAAGCTGACCGAGGAAAATCAGCACCTACAAAAGTCCGTCGCGAAGCTGACGACCCAGCTAGAGGATACCGAGAGCAAGCTGCAGACAGAATCTTCCGCGAAGAGGGAGCTCGAAAACAATCTGGACAGCAGGGTGAAGGAGGTGGAGGCGTCGTGGGTGGCAGTCCTCGACGAAAAGAAAGACAACTGGGCCGCGAAAGAGAAGACGTTGGAAGAGAAGGTTGAAAACCAGGAGCGCCTGCTCACCGAGATCAAGGCGAGCTACGAAGTCAACCAGCGCCTCGGCAAGACAGATGATGGGGATGCAGAGGGCCAGGCAGGCCACGTCACCAGTGCCGAAATCGATATGCTTCACTCAGACCTTGACCGGACCAGTCAGCGGCTGGCCGAGATCGAGGCCCGGAACGAGCAGCTGCGACTGGAACTAGCACAGGCAAAGTCATCCGCAACCACTCAAACGCCGACGTCGTTGGAGGACGACCCTGCTTACATGCGCATGCGATCGGAAAATTCATCACTTATTCGGAAGCTCGATGCTACCAGAGTTGAAAAGGAGGGGCTCAAGCGTGATCTGGACTCCAGACTGCGCAGCTTGGAGAGAGAGGTTGGCCTGCTTAAGGAGGAAAGGGACAATCTCAAGTCCAAGGTGCAGAAGTGGAGTGACTACGACGACGTGAAGCAGGAGCTTGAGGTACTCAAGAGCATCGAGTTCTCCACGGGCGATGATGATGATGTCAAGGATGTGGTCGAAAGTGCCACAGAGTCCAAGGGCCAGAGCGACACTTTGGAGAAGCTTCTCTTGGCACGAAACAAGAAGCTTGGTGACGAGCTGACCATTCTGCGTGTTTCCCACCAGGACTTGCAGACCAAGCTATCTGACCTCCAGGAGGATATGTCGCGGACGAACATGGACCTCGAAAAGTCGCAGAAACTGAACGAGCGACTCGAGAACGACCTCGCGACGCTGCAGTCAGAGTCGTCCAACGCTTTCCCTTCCGGCGCGTCGGTGGCAGGGACATTCAACCGCTACGCCCCATCAATTGCACCGGGACGGAGGGGAGGAGGAGGTGGAGGAAGAGTTTCGCCAACATCGTCCATCATCAGCGGAATCGACCCCCGTATGAGTGGTGGCGGGGAGCCCATGGGCGGCGGCTCCGGCATCCTGCCAATGATCACAGCACAACGTGACCGTTTCAAAAAGCGAATTGCCGAACTAGAGAGCGAACTGTCGGACACGCACCGCACCGTCTCGCAGCTGAGACAGGAAGTATCAGCTCTTCAAAAGGACAATCTCAGCCTTTACGAGAAGACGAGATACGTCTCGACATACAATAGGGCCGGGCCTTCAGCGACGTCGTCTTCGGCGGCATTCTCATCTAACCCGAACCCTTCAACGATTTCCATTGGAGGCAGCGGCAGCCCGGGAATTACAATGGACAGATACAAAAAGGCATACGAATCGAATATTTCGCCATTTGCCGCTTTCCGAGGGCGGGAGTCTGCCAGGGCCTACAAGCGAATGAGCTTCCCCGAACGGGTAGTGTACTCAGTAACGCGAATGGTGCTGGCTTCTCGGACTAGCAGAAATCTATTTGCGGCATACTGTGTCGCGTTGCATTTGCTCGTTTTCTGCTCGCTATACTGGCTCGGTACGGTGGACGTGGAGCAGCATGCCAGTAACCTGGGCAAGTCGGTAGCAGGAGCCGCCGCCGCGGGCGCCGGGGGCCTCAAGGGAGGGGCCGGAAACGGCCACGGCGACTGGCAAGAGGAGGGGTTCAGCGGGCACTAGGCGGTGGTCAGTAAGGTGTCTTCTTGGAAGTTGACGAGAGCGGGGGGGGGGGGAGGGGGGGGAGCGAGATGGATGTCGATTAAGCCAGCGACGAACGACTATGTGGGCGAAAACTGTATGCATAAAACTTGTTTTTTCCGACAACTGTACGATTGGGCGTTGGGACATGTGGTATGAACTGTGGCACTACTTTAACTTAGCTTGGTGAGGGAAGGGATCTCGTCAGAATACAGATGCCAGATCACTTTGAAAACCTAGCTACCGGGGATGAGCGGGAACTTCTTCCCATGATCCGAGATCATCTGGGCGAGATCATATTACCCTTACCTTAGATGCCGTCAAGCAGCGTGGGAAGCGTGGCTCCCCCCCCCCCCCCACCTGGTCCACCACGATGCTATTCTAGGTTTTTTCTTTCCCGCTTCGACCTAGGCAGGCGTGGCAGGCTAGCTAGCTTGCTCCAGTTCCCGAGCTGCCATTCAAATTTCAAGAAACGAAAGAAACAGCCAGACAATTCCCATTCGACGAGGGGCCCCCCGTTGACGCTGGCCCGTCTGCGCGGCCCGGATGGAGCATATGACCTTGCGACCAATGAGAGGCTGTCGCGGCCCTTGGTGGAAGCGCGGCAAAAGCAAGCCTTGGATGTACAAGAGCGGGTACATGCAACGTGGGCGCGTCGCCGGGCCAGAGACGGGTACAACTTTTGTAAGGTGCAACGAGGGTGGTACCGTCCCTGGTTAATCTTCAGTTTGGCCTATCAAGTGTGAGGGTTGACGCGATGTCTTGTTGCTATTTCAGGTTTCTAGCCGTTCTGGTTCGCTATTTTGAAGGGACACACACATGGGGATACACACACATTCACACACTCGGTCAAAGTCCAGATGAAGCAGGCCTCGTCTTTCATTGATATTACTCACCATATTGATGTGAGTGAACATATACATGAAGAAGGACAAAGGCGGACAGAACATTTCCATCTAATAAGGTACAGCTGTTGATACTATGTTTGCCAAGGTATAGTTGACAGAAAATAACCTGCATCGTCTTCACTCGCTTATTCCTTAATGTGTCCAAAATGACCTCTCTGCCAACGTACCCAAGGTAAGTAATCCGGTCTCAACTTGAGTCCTTAGAAAACGTAGTACGGCCATGACTTCGAATCCTCGAGTCCTGAGCAGAAAGCACAACACCCTCAAAACGTGGAGCGCGTCGCTACCTGTCACCACACAACGAGGCCGTTCGAAGCGGGCCGGGCGCTTGCATCTCCCCTGACCCCAGCGAAGATCGCCTGGGCATCCACAACCGCTGGTATTACTTGCATCTCGCCCTTCCACTCATTCGTCCTCGCCAGACCCCCCCTCACTCTCCATCCTCGTCCTCATGTCCTCTCCCGCCCGTCGTATGGTTGCATGGCATGGCGGCTGCCAGTCTTTTGACCATGGAGCCGCTGCGAATACCGAGCCGTTTCCTCGCACACCACGGCGGCAGACCCTCCCCTCCTCCCCCGGCCATCCTTTCCCCCCGCCATCTTTTTTTGTAACCTTGATACCATGCCATTCTGGGCAGGTCAGGAACCTGGTGCCCTAATGAGATGCATTAGTGGCCGTTCTTTGCCGCTGGAGGTGGAAGCGATTTGAGGATGCCGTGGTATATTAGAAACGGCTGCCCGCTTGCACTACGGAACTTGTGTAGCCCACCCCCATCTCCACGGTTCATCTCATATATCGAGAGACGAGTCTGCTTCCCTTTTTTCTTGAGTCTTTTCTAGTTCTCATTATTTCCTAGTCTCATATTTCATTGGTTCAGTTTGGGTTTTTCTTGCTTGAAATTTGGTTCGATATTTCCACTCTTCTGGGGAACGAAGCATAATCACCAACACCAACAACCGAACATCATCGAATACCTTGACATCGCCCCATCGACTCCACGTTACCAACCAACACCACCCATCACATATAACCAACATGCGTTGCTCAACACTGTTGGTGCCGGCACTGGCATCCCTTGCCCTTGCTGCGCCAACGTACCCCACGCTCAACCTCCAAGCCGCGTTGCCGGGTAGCATCGAACAAATCTCCGAGTACTTCAACATGCTGGCAACCAAGGTCCAGGCAACCAAGTATCTGTCCACCGCACCAGTCTGCGACCTCTCCACGGCTAAGCTACCTGAAGGTGAGTTGAGAGAGCCCCCGAAAACCTGTCAAGACCTACCTTATACTCACACCACATGACCCAGCCGCAACCGAGACTCTCGGCAAGCCCAGAGAGGGCCTATCCCTCATGCACATCGCCATCGGCCGCGGAACCCAAAACTACACCTGCGACACCAGCAACGCGACAGCAGTCCCCGTCGCCACCGGCGCCGTCGCGACGCTCTTCAACGCCAGCTGCGTGGGCTCCCTGTACCCGGACCTGCTCGACAAGCTGCCCGTCGTGGCCATGGACTTCAATCTCACCGAGGAGGAGACGAACCGCCGCCTGGGACCGAGCAACCTCGTCATCTCGGGCCACCACCACTTCACCGGCAAGGGCGTCCCGCTCTTCATGCTCGAGAACGACGGCGCATCCGTCGGGGACTCGTACTGCGCCAAGAACGCGTCCATGCCCGCGCCCCTCACGGCGCAGTCCGGCCAGCACGGCGAGGCGGCGGTCCCCTGGCTCCGGCTCCGTACCGTCGAGCCCAGCACCGGGGACGTCCAGGAGGTGTACAGGATACACACCGTCGGCGGCAGCGCACCGGCTTCGTGCCAGGGCCAGGCTGCTACGATTGAAGTCCAGTACGCTACACAGTATGTTGAAACCAAATCTTGATTGAAATTTGTATGACACGCGTGACTTACATGAAGCTTTAGATACTGGTTCTTCTCTGGCTCCGCTCAATAAGTCGGTCAAGTCATCTACCCTTTGATCAACACCCATTTTGCGGAAGTCAAGCACTTGTTATGATTCGAAGGCGTTGGAGGTGTTTTTTTTGGGGGGGTTGCGCAGAAATATGACATAGTTGTTTCTTATTCGATATACCATCATGTATTCCCACGGCAGTTTATAGGTCATCATCTTATCGATGAACCTTTTGTGCTGTGGCTGGAAATTAGGTCGGCCAGTAGACTGAAGCCGCTAGATAACACTCGTAATGGAATGGTTGTCTGTTGAATTTTGTGCTGCTCATTGAGGTGTTTGTACTCATGTAGGAGTGAAGGTTTTTTTCAGTTCATACAGGTAGTGAGACCAACAAGGTGAAGGAGTCACGGCATGATTATGAATCTGCTGCCCTTCGTCATACTTCATCAATATGGAGTCATACTTGACCGATATGGAGCCATACTCGATGAGAATGGCTCACCGCACATATAAGATGGGTGAAATCAGTGGATGAAATGTGATGCTGAGTGAGTAATTGAGTGCATATCCTAAAGAGATAAGAACATTGGAATAATGAGGTGAGTGAGATGACAGTTGGAAGGCACGAAGGAAGAAGCAATAACGGGCAGGTGCATTTCAAGTCTACCTACTACCTAAGGTAGGTACTCCGTAGACCCTGACCAGATCCACCTAGCCCCGGTCCTTGCCGCAAGCACCCCGCCAAAAAGCACAGCGTCCTTGCCAAACAATCCCATGTTGAACGCCTGGAAGGGCTGCGGTACGGAGCAAGGTACGGAGTACTTGCTGATCCCTAGGAAAGTGCCCCACTCTAGGGCCACATGCTGATCCAAGTAGCCAATAGCGCAGCTTCTTTTGTCTGAGAAGACGCTAAAGAGTGGTCCCACAAACCTCCGAGCCGGGCACCTGCCACCAGTGACTTCACTCTTTCTTCGACTCCTGCTGCTGTGCTTTGAAGAGAAATTCCGTGGACTGTCACCTCTCCACTGGATTTTTTTATCCAATCCAACTTCAACCAGCTCACTTCAACCAAACATCTCTTTGAGCACAATCGTTCACATTGATTATTGCACATCGTCAATAGCCAGGTAAGCAAGCAGAAAATAGCCCCTTCATCATCACATCATGGCTAATTCTCTAGCCAGGACGATTGCGCACCTTGCGACTGCGACGATTTGCTCAGCTCGCCGCTACTCGCTCTTACCTACACGATTCCTTGACTTTATCGATTTTTTTGCATTCGACCGAGCGCTCCTGCAGCCACGAATTACAATTATCCAGCGAACCACTCATTGCGGTCAATAATCAGCATTCGCTCGATTTTGGGACAGGCCACTTTCAATCACAAATTATCACAGTCTCCCATTGCCCGAACCGTCCGATCCAACAGCCGACGACGGAGCGACCGAGGAGTGCCGAGCTCCTTCGCCTTTGTCCACCGAGTCTTGACAACCGACACCAAAGCCCAGCCAAGCTTCCCTATGCTTGGTTAATCACCGGTCGAAATGAACAGAAGGGCACCTGCTGCTTCGGAAATGCCCCGCAAACGCCGGCGGATACGAGGACCAAGTGCCATGGCTTCAGACCCTCCCCAGCTCACCTGGCCCACCAGCCAGGTCCCGGTCGAGATCTTTGACGAAATCACCACCTACCTGTCCCGTTCGGATGTCAAGAACCTCCGCTTGGTCAATCACGAGTTCGACAAGATGATCTCATCCAAATACTTCCGCAACGTTGTGGTTCCTTTCCGATCCGAGATGTACAAGGCGAGAAAGCAAAAGTACCTGGATGATGGAGGTGGAGCGCAGCCTCCACTCGGAGTGGACACCCTCTTCTCCAGCGGCATGCGCATCTTTCAGTCCTTTGGCGAGCACATTCTTCGATTTGCCTTGTCGCTCGAGCTGGACGAGGAGAGCCTTGCCTACCCTCCCATCAAGCCGACCCAGAAAGCCGTTACCTCGTACTGGGGTATCTACCGCTGGCCTCACGAGTCGTACAATCGGTATGCGGAACTTGAGGGGCTTGAGCAGACTGCCGATGAGACAGCGTCTATGACAGAGGCCTTGAAGTGCTTGGTGAGGGTTCAGGAACTCGGGCTGTGCTGCGATGCTGGACTGGGCTACCTTCTGGGACCCGACCAGCAGTTGGAGAGCCCTCCCCTGCCGCACCCGGTCTTTGGCCTCCGCAATTTACGATACCGAAACCTGCAGCGACGCCTGGCCCGAGACGATTCGGACTCTATGAATGCCCGAAAGCTCGCCTTTGAGAGTCCTCGAGATTTCAAGTATACCGTACTGGAGGCCATGGTCAAGAATGCCGGGTACACGCAAGAGCAGGCTAAGGACGCTATTGCTATACTCTTGAGCACCGAGAATGTCTCACTGTCGAATATCGACTTTGACGAACGTACCGCCGCTGCTGCTGCCGCTGTCGCAGCCGCCAATGCAGCCGCCCATGCAGCCCAGGCCAACGCTGAAGCTCGTGCCGATTTCATTGCTCACACCACTCCTCAGAACATCCATAACCTCGCCCAGATCTTACTCCAAAATCAACCTCCCCCGTTCATCAACGCTAATGACGCTGAGGATCCCGAGCATGATGACGAAGTTGCTGAGGCAAACGCTGAGGCGAGAGCGGCGGCCAATGTGCTTAATGAGCTCACGGCGGGCCATCCACTACAGCCTAGAAATCTGACTAGAGCCCAGAAGGAGATGCTGCTAGAGTTGGAATGGGCACACCGAGCTCTCATTCAATCATACGTCCTCGCCCTCATCGACAACGCTCGGATGAATAGCTTCAGTTCTTTGACGACCCTGACGATCGCCAAAATTCCCAGCAGCCACGTCTACATGTTTCAAAGGTCGGATTTCTGGCAGAGCCTGCCCAACCTTACCAACGTGGCTCTTGCTGTTGTAGCCGACTGGCGTCAGATATCCAAGGTCGCTCCTGGCTGTGTCGAGGACAACCCCGTCTCGCCCGTAGAGGCGGTGACCAAGGTCTACCGCTTGTTGCAAGACCATATCTCGACACAATCCAACATCAAATTCCTCCATTTCGAGTGGATTTGTGGTGGCGAGTTTGCACCTGGCATCACTCAGCGGAACCAATACGTGCTTCCCGCCCCATTCTGCTCGCCGTCGCAGATGATACACCACGCAGGTGCCAAGTCGCCCGAAACCTTGCTCACTCTACCGCACATCAGACACCTGTCGCTCAAGAACTGCTACTGGGCGCCGCACGTCTTTCTACAGGTTCTGCGGACAATGGGAACCCAGTCTCTGGAAAAGCTGGAACTCGAAAGTGTTTCTCTCACGGGCGCGCCCATGAGAAACCTTCCCGATATCGGACAGGCACATGAACAAGGCCAGGCTCACGGTCATAATCAGCTACCTGCGCTGCCGCCGGCTCCTATGCATCTCCAAGCCAACACGGCCTTCGCAGGTTTGCCAGCGGTTCCGGCCGGAGTGGTGGTCCCTCAAGGCCCGCTGCATGCTCCTGGCGTCTTGCCGGCGCATCTGATTGGCATGATGCAGCACCAAGCTCTTCCGCAAATCGCCAATGTGGCGAACAACGCGGCGCCTCCTCCGCCTCCATCCGATCCATTGGCCGGCTGGAGTAGGATGCGACTAAGACAGCCACGACTGCTGTCTTGGGCTGGCATCATTGAACGTCTCGCCCCGACTCCGCCGATTCAAGAGATCATGGTTGGTCAAGATGACGAAGATGATGAAGAGGATTGGGTGGACGACTTTGTACGAAAGGATGAGGGATTCTCGCTGTTGCTGCGGCCACACAGTCTCGTCAGGGAGAAGGATTTGCTCAGCATTCAGCACATCTCGCTCAAGTCCTGCGGCTACGCAGTCTTGGACACCCCCACGGTTGACAATCATAGTATCATGCCAACCAACACCCCTTGGCAAGAGCCTTCGGAAGTGACTTCGCGTCGACGGGAGCTTATGCCCTTCATGCAGGCCTGCGGCGACAGGCTGGCGGCTAAGATCACCAATTACCTGAACAATCAGGAGCACTTCAACCTTTCGACTGCCTTTGGTATGGATACGGAGTGGACTGGTGTGTACGATGAGGATGTCATTGAAGCTGCAAAGAGGGATGGTATCGTTCATCCTGGAAGAGGACGATTCACGGGTATGATTACCAAGATGGCAGAGCAGGTTTGAGCTGGACTGCTTGGTTACGATGAAAACTGTATAACGATTGGGATTTGGGTGGGCCGCGGGAGTCTTTGATTTTTTCGGCGTTTTTGGCAAAAGATACCACGGACTCAAAAATTGGGACGGATGGGCGGGCGGGATAATGACTGGATGAACCCACAACTCCGTAGCTACCTTATAGTAGGAAGACAACAAAACTTGATAACTCCATCATCGTCTCCATTGTATTTGAGGCAGGTCCACTCTTTGAGTGTTACAATTGACAAGGTCGGAATGGCTCTACAGACCGACCATTTGGACGAATTCCTCGAGGCGCGGTTATTCGAGGACTCGGGCAGTACATTACGCCATCGCACCACAAGGACGACTTTGGGGTGATTGATATAGAAGCAGGCCAAAATTGAATGCATTTCCTCGTAACCGTTTGACGCCGATGCCGATCATGATAGCTAGGGGGGGAATCATTGTTGCATGTTTGTTTATTGGTGGCCCATGCAGACCGTTGCGCGTGTGAATTCGCATGCCAATCCCTAAATGCCATGAGACCATAGCCTTCCTGTACACCAGCATATGAAAAGCCGCAAAGTTCTTTTTTTGTATTGAATCAACGCATCCATCAACCCAAGACCATCCATCCCAGGGGGGTGTACCGCGTTTGTCCACACTTCGCGCCGACCCTTTTTGCTCACGTCATGAACCGCACACGCCACAAAAATCGAAGACCGTCTTTAACTTAGAAAAGAGGTGAGATGGGAATTCGTTTATGCGGCGGTGATGGCCTGGCGGGTACGGGTACCACGCTGGCGGGAGTTGAGTCGGACGTCCTCGCGACCGGCGACGGCCTCGGACTTGGCGACGACCTCCTCGCCCTCGGTAAGGATGAGCTCGATGTGGCAGGGGTTGGACATGTAGGGGTTAATCTGTGACGTGTGTTAGTCTCGCCAAAAGCCTTGTTTCTGAGCTCTCCTTTCTCGCTGATAGGAATGAAGTGGTGAAAACATACGCGACCGTGGGCACGGTATGTGCGTCTCCGTTGCTTGGGGGCCTGGTTGACCTGGATGTGCTTGACGACGAGGTTGCCGGTGTCGAGGCCCTTTGCGTCGGCGTTGGACTCGGCGTTCTTGAGGAGGCCGAGGAGGAACTCGGCCGACTTGACGGGCCAGCGGGCCTTGGTGACGCCAAAGGCCTTGCCCTGGGCGGTGCGGCCGATGGAGCCGGCGTAGCGGCGGAAGGGGACGGCCTCCTTCTTCTCGGAGACGTTCTCGAGGAAGGTGACGGCGCGCTGGAGCTTCCAGCCGTTGATGGCCTGGGCAGTCTCGCGGGTGTTCTTGAAGGACACACGGAGGTAGGAACCGCGCGAGCGGGCCGACTTCGCGGGGGCGATCTCTTGAGCGGCGTAGCGAACCTGGTTGTGACGATCATGTCAGTCTGGAGGGGTTCTTCTGCACGACATGTCCCCATGTGTTGCCTTAATCCTCCTCTTCGTCGACTGTTGAGAGTGACATAATTGAGTCACAAGTCCAGTTTTTTTTTTTTTTCCGACATCGTGAAATTTCGACCCTCTTTCCTCCCAGTTGACGAGGGGTTGAACTTGTCTCGGCGGCGGCAACGGGCGACGGGTCGAAATTTCGTGTCGATTTCACATATTTCCTCCTCTTCGTCGACGAAAATACAGGGGAGCGGCGGTGCGACTTACCATCTTGATCGTTGGGTGTGGTGATGGTTTCGGTGGTCGGTCGGTGGTCGGTCGTGGGCTGGCTGTCAAAGTGAGGTTAGAAGAAATTCACAACTTTCGTTGACCCTAGCCCTCCTGCGCCGGGTTGGCTCGCTTGCGGATCGGGAAACGGCAGGGGGGTCGGCCTTAGGGTTCCGCAACCCTATGGGGTAAATGGACGATTTCTTCCAGCTTTGGCCGGGGAAAAAAAATTGCAATGGGAAAACTGATGAGACTCACGATTTGTCTGATGAACTGATGAACAGCCTGGGGCCTTTGTTGGATTTTCCGGAATGAGTTTGCGGCTTGGAGAGTTGGGACAAATGGAAGGATGATATTTCGAGGTGTTCTTCAATTCCGTTGCAAGCCAGGTTCACTGGACACCACCTTGGGTTTCTGACGCTCCTGCCTTCCTGCGAGGTGTGAGACCCCACTTTGCAGATGGTCCCCACCCTCTGGGTCCCCCCTTATCTAATCGTAAGAAAAAAAAATGCCGGAGAGCGGCACCTCTAAAATTCCGCATTGTCCAATCACCTTGATGACCCCACAATCTTTCCTCTCAGTCTGGCCCGTGCGTACTCTTGAAGCTCTCAGAAAAAAAGTCCGACGAAAAATTTCAAACACCCAGCCCAGTATCCAGTTGTCCCAACCCGCCACCAAGAGGATAAGCATTACCTGCGCCTCTCATCCCCAATTCGACTTTTTTCGCAACTTGGGAACTGCCAGTCTTGTTCTCTTTCTTTTTCGCAACAACTACCCCGACACACATTTCAAAGACAATGGCTCCCTTCACTCCTCGTGGCGGTGGTCGCGGCGGCGGTCGTGGATTCGGCGGACGTGGTGGTGGTGACCGCGGTGGCTTCGGCGGCCGTGGTGGTGCCCGTGGAGGCTTCGGTGGTGACCGTGGTCGTGGCGGCTTCGGTGGACGCGGTGGTGGTCGTGGTAAGTCTTGAGAGAAACTGACGCTTTTCGCAATGTCAAAGGCAGAAGAAGATCGAGCTAACGTGAACCTGCAGGCGGTGGTCGCGGCGGTCCTGGCGGTGGTCGTGGCCGTGGAGGTGTCTCCAAGGGCGGCCGTGGAGGCGGTCCTGGTGGTCAGAAGGGAGGTCAGAAGGTCATCGTGGTATGTCACAACAACGACTCTTCCTTGTGGTGAGAGATTGTCATTAACAAAAGATCGCAGGAGCCCCACCGTCACGAGGGTATCTTCGTTGTCCGTGGCAAGGAGGACGCCATCGCAACCCGCAACATTGTCCCCGGAGAGTCCGTCTACGGCGAGAAGCGCGTCTCTGTCGACAACCAGACCCAGAACGAGGACGGCACCACCACAACCACCAAGATCGAGTACCGCGTGTGGAACCCCTTCCGCTCCAAGTTGGCCGCTGCCGTCATCGGTGGTCTCGAGAAGCTCTACTTCGGCCCCGGCTCCAAAGTCCTTTACCTCGGTGGTGCCTCTGGTACCTCAGTCTCCCACGTCGCCGACATTGTCGGCCCTACTGGATTCGTCTACGCCGTCGAGTTCTCCCCTCGTTCCGGCCGTGATCTGATCGGGATGGCCGCCAAGCGCACCAACGTCGTCCCCATTGTCGAGGACGCCCGCCAACCCCTCAAGTACCGCATGCTCATGCCCATGGTCGACTGCATCTTCGCCGACGTTGCCCAGCCCGACCAGGCCCGTATCGTTGCCATGAACGCCCACCAGTTCCTCAAGGTCGGCGGTGGTATCCTCATTTCCATCAAGGCCAACTGTATCGACAGTACCGCCCCCGCTCACAAGGTCTTCGCCATGGAGGTCGAGAAGCTGAGAGGAGAGCGCATCACCCCCAAGGAGCAGCTTACGCTAGGTTGGTAACCCCCTTTTTCCCCAGGTTGCGAAAGACTCTTGACTAACACATGACAGAACCCTTCGAGCGTGATCACTGCCTCGTCGCTGCCGAGTACTCGCGCTACGCGAAATAAATGCGAGAAAAAAAAGGGAAGATGAAAAAAAAGTATTGTATGCGTTGCGTAAGGAAGAGTGGTGGAAGAGTGGTGGGTGAGCGGTTGAATCTGTACATTTGCGAGATTCCCACGAGATTTGACTTTTGCTTCAATGGGTACGGTCGGTCGGACTTCATCTGGACAGGCGTTAGGAATTTAGGACTGGTCTAGTTCAGAACTTGCATGTTAACCCATAAAGGTATTCAAAAAGTCCTCCGCGGTAAAAATGACATGTTTAATGGGCTCATAGACTTGAATAGGAGTAGTTTGCTGCGCTTTTTTGCTGCCTCATACTCCCCCTTTCGCAGTGACTTGACATCCGTCGTGATGTGCCCTTGCTCTCACTCTGTCTGGCTCTCATTGCCTGCATTGTGAAGTCTGCCAAAAAGCTCCCGAACCCCTATCCCGACATGTACATCTCCAGACTTCATGCAGCCCAGCCCCCGCTTCACTCAATCCCATCCACAAGACCTAAGCCAAGTACCGCCGCCCCACACATCGTCGACCCATCCACCTCTGTCTGACCGGCCCACGACACTAATTCCGACGAGAGCTGCGCCGTCGGCGTTGTCGGCTTGTCCTCTAGCTGCTGCTGCTGCTGCTCACCCCCGATTCTCCACCGCTCCTCGTAGCAGCCGTACTCCACGAGGTCACGGGCAATGTAAACGACCCGCTCCTGCTCGGGCTGCCAGTCCATCGGCTCAGCCGGGCCCCCCGCTCCGACGCTGTGGGCCCACGACTCGACCGACGTGCGTTGCTCGTCCAGGAGAGACAGGATGTGGTTGCGGAAGCGGTAGTTGTCGACGACGAGGTCGCTGCTCTGTTGCTGATGTATCTCGCGTCCGGTATCGTCTATGCTGCGGCGACGTTTCGAGGTCCTGCGGATCGTGGGCTCTAGCTCGATCTCGGGCTTGGGCTTTCGGCGGCGCCTCACGATATCCAAGTAGCCGTCGTCGTTTGTATGGTGGGCCTTTTTATGGCTTGGGGGTTTCGTTCTGAGAACGAGGGCGGTTGAGGGTGACGCTGGGCGCATGGGGATCATCTTCAGATCGCCGTCTGTGTCTGACTTTGCTTCGATTTGGCGGCTGTGTCGGTGGTGGCGTCTGGGGGAACGAGGAGGAGGTTCGTACAGAGATCGGTGTCTTCCTGTTGGGTATTCGACGTCTTTTCGCGGGGGATAGCGACGGGCCTTGATAATGGAAAGCCCCTCTGTGAGACCGGAGTCCGGCTCTGGGCTTGCGTGCCTGCGTTTGGAAGAGCGTTTCGACATCCTGTGTCCTCGTGACATTGTGATGTTCCCCGTGTAGATGGTCAGATCTTTTTCTGAGAGAGGTGGAACGGGTGGAACGAAGATACTAACACGCGTGATTATCCGCCATCTGAAGGGTTTCGAGACTGCTTCGATACGCACTTTTCGGGGGATGTGAGTGTTTGAGTGAGGCTTTCCGTTGATGAAGTATAATTGATTTTATCTTGACTATTCTCGTAAGATATTCTCGCGCAGCTTCTGGCCATTGACATCTTGAGAATCGAAACAAAGCTGGAACAGCCCAGAGCTTATTACGCCATCGACAGGAGAATAAGTTTCTAGAAGCCAACAAACAAGCAAAGACTCCGTGGTGTGATGTACAAGCTACTAGAAGGTATCCATAGAGGGCCGCCCTCGTTCAACCTCGAAACCGAATAAGGAGACAATGGTGAACCTCACAAAGACCCATCGGCGATGACCTAGGCTCCTCTCCCGTTGTGACTTCTCGGGATGACATGTCGTTTCCACCCTCTTCCATCAATGGCTTCAAAGAAGTGAGATTCTGCAGCTTCGGTGGCTGTGGATGAGACGTGGGACAAAGCCTACTCCAGCATTTCGAATCACCAAGACCAGTTCTTCGAGCAGCTACTGTCTTCTGATGAGGAACACCAAGCGAAACTCGACCTCGGATATAGATCAGAGCTGCATCGGCAATGTTAGTCAAATGGCTCGTGAGTAATACTGTCTACTCCGTGCTTCACAATGGAAACATGTGAGTATGAGGATGTCCACCTTTACTTGTTCTACCGTATGATCAAAATCAATAGACCAATTTGACATTGGCAATGCTGATTTTGCCATCGCCAGAAAGATTGACCACCAAATTGAGCAACGATCATAATTCTACAACTAACGCATGTTCCAACTATCACGAAGCCATCGCACCGACCATACTGAACGAGGCTTAGAACCGCCGAAAGAAAGACCGAACTTCATTGGACGTCAAATTGCCCTCGATAAGTTGGCACCTGGCTGGTCTAGAACACCCCGCTAGTGCTGGATCCTGGGTGAGGTTGTAGATCGACCAACCGATGACTTTGTCTCGAACGAGACATCAGACTCCTCGTTTGATGTTACACGATCCACAACTTCACACAGCGACATAGGTAGTCAGCCTCAGCTCTCTGACCAGTACAAGTCTTGACAATCGAGCTATGCCACGCATCAATGGTCTCTGTTCGAACGCCAAGCTGCGTTACCCGGGCAGCTGTTGGGTTTCACGGGACGGAAAGCCGAAGAGACTCACAACATCCTGCTCCAGATTCCAGTAAAGCACAGTGAGGACTTTGAACCCGTCCTGTTGCCATACACCCAGATAATTGCTGCTCCTCGCCGCAATATGACGAAAGCGTTACCCCCGGGCTTCTTTCGGCTTCCTTTGGATCCCTTTAACCGGCCCTGGTCCTTTCAAGTTCTAGCCTCCTTCACTAGATACCTTGCCCAATCCTGCCCGTTCCGCGTGGTTGGACCAGTAAGAGGAACGTTTGGATTCTACCCCTCAGCCCAGAAACATTACCGATTCAGCTTGCGTCTGTCAAAGCGTTCTCGGAGGAATTGTTCAAATTTCGCGATGTCCGCCGTGGTAGCGTACACATCCTTGATAGAAAGGATATCGTTCGGGTTTATTACCCCAGACGCTAGCGCTGTCAAGAAAGCGGCACGTTCAGATTAACCAACCCCCCAATGAGGCAGCTGGCTCGTGTGTCACCGTTTTCTTACGACGGCTGAGTCCAAGGTCGGGGCAACAGGAATCGGGATACTGAGCCATCTTTTCTTCTCCTAACGTTGGCTGGATCCGGAGTGGTTATGGACAAGCGTGGGGACGGATGCAGCGAGCAAAGGACCTTGATGCACACCTTTGGATGAATCACAGCCTTCAGGAGTTCCCATCTGTCCCCAACACCTACCTCGCTCAGTCGCTCCTTCCCACCGCCATGATCCCTCCTTCATCCCTTCCTCTACGTACCTCACCAAGTGGGGCTAAGGGTATATATGCCAACCCAACCTCACTTTCTGTCACCAGCACAGCAGCGTCCGTCTAGGTCGGCGGTCCAGGTAAAGCTGTGTGCGTGGTGTAGTGGTTAATAAAACAAGTACTCCAATGAAGTCAGAGTCCGGGTTGACTGAGGGGCGCGCTGTTCGATTCCGGGCAGGGGCGTGAATGATATGGTCAGTATTCCCCCTCCTTCCCTTTCTGTTATTTTTGCAGAGTGTCTAGAAACCACCTTAGACTAGGCGAAGGCAATGAGAAGGAGTTCGTTCGGTTGGCCAAAGTCGTCACCATAAAGTAGGAAGACTACTCCGTATACTAGACAGAGTTCGGTCATTGCTCATAATGGCTCGAAGAGCGTCTACACCACCTCCCTGACCGAGCCGACAGGGGAATGATATCCTGCAGGCCACGCGGCGTTGTAGCGGCTCATGTTACTTCTGACAGGAACGCACAGACGAGAACCCCGAACAGATGGCCAGGCTCAGTCAGCTCCTATGTACTGATCACGCATATTGCGCATCAAGGACAGACCCTTGAGGCAGGCGAGTCTGGGGTAGGAGAATAGGTGTGGCAGACATTTCGTGACTAGCGTGGTCTGGACTTGCTTTGGTTACCTATCATGCTTGTATACTGTGATACTGTAAGTGAGGGGGTTTGATACCGATCATAGGCAGGAGCGAAAAAACTCTGGAGAGGGCTCTCTCTCTATGTTGCCAACGCGCTAGGCCTCTTTGTGTTTCTCCGCAATCTGCCCACCTTTGCATTGTTGAGGCATCCAGATCCATAGATCCAACGCCCCGGAGCGGAGGCTCGTTTACCAACAACATGTTAGAGTTCGACCACCTGCTTAATTACCCACGAGAAGCCAAGACAAGACCTGGTCGAGAAACTTCTGGGCATTGAGGGAAAAGGGACATTCCAGAGGCTATGGTCAGCCGGCAAAACGCCCTCAAGTCCGTCTGAGGTAGCCATATGAGAGTCCTGCGATCGATGAAACACAATTCAATCCCTTCAGAGGCAATGGGCCGCTGGCACCGAGACGTCGGATCTGTTGGAGCCATGGTTGGAGGCAAAGGTAACATTGTTCGATGCCGTCAGTGGCAACCAGCCTCGGGCACAACGTATCTCTTGTCTATAGTCCTTACATAGCTCCTTCACCGATGGTATATGAGAAGGAGACGATCCGCCGCGGCACAAACTTTGGCACCGAGGATCGAGGCTGGCCAACGACAACGACAAGAGCTCAAAGAAAGGTGGACAGGCAGAGGCGCGGAGGCGCGGCATAAGCCGGTAAATTAAGCTGATGAACGAAGACAGGCAGGGTAAATTTTTCCAGCTCGGGCTAGGCCTTATGGATGGGACCCGCGTGTTGGCTTTGCCATGGTTGGACTCTTGGAGGGGCCGGCGTGTTTGAACTTGGAAAGCTTGTGGTTGCCGATTCCCATAAGAGGTACGGAGTACCTACGGATAAAAGATAGAGAGTACGGAGTCTGGTACGTACCAATGTTCGGAAGAAGGACCCCACTTTCCCCGCTTGGAACGGCAGGCCGGAACACTGGAACAGGCACTTGGGTCCTGGGGAATGAGTGGTGCAGTGTTGGGGTAAATGTGGGTAAATTCCCCATCTTCAATGTTACGCTTCCTGCCTTCATTGGCACGACCAGAAACCTCCCGTGTCTCCTTCTCTTTGGCTCCTGGCCTCCTGCTGCTTCCCTCCGGTCGACCGCACCCAACCAAGTTCATGTCAGGGCATACAGCACTGCAGATTCTATCCGCACTCAACTATCCTCCCCCAGACTTTGCCTTCTTCATGCATTTCAACCCCCTACGCCTCCCATCCTCCGGGCTTTGGCAGGCCTGGTAGCTAATCAGCGCTCGTTCAGGACCTCCAACAGACACCTCGGTACGGCCGTACTATCCCGTCTGGGTCTTCAAACGACGGCACAGCTTGTGCCTAATTGCAAGGTGGCTGTCTGAAACTGGGGTCAGTCGAACTCGATCTACTGTTAAGCTTCGTCGCCGAGGTCTAAGTCACCACCGCGTGGTCTCGTCCAGTCCAACAATTCTTTCCAACAGCCATCTTCCACAGATTCATCACTGGCGTGTGGCTCGGCACCGAGCAGACGGTACGAATTTGCAGACGGCGCGGCGCTGGAAGGTCTCGCTCCGTCCCATCTCAAACCCATAGGAGACAACACTCCAGACGACATCACGACGCCGTCGACCTCGTCTTAGTTTCAATTGTATCCCACGAGCACCCGTTCACCATCAGCTCGGAGACATCGTCGACCTTGGCGCCCTCCACGTGGTGGAAACTTGCGCCGTGCCGCCAGCCGGTCGACGAGATGTTGGGACAAAGCAGCAACCAGCAACCAGCAAAATCGACGGCACTTCGAGTCACTTTGGCTGGCCGTCAAGCTATTTCCATACTAATGTGAATTATTTGAAAGACCCTGCGCGAATCAGCGACTGCACACTGACCGTTGCGTCCCGAAACGGAAAGGTTCTTTATTTCGAGGCCAGAGAACAGTCTTTGTCCAGACCTGATTCACTACGGTAGACTGCCGCTGTGTCACCAGCACATCGGATGATACGGTGAACGCAACATGGACGTCAGTCTTCACTAGCTGCCGCCCTCTACAGCGTGGCAATGCTCTATTAGATTGAATGGTACTGTACGGAACTCTGCAGCAAAACATCAGCACTCACGGCCCGTTTCCGTCAGCACCATCGGAGGGTTGCAGAACGAGACCCTTCTGCAGCTTGAGCATTCCGTCGAAAGTAAGGCCAACTAGCCGTACAGAAAACTTCCAATTTCCTCGCGTCGTGATCCCGATTATTTTATCGGAACTACCCTGCTAGCCTTGATGGAGTCAGCAAACACGAACTGCCTTTGGTCCAACGACGACACATCCAAATTACAGCCCTCGATCCCTGCCTTGCGGTGGCTTGACAAGGGTTTCACTAGGAGGATAGAAGTTGACGGTCCTCCGAGAGGCATCGGTGGCGGCAGGCCAGGAGGCGCCTGAGTGCCAGACAGTTTGGGGGTTGGTACCGTGGTATCCTTCCGCTGACCATCCCGCCGCCTTGACCATGGTTTGCACGTCCAAGCTCCCCGAGAAAACGTGATATTCAGGCCTGAAATACATGGCTGATTTGATTAGGATGACGGGCTCCCATCGTAATGCCAGCTCAGGGGTATCCGATCACCTTGAGGAGGCCACGCGGTGAGGGAGGATGGTGACGGCCATCACTCAGGGAGGTCAGAGATTGAAGGCAATTTTGTACAACGAATACGGGCACTGCAGAATTCCTACGGATATGCAGCTCGACAGCTCACCCAACGAAGGAGAACTTTGGCCCAGGGGAGCCTTGTAACGGCGCTGCTGGGAGGAATTGACCAGGACCACCCTAGTGTCCCCAGGTTCGTCCGACCCCGCGCCAAGCTGGTTGCAGGTGGGCCCGGATGTGGCGAGCTAAGTCCTTCACTTGGCCTGTTCCAGCTTCGACAACATACTTCCTCCTGGCCCCCCTAGTGCCCTCTCACTTCTCTCCACGCGGACATGGCGACCACACCAAATCTCCAGCAATTACTAGGTACCTATCTTGAGTGTCTTCTCTCCTGTGGTTCTCTGTCCAGGAGGGTGCTCACATCCTTACCACACGCCCTGTCCCAACATGGAACATGGTCTCGAGAGAATCCTGGCCAAGCCGGCCCTACAAAGCCCCTGCTACACGCCATGCGAAGGCCTAGGGCCTGCGGCGCCCCGATGAGTTGATGACTGGCTCTTTTCCTTTTTTCTTACATGTTGCCGTCGTTGCCATCACCTCTTATCCCGTCTTCTACGCCTTTTCCGGACCATGTTGGTTCTTGTTTCTCGACAATTCGGCTCCTGGATTCTGGTTCAGCACATCCGTTTGTGCTCTCCTGCAGACCATCCCGGTCAGGAGTTTGCATAGCATCTTGACAGGAAGTTGACATATTGGACCGTCCCCATTGGGCTGGACAACGCCTCTACAACCTGTTGCTCGTCGGAGCCGTCACCACTTTCGTTGGCTGGGAATATTCAGTGAGGGAGGTCTGCGTACTTAACTATTGGCCGTCCACCACCTCAGGAAACCGATTTGCAACATTTCGAGTAAGGCCCACAACCAAGGCCATCAACAACCACTTCCACTTACCAACATTGGTTGCCATCGACGCAGACACCATTCTGACGTTGTTTCGGATCTTATAAAGCGACCCGGCTACACAGTGGACCTCTGCCGGCTCCGTATACTACCACCGACACCATGGATACAACCGAAGAGAAGGCCAACTTGGACAAAGGAGACCTCGACCTTCTCAGCATCATAGAACGGACCTGCTCGGTCTTCTCGCTGCTGGGGTGTGTCTTCATCATTGTCACATTCTGCTCGTCTAGGGCATTTCACAAGCCCATCAACCGGCTTGTCTTCTTCGCTTCCTTTGGTAATATGATGACGAACGTTGGCACCCTCATGGCGAGGTCCTATATTGGTTCTCCGGATTCTCCAGGCTGTCAGCTTCAGGCATTTCTCGTTCAAATGTTGGTATAATGGCCCCACGAGTGATTCATGACTAACACTCTGCAGGTTCATGCCGGCTGATGCGTTTTGGACACTTACTATGGCCATCAACGTCTACTTGACGTTCTATTACAAGTTTGACGCCGAAAGGTTACGAAGAATGGAGATACCGTATCTTATTTGCTGTTATGGAATTCCCTTTATTCCAGCCCTAGTATACGTCTTTATCAGGAACGGCGATGGGTTGAGGGTCTATGGAAACGCGACGTTATGGTGCTGGATTAGGCCTGAATGGGAGATCTGGCGCATTCTCACGTTTTACGGACCCGTTTGGTAAGTTTACGTCTAGCCTCATGTGGCCTCTGCTAACTGGCCAGGATTGCGATCTTGATCACTTTCTTCATCTACATCCGCGCCGGCCGCGAGATTTACCAAAAGCGCAAGCAGCTTCGTAACTTCAGCTCCTCGGACCATGAACAAATGAACTCGTTCCACGACGTTCTCACCTCGATGAAGACAACCGAAGTTTACGTCACCTCGGAAGCTATGGATCAACCTCAAGGCTCTATTGGTCTTGCCACGGTGGGAAGACGTGGATCGGAAGCTGGGCCAGTCCCACAACTACCAAACGCTGCCTACTCCGTCAGCATTTCTGCTAATCGCTATAGCCGCAATGGATCACAGGCCGAAGCGGCCGTCCCGCCTGCCGAAAGTAGCACGGCGGATGCCGCCGGCCAGCGCCCGATGAACTCTGCCCGTCGACGCAACTACGAACTCAACAACGCGGCTTGGTCGTACACAAAGTGCTCGATCCTCTTCTTCACAGTCATCTTGATCACCTGGGTCCCGTCGAGCGCCAACCGCGTCTACTCGGTGATCCATACCAGGGAGTCTTCGACGCCGCTAGAGTTCATGAGCGCTTTCGTTCTCCCGCTTCAGGGCTTCTGGAATGCGCTCATCTACGTGGTGACTTCATGGAAGGCTTGCAAGACGTTGTGGACCGACATCAGGTATGCGTCTCGGCGGCCAGATGTGACGGAAATTGTGGGCAGTTTCAGACACAGCGATCAGTTCAAGATCCCAAGCCAGAACCGTAGAACGAAGAACTACGAGAGCGAAAGCATTACGGAGCTTACGAATAGCCGACCGGCCTCGAATGAGCAGGCATCGCGGTCGTAGTGTATGGAGAAGATGCGCACTTGTCACGATAGCGAAACGATTTCTTGTGGATGATACCCCGAAGCCATGTTGTTGTTTTGGGAGGCCCTGCCGCGGACGCAGGTTTCATTTTTGTTGCTTTTAGGGGGCATTTGATGCGTTGGCATGCCCCAGCAGGAAATTTATAACGATCTTGTCTGTAAAATGTTTCGGTTGTAGATAGCACATCATTTACTGTTCATTTGTCACTACTCGTGACTCCAAAAACATCTTTGCCTTGTGAAACCTGCTTGATCTATCATCTCTCGGCGGACCCGTCATCTCTGGCAGTGTATTTTGCCCAAAATACCATCCAAAGGCGCCGTTGGGACCGGCGCGAACAATGGCCAGACGGACTAGAGAAAAAACGCTTTCGGCTTCCACGTGCCGTCCCAAAGACTAAGATGGGGGGGTTCCTGCATTCTTTCCCAACGGCGCGTTCCTCCTCCCGGGAAGTCTAAGCTCTGGACTTGCACTTGCACTTGCACTTGCACTTGCACTTGCACTTGCTTTTCGTCTCGTCTGGCCTCGTCTCGTCTCGTCTCAGGGCATCGGTGCGTAGGAGCCGTGCCGTATAAGCAGAGCACGTACGCAAGCACGCAAGGCACGGAGTAGGAGGTTGCGGGTACGTGCTTGGGGCTTTTTTTGTCTAACTACAGAGAGCGTAATGGATCGACACTCTCAACGGTCCGTGAGCTCAGAAATTCGTTCCAGACGGCACGTTTTCTCGTGGCGGTGTAATTGGATGAGGGCTAGCAGCATCTAGTGAGGGAGAAACTACGAGTATAACTGCATGAAGCAGAGTAGAGAAAACAACTCGTGGTTCCTCCCATCATCTCACGGCTCCCGGTTCATTGTGCAGACGGCTGCAGGGACGCGGGGGGGGGGGGCTTGTCTATGACATTCTTTTCCTCCTCACCTTTCGTTCTTTCGCCTCCGTTACTCTGGTGGTACGGCCTCGTCTGGACTTGCTGTTGGTGTTCTGTGGCTGGTTGGGCTTTTTTTTTTAAGGGGCACTCATCCCGATGCTGGTCTACGCCGCACACTTTGCAGCCACGCAGGTACACTGGTGGTGAACTGGGGGGATGGGGATCAGTCCAGTCAGGGCTGACGAAGATTCGCTCAGCCCGGTTCTTTGACTTTGACTTTGCTTGCTCATGACGGTGATTTTTCGATAGGTTGAAACCCCTGTACGAAGTCAACTATTACGAGAGACACAGATGTTGAAGTGAGCAATTCACCACCCCTATTTCTCCGTGGACTTGGTTCTGGTCGACCGTCGGGCTCGAGGGTTGCAGAGAAGATGGAGCATGTTGCCCGAGTACCATTCCATATCCGTTCCCACGCAACCCACTTTCCCAGCCCAGTGGGTTCCTGGAGAGGAAAAAGTCCCACAAAGCCAAGTTGGAGGGGAACCTTGGCGGTCGCCCATGCAGGGGCATACAAGGGTCGCTTTTGGAAGCTGACAACCACCTCAGATACTGGCGATACCGTTTGGGCGGAAGGCAAGGCGTTTACTTCCCCCCGAATCTTGGCTTCGATGCGAGGAAAACATCAAGCTTTTCTTCTTTTTGCGTTGCATCTGCCCTGGTTTGTTTGCCTGCGCCTGCGTTGCCCAAAATGATACTGCGTCAACGCCCTGCTTTTGGAGTGAGAGGTGATGTTGGTTTTGGTACGCCTGGCTTGGCTTGTTACCTCGCCTTTGATCACCGAGTAGCAATATGTTTTTGCCAGCAAAATTTCTAGAGTCACTTTTACCTTTTGGCTGTTGGAACCACCGTTCGCCTGCTCTTCTCTGCTCTCCTCTAATGGCGGTTCGAACGAGCATTATCATCCCTGTCGCCCTATGCCTTCAACATCACGCTACTACTTTACGCAATTGACGGAGACAGACAGGAGGAGCTCAGGTCGAGATATGGTCCGTGGAGAACCATCAACACAATGGCAGCTACCAAACAATAGAAATGCCGCGTCGAAGATCTGATCCTCATCCAGAAACGGACTATTGAAATCCAACAGTAGTGTTGTAAGTCTGTAAGAGCATGCAAGGCCATGCAGCAAATGCAAGAATTCCCCGACGAAACATTTGACGGTACCAACGGCACTTGCTCTCGTTGACCCTCCTGACGATCGCGTTTCATTTACCGTCGCGGTTTGTCTTTTCAAGCCTTTCACTGATTGACTCTGATTCTTTGGTTTTCTGGTGTCTGGACCACACCCGATTCACCCCAATTCTGAATGCATGTCTAAGTTGCGGTGGGACGCAACATCTCATTGCGTGCTGCTCTTGTCCACCCTCCCTTTCGCTGTCAGGACTTAGGCGGCACGCCGAGTATCCGGACTGAGCCCACGTCGCTTTTGCCCCATCGTGATCTCTCATGTCAGGCGGGTGGTTTAGTGAAATGTGGTCGCCCTTGCATCGCCTGTAGCCGTCATATGGTCGTGGCCGTCTTCTATGATGTTATCATTTCTTCTTTTTTCGTCGATGACGATGTGACTCAAGCAGTCAAGCTTTCAATGGAGGCCAGACCGAGACATCCGCTTAAATAAAAGCAACGGCGGCCCGATGCAATCTGAACGACCAACCTGGAGCGTGCAGCAAAAGCAACCCCGCGGGCCGCGGGCAACTACGGATACGTAGGTAGTAATCAATACTAGGTATCACAAGCTCAATATTCCCCCACTTCAGAAGTTCAGAGACAACAAAGTGGGTGAATCTCGCCTCTCGAGTCCCGAGGCAAATGTCAGATACCCCAACACGCTGTACTCCATATCAGCCCACATCATGCCGCCGACTCCCGCTCTCTATCTCTCAGTCCCCCCCCTCCCCCCCTCTCTCAACGGCGATCAAGTTGCGTGATAATAGATCTAGGGCGTTCGTCAACGGCAGTGGCTGCCTCTAGCAAGCCCTGTTTCGGGACTTTCCAAGTAGGCTTGGGGTGGGGGCTTGATGAACCGTAGCTCTCGAGTCATGCGTTGAGTCTTGACAAACGCATTGTGAAATCTTCGGGGACTTCATCGTGTACAATCCACCTTCAAAGATTGACAAGCCACTTCCACAGAATAGACATCAATCGACTGAAACCGACTTCACCGCAACTCTAGGTGATCCCAGTTTGTATAATTCTGCTGCCGACATTGGGTACGCTTGCAAAGTAATAACTACAGCTGATTCCAACGTATAGTGGCAGCGCGATCCTCCGTGATGCTGCGGGCCCACTCGGCCTCTCAGAAGTCCCCAAGAAGCTCGATAAATGAGAGCACATCGGCATACATAGAAATCCGCACCATGTCCTGTTGGATCCGTTTCCCAAGCCAATATGTAAAGCAAGTGGCTCTGTCGGCCATCCAGGGGGGTATTGCGAAAGAAATCTGGCCTCCAACGCCGTACCGAGGAACACATCTCTGCTCCCTCAAAGTGACCAAAACATTCCACCCGTTCGTTTGTGGTTCGTGAGAGAAACAAGCAGCTTATGACAGCGCAACTACCATCACGCTTCCTTGACTGCCTCGATTATGCTGTACTCCCACGCCGTCTTGAGCTGCTCGCACTCCTCCACAATTCTTGGGTTCTCCCACCACCACTGATCTGCTGTGATGTACTGTCCCCATACTTCCCTCCAGAGCATGCGGCCGACCATACTGCGGAGCTCCTGCTTGACAGCCTTATCTGCAAGCACCTCGGCGTCGGTCGTAGCCGTGTCTGGTCTGTCTGTTGGTGGTATAGCGGAAAACCTCACAGTGGTGATGGTACTGCCTTCAGCACGGAGGGAAGCGTCTGCCAACCACAGAGGAAAGAGTTTGCTTGGGTTCATGCAGCGGAAGTTTTTCTCGAGGTTGAAGATGAGATTTTCCTCAATCCACGAACGCATCAGAGGGCCCAGCGTATTCGTAACAGGAAGAGGATCGATCAATGTGAGGTGGAAGGCACCACCGGTAGCGAGGCACCGGTGCACATTTTTGAGTAGACTGGGAACTTCAGGTGACGGCAAAAGTGCCGGAAGTGCCAACGAGTAGACCACGCCGAAAAGAGACGGGGCCACTGGGAAGGCCGATGGCGAAATGGCCGGTACATTGACCGGGTGGATATTTGGAAAGAGTGTATGAGACAACGGCGACGAAGCCAGATGGTACACTTGCTTATTGAAGTGGATGGCCGCTAGATATGACGTTGTTGCTGCACAAGTTAGTTGAAGTGACCGGAAATTGAGTTTGCTCCCACTTACCCTGAGTCTCGTAAAGCGCGAGGACCTTCTTCGCCTTGGCAGGAGTAATCTTGTTGGGGTGAACCTTCGCTTGATCCACATCCACTGGCTTGTCCATGTTATGCAAAGAAGAAAGCATCCATCTCTTCTTTTCCATCTCTAGCTCCTTGTAGAGACTGGCATCGGTGGTCTCGCCCCAGACCTCTTTCAACCGCAATAGGCGGATGCTGTGGCTTGCAGCGGCCATCCGCCTGATCTCACGCTGCATCCCATTAAGATCCATGGACATGGCACATGCGGTATCAAGCTCTGGTGTTTCTTCGATGACCGCCTCAATCATTGGCGTTCGCACTTCTGGTGGTGGGCCGCAGTCCCACGCATCCGGCGGTCTCCAGGAGTCTGGGTTGTTGGGCTTGAATGCCATTGACCATGAAGGAATTCGCCGTAATGAGCGCTGCGGGCTGGGATGGCCAGGGAAGAGGTTGACCGGCGAGTCAAGCATTGCCGGTGATATCAGGGCGGTTACCGCGGGCCTATGTCTTGTCAGTGACGATGCTGTTTGGGTAATATGAAATACTCACTGCGCTGTTGGAGAACGCGGAGGGGTTGGGGGCTCCTCCTTGACTGGCTCAGCTGTGATGGTTATATGAGAGATCAGGCCTGAGATATCGTTTTCTATCGTCCGAGGCAGGATAGTGACCTCTGTGCTTTTGGTGATAAAAGAGGTTGGGCCGAGAGTCTGGACGTAATGTTCTCTCTTTGCTGACGTCGACTCGGCGACCGATGTGTTGCATGGGGATGTCGGACCACCCATGGAGGTGTCTGTCCACTTGGAGAAAACAGAGTCTAGGAAGCCTGAACATCAGTGAGCTGTGGCAGGCTTGTGGAAATGGGCCGGTCTACCTCTGTTGGATGAGATTGGTGAGCTCTGCTGTGACTCGACACAATGTTGCTCCTGCGGCATGTAAGTGCGATCGACCGTGGTGACGGGGCTGCATGGGAGCTCCGTGGGGAGTGGCGGTGGCTCCGAGACAGCCGACAAAAGCGAGCCTCTGAATGTGCTATCGATGCTCGGGGCTTTGAGTGCGTGTGCGGTGGATGTTTTGGCGCTTGATGGTGTCAGTGTCCTCTTAAGACTCCTAGATCCGAAGAAGCTGAATGGTTTGTTGTCGGACGACGAAGAGCTGCGAGTGGACATGGAGCTCCTAGATGCTCTGGTCTTGTCCTTATGCTCCCGCTCAACTGCTTTCCTCTCGCGGTGCTCCTTTCTAGACTCCCTGTCGGGGTCCGTCCACACGACTTCCCACATTGCGAGTCGTTTCTCGTCGGTCCAAACAAGAGACGCGTGTTGTAATGAAGATCCGGGTGACCAGGGGGAGATGTTAGGGATGCTGGATATATACAGCCAGCCGACTTTGGTGCTGGTTGAGACGCAAAACTGTGAGCTTGAACCGGCCGATCAATCGCATGCCCGAAATTCGGAAAACGGCGTGTTGTTAGATGGTCAGACCTTGTGGAGGCCCGAGGACGTAGTTCGTCCGATGATTGGCGTCGTAGAAGTGAGTGAGGATGAAGTTAAGATACAGTTGCGGTCGGGGATAGGAAGTCGCAGGGGTGAAAGGTTGAAAAGCTGCGATGACCAATAGCCTAGACCATGGAGGAGAGCCTGTGGAGGTTGAATAGGGAGAGAGAGATGCAAGAAGTCGAATTGACGAGAGTGCCGTCCCAAGGGGAGACAAGATTCGACGAGGTGAAAAAGGGAAGCCGACGTCGGCAGGTGGTGTAGGGTGAAGATTGAACGTCGTGGTTGACAAGAGCCGAGAAAAGATGGAAAGAGGAAAAAGGGTAGTCACGATGTGATAGAAGGCAGGTGCAGCTCTGATTGAGAAGGACGCTAGTGTATCAGGAGGACCACGCGAAACCTGTATCAATTGGGAAGGCAGGAGACCTGGACGTATGGAAAATGCCGGTGGAAGGAAGGACCGAGGGGAGACGAGGACGGGGACGAGGACGAGTACGCAAAGATGCGGTATGCGGTATGCGAAGCTGCAGATGGCAGTTAACAGTCGACGTGTGCGAGCGTCGCTTCCGGCTGTCGTCGTGCTTGTGCGGCAGCTGCAGGAGGTTCGATACGCGCCGCAGATGCGAAATGCAACGTGAGGGATGACAACTCCAGGTCGAGATCCCGGTGCGGCCGACGGCAACAACAACCTATGGATGTGTGAAGTGCGCAACCTACAGACGGGCCAGCCTCTCGGTACTTGATGAAGAATGGTAAAGGATACAGGAGCGGGAAGAGTGCGTCAGAGGAGAGTGAGTGGCCCGTTCCGAGAGATTTGCATTTGTACAAATAGGTAATTACTTTCTCTCTTCCAACAGGAACCGGGTTCGACAGCGTGTGATCGTGCGCATACGTCTGATTATGTACCGTGCCATGGACAGGATCAGGACACCAGCACGGCCAGTTAATACTGTTGGGCAAGCAGGTGGCAGGTTGGTTAGCAAGCCGATTCGGCGGTCGATCCAGCTCCAGTATGAATTTGTGCTCCCCGGCTCGTCCATATATCGAATTGGGACTAACACAACCGGCTTTCCTTGAACCCCCTTGGCCTTGGCTCCCCTCTCTCAATCTCGCCGATAGCCCATGCAGTCATCTGAGATTTTGTGGCGTCCTGCCGGTCATAGCCCTGGTCCCCCATCCATCTGGTCGTGCTGGTTTAGAATCATTGGACATTGATCGGCAAGTGTTTTTCATTGTCTCAATCCGTCCTGCTCCTGCGTTGCTTATTCCACCACCACCAGACAAGGGCGTCCCAGCCGGCATCGTCAACTTTGCCCTCGCTCACAGACTTGATGTGACTGTACGCCCGGACTGCCAGTTGCACCAAGCACAGCAGCGGCAACTTGTGGAAGCCAACGTCAACGGGACGCAACGCGCCGTGCCACATTGGTGGAGGAAATATTGAGATGAAATGCCCTTCTTCACGAACCGTTCCGAATCGTCAACGGGTTTCGCATTGTCAAACAGTAGAATTCCATTGCCCGGCCTCCCTCGACACCAGGCACGTTGCGACCCTCATTCTTGGCTCGTATGGAACGCAAAAGGGCAGAGAGAGACGAGGACGTGCTCATTGTGTCCTGAGCTGCGGCCCCTGCCTCAAATACTCAAAGGCCGGCGCCCATGGAAGTTTTCAGAGAAAGGGACGGCGCGAAGCTTACGTTGCCTGCCGCATGGCAAAACCCATTGCTATCTTTGGGGGCTGTGGACTATCGACAAGTTCGCACGTCGAGCTGTGCATTTGTGGGAGCTAGCCGTATCTTTGGAATCCAAATTGCCTGGTGCATACCATTCATGCCGGACGGAACTGAGCTAAGGTAGCCATTCGATGGGAAGCATCGGGGCCGTGTTTGCTCCGTTCTTGCAAAGTGCCCTCGCACCATTGAAGACAGCTGCAAGCTGCCTTCTCGAATCAAGGCGGTGCTCCTCTCGATCCGCAGCGTAGCGGCAAGGCCGGCGAGGGGAGGCCGTCGTACAGAATCTCCCCATTGAGTCCATGACAGATGCGGTGGTGTCGTCTTCAGCTGTCAACTCTGCAGTCTGGTGGCTCTGTAGGTCCCGGCAGACCGTCTTGCGGGAGGCATCCGTCAATGTCGTCCGGGGCTGTCCATGATCCCGGCGAGAAACGGACGATCCGGGCGATATGGTGGCATTGCAGCCTACACAGTACCCGCTCGAAGCGGATTCCAGAGACTCGGACCGGCAGACCGCTTGTTGGGAGCAGACAACAATGAGGTGTCGTGGGTATGTGTGTGTGTGTGTGTGTGTGAAGGGGTCGAGGGTGCCACTTTTCTAGGCAAACGTCAACACTTGAGCAGGGGCTGTCAAAGTGGTTAGCTGGGAGGCCACGGTGGTGGCATCGTAGTCCGATGTATGGTGTTGGCGTTGGAAGGCTCGCAAGCTCGCAAGACTCAACCAAAGAGTGAGATGGAGTGCAAGGCAGGGGAAGAGGGGCACCGGGATGTCGTCTGCAAGGTGGAAGAGTCGGGATCACAGATTGGATTCAGGGCGCGGGTGGATCTGCAGGGAGACGGCAATCCGGGGCAGGGCCACCCCTGAGGACTGCGAGATCTAAACCGCCCTGGGGGACAAGGTGGCTCGTGAGTGGTCAGGTTCCAGCTTCCCACTGCAGCGGCGCCGCTAGGGGGCCCGTGTCAGGGGACTTACAGTCTGCGGGGCACGTCCTGGCGGCCGTAAGTGCTCTAGGTGGCTACCTTAAGGTACGTTTAGTGGCTCAGGGACCACCTCGACCACTCACAGCTCCGCGATGGCATCGTCCGGCCAAGCCCAGCACGCCTAGATGCGCCGCGGAGCGATCCATGCCACCCCTCCTACCCTGCACTATCCTTTTCGCGGCTCACTTGGCTGCTTTTAAGCGAGTTTGCCAACCAACGACAATGGAGAGCAAACATTCTTCCCTTTTCTTATTCCAACAAAGACCCAATCCAACGAGGTCTCAAGAAAAGGTCCCAACTCCATTCCAGCCAGACTCAGACGGCCTTTGTATCCGTAGTCAATGCTCTTCTTCAACCGTGCCATTGAAAGAAGTGTCTTGAACTCTTGAGCCCTTTCTAGATGCGGCACACCCCCAAGGGCCCGGTTTACCGACCATCACCTGCGACCAACTCGAAATTGCCAACGGGCTTGACCACACAAACATGTTCCAACATATCCTAACGGCCTATGGATACCGGAGGAAGATCGGACCACGATAGCTCCATTCCAGCAAGCACAGAGCACCTCTACCACGTGGGTTGGCACTTTGGCTGGGCCGCTTTGAGCGTAGGCATAGGACCGACGTTAAACTCTCCGCAGTGCTGGGCAATAAAGAAGCGAGCGAGCGAGGAAAAGAGCGGCCTTTTGTAGCAGTGCATGATGCGTAGGCAAGGTACGACGTGCCTATGTCTGAGTCTTCTCGAGAGCTGACCAGTGAAGAGGCCCTCAAGTCAGACCGATGACGGCTGTAGGACACGCAAGGTCAGCCGCAAAAAGAGCAAACAGGTGACAGCTAGATCATGGTCAGCAGGGGCTGATGCGAGAGTAGAACATTGTCACAAGCTCAATCTCGGTAGAAGGACGAATTTCCCGCATATGATGCAAAGTACCGTTCGCCGACCTTGGCGGTCCTATCAAGGAGCTTCGAGACATGTCTCGCTTACCAAAGTCTACACTGCAGCGGCTGCCCGCAGGCAAGAAATTGGCTCATGGCTGGCTTTCCCGTTGTAATTGGTTTATTATCTGGAAAGACAGCAAAGCTGAGCGGCCAGGTGAAGAAAGGGATAGTCGAATAGTCCATTGACTGCGGCTTGGTCGATTATAGGGGATAGTCACAGAATTGCGATGGTGAACGGTTTTGGAAAGGGCTGGGTGATTTGAGGGGGCTTGGTTTCAAGGCCGATTGTACGGTTTCCGATGAAGCTATCGCGACGACATCCGACATCGACGATAAGGCCAAGAAGCAGGCGATTCCAATGCCTCGTTCGGACGATGGTGTGGTCTTCGGCAGTCCGAGCGGTTGACGAACAAGACTAAGACGCGCCTAACCTGACAGCTGGGTCGAAGGTTCGTGAGGCGTTGCGCACAGATGGAGTTCGTTTCTTGAGAGACTGGAGCTAACGAGATGGATGGTATCGTTTCTCTTCCGAGAGCCTATCAACTCGTACGAGAGCGTGGACTTGATATCAGTCGTGGCTTGAAAGTTTGGCGCGTAGCCATTGATAATGAGGGCCGGCTCACAGCCCGTCAGCGAGGCCTTGTGGTGAATCAATGGACAAGGCGTTTGTCGTTGGCAAAAAAGTGTACTCTTCCAGCTTTGGGGACTCAAGCCTTTTGAGCATTCGTGGCGTCGAGAGAAGGCCGTTTTAGGATGTGCTCTCTCGCAAAGTCTTTTGATGGCAGATTAACACAAGCACCTCCACCTCCCGGCCGGCGATTGTAGATCTCCCATGAGGCTAGCGCCTCGCGTCAAACGTGGAAGAGACAAGCTGCGCGGCGCGCCTGGTAGTGGCGGCCTGGACCTTCTCTGCTCCCGTTCCCCACCTCCACGCGGCATTGGCGCAGTATGCCTTTTGCTGAGGAAAAGAAAGACTGGTACACCCTCCTTCACTGGCGTACCTCAGATAGTGGCAGACTAAAGCAGGGTCAACTCGGTGAGGAAAGGTATCCTTCTCGGAAGGGGGGGAAAAAGAAGAGACCTGTCGTCTAGGAGATGCAGGTGATGTATGTACCTTACCTAAGGTACGGAGTAGGTGTAGGTAAGGAAGATGGTAAGGTGGTGAGGTAGGCAAGTCCGGCAAGGTAGGTACGATGTGTGCAGCTGTGCAGTAGACATGGGCAGGAGCGAGCAATGATATAATTGATCCTGCCACTTTCGCCCCTTCCACTTCCAGGTTCTTCCCTCCTCTAGGCATTCCCTTAACGCACCTTCACTTTCTTCTCCAACGGTGCATCTGCCTTCCCTTTCTTCTCTTTTTCCAAGACAGCTCTTTTATCAATCCTTCCCGCAGGATTTGGTCTCGTTGCCAGGCCGTCCCGGCTACCACCTTAAGTTCCAACTTCCGAATATTGGACTTCTCGTCACTCTACGTTCCTTTCTCTTCCACTCACTCAATCCTTCCCATCTCGGCTCCAACACCTATCGGACCTCATCTTCAGGTTCAGGCTCTCCTGCGGCTTTCCTCATTCTTTTCCCTCCTGACTCCTCGCCGATTGTGTGCCAACCACCTCCCGCCTCACCTCGTACAGGACTCTGAGACATCTCAACCTTCTTCCTTTGTGCTGAGTCCTGTACCACAACCTCCTCACCACTCCCCTACCGCTCACTACCACCTACCTTTCCGAGTCGCCTGGACGCTCGTCCACCGACTCTCCTTCCTCCATCGCTCGCTATGAGCAACATGTCGACTCACTCCAACATGGAGCGTTTGGAACCCGTCGAGACGCCCGTTCGTCGATCCGCCATCGGCCGCAAATTCCATGCTATGTGGAAGGCTATCGATCGCTGCGACAAGCGAATCTCCACGTCTACCTTTGGACGAATCTTCAGACTCGAGGGAAGCGGTCATGTATGTTTCCTCTCCCCCTGCCTCTGTTGCCAAATTTTCTAACCCCGGACAGCCTAAGGAGATTCCCGATACATCATTATTCAGGGAGATTCGCGCGGGAGTGACCACCTTTGCGACCATGGCCTACATCATTGCTGTCAATGTGAGTATATATCTTTGATCAGTTGTGAGGTTCATGTGCTGATTGAGACAGGCGATCATTCTCTCGCAGACGGGCGGCACTTGTGAGTGCGACTTGATAAACAGAGCCGACTGCGACACTATCGACAGCTACAAGGCCTGTAAAGAGAGTGAGTTGGCCGACATCCCAAAATTGAGCCTTGCTAACCTTGCAGATGTTCGACTTGACCTGATCACTGCGACTGCTGCCATCGCCGGCCTCGCCAGCTTCATCTTTGGTTTCTTCACCAACCTGCCAGTGGCGCTCGCGTAAGTACTAGCATTGTGTCAAGTATGGCTCTCACTGACAGTGAACACAGTCCTGGCATGGGTCTCAACGCATACTTCGCTTTCCAGGTCGTCGGCCCCAACGGCTCAGGCAACATTCCCTACCGTGTCGCCTTGACAGCAGTCTTCGTGGAGGGGCTCATCTTCATCGTCCTTGCTCTTACCGGAATGCGCCAGTGGCTTGTGAAGCTCATTCCCGCTACTATCAAGACGGCAACCGGCGTCGGCATCGGCTTCTTCTTGACGGAAATCGGACTCTCTTACTCTGCCGGAATCGGTGCCATTACCGGAGGCTGGAAGTCTACCCCGCTCGCCATTGCGGGATGCCCTGTTGAGATGATCGATCCCGACACGCAGATGTGTGCTGGAGGTATCATGTCGAGCCCCAAGATGTGGACGGCAATCTTCGCTGGTGGTCTTGTTACGGCCTATCTGATGTCGTTCCGGGTCAAGTATGCTCTCATCATGGGTATTGCCCTGGTGTCGATCTTGTCATGGCCGTAAGTCATCCGCACTCTATGACGCGAATTCGCTGACCTTTCCAGACGTAACACATCCATCACCTATTTCCCCTACAACGAGGAGGGTGAGAATCGCTTCAACTTCTTCAAAAACGTTGTCACGTTCCATCCAATCGAGCATACCCTCAACGCTCTTGACTGGGATGTCACGAAGAACGGATCGCAATTCGCCCTGGCACTCTTCACTTTCCTCTATGTCGACATCATTGACGCCACGGCTACGCTGTACTCTATGGTCCGCTTCTGCGGCGTTGTCGACCCCAAGGATGGCGACTTCCCTCGTTCTACCATCGCCTACTGCTGCGACGCGGCATGTATCTCGATCGGCGCACTGTTCGGTTGTTCTCCAGTCACAGCCTTCATCGAGAGTGGTGCGGGTATCGCAGAGGGTGGCCGCACTGGACTGACATCCATGACCACCGGTCTTTGCTTCCTCGTCTCCATCTTCTTCGCTCCAATCTTTGCGTCTATCCCGCCTTGGGCAACTGGCTGCACGCTCGTTCTGGTAAGTCTCAAGATGTCTTGATAGGTGTTCCGGTCTAACTGTCGCAGGTCGGCTGCATGATGATTCGTCAGATTACCCAGATCAACTGGCGCTACATTGGCGATGTTCTCCCATCCTTTGTCGTCATGACTTTCATTCCCTTCTCGTACAGCGTCGCTTACGGCCTTATTGCGTAAGTTCATCCCATGGCATCTCTCTGACCACAACTGACAATCCCAGGGGCGTTTTCGTGTACACTGTTCTTAACGGCCTGATCGCCTTGACTGTCTGGCTGTCTGGAGGTAGAATCGAGCCCCGCGAGTACGATGCGAAGGAATACTGGTCCTGGAGAGGCTCTGGCAAGAAGCCTTGGTTCGTGCGCGCTGTCCGCAACAGCTGCTTCAGCAACGGCGACAACGACAGCAAGCGCCAGTTCAACATGCAGGATGACCACGATAGCTCCTACGCTCCGGGTTCGCGCATGGGTTCATCGGACCAAAAGGAGGACGGTGTTCACATGGTGACGATCCCACAGCGAGCGGTCACGCCGCGTTCCGTGCACTAAAAAAAAGAGTACTTGGTCTAGGGTTAGATTCTTCATTTTTGTTACGGAGGAGGCGATTTTCTTGCGAGAATATTGTGCCAGGTCTACTGGCTATATCACTTGAATCAGCTGTCAATGATTGTAGATAGCAATGAGACACCAGCTTTAAATGAATTCCTCTGCGATGATGGTGACATTGGTGGTCTGTGAGTGCCCGGCGTTCAGTACCTGGACTTTGCCTAGGTAGGCTTGGATAGTGCCCCGGCGAATCTTTGACCCTGGTCCCGTCCCACCGCGCCCCACTACAGCTCCGACCTTGCGTCAACGGTCCAGCACTCCGTCCGCAAACATTGAAGCTTCAATCTCCAGCTTACCAATTCCCATTCGAGTGCGAAACCCGATTTGACTGCGACGCGAACTACTCAGGCAACTACGACGCCTTGTAGAACACTCAAACAGTTCCGCGACCAATCCCTACCACTTTCACCAGTAACTACCCCTCCTCCGCCTCCAAGATGAGTGGTGGATGGAATACCAGTATGCGGCCCCCGAAAGAAACCCCAGCCCATTGCCTTCGCTAACTCTTGCAGTCGAGTCTGATGCAGTACGTGACTTTACCAGATTGAGACTGCGCCACGCTAACCGCTCAGGGCGTCTTCACCTACCTGCTCGAGAACCTCGGTGTCAAAGGCGTTCAGTTCGAAGAGCTGCTCACACTCTCTCCCGATGAATTAGCACCGCTGCAGCCAATCTACGGCATCATCTTCCTCTTCCGCTACCCTTCCGAAGGCCTGCCCGCGCGGCCAGCCGATTCCTACGATCGCGATGCCGCCGAGAGTCTCTTCTTCGCCCAGCAGACGATCCAGAATGCCTGCGGCACGCAAGCGCTACTGAGTGTCGTCCTCAACAAGACCAACGAGGTGGAGATTGGCGAGAAGCTTGGCGAATTCCGTGAATTCACCATGGTCCTGCCTCCCGAGTTCCGCGGGGAGGCGCTCAGCAACTCTGAGCTTATTCGCGATGTACACAACAGCTTCGCCAAGAGCAGTCCCTTCGTCGACGAGACTCAGAAGACGGGCGAGGCCGAGGATGCCTTCCACTTTATTGCCTACACGCCCATCAACGGCAAGCTCTATGAACTGGACGGACTGCAACCTGCGCCCATCTCGCACGGCGCCTGCACGACCGAGGAGTTCCCGACCAAGGTGACGCAGGTCCTGCAGGATCGCATGCTTACGTACGCCAGCTCTGAGATTCGGTTCAATGTGCTGGCCATGGTACGCGACCCGAGAATCGCAGCCAAGGAAATTGGCGATTCCGAGACCCTGGAGCGAGAGAACGAGAAGCGCCGCAACTGGCGATTCGAGAATGCCCTGCGTCGACACAACTTTGTCGGCTTCGCAGGCGAGGTTCTGAAAGGTGTTGTCGCCCAGAAAGTCGAGGGTGGCGATGCGGCGTATGATGCTTGGATCAAGGAGGGCCTTGAGCGGAGGAAGAGGGACGAGGATGCGGTGAGGTTGAGACGAAAGATGGGCGGCGGCGGTGACGAGGACGACGAGATGATCGGTTAAACATGTCAATGATACCATGAATAGAAGCGGGATTACGTTTGGGTTCATCTGGGGAAGGTGTTTACGCGTCGTGATAGCAAATGAAGCCATGAAACGCAGTTTGAACCTGGCCTGGAAGCCGACTTGGCCGTTTCATTTGGTTCGTTTCGTTTGGTTTGCATTGGCGTTCTATTCCCGGATTCTGATAAACAAGTTGGACAAAAGCTGATTGACCGCAGACATCCGGTTGGCATCGTCGCCTTTGTGAACGAATGTTCAGTTCGCCCTGTATCAGTACCATCCTCTGGAGGTTGATGAGGCTCTGATCGTCACTCTTTGCGTCCATATTTGTCCCCCGGCTCCATTACCTGGTGCTACATTACGGTCACTATAGCGTCTTTGTTGATCATATGGAGGCCATCGTCCTTCTGGCCTATCTGGTCTTTTTGGCCTCGACATTGGTGAGCGACTCGGGAGGCTAGACCTGCTCTCTTCACCTTTCATCCAGGGCAGGCTCGCCAGCCCTCCTTCCCAAAGCCCTTATGGAAAATTCGTATTCGTCTTCATCCCCACCGGCAGACGAATTATTCAGGTCTTTCCCAGACCTACTCACCTTTCACTTCCACACCACACCTCCACACCATCATACTTACCTGCAAATCCACACACTGCAAAGATGGCTAGAGTCAAAGCAGAGCAACCCACTGGCAACAATGGTCCAGTCAACGGTCGAGACCAGCAGCAGTGGGGTGGACGTGGACGTGGACGCGGACGTGGAGGTGGTCAACAGGGTCGAATGCATCGCACTATTGCCCCTTGGTCGGCTCGCGACGATTACGCCCTCAGACGTCGGTCCCCCTCCCCGAAACGTCGCTCCCCCGCCCCCCAGCCCTGGGTCTCCCTCGGCGGCCTCCACGACAACCTCCAGAAGTGGATGAGAAACGGAGAGCGGGACAAGACGCTGGCCGAATGGGGACTGGGACCTGGCGACTACGACATACTCGAGGATCGCGTCCTCGCCGATATTGCGGTCAAGTGGCCCGACGTGACCGTGGCTCTGCTCTACGACAAGGCGCAGGAGGCCAGAGACAGCGTCTACCGCCGCCTCGAGGGCCAGGGAAAAGTCCGCATCAGTCTTGAGGCCAGCGACTGGCTCGTTCTTGCGAGCTTGTGGACCATCATGAGTAAGGCTACTATTGAGCGAAGAGGATTGGTGTTGAGGTTAGAAAATCGCGGCTGACATTAGAATTCTCTCGCAGACAAGGCTCTTAGTCCCGTGAACCGCAAGTATCCGTTCGAACACACTTACGAGCAGATCCGCTCCTTCGACACCGGTGCGATGGATAATCAGTACGCTTTCTACTTCAAGAAGTGCGAGCTACTCCGCGCCCAGGATGCTCCGACTGCTGCCGCTGCCCCCATCACCCGTTGCCAGGTTTCGTCGGTTCCTGTCGCTGGTTCCTACATCATGGGAGAGCAGGCTCACATGCAGCCGGCCTGGATGGCGCCTCCCCCTCCTCATCCTTCTACCCAAGGTGGTTTCTGCACTGGCAACCATGGAGGCTCCTTCGTTCCCATGCTTCAGCAGGGAACCTGGGTGATGGGAGGAGAAATGGGTCAGCCGATCACTCATGGAGGCACCGCTGGACACTTCTACCCTGCGCCTCAGCATCATCCTGGAGCTCAGCCGCGTTCTACTATGACCTATTACTAAGTCGATACACGATATGGGAAAGAGCCACCTGGGATGGATTTGATGTGTACTTTGGTTGGCCTGGATTCTTCGTTGGGAATGGATATACGCGACGTCACGCAGAGGATGGAGTACAAAATGGATTGACTTTATCATATTCTGGTCGTGGCCATGGCGGATGAAGGGTATGGTGTCCAAGGATAGCAATTGAATGAGGAGATTCCCATGAATCGTGCTTGATGCTATTTAAATCTTCCGTTCTAAGTGTCGGTATAACTGTCAGCAGGGCGTAGGCTTTCGGCTGTTACGAAGCTCGTTACTGTGGGTGGAGGGGCCGCTTGCAACGGCCCAGACCACCTTCCGAATCCCCTTTTCTGCCGTCAATATTCCAACAGCCAGGATGATTCTGATGATGATTTCATCAGGTCGTGTTCCATTGTTCCTCGTTATGATAGACGTCCTAACGTAATCTTACTTTCGTCGCGCAAATATAGATGTAGAGACAGCTCTTTTTTACTACTCGTTATCAGAGATTGCTCGCCTTCGTACGAAATCAATACATTTCTAGTGTGAGACACTGAAGAGAAGATCGCTTTCACACATGGCTGACACAATCGGCCGGGTTTACGGTACATTGCTACACGTAATGGAATTGGTTCTACAAAAGTAACAAGTCTATCATTCCATCTTTCTTCTCAAAGAGTCATTTCCGGTACTTTCCCATCTTGCCGAGCCCTTTCCTCATCTCGTCGAATAATCACAGAAGCCAGCATTGGTGCGTCCCAGCACCTCATGAGCCGACTCTTTGCAAGGCCCATTGTAGTTCCAGCAGACTCTCAACAGTATTAGTCTTGCTGACGTTCCATCCATGCTGCCTTTGGTCTTCTAGGATCAAATCGTCGTTCTGCAGGATGGTTTCCCAGTCCCTAGTCATTGGGTCCGCCTGGAGGTGACTCTGGTTTTCGGAATCCTTGGTGTAGTCGTATGTGAGCCAGAATTGCTTGTTGACGTCTTTGTATGTATTCCTCCAGACCTCCATGGCAAAAGCTTTGGTCCAGGGATAGCCAACTGTATGTATGAAATCATGATTCTGATGCCTACGACGAATGCTTCTTTCATATTTGGGCCAATAACGCATGGTCAGGATCGGTGGTTTGTTTTTGCTTCGAACAACCAATAAATGATGAAGCAAAACTGTTGAATGCCACCCTTCTACTACCATCTCACGGAACTCCCTGCAATCGTCAAGGCGATGCTGTGTTGTGTTGCACAAGGGGCATCCGTCAATGTCGCCGAAAGGGCCTGGCCAGATGCAATCGATCAACGCATGACCGCGAGCTGAACAGTTTCCGTAGACAACGTTGGCGTTCTCGGCGTCTCGTTTGAGGTAATCAGATCCTTTCGTTAACATGTGGGTGGCGGGGTCCGGGGTCTGCTTTGGAGGTGCCCAGCCCGACAACGGATGACGACGGGAGGATATCTGATGTTTGCCACTTGAGGTGATCTTTTCTGGTACAACAGAGCTCGTTTGATCCTCTTCACTTTGGATACTGTCGTTTTCTTCATCCATTGCGGATTCATTGATTTGGCTGGCATGTGGTTAGTGACTTGTCTCTTTTCTTATTGTCAGGGATTTGCAAACCTAGATCCATCTTGAATGCCCTTGTTCCGACAGCTCTCCTCGATAAGCCGTTCGACATTTTTTCGTTTCGATTCGTAGTAGTGGTCGCTCATGTCAATGGACCCAGATCACGGATCCCATACCTTAGCTTCCCTCAACTCGGGGTTAATCCTCGCAATTGAGTTGTTGCTCTGCCCATAAAGCAGGAAATACGTGTATCCTGGCGCTCCAATGGCCCACGAATTCCTAGCATAAGGTTTTCGGGACCCAGGATGCGTATCTTCTCCGGTTTCGCAGAAAACTCGGATTAGGTCGCAAGAGCCCTGTTCATTTAGTCGAAGACGAACTGCTGCTTGGAGCACGTATCTGATACGGCTGTGCCCAGACGAGAAATCGATGTGTTTGGGCGTAGGGCGCCTATCACGGATATGAACGACCTGCAGCTCAGCGAGTACAGCCTGATCGCCGTCTGCAGGAGTGTACTCTAGACGCAAGAATTCAGGGTTGAGGAGGCATCGTGGATCGATGCCCAAGTCTTTGTCAAGATCTTGATCTATCAATTTTCCAAGATCGAGAGGGGCTGAAGGGTCCGATCGTGCGATGCTGAAACAAGCGCTCCTCGCCTTCCATTGACTTTCCGGGGCCGTTTCACTGACAACGGGAAGAAGAAAAAAGCCATGCTCTCCCATCTGGTCCAGAGAGTCGATTCCGGGAATTCCGAGGAGATCAGTTCTTGGAATGATGGGCCATTGCGCGACGACAATGATGCGCAAACGTCAACTTTGGCTTTCGCATGCCTCTCTCCGTCGCAAGGGCGGAAATAGAGCCAGGCGTGTCGGAATAGCTGGTACTGTTCCTCTCTCTTTCGTAAGGGATGTGTGGCGGATCTTTCTTCCGAAGGAAGTTGCGAGTTGATGATTCTGATGATGACGGTGAGGCAGTCTAGCCCAGAAGTTTTGTCCAGCTCCCACCGAGGCCCAGTGCCCTCGGTCCAGCTGAAGAGAAGGAGTTCATCTTGGACTATTCTCGTGTCTGTGCAGTTCTTCGTGATTTCGCGGATGTCTCTCATCTTTCAGGCAAGCCTTTCTGTTAATCTTGAAACATTGATTCGGACCGTGTAAGAGGCGAATGGGGGGAGGGTGAGTGATGCCGGGACGAAAAACAGAGAAGAAGTGAGAATGTGTGATGTGTGGTATGAAGAAAAAAGGCTAGGCGAATAAGTGCAGTTGGAGGGACATTATGAGGAAGGAATTTACTAGCTAACTGTCCTTCACGGTCTGCAGTCACCTGACCGCGTGAGTCTTCATCGTGCTTTCCACATTTACCCTCTACCAAGCTTGCCCTTCCGTTTATTTCGGAATAAACAATATGCATTTGAACCAGTGTTGACGAATAGAAATATTTACAAGGGCATGATATTGTATGCTATAAGATGAACCCAGCCCCTTCTACATGGCCTGAACCTGCTTCTTTGAGTGACTAACTCCTTCTCATATCAAGACAAAGGGAAGAGCTGCATGTACAATGTAAGACTAAAGATATGCTGCTGGGACGCCAAACTGGAAATTTGACACGCAAATTCAATTTGGTATTGCGGCACCTGGGCTTTAATAGCAAAGGTTGACTTCTCGCTCGTTGGACTTCGGGAGTGGCAGCTAGGAATGCGAGGCGGAGTCAAACATTTTACACGAAGAAAGCGCTATTCACAACAACGACGTGGGGATGATGGATAATCCTGAGTTGTCTAATTTACAGACTATTCAAGTGAAAACTTTAACGATGACCCAAACAACATCAATACCACTCTCGGTCGGTGGTCGTCTTTATACCTATCTTCATACCGCACCATAGCAACGGAAACCATGCCTAACATCGACGTCCATCACCACCTCAATTAAGCTCCCAAGTCAGCCATCGCCCGAATTGCCATTAGCTTATAGTTAGAGCAGCAACGTGGAGTCCATTCCGACAGGGCTCGGGAGTCTTCGTCGAACTTTTGGCGTCTCTGGCGTTGGGCCTCTTCCGAGAACTCGGACCTGTCGCTCGAAGGACTTGACGTCTTCTCCTGAATCTCGTATCGTCTGTTGGGAACGTTGAGAAACAGCAAAGGGGTTTCGAACCAATCGGTCTCGGTGTACAAGTTGGGGGACGCCGGGTAACGCTGTGCGATGTACATCTTGATGAACTTCCGCACCTTTCCCCAATCCAAGTCGCCGTGCTCCTTGACCACGTTCTCCACATAGCTGGTCAGCTTCGGCGGGGGCTGTCTCCCCGGAATCTTTGTCGAGAAGTCGACAAAGGCTGAGATACCCGGGTACTCGGTCCATCTCGCGTTCTCACGCGTCTCGAAGTCGAGAATGCGGTCAATATCGACCCAGTCCATGACGGCGAACACGGCCGATGTCTCATAGGGACACTTGATGATGGGGCCGACTGACTTGCGGCCGTTAAAGAGTTGTCTCCATGTCTGACTCTCCATGCTCCGGCGCTTGTTCTTGAGCTTCTCCGAGTATGGGGCGTAGCGCGTGATGATGTAGTCTTTGGCCATGCAAGTCCACTTCAGACCCGCTGCGTCCTTGCGGCTATCGATGCGGATGAGGGACTCGATCTCATGGCGGCCATGTTTCACTGCGTTGAGGGCAGGGTTCTTCGCATCTGAAAGGGGCCAATGTACAGCCTCGGAACAAAGGTGACGAAGCCTCTCGGCGCGGGCTTGCGTTGTTGGGCTCATGAAACGGCCCGACTCGTTCTCGGAGAGAATGTGCGAGAGCCAATCTGTCGCTTCTGCGGCCTTTGGGGACGGAAAGTCTCCGGAGGGCCGCGGGGTATATGTCAGGGCAGTTTGGAGGTTACCCATTTTGAAGTCGACGCGCTTGTTGTATTGGGAAGTCATTGTAATGGATTTGAGTTGTAGGTTGTGTTGTGGAAGGTATAGCCGGTGAATGTGAAGAAAGTGAACGATAGTACTGACCAGTGAAGACGAGGAAAGAGGATGGAAGAGAAGTAATGAATTGGAGTGCTATAGGGATAAAGTGGCTTTTATGGAGGGTATTAAGAGGGTATCTCCGTTTGGAACCTTGCCTCAGAAGTGGCGCAATGGGTTGTATGGCTACATGAGTAGGGGTAGGATGCAATCCAAAAGACTCTGGTATCTCCGATTGCTTTGCGGACACCTCGACGTTAGAGTTTGGCACGCAATTCGGTTCATGGCTCCAGCTTCAATTTTATGTTCAACGGCTATGGATACTACCCTACATCTGGCACTCTGCACAGGCTATAACAGTGCTGCTCACGTTCACACAGCTTGTGAGCTGAGGAAGGGGAGGTTGCATTCTCGAGGCAGAGAAAAACGGACCATAGTTAGGAGCTGCTTGGCCTCCATACAAGGCTCAGAGCTTGACGGTGTAGTTCACTATTACCCAGACTGAATTGTCGACAGAAGATGCAGAGCTGAGAAGGTGCTGGGGCATACGAGGACATGCTGCAGACGCTGAGATGGTACATGGAGGAACTCTGCAATAGGCACCCTAACCCTTTGTCAAACTCTTGGAAAGAATGTAAGTATCGTGACGTGAAAGGTTGCTACTCATCTTACGGGTGGGCAATCTAGTGGACTTAAAGAATTAACATGGCATGTACTCTCAAAGATAGCAGCAACGTTGAGTTTAGACCAGGGCAAGAGATCATTGGGGGTGCTACCAGAAGGTTGAGTGAGGTTGAATTAAGACACGGCTACGTAGATATCTCCACCTTTCTATGCGTTAAGAGGAACATATTCATCAATCCAATTTTAACACAGGAGCTTCCCGGAATCCCTGCAAGCTCATTGCGACAACAAAAAGATCGCGAAAACCAACCTTTACACAATGCTACCGAGACGCATGCCATTGAGTCTTTTCAGGCGATCCAAGCCGTCGCTGTGCCGCGCCTACAGCTCCAGCCATGCCATCAGAGGTGCGCTCCCAACCAAACTACCATCTTCGCATCCCGCATCGACTAACCCACTTTGTAGAGCACGATGTGATAATCCTGCGTCAACGAGGGACCAAGGAGCCCAAATTTCACCTCTCACCCCCTCTCCGATCGGACGCGGCGATCAAACTTTCCTATGGCAGCAAAGTCAACGGCTCCGACATCATTGGAAAGTCCTTTTCCGACACGATCAAGGACAGCGGCGGCCGCAATGTGCGACTCCTCGAGGCTTCCCTAGGGCAATACGTCGCCAACTCCCCGCGCGTGGCGACACCGGTATGAAACGACTTCTTCCCAGGACCTGAAATATTGAGAAACACAAAAGAGGTCGACAAAGACTGAAACGCGCATGCGGCAACTCTCGGGCTAGATCTATCCCCAGGACGCCAACCTCATTGTGTCCTTCCTCGATCTGAACCTCCCGGTACCCGGCGAGGATCCGGACTTTGACGCCGGCCCGCCCGTCGAGATCTTCGAGGCCGGCACGGGCATGGGCTCGCTGACGCTGCATCTCGCGCGCGCGATCCACGGCGCGAATTCACCCTTGCCGCCGCGCCTTCGCGACGCACTCTGCACGGCGCCGTACGCGAGAAATACCCTACGGAAGGAGGTTGCGTCAGACGATGCGGCGGAGGAGGACAAGGAGGTACATAAGGCCGTACCGCACGCCCTCGACATCGAAGACCCGGAACTCGCGGCGCTGTACAAGGAGCACCTGGCGAGTCGCCGGGCAATCCTGCACACGCTGGACGTGAACCCGACATCGAGCCGGATGGCGCACGGCCTCGTTCGGCACTTCAAGAGGGGTCTGTACCTCTCCAACGTCGACTTCCACGTCTGCACGATTCGATCGTACCTCGCCTCGCGCCTTGCACAAAATGGAGGCGTAGCATTCCTCTCACATGTGATTCTCGACCTCCCGGCCTCGCAGGATTACGCCGAGATGGCCGTCAAGGCTCTCCAGCCCGACGGGAAAGTCGTCATCTTCTTCCCGTCCATCACGCAGATCCTCGACTTTGTCATCTGGGCAAAGGACACGGAGCAGCCGCTGGTGCAGGACCGCGTCGTGGAGCTGCAGACGTCGACGTCGGGTGATGACATGTTCCAGGACGGCACGGGCGGTCGGAACTGGGATGTCAAGGTTGTGGCTATTCGCAAGGCGATTGAGAGAGGTGAGACGAGCGCGGCGGCAAGGGGGATCGTTTGTCGACCCAAGGTTGGGTCGCGGGTTGTTGGGGGTGGCTTCGTTGCGGTGTTTACCAAGTTGCCTCAGATGGCTGCCAAGCTGGAGGAGAGCTCGGATGAGGTTGCACCTGTCCCTGAGACTACAACTATCTCTGAGATTGCATCTGTCTCTGAGGTTGAGGTGTTGCCTGAGACCGAGGCATTATCTGGAAAAGAAGCGCCAGCAAGCTCATAGACGTGAACTTATCAGCGCGGAAGCAATGAAGGAGAAGAGCGCGAGCTAGTAAGGTCTTCATACCTCCTCCGCCTGCTCCTCCTGTAGGATATTTGTACGATACCTGTATACATAATGGCAGTCTTGATACACCACATAGAGGAAAAGAAACACATAAAGACAACTTCCGCCATAGGCAGAACAGAGAGGGGTTTATTCATGTCCACATCGGTAAAGCGAAAGAACAAAAGATCGCGGAAGCCAACCAAACCTCCAGGTCGATCTTGATCTTCCATGGGCTTGAGGACATGGATGATAAAAGACCAAAAACATACAACACCAGGTATTCGCTGGTCGTCACCGACCCAACTACTAATCCGGCCCTCATTGGCTTATCTATGGGAGAGCGGACGGGATCCCGAGTTTTCCAATGGGTATGGTCGTATGTGACAACATGACGAAGCCAAGTTGACTATATCGTGATCAGAGCGCAAACAACCTTCCAGCCCATCGCAGAGCTGTTCCCAGTGCACAATGACTATAATTTCTAGTTCTCGTTCGATCCTCAATGAGATGGTCGCCTCAATATGATTGTAAAAAGTGGAGTTTCTCTGCGCTGACAAGCACTACATGGTGTCGCGAAGTAAATATCCCAATTATTCAGGGTTTACATGATGGTGTTGGAGATCACAGTATAAATACAGTGCGCATTTACTTTCCGCACGAATTTCTCTACTCCACACTCCATGGCGTTTACATCTCCAACCTCACTCGATCATTGTCAAGCCTTGAAGCAACATTTCTCATCCTGCTCAAACCAAACTCATTTTAAATCGATAAAATGACTTCTACGAGTACCGTCACGCAGCTCTCTATCCCGCTGCCCCGCTCCCTCGATACCCGCATCCACATCCACCTGAGCACCAAGGCCAAGGTGGCAACCCTCTTCCTGACCTCAGTGACGCAAGACGAACAGTCGGGACCGGCAGCACTTGGCTCGTTCGTATACGCACTGCCAAACGTATTTTCCATCCCACATACCACTAAAACTGACAAACTTATCAATACGAGCTTTTGTTTACTGACGCATGCAAACAGAGACTTGAGCCGGCTCAGCCCATCTCAACGGCCATTTACTCGGTGGAGTCAACGCTGGAGTTCACGACGAGGATGGCCAAGCTGCTAGCCAAGAGAGCCAACATGCCCGTTTACGTCGGATGCTCCATCAATCTCGGCGGCGCGGCCATGGGTCTCTCGGTGGAGGAGGAGATGGAGGCGTTCCGGGCCATCGTCGACGTCGTCACGGCGAAGCTCAAGGGAGAGCCCTTGGTGAACGGTGCCTGAACACTCCCAACTCTCAGTGACGATTTTCTGGCGCAAGGGGTGCTGGTCTATAGACTTGTGTCACACAGTTCATTTCCGCCCGTGTCTACCGCATTTGTAGATCGTCACTTGCGATCTTTGAAGGGAGCGGGAGCGGGAGCGAAAGGGGCGAGGCCTCGCTGCTTGCAACTTCCTGAAGCGGATGGGTGACAGTCACACAGGGCTTAGGGAGTGAACATGCGGCGTGCCGGGCTCACGAGGGGGCCCCGATGCCTGGACGCGGCGGACCGAGGGATGAACGCCAACTTGTGGCTTCGGGCCGTTCGGCTGCAAGTGTGGAGTTGCCGGGCTGAGTCTGCAAGAAGGAGGGAGAGGCACATCATCACGAACCGGCGAGAAGTCTGTACGGCGCGACGGATGTTATGGAGACAACAGCTATACCCAACGTCATAGACAACAAGGATCATCATCTCCAATTCTACGAGGTTGCGCTCGAGGTTGCTATGACAGCGTGCGCAAATAATGCAAATGACCCGGATGGAAAGTTCGGCAGGCGACATCTCGGACCATGGCACCCGGCGTTTTCGAAGTTTGTGTTCTTGTTCTAATCCCATGTCACTGATTCTCGTTGTCGACGTTTTGACTTCCTTCTGGAATCTCTGGAAGGTGCTTGCCGCCCGAGTCTAGAACGTGGCTAAGACGCGCCCGAGCAATCTGAGCTTTTGTCGTCCGTTGATTTCGGGCACATGGTTGTTTATTAAGATTGTTTTGTCTTGTTTCGTGGTAGAAGTTCGGCTCATATTTTTTTTTTCTTTTTCTTGTGGAAGAACACCTCTAAAGAGTTGAGGTGCGGATGCGCTCTGACGGGGGTCACAGGATCTGTACGTAATACCTTGAACCTGGGAACCTCGAGCTGAAGAGCGGCAAGCTTCGTTGAGTCGGCAGCAAATCGGTGGTGATGACTCGCAAAGGCAACAAGTCTGGGAACCTGTGCGGCCTGGCATTCTCCTTTTCACAACTCCCCCGTCAGACAGAGAGTTGACGACTTGCGATTATAAAGTCCACCTTCCAAAGGGGGGCGGATAGTGGGCGGAAACCCCCTTGCGGCGTCAGGTTGAACCCTCGGGGTTTGATCCTCGCCTCCTTTCCCCCGATTTGAGGATTCAACAGACCCAGAGTTGTCGAGGGGACAGTATTCGTTACGATTGGCAATTGGGAGGGAATCTTGTCACTTGCGGTGTGCACGAAAGAAAGGTTTCCTCTGTGCGACGTTTGTGGAGTCCCACCGCATTTTCTGGCAACGTAAAAAAAAAAAGAAAGAAAAAAAAAAAGATGCAGGCAAATGCCCGTACTCAAGGGGTTGACCGTTGCAGGGATCGGTCAACTTGTTTTCTATGTGTTCCATGCCCGTTGTCCAAGACTCTCTACCTTGCCGAAGATCATGTACTAGTTCAAAATACTCAACTCAATCCTATCTAAGGTACATCAAGGTAGATTGAGCTATAGGGGTACTTCATACTTACTATTTACTCTCGAGGTAAGTAGGGCCTGGCCAAATACCTGGAAGATCCAAGAAGCTTTCCTTCGAATTCCAGCGCACAGCAAGAGCAAGAGTGACCCACGTGCTGTCTGAGGTAAAAGTGAACGCTGGCAGGAACGACAGACTTTATCGACATGGCGTGGTGGGGGAGAAAGAGCCTGCCCCATCTGGTCAACGCAGGAGGAACGAGGGGTAGAAAGGAGCACGGGCCATAAGGACTGCAACTCCGTAAAGTACCTAGGGGAAGTATCCAAATGTCCACAAGTCCCATCATCCATGAGGTGAGCTCAGGATTTTTTTTCTCCTCATGGTGGGCAGCAGTGCAGCTGTGGAAGGACCTGGACTGGACGGACTGTGAGACCGACACATATCGGCGGAAGGATCGACCAGCAGGACCACCTTTTACACCTTCCCTCTGCCGTTTGCTACCGTCTTGATTCTCCCGTCTGCCACCGTATTGTTTCCCGGTTTCTAACTGTCTGCCAGTTTCGACTTCTTCCATCCATCCCATCGGATTTCTCCTGATTCCGTCCTTAGAATCGCCCCTGCCTCTCCAAACACCAACCCCATTCACATGCCCACTCGACGAGTTGTGAACTTCAATCTCACAGCCTGTTTTCTCAGCATCAAGTGGTGGATAAAGTACATGCACCCCCATAGCTGTCTAGATGCCGGGGGCAACGAGGAAAAGCTTGTGATTAGCAAGGAGAGGACAGACAGTCGATATGCATGTGTTCTTTTACACGACACTGATACACAAATGACAGCACAACACATTAAACTTTGGTATTTTCATTGCCACGACTGTTGGGACGGGAAGACCTCAGATACCTTAGAGAAGACGGTACGGACTGGCTGAAATTAGTACTTCCCGCGCCTCTCACTCGCACATGTGCATCTGAGGTGCCTCTGCCTCTTCCCCCTCTTGACCACCTTCCTTGCTTGCCTCACCTGCTCAGGTCATTCAAACGGAGAACAGACCCCTCAAACTGTCCATCTCTCTCCCACAGAAAGCAGCCATCTGGGGGCCAAGACACCTAGGTACCTTTACCTGCCTCTGCGTCAAGGTAACATACCACTGAGCTGCCCGTGAAGTGAAAGGTGCAGTGCGGCGTGCCCTCGCTACGGTCTACTTGACCTTACTGCGTACCGTACTGGATGGGCCCAGATGCGCTACGACGGACCACTAGCGCTGTGACTCTGTACTTTGGACCGGGGACCTTTAACTGACCCCACCTCTGCCCGAGGTACCTTCTCTCCAGTCGCAACTGCTCTTCTCTGCCCGCTTGAAATACCACGTCCAAGGTACCATACCGTTAGGAGGCGGTCTCGTCCAGAGGTACTCCGTACCTTACCTATTACCCGCTACTCCGCCGCACCATAGTTATCGCGAAAAAAAAGCTGACAGGCCGACCCCACCATTTCACCAGTCAGTGTGTTGCCAGTCGCCAATGTCAACGCCCACTGCCCTTACTACCGACCGTGGCCCTGGCCTAACAACTTCAACGACTGCCCCTCTCTACCTTACCCTCCCGCCGTGCTCGACAACCACCCGACCGACCGACCTCACATCATCGCTCCGTCGCTCGAATCCTCCCCCGATTCTCGACCACCTGACAAGTCGCCAACCTCTATTTTTTTCGTTCAACTCTTCTTTTTCCAAATTATCCCCAGATAGGCGCCAGTCATGGCCTGGCAGCCGGCCCCAGAGTCCTTGAGCCAGCTGGCTGCTTGCCTCAAGGACTCGCTCAGCGGATTCGACAAGAATGCGCAGAAGCAGGCAGAGATCGTAAGTTGCCCACCATTCGTCCCGTTTGCCCCTTGCGACACTTACTAACTGCCATTGATGCGCAGATGCTCACGCAGGCCAAGGCCTCTCCCGACTTCAACAACTATCTCGCATACCTTTTCTCCAGCGCCGATCCGCCCCAGGGTGTACAATGCTCCGCCCAAGACTTCCACCTCGTGCGCTCTGCCGCTGCCATCATGCTGAAGAACAATGTGCGCACCAACTACAAGCAGATTCCCGAGAGCAGCTTGGCCCTCATCAAGATGGCTATTCCCCTCGGTATCCAGGACAAGAACTCCCAGGTCCGCAACTACGCCGGCAACATCGCGACCGAGATCATCAGGAGAGGCGGTATCTTGAGCTGGCCTGAATTGCTTCCCCAGCTTCTCAGTCTCATCTCGAACGAGAACGGTCAGATTTCCAACGAGGGTCAGGAGGGCGCAATGTCCGCCATGGCCAAGATTTGCGAGGACAACGTCAAGGTTCTGGAGCGTGAGCACAACGGCCAACGCCCCCTGAACTTTTTGCTCCCCAAGTTTATCGAGGCCACTAAGAGCGAGCTGCCCAAGGTCCGCGCAAAGGCCCTGACTGCCATCAATGTCTTCACCCCGCGCAAGTCTCAGGCGATGCTCAACAACATTGACAGCCTGCTGAACCACCTCTTTACCCTGGCTGGCGACCAGCACCCCGATGTGCGCCGCCAGGTGTGCCACGCCTTCGTCCAGCTGGTCGAGACCCGCCCCGACAAGCTGCAGCCCCACATTGCTGGCCTTGTCGACTACATCATCACCCAGCAGAAGAGTGATGACGAAGATCTGGCATGCGAGGCCGCCGAGTTCTGGCTGGCCGTGGGCGAGCATGAGGACCTCTGGCGCTCCCTGACGCCCTACCTCGACAAGATCATCCCCGTATTGCTGGAGGGTATGGTCTACAGTGGGGAGGACATTGCCCTTCTCGGCGGTGCATCAGACGATGAGGAAGAAGAAGACCGCGAGGAGGACATCAAGCCGCAATTCGCCAAGAAGTCGGCGGCCAGGGGTAAGGGTGGCGAGGCCTCAGCCGATACCGCCCAGAACGGAAATGCCTACGAGAAGCTGGCTAGCATGGATGACGATCTGGAGGAGGGCGAGATTGACGACCTTGACGATGGCGACGAGAACCCCGACGAACGTTGGACTATCCGCAAGTGCTCCGCCGCTGCTCTCGACGTCTTTGCGCGTGACTTTTCCGACCCTGTCTTCACTGCGATCCTGCCCTACCTGACGAGCAACCTCAAGCATGAGGAATGGCAGTACAGAGAGGCCGCTGTCCTGGCGCTCGGCGCAGTCGCCGAGGGAACCATCAACGCCGTTACCCCCCACCTGCCGGAGCTCGTACCCTACCTCCTCTCACTCCTCGGAGACAACGAGCCCATCGTCAGGCAAATTACCTGCTGGACGCTCGGCCGCTACTCACAGTGGGCTGCGAACCTCGATCAGAACCAAAAGGTCACCTACTTTGAGCCCATGATGGAAGGCATTCTCCGCAAGATGCTCGACAAGAACAAGAAGGTCCAGGAAGCTGCGGCGTCCGCTTTCGCCAACCTTGAAGAGAAGTCCGGAAAGGTTCTCGAGCCCTACTGCATTCCTATTCTGCAGCAGTTCGTCCAGTGTTTTGCCCGGTACAAGGACAGAAACATGTATATCTTGTACGACTGCGTCCAAACCTTGGCGGAGAACATTGGTCCCGTTATTGCTCAGCCGAACGCTATGGGCCTCCTGATGCCTGCCTTGATTGAACGCTACCAAAAGGTCAGCGACGACTCGCGCGAGCTCTTCCCTCTGCTAGAGTGCCTCTCTTACGTTGCCATGGCGCTGGGCTCAGCCTTCACCCCTTATGCGCAGCCCATCTTCGTAAGATGCGTCAACATTATCCACACAAACCTCGAGCAAAGTCTGCAGGCCACCAACAACCCAACGCTCGACTCCCCAGACAAGGACTTCCTCGTCACGAGTCTCGACCTATTGAGTGCTATCATCCAGTCTCTTGATGAGGACAAGAAGCAGGAGCTGGTCAGGGGCTCAGAGGGAACGTATTTCGAGCTTCTCGGCTTCTGTCTCGAGGATCCCCAGGACGATGTCCGGCAATCAGCTTACGCCCTGCTGGGAGACTGCGCGAAATACGTTTTCCCCCAGCTTGAGAAGCACCTGAACTCTATTTTCCCCATCTTGCTGAAGCAGCTGGATCTCGACAACATTCTCGACGAGGAGATTGACAGTGGCTTCAGCGTTGTCAACAATGCATGCTGGTCCGCTGGCGAGCTCGTCATGGTCAACAGCAAGGCAATCTCTCCTTTTGTCCCCGAACTCCTGCAGCGCTTGGTCGAGATCATTTCGAACCCTGGTGTACAAAATGCCGTCAATGAGAACGCAGCTATTGCTCTCGGCCGCCTTGGTCTTCACAATTCTGAAGCCCTCGCCCCTCTACTGCCAACCTTTGCCGAGGACTTCCTCTCAGCTATGGAGCACGTCGAGTTCCTGGAAGAGAAGGCCACTGCCTTCAAAGGCTTTACCCTGGTCGTTGGACAGAACCCCCAAGCTATGGAGAAGGCGCTTCCCCAGCTCTTCGTTGCCATTGCAAGGTACAAGGACATTAATTTGAGGAACCCAATTAAGGCCGAACTGCACGAGCACTTCCAGAAGGTCAGCATCAACATCCATCCCTCGCGCAGCGATATCTACTGACATAGCCTAGGTCATAAACATGTACCGGGAAATGATTCCTCAGTTCAACGACTTTGTGAACCAAATGCGGCCCGAGGATCAGGGTAAACTCCGCCAATACTACTCTGCATGATTAGGGCATGTGGACGCTTGAACGTTTGCGTATGAAGACGACGTTGAACACGAAGAAAAAGGGCCCAGTTTTGAGCAATCTTTCATGATATGACTTGGGGAGGAAAATACCACCGAGGCGTCCTTTACAAATGAGTAATGACGATGCTTTTTGGGAGAAAGAGCAGAGCAGAGAAGAGAGGAAGACACATATCAAGGAAGCAAAAACGGCTTGTAATTGGGTCGCAAGAGAAGATCGAGTCGAAAGAAAGAATCCGACAGAGTTGCGACGTGAAACAAACACACCTGGCAATCAGCTTTTCTCTGCGACACAAGTGATCGGGGGGCAGCTGAGACGGATCGTTTTTCTTTTTTCTTTTTCACACAGCATACCGACGGAGCCAGCATCATGTGACGGGGTGTTTAGGGGCAGAGCAGCTTGGAGATGAGACGCTCTTCTTTTTTTTTTTCTTGGTACACGAGCTATTTGCTTTGTGGCTCGTGGTGGAAGGGTCAAAGTAATGGGAAACATTCGGTGACTGGGCGCCTTTCAATCAAGCGCCTGGGAGCCGGACAAACTTCAAAGCTTGCTGGGGACCATTGTGTTTCCAAGGCAATATTTGGAGTGAACCAACACTCAGAGAGAAGGTTGGAGGTTGAACGCCACACAACCCGTGCGCAACAGAACAAAACACACGGCTGCCGGTATTGAAATGGGAAGCGAAGGCGTCATGATGCATGCAAAAGACACACCAAAATGGGGCTTTAACCGTCGTAGATAGGTAGATAGGGTAGATAGCTTTAGCATAGGGTTTCTTACAACGCCAGCTGTCCCCGAGTGGGCGCCGCGCGATATGGAGTTTTGGTATCTTCAGGTATTGTGAGAGATGATGGTGATCTGTGTGGTATTGTTGATTATGTGTGAATGCTCTCAGCTACAAATGCAGGTGCGTTGATGACCGGGGGCGCGGGCTGACTGTTGAAGATGTGTATTGCTGTATGCTTCGGCCTTATGAGGGACGCGCAGAAGTCGACCTTGCTTCGATAGGGGTTCGGTGTTGATGAGAGCTTGAGTATTACTATGGGACTTCAAGTATGCGATCCATAGGCTGATCCCAGTTTTGAGGGGGAGGGGGGGCTGAAAGGCGTATATAACAGCAGTCTGGGATCGTTGCGACTTCATCTAGCTGACCAGATAGTTTCGGAGTGCCCATCGCGGGGGCGCCGCCAAGTTGTAGGCGACGAAGGAGGATATCTGATTGAAGACTGACATGATCGGTGGGAGTGTCTAGCTGGATCCGATGACTGAATGGACGGTTAGTATCGCAGTCCGTAGGACCCCCGGTTCGATGGTGCTGGTTGCTTGGGTATTCCTTCGTGATTACCCCCGGGCCGGCAATCGGTACGGGGAGAGTGAGATTCAAAGATAGACGTCTGAAGCTTGATGAAGAGGAAGTCATCTGCATCCCCCGGCCGGCCATCAAAGAGCACGTCAGTCTCCGCGAATTCCCCTTTGCTACCAAATCAGGCGATGTGCGAACTCAAACGAACTCTTTCCTGAAGATACGATCGAGCTTTTTAAGGCCGATCATGAGGAAGAGGGTTCAGCAAAGGGTGTATGACATATGTTGAGATGGTCGCGAAAAGGAGAACGACGAGATTCTCACCTTTGAAGACAGAAAGACAAGATCCCCTATTCCCACGGCGCACTCTCGCCAGTAAACCCATGCAACAATTCGAAGTACTGTCGTTGGGTTCCATTCTGCTAAGCCTGGATCCGTTTATGGCGGAGATGTTGGGTCACGAAGCCCTCATATTTCATCGACATTTCGTCTCCAAAAGCCATGCAGACCGAGTTCAATAAGTAAGACCTCAGTATTCATGATCGCTACCTGGGTAAAGTATATTGGAAGCGAATACGTAGGCAGTGACTACTAGCAGTGCCATGAGCTATAACTCCTGTTTTGTCGGAGGATAAGTATTAAAATGGCCAGAGTTTCTGATAGTGAGGACAGCTCGCTCGTCGGCATCAAGCAGCTGCGAAGAAGACCCAGCTGGCGCATGGCTAATACACACGATAATGCGATGGACTTGAGAGAATCATGTCCGCCTTCACTCTCTATCTCTACATATAGTTGACCTATCATGCTAGGAATCATTTTTCGTCTGGTTCAGTATGTCAACTGCAAGACCGTAGCATACGTGCTCAACGCAGCTGCCCCGTTTCCATTCACAGGCTTGAGATTGAGAAGGCCCAGTAAACGAAAAGAGCGAGAGAAGCATTGTTGACGTTTGGCAGGCCACAGTGACAAACTCAGCACATTTGAGGTATGGAGGTCTATGAGTCTGTTCGAAGTCATCTTCACAGGTGGTAAACCAGCGGACTCTATCAGGGGCCTAGATCGCAATCACAACTCCAAGGACAAGTCAACTCAGCATATGGATACGCGAAAATAATGACTGATCAGCAAACCCCTGAGGCCATGCCCTTTCCTCATTTAACAGAACCCCTATCTCGAGGAGCGTCACCAGGAGCTAATGAATAGTAACATCCACTCCGAGTGATAGGCTTATCAAAGTCTTGGAGCTTCATTGATCATTCGCTTCTTGTTCAAGTGAAAATCGCCTCCTCCCAGAAGTATGCCCAGCCAGACCCAAGCTTCTAGTCAAATGTAGACGGCCCTATCGGATCGAAGACAACCGGGCACGAAGAGGCCATCGCCCGACGAGGTCTGTAGGGGTACCCCACTCTCACGACTATGGAGTACCGCCCGGAGAAAACCTGCCTAACCGGTCGATCCATCTGCTCATTTCCTAGAGGAAACACGTAGAACGGTTAGTGGACTCCAAGGAGTCGAGGTGAAAAGGACAGCAACCGAAGAGCTTACGATAAAATAGACCAGCAATCTCAGAAAGACGAGATACTTCCAAGATTGAAGACGTTTAATGGCCGAGTCTTAGCCATATCGGTGACTCTCTGCTACCTGGCATGCATGGTTCTCCAGCCTAGCCAGCCAATACATCAAAAATGACCATCCTAACCCCCTTCTATACGGCCGTTGCATGTCTAGCATCATCACCGCCGTTATCATCATGCAGTAATCTCCAGCCTCGTATCTTCCTCTCCTCCATTCATGATCCACATCCCTCATCAACCCGCCGTGCCGTCAAACCCCGATGAACTGACAGGGAAGCAAAACCGCATCTAGTCCCCCACCAGCTGGGCCTCGCCTCGCCTCGCCTCGCTTCGCCTTACTTTGTCAGGTCACTTCTTGGCCGATCATATGCAATTCTCCGCCTCTTACCAACTAAACTAAACAAGCAGCCAGTCAAACCAGCAAAGCTAGCCATTCATATCCCGTACATACAATACATAGTACAAAAAGAAACCCGGAACGTCTAACGTCCAACCTTGTCTCCCCAACCATCCTCAAACCGTCCAGTCTCCCCCCCCCCCCATATCGAGACAAAGTCAGAAGGAATAAGCAACGAGGCAATCACGAAAGCACGCAAAGAGCTACAGACGGGAGACAATCTCACGGACATGGGAATCTATAACCCAGACGACGATCACCCCCCTCTCCTACCCAAAGAAGCTCGCACCCTGGTTTCCTCCCTGCAGTCCTGCGGGTTAGATCATGGATGAGCAACCAACCCTCCAAAAGAGAATGCATGGCAAGCGTCGGAATACGGATACACTTTTCGCATTCGACTTCCTAAACCAGACAAGAAAAAGTACAGGAATAGGATAGAGACGCAAGAATTGCAGATAGGCAATTACAGATAACATTTCGGTTCCGACAGCGTAGGAAAAAAATCAAGAAAAGAAAAGCACCAGCTGCAGCTGCAGCAAAAGCACGCAAAGTAACAACGCTACCGCATGGTAAACTTCAACGCCAACGAAACGCTAGACCTCGTCAACACGAAAAGCAAATATCCTGCTCCCCCCCCCTGATCATTCGCGCATTCGCCTCCCCCCCCCCCCCCCCCCGCGTCGTCGGCCGTAACATATCATAATTTCAACTAGATCGATCCGGCACAGTTCCCAAACATTTCAAACATACCTACGAGAGGCACGCACCCCCCCTCCCCCCACCCTGTCGGACTTCTTCTGGCCTGCTTCGTGGGAAAAAAAAAAACAGGGAAATGAAAACCAGTCGCAACAGACTACTCACTCCCAGCTACCTGGATCTTACCTCGATCCAGCTAGTGACATGTCATAAACCCAATAGTTGGTTAAAGGCAGGGAGAGAGAGGCAAAGAGGCCAAGTGAGAGCTTGTATCACAGTGTAGAAAGGAGGCCAAAGTAATGCGCGTCCTCAAACTGGTTTGTATATTTCTTCCACGCACCGAAACAGGCCCAATTCCCCCCTCGCTCAGTGAAGAGGGGGGCTGCGGCAGCAAGACCCCAAGCGCAAGTGCTGCAAAGCTAAAGCTAACCCCCTTGTGAAAAGCTCATTACAAAAAATCCCGACGCTTCAAATATCATCTCCTTTTTCTCTCCAATGGGAGAAGGGAGTACAAAACTCATTAAATCCAAAACTCTTTTGTCCTCAGTTTGCAGCAAAAAAGAAGTCCGTCGAGAGGCAAGCCTTCGTCGCGGTACATCAAATAAAAATCAAAAAGATCATATCAGCACAAACGTGTAAACTCCGCCCAATGCAGTTTGGAGGTTCTCGAGCCCATCCATCCAAGTATTTCCCTTGTGTTGTTGTGTTGTTGAACTCCTTTGTAACGCCGTGTGTGGGTTGTGTTGGTGGTGTGTTTTGCATCAAACACGAAAACAAATCGCTATGCAAGTTTGGATTGTAGAGTGCCAATGTAATCCGTAAGGAGTGTGTGTGTGTGTGTGTGAATCTTTTTTTTCTTTTTCTTTCCCGTCTCTCTATAATTCGAGATGCTTTTTCTTCTGTTGTCGTCAAGTCATAAAAAGGAGTGTGATGCACTGGGTATCATCCGATATGCCGGTGAGAGTAGGGAACGTCTATGGTTGTTTGTGGTGGATCGGGGGTATCATCTTCGATAATTAAGGAAGGAGTGTCGTCGTAGATTTAATGGTGAGGCAGTTGATCGCCGTTGAGGTCGTATGTAGTTGGTGATAATAAAAAGGATAGTCGTGGCAATGCGGCGGCGGCTGGCGCCCCCGGATCAACCGGTTGATCTCTCGAAAGGAGTGTGTAGTGTACATTGGCGTAATTGTGTCGATGCAGCAGGTATTATTAAAGGGTGTTTCGAAATCAAAGGGGGTCCCAAACGATGGTGATGAGAAAGAACTTGAAGGTGGTGGAGATATGGAAACAGGGAGCAGGCAGAGAAAAGCCTATGTCTCGCGCTCCTTGCCCTTCTCGCTGTTGAACTGGAAGGTCGGTGTCGATGGCACGCGCTGTTGGTTGCGTGGTGGGAAAGGTGCGCTGACCGACATGGGAGAGTCGCCCGTGACGGAGACGGAGGAGGATGGTGTGTGCCGGTGACGTGGGAGAGGCATGCCGCGAGGAACTGGTGACTCGGGAAGGGGGAGCATGCCGAAGAGTTCGGGGTGGAGGAACGGGGATGGGGGCAACGTGTTGAGCGAAGATGAAGCCAGGACGTTGGAATCCTCCGGTGGCGGGTAGGTAGGGGTGGTGGGCATCCTGAGCGGCGGTCAATCCGGCATTCTTTCCAAGCGACAATTGTATTTGAGCCGTAGTGGTTATCGAGGGTGCCATGGAGGGGAGGGCAGGGCCTTTCTAGATCCACACGGGCTGCTGGGTGGTGGGAGAGACGAACCCGACGCCAAAGTTGTGGGAACCGCCGACGATGGGGGTAGGCACGCCGCTCATGTCATAGCTCTCGTACGAGCCGTACTCCTCGTTGTCGCTGTACGCAACGGAGCCCTCAAATGTCGAAGATGCCGGGCTGTAGCCGCCGTAGTTGGGGCTGGGGATGTTGAGGTACTGCGAGTTGACGTACGGGGACGACAACACCAGGGGGGAGACGTTGCTGGGTGGCGCTGACTCGGCATTGAGCATCTGCAGGGACTCGGCACTGTAGCTGAAGGCAGGGTTGTGGCCATATGGCAGATACGAGTCGCTGACGGGAGGCAGGGGAACCGGCTCGTTCATGTAGAAGTTGGGAGGGTTGAACTGCGGGAACGAGGGCGTTCTCGCGGGCTGGATCCAACCCATCCTCGAGCGGAACTCGTTGACCGTATCAATGGGGAACTCCATGAGCGTCAGGGGAGTCTGCAGGTCGCCGTCGTGGTTGGCCGAGATGTTGATGGAAAGGAGGCGGCGGGCGATTTCCTCGACAGGGCCGATGGACAAGCTGCCAAAGTAGGCGGCGCCAATCTCAGTGAACAAACGCTCCATGATCAGGGCCACTGTGTAGTAGTAGGCAATGATGATGAGTGCGCTGGGCGACCCGCCCGTCTGCTTGAGGTACATGACCGGCAGCCAGAAGAGCCACGTCCGCAGGGGACGAAGGCGCTCAAACTGCTGGGAGACGGACAACGCGGGGCTGACCTTGCGGGCGCCCTTGAGGAAGCTGATCAACTGCTGGATTGACTTGGTGTCCTCCTTATTGTGCTTGAGGTGGGCCTCGACCTTTTGGAGCTGGCTCAGGGTGCGGTTAAAGGCGTCAATGTCCTCCTTGCGTGGCTGGCTCGGCTTGTGATCCGGACTGGGAGAGGCGGGAGCGGTTGGAAATGTGCAGCTCTCGGCGATGAAGTCGCCAAATTGGGACTCGTGCTTCCAGGAGTCCATGGCCTCAATGACCTAGAGGGTACGGGTTAGCAGTTGCCCTCAAACCAGGCGGCTTCCTGTGTACAACATACCGATGAGGTTCCTTGCATGAGCTGGGTCCAGCTTCGCCTGCAATTTTTGCGTTAGCGCGTGTACTGCATAGCGGATGGTTGCTGCGAGTTGCCTACCAATCTGTGGCTTGCCACGACAGAACAAGAGAGGCTGCCAAGACGGCATCCGACGTCTCGCGGTTGAACATGCCAATAGCCTCCTGCAGACCCTTGAGGGCGACGCCGCGGTGCTCGTATGCCATGTTGCCCACCAGGGGGCAGTCGGTCAAAAACGCAATATGCGTGGCTGAGAAAGCCAAAAGCGCGTGCATGACATAGGCGTTTGTCGCTCCAATCTTGATGATGCTAGTCTGGGTCAGCATGGCTCGGAATCGAGTAGACCGTTTCTCACTTACGTGGGGATATGGCGTGTCCAGAGGGTGAAGCCGTTGGCATCAAAGGTAGACAACTCATTGCAGATGGATGCTACGTGGTAGATCAACCTGAGATCCTCAACAGACAAGTACTGGGGATTCGGTGCCGGGTAAATGCCGAGAGACAGGAACGGGAACTGTCCTGTCTGTTGCCACTGCGAGATTTCTGCCTCAATTTCGGGAGTCCACATGAGGTCGGGCTTGTCGGGCGTTGTTGACCTGTCCTCGGGCATGGGCATGTCATTGTAGGGGCAGCGAATCTTGTGCTTTGTGCAGTTGCGGCTGGCTGTGTTAGTTGGCGGTTCGACAACGAAGCATGAAGTACACACCATTGGGGAAAGTTCTCGTCGCATCTGATGTGACGGCGCTTGCAAGTCTCACAGCCCTTGCGGGACTTGGTGTGACTGCGGCGGGGAGGACCACCACCAGGACCGGCCATTGTAAGCTCGGGGGATGAACTAGACGAAAGAACTGTACGTGTCAGTGTCGAGCGGGAGACGAGGAGGCAGGCAAGACGCACATGGAAGTATACACGGACAGACGACCGTGTATGGATAGCGAGTGGTGGATCGTTACTGGGAAAGCAGCGTAAGGCTTAGTCCCAAGACTAGACTTTAATACTGCGGAAGAGTGTCGATGGACCGGGGCAAGCGATGCAAAGGAGCAAATGCGTCCTTGGATGTGTAAGCGACCGGCAGCAGGTTGGTCAGGCGCTTGGTGTGAGGCGATGACAGGAAAATTGGTAAAGAAAGCCGCTTTGCTCGATAATCGATTTGGCGGATTCCTCTTACGTCTCTTTCTGTCCTTGGTTCCTTTCTTTTCTCTTCTTCTTCTTTTCCCAGTTCCTGATACTAAATAGCGATCGTGGGTGGGCGGGTTCTGAGTTTCCCTAAGTTTCCTTTGTATATCTCAAGTCCTCTGTTTCCGAAAAAAGCGAGTGTGGTTGATCAGAAGACCGATATTCAGTGATGGAGCATTTGCTGGTTGTAAGCCGAGTTGTGGGATAGGCGGGGTTGTAAGCTAGCGAGTCCCGGGTGTTGTTGAGGCTGGAGACCAGGGTATTGGGCGATGGATGCTTCGAGGCTGCTGGGGGGTAGGACTGGGCGCGGTTTGGAGGGTTTGGATTTCCGTTCCTTTTTTGTGTGTGTTCTGCTTTGTTTCTCTTCCGATGATCTTGTTGGGAGAGAAATGATTGAAACAAGAGGGCGGGAGGAGGTTGGCTTCGAGGAGGGTTGGATTTGAGATTTTGGCGGAAAAAGAAAAACACAAGAACGCGAAAGCGAATGACAGGAGTCAACGAGGACTTCCTAAGAGTAGAGTTAGGAAAAAGCGAATGTGGTTGAGGACAGCGCGAGCAGCTCAACGAGGCTGATGAGGTTTGATGTTTGATGTAGGCTGAGAGGAGGGGAGACAGGAAAAGGCGGTGGTAGATGGGCCGGGGACAGATACAGTTAAATAATGGCACCTCACCTCTCACGTCCCCAAGAGGAGAGAGAGACAGTGGCCGCAGCAGGCACAGCACATACACACACACATGGACGTACACCACTCACACACAGGCTCAGTCTGGCTTTGGCTCAGGAAGAGGGCGGCACACACGGTTGAGAAGTGCCACACCAGGTCCGGCCTAATCGGGGCAAGGCATGACCACCGGGTGGGAATAACGGGGCATGACCTGTGAGCAAGGGCAGAGGAAAAGCAAAGAGAAAAACAGCTGTGCTGTGCAGGTTGCTGCAGCTGTGCTCCTCCGTCTGGCGAGGGTGGGTGTGTGTGTGTGTGTGTGTGTGGATGTGGATGAGATGTCCAGGTGCGCAGACCCCAGGAGTAGGTGCGGGTGCAAGGTGCAGGGCTATGAGAGGAGAGAGAGAATGTATGGGACAGGGACATGTGTGGACTGTGGAGGGGAGGGGCCGTCCGTGCTGGGATCGTTGCTGGGACTAAGCAGTGTGAAATCCGTACGTACCGGGTCATTAACTCTCTCTCAGCGATGTGCGAGATGTATCTATGTATGTGTGTGTAGGGTGGTGTGTGTGAGAGTGTATTCGTACACCATGTTGTTGCTCTCTCCAACTGCGAATGTCTTTCCAGAGTTGACAGAGAGACCGAGGGAGCGAGTGCCTCAGTAATGACAGATCCAGCAGGTTCTGGATCCGAGAAACAGGGTTTCCGCGGATTCTGACACAGTCGTCCGCGGCTGGGGTTAAGCCTGTTGGACAGAGAGGCTTGGAGTGTGTCGGTGAGGACTTGTGCGTCGCGGAGCTTATTCTTCTTCTTCCTTCTCTCTCCGTACCGTTGTCGTCCGTCCGTAGGGGGGCAGGAGTGAATCGCGATGCCCTGTTGAGATAGGTAGGAAGGGATGGGATGGGTTGGGATGAGATGGGACTCTAAGATGGGAAGGGGGATAAGAGCAGGGATCCTGGCTATGGTCAGCCAAAGAGGTGAGGTGAGGGATGGTAAGGATTGGCTGTGTGTCCGTACACAAGGTAACGCAGGCGTGTGTGCATGTACTTTAATGCATGGGGAGACTGGGGGTGAAGACGAGAGAATGAGAATGTTAAATGTGAAAGAATAGTTATTTCTCATCGAGGGTGGGACGACTACAAAAAGAGTCCGGCAAGGCGGAAGAAGATGAGTACGTACTGAACAAATGGGGGTGAAGATGAATGAGAGGAGCATACACAGTAGGAGAGATAATGGGTCGAAGTCGCCGCCGGCATGGATGAATCCCTAGGGTACTAACTAAGAGACTCCTTGTCATGTCTGATGAGCTTGATGTCAACGGCCATCATCATGTCTCGATGTTCGGGCGTGTATTGACACGGGACTCGAGCAGCTTGCCCCAGCATCCGGTAAGTCGTAGTCTGGGATTTCCTTAGGCGAGCAGACGCTCGGCGCTATTCCGCGTCTACCGTGTCTATCAACGTCGGTATCTGTCAAAGACGGCCGTAGTAGGGTCGTAGTGTCGAGTGTAAAGACATGACTACGCCCGAAACGTTAGTTTTGTGCTGTACTGGGCAATGTGCTGTTTGTCCATCGCACCGCCAATCTCCCCGTTCATCCGCCAAAAGTCGACCCAAAAAAGAGCCAAAATTAAAAATAACCCTGGGCCCCTCCTCCCGTGGGTGAGCCGGCTTCTTGGGCCCCAACCAAAAGGCGGCGGCGATTCTCACTGGCAAAAAAAAACTAAAAAACTAACGCAGAGCGAGGGAGAGAGACCGGGGGCCGGGGCGAAAGAAGCCACTCACTCGGGGCCGCCAGTGGGAGTGACCGAGAGGTGAAAACAAGCGGTGGGGTCAAGTCTGTCCAAGAGAAGACAGATGATTGACCGACCTGGCCGAGGGGCGGGTGAGTAAGTGAGCGTGAGCGAGAGAGAGAGAGACTGAGAGAAAGAAGGGGGGGTAGGTAACAGAAACTGAGTGAAAGAGAGAGTGTGTGAGTGTGTATGTTAGTGAGTGAGTGAGCGACTGACTGATTTTGGCCCTCACCTCACCCTCTCGAGACTTTCTCTCCCCACGCCCGCGTGCTGATGATGATTCTAGTCCATAATGGGGCTGAACAGCTGTGGGAATCGTCGTCTGCGGTACGCTCGCATCGTGTCCATGCCGAATTCCCACCTCCTTTCGCACCTCTCTCTCTCTCTCTCTCTCTCTCTCTCTCTCTCTCTCTCTCTCCCCAAGCAACCCGCACTCCCCCTCCATACCGAACCGACCACTGGGAGACAGCCCTTGAGTTTGCTGCGCCTCAAGCTGCTGCTTCCGCTTTGCTTCGCTTTTGCTTTCACGTCCCAAAGTTCGCCGACGGAAACATGCTCTCCAGCGCTAGCAGACAAGCCCGCACCATCTCCCCATCTGGCGACTTTCTAGCGCGTTCCTCTGCTATGCCCTTCCCAGTTAGCCATCCGCTGTGCTGTGTGGCTGGTTTCTCCTCGGGCACTGGCACAGGGCCCCGTTGCCTCTGTTACCTTCGCCTCCCTGGCGCCGTCGCAGGCTGCTGCTGTTGGTGATTCTGCCGCTGGTCTCACTCTCGCGGCTGCTTTCGCTGCTTGTCTCCTTCGGGGATGGCTTCGTTACCTTTGCTGTCCCTGCTACCGGCCCATCATCGCATCACTGCATCGCGCCGCTGATGCCATGCCATGCCATGCCATACTGTTCCATCACCGCTCCGTATAGCCTCTCTATTTTCGATGCTCGCTTGACTGGACCTCGCGACCACCGGCCGAGAAGCTGTATGAGCCTCAGAGGTCAGAGGTCAGAGAATAGGGGCAGGGGCCAATCTTGTCCCGATCCAGTCCAATGACACGCTGCGGGCGAGGTGTCGGCAGGGAGCTAGTCAACACGATGGAGGCGAAGCAATCGCCAGTCAGCGAGTACTGCATCGCTGCTTGTCTGTGCCAGCGTCTGTGCCGGTGACTCTTTGCGACGCTGCCGAGCCAGTCATGGGCGATATCCCCCAACCCAACTCAATTCATCCCATCCCATCTTTCGGTCTCTCATCCTCTTTACCCTCATGCTCATGCAAACATGCTCGTGCAACGCGCCCACTCAGCCGATGACAGAGCACCGCTCACCGTCCAGTCCCAGACAACCATTTGGTTCAGCTTCATGCGAGCTTGGCCCTGTGCCCTTGATTTTATTTCGTGACACCATTCAGCAAGAAATCTAGGCACTGTCAATGTTCGGGCAGAAGTCAAAGTGGCCCGTCAGACCGGAGCTCGGGCGGCAAGCAGTATCCGCTGCTTTTTTCGTCCATCCCAACTATAGACTCTGAGATGAAGACGAAAACAGAGGAGTCAAGGGGCAGGCAGACTCGGAGATCCAGTACAACATCTCCATAGCCAGCAGAAGCTTCATGTTTGGGTCTTGGGGATGGAAGCCTCTTCGCAGGCCCCATCCATACTGGGCCTCTTTGTCAAGCTGTCACCAAGGTCATCTCTTGGCTTGGTAGACCACCGTCGCCCAGCTGGCAGACTCAGGTGACTTAGGTAATAGCGTCGAGAACCGAATTGCAGGACCTATAGCATGAGAATAGCAGGCGGCGAGCGTAGACAAGTTGAGTTGAGCACCGCCCAGAGTAACAATCCATTGCCCTCGGCATTCGCCATTTGAGCTTGCAGGGTCTGCATCTGACTAGTCCTCTCCGGTGCTGAGAGGGTGCTCAGGGAGTCAAGACTCAAAAGTGATGTATTCGGTCAGAGCCCGACTAGGAGGCCAACATCGTCATGTGGACTCAACTTGCCTGCCTTCCTATGGCCCCGGGTGTGGTGACATGCAGTACCGTCCGTCGCCAGAACCCTACACAAAGGTCCCGTCACCTTGGCTCATGGCAGCATAGGTAGCATGGCTGCAGTGGAAGCGGTTGTCTCCGTGTGTGCGCCCACAGCGAGTGGCTCTCTCCATTCCCAACGACACCCGATGCCCATTTGTTGTACCTACCTACCGCCTGCCCTATGGCCCCAATCGAGTGGCCCTAGCACTGGGTCCAACAAATAGCCTCCGCGGGCATGGGTGTATTGCTGGCGGCGTGCCTGTGTCTGCATCGCCAATTTTCGTACAATTTTTCCCACCTCGCTCTTGCGTGGTCTTTCGATCGCCTGGGAACAGGAACTTCTGCGTTCCGAAGTTGCACACGCAATCGTCCCAAGTCAGATGACGAGTGCGTCTCTGCCACCATCGTCTCGACATCTCTGGAAGCTGACGTTGCCGCGGCGAGAACTGTCCAAGAAGCTGGAGAGTTCGACTCCCATCATGCCACAACCTTGGAGGATAAGAAGCTCGAACTCTCAGCTACGGCCCCGCCCTGGTCCTGGTCTGTCGAAGAGGAGTGTCCTTGTATCGTTTCCCATCCTGACCGGAAGAGGAAGGACCCTGTTCCCATCTCTACCTGTTCCCATCTCTAGTCTACTAGAACGACTGGCGAACGTTATGCGGTCATGGATCATGGGCATCCGTGCGTACTTCCCCCTTGGGCTCCCCATCACCCATGCGGACCTTGCCCCGTGGTATGCTATGCCGAAAGAAGCGCCAGCGCGATGCGGCGACGACGAGAATGAAGGTGCCCAGCTGGCGGACACCGTCCTGAAGAGAACAGCCAAGGAACATCAGGCAAGGTGAAAGCTCTCCTAGCCCAAGCTACAACTCTCCGCGACGCCAGAAGTGGTCTAGGACAGAATACCAGGTAGCATCAGCCAGAGAGACCTGACGGTCATTCAAGACATGGTTTCAAGCCTGTGCCGTCGCGTCCGAGCTTTCGAACCACAGCACTCACACAAGTTCCCTACCAGGACCTGGGTCGAGGCCGTGGCAGGGGCTTGATGGGCAAACTCCAACTACATCCACTGTCCACTATGGTATGGATCTGCTGCTGCCGCTGCCAAAACAAACCATCAAAAGTGCTTGGTGGTTTGTGCTTTTCTGGTGAAGCAACGACACGGCGTCCAAACCATCTCGGTGCGACGTTTGGGGGCCTGTGTTCTGCCTTGTGTGTTATTTCTCCGACTCGCGTGTCCATCGATCCCTTGAGCTTGTCCCCTGTCTATGGCCAGAGTCCCTGCCGAGTCTGAGAAACAGTCCATGATCCCATTCTCGTCTCTGGAGGCTGACATTGTGCCCCTCGGCTGTGTCCCGATACACTTCAGACGACTGCCGGAGCCAACCGGATGTCAAATCATGAAGGCGAATCGAGCAGATCTTGGGACTAAGGTTTGAGGTTGTTGCTGTTATGTCATATCTGCTGGACCTCTCCGTCCGGAGCACTACGGCCAAGGGCTTGGAGAGGAGCGTGAAAGAGTTTTTGAAATGGAGGTCCGAGAAGAAAAGAAAAGTACCACGATCGTTTCCCCGCTCTACTTCGGCGTCCAGATTCGCCTCGGTGGGTTCGCTAGCGTAGCTTGCCTTGATGCTTGGTATCCGTTCCGTACTTCGTAGTGTAGGCGGGTGCATCGCGCGCAGCGAGTCAGAGTGAGAGAGGACGGTGGAGAAGACTAATTCAAAGACAAAAAAACGTTAATTCGATCCCCCCTACCCAGCAAGAACAAGACGCGATGCTTTGGAGCTCTGTCTCAAATAGAATGAATCTCCTTGGGGGATCTCTGTCTCCCGAGGTCTCGTCGCATTTCCTCCGAAGCCTTCTCAACCTGCCCCCATCAATGTCTGCTCCGCCGCGCTGGGGTTGAGCGCGGGTCGCTTCTATCCAGGGTCTCCATCTCTGCTCTTGTCTCTTGTCGTTGTTTGAACATGCCTTTACCAATCTGCAAGGGGCTGGGAGATCGGAGTTGAAGGGCGTCTTTCTGGTTCTGGTTGGCTGAAACAGCAGTTTCTCGTGTCCATTTTTGGCGTGCGCTGCTAGGGTATTTGACCCATGCTCTGGTTTTCCAGCCCTGGAATGAGAAACGTGAATGGGGGCGCTCGTCATAAACAGCTTTCCCAAATTGTCAACGAGATCTCAGATAGTCATCGCAAACCACGAGGCACCTGGTGTCACCGCTTAGCGCAGCCAGCAACGAATCGTCAACCTGTCTGTCTGTGCCGGCCCTCGGGGGTGTGACGCTCATGTGGTGGCGGTGGCTGGTCTCAACGTCGTCCAGCAAGTCAGCTTTCACACAGGCCGACGAGTGCGCGCGCGCGCGTCAAGGGTCGCTCGTCTCTGGCCGGGCCCGCGTGAGGTCCGCTTCTTTGTGCCTGACCGCCCCGTGTGGCTCTCCTGTCAACCCTGTCAAACTGTCAGGGATGTCCTTTCATGACACAGGACACGCCAGGACCAGCACACCAAACATTGATATGGAGTTTGTCATTTGTTGGCCAGCAGCGGTGTGAAGCAGCAGCGAGATAATCTTCCGAAGAGACATCACGAGTGGGTTTGGCCTTGCTGGGCGGGATGTTGGAGTCTTGGAGATGGGGGCGCTCTCTCCTGGGGTCCAAGGAACCGAGGTAAATGAGAGGGAGGGAGCTTCCAGTTGTCGGAGGCAGGTCGGAGAGCGGCCGCCAGACGTGACCTCCCGACCGTCCGAAGTATCGATGCAGGAAATGCAGGAAATGCAGGAACGAGAAGCGCACGAGGCCTTAGAGGTCGGCGGTGCAGCAGAGTCGAAAGAAACCTGGTTCATTTTGACATCAACGTACGCTTCTCGGCCCGTCTGCGTAATTCGGTCCATACGGTGATGTGAGCGTCAGCGAGCCTCTGACAACATAAGCACCACATCATGGCACACTTTTTTTTTTTTTTTTTAACTCCCCGCCGACGACCGAAGTTACTGTGTGTCTCAGTCGATTGGCCGGCGAATAATGACCTGCGGCCTGAGGCTCTAATATGGTGTCCTCCTCCCAATATCCATGCAGAAGCATGGTTGAGGGCATCTGGATCTTGCCGTATTCGGCAAGGCGGGTTTCTATTCTTAAATAACCTTCTTTCATTGTTGTCTGCGAGATTTCGGTCAAATTCACACCGCGTGCGTTGGCTTTCGAGTGCTTTGGAGGGACTTCTCGGGTACCGGGGCATTTCAGCTCTCAGGGTCCTTTGGGAAACGGCATTTGCTGATCTGGAGCCACAGTATTCTTTTTTTTTCTCTCATCTGTCTTGTCCATATCCGGCAACGTCAGCAATGTCATGCGTGTGCGTCGTTGGCTGGGGCTGAGAGACGCAACGTTCCATAATACGCTGGCCGTCTGCCGATGATGCATAGCATTGGGACGGGCGGCACCTCAGCGATCTCACTTGTTAAGTCGCCGACAGGCAGCGATTTGGGGCACGCCGTTCGCTTCGTCTCTGGTAGACTCGTTGGTGATCGACATCCGCCGCCGCGTTTGATTTGGGCGCAAAGACGATCCCGCGCTCGGGACGTGTCAAAATCTCAACTAGAGAGGCCTCTAGGGAGACACGTTGGGTTCGAAATCGGCCCTGCAGATAGCTGATCTGACATGCCCCCACTGCCGCCGTCACGTCGAGATGGTGGGAAATTTCAGACAGCGCGCGGGCACGGCGCGGGCACAGCGCGGGCACAGCGCGGGCTGATCGCTGTGTGATGGTGAAAACATTGCGGCCGCCAGCTGCCATTGGCTCTTTGACCGACAGGGCAATGGGAAACCCTGTGCGCATCACCGACCCGCATATGTGAGTTGGACGTTGTGCGAGCCGCGACGGCCGAGCGCGGTGAGTAGACGCATGGGGTGTCCCGGAAGCCTCGAGGCTAGGGAAAGAGATCTGCCTCTCCAACACTGTTCGCGCCATGGCGCCCACAGAAAGTGGTGTTTTTTTCCCTCTCTCCCACACACGATGCTGCCCGCTATATTTCTGTGGCCTCTGAGAATCCACAAGCCCGGCAGCCCGGTGAGACCGTGAGGCTCCCTCGAGATCTGTGGATAGTCAGTCCAACTGCGAATTCGCCACGGAACTAGCGGAGTCTCGGGGCTAGCTTTCCTTCCACCCCGACCCGCCAAGTTTGTCAAGCGCTACTTTGCCAGGAGCCACATAGAGGATGCGTGCTGGTGGCAGAAGACGCTGCAAACCATACAAGGCTTGCCATCCATGGACTCGATGAACAGGAGGCGGTGAAAAGGACAAAATGCCGAGCTAGTGCCACAATGCAGAGTGCAGTTGCCGTCCGATCAGTGGGTTGGTCGGTGGACGCATACTGATCAGCCACAGACGCAAAGGTAGAGAGAGATGCAGCGATGGAGCGATGCAGAGAGGCAGAAACACAAGAGTTGGACGCATGCAAGCGATGCCAATCAGTAGAGTAGATGACGGTGATTTGTTGATATGGCGCAAGAAATCAATTATCCTGGGCCTTCATTCGACAATGGGCTTGGCCAGGGTCTCCAAGCTTTGCTCCGCGTCGAGAACTCTTCGGTGCGGAGAAGATGCGACTCTGCCATGGACTTTTGCTGATGAAGGTAGTTTATCCGCTGCGAGTCCGAGCCGGGGACAGGCATGGGTGACTGGGCGAGCATGACAGCCCTAGGCTCGGGGGGCTAAAACGGGCGGCCATGCTGCCAGATGTCAATCTATGGCGTCTCGTCGGCCGAGTGACTAGCAGATTTTCCTTTGCCCATGATTCTTCTTGCTGGCCGGGTCCTACATGTCCAGGGCCCGTTGCTGTCCACCAGGGGGGCTTGAAGACGAGGGTGATGATGACTGATCAGAGCATGGGACGTCGATTCGATGGGGGTTGGATTCTTGGAGAATCTGCAGGCCCGCCGCCCAAGGCTGGAGTGTAGACGAAAGCGTACGGGTAAACGGTACGTACTTGGTAGTCTGCATCGGCAGCGAGGCGAAGGATATCATATCATATGGATATGGGTAATTCGCTCAAACTGATCCGTCCGTCTCCGCCGTGGGTTCACCGTTCGTGGGCGACAGCGGTCATTCTCGTTAATTATCGTTAATTGCTGTTAAATTGTTGGCATTTCTGCTGGGCTTCTGGAAAATGCGCAGGGCCGTCCTTCCCCACCATGCCTTGGACGGCACACCGGGCACAATCGGCAGGGGAAGCGTCGGAGTTCCACCGCTTAGCGGAGCAGAGGAACGTCGAAGGGAGGCCAATGACTGGGGGGGGGGGGGGGCGTGCAAGCACCATGAATGGTCGATTCTGATACCAGATGGGGGTTAGCAAGGTGGGAAGGGGTGTATGTGAAGAAGCTTGGTGATTGTGATGGATTCATGGGCCAGACGTGGTTGGCTGGTTGTCGAAAGAGCTGAACATACCGTCTTGACTGTCACTGACGGGAAGTACAGTACGAATACAATGTAGCAGTCTACTATGTTTGTAGTCTGTATCCGCGGGGATACAGCGACAGAGTGAGCCTAACCGACGACAGACCTTGTCATGAAGGCGGATGATGTGCATGTTGACAGGATCATGTCCGACTGCGCGGTGCCAGACGAGCCACTCTGGTGCGGCATTGTGGATTTTGTCGCCTCAACATTTGTGATTTCCATGGAGAAGGTGAACAGAAGCGAGAGATTGTCGTCTCATGTCGTTCATCCGGTCGCTAGCGTGGGTTCGATTAGAGTAACGCGAGGCCGAGGAATGCAAAAGTTCATGACCCGAGGCATCCTAGATGATGGAGGGAGAGGAGCCTCAGGAGCAGGAGAAAGAGAGTATCGAGTGGTTAGACAGCCAAACCACAATCAGAGAAAGTTAGGTAAGAATTGCTTGGAACATGGCCCCATGATGACGTCTTTGCTCCTTCCTGGGCTGAACTTTTACACACCTCAGTACAATGCTTAGGTAGGTAGGTAGGTACTAAAATCGACAAGCACTTGGAGAATCCAGGGCTCTTGTTTACCGGTGGACGCTAGCAGCTAGTCATCGGGGGGGGGAAGACATACTAGGTAAGAAAAGGCACGATATCTGGCAACTGCTCGAGCTGTGTTGTCTCGATTGATCGTTGCGCCGAAGCCTTGGCGTTACCCGTCGCGCGGCGCGGCTTCCCGACTTTGTGAGGGGAATTCCAAGGTAACGTATCTTGGCTAGCACTAGCACACCAGCACACCAGGTTCATTGGCTCAATGGTTCATTCTCCTCTTTCAAGCTCAGGCAGGAACTGGGAAGGCATGTCGTCGCTTCTGCTTCTGCTTCCGCTCCTGCTTCCATAAACGATGCTAAGGTAAGCGCGGCCTAGGTATTCAAACTCCAGACAGAAGGTGCGAAGTATGAGCCAAGGTGCTTTACTCTTAGTATTTACCGATGAAAGGCAAGGGCATTGGAAGCAAGCAAGCACATGGGTCAAAGACTACAAGGTACCTTCCATGACTGAACAAGGTTAGTTCCGCCGTCCCCCCAGCGCAAAGAGCCGATTTGCCGAGCCCATCTTGCCCCGGTGGCTTCCAATTTTATTTTATTTCTCTACGGAGTATCCATCTCTCTTCTTCGAATTAAAGCTGTGGAAACCCCAAAAAGACTTTTTTGTGGTGCCAGCGCCGAGCGGTGGTCAAAGAGAGGGGAGGGGACCTTGAGAAAGGAACCTTCCATGCGTGCGGCCCTGCACATTGGAAAAAGAGAAGGAAGGGGAGAGAAAAACACAAGGGCAGGAAGCGGATGGCAGGTGACAGATGATTGGTCTTTCCCCCGATACCCCGGTCAGATGGCTGCCTTGCATTGGCTAAATTTAGAAACAACCAGGTTGCCTGATCGGGAAACGCTAGCCAGTAGTAGCCGGTCGGTAATGGAGCTGGGGGCAGGAACAGGTGAGTGTTGTGTGCACCTGCCACCTGCCTCTGCAGTGACCAGTCTGCATCAGTCTCACCACGAGCCTTGCCTACCTCGGAGTGGTGTCAACCGAAATCTGCGCTTTGCCTTCTCCTTCTAGCGCGCTTCAGTCCTCTTTTGACCTCCACTGTCCACAGTCACGCCCGACAGTCTCTCGCTCGCAGGACGGAGTACCTACACCAAGTGGTCGGTCAAACTGCAAGTCTACTTGCAACTCCAACCTAACATCCCGTCATTACAGGCTACCTTACAGCAACAACAACCTTGAATTGCTGCAAGCCCAACCGTACCCTCGCACCCTCGTCCGGGACATGGCAGGAAGAAGCGAGCAACGACGGCCCTAATGCCTCCTTCATCTGCCTCTTCCCTGGAACTTGAAATTTGGAACGAACGGATACACTAGCAATCTAGTACACTCTTATTGCGGTTACCTCACGGACAGTTTGTCTATCTATCTCTACCTTACCCGACTCCTGGGCCCGTCTCTCACAGGCTCGCACTCGAGAGTTCCCACACTTACCTACGGATACCCTACCTATACACACCGAGCGAGCATCACCGCCATAGACCTGACCTGACCTAGCCTTGTCCACACTACTCCGTACGGATACCAGCCCAGAGCTTCTTGCTATACTACATCATGCGGCACTACCTTGCCGGCCATGGCCCGTCGTTCATGGGTCTTGAGCCCGAAGTCCGACCTTTCTCGTGCCGTGCCCACCTCTCAGCTCTCTCCACCATCTATCTTAACAGACGCCTTTTTTATGAGCCAACGAAATCACCCCTTCGCTCTCGTCTACGAAGCAGAGCCCAAGTTCCAACCCCCGGCCGCCGTTGCCAAGCCCCGGTCCTGTGACAACCTCTGGGCTCGATCCTAGCAACCTCTTCGGAGCTCATCGCCGTCGAAACCCGCGTATTCGACCTTGGCTCCGCTCTCCGCGAGCCCGTGTCTCTTGCTCGACTCTCGCCGTGGGCCGCTAGTCCTCCCCGAGGCACAGTCACGCAATCCTGGTTCTTATGCCTGTTCCCCAGCCATATCTCGTTCTTGAGAACTTTCTCTTACTTGGGTGAACGCTGGCTACTTGCATGCCACTTGTATGCTGCAAGACCAAGACTAAGAAAGCCACTCCTAGACGATTCGTAGAGAATTCCCACCACTGACCCGTGACCAGGGCTCTGACAGTTCACAGCATGACAAGCGCTGCGAGCTAACAGTAACCAGTTGCTGGCCTCGTGGAACGAACCATGGCCGCCGGGACGGCTTGACCACCCTCTTGGCACCTAATTCGTCTTGGCTTTTGTTTCCCAAAACCTAACGTCTGGCGCCTCCATGGCCAACAATGATATGATCGAACCTGATCGACGCTGTCTGTACCTTTCTGACTCGGCCTGCGCTCATTATCGACACTTTACTCGGCACAGCTAGGTCAACACGCCGTCTGCTTTTCCGCTACCCACCGGCTCCAGGCACATGGATTACCGCAGAATAAGCGCACCCCGCGGCCGTCGAACGCCATTTATTTGCCTCGATCTGTGGCTGAACGCAACTTAGTCCCCAACGGGTCTGAGTTGGGTCCGCCCTGCCAGCCGTCAGTCACCCTGTTGCCTCCACGTGCTCGACAACACAACTTGGGCTTCTTTGTGCGCGTATCTGTTGGCTGCTTGGTCGTCCAGTTCGTTCCGTCCCCGGCTTCAGGGGGGGTTGCCCTTGTAATCGGTTCCATGATCTTCGACGTGCGCAAGGGGGGAAAGTTCATGATGCTCTGTCGAACGACATATCCATCTGCTGCACCTCAAGCATTTGTCACAGCATCCGCCATCCGTCAATCTCCCCCTCACTGGAGCCCCCCTTTTCCTGGCTTTCCCCCCCCCCCCCCCCCTCCCCCTTCCCTTTGGTCATTGCGTCCCAGCCGGGACGCCTCACCCGATCTCTCAACGGCTTCTTGCACCCAAGACTATAGATCATCAAGCAACGTTGTACAGTCTCTACTGTGCTGCAAAAGCCACAGCACGACCGGCCCAATACCGGTCGGTGTCTTCTTCAGCACATGCGCAGCTCCTGAGCGCAAGATGTCCACCGCTCCGTTAGTTTACCACCTTGCGGTGTACTCTGCACGCTAACATCCACAGCTGCAACTTTTGCATGCCCCGAGCCCGAGATTGGCGAGATCATCGCCCGCCACGATTGCGCTGCGTGGGTTTCCCGCTTCCTGGCAGTAAATGAGGTGTAGCGTGAGACGTTCATGCCCCGATCCTTGGGATGCAGTCCTGTGTCTCCGATAGAGTGCGGATCATCCCATCACCTCCCCTCTCTGGATAGGAAGCCGTGTGCTTCGGTGACATGTCGTTGATCAACAAAAAGATCGCGATCTACCAGCTTTCTACAGCTTGCTGTGACGCGTGGGAGTACCGTTGCCAGTCTGATTAATACTATGTCATTTGCGTGTGACTTGGCGGAGCCCCAATGATGGTTGTTTAGCAGTTGTCCTGCCAAGGTGTCATGTTAGTCCCTCCGAGGGCATTTCACAAAGATTCCCAACGACTATCTTCTCGGACAAGTGCCCAATGGTAGTCAAGCCCTATGCCCTGGCTCGGGAAATCTCTCAAGACCCTCATCAAGGGCTTGATACAGTTAAACTTCCGTCAAAAGGGTCCAACCGTTTGCCACCTCGGGTCTTCTGCCGTTCTCCAACCCACAAGCTAGTGTTTGATAGGCATACGGATCACCCGGTGAGAATCCGGAGTGGCGTGGAAGTCTGTTTTTTCCTCGATCCCGTTGTTGTTTAGGAGAAAGTGCACAGTGAGAGACGGCGAACCGACTCCAGATGATGATGCTTTAGAGTGATATGCAGGCAGACAGACCTCGCTCCCTAGCGTCGGGAAATGCCCCATGGACAGTTGGCCCGGGTTGATGGCAACCTTGTTAGTAGCCTCACGGGAATGTCCCCCCTCAAAAAGCGTCCAATCTATTTTCGAAATGGGGGTTGGCTGGTTGCCTGGTTGGTCACTGGCGGCGGTGGTGGTGGTGGATTTGCCTAGGTTGCCATTGCGGGATGGCATGACTTGGTCGTCATATCAAGAGCGTTTGGCGTACCAGAGCACACGCAACTAACGGATTCCTTTGAGGCTTGCTGCACCCAAACGTTTGACGCTGGGCTATGGTGTGGCGCGTTACTAACGCCCTGCTCTTGTCATCCGCACCACTCACGTCGACTGACACGCGCCACAAGGTTTCTGGAAAGTCTGAAAGTCTGCCAGACTATCGGACATGTAAACTTTGTTTTCTGAGACCGTGGTGGTGTGTGTGCCTTCTTGGTCCCAATCCCTCTCGCCAAATCGTCCCGATTGTCGTTGCGGTCGTCAACAGACACGGGGGGGGGGGGCGCATTTACACTTTGTCCGCGAGTCAGGTCCCTTCTCACCCGGAGTTCATTCCTTGGAGGCTTTGAGGCACTTTTTGGGCTTGTTGGTTTTATTTGATAGCTTTGTGTGGTACCGACACACTCGCAACTAGTCTAGGCAACCGGGAATCTGGTATCCGCGATGAGCCGGCATTACCCAGACCACGTCAAACTTTCGGAATATGTGAAAGTTGATGGAGTGTGTGTGTGTGTGTGTGTGTGTGTGTGTGTGTGAGAGGCCTTGGCTGGGATTCCCGAGACCGGCGCATCCCGTCCTACATCGATGGGCTCAGGGGAGGAGGCGGCAACGGCGATCAACCCAGCTGGCGGATGTTGAAAGCATCACGGACCTGGAGGATGGTGGTCGTCTGGTGCACCGTACTGCCCAAACAGCGCCCCTTTTTGCCCCCCTCCCAACTCTCTCTCGAGAACTTCGGATCAAGCTGAGAGAGGACGGGTTTCGACGGCGGCGGCATCCTTCCTCCTCCCGCGGATCTAGGCATCTACTTCGGCACTTACGGCACCGAAAGGAGGAGACCGTTGAAATCTGATGAAGTGTTTAGCGCAGAAATAGCCTCTCACTGTGAAAAAGGACGCATGGCGGCGTCAGTCACACTCACACACATCACTTCACTTCACTTGCTCACTCACGCTAGATTACACCATAGGGCCCCCCCATTCCCGAAACCGAATCGAACGCCAAACTCTATAAAATTAGCTTGCCTGGGCCAAGTGGTTTGTTGCTTCTCCGTCTCGATGGAGGTGGCGGGCGGCGGTAAAATGAGACGACGGCAAAAGGAAGCGAGTTAGACGCGAAGGCGCTGACAAGCTTCGGCCGAACAAGCCTTCGAAAAGCTCTGGTATGTGGACGGACGGAATTCCGCAGACGCCTGATGGGCTAGCTAGATTCATGATCACTCATCTCGATAGGAATGGGAAAACCGAACCAAGATGGCGATTCCTGGTACCGGGTATGACGGTAATTCAGAACCTCTTTGACGTTAGGGGAGAGAGAGATGATCGCTCGGGGGAAGGCGTCAAAGTCTAAAGAGAGCAGTGGTCAGTTAGTCACTTTCTCCCTCTCTCTCTCTCTCTCTCTCACTGGTTGTTGCTACTTTCAGTCAAGTTAGGAAAGAAAGCTCAGACCGTCTTGAAGGAATATTGGACCCTACTCAGCGCCCGCTCTCCCGCATCTTGGCAAGGCACGAGTGACGAGAGAGAGAGGGAACCAAAAATCAAACGGTTTGCGGGCGCGCCTTGTTTTGATGGGACGAGGTGAAGTCGGAAAGGCCCTCTGGAGGCTGGAGGTGGGAGCCGACGTCGAGCCTCAAAATGCCCCAAGGCCCAAGGCCACCCCCCCGGGGGGCGGATCATGGGTGGCCGATGGATGACCCGACAGGATGTTCACGGGTTGTTTCTGCGCCAGTCATTTTGGCATCTCCGCTAGACGCCGCCCTGCTGCTGGCAGTCTGGCACCCCTGGGCTTTTGTGGCTTTTTTCCCCCTTCTTCATCCGTTAGGGCGGGTATGGTGCACGCCGTACATTTGGGGGTAAAAGGGAAAGAAGGAAAAGAGGGCTGAATGGAAGAAACAGCCCGGTCGAAATTGAGATCTACGTGTGCGACGTTGGGCAGGCAATATGAATCGCCTCTTTTCTCCTTCTATTCTCGCGTTCCTTTGTTCGTGTTTACTTTTCGGCGCATGGGTAGGTACGGAGTAGTTGGTAGGTAAAGGTAGGGTGAATTATTCTTAGAAGTTGGGGCCCATTTTGGCCTGCCGCGCGTGGGGAAAGGAAACCTCAGGGCAACTCAGGCTCTAAAAAAGACCAAAAAAGTTCGAGTCGGACTCGTGCCGTCGGTCGTTTCGCTTGTTTCCGGCCCAGCTACCCCGTCTTGCGGGTTTTGCTTTCGGATAGGTTCCGAGTGGTTTCGCGCGCTCCCCTCCCCGCCTAGCTTGACCTCGGCATTGATAAAAGTGAAATTGTCCCAACTTTCCATCAATAGCTCAAATCCCCGATGGCACAATTGGCTAGCGCGTCAGACTGTTAATCTGGAGGTTGGTGGTTCGAGCCCACCTCGGGGAGTCTTCAGCGGTTAAATCCCGCCTTCGCATTGAGCACTTTCCTTTTGCAGTTCCAGATCTGGGCTGCCTCCTTCTTTTTGGCTGATCTTGCATGGCGAATGAAGAAATTGAGCCTCAGTCAGAGTTGATCGTTGTTATTTAGGCGATGTTGTCTGTTGTATCAACTTTGCGAACGAGGGGTTCAGATATTCGGGCATGTTGTACGGAGTACATGGGGGATGGTGCAAGATCTTCAATATCTGTAGACTTAACTTGGAAAGTAAATCATTCTCGGTATTCGACCGCTCCATCCATATGGCTGCTATCGCGATCGTAACTCTAGGCTTTTCAACCTAAAGTTGAGTTGAGTGAGTGGTGCAGCCGACCACCCATAGTAATAAGAACCGCCGTGATGATTTGCCGCCGTCGCGCAAGCATTGAGCTTCAAGTACCCCAAATCATCCTCATTTGCAGCGACGAGCAGGCATGTTCGTACCGACAAATCGGAAGCTGTCTCCAACTGATCGGTCGCTAAGTTCATGTCATGAGAATAATGTCACACTAGATAGACTTGGTTGGGGTAGGTTGCCTTTCCCACGTTGTCTGAACGGCATATTCTCTAGGTAACGGACACAGCATTTGGCCTCGAGGCCGGCAATACAGAGCTCTCGACGTTTGGTGATGATTATGAGTATTTCTTGTGAGTTAGAAGAGCAGTTCCACCTGTATCTTTCCAGGTGCCTTCTGGCGGTAACGGATGGCTTCGGCCGCACTTATAACGGTTATGTGCTGCAGTGGTGCATTACAATATGCTCAATGGCGAAGCGCGGCCTACTCAGTCGGCCGGCCCTACATGAGCTCCATTTGCGTTAAAGAGAACAAAGCGAAAGAAAAAGCCCTGATGCGGAACACCATTGCTAATGAGAGCTCGAAAAGTTACGGTTCGTACCAACTTATCTACTGCCAACTGCTCAGACCAACGACAGGAATCAACTCGCTCTGATCTGACTAGATCAAGGAGACCCAATGACAGGGATGCCGCTATTTCTCATCCATGAGTTGTTCTCCAGCGAAGGATCTGGAGACTAATAGTAACAGAAATATAGCACTCTTTCTTAATTTTCTGCGTCATCAGCCTTCATAGGTTTTCTTCCGTAAATGGACCAACTATAAACGTCAGTTAGCACCTGAGCTTCGAAGATAAGTAGCTGGGTATCGCTCACACGTTGAAGTAAGTGTGAATAGTCCTGTCCGACAAGTCCCTCCGAGCCTCCATGATGTGGACGAGTGCCTCTTCCCTCGTCCAGTTGTGTGCTCTCGTCAGAGGTGCCATCAGGAAACCTTCCCAAGAGAGCGACACATTCTCGTAACTCCACGAGCCAAGGTCCTTGTAGTGAGGGTCCTTAGGCCAGGTGTTCGTGGGCCACTTGTACTTGAGAATGTGGACGTCCTCAAAGCCGACCTCTTCCATAAAGTCCTTGAGACGTCTCGTGTCCTCAAACGGACGGCCAAAGATCTCGGCGGCCGATTCCCATAGGCGCACACTTTGCATGAGGGCCGAGTCGTCTTTGAGGGTGCCGTCGTCCGACAGGGGGGATGATGTTACCCTCGTTTGCCTCTAGATTACCCCCAGGATTCAAGTTGCTGTTTGGGATAAGGCGTCAGCGTAAACACTCCATGAAAGATGATGGGGAGACTCACTCGTAACACTGCTTGAAGAGCTTCTTCCAGTCAGAGATACTCCACGTCATCATCCGGCTATGGATGTAATCGAAACGCTCCGTAAAGATCTAAGGTTCTTCAACATCTTCGATTTCGAAGCGGACGTTGGGGGGGACACTTTTCTCCCTAACAGTCAGCCTTTGACGAACTTTCCCATGGACTCGTCACGTCGAGAACGGGGGGTGGGGGGAGGGACACACAATTCTGGCTGCGCGGCAGAAAGATCAACACCGAGAATCTAAGGCGCAAACGGATCAGTACGAAGTCGATACCAACGGCCATCGCATGCTCCATCTACTGACCTCGGCTTCGGGGTGTTCTTCGCCAAAGTCAATGGCCCAGATACCGCTGCCCGTCCCAATGTCTAGGACCCGCCCGACCTTGGCTTCCGGGTCGCTTAGGGGAGCGTTTCCCAGCCGACCTCGGAAGGTACGTATGAACAAGTTGTGTTGAACATCTGGTTGGCGCTTTGTCAGTTTCATATGTCCGTGGAGAAGAAATTGAAGTATACATACCAAGGCGGTCGTTTTCTCTTTCGTCATTTGGAATCCAGTATTCTAGGCTAGGTCAGATTACACAGCACAGTACGCCCTCGATATCGGCAGGAATGTGAACTCACTGCCGTCCTTGTACTTGTGATACGTTCTTCCATTCTCGGTTCTATAATCGAGGATCGAGCTGCTCAAACTTGTCGTCGAGGAAGCGATACTCTTTTCACTTGGTAAGATTTCGAAGACCCAGGGCTGGAAACAGGGCATCAATCAAACACCTGGTGGATGGAAGAATCGTCCATCTGTAAACTAGATGAAGAATCACGTCAGAACATCTGGACCAATCTCATATTTCGGTCGCATTACCTCCTCAGCTACCACGACAACCCCATGTTCGGTCTCAGGTTCCGGCTGGGTCTCAGGCACCGGCTGGGGCGACTGAGCGGTGGCCTCGGCAGCTGGGAAGCTGGCAGGTGCTTGGTCTTCGGTATTGCCGCCGGGACACATCGTGAGACTGGTTGCGCAGAGATGGTCCTATATATAGTATGGCGATGAGTACTGCGATGCAGTTGAGATAACCCAGCGCGACGACAAGTTTCGACATTTTATCATTTTGGAAAGTGATAAGCCCGTCTTGTTACCCCTCTCCTTGGCTGGAGACAATTATGCAAGTTTGCTACCAACAGGCCACTTTCGCGACAAGGATCTGGCCGCGTGGAGACGTTACCTGCAGATAGTGAACAAGCTGCATGTTGGAAAGGGATATGAGTCCCGCGAGAGGCTTTCCAACGTCGGTAATATGGCCGCGTCGTGGCTGTTGGTTACTGACAACCAACCAACCTATTGAAATACTAGCCCCCACTAGGAAGGAGGGTTTGTTTGTGAGGCGACATAGCACTGCAGCTTTCCCATCTGATAGTATGCCTTCTTTGAGCTTGAAATCCGTTGCATACCAACTCTTTGCTCTGGGTCGCATGGCGCGCATTGGTGTCCCCGCCAGAGTCCGATATGATCTCCTGCCGCGCTGCCAACGCCTTCCGTGAACCAGGATGCGGGATGTTGGCAGCAAGCCGTTCTAGACCTTGCAAAGAGTGTGCAAAACATCGATTACTGCTCTGCTATCTGGTGATAGGGTCTTGGCGCTGCCAGGATTACGAGGTATTCGGAATCTCTGTCTGTTGAGCGAGTGGACCGACGACTTAGTACTGAGACCAGCCGCCTGCCTGCCTTCGAAGCTTGCGGGTGTGTTTTCGTCTATCCTGAATAGGACTATTGTGTCTTTTAACCTACAAGTAAGCTTCAAACTTCTCTATCATGCTTCTACACGAGCAATATCAGTCTGAACTCAACTTTGTATGCTAGACATGAGCAGATTTCCATTTCGGACATACCGCTTGCAGCTGGCCTGGTGTTGGAACTCGAGGGTAGGGGTCGAGCTTCAGTGTAACTTGATCAATCCGAAGCATGCATCTCTTCAAAGCCTGCCAGTGCCTTCAAATACTTGGTAAGATATGCCAAACCTACGTACAGCTTGACAATGTTCATTGACTATACTTCCATTGTGGAGAAGCTAAAATCTTATGCTGAAGATAGCATCAGAAAAGGGGTGTTGTTTCGAGAATCTTTGACCTCTAGACGTTTATCTCGTGTCCAGATGGGGTTCATCGGTTGATTTGACAAGTGAACAGGACTATATACAAGTATCTTCGAAGCCAGTGACTAGGCTATCTTTAACTTCATATTCGTCCACGGGAGAGCAGCGACTTTCGCGACTTAAGGTCGTTGTAATTGGGGGCAATTCAGAACGAGACCTACAAGCAAGTATACCATTCACCGTGTCAATAGAGGTATTGAAGCTCACATTTCAAGAAATACAAAGTCGGCATCTTCCGTCGAGTTTCTCCTGTGTCTAAGAGGCGTTCTACTTTTTGTTAAAACCTTGGTTCAATGTCTCACTTTCGAAAGGAGTTGACTTACATTGAGCCATCATTGGAACTGGAACGATGAGGAAAGTTCGCCTGAGGAATCATGGCGAGTATCACGCAGCCTGGTGAACGTTGCAGCTGACTGTATTTTACTACATCCGCAAGATGGTTTTCTTGAAATGGGGACTGAAGCTACGGCATTATGGCCCACGAGAAGCCCCCTCTTCTTCTCAGCATCCCGTCTACTACGATCAGGTGCCGCGCGTACCATATCGGGCTCCCCACTTCCTCCATTATGAACATTATCGAGCCACCAGCTTCTAGCTGAGCTTAGGAACAATATCCACAAAGCCAAAGCCCTTCTGCTGACCAAAAAGGCTGCCCTCCGCCTCCACGACTCCGCTATAAAACTTACCCGCGCCCGCGCCCTTCTCTTGGTCTTGACGAATGCTCTTGATGGCAAGGGTATCGCCGTTGTCGAAGAACAGCCTCCAGTCCTGAGCGTACGTCGTGTTCGTAACCGGGGAAGTCCAGGTAGTCGCGTTCCCGGGGATCATCTTGAAGCGAACGATGTGAAGCCCGTCATCGGCACGGATGGTGGCGAAGCGCAGCTGCTGGCTCGGCTCTGCGGTGTCGGAGTACCAGATACTGGCTCTGATACCGCCAGGGAAGTTGAGTCCGAACCAGGTGAAGTTGTTGGGGCCGCCAACGCCGTGCTGGCGGTCGTACCAGGTCAGAGATCTCGTGGGGTCGACCTCGAGAGTGGTTCCGTTGATGGTGAAGGAGCCCTGGGTCAGGCAGCTCGGCAGCGACCATTGCGTCGTGGTCCCGGTTCCCCAGCGGAAGCGACCGACACCGGCATTGAGTATGACGGGTGACGAGGCGTCAAAGGTGAGGTTGAACGCGAACGCATCGTACTCACCCCACGTGTTCAATGTCGAGAAACTGTCACTGGAGTCGCTTCTGAAAGCGGAACCCTGAACTTCAATGTCGAGCAGACCGTTCTTGATCGTCAGATTTCCCTGCAGCGGCGCGAGTCCAGCTGTGAGCCAGTAATTGTTGGTGTCTTCGAGATCCAGGATTGATGACTGGAATATGCTCTGGCCGGTACCCGTCGGCATCTGCTGAGACATGATTGCATACTGACGATCGTTGGAAGCCGTGACAAAGGAAGCAGCCCAGTAGGAGTTTGACGCTTCAGAGGCCAGTTGAGACTCCTGGAAGGAGTACAGAGTTGGCAAGTTCGACTAGACGGACTATCTTTTAGCACTGATCTCTTTGTTTTCTTACAATGGCTGTGTCTTTGGAACTATGGAAGGGACGTATCTTACCCCGAGACTGTCTATACCTGTGGTGTCTGGTACGATGTCGAACCTCACGGCGGAGGTGGCTCCGACCAACAGTGCCCAGCAGCCGCTGCTAAGACGTCCCATTTTGTTGTCTTCTTGAAGCCGAGGCAAAAGAATGTGAGAGGCTCGGATGATGACGATGAAGCTACCTGGAAACTGATTGGGTAGTGGAGGGTGGTAGACTACAGGGAAGTATCGAGAGACAAGGGACTCTTATAGCAAGCAAGAGTGAATGCTTCGGGCTGCTCAAATCTTATTTTGAAAAGGAAACTAGGAGTCGAAAGTGCCAAGCTGTTGAAAAACTTTGAACTGGTCCGCTGGCAGGGCTTTGGAGACTCACAAGCTCTATCCACAGTTCAAGACGGGCTCATCAGCCCTCTGTTGACAGTAAGTTAATCTGTTTTCAGCTTCTTGCTTGGGCCTCATTACGAAATTGATCGAGTTCAATAATACGGCGATTTCAAAGCATGATTGCCGTGTGTAAGTAAGGTGAGCAAAGCCTGCGCTTTCGAGTGCCGCTCACGTAAACAATAAGAGGAGACAGATCTTTCCATTTGGAACGGAACCCCGTCGGACTACATCCCGTTTCTCCCATCGACAGAAGCCGGGTTCCTGAGTCGGCCCGCCACGGCACCGACCACCGATCTCGAGGCCGCGTCTCTCGCACTGCTTGTGGTAGGTCATGACGACGGACTCGGCACTTGTGTGAACCGTTGAGGGAATTGCGTGCAAGGCAGCATAGCCACCCAAGCCACCCTCGTTTACAAACCCCAGCTCGATGTCACTGAAGCGTGTGAACTCCAGAGAACTGTCGGCTTCCTGGATTGCGTAGACTACATCGCAATAGTTGATGGATTACTCAATACAGTCTGAACTGTATTGAACCATAGAGAAAGACAAAGTAGTCCACTGAGCCGCGTTGAAGTTCGAAGGGCAACATGCGCGGGCGTCCCAAATACCTCGTGTTGCTTCGGTCCGAACTGCAGTCGTTACGGCCGAACCACGCACAAAAGCCCGAGCTCTTTGTCAGGTTTTGGATGAAGTTCATCCGTAGACGTAAAGCACTGTGAAGGACAGTCGCCGTGCCGTCGCGAACAAGTTTTGGTGGCGAGCAGTGGAAAAGACTTCCCAAAGCGGACTTGGTTTACCGAGGGCTGTGGAGCTTCCCCGTCGATCTGACAAACGCTCCCGAAACTTTGACCTGGATTGTTCCCTCAACAGCCCCTATCAAAATGGCAATTGAATGACTAGTTACCCCAGATTATGCATATTGATACCGATGCCATCCTGGACGTGTCAACGGAACTTCTCGTGAATGCAGTCGTGAGGGTCCCAAGAGCCCCCGAATCCCGTCCAATTGCCCTTGATGGCACTTGTGCCTATTATGTGCGTCAATCGGAGAGAACCCACACCCCAGCGGACAGTGACAATAGCTGAGCAGAGTCTAGAGTCTCTACGGAGTAAAGGGGTCTAGGAGTGCGCGACGACACCGACATTATAGGTGACGTTGCAGGTGGTGGAACTTGCTCCATCATATTGTCCAAAAGCGGTAATTCGGTATCGAGCCACTTACATAGGGACTGTATTGAAATACCAACGATGATGCGAGTGAAGTTTACGAGTTTGGTTATTCAGAGATCACAGACATTCGAGCACGACATCTTTTCACATATTCTGATTGAAACACCTCTTTTGAACATGACTGACCAACCCTTCAAAGTCATCGTCGTCGGCGGTGGACCAAGTGGTATCACAGCGGCGCACGTATTGGAACGTGCTGGCATCGACTTCGTCGTCCTCGAGAGAAGAGATAGTATTGTCGACGATGTTGGCGCCAGCTTAGTCCTTAGCCCTGGCTCCTTACGTGTATTCCATCAACTTGGTATCCTCGAGAATCTCATGGAAATTGGCAATATGTTGTCATCAGGCACGGGTTTCACCTCCGACGGCCATAAGTTCAAGCAAAACTTGATTGGCGATTACATGATGAAGAAGTAAACAGTCGTCTATTGCACTACTCTAATTGTAATCTCTTACTAACAGCTGCTGCTTTCAGTCACGGCGGAGGCCTCACCACGTTCCATCGCGCCCACCTGATCCAGGTCCTCTACGACACCCTCCCCGAATCAGCAAGAGCGCGCTACTTGACCAGAAAGAAGCTCGCAAACATCGAGTCGACCGAGAAGGGCGTCACGGTGACCTGCGAAGACGGCTCAACGTACTCCGGAAACATGATCATCGGCGCCGACGGCGTCCACTCCGCCACCAGACGCCAGATGCGCAAGCTCGCCCTCGCAGAGGACCCCAAGCGCGAGTGGGACCCCGTCAACCCGTACAAGATCCAGTACCAATGCCTGTGGGCGTCGTTCCCGCGACCCACCGCCGCCGGACAAGGGTGCGAGACGCAGAGCAAAGATAAATCCATCATGTACCTCACCGGCAAGGAGCGCGGGTGGATCTTCCTCTACGAGAAGCTGACGGCGCCGATCCCCGAGAGGATCTCCTTCACGCCCGAGCAGCTCGAGGAGTACGCCGAGCGGTTCGCCGACTGGCCCGTCGCGGAGAACGTCACGGTCAAGGACGTCTTCAAGGAGCGGTACAGCGCGGGCGGCGCCGGTCTCGAGGAGGGCATCTGCAAGAACTGGAGCTGGGGCGGCCGCGTCGTCCTCGTCGGCGACGCCGTGCACAAGTTCACCCCCAACGCCGGTCTGGGATTCAACAACGGTCTTCAGGACGTCGTCGCCGTCTGCAACAGGCTGCAGAAGGTCGTGGTCAACGGCAGCACACCCTCCCCCGCCGATCTACAGAAGCTTTTTGACGGTTACCGCGAGGAGAGACACGTTCTCCTGGAGAAGGATCTGGATGCGTCGGCGCGGTTGACGAGGTCGCAGGCCTGGGCGTCGACGTGGGATTGGATCATGGCGAGATACGTCATGGCTTTCTCGTTCGTGCAGAAGATTTTCTTCTCGTTGAGCATGTCTCCGTCCATTCAGAGGTCCAAGGTGTTGGACTTTGTACCCGCAAAGGAGGTCTTCAACGGCAGATACCAGTGGTTGACGCCTTTCCCGAGCGAGAAGTAGTTTGGGATGCTGCGCTCGTTTTCTTTTGTTCTACGGTTTCTTTTGTTTCAGCTTATTAGAGCGTTTTTATCTGAGCGTGAAGCAGGAGTTGATTACATAGATTGGGACGACTAGAAATTGTATGAGTAGTAGCAATAGAGAGGCCTCTCTGTTTTCAATTATGCCCCGTATTGCCTACTAGTGAATTGTACGGTTAGTGTTACTGACTTCGTCTTGCTAGCGATTAAGCCAACGTTGGCCAACGTAACTGAGTTTCAACTCATCTATCAGCAACTGTGAGGGAAGTTGTGGCCTTTCGTACAGAGGCTTGGGACTCGCAAACAGAATACCTCACGCTGACTAGTCCCTCACAGACGTTGACTCAAGGCGGCGCTCCGCAATTCAGATCTGTTTCTGGGCAAAGCGCGCGGGAGGAAGCGAAACTATAATTAATCCCCGGGAGTCTGAAAGTCGCAGTAGCCAAGCATGCTAACTAACCTTATCGTCTTGGGCTCTGCCACGAGTCTGCATTGGAAAGAAGGGAGGGAACCGGAGAGACGATTGAGTTTTTCTCAGGACCTCCTCCGCCATATCTAGCGTTTTTGCGGTGTAAGACGGGAGCCCTGGAGGAGCTCGGGACGTTGGTTCCCGCGGCCCAACACAAGCAAGGACGGAATCGTCGCCGTTCGTCGGGTGATTGCTCCCTCTGTAGTCCGTAACCATCCGTGATGGGGGTTTGAAAACATGAGCAAAATTACCGACCGGCTGACCGTTCGGATGGACTCACGGACACCGAGCCCGGGAACGACAACTGGTGAGTTTCGGCTCCACATCGGAGACGGCGGCCCAGCGGATACCCTGCCTCTTTTCGGTAAGAGATTCCACTTGGACGCCCGTCGATACGTGTAGTTTTTGAGTGACTGATAATCAATTCCCGTGCCTGAGCTTGAATGACCTGGATGATTACACTCTTTTATAGACTTCCACAGACTCATGCTAGGTCTATACTCATCTCCGTCTCTGGTTACAGTTACGTCTTGACGCCCATCCCAAGATCATGGCATCATCTCACGGAAGCTGCCGCTGCGGCAACATCAGAATATCGTTTAAAGGAGACCCAGTGACCACAGTCCGTCAATAACCCGAAGACTACCACGTTTCTCGCATCACTCAGATACCGTTCACTAACCCACAACCCAGGCCGCCTGCCACTGCCTCGACTGCCGAAAAGTCTCAGGCAGCGCCTTTGGCGTAAGCGTCCTCGTCCCAGCCGCCGCCTTCACATGCGAAAAGGGCACGCCGATAGACTACGCCAGCGCATCTGACAGCGGCAACGAGGTCGTCAACCACTTTTGCGGAACTTGCGGCGTCACGCTCTGGGCCGACGGGGCGTCTTCCCCGTTCAAGTTCGTCAAGGCCGGCGTGTTGGATGATCCTTCCGCGTTGGATCGGTCGAAGCCCGCTGCTGAGATCTATATCTGCCGTCGTGCCGCGTGGTGTTCGGCATTGGAGGGGACTCAGCAGACGGAGAAGATGTAGATGGCTGGATTGGCCCCGGGGGGTAGGGAGGGTGGCTCTTTATGTGTGAATTCGACTGCGCCGTTTTGTAACCTTGTCAGCTTGCTTATACAGAGTATTACTTACTTTACTTACTCCGTATACAAAGGGGTTTACAACAAGAGTGGTCCGCGCTTGCCAATTTGTGCGGGTCCGCCGGCCCGCGCCGATGTGATTCCGCGCGGTTGAGCAGATGCGCGGGCAAGCTAACAGACGACACATGCGGCCCATGGAACTCGGTGGTCCGCCATGTACAACAATGCTCGAATAAAGACAAGCCATGTTGTCCTCGGGCATTTGGACTTTCTCATCAATCACACGGTCTCTTGCTTCGATGATGCTCTCTAGCAAATGTAACGAACTGTGGCGGCCAAGGCAAGCCTTCCTCGAGCTGACAGCTTCACTCCATCCTCGAAGAGCCCCCGTGTGGCCTGAAGAAAGAACATCGAACCGAACAACTTTGAAAACGAACTCAAAAGCAAGCTCTGTGCGAGAATACCCGAAGCTGGGTTTCCCCACAGGCTTGGCAACGACGTCAAACTCCCTCCAAATGTGGCTCTTGCTCATCAACCGACCAGCCTTATCCTGATCCATTACGAACCACGAGACGCTTCCACTTGCCATGCGAGCAAATCTACCCCTTTGTGAGTGCCGCGAAGATTGGTAATCAGGCCTTTCGATGATGCAACTCTTCACGCCAGAGCTTCATGTACTTAACGATACGCTGGACAACACTAGAAATCCAAGCAGCACAGAAGGAAGTCTCAACCACCTTGAAGTCTTGAGAGCTATCCACAATCAAGCCACACGTCTATTATTCCATGCCTTGAGCAAAACCTACCGCCGCCACCGCCATGTCGCCATTCGTCTTCGCAGCCTCCAAAACGGTCCTCATCACCGGAGGAGCATCAGGCATCGGCCTCGCCGTCGCCAAGAAATGCCTCGGCCAGGGGATGAAGGTCCTCCTCGTCGACAACAACGACGGATTCCTGGCCTCGGCACGACGCAGCCTGGGAAAAGACGTCTTGACCTCCAAAGCAGACGTCGGCAGTCTCGAGAACTGGGCTCGTCTCAAGGAACGCGTTGACATTGACTTTCAGGGTAAGGAGACTACATCACTAGGTGGTGTCTTTCCCCCCCCTCGTAGACATGCTAACAACTACACGCCCCCTAGGTCGCATCGACTTTCTCTTCCTCAACGCCGGGATACAACCTCCCTCTAGCTGGGACGACCCCTCCAACTTTCACACAATCTTCAACGTAAACCTCTTTGGCGTACACAACGGCCTCGCTACCTTTAAACCCGCCGTCTCATCCTCCACCTCCCCCTCCGCCATCGTAATCACCGGCTCAAAACAAGGCATCACAGACCCGCCCGGAAACCCAGCCTACAACGCGAGCAAATCCGCCGTCAAAACCGTCGCAGAGCATCTGTCCTACGACCTTCGAGATTCATCCACCAGTGTATTCCTCCTCGTGCCCGGATGGATCTTCACGAGCCTCGGACGCAGCGAAGATGAACGCGAGCCGGAAAAGAAGCCTGCCGCCGCGTGGACTCCTGAGCAAGTTGCGGAGTACCTCGAGGCCAAGATGGCAAGAGACGAGTTTTATGTGATTTGTCCCGATAACGAGGTGACGGAGGAGATGGAAGCCAAGAGGATGCTATGGGCTGCGCAGGATGTTGTTCTGAGGCGGCCGGCGCTGAGTCGGTGGAGGGAGGGTTTCAAGGAGAGTTTTGAGGGCTGGGCGAGGTCTTGAGGGCGCGAGTGCGAGAAGTTTTTTCGGGGCTGTTATTCAGTGTCTGGTTTTCCAAAGAGATGCGATAAGGTGTAGATCTGCTTTGACTGGAATCCAGTTGAATCGTGATTTCTTTACATTCCGAGATGTAGGTGGGAGGCTTCACACACCATCCGGCCGCTCTTGTAGTCAATAGTAGGTTTAGCTCAACAAGCATCGGTTTTGTAAAGGTAGGTTTCCTATTAACTATGAGAAAAGGGGGGGTATAGAGGAATGACTAATGTGCCCGGTCGTAGAAGGAAGCAAACCGATTCCCTGCCGTTGCTACATACTAGATTGCTAATCGCACCTGAAGTGAACTTATCTGCGAACCGAATCATCCTTTCCTCCAGGTTTTATCCTTCATCACTTTGAAAATCCCATCAACTATGGGCTAAATCACCATGGATCGCCCCTACCGTCATGTCGTGGCCAACCCTTGGCCGTTCAAACGCATCCATAAGTTGGAACCCTTCCGCATCCTGCATCAGTCCTTTCGCGATTTGGAATCGGATCTCATATATCCAAGCTAGCCAAGTCACATCCTGAACCCGCATCGCCAGCGTTGTAAACCCTAAGCCATCTACGCCGTTCAATACCTCGTCCATATCGTCTATACCCTAAACCAGCTCCTAATCATCCAATACAGGCCTGAACCAAACTCCTCACCTACTTAAAACACACCATGTATAACCCCCCTCCTCCATTCTCCAACCCTTCACCCTTCCCATCGCATTACCCTGCCCATCATCTATCTTCTCTCGCCCTCAAATTATCACATACGACCATACCCATTGGAAAACTCGGGATCCCGTCCGCTCTCCCATAGATAAGCCAATGAGGGCCGGATTAGTAGTTGGGTCGGTGACGACCAGCGAATACCTGGTGTTGTATGTCTTTTTTACCCACCCTTTTGTTTCCTTCATACTCTACACCTCACGATGTTGAACTGCCCACATTGGTTTTTTTGGTGGTCATTTCCTCCGACGAATCAAAATCGAGCGCCAGTCTGTGTTTGGTTATTGGGTTGGTGCATGCCCATTGGCAGGAGCCCATTGCACGTGCAAAGCTGACATGCACAAGCAGGGAATAATTACTTACCTACCTACGGAGTACCTTACTTACCCCAAAGTCTAAATTCCCGCTTCCCTTGCGTCATGAACAATGGTCCCACCCCAATGACCTTGACTCGGGGGGAACCTCTCGATCTTGTTTTGGCTCACTTACACAGAAATGACGATTTTACTCCGTTGTCGGTGGCGCAGTCAGGTCTCTTTACATCATTCGTTACGGTTATCAGCGCACCAGCGTACGGCATGGAGGACGAGGCAATTTGGACAGCACAAAGGTTGGTATGATTGATGCAGTATATGCCTGTGTACATGTATATTCTCCGTGGCCCTATTGTCGGGTACGCGGAAGACTCTCCTTGCGACTCCTACTTTTTGGGGGGTGATGGTGGTTCTTCGTACATTCGGAGCGGGAACAGATACGGGTGGGAGGCTAAGACCACCACACACAAATCTGAACCTGGGAAAAAGAGAGAGAGTAGATATGCGCGTCGATTCGATGCGGGTGTGGTCCAAAGGTATCATGACGCTCGCGGCCGGGACCAACCACGTTAACAAAAAAAAACAAACAAAAAAAAAGAAAAAAAAAGAAAAAGGACCCTTCCCATCCCGTTATCCCCTTTGGGAAAACCAAACCAGCATCCCGTCTATTCCAAAATGCCAAACTCCAAAATTCGCCGGGTTCGGGGGCTGATTCTCGACGTTGACTGCGAGGTCCCCCAAACTCCACATTATGACAGCTTGCCCTGTTCCGCCGTCCTCAACTCCGTGTGTCCAGGCTACCTACCTTATTTGTGATGCTTCGGGGGTATGGTACCGTTTCGTCCTGCCCAGCAAGATTTCAGTTTTTCAAACATCATTGCGCGCTCTGTGACCTCGACCGGTTGCCGCGTCGATTGCTGGATCGCGGAGTGCTGTTCCCCTCCCGCCCGGCGCCGGCTCTCACCGCATCGGTGTAACTGGGTATCGGGGGGTGCGATGGTCCGGCGGCGGCAGCGGCTGCCGAGGCGCCTCGGCTCCGATTAAGAACGCGGATCAACGGTGTATTCTCGCTGTCTGTGCTGTTCCGACGGCTACCGGCCTCCGAGTGGTCGGGGCTCGTATACTCGGGTGGCGGGTTCAAGGCGTCTTGAAGCCCAAGCCCTACGACGCTTTGCCCTTCGTGCCCGCGATTGATGCTGCTGCTTGGCTCGCCGCCCTCATCGTCGGGCACAAAGTGCGTCAGGGAGATGTCAGTCGGGCTTCTTACGGGACCGGGGCTCCTCGGTGGAAGTACTCTGAAGTTTCCGCTTCTCGTCCGCCCATGCTGAGGTCCCAAGCCACTTTGTGAGTAGGAATGCGTCTGGGAGTGCCCCCGCTGCTGTCCGCCGCCGCTGCTCGTGTACGCGTCCTTGCGTCCAGCCTCCAGCAGGATATCGCCCTGCTCAGAGCCATACGGTGGCGGCGGTGCCAGGCTGCCCGTCATCGGGGCGAGGCCCCATTTCTTTACGTTGGCCTCGATAAAGACGAAGCCGGCCTGACCAAAGTTGACATGAACGATGCAGGGCCCGTTGGCCCCGATGGCAGGGAAGAAGTTTTGCGACTTTACACCGTGAACGGCATCTTCCAGCTTCTTACCATTGCGGGTGAAGAAAATGGTGCCCGTCCGAGGACGATAGCCAACGCCAATGACATCGCCCTGAACGAACTGAGGTCCATAAGGAGTTGCGGCAAATGGCTGGTTGCAACGGCGCTGGCCTGCTGACAGGTATGCTACGGAATGTTTGTGGAAGCCTGGATGATTAGCGTCATGCGGTTGCGGCGAGGGGCTGGAATGCCCTACCTGGTAGTCTGAACAACGGGTATGGCTTTGTGGCCATGCCGATGCTGAGGAGGGTAGTTTCGGGCTTATCGTAGATCTTGGCTTCCCAGTAGTAGACCTCGTTTTGCTTGGGTACGGGCAGATTGCTCATGACGGTGCATTCGGAGTCGAAGAACTCAATTTCGGTGCGGCCTTCGACGAAGCAGTTTGCGATTTCCAGCTCGGGTTCAAACTCCCAGGCGGAAACACCCTTTTCTTGGATGGCGAGGTATTGCGATAGAGAAATGTCGGTTTGGACGGATTCGGGAGGGTTCGCTTGGATGAATGCTACGACGGGGTCTGGTTAGTCGTGTGCGGATATCGCGGTAAGGGCAATACGAAGCCTACCTTTTGCCCTGAGGTACTCGGTCCTCTGCATATCGTCCATGGACTCGAGAGCCTCAGCCTCCTCCCGGGCGAAAGCCTGCTCGTCGTCATATTCGCCGGGTCGTCCGATGCGATCGAGAAAGATGCGGCCGCTGGCCGTGTATCTGAAGAAGTAGATGACGAGGAAGATGAGAGCGATAAGGACGGCGGAACCAAAGGAGGACAGTAATCCGATGACAACGCCGTTCAGGGCCGATGATGGGGCCGATGGTGCCATGGTGGGCAGGCGACGACGTTTGTCGATGCAATCCGGTCAATCGGTCGGTCGTCGTTCGTGGGGGGTTGACTCGTGAGAAGAGAGGCGAGGTGGGATCGGTCGGTCGAGAGGAGGGACGGCTGGCGTCACCGCCGCGAAAGCAGCATTCGCGGGCAAATCGACACTCGGGAAGCAGGCGATGAGAAGGAAGAAAGCGACGAGAGAATTAAGTGGAAATGGCAAAAGAATAAAGGAAGGTCGTCGTCGACGGACGGACGGTGCGAAGAGAGAGAGATTGGCTGGGATTGAATGAGATGCGAAGAGTTGGTTGTTGGTTTGGGACAAGTTGGGTTGGGTTGGCGCGGGCGGTCGGCGTAGGCGTGAGCGTAAGGTGAGGGAGGGTAGGCGTACGGAGTGCTGTGGGCAGGTAAGGTCGGTACGGTAGCGTCGGTCGGCAAGGTCAGACGAGCGTTGTCGTCGTCTTGGAGTGAGGTGAGGTACCTAGAGGTGGTCGGGCGGTAGGTTGTGCACCGCTACGACGGTGGGAGAGCAGCGAGCAGGGCGAGTGGTTGCGTTGCCACAGTTCTCCGACTGACCCAAGTCGCAGGTCGATGGGGCATGGGCTGCTCTTGTTTGTGGCGGGTCCCCTCTCTCCTCTCTCTCAGGCTCTCAGCTGGGCGTGCGGCGCAGACAACTTGGGGAAAGGTACTTTAATGTAGGTAAGCACGTAAGGCGGCAGCAGCGCAAAGGGAGTCGGTACTTTGCTGCCCGGGCTACTCAAGGGCGATGGATGACTACCGTAACTAGGCACCTTTTACTATTGAAAAGCAAGGTACTTGGACAAGGTAGATAGATAGGTTGGTCACGTAGGGGGAATGGACCGGGGGATCAAGTATCCGAACGATGCCTTCGAGAGCCTAGAGGCAGCGTAGGGAGAGATTAAATGGGGGAGAGAATTCAGAGTTGAGATGAAAAAAGAGGGGGGATGAGGGAAAGAAAAAAAAAGAATAAAAATAAAAGCAAGGTGTGAGCGAAGGGCTGCACACGCAATCCGGTGGTTTGGTACCAAGTACGGATAATGCGTACGTATATCCTTCGTTGTGTGCGTTGCGTTGGTGGTGGTGGTGGTGGTCTTGAGGTAGGTTTATTCCTCAATACGGTTGAGTAGGAGGAAGAAGGTTCAATACTGGACCGTGGACAACAAGGTCTAAAAAGCAATAACAAGTCAAGCGAGGGTTTGGGGCGTTGCCGATTCCCGTCAATCAATCTGTCAAGTGTTGGCTTGTAGTGTATCGAAAGAACGCCAAGATGTCTGCATCTACGGAGTACTGTTACTAGCACTAACAGTAACAGGACTACCTGCTCCGGGAAGAGGTCACTCGCAACTGGCACCGCCCGGGACTGCAGGACGAAGAAGACGGGGCGACTGGGAAGTGGCAGTGGAAGGACAAGGTAGAAGCAGGTCAGGGGCTACGGTACGTACACGGGGAATGTCCGGATCATGTTAGAGTCTTGCTTACGTTTTCAGGGTGTATTGCTAGCAGTATGCTAACAGGTGGCGGGGACCATCTTCGTACTGCGGAGTCGCCGCTCCCAGTCATTGACGGGTCTCTCACACCTGGATGACGCTGACTGACGGGTCCCAGCTCCATACCCCCCCCCGTCCAGCATCTCCCATCTAGGTATCCGTATGATCTCTCCCATCTTGGTCTTCTCCCATCTTGAAATCTTGCCATCTCGTGCCTTGTTGGCTTCGGTACCTGACCTTCCTATAACCCCACCCGCCAACTGTCGTGTACCTGCGCCGCAAAAGTGGGCTGTCCAGCAAATCTGTCGCTCACTCATTCATTCCAGGTATCCATACCTTCTATTCCCAGGTTCTTCAGGAACGGATGCCATGTCTTTTCGTACGGACAACGCACGTGCTCTGGGCGGGCGGAGGTTGGAAGGATCAAAGACGCATAACACGCCGAGGGGCCCGATGAATCTGCAGCAATCGTCCGTCCGGCAGCTCTGGAACGGTGAACCACCGGAGACTGACGGGAGCCCACCGACCATGGGCATCCTCCTCACCGTGAATTGGTTGGAGTATGCAGCCAAGCGTGCGGAGGTTGTGGGAGGCTGGCAAAACATCAGCCAACCACTGCATAACTGGGCACCTTTCTACGGATAGCATTGAGCAAAATATTGGCCCACGACCTGCTTTCTTCTCCCTGCTCATCAAGTCTGCGGGGTTTGTGCAACCTCGATTGACTACTGATGATATTCCCGGGAGCTCCTACGGTTACATCTACAAAGTAGGTACGCTAACGAAATCTCCCTTACTTGCCCGCCGTCCGGGACCGTCCATCCAACATCCAACGCCCTGGGCAAGCCCCCTTTTCGCACGTCCTTCGCTGCCATTGTTTCCGTTATCAGTCGACTTACTCGCAAGACACGACAATAGGAACAAACGATGAACACAGCGACGACTGAACAAGGCATGCATTAACCACCCGTCCGGGCGGTTAAGCCTAAGCCATGCTAGGTCAAGGACCAACCCGCCCGCCAACCCGCCAACCCTAGGTCAAAAGTCAAGGTCCGACGAATGAGAGCCCTTCCAAAGAAGGGCAAGGGGGCCACTGGAATGGCAGGGTGGCTGGGCAGGCCTGGCGCAGCCTGCTAGTTTCAACCTTCGACAGAGATTCGCATTGGGGTTTCATGCTCTGGCCGTCCTTTGTACCACCAAAAAAAGGTGCCCCTTTCGTCTCGAAGCCGCCGGCCGTGCTCAGCCGCAATTCCTCCCTGCCCGGGGCCCCATACCTAAAGTAGTAGGTGAGCAAAGGGAATCTGCGTGTCTCATTATTACTCGACTAACCAAATACCGCGGTTCAATAATGGCATTCTTTGTTTGCGTTCGGGGATGGGCAACGGACCTGACGCAAGAATCATTCTCTCAGGGGTTAGTTGGTATTCCCCCATTGGCCGCGGTCGTCCAGCGATACAACCCCCGTCCTGTCACTGTAACGCGCAGACCATCGTCATGCGCCGTATTTCCCCTTTTGCATCCGAATCTTCATGCTGCTACCATAACCATGCTCATTCCCTCCAGTGCCCGGAGACGGTTGCGACGGGTTTTGCCCACGCGCCAAACGCCCAAGCTTGAGGCAATCCTTCCCATCTTCGTATCTCCCGACTCTCGGCACCCGGCATCGTCAAAATCTGTGTAGGTGCGTTCCATCGTCCCCCTTCCTGTCCGTGATCGGGTCCGAGACCTCCGTGATGAAGAGCTTCAGGGACGGGGAGGGGAGATGGCTCGAAAAAAGAAATAAAATCAATCCTGCTCACGGCCCGCCGCCAGACCATTGTCAGCGCCCTCGAATTCCACCATACCTGTCAAGTTCATGTCAGAAATTCCTCGAACGGCGCCGCACCCGAACGCCTCCTCCCTCCGTCCTCGCTGGGCTGGCGGCGCGCACAGTCGCTAATCGGGGCACGGGGATGTCGGTGTCGGTGGGAGTGGATTGCGTGGTTGCCCGCTACCTGCGATGCTACCTTACTCAGCACGTCAACTTGGGCAGGTTTGGGACCCCCGTGCTCCCCCCGCCCGTAGGGCCGGGTGGATCCACCTTGTCCTTCGACTCCACTTTGCTCCGGTGCGGGAGATCGGCCGGACGGGAGACATGTTTTTCGGGTCCACTTTTTACTACCGGATTACTTCCTCGCGCCCGTCCCGTAAAGTTCTTCATCGTCTGGACTGAACATGACATCTACCACGACGGTGAATGACTATGTTCTGCAACAGCACGTAATGGGGGCCGCATCAAATTTACCATGACGATCGCCTTTTCAATCTGTCACTGTTGCTTGTTTGTTCATGGGGTGTCAACGTCAAAGCCTTTAGTTTTCTGGCGGTAAAGTTTTACCAAGCCCCCCTGTTAGTACCGAGACCAACAACCACCACAGTCCCGTTGTGTTTGCTTCCACACGCTGTGATTCACTCCCAAACTTTGAGTATTCCATACGAATTACACATGTGCCATTCAATTGTGCGGAGTCATTATAATTGGTGAGTGTGATGGACGAACCCTTCCACGCGGAAGGGCAAGCCATGATGGCTTTGACCCAAGGCCGATTCGTGAGTCCTTGACGTTGCAGAACAGGACGGCAATATTCCCCGTCTCCCAGAGTCATAACCATCTCCGATACACTGCGGTGAAGCTATTTTCGATACAACGTGATCCACTATCCACCCGTTCTTCCTTTCTATCCCATCTCCGATCCATATTCACCAACGTAACCCACGCCGCCAGCGCCGCAGGGTCCCCAGTAGAAATACCACCTATCTCCGGCATCCTCTCCCAACTACCATATTACGGCACCTCCCATCCCTCTCTCGACTACCAATCCTCTCAAGTAGACAAACATTCAATCCCCTTCTTCTTCTTCTTCTTCTTCCAGGTACAAGTATTACCACTTTCCTTTTCCGTCCTTCCCTTCTCAATTCAACCAAGATGGACTGCGACAATCATGACAAGGCGTCCTCGCCAAAGAAGCAGAAGATCTGCCAGAGCAGAATGCCCAAGGCACAGAGAAAAACCTGCCGCCACTACCTCGGCGCCCGCTGTAATTACGGAAGAGACGCCTGCAATTTCCCCCACAGAGAAGACGAGTTGCCCGTCTACTTGGTGGAAGCAGCACGGCAGCTGGAGGAAGAGTTACAGGCGAGAGCAAGACTTACTCCTGTCTTCTACAACAACAACAACAACAACAACGGCAACATCACTTACCATCACGGCAATTACGTTAGCCACGGTGATTACGCTAACAGCAGCAGCGGCGGCGCATGCAACCAGGCGCCGTCTCGCTACATGGGATATTACACCCAACCCCCCCTGCCCAACATCGCGCGCAGGCCAAACCTCGAGGGCCCTAACCAGCAGGCCATTGCGTATCACACCGCACAAATCGCCAATCCCATGCCCAACACCCTGGGACCAGTAAACTTCGACGGTACTCGCGGGCAGCGCAGCTCCTACTACTCGCCGCCGCCGGCCCTCGTACCCGCGCAACCCGTACCCCCGCCGGCCTACGCTCCCCCAGGACCCTACAGTCCGCAACACATCGTCCACAGACAAGGCTACGCCGGACCCTTCCCGCCCGGCCCGCCACCCTACTATCCCGCGGGCGCGAACTGGGGTCCACCTCAGTTCCATCATCATCATCATCATCATCATCATCCCCCCGGCCCACCGACGGGCTTCGTCCCTTACTGGGATCCCGCTCCCGCTCCCGCTCCCCCTCCGGATTTCGAGCCCGGACAGGGATATGGCCTCCCTCTCCCTCCCCTTCCCGCCAAACCAGAGCATTGGCCCGCGGATGCCGCTGCCGCCGCCTCACCTGAGCCTGAACCTGAACAAGCACCCGTCCCCAACACCGCTCCCGCCTCAGTCACAGACTCGAAAGAGGACCACAGTACCACGCGTTGCTGGCACGGCCGCAACTGCAAGAAGCCGGGATGTCATTACCTACACGACGGGGACGTCACCGCCAGCTCCAATGGTAACGGGAACGACAATGGCAACGGCGAGGGCAGCAGCAGCAGCAGCAGCAGCAGCAGCGGCGGCTGCGCCACCAACGCTCTGGATAATTACATCCAAGACGCCATCGACAACGGCCCCGAGAATGGCGGTATCGATCTCGGCGACGGAAACGACGACAGCGCCAGCTGGGCGGGCGATATTAATAGACCGCCCAGCCCGAGCCCGACTGACCAGTCCTCCGAAGCAGCCACCCCTCATTCGTCGCCTAGGCAGTTACCGGCTTCCGTGGCTGGCGACGTCACCCCTCCTTCCCTTGAGCATAACTCTGAGGAGCACTCTGAGGAAGAGGCGGACGCAGTGCTGTCCACCATTGAAGAGGAGACTCCAAAGGCGCACCCTGAGGAGGAGGAACACTCCGAAGATGAGGAGGAAGAGCTCTCTACCGTGGAGCAGCAAACTCCAGAGACGCCCTCTGAGGAGGTAGACACTCCGGCCCCTGTGGGGGAGACACACGAAGAAGAGACTCCTGCTCAGCCCCCCGCCAGACGTGGGCCCTTGGTCGTTGATGGACGAAGCGGCTGGGGCTTGAGGAAGGTTAAGGGCAAGCAGAGAGCTGTCTGAATTCGCCTCTCTCTCTCCCACCGGGCAACCCCATACGACAAACGCTGTAATAGACTATATTGAGAGCGTCGAGACAGTACCATGCGCCCACCCATTGACGCAGCAAGACCGACATTACCTCCGCCTAAGGTCGAGAACGATGAGGAACTTTCTTATCGTTTGAGATAATAACGATTAGAAACGAAAAGCGGGAATAACTACAATGACAATGACAATGACAACAACGATAACAGACCTCGAGCATACGTCTAGAGACGCATCCACGAAGTATACCCGAATACAGGGGCATCGTCATCGTCATTGCCTTGAGCCTGGAATCGCATCAAGCTCTAGCAAAGCTCGACGCCGCAAACTCCAAAAAGCAGACTCAAGGTCTGCTATTCGCAGAACACGGCAACTCGGAGCCTTCGCACACAACAGTGCAGCGCAGATCAGTCTGCACCAGGGGATTGAACCATACCTTGTTCCCCTGAGCCCATCCAGATATGTATACGATATAAAGAAGAAAGAAGAAAGAATAAAGAAAAGACGAAAATCACAAAAACAGCAGAAAAACACAAAAGAACCATCAAAAAAGACGTTGCGAAAAACAACGAAAGAAGCTTCTTGGTTCTGCTTCTAGATATTACACGACCGCTAGCTCAGAGCAGAAAAAAGGGACTCGAAGCTTCACATCATATCGCAGCTCAAGCCGGTCTGCGGGGGGGGAACTATCTCGAAATTCTGTTCCCCTGTGCCCGTACCGATTCGACAAAAAGAAGAGTGGAAATCAGAAGAACAGCAGAAAACAAAATTTCCAAATAAGGAGAGAGAAAACGAAAACGATAGAAGAAACAACAACATACGATAATCAGAGCAAGAAGCATCTTCTCGGCCCTACATCCAACCGCCGACTCAAACACGAAGGCCGGCTGTCAACCCCACGACTGACGAGAAACGAAGACTGGATGTCAAAAAAGGACGGAGAGAAGAGAACCGCAACGAAAAGAGACCGAAACTGACGACCACCGACTACTCTTCCTCTACTGCTAAGCATCTCGGAGCCTACCATAGAGGAAGACCGACAAAAATGACTTCAGGCGAGGCTTCCATGTAAAAGAGATATTACTTCGGGGCGTAGAAAAAAGAGAGTTGAGTTATACTAGGCGGCCTTCACAATCAATCGTGTCGGCCCATGAAGAAATCAAAAACTCAACCCCCGATGATGACTTTCATAGATTGACTTACACAAGAACATTGGAACGAATTCGATAATGGTTACATCCACGGCGTAGATAGACTGGTCTCGACAGAAACGCCCCCAACATAATAGAACACAAATTGATTTTGACGCTGAACTAAAACAATATGCATTGATGATGTGAGTCCCGATGTCAACGCTCTACACCCGACTCCATGCGCTAAGGGACGTCCTTGGAGCGTCCGCTGGGTAATCTGCATTGCACAACGATCCATCCTCATCTCATTCGATACTTGGGTCTTGTCCCCTTTACAGCGCCAACAACGGCTGCTGCTCTTCCGCCCGCCGCTGGTCTCCTCCGTGCGTCTCTCTCTGCGCCTCATTTTCGCCCTCCTCCGTGTCGTTGCGTCCTGATGTCTCATTCGTTTCATCATTGTTCTGAGCTTCCGTGTTTTCAGGATTCGCGGCGGCCTCTGCCGCAGCGGCTGCAGCGGCCTCCGCTTCTTCCCTTCTCTGACGCTCGGCGCGGGCTTCGGCCTCAAGGTGAGCAATGTGGCGCTCCGCGACACCTGGTGCAATACTAGCCAGGAAGAGGAGGCCAGCTCTCTCGAGCCGCCGCACTTGGTCCATCAACCAATTTGCATTGTCGTGTCTGCGCTGAGCTACCAGCCTGGCAGCTGCCCGTGTCGGATCAGGTTGACCATCGCGTCCAACCACCGCCTGATCGTCTCGGGGACGGACAGGCTCATTTGCGTTGTTCGGCGCAGCCAGGGGTAGCAGATTCTCCATATGACGTCTGACTGGTCCCACAGCCTGGTCAAAGTAGTTGTTTAGAAGTCCAGTGTTTAGAACAAAGATACTGATCGCGATTGAAATCACAGTGATCCACCTTGACCAGCCTGCGTTGGGCGAAGTGAACCACCACACAAAGAGGGAGAGCCTAACCACCAGCCAGAAGTGCGGCCACACTTGCGCAATCAGCGGAGCAATTCCCCCGTTGTTGGGGTGCGCTGGCACTGCTGCTGCCGCCGGCTGCCCCTGAGGCTGATGCATGGGTGGTTGCTCCTCAGGCTGCTGCTGTTGCACCTGCGGATGAGGTTCTGCTTGATGGGCTGGCTGCTGTCCTTCGTGATGAGGCGGCGGAGTCACAAAAGCTCCTGGCCAGGCGACGTGTTGAGGACGACCTCGCATTCTCGCGAGCGCAGAGGCGGTTTGGTGAAGAGTTGAGGTAGTATGGGGTTGCCCTCTCGGAGTGTAGTACGAGTCCGTGGCGTTGTTGATCAGTAGAGCACGAGGACCCTGAGGCGAAGACAAGATGTACACCTCAGGGCCGGACTGTGCTTGCTGTTGAGCGTTCGCAGAATGTCTGCTGCCGCCGCTGACTGAGCGAGCCGTTGGGTCAGGGGTAGGCCTCCTGCTACTGGCTCTGGATCCAGGGGTTGGGTAGTAAGGAGTAGTGACGCCGACGGAGGAGCCTCCATTGGCGAGAGATGTGCTTGAGGCGCTCCTCTGCATCGCGTTGGTCATCGCCAATGTTGCTTGAGTGCTGTCAGCTGCCCTCAAGATGGTCTGGACGTCAGCAGGAGACAAAGGCGTCGAGGTACCTTGACTGCCCGGCTGCTGAACATTCAATTGACCCCCGAGAAAGCTCTCATTGACTGTAACGCGATATGTCTGTCCGTTCGGCATAAGGCCCTCTCGCACATACGTGTGCCCTTCTGGATTGCTAAGCGGGCTGGCCCGTCCACGAGTGGGGTCCGCAGGATTGGGGGCCGCCGCCGGTGTGTCGCCAACGCCATGCATGCCCATAGACGCTCTCATAGCCTGATTCTGGTTGATCTGCTGGTGGGCCATGGCCCTGTTCATGGCCTCGCGTTGAAGTCCGTTCATCCATGCCGTCATGCTCTGATGCTGTTGCGCCTGCAGTTGCTGGAGCTGCTGCAGAGTCAAGTTCGCTGGTATCTGGGGTGGTGCCGGGAACGGTAAAGGGTTCGATGTCGGGTGCAGCGGCGTTCGTCTCGTAAAGGCTGCGGCCGTAGGCTGACTGCCATGGTGATGGACATGTTGAGGCTGGCCGGTGGTGCCAAAGGGGCTTGGGAAATGGGCAGCGGGCGGCGCCGGGCTCGACCCTCGAGCAAGTGCCGGTGTCGGAGTCGTGGAGCGATGCGGTTCTGCGACGTCTCGAAGCACGAGGTGGATTGTCTGCTGGTCGGTAGTGCGAATCTGTCCCCAAGTCAGTCAGCAATGGGTGCAATTGTCAGCAGAGCAGGTGGACTCACGACTTCCTCGCCGAGGACGGTCAGAAGAGTGTCCCCATCCTGCGCCAAAGGTCGACCCCGATAGATCAGTCGCTGCTGGGCATCGGTCGGCTTGAGAGGGAGCGCTTGTCGAATCTTCTCCTTGAGCTGTCGAACGGTTGTGGTGGCGACGAGACCAGGGAAAACCAAGGGTCGACTGGAACTGGCCGCTGTGGATGGCGACAGTACCTGCAGGTTTACGGACAGGTGTTCAGAAGTAGCCTCTGGCGCAGAGGACGCGGTGGAAGACGAGGCTTCAGAGGCCATGATGAGGCCTATCGGTCATGCCACGCAGAGCGCGACGCGGCAGCTTCGTCTGATCTTCCACGGGAAAGGAGCGGTGGTGTATGCGCAAGGAGACGATGCTCATGTCACCGTGTCGTTCGTAGACGTGGAAATTTAGGACATGTGTTGCTCTCCGACTGCAGACTCTCCAGCTCAGGTACGGACCCGCTGGCCTCACTAAAAACGTGGGTACGTAGTCCGTCCCTGGGAACCGGAAGGCTCGATCCATGCACGCTGTCCCAATCGGGCGGGTGGTGACAGCCCGATTATGTAAGCCAGAAGGTGGGATGCATCTGATCACTCAGTCATTACGGATACTACCTTACCTTATGGGAAGGGCGGTTCTTTTACTTTTGTGAGGCTTTCACTGCTGGCAGGCTTGCTTTCCTATCACTCTGTTTCCTGTGGTATTTCTAGATTTTCCTCCCAAGATTTGTGTGTCTGAGTATGAGCTGTGTGGCACTGATAGTGGCAATGTTAGCGCTCCAAGGGGTTAAAGAAAGCCATGGTCACAGGAACACGAGACTTTCAATATCTCCCTTTCCTCCGCCTTGGTATGGCTTACACCCCAAAAAGGTAAGAGAAAGATGGAGAGTCGAGTCTCTCGAGGATGAGAAGTATGAATGGCGACCTTCGTAAGGAAGACAGCCGGAACTACTTTGTGAGACTGATGGCTTCCATGTTCGACCTGAATACAGTCTTTATTCATTCCGACATGCTTCAAAACAATCTTCTCGACCACTTCCAAAAGATGAAATGCTGTTCCTCGGTATTCAGTGTGCTCCAAGTCATCTCAATGTATCGGCAAAAGGACGTTGCTGCTAGTTGCCCAAATGAGACTAGCGCCCTTGGATGGTTCGTGCTGCGTCATCCCAAAGCTGCCGCTGCCGAGCTGCAAGATCTTATCGCAAGACGCCTGCTCATCCAAACTGTCATCGTCTGGCCCATTGCTCGTCCCCGCAAACCCCAGCCAAAAGCCCGGTGGCCTCGAATAATCGCAAACTTCCGATTGAGGTCCCATAAGCGTCATGGCTACGCTGTACGCTCGCCAGAGCCAGCTACGGGCCACCAACCTCTTCTCTCCTCTCCACAGCCCATGCGCCTCGACCCGATTCTTCTCCCAGCAGCAGCAGCGCCCGCGCTTCTCCTCCCGCCTGCGGCACGCCCTCAACAACAGCAAAGTGCAGTGGTACCAGATCCCCGTAGGCCTGGGCATCGGATTCCTGGGTCTGGTCCAGTTCTACAAGGTCTCGACCCGCGAGCGCGAGAAGCAGGAGAGGGACGACGTCCAGGATGGCGTGCCGCCCAAGAAGCGCGCAAAGATCAGGCCTGATGGACCTTGGCAGGTCCAGGTCATGTCGACGCTGCCCCTGAAGGCGATTTCAAGGCTCTGGGGTCGCTTCAACGAATTGACTATTCCCTACTACCTTCGTGTTCCCGGCTTCAAGCTCTACTCATGGATCTTTGGCGTCAAGTGAGTTTCGAAAGCATGAGTCTGGCCGTCATTGTATGCTAACCTACCCCGACAGCTTGGACGAAGTCGCCGAACCCGACCTGCGAACGTACCCGAACCTTGCCTCTTTCTTCTACCGCCAGCTCAAGCCCGGTTCCCGTCCCCTCCACCCGGATTCCAACGCCCTGCTCTCGCCATCCGATGGCCGCGTCTTGCAATATGGCCAGATTGAAGGCGGAGACATTGAGCAGGTCAAAGGCATGACATACAGCATCGACGCACTCCTCGGCAAGAACACGCCTACATCAAGCATCGCAAGCGGATGGTCCACCCCTCAGGAAGCCGAGGCGGACAAGGCCAGCATCTCCCCCAGCGAGGACCTCGTCAAGACGGATGAGGAGTTCGCTCGCGTCAACGGCATCTCCTACACCGTACCCAGCCTCCTTTCGGGCGCGGCCATGTCGCAGCGCAAGGGTTCTCTCAAAGACGAGGCCGTCGAACCCCCCTCGCCGTCTGCCGTCTCCGAGGTCCGTGCCGACCTCGCCCTCGGCGAGAAGCCCTGGTACGACCTGATCTCGCCCGACAACAAGACGTCTCTGTACTACGCTGTCATCTACCTCGCCCCCGGAGACTACCACCGCTTCCACTCACCCGCCAACTGGGTCGTCGAACGCCGCCGTCACTTCGCCGGCGAGCTCTACAGCGTCTCCCCTTACCTCCAGCGCACGCTGCCCGGTCTTTTCACCCTCAACGAGCGCGTCGTTCTCCTCGGTCGCTGGCGCTACGGATTCTTCAGCTACGTCCCCGTCGGCGCCACCAACGTGGGATCCATCAAGATCAACTTTGATCGTGAGCTGCGCACCAATAGCTTGACCACGGACACGGCGGCCGATCGTGCTGCGGAGGAGGCTGCGGCCCGCGGCGAGCCCTACACGGGATTCGCGGAGGCGACGTATGCCTCGGCTAGTCCCGTGCTCGGTGGCCATGCTCTGCGGAGGGGCGAGGAGATGGGTGGCTTCCAGCTCGGTAGCACCGTCGTCTTGGTGTTTGAGGCGCCAACCGGGAGCAAGACGCCGGATGACAAGTCTGGCTGGAGGTGGGCTGTTGAAAAGGGCCAGACGGTCCGGATGGGCCAGGCTTTGGGGTTCATTGAAGAGGAGTGAGAGAAAGATGTCTTTGTCTAAATAGGACGGATGTCCATGTACACATATAACCACAATCGACTTGAAGCGTCGCCATGAATAACAAAATACGGAGAACTCATTTTTATCTTATTGGGTTAGTCTCACATTGTCCGCGGCATGAAGTGGTACTATCTCAGCAGAGCTCACCAGAAGGTCTCCAAATGCGGTTTGAATCCCTCCGGCGCGTGGCGTCAGATGCTTGTTTCACGTCGATCGATTCAATTGGCTTCCGTCAGCGTGACGCCGATCGATCCCGTCTCACTTACATGCACTTTTTTTTTTTTGGAAGGATTTTGAACAACAGTTGTTACAATCATTCAATGCATTAAATTCATCACAAAAGTCCATCGCTAACGATGTCTACATAGCCAAAAAGCGGGACCAAAAACTCCAGCAGATGCAGCTTTATATGTGGTTGTGTGTGTGTGTGTTTCCTCCACTGACTTTCTCCTTTTCTCTAAACTCGCAAGGTTTTCTAGAGACGTGCGCACAATCTTAAGAGCTGAAAGTCTTGAAGATGTCCTCGATGGGCTTGAACTCCTTGGGACCAGCCTCGCCCGTCTTGCCGCCAAAGACGAGCTGGGCGTTGAGCTTCCAGCTGGCGGGGACCTTCCACTCGGCGGCGACCTGCTGGTCGACGAGCGGGTTGTAGTGCTGGAGGTTGGCGCCGAGCCCCTCGGCCTCGAGGGCGGTCCAGATGGCGAACTGGAGCATGCCGTCGGACTGGTTGGCCCAGATGGGGAAGCGGTCGGCGTAGAGGGCAAACTTCTCCTGCATGCCGTTGACGACGTCCTGGTCCTCGAAGAAGAGGACGGAGCCGGCGGCGGCCTTGAACATGTTGAGCTTGCCGCTGGTGGACTCCCACTGCTCGGCGGGGACGATGGCCTTGAGGACGGAGAGGGCAATGTCCCAGAACTTCTCGTGCTCTGCGCCGTGGAGGACGACGACGCGGTTGGATTGGGAGTTGAAGGAGGAGGGGACGTGGGCGAGGGCCGTCTTGACGATTTCGTCGACGCGGGCGGTTTCAATGGGGAGGGTCTTGGAGAGGGGGTAGTAGGTGCGGCGGGCCTTGACGGCGTCGAGGATGAGGTTTGCGCTGGGGGCGGACATTTTGGCGGTGGTTGTTGATGTAAAGGTTCTGGTGAGTGGTTGGTGTTTGTTTGTGATGGTTGTGGTGAGCGGACGGAGGGTGGAGAGTCTCTTTGATGCTTGGATTGCTGTTCTGGTGATGCTGATCATGGCTCTTCTTTCTTTCAGATGTTCGGGATGGAGGAGGGCGTCTCGATGGGTTATATACCGAGGGAGAAGGAGGGGGAGGGAGGGGTAGGGGAGATCGTCTCGTCTGGTTATATACCGAGGGAGAGAGGGAGGAGGAGGGGAGGGAACCACAATAGCTACTTGCGCTACGGATACCTTCCCATCCCGCCTTTGGGGTTTCTCCCGCAAAGCGTCTCAGAACCTGTTGGAAACCTCCCCTCCCCTCGTCCCCACATCGACAGTAACACCTAGCAACCGTAGCAAACAGCTGCGCCAAAGAGCTACAAAGTCCAAGGTGCCCGCTTCTCTGCCCCTCCATGCCACGGATCCGGGCTGCCCCCCCCTCCTTCAGCGCGTCCCGATCATCAGATGGGGCCTCTCCCCCTGACTGAGGTGCTCGAGCGTCAAAGGCGTGCTTTGGGAACCCGGCCGCTGAGCAAATGGTGTGGTAATCAAGTATGCACCGGATTACCAATGATACCCAATGATATCCAACTGGGCGCCTGTCACCAACATGATGTACCTTACCTTGGAGACTGACTGGCATGGCTGGTCAGGGGGAGAATACGCAATCGATAGCGCAGGAAGGAAACCGGCGATGAAGCGGAATCTTTTTCTTGATCCCAATGGCCGACGGCGGTCACATTTCGCTGAAGAATGGCATTTGTCATGTCACTAAGCACAGCTAGTCCAGATTGGGGTAATTCGGGGATGATTAAGCGGGCGGTACACGGATACAGAATTGACATCATTCCGCTGGCGGGGTACCTTTCTGTCTCCCCTCGGTGCCTCAACTGCGCAACGTCCCGCGGAGACCTCCAAAGAAAGAGCACCAAGTACGGAGCACCTGTTCGGGACTCGACCATATTCGAGCTTCCTTACTCGCCATTCATGCTACCGGTACCTAGAGCAAAGCTTGTTGGGATCCCCTCGAGTACCCTGATTCTCATTCAAATGCAGCAGTGAAGAACCTAGGAATGGCTATCCGTTGTCGTGGTTCCGGTTCCCTATGTACTCGGGGAATCGGGGAACGATCCAGATTCGACAAACGCCCACCGCAAGGGAATTGCAAAGAGGAATTAACGCCCATGCGCCCACGCCCGTCACGAAAATTCTAGAATACTGATATGTTTGCTTGCTGAGGAACGAATGGAACACTTCCATAGCCCATGCATAGTGAATTCGCCTTTCCCGCGCGTTGGAAGCTCGGGGCCGACGTGCTCCAAGGGGGTATCCACAAGCAACCCAGATGATAGATCGGGTCCTGCAGGAGCCACCAAAGGCGCATCGAAAAGTCGCCGCATTTCCTCCGAGACCCCTTCTGGAAAAGTTCCCGCGCGGTTCGGGTAGCCCAACGACAACCGTTGACCGGTCTAAAGAAATTTCAACATCCGTGCCTCGATATCGCGGCGCGGTTGATGTTGAATTACAAACCAGCAATCACGATGATCAAGTGCACAATGGAAGAACAACTCGCCAGTGTTCCCTAAGGATGGCTACGATCAGATACTTACGCGACTCAATTCACTCAAAGTCCAGCGCATCGCTCAAACAAGCAAAGCTATCCTGGAAGCACATGGGCGCAGGATGGCCCCCACACACACTTACACACACCCGCGCGATGACAAGCAGCTGAATAAGCCAAAGGCGATCCATAACCGCGCGCGAGAACCCACCCCGCCAGAACTACGGATACCTTACACTAAGGTACTACTCCCGCCAGCGGCCCAGCACCAGCCATCGCGATGGCGCACTGGAGCCATGGGCGCCGTTCGTTGCGCGGGTGACGGGCTACTCCATACGAAGAGTACGGCAACGTTCCCACATGAAATGTGGGCAGTCTGCGACGGGAATTATCCACCTTCATCTCCACTTCGGAGACGAGTTCACATGTCCTCCCCCGGAAGAGAGCGTGCCCGGCGTAGAAAGTTTCGGCTTTCCGTTGAGAATCACGGCATGCCCAGTCTGCCGCCTCTTCGCCAAGATTTCGCGAACCGGACCCGGGGCAGCAGCAGTAGAACCGGCGCAGCAGTTTCGATGGCGGTACCGGATGTTGGAGCTGCTGTTCGGCGGGGTGGCGATATTCAGATGCCTCCGTCCCGGTGGTTGCGAAGATGGATCGGAAATACGGAATTACACGCCCCGTTCGGTTCGCGGATTTACACTGGATTTCCCAGCAAGGAGCAACGACGATGTTTGTTGAGCGGTGCGCCAAAGGATACATCATGAGTCCATGACCAAGCAATCAACTTTCTTAATTCCGGTCTTATCTATTCGTAATTAGACGACCAAGGTTATCTACCTTATTCGCCTTGAGCCTGCGACTTGACTATTGTTGACTTTGTATTGCGTCTTCCTGAAAGTGGCCAAGGAACGCGTAATGTCAGAGAAACGGCAAGTACAAGTTTCTTCGACTGGTATTATTCACCCGTAATGCCTCTTTTCCCAGAGCCACTACGGAGTACAGTCATGCAGCTACTGGGTAATAGTTCATGTCTTTCAGAATAGTATTTAAAGAGAATTCGCTTCGGCCTGTGGGAGAGAGAGAGAGAGCCCACCAGACGATGCTCGGCGACCCGTCGCGGCCCCAGGTATGGAAACGGGTGTAGTGGTGGTAGATGGTGGGGGATCGTAGAAGGAGCAGGCCCACCTCTATAGATTCTATGAGAAGAGATGGAAATCACTCGGCACTCCCCTTTATTATTACGTTCGCTCGTATTCGTCCACGAACGTGCTGTAACTACTGTGGACAGGCGGAAGAGAGTACTTGACAGGGCCTTGATACTATAGGATTACTTTAACAACTTACCTTTCAAAGGGCGGGCACTACGACGAAAATCTCGAGGAAATTCAATGGGAGTGAATGGACTCGGTCCCTATCGTGCGGCTATATATTGGCTCATACACTGAGGTACCTTTACATTGTAGTCGTAAAGCTATAAAGAAGACAAAAAAGAGGTGTGAGGTACAAGAGAGGCGAAAGAAAGAGGTATAGCAAGTAAATAATGAACATAGTACGGAAGCCACAGTTTCGGGGTCAAGTGAATCGGCCCCTTCCACACTATAACCGCCTAGTAATCGTAAGCTACCTATCCGTACTCGAGTTAGAAGGAACCTAGTGGATTGCTACATGTCTTTGAGAATCAGGACAGTAAGAGTAATAGCAATCTTAATGTTCTTCTAAGGCGTTACCACCGTGAAAGATCGAGCTGTCTTTAAGGGCTTCCTTTACCCTTTACACAATTCCTTTACTTTAACCGCTCTGAAATGTTCTTTATACTGATATGCTAATATGCTAATATAGCTAGCTACCTTGGGTCTTTGAAATTGAGTATGAACGTCTTTGAGAGGTACTGTACTCCCATCAAAAGCCTACCATCACTAACTTTCTCTTAGGCGTTCAAAGTGGTTTCACTCGTTATCTTCACTTATAGCAATGATCTCGCTTATGTAGGAGCACTAGTTAGCCCTATTATGAGTAGCTCGGCCATGCCTTGACAAAGGGCAGTGGGAGTAGTAACAACAGGACCAGTCAAGTACTTAGTTAAACATAATAGCATACCTTATGTTAACGAGGAGCTTCCTTTGTATCTTGCCATCCTATATAAACACAATAGATCATCGTGGTTCAAAATAGCCTCTACATCGTCAATGAGAACAATAGCCTTCCTCATGTTAACAAGGGAGGTACCCCCCCCCCCCATCAAGGCTTCTTACTCAGGGCCTCACCTCACGATACTTAGATCTCACTAAACTTCTCAGCTTTAGGTTGTTGAACGATTTGTTTAATGCTACAGTGAAAGCCATCGCCTATTCTACATACTTGCCAGAGACGCTGCGACTAACAAACGCCTAAGCAATCCAATGAATGCTTTCTCTCTTCGTCAATGGACAGAAGATCAGTCCCGAAATCCCATTTTGACCCCGTCAACACCATCATGCCATAGATGACAAGAAAAAAATAAAACCCTGTCTCGCGACAGTCCAATGTCTTTTTTTTGGTTGTCAGAAATCATTCCCTTGATCCGCCCCGAAACGCCGTCTAGGTTGTGCCCTTTTTAACGAGGTTGCATTCCCTCTTCATCCACAACCCCATGCTCCTAATATGTTTTGGGGTCCTTGACCTAAATTGGGGGGGGGGGGGGGGGGGTTTGGTCGCCTTGCGCGGCTGATGCCATTTAATCTCTTACGTCCGATGAGACCGAAGCCGTTTATGTCCGAGTTCGGGGGCACAGCAGCGCCCAGGCACCGATTGATCGTCCGCGTCAGCCGTAAGCCCGCCCCGGCCATAAAATCCCCGAGTTCGCATCCTTCCGGGACTGGCGAACTTTTGGGGACTCTGGGAGGTAGGGTGCCCATCTTATAAAGTGGCGGGGTGCGCCCGTCCACCAGCACCTTACCACGTCTCGGCAATGTACTGGCCGGCCTCCTTCTTGAGATCCCAGTACTTCTTGGCCTCCTCGCGCTCGAGGTTGCCCTTTTGCATGGCCACATCGACGAGAGCCTCTTCGACACCCTCGCCCATGCCCTTGGTGCTGCCGCACACGAAGACACGACCGTCGACGGCATTGGCTATGTACCACACCAGATCGGCTTGGTTGCGTACCTCTTCTTGGACATAACGACTCTCGCCGCGACGGCTCTGGACGACACGCTTGACCTCGTCCTCGTGCACGCCCCACTCGCCGCTGTAGATCTCGTCGACGAGCGAATCGCGAATGCCCTGAAGAACCCAAACCTTGTTTGCGCAGTTGGCCGTCTTCAAGCGACGCTGGACGAAGCCTCTGAACGGTGCGATGCCGACACCGGCACCGATAAGGAGCATGGGACCGTCGGAAACGAATTGCTTGGCGAGAGGGTTGGCCATGAGGCCCTTGAACATGGGGATGTAGATCTCTGGGGTCTCTCCGTTGCGCTTCGCCTCCAGCCACTTCTGGGCCTGGCGCTCGAAGAAGCCGGAGCCGATGCCGGTACGGAGGCCGCGACGCCAGTCAGCAGTCTCATGAACCGTGACGGCAATCTCGACCAGCCGGTGCACCTTGCCATCGCGCGTCTTGTATGCGTCGTGCGGGTCATTGGAGAGGGAGTAGAAGCGCGGCATCAATGTCTGCAGGGAAGACAGCAAGAGATCCATAGGCGGGTGAGAGCTGGGGAACGCATGCAAGAGCTGGGAGAGGGAGACATGCGGTCCGGTGCGGAAATCGCAGAAGACGCCCTGGCCCTCGGCGGCGCAAAGGTACGTCAACAGCTTCTTCTCGTTGGCGTCCTCGGCGTACTCGGCAAGAATGCGCAGAAGCTGCTTGGTCGGGGGGTAGGACTGGATATCGGAGCACCAGGTAAGCAAGTCCCGGCGTGTGGTAACCATCTCACGGGCCTGGTCGTCACCCCACACGGTAGGCCAACGGCCCTTGGTAGTCTTCATCAGGACCGGCTTGTCCCGAAGGAACCGAGGCACCATGAGGGCGTCGAAAACGTCGTCGACACAGTCCTTATCGTTGGGTGCCATGACACCAATGGCACCACCGACTCTGAAGTCCATGTCCTCCTCGCCCGGGTAACTTGTGATATCGAGATCGAAGTGGTAGGTGCGCTTCTCGGCGCCGGGCTTGGTCAACTCGCGGGTCGAGTCGATGCGGGCGGCGTAGACGTGGTAAGGCGGGTGAGGCTGAACATATCTGGGAGGCTCTCGGGCGGTATCGATGTTGTCGAGTGTGAAGTCCTTGAGTTGGTTCTGGACGATGGCGAGTGCCTCTGCGGTCTTGTCCTCGCGCGCATCAGCACCCAGAGAAATTGCTGAGTCTGTGGGAGACGAGGCGATTGCTGGGGTCGCCGTGGAACGAGGTACGGGCTCGAAGAAGACGGTTTGCTCAGGCATGTCGGCGATGTCGGTCAACTTTGTGGGGATTTCGCCAATCTTAAGGGCGAGTGACTTGTACGCGTGGTTGTCGGGGAAGGGGATGCTCTCGTACTCGAGGCCCTCCTTCTTGGCACCCAACTTCATGCAGCAGCCGCCACCGCAGCATCTTTGAATCAATTGGGCTGTCGATTCGCCTGTGATACGCTGGATATCGGCGGGGCTCTGAGCAATGAGACGGGTAGAAGCGCGCCGCCTCCTGGGGACCTGAATTTCCTCATCTTGATCCTCTGACTCTTCCGAGTAGGTGAGGGAGGGTGCGACGGAAGAAACGCTGGGCTCCTCAGGAATGCAGTTGCTGATAGACCCAATGAGGTGAGAGGCCATGGCCGTGGTCGCCATTGTGCTGTGCATGGCGACGTATTTGCGTATGTCGTCGAAGATGTTGTTTAGGTGGCGGAAGTACGGGTACCGATGACCTAAACGACTTTGGTGGGTGACCGTGGGCCAAAAGACTTTGGCGTAGAGGACGGCGTAAAGTATACGTGAGTGAGAGGATGGAGGGGCGGATAGTCAGAAGGTCCTCAGCATGCTAGTGAAAGCAGGATAGAGGGAGTCTTGTAGGAATTGCTCGGAGGCTGTGGGTTGTCAGATGGATGAAACCAGGTGGTGGAATTCTTGATCAGATAAGCCGAGGTGTGTGGTATCGATCTCCGGCAGAAGGGGGTAAGGTAGGGAAAAGAGAAAAGGAGCGAGAAAGTATCGGGCGGAAGGGTGAGGAATGTTAAGTTTTTGAGACGTGGAGGCCGATGAGGTAAAAATGGCGGGAAAACCTGGTCCAGGCCCCAAGAAAAGAAAAAGGCGTACGGAATAGGGAGTACGGATAGGTGAGAGGTTCAAGGTTGTGCGTGTGTGCGGACGAGGTTTGTCGATCTCTAGACCGAGGGAGTAGGGATACTGGATTCTGGAGCAAGCAATGTACCTCTTTTTTCCTGCACCTTTGAAATTTCGACTGGAACCGGCCGGAAAAGACAGGTACAAGGGCTTGATGATATCCAGGCTGGCCGCTGGGAAGAGAGTCTACTGCGTAACAAATGCAAGGTAAAAAAGACCAGGTGCATCGAGTAACAGTGAGGAAAACGAAGAGTTCAAAGTCTCCGTTTTTGGGTTGCGACAGGGGACCCTGGAATGCCCCTGTTGGGCCTAGCCGCCACAGCGGTGGCACTGTCGTAGTGGCCGCAGCCGGACAGTGTATCGGTCTTGTTGTTAACACTGTCCACGTGCCGGAGATGGGATGTTTGGCACTGTCAGCGGTACGTATCGCTTTCGGGCTTGGCTTGGCCCCCAAGCGGCGGCGGGCTGAGCACCTATCCCGTCATGATTTGATTGATGGATGATGACCTGAGCATGCAGAGAGCATTTGTTCATCTTAGGTAATGATGAATTATCACTGGGTAATGTGCGATACCGACGGCTGTTGATGACTGTAACACCAACATCACTGTTGACTAAGATTCAGCCTCGATCCGGGTACAATTTGGTTGGCACGGTTGGATAAACAGAATATTTTGGATAGGTACTGTTGCAACAGTAACAGTAGACATGCCGTTACCGAGCAAAAGAAAGAAATATGTCAGGTTGCGTCACGTCAATTCCAGCACATCCGAGCTCGCACTCGCGCTCGGGTGCTTTGCCTTTCGCCTAAGGTAAGATGCCTTGCCTTATCAATCAGATTATCAGCATCAGAAATGCAAGCACTTACCTCACACCTTACAAAAGCAGAAAGCAGGAAGTCACGGTCCACGGACAGCAGACTCGAGACCGCGCTGGGTCCTTCCTGCGTTCCCAACTCCCCCTCCACTCCTGCACTTTTGCTCTTGGCCGATGTCGCCCGCCCCGATGACGAGGAGACTTGTCACTTCCATTGTGTGTTGATGTACCATCTGCATTGTTACCCTCACAGGCTCACTCACACATCCCATTCAATCAATTTCGTTGCTGCTTTCTTTTCCAAATCGACACTCCGGGCTCAGCCTCATATGCAGCAATTGAACCTCGGGACACGTCGACATCAACGTCAATGCCATGCCCTCCCTGTACCTTAGTATCCGTAGATTGATTGCCTTGTGCATCACAGCCCGAGGTGCAACAGAAGGCATTGCATCTCCTATCTTTTCTCCTTCCACATTCCGATCCGCTAACGTGGAAGGTACGAATTTAGTCACTTGCTCCTGCCTCCTTCTACACCTCACCCCACTTCACCCGCCCCTGCCCGATTCATCCTCTTTTTCATCCTCTTTTCCCGGCTTTTCTCTCTTTTCTTCCGTCTGTCTCTTTCTGTCTCTTGTCACTTCCCGTCGCTCTTGGCCGAGGTGATCTGAACCGATCCGGTTGCCGGAAACCAAAGGTAAAATGAGGTCAGCTGATCCGCTCACCCACTCTTGTTGGGCTTTCTTACCACATGTGCCACAGTATGGAAACACTACAGAGTAGGTTCCTCGCTTGCGCTTCAATCCTCACAGTGCCAGGGTCGCCGCCCATTTCTGCTGCATCCTGGTGGACTCTGTCGTCCCGCACAACTGGAAAACCTGACGATTCACCGTTCCCCGTATTTGCACATCCAACGACATCGCACATTACTGCATCGCATATCGCCGCCACAGAACAAGAGTGTGGGGTTTCTCGCCCGCTTGCGCACTCCCAAGATCCATCTTACCGGTCCGCCATGCTGGGCCTAACTTGCTCCGGACTCGCTGGCCATTGAAAGAGCCCTCATTTCACCATACCCCCTCACGATTGCGCTCACCCGTGATGCTATCCCGCTACCATTGTGCAGCACCGGCTACGCACGATGAGGTGGCCGCACCCCTCACTTTCACTCTCTCTGAGATAACCGTACGGAGTAATGGTGTCCCTCCACCTTCGGAGATGGACGACACGGCAGTCTCCTGCACCTCCCGCGGCACCACTTCACCACTGCAGCACCACCACCACCAACTTCTCCCGGTCTTGATCTTCAGCTCCGCCGTCCCGTCAAAGGAGCTCAGTCTACAGTGTGCAGCACGTTGAACTGAATGCCCCTATTACGCTATTGCAGCGTCGCAAGCCCTATCTCTGCAACTCGGGGTCCTGTTACGACCCCAGACTTACCCGCCAGGCCCTACGTACCACTCCGCGCACTCTTAAACAATGTGTTCCAGCACGTTGGGAATCAGCCACCCCGGAGTCGTCAGAGGCCTTATTACCCGGGCATGCCTTCTGCTAAGCGGTAGGGTTCGACCCTCCACTACAGCGGTCACCCCCAGGGCCCCAGATGTTCTTCGTTGAGCTCAGCCCCTCGTCACGAATTGGACCCAACGTCTTACCGAAGCAATTTCTTTACACATCACGGTCATTCGACGGAAACAGCACCATGGGCAGGCCCACAAATAACGACTTGCAATACAATTCACCGCTCACCGAAAACCTAGAGGAAAACACGCCAAGCACGAGCAAGACTCGGTCAAAGGCCCTGTCGAGTCAGCCCACAATGCCGAGCCATGAGCCGTTGGATTGCCACTCCTTTCCGCCGGCTCCCTTCTAAGTTTTTTCGAAATTCGCACACTGTATACCGATTCCACATGGCATACCCTAAGGTCTCCTCCCATGCTGGTCGTCACCATCTGATTGTTGCGCATCAACTGTCAAATCCCAAGAACCACCAGCATCGGCTCCGCGTGCAGACCTCCATGCTGCATAACTGATGAAAGGTGTCCCGCGGAATGCAACGCTGGTCACCCGCTCCTCTGCTAGGTAGGATTGGGCAAAATTCGCCGGATTCCGCAAACACGCGCTCCGGCTGCCGTTACCGAACCGAGGAATTCCGGCCGTCTCCCCATCTCTAGACACGGGCAACGACGGTCGGCTCCCAACAAGACCGCTCACGTGAGCGTATCAAAGTTTTGATCCTCTAGATTCATCTCAAGATGCTCTTAGACTATGGCATTTGGGTTCGCGATGCAGTCTGCTGCATAAGCACATAAGATACCGCGACAAACCTTCCTCTTGATGTGCATCGCACGCCTCAAGCGCCCATCTTCGAGGTGGTTGCAAAACACAAACGTCACAAGCAATGAAGATCGGCCGCGTTGAGCCGGACATCCAAACGAAATGAGGGATGCTTCATCTCGTGTTGCCCAATGGACCAACCATTTCCGCACCTTGCTTTTCCTGACGGAATGCCACACGCACTGAACCATCCGATCCCTGTCCGTGACCTTTCATCCAATCTTGACGTCCAGCCATTTCAGCTGGGGCTGTTTGGCTTTTTCACCGGACCAAACCAAGACACGACTCCGATCTTATCGCACATTATCAATCTCATCAAATCAATCGCATCTAATCTGATTGTCCTCAATCTCCGAGACCGGCTACTGTCAACCCCCCGGTCGACACTACGCTAGCAAAGCCTCCCATCGCAAACGAGCAAGCACACTTGAAATCTCAAATCGTAGACCTACGCGACGTCGCGAACCAGGCCCGCCGCTCGCGTCTCCCTGCGCGTCTAGTGATGTCTCATCTTCATTTCGAGCTTGTCGCGAGCGTTCTCCTGAGGTGCTAGTGTAACCCTCAACCTACTCCACTAACGCCAATACCCAGCGACATGGCATGGGTTCGATCTGATAACTTTATTCGCTTCTCCCTCTAATTACAGCGGTCGACCGATCAACGCCTTCGCAGTTTCGGTCCTTTGGGTTTTCCAACCGCTCGCCTCTTCGGTGACCGACCGCTCCCTCTTCCCCTTGGCTGTTTCAACCGTTCCCAACCAATTCTCACCCTTCGAGGTTTGTTTGCGCGGATCAGCCGGATTGCTTCCCCGTCGACGCGTCCTGCCATGTTTGGGTTGGAGCTTACACCCATCCGGATGTTGAACCTGGCTCCCGGAACTAAACTGAAATCCTGTTTTTTTTTTGCGTTTCTCTCTCTGATTTGCTAGCCTGTCGGCCAACAGTCTGTTCAACAACAAGGCATGCTTCGTCAGTGTTGCTCTGCGACCAGCAGTTAAGGCAACATGAGCAACCAGAGCAGAAATACGGCTGCATTCTTATTCCATAAGTACGTATGAAGCGGTCGCTCCCAAATAGCAATCCCAGCATCCCAACAACCTACTTGGTATTCTAATCCTGGCATCGTGGGGCGCTCTGGAAAGGTTTTTTCAAACCAGCCTCCTTGTCCGCCCCAGCATGCTCGTGTTCGCACGTGAGCTCTTCGCACGCTCGGCACCCACATCGGCATAGTTCGTCGATCTCTCTTCACAGTGCGATCAACGTACATCTCCACATCGACGGGTACTGCGCCAGTCCCTATGCGTTCCTGCGTCTCCGGGGGACTTGTACCCCTGGTTGCCGGTCCATCGAAACTCTCACCTAGCTCAAGCCTGGTTCTGGGCCTTATTGCGACTGCTGCGTGGTCATCTCGGCTGGGCTGCCGGCTACCGTCTGACTAGGCATGTGCGGATACAATGCCAGCCTAGGGAGCCACGAAACGTACCGGCAATTTGGTTGAAGCAGGCTCGTCGTCAGGCACCCTGGCCTCCTTCTTATTACACCTGTCTTCCCCGAGGCTTCCAGAAGGCGTGGAAGCGAAATGATGGTTAACATGACGATCTGGGTCTTCGACATAGATCAGAGGCCGGGCTATGAGGCTCAGTGACCGAGCCCGGGCCGACGATCGAAGAGACGGTCTCGGTGAGCTCGTGACTCAGGGACTGTGGTGTGTTCCAGGTTGTCATCCCGGACGTGCAAAGTCACTTATAACTGTTGGGAGTAAAAGCTCCCTAGCCGCCATCTCAGGGGTTCGAGAGCCAGCAGTTCTCCTGATTGAGTGTCATGGTTGTCAGCCACAGATCGTTCTTGTGAGGCGTCTGAGTGGCGATGAGAGTACCGTAAGACAGAGAGCTTTGGCGAGCCATTGGTGGTTTTCTACTGAGGCTAGCTGAGACGCACCCTAAAGACAGTTTGACCGCTTACTACAAATGAGGCGACGTCTTCAAGCGCTTGTTTATTCACTAGGACAAGTGTCGCACGAGAATAAGTAGTTCGCTCCCAACCTGTTATTACATCTCACCATGCAGTCAAATGGTAGTCTCCCCGACAAGCAACACCACACATGTTCGCCCATCTCATTGGGCTTGAGGTGTGATCGAGCGAATTCCTAAAGTTATGCTCCCGAGTCACAGCACAATCCGAGGTTGACATTCTTCGGAAGCTCAGACTTCAGGGGTTAACTCGGGGCTATCTTGCGCCGAGGCTATTCTCCCAGAGCTTGCTTGCGCTGTTGTAGAGTTAGATCCGATAAACCGAAGCCTCTCGGCCACTATGGGAGAGCAGCATCGTGAAAGCCGAGCAACGGTCTGTGACCTCCGACTTGGATGTTTCTAATGCTGGGCCCCGTCAACCGGCACGTTATGTACTAAGTTTTTAGCAATTTTGCTGTCCTTTGAATAGCCCTTGGCCTCTTACACAGGCCTACGGCTCGCTATGGTCCCTTTGGAACGTGAACCTAGCGAGTAGAGCTCCCCCTCGGGCGACTGTCCAAACGTTAAATAGGAGCAGAGTACAGCGCGTTCACTGGTCAGAGGCTACCTACGCGGCATCGTGCTCTTGTCTTCGTCGAGTTTGTCGCGTCCACGTAGAACCCAGATTTCGACGTAGAGATGTAGAGTCGAACAGACCCCTTGTACCAATTGCTGACTACGACACCGTCCAAGTCGATGCGGAATCAAGTTCGGGCCGTAATAGTATGGCGAGACATGTCTAACTTGACATCGTGCCCGGCGTTGTATTCTTTCGAGTCTTGGGTGGGAAGCGGATACCAACCATATTTATGGAGTATGTATTCGGCTTATTTATTCTATGCTGTAATGCGCTTTCAGGGGTATTTTCCGGTCGGATGACGAAAGGAAGGCACTCTGTAAATACCCTTACCAAATCATTATCCCCAAGAGTAGAGATAGACATAAGCACGCGACATCAGGTAGATGTAAGAGCGAAAACAGAATTAAAGGAAAAACTATAATGACTTTTCGCCGCTGTACACCCGAAAACTCCTGTCGAGGGTTCCTCCCCAACATTTTGATACAGACTCCAGCGGTGGGGAGTCACTACCTCCCTTCCTTCGCGACACATCTCAAGCACATGGACGTTTATGATTTGTACAACATATCCTGCTAGATACGGATATACTCAGATTCCGTTCCAAGGTAGGGATCACGCAGGCTTAGTACCACCCCCAAAGGCAAGAGATGAGCGAAAACAGCCTTGCCCTTTATGCGATCACTAGACTCAGGGGGGTTGGAAATCTCATTGTAATCTGTAACCGGCGCGGCTAGGGTAGAGCACCAGCGTATCCGTACCAATCTTTGAACTGAAGCCTCCCGTAACGCCCACCGCCAGCTTCTCCAGTTCAGGTAGGTCCCCTACCCCTCCCCATTGTAGATTTCCCATAATAAGGGGTCTTAATAGCAAAGGGTCTCAATAGCTAGCAGCACGGCACGTTATTCAGGTAAGATCTGATTTAATAGTCTATTCGTAGTGCCGTTATAGAACTCCGATTGAAGTTCTTCTCTTCTTGGCTGTGGTAAGATAAGGAGAGTTGTCCCTTATTGGGGTACAAATAGGATAGGGAGGTTTGGCTCGTAAATCCGGCGTGTTTTCGGGCGGGAGGGGGGTCATGGCCCCTTCAAGTTAACCCTTCCTCCCAAGGAGCTAAGCAGCCATGGGAGAGGATAAGGCAAAGTGAATGCGAACGACCTTTCTTCGGATAAGACTATAAGGGTAGATTTAGATTTACCCGTACCTGGCAGAAAGGCGGGTCTGGCCTGGCTTGGAAAGCACATATATACCTGGCCATCTTTCCGCGGTACCGTGTCAGCCAACCTCAGAGGCGCATCTTCTCCATTAGGATCGCACTGTTCGAGGAAGTCATCCGAGCGGATCGAGATGACCGTTCTGGCTGGGCTGACGATATCTCCTTTTCCTCGGCCAGGAGGAAATAGCGGCTGAAGTGGAGGTAGCTGCGGGTTTACCTGCATACGTCCGGGGTGATGGGGCTTGGTTAACCACGACAAACTTTTGAGAATTATCAATCAGAAAGAAAGACTACACGCATAAACCAAAGTAGCTGATAACTGTGGTTCAAAAACATGGCGGGCTATGGACAGGTTGGTCAGTAGGTTGCATTTTGGTCAACGAGCGGAGTTGAGGAGAGAGATGCTCAAAGAACCTTTTCGGTTTCCTGTTCTGTTCACTTCCCGAGCTTCTTTATTGATACGAAGAGGGTTTCTCTTTTCAGAGGGACGAAGATCACTTTCACCAAAAACTCCAAGACTGTCTCGGAAAATCAAACCTTTCGGACTTGAGACAAAGTTCAAACAGATGGCTGGAACCCTTCTTTCAGTTGTTCACAGGACTCTTTCAGTTGCCACATCGAGTCTGCGACTTGCGTGAAAGCACGGTTGCCAGCACCATGCAGAAATTGGATGATGAGCACCGCCTTGACGCACCTGAAGACCGTTTCCTCAGAGTCCGGAGCAAAAGATTGGAACAGCGCTTGCCCCTCATCGCTGTCAAGGAACTCCAGTGCAGTCTTGTGGGTGAATCTGATGCGAACTTCGTCCCAAGCAGCCAGTCTTTGCTGGTCCGTCGCGCCCTCCACGACGGCTCCCCAGCCGTCTTCCATCTCCAGAAGCCCAGCACACGTCGGTGACAGGGTCTTTTGGATATGCTCGCATCTTTGCAACACTTCTGGTAACAGCGGCAGTTCGTTCGACGCCGAGAAGACGCCCAGAATAGCGTCATCTGATGCGATCGCCAATGTGAGAACGCAGCAGTGACTCCTGAATCTCCCGTAAGTCAACAGCATCCGAACTAGACTGAAGTACTTGGCCGCTCGCGCGACGTGGACCTCGCGACGGCCGTCTAGCCGGTGCCACATGTCCCTGTACAGCTTCATGAGATCCGGCTGGAAGATGGTGATGCGCTGATAAATCTCGTCCCAATCCTCTGCGAAGTTGGTAATGCCAAGCTTGACGTCCGCTAGAACGAGGTACACCCAGATAAAGACGCCCTCGACCTTCCATAGAATTTCCTCGGAAATCTTTTGCAGCAAGTCTGGGGAGTCGAGCCCGGTGTTTTTGAGAAAGTCGTGTGTGTAATTCTTGATGTCTTGGTATGTGAGATGCTCCATGCGGAGTCTCGGCCTCGACTCGTTGTCGAATCTTAGGTCGAAGGGGCGCTCGGCACGGCTGGAGACACAGAGTTTGACCTGACTCTCTGCTTCGAGTTCGTGTACGAAATTCAGAAGCTGGTCTAGACCTTCGTCTCGTCTATCGACTTCGTCGAGGGCATCGAGGAGAACCAGATACCCCCGATCTGCGTTTCGGATACCTTTGAACAGGAGCACCTTGAGTTCCTCAAGTGACCAGTCGGTTTCGCTGTTCTTGTACGTGAGCCCGCGATTCTCCCCAATGAACTGGGCGATGAGGTGTTGATCATTGTGCAAGACCTGGTGAAGAAGAGAGCAGAGAAGACCCCGGAAGCTGTTTTGGCTTTGGCTGCCGGCTTTCCACAGAAAATGGGAGATGATTCTCGGCTTGGGCCGCCACTTCTCCAAGGCGTTGGCCGTTCGTTGGTCATATCGGATCAGCTTCATCAAAGTGCTCTTCCCAGAGCCTGGCTTTCCGCTGATCCAGAATAGACGGCGCGCGTCCGCTCGGAGGCATCGGATGAATGCTCCCTCTTGGCCAGATAAGGGGCTTTTTCTGTCAGCATCGTGGACGTGTCCAGAGGCGCTCTGGTTGTCCGATCCTTGGACTTCCTCGGAAAGGCCAAGGTTGCCAGACGATTGGGGATATTGTCCAGCTTGCAACATGTCTGAAGACCGGCCTGCGTCTATGTCCTTAAAGATCCAGTCAAAAGTCTGATTGTGCCTGGGCTTGATGGTGCTTTGTCTGTCGTTCATCCCATCATAGTTGAGGCTATCAAGGCAGCGCTTTGCATGCCTCTTTGTCCAGCCTAGACTCTTCTTGACGTGACATGGCGTCGTGCAGCTTGGCGTGCTCGGCAGCATTGTGGTCTCGAGTCAGCTGAGATTCCGCCTTCACGAGGTCTTCGAGCGCCTTGGCGCCTCGAGCGTACTCGGCGACAAAGTCTCTCTGGCCTTGATCGAGTTTGACAAAGGAGTCGGCGTTCAGTTGGCCAGAGGTGCCAGCTTGCTCGAGGATACGGACAATGAGCGACGTGTCCATGACTCTTTTCTGCTGCTCCAGGCGGCTCTTCAAGCTTTCGAGGCGGCGTCTCCGCCTCATCGTCTTCACAACAGGCAACGCCTTGGCGAGGGCGCCATCCCCCTTGGGCGAGACGCTTGCAACTTCCGCATCGACGTCCACGGCGCACGCAAGGCTGTCGGCGACGACCTCCTGGAGACGCCTGCCCGCGTCGGTGGCCTGCTGGCCAGAAGAACTGACGCCGTTGAGCTCCAGAACCTGGAGCGAGGCCGCGCTAAGGTTTGCGGCGTGCTGAGCAAGCTCGGGATCGGACTGTCCCGGTCGCGCTGATGCGGCGGCATATCGAGACCATCGTCAGGTCGATGACCGCCATAATATTGCATGCGACGCCGAGCGCCTCCAGACCTGACATGTCGGCGAGGAGATGGGGTAGCTAGTGACCCGGGAACGGATGCTGTTGAAGTACAGAGAAAAAAGTTCGCCGCAAGCAACGGCGGGGTTGAGCGAGCGTGCTGCGTGAAGCCGCGTGAAGCCGCGTGAAGCCTACAACTCACCCTCACTATATGTGCAAGTACTTTTGAGGGCAGTAAGCGGGGAAACGACAAGCCAGTGGAACGATGGGCGGTTATCTTACGTGGCCGGCTGCTTGCCGGCCTGCATATCTTGGGGTGCAGACGAAGAGAGCCTGATGCACAACACTATACTTTTCTTCCATACCTTATTGCAACATACCCTTGTGTTGGTATACACGTCGGAAGGGCAGGTTTGCGGCCTGTACGAAGTCCAGTCATCGTATCTTGAATTGCGTAAATCGGGATGTGGAAGGAGGAAGTTAGTGAGCGTAGCCCACGATTCCTCCGTTGGGTGTAAGTAAGTGGAAGGGGCAATACCCCGCCGCCGCCTTCCAGATCCACCTTTTCTGCCTTCTATTCCAACAGCCTGCGATGCTCAGCCAATCTTTCCTTGGTGCATGATTGTCATGACGCTGCGGGCTCGATGTGAAACGATCAGAAAGATTCCGATGGACGCCAAAGCCCAAGACCAGTTGGGAACCGTAGCAAGTTGCGCATACTCTTACCAGGATCGTGCCGATCGCCACGTTGGCTGCGTCCGACTTCTAGTTGCTGTCATCCACAGAGGGTGCTGTCGGCGATATCTATGCTGGACATCCCAAGAGCATCTATAGTCACCATGAAAGTCATGTATCTTACATCCAAAATACTAATAAAAGAGGTATGAGAGTATGAGAGAGAGAGAGAGAGAGAGAGAGAGAGAGAGAGGTTTAGGAATAGCAGGACCGCCAGGGAACTATTGAAGAAGTTATCATAGAAATTAGCCAAAGTTTAGTACAGGTTGACAAGTGCCGCGAATTCGGTATCACCGAGTTTAGAAACTATCCTCTTCTATATGCTCGTAATCTACCTAGCTTTGGCTTCTACGTCCTCAAGACCTACGTGGATGTCGATGGCCCTGAATTTATCTATGAAACTTTCTCTAACGTGTAAAATTGCTGGTCACGGGATGTAGAGATAATTGTTCCATAACGTAGTCTCACGACAAGAAGACGTAAGTAACGATATTAACATAATATTAGATTTTAATATAACTAGTTATTAAGAAAACTTATAGTATAGATGAAAGGAATCATCCAAGATATAGGACAAGGTAGGCTTAAAAACAAGATAATCAGACGACTTTTCAAGTCCTCAAGTCTTGCATCCCGCAATAGATATGACCAAAGTTGACAAAAAGATGCCTACCTGGCTTAAGAGGCATTTAATACCCGCCACCTCCAGTCCACAAAGCTTCATCAGCCGGCCAGTCCGTTCGTCCATTCTTCCTCGAGAATTGCACTGCTCGAGGAAGTCATCTAAGCGATTCAAAGTGACCGTTTCTGGCGGGGCTAATAACGGCTTCTCCTCCTCGTCTAGGAAACGGCGGTGCTCATGGTAGTGACGATCGAGTGGTTTACCTACCCCTTAAAACTCGGCCTCGACGTGAGAGTCAACGTTTACGAATACGATCGGAGCAGTGGATCGGATTAATGGATGCTGGGAAGTACGTAGTAGTGGATGTTTAGAGTAGTAGCTGTTCGGCGTGGTATATGGATTTCACCATCTCAGGCTCCTGAGCATTATCGATGAGAAAGAAACACTGTGGCAAACTACCCACGCAACTTACAGCTGTTGTTAACATCAGCAAGCAGGTGGTGAATGACTGATAATGTGAGGTGGTACTAAGTGACGAGCAAGATTGAGAAAGAGATCCTAATACACCCCCTTTCAGTTCCCTATTCTTTTGTCTCCTAAACTCCTTCCTTAACATAAAAGGCGTCTTTCTTTTGGAGGAACAAGATCACTTTACAAAAGCCTTCAAAAAATGTTAATATAAACCTTTCGGACTTGAATAGCCACCGTTCCTATACACGGTATCGTTACAATACGTACACTACCCCAAACACGCCAATAAAATGACTTCGGTATCATGTGTAACAGCAGAAAAAAGAAAGCCCTAAACAAAACAAAAGCTGCCAGCCCAAGTTACCATCTTCCCCTCCGTTGGCCAAAACCCCCAATGCCATGGTCCCGAGTGTATATATGTTAACCCCCCCCCCCATCCCGGTATGTGAACCCAGCCCAGCCCGACTCCTCCCCGGCCGTCCCCGTCCATTCTTTTGGCCAAAACACCTTTCGAAATAATGTCAAAAACACGCTATGCCACCCTAATAGCCAGACGCCTAAAGCCAGGTTCTAGCAATGCACGAAATGCGAGCCGTTCGCTCGCTCGTGTGGGGGGAATCATAATAAGACAGAGAAAATAGGAAAAGGAAACGAAAAATGATGGTATAGACAAAACGGAAAGAAAGAGACCATTGGAAATCAGTCTCGAAGTTCCACGCCAACCTCCTGGTGGACGAGCCTCAACACCCACGAGGCCTCCGAGGCGCTGGAACACTGGAAACACCACTTCTTGACCGAGCCGGCGGCACCGCCCGTCTTGGGCGCGACGCCGATCTCGCCCCTCTCATCGCGTATCTCTTCCCAGATGCCGCAGATGATGCCTCGACTGCCCATAGGAGTGAAGCAGCCGCTGCCCAGCACCGCATCGAGGATGATGCGCGCCTTGTCTGATTTCTTGGGCATTGTTGTAACCGTGACGCGCTTTTCGAGGCCGTGGTTCGCGCGTAGGTCTTGGTGCCAGCCCGGTGGCGGGCGGCGGATCTGTATGATGCAGTTGCCGTAATCCTCCCACTTGTTGGAGCTGACAAGCAGGTGCAGGCGAATCTTGATGTTGTCGGACGGCGTAGGACTGCGGATGGAGTTGGAGTAGTTGCTGATTGACGGCGAGCGGGGGTAGCCATCGGAAGACGAACCGGATCCGTAGAGGCTATTACTGTTGGAGGAACGACCCTGCTTGTCGATGGATGACCGAGCAATGTTGAAAGCGTTCCCTTGCGTGAGCCTCTTGAGGAAGCTCGTGGCAGACAGACTCGACGAGGGGGTGCTTCCATCTTGTGATTGAGATGGTGCGCGGGCCGATGCGCGGTAGCTGTTCTTGCGTCCGAACCAGCTGCGATGATGACTGCCATTGTCCTCGGTATCTTCTGCGGGTCTCTGGCCGAATGACTGATAGCGTGCCTCGTTCTCGAGCTGGATGAACTTTTGGTTGTTGAGGCGGGCACCATGAACGGCCATGTACAGGTTGTAGCATTCCGTGGCCGACGGGCAACGGAAGCGGAAATTGCCTCCGCCAATGTCCTTGTTCTTGCAGTTGTCCTTGACGGCTGAGCGGATTTCAAGATCGACAACGGTAGACTGGCGGAGGAGGACGAGGGGCGTAAGCTCGAGAGAAACAAGGGGAATGTCGGGTTCTCCTCCGGGGCTCATGACCAAAGAGTAGCCCTCGATGACTCCGGCCGTCACCTGAATGGAGCACGGCTCAAGGGAAATGTCCTTCCACTGACCCTTCTTCTCGTTCCAGTACGAGATGGAAGCAATGTATCTGGTGTAGCTCTCCGAGGCACTCATTTTGCGGCCATGGAGACCGGCTTGCGACGCCGAGTTGGACGGCGTCAGACTGCACACCGACTCGGAGATCATTGACTCTTGAACGAATGACCGCGAGATCATGGACTCTTGCTTGAAGGAGTCGACAAACCCCTCTCTTTCGCGCTCCCGTTCCTCAGCCGGCTGGTGCTCGGGCTCTCTAATGCTGAAGCCAACCTCGGTCTCGGGGATGTCATCCTCAAAGTCATCTTCAGACTCGGATGACGTGTAGTCGGATTCTGTTTCTGTCTCGCTCTCTGAGAGATCGGTCTCCGTGACGGACCGAGTCGTATCGGATGACTCTTCAGAAGGCAGATACTCGTGCTTTAGAGGTGAAGATCCCCGACGCTTCACACGGGAGCCCCCAATGTCGACAGGGGGCGAGAGCTTGGGGGGCTTGGGGCTCAAAGAGCGGTGGATGGGAGGAGGCGGAGCGCCATCCGCGCGATAGGGGGTCGTGTTCGGCGCAGCCCTGTGTCTGTCCTCCTCATCGTACGAGTCTTGTGTAGGGGTTCTGTCTGGAGAGGGGCTGCGGCGAATGGGTGTGGTCGGCATGCTCGAGCCGCGGTTGTGGTAGCGACTAGAACCCGATCGCTTGGGCGCATATGGCTCTGGAGATGACATGTCTCTTGACGATGATCCATGTAGCTGCCCGCCTACAGGTATATCGGTCCGGTGCTGTGGTGAGTCGGGGAGGCTCTCTTCAGTAACAGTTGGCAGCCGCTCTTTGGGTGGCATGGGCGATGTGCCAACGATGTCAAGCCAGTCTTCCACTTGATCGTTGTTGTCTGTGATGAGGCTCAGCAGCTCATACCAGTGCCGTCCGTTGTGAGTGCCCGACACCATAAGAACGAGCTCGAGTTTCGCGTCACCACGGCGGGCTGAAATCACAGTCATGGGCATGGGAGGGAAGAGAAGCCATGTGCGGCGGCCGCTGCCAGTCTCGCGGATGAGCAAGTCACCCTTGTCGTTGTTCGCGCCAGGAAGGTCGCGGTGGATGAGTTCGACCTGGCACTCAAGGCGTTGTCCATTTGAGTGCGCGAGGCTGAGCGAGAAAAGGTCCTTTGCGCTGACCTGCCGCTTGGGGTCGATCTTGACGGCTTCCATGGGTGCGAGTGTCCGGAGATTACGGATTCTGCTTGTGTCGGTGTTGATGGCGTCCTCGTCAGCCAGCCGCGCAGACTCTTCCCTGTGACGACGCTTGGCCTTTTCTTGCAACATGTCGTAATCGCCAACAAGAGCAAGGGTGTCGTACGAACCGACTGCGGCGTGAAGGCCCTGGTTTGTGTTAGCGTGGCTCGTTTTAGTACAGTTGGTGACATTACCTTGGTGAGCTTTGCGAGAGTCCGGATGCGAAGCAAGGGCCGTTTCAACAAATGCGCAACGTCGACTCTCTCTCCGTCTTCGTTAACGACGTCGCCTTCGGCGTTGCGCGGGAGTGCGCCGATGAGGGAATCCTCGTCGTCGAGGCGATCAGCGGCAGGAGCTAGGTTGACGACGAGATCTTGGAATCCAAGACGCCACGCGTCGAGGTAGCTGTCGTAAATGGGCGAGGCGGTGTGTAGCCAGGAAATGAGCCGGTCGACATCCGTATGGGATGCCCTCTTATGGGCGGTTTTCAGTTTTTCCAGTGCAACTCCCATATTGACGACGGATTTCGACATGCTATTTGCCTTGCGGCCAGGGGACTCGGGGCCGAAAAGATCGACAGCACTGGCTGAGCCCTCATGAAGGACAGTGGATAAGAGGACGGGTACCACACCGTCAACGAGCGTCTTGAGCTCCCGCTGGTACAGGTTTTCATCGTCTGTGAACTCCCTCATGAGGTCCTTTGTCGTGACCGTGTCTGGACGAGCATTGGCTCTTCGTACGCTGGCAGCCTTTCGCACACTCGCCCTAGGTTTGATGCTCCTGAGGCTACCTGGCACCTGGCTTTCGTCTGGTAACGACAAAACTGACACGAGATCAGAGTGTTTAGTCAGCCTTCTTTTCAGACCCGATTTATTGCTCCGCCGCCGCGAAACACTGCTTCTCGTAAGCCCAGTGGTCTGCGTGACAGTGGTCTCGGACAAGACCGAGGTCATATCGGAATCGTAGCTGCTGCGGGTATCGGCAGAGCCAAGAATCGTGGACAACTCGTGTACACCATTCGTTGGTGGCTTGCGACGAGGTGTATTGTCCTGCACCGAGGACTCATCATCGTACGTCCAGTCGTCGGTAAATGTTCGATCAGAGTAGGTCCGGCTGGACCCAGAAGAGCGACGGCGCATGGTTCGCCTGGACTCATCATCTTCTCCGGGACTATCATACTCCTGATCCAACTCCAGCTTTCGCTCTTCTTCGCTGATGTACTTGGAAGGCGGAGTTTGGTGGCCGGTGGACTCTCCCCTGAAAGCCTCCTTGAGGATCTCACGGAAAGGCTTCTTGACAGATTTCGCGGGGGACGGCGAGCTCCTCGTAGCAGCTCTCCGGCGAAGGCCAGCCGCACCAGCAGAAGTTGGTGTCTTTGGCTTTTCCTTTGGCTTCTCTTCGGCATTCTTGGGTGCTACGTTTTCGTCATTCTCGGTTGACGCGCTCAGATCCGTCGAGGATAGGGTTGACTCTGTCCAATCCGTTGATTGTGTAGTCTGAGTCATTGCGGTTGACTGTGTTGTCTGGGTGGACTCGGTGAGCCCAGTTGATTCCGAAAGCTCGGTCTGGGTCGGAAGAGAAGGCTTCCGCTGACGGGGTTCGGCCGATGATCGTCTGCGGGTGTCCTGCGCCTTTGTCTTGTCGACGGGCTTGCTCTCGGACGCTTTCCTCTTTGGCGCCGGCGACTCCTCCTTCTTCGCCGGCTCATCGACGAACGGATCGACTGTCCCGTTGAGCCATTTCTCAATACTGGGAGGCTGGTTGACGACGGGCTGTTTCGGAGGCTCAACGGCGTCATGCAGGATCTTCTTGCCCCCGGTGACCACCTTCTTGAGCACATCGGCAGCCTTGAAGCTGGGATTGCGCTGAGCCTTCTGCCTCGTCTTGTTGAGGGGCAGATCCAGCTCACTGAATGCAGAGAATCCTACAGGAATGTCTGCTAGTGGCTTCGCGCCTGGGGCACTGGTGAGCGAGCTTGGCGCAAGATCTAAGTTGTCCAGCCCTGTCCTGACTGCTGATTCTGAGGTGCCAACCCAGGATTTATCGTCTGAAGGTGGAGGGGCCCTCTTTTTGTGGCTCACTTTGCGGGCCTTTGACGGTTTCCGTGTTGGTGTTGCCGGCATACTAGACTCGACATCCTCTGTGACCTCGATGGTGGACTCGTCTTCTTCAACAACAACAACAACGATGTGGTCCGCCGACTCATGCCTCGCGCTGGCCCCGCGACTACGCTCGCGGGATTTGGCTCCTGCGCTCTGGGGTCTCGGGGTCTTGACGCCGGACCCCTCTGATGCTGGTGTCTTGACGCCGGACCCCTCTGATGCTGGTGTCTTGAGCGGCCTGACACGGATTCCGTCATCATCGAGCTTCTTCGTTTGTATCGGCGTAACTCTGATGCCGTCATCATCCATCGTTTTCTTTGGTAACGTAGCTTGCCTCTCTTGAAGCTCCTTGAGCCTTGCCTGTATCCTGCTGCCGTCGAGCGAGTCTGTTGACTTTGCGGCCCGGTGTTGCTTGACTAGTGGCGGATCTGGCGGCTCGACCTTTGCTGCCCAATCCGAAATCTTTTTGGAGATGGGTGCTTGGATGGGCGTCTTTTGCACGTACCCCTTTGGTAAAGGGCTTGGGGTGGGACTTGGGCTGGCGTCTTTGGTCCGCGGCGACTTTGCTCTCGTGGGGCTCTTCTTTCTCTTCTGCGCCATCCAATGGTCGTCGCTAACGACTCGCTTCTTGGGTGCCAGCTTAGCGTCTCCGCCGGGTAAGTCTTCCACGGTCTCATCTTTTTCGTCGGCCGGGCCGTCATTGTGTACTTCGATCTTTGGGGTAGACATCTTTGGCGCCGACATTCTCTTCTGGCGCAACTTGATGCGTACGCGGTCTTCTTCCGTGACGCTCTCCGTGTCGCCCGGGAAGGCCAGCTCGCTAGGCTCGCTGGGCGGTGCTAGGGGATCAGCCGAGGCCATGACTGCGGCGTTTGTCTTTTGCCATTTGTTCACGCGCTCCCTGACGCCGCCGGGCTGCTGTACTTTTGCGACGGCGGCCTGACGCATCTCGGCCCTCAGCTCGGCCTTGACAGCGTCGAGACTCATTCTTCGCTTGCGTTCGGCGGCGACACGTTGTGGAGAGGGGCGTCCTCTGAGGAAGTCGGCGAGCAGGGTCGGGGGTTCTGGTGGTTTCTTCATGGTTGCTGCGCGGGGGCGGGCAGGCACGGCCTTGGGAGTCGTGGGCGGCGTCGCATTGCTTTCTTTGGTGGCGGGAGTGGAGGGCTTGGTGGTTGCTGCTGCTGCCACCGCCGCCGCCGCCGCCGCCGCAGCGTCCGGCGATTCTTTCTCGTCGGGAGGTTTGGGAGACATTATCTACACAGTCAAAGGTTTGGTCAGTAAAAGGTCCCGTCTGCGGGCAAGCAGTGGACAGGTACGAGCTGGTGTCGTACAGGTGCGTCCCCCTCTCTTTCCTTGGGTGAGGTAACGAACGACAACGTGGGAAGGACTGACTTAGGTGAGATGCATGCTGCCGCTTAAGGTTAAACGATCTGCTGCGTTCCTATGGGCGCATGTGGTAGAGTTGGAAGGGAAAGGTTGTTGTTGACAGCTGAGGGGTTGCAATCGGGAGCGCAAATGGACGTCAGACGTCAGAGTAATGCGAGATAGAGAGAAAGAGGAAACGAGGTGAAGGCGAGGCTGTATGTCGGTGAGACGGGGTCAGATCAAGAGGCCGGCTTTGCAGGCCGTGTATGTAGACGTTGGTTGGATGAGCAAAGGTGAGGCGAGGCACGCAAAAAAGAAAAAAGAAAAAAGGAGCAGCTCGACAGACAATCCCGTTGTATGTGTGAAGTCTGTGACTTTGTATGTGTATCTTTCGATTTCTTGTCGAGGACTGGACAGGGCAGGATGGAGAGAGCAAGTCTGATCCAATCGTGGGCTGCGTTGAGCTGGCACTGCCGGAGTAACCAGTGGATGTTGACGCCGGAGCTTAGACATAAACAAACCGCTTGGTGGGGCCGATATGTACGTACCTTACGGAGCTTTCCAGGAAACGCATGGGAATCTGTCACTCTCGCCGTCTCCCTCCCTCTCTTCCCCCGTCTATTTACTTTCTGATAGGGCTGGTTCTATCGCTCTCAAATCTCCCCCGAGGCCGTGTTCTCCAAGGCCCAAGGCCAGCCGCCAATCTCCCCATAACGGACTTTAAAGGGTGGACTATCCGTACTCATGGAATCCCGCCGCGTCCATCATTTCCCGCCTTGTCCAAGTGCTCGAATCTGAGTAATCTCCAACACTCGCCTCACGGACTCTAATTCCCTCGCCTAGCCCTTCGCTTCTGCCAGTAGATCGGATCTCGGATGTTGACACCAAGACCCCTCAACTCGCAAGTGAGTCGATAAAAATACGATAAAACCCACCGTCATTCCCCTTGATCGACCAATCTGGTGAGAGATGCGAATGACATTACTCCGTAAATGCTGCCAACGAATGCAGTCGTCGGGCATAGACACAGACGGAAGGGGGGGAAAAAAGGAAGCCAGCTCACTCACTCTGCTGTTAAACTTGTTTTCCGAGTCCGCGTATCTTACCTCAAATATAAATTCTTATTCCAAGTTCTCCATCGGTGGTCGTGGGCAACGCAATGCGACAACGAGCATCATCCTTGAAACGGCGGTTGATAACTTTACTTATCATCATCGCTCCATGTCGCTGTCGTTGTCACTGCCAAAACTGTCAGTCGCAACAGGCGGGGGGAGCATTGACGCCGCCTCGCCTTATCGACGGGGGTCCCATGAATTTGGACATGCAACCCTTTGTTTACTCGCGATAACACACTTCCAATGTAGCAAGAAGAAATCAAGGTCTGGAGTATATCCCCGCCGCAACCATTCTCCAAAATCCCATCACAAATTACGGTCCATTCTTTCAACTATTATACATACCATAGTCTTACAGGTCCAAATCAAGGTAGGTAGCCAAGCCAAGCTTTCTCATGCCCTGTTTTCCCATCCAATAACCCAAAATCGCTACCAAACCACACTCGTTATCACCACACTCGTTATCACCACACACACATACACATACACATACACAGCACAGCGCCTGCGAAATGTCTCGCATGTACGGATAATGTAGCAGCGAAACGATAACGGCCCCCCGACATCACGAGGACCGCGCAGTTGCACGTGGGTGGGACCGACCGTTCCCCCCTCTCCTCCTCCTCCCTCCCCTTCCGAACCTCTTCCCTGTTGAGAGTGAGACTTTCTTCCTCCGCAAGACTCCCCGCAGGCTTCCGCAGGACCTGTTTTATCCGGCCGAGGCTATATCGCGTGGGGCCGCAATCGAGATCTAGCATCACACAGGAAAGACGATTCTTCAAACCTTGATTTCTGCGAGGAGAGGGGAACATCGTGAGCATGCTTGCATCCATCGACACTTTTTCTCGTTCGCCTTACCGTGCCATACCTGCACCAGCCTCAGCTGTTCAAACTAAAAAAACGGACACCATCACGTCCTGCATCTCTTATCACCCGTCACCCGTCATACTCATTAACCGCGCAGTAGCACATCACACCACACTAGAGACGAGAAAATAAAGGTTGCGAAAAAGTGTAGATCAGGGTTTAATCCGCCTTCATAGCGGCTGCTTCAATTATGCATCTAAAAATTCCGTGTGTGCCCCGAATACCCGTATGCCCCCCCCCCCCCCCCAGACCATCCAAAATGACGGGTATTGTGCAGAAACTCCCATATCCCATGCTGTTAGACTAGACTGCCTGCCCCCTACCAGAGGACGGCGTATACCGAAGGAGAAGAAGGAAAGAAAAGAGGAAACTAAATGATGATAAACCTCCCAATGCAGATTGAGTAGAACATGCTTGGCCCCCAAAAACGCCGTGTAATGCTTATGCTTCGTCCGGGATACCCAGTTCGCTCACTCCAATGAGGGCAACAGGAACCGGACCTTCTTCTTCGACTTCGCAGCCTGTACATCTCCGCTCTTGTCCGGATACGTCGCCGCCGCATCCTCCTCCGTCTCATCTTCCGTGTCATGCTCCAAATCGCTCACGGCGCCGACGCTGCTTCCCATCTCGCTCAGGAGCTCCTCCTCCGTCTCCTCCTCAATAGACCAGACATCCGGGCTCGGCTCGCGCCAGACGTGCTGCGGCCGGTGGTGCCGGTACGACGTCGTGCGCTGCCGGCCCCGGGTAGGCGGGAACGACGACGGCGAGAGAAGCACGTTGTTGTCCGATGGCTCGGAAGGGCGAGACTTGGACTTGGCCATGGACTTGAGGCCGTCGATGGCGAAATCGCGCAGGCTAAAGGGGATCATGAACCCTTGCGGCGCGAAGCGGATGTAATCTTCCTCCTCGTCGTCCTTGTCCGGCGTGGCGAGGTCCGAGAGGTCGGGGACGGGCGGCGACTTGCTTCGGGATTTGGACTTGTTTAGCCCGTCTAGGCTTGAGGGGCTGACGCTCCGGACGATCTCCCGCTCGCTGTCGTCTTCGATGCCGGCGTCAAAGTCCATCATGGTCATGTCGTCCTCGTCTTCCTCCTCCAGATCGGGCGCGGGTGTTAGGAAATAGGTCAAGGGGTCCTCGTCGATGTCGTCGAGGGATGGGTAGTCCTTGGGGATTGTCGGGGCGAGGCGCACCAGGGTTGGTGGCCATGAGTCCCGCCGTGAAGGTGTCTTTGGTGTTCGAGGCATTGTGTTGGTGTTTGTTAGGTTGCTAGTAGTCGTGTTGAGCTTGATAATGTCGGAAAGGCGTCTGAACAGTAAATCACTGACGAGACGATCTAGGTCCTCGCCGGTCTGGCCGGCTCAAAAGTATACCAAACGAAAGTGGCAATTAGTTGGAGAGTGTCCCTGATTTCAGCAATGATGTGATGCCGTAAAAACGTGACAGACCTAGGTGAAGGAACACGAACTGGAGACGAGGCGGTGAACTCCTACTTATACATTTGCATCGCAGCCTCAGCCAGGCAGAGGAGGTGCAAGGCGGACGTTATCCGACACTGCCTTCACCTACCCACCCACACACACACACACACACGCAAGCACGCACGCACACCGACAAGGTTGCAGGCTGGCTGGTGATTCGGGCTCAGTCACATCAACCCAGCCAAGAGCTGCCTTGTATGGCTGGAAGATGGTGGTCACCAGTGCCCATTGCCCAGTGCAGAGGTCTCCATATCGCGGGGCAGCCAGCCACCATCAACCCCCACGTGGAGGAGGCCTATGAGGAGCGTGACTCCTCACCCGCCATGAGTGTCTGAGAAAGAGCAGCGCAGTGTCTCCAAATGGCCGGGGTGCAGCCAGAAGCAGAGATACGCATCCGGAAATGGTGGTAAGCTGAGGCCCCGGGCTGGGATTCGTATTGGAAATCTATCACAATTCCTGGCAGACGGTAGGAAATCCGGTCTTTTGGTCGCTTCGCGTTCCTCCGCGTGGGTGTGTCGACCGGCGCGCGACTACCGCGGCTTATATGAATAAGCTGAGACAGACTTGCAACCACCACACGTATTGGTCGGAGGCCGAGTCAGGCAGATGACTACCTTGCCCACCATAGCGCCAACCGAACGTGCCGACTCCCCCAGCGTGCAAAACCACCGTCGCTTGACCGGTGCGCATTTTCGAGGCCATGAACCTGCGAGCAAGGAATGTGCAAGACAGCTGTCGACTAGACTGGGCAAGGGACAAGTTTTTGATCGCCCTCCCACGCTTGCTAGAGCGGCTGGCGTACCTTGCATGACGCCTCGAAGTGGCGCATTTGAGTCAGCTCGACAGACCGGCCTCACAACGTACTGTAGATTGGACAAAAGGCAGCCGTATTCCGATAGTTCCTCGGTGAAGTTGGCAGCCTTGCTCCTCTTACGCTCGCTTCGGCGAGTCACCCATCCGAATCCTGCACCACCCTCAGCCTCAGAAATGGAAGATCGCCACGGTGCATGAACCACTGCGAGATGGCCATGCACCATATTCGTCTTTCGATTATGAGGCCTCTGACCCTTCCTGGCTTCTCCGGGAAATTCCCGAAAACTCGCGAAATACGAAGAAGCTCAAGTCAGACCCGTATTGAAGTGGAAATGTCGATAGTTTGTTACGACAGTTCTGGTTTTTTGGTTTGCAAGGTCCTGTCTTGACTTAAAACAAGTCAGCTGCTTTCCCGACTGTGTACACATTGCGTCATGACTTGGATTTGACAAGAGCGGACGAACATCTCCTCGAACAGTAGCCGCTGCCATCCCATGAGGCCTGAATCACGTCTTGAAAATTGAAGTCGGGCAGCGGGCCGTGATAAGAACGTGACTGGTTTGTGGGTCGCCGTGCCGGTATCAGCCCGCCGTGGAAAGACGCTTACTGGAAGAGGCCGGCTTTTTGGGAAAGGCTGGAGGGACCGGGTGACACCAGGTTTCCCTGATTATCCTGAGATGGTGAGTAATCGACCCGCGAGGCAGTGAGACTTGACTATTGTCTGCCCTAGCTTACCTTACCTAGCTGCCATTCTCATGTAAGAACGCCATCCAGAGTCTCGGGACACTGAGATGGAGGGGAGGGCTGGTCGCGCATCCAACGAGAATGCGGATATAAGACTTGATCGTGGTGGGAGTGTGCGATGGCTTCCGAGCTACGGAGTACCTTGCCAGAGACTGCGAAAGATGGATGTTTCCAAGGCATTCCATTGAGACTGGCGCCGGCGACTAGCGGCGAAGGCATCAGCAGGTATGCCAGGCGCCAATGTGAAAGTTGACAGACTGGAAGCCAGTTGCCAGCGTCCGTGGCGGAGGGAGGTAGGCTCTTGTTCGAGCTGACAAAGTGACAGGATCATGGTGGTTGTGCAAGTATCTGTTGGTTGGAAAGTTGGTAAAAGGGAGGTGGGTAGGGATCGGAATGTGATGGCTGCGCAGCTTGGAATTCCATGGAGGATGGTTCGGGGGAGGCGAAAATACCTTGCCCAGCAGAACCCCGGATCGCCAAAGAATGCAGGAGCTTGGGCCATGGACCATGGCCGTTGCTTCCTTCCCTCCCCGCCGTGTTCCAGAATCAGCACGTGACCCACTTGGCAGCTGGGGGTAGGAGCTGGGGGCCGGGGGCAATTGATGCCTGCTCTTTCCATCTCAAGTAAAGCGAGCTTCAGCTTTGTTCCAACGTTAAAGATCCAATTCATCCAACGACATCTCATCATCTCAGAAGATTACCGAGTCAGCCCCATTCAATTCTTCCATATCGAACCTGGTGTTGCTCTTCTCGCCCATCATCTTCCCCTGGGCGTTCTGCCGTCAACCTAGTTTCCGCAGCTAAGGCGCACGGCCCCGGCCTACTGTCAAGCTTCCGCTGACCAAGTCTGTCTGGACAACATATCTCAGTTCCTCTCGCGGCTCGACTCATCGTTCATTGCGCAGTCAGAATGCTCGTAAAGCTTGACAACTCGAAGCCATCGGCAGCCAGTTCCATGCTGCTCCGACTAGTGAGCCAGAATGTCCGGTATGCCACCAAGAACCCCACTCCCAACGAGAAACCGTGGAGCTTTCGGGGCCCGAAACTCTGCAACCAGCTGGACTTCATCACGGCTGGCCACGAGTCAGCATTCATCTGTCTGCAAGAAGTCCTTTACTCGCAACTCGAAGACATCCAGTCCTACCTCGGTCCTGCCTGGGCTCACATAGGCCTCGGTCGTGATGATGGCAAGCGAGGTGGCGAATTTTCACCAGTGTTTTACCAGGTTGAACGTTGGCAGTGCGAACGGAATGAAACTATTTGGTTGAGCAAGACGCCGGAAAAGCCATCTAGGGGATGGGACGCCGTACTGAACCGTGTTGTCACCGTTGGAGAGTTTCTTGACAAACAGACCGACACGCGTGCAGTTGTCATGAGTACGCATTTCGATCACCGAGGCGTTGTGGCTCGCGAAGAGAGCGCCAAACTGCTTCTCAACGTTGCTCGAGAGTGGAGCAACGGAGCAAACGGTAAACCTCCGACAACTGTCCTGCTTGCGGGTGACTTCAACAGTACGCCGGATGACAATGCATACAAGACAATGGTGGCACCGGAGTCAGGCATGGTCGATGTCTCAACTCAGGTTTCCAAAGCGAAGCGCTACGGAAACGAGATCACGTACACGTCGTTTGACGAGCCGGACGAGGAACCGAAGAGGATCGACTTTTTGTTTGTGAAGGATCCGAGCCCGGCCACCATCAAGACATTTGGCGTGCTGTCGAACAGATTCGATGACGGCGTTTTTCTGTCTGACCACAGGCCGATTGTCGCCGACGTTGAGATTCCTGTCTTGCGAAAGACCAGCAGTATGTTTTGAAACACTACTACACGTCAATCGTGGCTTGAAACGTGGACTACCGTGCAACGTCACGCATACCGGGCGGCGTATAAGAGGCAGATCTGGACCTGCCCAAGTCTCTGAGACAAACTCCCTGCGTCTCCGGCATTCTTAGGTCTCAACGTCGAGTTGAACCGGCTGGTGTGCAGTAAATGGACAGTCGCCCAGCGTTGAGCGATAAGGTTCCGCAGCAACATGCTATTGGAGATTCGACACACAATGCCAACAACGAGTGGCGTTGCAGCATTTTAAGCCTCCAAATTCGGTCGATTTGGCGTTCGCATATGGTACAATCACGACGGTATCACCTTCCCGAATCGCTGCGTATTATATCGCTTTCGTTCACCCTATCTCTGATTACCACACGTCTTCAGTGTGGCAGACCATGTTACACCCTACCAATGTGGCGCTCTGGGAATGCTTTCAACAGTGGCGTTGAGGGAGTATGCCTCAAGCGAAAAGGCGGTGTGGCTCCGAGTTGGTGTCGAGTTCCTCGCTCCACAACCAACAACCGCCCGTCGATCCGTCCGCCTCGGATATATCGACATGTCAGTCCATCGCGTCTTTGCAACACCATCCGCTCTCGGCACCATGCATTTGGAGCGCGCAAGAGCGGCATATTGGACAAATGGCAGGCTCGTCAACTTGGATGATGTGCGAAAATACTAGAAATGCAACCGTGGCGTGCATCAGATCTAGGGATCTTGATGGATACATACAGTTGAAGACGTTCGTCAGAACCGTTTCCCCGGCCTCCGCATTTCTAAGCACACAAATCACGTTTCGCTGCATACGATTCGTAATGACGATGTCTTCAATTGCGGCCGTTGAGTGGTGCGGCAGCTCTGCACGAGTTGCAGTCCGACTCAAACATTGACGGACAAAGGCACTTGACAGCGAATGTGCTGTAAGGGAGCGTACGAAGTAGCCATCCTCCGCAAAATACCGAACCGAGGATCCTGGCGACCCATTCAATTCCGTGGATGCGACATTGCTCCACATCTCAACGAGGAGAGGACCAAGGAGAAGAACAACTTTGACTAGCTTCCTCGATAAGACGGAGCCACGAGAGGCTCCGGGAGGGCCTCACTCGAACCCATTTCGGCATGTCCTCGCGCTAGACGGATTTTGAGCACAGTGGGCGCTGGTTTACGATGTCAATGCCTGTGGGATAGATGCATGTCATGCAGTCGGACTGTGCAGTTGCGTACAACGCGTGGAGAACGGTCTCGGCGCCATCCAGGCAAAATGTCAATCGCAAATGTTTCTTCATGTCACCTTTCCTTTGGATGCTTCAGACTTGGGCACTGTAACGAGGTCAGATCGCAGCTATCTACTTTTCCTCGAAAGGATGGAGGGGAAGACATATCATCACAGTACATTTCGAGTATTTGAAGTACATCGTCTGGCCGATGGCCGATGTGAACGGCCTATCGGAGCCGTTTGTTCAGTGTTCGAGACCACTTTCGACTTCGAGACGCAAAGCCAATGACGCGAGAACAAGTCTGTCATGGAGACACGTCTTTCGGAGTCACCTTGGGAACAAACTCCAATGACTTGACCACAACAACATGATGGCGATCTCGAGTCTGTGTACGGATACCTCAGTGACGCAGTTCCTGCAAACAGTGCGGTTCTTCCAGCGAGATCGGTACCCACTACGGAGGGACAAGGGCATCGTACCCCAAGATATCCGTACGCAGCTCTATCAGACGCATGCCTACCGACACAGCAAGACGCGGGGAGACAGATCTAGACGTGCAACACTGCAGCAACTCAGCATCGTGATGCCATCTTACATGGTCTCGTTTAACAAGTTGAAGGAACCAATCCGTGCTTGGACAAGTAGGCCAGGGAAAGCAGCCATTCAAGTCCGAGATGGGACGATGACTCTCATTGCCGTTCCGGCCCCGCCCTATGAGAAAAGCGAGCGGGCCCGGACTGCATGAATCTGCATTCCTGACCGGGTGGGTCGGGCCCATGATTGGGCTTTCCGGCACAAGTGCGTTGGCGATGCGATGCCGAAGGGCGATGGGGGCGGTTCTGCATTGTGTGCAGACTCTGCTCGTTGACCATTTGAAGGCTCCCAGTTGCCTACACGACCTAGGATGGCATCGAAAGTACAGGAAACGTCTCCTGATGTTTGGTTTGTGCAAGTTCCGAGTCGTAAAGTACCTCAACCGCCTCATGGGGCGCGCACCAGACCACTCCGTACTGTCTCTCTCGGTCGATCACCTCACCAATCCTGAGAACCTTCTTTTTGTTTCTTTTTTTTCTGCACACACCCAACCTTTTAACCGAAGACGAAAACACGTTTTTGGTCAAAGAAAGAGAGAGAGAAAAAGGTCTGGCAGGCCGCAGAGCGCGGCAAACGATTGGACGCTTGTGGTGTCGTTCGTCAGCCCGCTTCGCCGTTGATACCCAAGAGCCAAGCCCAGTCACAAGGTCGGGCAGTAAAACCAGCCATTTGATGGAGAAGTCAAAAAAAGAACCCCCCAGTCGAAAAGGGCACAACGCACCAGACAGCAATGCTCCGTCATCTTTGAGTGACACCCCCGTCTGGTTCGGCCCTGGAGGTGGATCTCCCGCGCACACGGAGACTCACTCCAACAGCCAGACTTTAGCATCGCAGCGCAGCCCAAGGGAGCCAGCCCATCCTGTCTCATCCAGACAGCTGGCAGAAGACTCAGAGAACGTTGTTTCTCTCTGTCCTGTGGCCACGCCCCAGTCGAGTACCTGTTCCAGGGCCTTCGTAGCCAGTAGACCTCCATTGAGGGGAGGGGTGGCTGCCGCATTCGAGATTTCAATGGCGGGACGAAGAAGAAAACACTGCCGTCGGGGCACAACGCAGAAAAAGCCCTTGATCGGACACTCACACAAGCAGGACTGCTCTGCTGTCCGGCATCGCAACACATGGGCGCACAAGGACGTCAGCGCTACTACAGCAATGGAAACTCGATCTGGATGAACGTTCCGCGTTGGTAACTTGGTGCCGTAAAAAGCTTACTTGTTGGCGCGCCGCACGAATTCGCAACACCCCCAGCAGGCCTTGCCAGGCTCTTGACCCCCGTTCGAGGGCAAATCCATTGCAACGGTCGCGGACGGGAAGAAACGAAAGACAAGGGCTTCTCCACAGTTGGGCCTGAGTGCTTCTGGCGCTCTGACTCGAAGCGGCGACGATTGGCACCGGCGCCAACGAAAAGCACCAACACCAGGGCCCCCAGGGGACCGCCCAGTTCCCAACTTTGCGGTCAAATGCTGTGTTGAAGGGGTTTCCCTGGTTTGACGCCGGTGCTGCGGATGAACCACAGCCAACAGAAGCTTCCTGGAACAAGACGAACTGGCTCGACGTCGGTCCAGCAGACTCTAGGCTCTAGCTGAGCCCTTTCCCACGGTCCTTGCTGCCACGCGGTGGAGCTTGAGGCTACTCTGTTAGCTCCAGCTTGTTTCTCGTGTGGGTTGTCGCAGTTTTCCCACCCAGGAGTCCCGATTCCCAGGACCCAGCGAGGGCCAGAAAAAATAGTTTTCACCCGCCGGCAATCTCTGTCCTCGACCCAATTTTGGGCGATTTCGATACAGTTTGACAGGGAGAAGTGACGACAGCAAAGAATTTCCCTGTCCTCCTTGGGTCCCATGCTTCTCCAGACTCGCACACGTTCTTGACAAGTCGCAGACCCCGGTATTCGACTCTGTGACTTGGGAGACGTTGCAAGCTGGGCAGTACCAGCAACCATCTTCTCGCACACCCTCACTCTCTCCCTCTCCGTCCCTCTCCAACGTTGCAGGCCTGTCCTCCGTCTCCCGCAAAGCATAGTCCGTTCCAGCGCTCCCGTCCGCCTCGGATAATCGAGCATCAAAGCCGGAGCCAAGCTACAGATCCATCAGAGCTCTCACAGCCATTTGCGGGCTCAGGCACACGCCCCTCCTCCTCCTCCTCCTCCTCCTCCTCTCTCTCTCGAGGTACTTGGAGTTGCTCGCTATCGTCGAGCGCTGGCCGGCCATTGGAGTGACACTGGACGAGCGGCAGAGCACCCCGGGCAACGAGACGACCTCATCCGCTGTCAGGTCCTTTTTTTGCTGTGACCACGCCCCTACATCGGGTCGTCAAGTCTAGGCCATCCTCACGATTGGCTTTTCTGTAGGCTATTTTTTCTCTGGTGGTGCTGCGAATGAGTTGCTGGGCTGCGCACACACCTCGCTCGCCCTCCCCTCCCTCGCTCCGGACTCTTCCTCTCACGGCGCAAGCCGCAGTCATTACACTGCAACTGCACGCACTCACGCTACCTGTCCAAAGGTATCCGTACGAACGAAGTACCATACCTTACCTTTCCTGCAATGCAAAGCATAGGGTGAGGTAGGCAAGTCAGGATTAATAAGATAGCACGCTCGTCCATAGCCCGCCCACGGCCACGGTCTTCCCTCGTCTCTTGGATTATCCATCCCACGTTGTATACACAACACAACAACAGATTCAACGAATATCATCTCTTGCTAGTCCGCGCTTCTCCTGAAGATCCATGATAACTTCGTCCACTCTGACTCTTACTCTCCGTCTCTTTCCCTCTCCGCCTATAACAAGCAGCCAACAACGAATAAGTAACCCGGCCTCACACCTAGCCAGCATCAGCACCAGTATCCGCAGCGTCTCATTTTCTCCCACACCCAATTTCACGCCCCCCCCCCCCCCCCCCCCCCTCATCCTGGTCGGATTTTTATCCCCACAAATACGGGCACTCCCTCCATCAGATAGTGGTCGCATCCCCTTCCGCATCCCCACTGTCTTTCTCGTTCGCCCTTTATACAAAAAAGTTCCCGATTCCCACCGCGGCCAAGTTCTTCCCCCCCCCCCCCCCCAGTTCACCACACCTTCGATCACTTGCTACGAACCTACGATTGCTCGTCTCGACAGAGGCACCTTTGCCTCCGAACACCAGTCGCTCGACTACCGAGCTCACATCACCATACTATAGCCCATTGCGACGATCGACACCGCTTCACTATGGCCCCCAAAATAGTTGCCTGCGTCGAAGACGTCGACGAGGAGACTGGTTTCGTCATTCAGGGCTCCAATAAGTACGCCCAGTCACTAGCACCAGGAAGCCCATCCAAGGAGAAGGCAAACAGCGGCAAATCTCGCAAGGACAGGATGACGAGACCGATTTCCACCTCCCCGCAATACGGCCAGACCGACTCGGACGACACCATCCACCCCGCTGTTCCAGACAAGAAAGCGAGGGATAAGGCAAGACGACACGAACAACGGGTCGTCGACCGAGCCGCCGAAAAGGCCCTTCAAAGGGCTAACGAACGGGCCGCCGAAAAGGCGGCTGCCAGAGAGCAGCAAGCTCGTCAAGAGGATCGAGAGGAAAGACACCGCATCAAGAAAGAAAAGGAAAAGGCTGTACGCCGTGAGCAGGAGCTTCGCGACCAAGAGCAGCGCGAACGAGACGATCGTCAGCAGCAGCGCGACCGGTCTGCCCCCAAAAAGTCCGCAATTCGTCCTTCCACAAAGCACGTCAACACGGCGCCCGTCGTTCACACCCAGAAGACAGCCCAGAAGCCAGATGAATACAGAAGACCGAAATTCTCGGAAGAAGAAGCCTCGCAATACGGCGTACAGCAACCGGGAAAGGCACAGGGCTCGCGTCCCCGAGCTTCAAGTCGACCTGCGAGCTACTACGGCCAAGGTTCCCGACCGCCCACCTCCAATAAGCAATGGCATGCTGCGAACAACGCCTCGCCCTTCACCCCGGCTGCGGCATCGCCATTTGCCCCGTCTATTCACGCGCCGCCTTCCTCTCATGCTTCATCACCCTTTACTCCCGCTCCTATGCCGATTCCTATTCACCCATCACCGCATGTGCAGTCTCCGTTCGCGCCTGCACCTGGCTCTTCGTATGGGGCACCGCCTGGCGCCTGGGGCCCCGGAAGTGTCCCTTACCCTATGCAGGCGCCGCACCACCCGCCTCCACCGCCGTCGAATGATTACTTTCCGCCTACCCCTGTGGCGAGCAGCCCCAGACATTCGAATCTGGCTCATCGCTTCCAACAAAGGCCTTCGTCGGCCATGGGACACCGGTCCATGTCAGCTTCTTCCTTCGAGTACGACAACTACGGTTATCATCCTAGCCCTGGCCACGGCCACGGCCCCGGTCCCACTTACGAGCAAGAGAACATTCCTATTCCCATCGGCAGACGACCATCTCTCAAGGTCCGGGACAGGGACAGCGACTTGATGCCGCCGCCGCCACCGCCTCGTTCACGAACGACTGCTCCTCAACAGGGTTTCCGTCCCCCGCCCCAACCTCACCCCCAGCAGCGCCAAATCATGTCCCAGGGCTATGACTCTGATGATTTTGATGGCGAAGAATTCATGTACCAGGACATCGTGCCTCATGGTTATCAATACGACGATGGCGTTGTTGCTAGGCCTCGTGGTCACCGCAGGGGTTCCAGCACGTACAGCCATCGTGCATACCAGATCGAGCCTGCTCCTGCTCCTGCTCCCGCACCTACTCGCAGTAGCCGCCGCCATTCTTACATGGCCGGCGGTGAAAGCGGTAGCTACTCGCAGATAAAGTACGACTCTGCCCAGGCTGCTGCCATGGCATACCAGAACGGCGTAAGCGGCGGCGGGGTGCCTTTGACTGCTGCGGCTCTCTCAAAGGCTGGGAAGAAGAGCAAGAGCAGCAGGTCCAGTGGAAGTAGCGACAGCCTTGACGAAAGCGACTTCCTACGAAGCGCCACCACACGAACCACCCGGTCTTCTGCCATTGATGGCGACGACATCACCATCAAAGTCACTGGTCATGCCGTCCTCCGAGTTGGTAACGCCGAGATCCAGTGTCAGGATGGTGGCGAAATCAACATCAGCCAGGCAGCACGCATTGCTGGTGGGAGCGACAGGGATACCGTCTACTCTGATGAACGTCGCAGCCGTATGGACCGACCAGCCCTCCGTGATCGATCCGAAAGCCAGGCCGACTCCTACAGCCGTAGCCAAGCGGGCGACTACGAACAATTCCGCATTCCGTTTACATAAATCGAATTACAACGACAATGACGAGTTGATGAAGCGACACACATTTGTTTTTTTTTTGTTTCCGTTTTCTGCACGATTTTCATTAGAGCGAGCGTTGTTTCTGCACTTGGAACTCAGATTGAAAGCTGTATCGATATGATGAGCTTCCTATTTTTCGTTTCTCCTTCTTCTTTGCTTCCGCAACTGCTTAGGTCGACTTTCTGGTAGCGGAAAAGTTTATACCCAAAGCAGAGGCTGTCGCGAGCTCTGCTCCTTTTTTTTCTTCATATTTCCAAGCATTTTTATACCATTTACAGGACGAATCATGTATGTGCCGATTATGGCTGTGCGGCCCGGGTGAGACCCGCGGGCGTTTTGAATTTGTAGGGTCGGGACACGATAATGGAGTGTGTTTTTCTGGGCATATGCGGAGACTTTCTCCAGTCTCTTGCCTTGCGAGGAGACATGGGTGTCGTGCTATACGACATGGCCGTGTCTCCTCCGAGGCGAAGCGTATGTCGTGCTCTTCCAGCCACGACATTTAGGCTGGACGATTTTGATAGACAACCTGTATCGGCAATCCGGGAAGTTCGCACTTCTTGTGCTTTTAGGGAGAAGGGTATTCAGCAAATTGTTATGCCTAGCTAGCTACCTTGCGCGGGGTTTTTTTTTTCTCTTTCCTTCATTTCTACTTCGAGAACAGTGTTAGCAGGATACTATTGGGATGGGCTCGGCTGCCCTCTCCAAAGCCATGGGCATGGGGGCGTTGGGGACGACGGAAGGATGTAGTTCAGTCAGGCCCCCGGCCCTTTGGGATGGGCAGGTATTAAAAGGGGGAATTTGGAACTGGGCTATTATGGTGGTGTATGGTATTTGGTAGCAGATGATGAACTGCCCATCTTTTTCACTTTTTACTCGAGCGGCAAAGGACAAGATACCCCTAACATGGCTGAGCCGTGTAGGCCGCATATGAAATAAACATGTCGGAACAACAAGTCTCTTATTGTCTCATGATTATGGTGCTGAATGGTGATCTTTGGTAGGTTCACACCCCTCTTCCCATTTAATACGGAGGACCGCGGGGGATGAAAAAGGGGGTTAATCACTTGCCCGTTCCGGGCAACCCGGTTGATGCGAGGCCGCACTTTCATACTCCAGACCTGCCTCAGGAATTCTACGGTGACTGAATGTCTGGCCTCTTCATTCTGCTCTCCTGGGCTCTTGCAAGACCAATCATAGTAAGTTCGGACATTCAATTGGCGATTGTGATCCCGCCCTTCCCCTGGTTATAAGAAGACTCCCGGGCTTCGTTCAGCGTTTAGCTACTGGCGCCGGCGTTGTGATACAGATTTGAAACGGGATGGTTTAGTTCACTGTTCGGGAGGTCGAAGAAGGGCTCGTTTTGGGGAGGGGCCTGGGATCTAAGGGCCTGTTGAAAAAAAGGCCAACGCTTCTATTTGTTCTTTTGCGGTGCTGGTATGCATAGTCTAGATCCTTGAGGCGTGGTTGGTATGGATGTTTGTAGGTATCCGTACGGAGTCTTTTATTCTTAGATAGATGGCCGGATGTGGGAAGGGGGCGCAAGGAACATGTCATGTCACTCAGCACTCAGCGCGTGTTGGAAGAAGGGAAAGCCTTCAAGCAACGGGCCAAACGGCTCGAAGGCGGACGGTTTAAATGTGGATTCCGCGTGCGTTCCCGCACGGCGGCACGGGAGACCCAACGGTTCGAATGAAATGGCACCGTCGTCCGTTAGTGTCCGTTTTTTTGACCTTTTGCCTGGGACGGTGGCATGGTTTTTGTGTGATTGGGTAAGGTGAGGTGAGTGAGGTGAGTGAGGTGAGTCGAGGTGAGGGCGGTTGCTGGGCTGCGGGTGGGGGGTCTGTTTACTCTCGACGTCATTGGGAGGCTGGGAAGGAAGCTTGGGAGGCGGTAGGCGCGACGGGGTGCTGGACACGGCTTTGCCAACACAGACACCAGAATACGGGTTTCGACTTGAATAAGTGAGGAACAAGCTAGTCGGTGTGTTTTCCCCCATTTGACAGAGCCAAATTCGCCTTGTGCAGGCGCAGGGAAGAGTCCCAAGAGAGAGAGAGAGAGAGAGAGAGAGAGAGAGAGAGAGCAGGGAAGCGACCCCCAGGAACATTCCCCCACCAACCACCTCACTTTGTTCGCGCACATCCCCCCAGCCACGGCAATTTCTGGTTTCTATAGGAACAAGCCATCCGCCACCACGCAGCTGGCCAGGCAACTTTCACCTCTTACCTTATCCGTAATCTTGTCTGCTCTGCACCTTTTCGACATTCCGCCTCGAGAGAAGTGTGCATTACCCATTTTCCGAAGTGGACTGTAGAGAAGCATTCCATCCACAGCATCCACAACCACATTCCAGTCTCACCTCCATTGATCGCTGGTCCTGCCAGCAATCGTCCGACTACTACCGGATACCATACAAAAAAAAAAACTAAAAAAACTACTTTTTACCACGTACCACGACTTCAACTGAAGTCAGCCTTTGCCAATCATGGCTCCGGCCGTCGTCAACGGCCTGGCGCACCAAGCCCGCTCCTTCATCGCGGCCAGACGACTCTCGAGCCTCCCCGACACAGCAGACATCACGGCCCGATCAATCGACGCGGGCTCCGTCGGGCCCCTCGCCGCTCGCTCCCTCCTCCTCGCCCGCGACAGCACGGGATACAAGGAGAACCCCCACGTCGGCGTCACCGACCCGGCCGACATCAACAACACGGCCATCTTTGTGCTCTTCGGCCTCATCGGCGCCGCCATCATCATCACGGGCATCTGGTTCTTCTTCTGGGCCAGAAACGGAGGGTTCTACTTCAAGGAAAACGACTGGGACGACTACAAGACCACGGTGCTGCGCCGCAGAGGTCCCAACGGTACCTTACTGTCTGGCGCCACCAAGTCGACCAAGCTCGGGGGCGGCAGCGTCTACAAGGACTACGACGATAACCAGACGAGCATCTCGGGGACTACGCTGTCGGGCATCACGGCGGGACCCAGCGATATCGGCGCCCGCGAGAAGCGCGATCGCAAGAAGGAGAAGAGGCGCAGGGAGAAGGAAGCCGCGCGCCACAAGGAGAAGCCTTCATCCCAGAACTACGACGAGGCCGGCGTGCTCATTGACGAGGAGGCTGAACGCGCGGCCAAGAAGCATCTCCGCTCATACCGCCACGAGAAGCCCGCCCGCGTCGGCGGTCTGAACAAGGAATCTGAGGCGTCCGAGTGGGACGGCTCGACGAACCCTACCGAATCAAACGTCTCGGCCAGCTTGCTCTCGGGTCAGCAGACCACGCCGACGTCGACGCCCAACAAGAAGAGCGGCGGCGGCGGTATCCGTAAAGTGTACAGTACCGCCGACCGCAACGAGGAGCGCGAGCGCCAGCGTATCCGCGCCGAGGCCAAGAAGCTGCAGGAGCGGGGCCGGGCTGCGGGTAGCTCGAGGCGCGATTTCAGCTTCCAGCGGGCGAGCACCGTTGCCGAGGACCAGAATACGCGGGGCTACGCGCTCCCGCCGCCGAGGGAGGAGCCTGAGCCGAGTATGCCTGGTAGCTGGGCGGAGAGCGACATCACGAGCGCGGTGGAGAGCGATATGGGGAATAAGTCGTATCACCACGTCATTCCTGGTTTGAGCAGCCAGAGCGCCGTGAGCAGTGATTATGCTGATGAGAGGCGCAAGAGGAGAAAGGAGCGTCGTCACCGTGATCACTGAGTCATGATGGTCAGTTAGTTGGATGATGATGGGAAACGAAGGTGGAAAGAAATGAAGTATGATGAGCCAGACTGATGAAGCAAGCATATGATACTGTTTGGACGATGGGGGGGGGGGGGGGGAGATGGAGAAGAACAAACACACACAAAGTAACGAATGGGGGGTTGAAGTTTGCGCGATTGGCGAGCATTTTTGAGACCTTTGGGCGTTGGGATGCTTCATAGTAATTTCGGGTATCGGTGACTTTTTTTTTTACCCTGCGGGAATGGGATGTGTAGATTAGCAAACGCGATCATGTAGATTGATGATTGTGGGGAATGAAAATGAGATTCATTGATGACCTGTGTAGCTGTTATTTGATGCTAAGGTGTGATGTCGAGGTATGATATTGAAGTTTGACAGTGAGGTAAAGTGAAGTAGGAGTTATGGATAGTGAATTATGTGGTGAGTGAGGGCATTCGCAATTGGCACTGTAAGCCAGTATGGATATCCGGGTAGAATAATGCTCTTTCGGATATCTGGATGAGTACACACCAGCTTTCTCCGCATCTTAGCCAACCCTTATAATGCTGGGTTTCGGAGATGCTTTTCATTACGATTGTGGTAATAATCATCATTCAGTTCTCCTCCTCCTCCTCCTCCGGTCGACGTCTGGTTGGTATACAATTCACACCCCAAAGATGCCGTCGTATTGAGCAATCAGACTCATTGAAATCCGCTAAATTGTGGTCATGAGACCAGCAAAGCGAGAAAGCAACATCCCCACTCCGCATCTGAATATGGTTCCCATCAGGTCTTGAAGGGGTTTCGAATTGGATTACATGTTATCGTGATCTTATACTGATATAAAGCTGAGGGCTTGTGATTGAATGTCAAGGTACGAATACTCACAGTACCTTAATTTTTGAGTCCACGAGGTTTAAGCCTTCCCAGCCACGGTACCTGTGTCAGTCAATTGGTAAGCCGACGGGAACCTTCAGTGCACATCATCCAACCCAACCCAAGGTTTCTGGCCTCGGTGCTCGGGTGGGGGACAGCTTGATCCATGCAGGATGCGATCGCGGCAGCCGCCGGCCGCTGTCGGGGAAAGGGGCGGGGAGGGGGGACCCTTTTTTTCGGCGGGGTGGTTGGGATGGACCAACGACGCCGCGGGGTACCGTTGATGGCTTTTTTTCATGACTCCTTTTTGCGCCTTCTCAAAGCTCAAAGCTCTCTCTCTCTCTCTCTATCTATACTTTTCTCAACGGTCTCGACATTCCAAGGTGGTTCAATTGCTTGCTTTCGCGGTTGCATCGAATCCGGAGGACAGTCACTATTTTCACCGGCTTTCGATCCCGATCCTAGTTGTCAAGCTGGTTTCTGTATGCTGGAGCTGGGCGGTTCGGAATAATTGCCCCTCATCTGAATCACTCTGCGCAGCCAACCATCAAACCAAACGCAGGAAAGCGTCACAACTCTCGCCAGCGTTCAGGCTTAGTGCTGTTGAACTGGATAATTCCTCACGCTCCATACTCTGGTGAAGGGACGACGGACGCGCGAGGGTCATAGAAGGGAAGGAAATTTTGGGGAAGGAAAGCCGGTCAACCAGCCAGCCATGGCGGATGACGAGCAATGGAGCGGCATGGAGAACACGGTTGACGATCCCGAGGAGACGAGGGTCATTTTCTGCGCTCTCGACTCTTTTCTGTGAGTGGTTCATGCTTTGTTATCCTGTTCCTGGTTTTCAATTGTATGAGGAGGCAACCACTAGATCATGAATGAGTTCCGCAAGGCGTGATTCTTCATCCCAACTTACCAGTGGACGTCCTCACTCATCCTCATCTTCCTCACCATCATGATCTCAAAACCTCGACTCATTAATATCCACACAGCCAATACGCAAAAGTGGCACACTTCAACGTAACCCACCTCCGCCGCCAATCCTTCTACGCCCTCCCCCAGGCGCACTGGCAGCTCCTCGCCGCCCCGCCCTTCAACTTCCTAGACACCCTCGAGCGCACCGACGACGCAATCGAGTCCAACGCCGAACTCGCCCGCGCCATCGCCCACAACGGCCTGCGCTCCTTCCACCTCGTACCAGAGGGCTCGGCAGAGGAACCAAAGCTCCCAGACCCCTGGGTCGGCGTCGCCAAGCACGGCGACACCGATAAAGCACGCAGCACCCTCCGCCAATTCTACCGCGACTGGTCCGCCGAGGGCGCCGCGGAGCGCAGCGTATGCTACGGTCCCGTCCTCGACGCCCTCGATCGCGAGCGCAAGGCCCGGCAGTCATCTTCTTCTTCTGCTGCAGCAGACGCCGCCGCCGCCGCCGCTCGCCCCGTGAACGCGGAACCCCTTAAAGTCCTCGTCCCCGGCGCAGGCCTAGGCCGCCTCGTCTACGACCTCTGCCTAAACGGCCACGACGCAGAGGGCAACGAGATCTCCTACCACCAGCTCCTCGCCTCCTCCTACATCCTAAACTGCACCAAGCAAGCGGGCCAACACAAGATATACCCCTGGGTCCACTCCTTCTCCAACCACCGCACGCGCGCAAATCACCTCCGGAGCTGCGCCGTGCCGGATATCCATCCGGCGACGGAACTCGCGCAGGCGCAGGCGGTGCAGCACGCTTCTGGGACGGGGATAGGTAGCATGTCCATGTGCGCCGCAGACTTTCTATGCCTGTACGCGGACGAGGAACACTTTGAAGCCTATGACGCCGTCGCGACGGTGTTCTTTCTCGACACGGCGCCGAATCTGATTCGGTACCTCGAGACGATTCGCCATGCCCTCCGCCCCGGTGGACTACTTATCAATTTCGGTCCTTTGCTGTGGCACTTTGAGAATAATGCCCCCGGGAACCACGGACGAGATACCGACGGCGACGGCGACCACGACGCGAATAACTCGTCGGGGATCGCGGACCCGGGTAGTTTCGAGCTGAGTGATGACGAGGTCATGGCGCTTGTCGAGAGGGTGGGCTTTGTTGTGGAAAAGCGTGAGGAGGGGATTGAGGCGCCGTATATTCATGATGGGGAGAGTATGTTGCATACGACGTACCGCGCGAGTTTCTGGGTGGCGAGGAAGCCGTTGTAGATTTTCGTGCGTTGAGCTCTCTCTTTCCCCCCAAGTTGTTGGCTCTGAATGTGCTTTGAATCATTATCTGTATATATCATGGGAGGCAGGGATGCGATATAAATTCACGGCATTACGGTAGCATGATAGACTCGATGCCCAGGCACTGATAACCTTGCGCAAAAATGCACATTCTTGTTCAAACCCCCCCATCTACAATCTACATTTCTCTCCAATCCAAGAACTAACCTCAGCTTACAAGCTTCCTCACAGCTTGCTAGGAGGAACATTCAACTCCCCCCTCTGCCACAACGACCCGCCATCAATGGCAATAACCTCCCCGTTAACATGCGACCCAGCCCGACTAGCAAGATACACCACCGCGCCCGCAATATCCTCCGCCCGTCCCAATCGTCCCATCGGGTTCCCCTTTCCAATCTTATCCGCACCGCCGCCCATCTCCAAGAGGCCATTCGACATCTTACTCGGGAAGAAGCCCGGAGCAATAGAATTCACCGTAATCCCCCTCGGCGCAAGCTCCAGCGCCAAGTTACGACCGAGATGCAACACGGCCGCCTTGCTGGCACTGTACCCGTACGTCCCCTGCTTCCCCAGCGTACCGATCCCCAAGCCCGCAACGGAAGCCGTGATAATAACCTTTGCCGGCTCCCCGTTGCCGCCCTTATTCGCAGCAACGCTCTTCTCGAGCAACGGCGTAAACAGCCGAATGGTGTTAAACACACCCTTGACATTCAAATCCATCACCTTGGCAAACGCCTCGTCCGGGTGCGTGTCAAACGCCTCACCCCAGGTAGCGCCCGCGTTGGCGAACAGGATATCGACGCGGTCGGCGTGCTTCTTGACTTCGGCGACGAGGTGCTCCACGCCCTTGATGGACGCGGCGTCCGCGGGGATCGGGATCGCGACGGCGCCGGGCTGGAGGTTGGGCAGGGCGTTGAGGGCTTTGCATGCTTCGTCGCAGGCGGCGCCCTTGCGGGAGGAGATGAAGACTTTGGAGGCGCCTGCTTGGAGGAAGCTGTTGTTTCCTTTATCGTCAGTCGGGGGTCTTGATGACATTGTTTTCCGCGAAGCAAAAAAAGAGAAAAACACGCAGGAAAGTGGGAGATTCAAACGTACGCTGACGCGGCGTGTAGGCCGAGGCCACGGGAGCCGCCGGTGACGACGGCGACCTTGCCCTTGAGGGAGAAGAGGGAGGGGAAATCGTTGAGCTGTGCTTCGGCCATTGTTGACGATTTCTTCTGGTTTCTGTATTCAATTGATTGCTTCAAGTATCTCTAAGGAAGAAAAGCAAGCTCAAAAGGCACTGTAGGAAAAGAATAAAAAAGAATGGGGGAAGAACAAGGTAAAAAGGGGCCCGGATTGGAAATCAGTACAGGTAATCAGTCAACTGCTCTCCCCCAGAGTTTAGACCGACCTTACCCCGGGCGGTGACGTTTGCGGGGGAGAAGATACCGAGCCTCGGCTGTCCCGCTAGCTCCAATTTCCCAGACACCGGGTCCACACCGGGGAAAAGCGTGGGGTCGGGGCCGATTACTGATGCACAGCAATTTTCCTGGTCGCTGCCTACCTTACGTAGGGGTCGCTGCCTACCTTACGTAGGGGTCGCTGCTCGGAACCTTTTGGGGAACAAAAGTGCAATAACACCAGACAGGAATTGTAAATTCCATGTAAGGTACGGCTGCCTTATTCCAGGACGCTGGGTCTCGGGTTTGCGGCGCAGCCCCATCGTAATTCATATGCAGGGTACTTCACAAACAGAGGCTGAGTAAGTAGTCCAATCTTGGGGTGATAGATAGTAGGTAGATGAGATATCCACGCGAAATAAGAAAAGAAAAGACTCTAGTAATGCAATCTGTCCATGGCCTGTTCCCATGTTCTCCACTGTTGTTCGAGCCTGCATCAATGCTACTGCTAATGCTGCCAACTCCCTGTGAATAACAATTTCATGCCAGATAAATCCAAGTAAATGTTTGATAACATGTGAATCATCATGACATAGCTTCCGCAATAATATCGTAGTAAATGAGCCGGGTTGTCGGCAAAATAGACTGTCGTCTCATCGTGATAGAGGAGCGTAGGCGGGCCTAGCTTCTTCCAAACGTATAATTTGTTAAAATGTGCTGCCATCACAAGTTGTGACAGAGACGCAAACATGTTTGCAAACAAAGTCGTCTGCTTATTTTCTTGACTTCTTCTTCGCTCGGGTCTTCTTCTCCCAGCAGTCATCAACAGCGTACTCAACGTCTTCAAAGTCGTCGGAGCTAATGTAGCCGATGAAGAAGACCTTGACGTTGTGTTCAACCGTGACAAGCTTGGAGTAGTTGACGCGCGATTCTTTAGCGAGCTTCTCTCCCTCGATCGTGATCTTAGCCCGAACTGGTGGGAAACCGAGCTTTGGCTCGTCACGAAACGGTCGATGAAGCTTGTGGCTATAGATCATGCCGTGCTTGTGGGCTTTCACGCCCCTCTTCTTGCAAGCTTTGCCTTGGTACGTGAGAATTGGCCTAAACTGTCAGTGAAAGTTTCCAAACAATGGTTGACGCTAACGTACACGCATGTGCAGTGCCCTTCGTCATTTGCAATAACAATGAAGCGCCTGAAACCGATGAACACCGACCCTCCGAATTGGTCTTGGATTTGCTGCTTCTCGGATATCGTTGAGTTTCCTGCGGCGTGAGAGCCGGATGGCTCCGACCATAGGACTTTGAAGACCTGCCAGTGTTAGTAAACCCCAATTATTAGATTGTTGGGTAACCTACCGATCCGGGTCGGAATTTGTGTGACGGTTCAACGACGTAACCTGCAAATCGTTAGAGTCAGCAGGACGAGATATAGATGGACGGATCCACTCACGAGGATCAAGATCTTCAGCAGACCCATGAGTGCCGCTTATGTCGAATGATGGCGTAGGGCTTTGCCTGCCCTTCGGCGTTGCCGCACCATCGTCCTCCTCGTATGCTGGATAAGCTGTCTGGGTAATTAGCCATGGGAGTGGCAATGAGGAGCATCGCTTGTTTTTTTTTATACCTGTACCATACGCAGGCTCCGTTGATGGTCCACCATGACCGGAAGTCCCATACATTTCGTTGCGGTTCGACATAGCCTCTTGCACAATCGGATCATCGAAGTCATCTAAATCGGCCGTTGCGTACCCAGAGTCTACCGGCATCAGCATGGTTCAAACTCCCTAACCCGAGTGTCTCACCTTGACTGTACGTAGCCGTAATCGGATCATGAGCTGCCCCATATCCCTCGGACTCGTGATACAGGCTTTCTGCACCAGCTTGGGGAGGAGTTACTGTGGGTTTGTTAGCTAGACACTCTTCACAAGAGTACCCTCACTTACATTCTTCGTCCTGTAGTCCAGTGGTGCCACCTTCGGCACCCCAAAATGGATCTAAGGGCGGCGCCGGGGGATCTTCGGGTGGAGGATCTCCCTCATCGTGAGGATCTGGGGCGTAGGCAGTCTCCTTTCCTTTCCTAGATCGACCTGAGCTGCCATGGGATGTTGCCGAAGGTTCATACATGTATGATGGATCTGCAGCAGGGTTAGCCCCTGCTATGCGACGTTTTCACCCAACTCACCATTATGCTCAGTATCCTGACCCTCGTATCCATAACTACTCTCGGTGGTAGGTGGCAGGTCGAGGTTGTCCATGTTTTCCGTGAGTTCGTCTACTGCTCGGGGAGTGAAGTCGTCTTGCGGCGCCGGGGCCGGCGTCTCAACATCCTGCCAGCGATACTCGTATTCGCCTTTGAACGTTAGTTGTGTTCGAAATACACAGTTCATGACTCACCATTGCTGTTCAGGCGGAACATGTAATGCTTCTGGTAGTCCTCATGCCAAAGCCATTCACTCCAGGCACTCGCACTCGGACCTCTCCCTCCTCCACTCTTCGACTTGTATTTGCTTGACCTGCTCGACTTGTGCATGATGGCATCTTGTGTCGACACTTGGAGAGCTTCGAACTTCGGCGCCGATCATGGGTGGGCCTCCGCGCAAGACCGGGTTCGGGGACGGAGACCGAGTCTTGGTGATGGTGTAAGCTTGAGGCTCAAGGAGAAAGAGACAACAGACAAGCGAACCTCGACAGGCAAGCCGGGCCTCGAGGCCTCGGGGCCACGACAGGATAAAAGGAGTGCCCGCTTAATTGGTCGAAGCAGCTGTGCGGCAACGCGTGACGTATCTTGCGAGATGTGACTGGCGCAAAGGCGACAGACAGTTCTCTTGCAGGAAGGAGGGTATGAGCCTTCACAGAGCCTGCATCGTCTTGCAGGAGACCTCGAATCCTAAGGGGATGTACTGAGGTGGAAGGTCGGTCCCAGGCTGAGAGAAAGAGTGTGAGGAAGAAGATCGGTAAACGGGAGAGCCTGAGACAGGAAACGGGAGACGGAGAACGACGAGAAGAGGGTGTGGCACGGCACGGTTGCCTTTTCTTCCCGAGTTTACCCTCCCAAGTGCCTATGGTCGATGGACCCGGGGTCGATAAGCCGGATGCACTTCATTATCCATCGAGTGTTTCCCACCGTAGGTACGTGGAGCAAAGTGGACAAGAAACAACAGTAGGCCCAGAAGGCTTGCCTTCTCCTCTTCGGCGAGGTGGTCTCACAGATGGCACCCGCTTGCCCACCCCCGTCGCTGTTCTCATCGTTGTTTGGCGTGCAACCCAAGGGGCGGCACCCCTGCCTGTATGAAGGCCCGAAGAGGTTGCTGGCCGGCGGCGGTTGGCTCGCGTCTTGATGGAAATTCTGTACCGGTACGAGTGATTGGAAAAGAGACAAATGGAACCAGGCTGCGCTTCTCGTCCAGTTGTGTTTTGGTGTGTGGGATGACTTCCCACCAGTAGCGACGACTGCTCGATATGACCCCGCGCTGTCCGTGTCCACCTGCCAGTGGTGACAGTGGTCCCAATGGGGACCCGCCGAGAAGGCCCCCACGGAAGCTCGGGCTCATTAGCTGAGGTGCTGACACATATCGGGACTAGCGTCGGGATGGCTACAGCTACGCTCCTGGTTGGTCTCCGCTGAACGGCTGGGAAGGCACAATCCACCGCAGAACCTATGGAAGGCAGGTGCAAAAGGGGGCTAGCACACGGGAGGCAAGTGGATCCGCTTACCGAGAAAGGGAGTCAAGGTGGCTCCTCCAACGGCCTTGCACGCCTCGGTCAGCACCCATCCTTTTGCTCACACGTTTGCATTGCTGCTGCTGTTGCTGGCCTGCTTCTGCTGCTGGCATGCATCCGTAATTAGCAGTACCTGAAGAAGGTGGTGACTGGAACGAGCCGCGTCGACTACGCCCACAACAATCTCGAGCCGTCACCTTTCGTTCGAAATTCGACCCAGCGACCATCGACGACGAACACTCCCTTTGTCGGATCACCAAACGTCACAAAGCGATGGAACAATTTCACGACCAGTACGCACCATAGCCTCTCTTCATGACTACGACCGAAAGCCCCCAACGACGGACCTCCGCTTCAAGTTTGTCAGGGGATGCCTCATTCCACGAGCATGCCATTCCATCCGAAGCAACGACTACTGATGCTAGCTATTTCGAAAGCGTCCAGCTCATGCCATCACCATTATCACTACCACTGCCACATCCACCACCACGTCCTCCTCCTCCGACCTTGACACGGCCGAACTCCCTTGGCCCCTCGATGGCAGCTCTACCCGTATGGCAAAAGTCCGATGCGTCACAATACCATGGTTCTCAATCCTCAGGCCCGAATACACCACGTCCTCTTTCCCATCGGGCCAGTCACGAGCACAAACGTCCTCATCCTCCGCCTCCGCCGTCCCGAGGACCACGGCCACCAGTGCCGACCATGCTGCTACATCCACCACCACCTCCGCCGCCGTCAAACCTCGATGCTGCTTTCAGGGATAGAGGGCCGGCAAAGGTCCCGATGCAACGCAGCCTCTCGCCGTCCATGTCCTTATCATCAGGCTCGTGGCATCACGAATACACTAGCTCAGACGACGATACAAGCTCTGTGGAGGCAGACTACTTTGAACAAAAAAATCGCGTAGTCTTCCCACCTCTCATGCCCACCGTGCAAGACCGTCACGTTTATGAGCGCGAGAGGAAACATATTACAGACTCTATCACGGACAAAGTCTCTCGACTCGAGAATTCACGGAGCTCCGTCCCTAGCCTCATCGATTCTGATGCATCTTCGGTGGCGTCCATGGCATCTCTGGATGACGGTATACAGGAGTTATGGGTACAGATGAAGGATCGTCGTCAGCAAGTGAACTCGCTGAAGCAAGACATGGCCGGCCGGCGTAAGGTTCTTCGAGACCTGCGGCGCAGAAAGGATGAAGCCGACAACAACTTCATGAACATGTTGCGCCCAATCCTTGTCAAGGGTCGGCGTGGTCTACCCGGAACATCCGACCAAATGTTGGAGGCGCGATTTGCCGAGATGCAGGCACTTCGAACAGAGTACCACTCTATCGAATTTGACTATGAGGAACACGAGGTCTCACTAGACGAAGAAGAGGAAGACCTCAACAACACTGAAACTCGCTTTTTCAGTCTCTTGGCCGCCGGTAGCAAGAGACAACCACGGCCAAGGATGCGAGATGAGGATTCGGAGGACGACGAATTTGAAGAGCAACCGGATGTGCCATATGAACTCACCGGTATCTCCCGCCACGGACCTTCCGACGATGCCCATCCGCTTTGGCAAGACCTTGTGTCTGCTATCGGGGACTTGAATAACGCCAAGGAAGAGTACGACGATCTCCTGCTGTATCACAGGCAATACACGTACAGCATGGACGTTAAGAAATCGACTGGGATGAAGCCTAGTGCGGAAGAAGTCGAATTCATGGACGAATATCCGGAAGAGGAGCGCGAGAAGCGTGAGGACGTCGACCGCCTGACAGAAGAGGTTACCAGGCTGAAGCGGGTTTGCGAAGAAAATGGTGCAATGAAGAAGCATCCGTCCTTCGAAATCGCACACGCCCTCGACCCCAACATTGGCGAAGACATGGCACTCGACAACACGCCCCCAAGATCCGGATCAATGGCCCATGGTCGGTTTTCCGAACTCTTGTCCCATCCAGACCATGTACTTCGTCCAGAGCCGGTGACTGCCATTGAGGAGGTGAGGCGCGCTGCCAAGATCTATGCGGCGAACCCAGCTACGCTACCGCAGTTGCGGGCGTCTCAGAAGGAACTGGGCATTTCTAGGCTGATCAGCGAGTTCAAGGAAGAGGATAAGTCTGATTTTATCACGCGGTGGCTCCTGCAGCAGCTGCGTACTTCGCCGATTGCCGTTGAACTTCTTTATTCCACGTTTGTACACACTCTTCGGCTAAGGATTGGCAACGTGCACAAGTGGCAGCAAGACGTTCTGTACCACTGGTGGAGAGACGGTGCTGTCAAATCGCCGGAGGAGTTTTTTGGCCCGCTTACGGGAAGTGGGATGGTGTCACCAGGGCGCGAGGCTTCCCCTGAACACACATCTCTGCCTCCAGAGCGCGAGGTGCGCATATCTGCACCATCGAGAGCGGCGACGGAAGATTGGTCGAACGGTAATCGACGCATATACCCCGAGGAAGCGAGCCGATCGACTGAAGTTTATTGAGTTTACTTAGCGAGCGCGTTGTTTGTTTTCTTCAGTTGGGATGCTGCTATTTGGGTTCCAGATCCCACATGTTATTGCCTCGGAAACAGACTTGGCTCAAAGGATGATAGACTGTATTTTGGATTGGAGCGATGGATCTGCTTTGTCTGGGCGGCATACTGATACCCTTTGAAGACCCAGTTTTGATGAACTGTAAAGATAACCGAGCTGGCATCTTTCGAGTTGATTCAAGGGGGTACAATACCGTTTGTTGTTCTGTTTTGGGGGCATGTTGTTCTATTTCTAGTTGAATACACGAATGGGGGGGTTCTTTTTGCCTATCTGTTAGTGGTGCAGCTCATCGCCCGTGATAAACCTGACACCAACGGACAATTGAGTTTGGGCTGGTCTGATCTGGTTCGCATCGTCTAGGCCAGGCCAGGCCCCGTTGCGTTCAACCGATGTCTACTTAGCTCGTGCACCACCTCATGTTCCTCAGGCTAGCGCGCGGGAGCGAAGAAAAAAAAAAGACGAACCCCACACTTTATCTCGGGACGAGCCATGTCAAGAACCGGTCCCCGTCGCTCGCTGAAATTTCGTGGTGAATTATGACAGGTGATGTACCTGGTACATAGGCGCTATCGCGGTCTAGGGGTGATGCACTGCGTTCTACAACGGGGGTTTGAAGGTGTGGAGAGCGGAGCAAGCGCGCGAGGAGAACCTAGTGTAGGAGAGGGGGTGGGCAGGCACCGCGCATGTGATTCACGCGATGATGCGAGCTAGATATCGTGCCATCCCATGCAACACCCCGGCTTACCCTTTTGGTAGACGTCGGATGGGGGGGTAAGCTAGGGAGGGAGGCAGGACACGAGGATACGTGATGTAGCTTTTCGTTTATCGCGAGGCGGCAAGTTGTATCGGTACGGGGTACGCAGTCAAGGCTGGGAGAAAGGAGAATGTTTGGCTGTCATACGCGGCAACCTCCCTTCGAACTTGGGGGGTTTTTTTTTGGGAAGCAACTTGAGGTACGGAGTACCTACTGCGTAGGTACGTGAGAATGACCCCAGCTAGATGCGATCGTAGAGGTTCTGCGATGACGAGGCCGGGACGCGGCTTGGATGTCGGGTTCAGGTTTTGCTGTATTATAATTTGGGGAAGTGATGGCCTGATGGGTTCAGTCACAACTTTTGGAATTTTCGTACCAGTACTGTAGAGTAGATGGTATGTAGGGAAATGCGGCGGACGATGGCGAATCAAGTTTGGCTGTAGGGCTGAGTGAGTGATGGGATTTTCCGAAATGGATTTTTCTTTTGGAAATTCCAATTCCCTCTTTTCCCCCTTTGTCTTGCCATACCGTACGATGCATACTACCTAACCTTAACTTGCTTTACGGTGCCTTAGGTAACCAGGACTTTTTGAAAAAGTACACTTTGGTCAAGGCAAGGTGAGATAGGTAGCTTATAGGACGCGCTTCCATCCCTGTTGAGTGGTACGTAAGGCTGCGGCGTCCGCGCTAATGGTGCCACGATTTTTTTGCTTGGGGGAGTCATCGTGTGCGTCACTTGGCGGGAGCGGTCCGACGGGAGAAGGGATGTCGACTCGTTCGAGGGAGAGGATGGATCGCAGCCTGCTTCCACGGGGTGCACGAATGCTACATACAACCTCATGTTCTCAAAGTGACGGGAGGGCATACGCTCTCACCTAGGTACTATCCTAAGCTACCTTATGGATGGCAATGGGCAGGCTTTCCATCCCGCTGCACTGTAGCTGGCCCGCTGCACCAACAGTGTCACTGTATGCAAGTCACCTCCCGCAGTCAGCGTCGGTTAACGACCTGCATCGCTCAACCGACGGATGATACCGCTCTGAGCGAGACGCCATCGTGTGCAGCCCGCCTTTTCTCGAAGTAAGCCCTACCGCGGCCACAGACAGCCCTACGAAGCTACGTACGACATACTACGGTACCCTTCCGTTACGAATAAGCGCTTAGAGCCTGCCTTGCCTTCTCACTGAATGAACGAGGAGGATGTCGTCAACCAGGCTGTCTTGGGAAGCAAGCAATTGTTTTCCGGGCTTCGCTTTCTATCGTCTCTGTCGAGGGCTTGGTTGGATCACTAGGTAGGCACGAGGAAGCGAATGGGCAACCAGGCGGGGAAAGGGAAAGAAAGGTAGGTCCCTGCAGGTGACGAGGGGCGGGGGTGGCTTGACCGTGCTCGGTGTGTGTGTGTACGGGTGCCCTGGTTTGGCTGCCGGACTCTGGAAGGCAAGGCAAGGTAAACAAACGGGTGCAAATGCTGAGTGGAAGTGAATGCGCGAGAGGGATCTCGTCTTCTTGCGCAAAGTTTAGAGGTAGTTGAAGTTTGGAGTTGAAGTTGGTGTCAAACCACAGACAATTTTAAAGTTGGCGCTACAGCAAGTACTTGGTTCAAAGACGAGTTGACGGGCCGGGTGTCATAACTAACAAAAGGCATGCACTAAGGACATAAATAAGTACCTACCTAGAATGAACAATAGATAGAAAACATCATTAGTATGATAAAATTGTTCGAATTGGCAAAAAAGGTGATGCCTCGTGGCGGAATCGAACCGCCGATCTTCTCATGCCACTAGGTACTAGTGAGACGCTATACCACTTAGCCAACAAGGCTTATCTTATTGATATATTTTTCCCACAGAAGAGCACTTAAGTTCCATATGGGAGAGAGAGCCCCGCCATGAAGGCGATTCAACTCTGCAGCTAGCTCGTCTTTGACTGCGTACGCAGGACGTGTTTTCTCATTGAGAAAGACGCCCGAGAAGATATTTTGAGAAATTTCTTTTGGTTTTTATTTTGAATAGTGACCTTGTCATGTATGCGATCACCCCATACCCCCCTCGCTTCCAAATGCTAGCTACTACAACGATAAACGTTTGACCCTTAGCCATCAACCGCATTGCCATCGCTGTGCTCGCTTCTAATGTTGTCCACTGATTGATGGGATAGGTAGTTATGTGTCTTTTTGTGGTTAATGTACAATAAGTAGTTGGTTTGGTATCTCCTCCACGGGCCGGCAAAGGACGCCTCCAATTAAAGCCTATCCAAGACTCCCTGGAGCTCCAGGCCCCGACGCCGAGAAGATTTGGAAAAAACGTGTGTATGTTTTTGATATGCGTGCCCTCCGTGTCTGCTTCCACGGGGGTTATCTGTTCGTTGGTAGAGTTTGCGATTGGCTTCCTAAGCCACCAGCCGCCTCGTGAAGAATATGGTTTTAATGCCTTTTTAAATGTAGATTGCAGCTGCCACGGTGCGATATCGACCTCAACCTCACACCGCAGCCGTTCGCCTCCGGAACAAGACCTCTGCATTCGGATCAGGTGACTTACTCATCACCATAACCATCGGTTTCGGCCTCGTCTCCCCGTCCTTGAGCTTCATGTCGTAGTTGAGCAAAAAGTATGCCAGTACCATCTTGATCTCGTTCCCGGCAAAGAAGCGGCCCGGGCATGCATGCTTGCCAGCGCCGAAATTCATGTTAGTGTCGCTGATGCTGGTGAACTGCCACCTGTTTGCGTCCTCGTCGGACTTCTGTCGTAGTTTGTAGAAGCGCAGCGCGTCAAAGGTGTCTGGGTTCTCAAAGTATCTCTCGTCGTGCGAGATGCCGGCCTGCGGGGCCAGGAGTTTGGTTCCGGGCGGCAAGTGAGTGCCGTCAGAGAGGTCAATGGGCTTGACGACCTTTCGGATGAAGGAGGCTGTTACGTGTTAGTGATATGTCCCAACAAGTGGCCTGCGGATTGACATACTGATGTTCCCGGCGAGCCGCTGGGTCTCCTTCATGAAGCTGTCGAGCTTCTTCAGTTTCGCCATGCTCTCTTTCCGCGCCCAGCCATCCTCTACCTCAAGGACTTGATGAGCCTCTTCACGCAGCATGTCCTGCACCTCTGGGTGGGCTGCCAGATCGTAGATGCAATCCGTCACCAGGTTATTCGTGGTGTGAATCGACGCAGCTGCAAGGATAAGTTGCAAATGGGCCTGAGACCTGACGTCCCTCTTCTCATCCTCCGGGAGGGCTTCCACGAGCCACTGGATCAAGTCGTCGGGGGACTTTTCGTAGCTAGGCATCTCCAAGTCCCTCAGTCTTTCATCGATAATGGGCTCCAGCATGGCGGTAGCCTTGTCAACGTCTTTGCGAATCTGTCGCAGCTCTGAAACTCCATATTGGGCGATCGGTCGTGCCCACTCCGGGAAGAGCTGCATCTTCACGACGGCAACGAAGACGTGGATGGCAAAGTTGATACTAATGTCCATCCACTGCTCTTGTCGGTTGATGTCGGGGCCCACGAACGCTCGGCCACTGATCCGTGCAATGGCTCGCAGGGCAAAGGGTTGGAACTTTACCGGTGTCCATTCTGGGACGTGTTAGTTGGGCGAGGCAGAAATTCTGACTGACGGACTTACCCTTGCAATTCGGAAACTCTGTGGCCACGACGTACTCGAGTTCGCTCTTGAGCTGGGGCACAAGCCTCGCCAGATTCTGCGACAGCTTACACCGTACGAGTGTAGACAGTAGGTCGGCATGGTTGCCCAGGGTGAAGTTGGTATATCTGCTCAACATGGCCTCGTCGACGGCCTCTGTAGCGCTCAGTACCTCCTCTGGCAAGCCTCTCAACTCGCCAATGAGCCTTGCAGGTACAAGCACCTGCAGACCTTCTGTCGCTTTGATCTGATATACAGTATCGCGGAACTGCATTGGTGTCAGCGATCGAACTACATGCATTTGGTGTATACCATACCTTGCCGTAACTGTCGCGAATCAAAGTCTCGGCGTCAAACATCCACTTCGTCTTGGCAGCCTTGTAGAAGGGCATGTCGGGAAATTTTGGTCTTCGCGACTGGAAGAGCCAGGCTGCCACTAGCATCGCGCTTATGGCGACGTAATAGCTAATGTGCTGACCGCCGGGGACAACCCGGGGTAGGTTGAGTTCCATTGGCATGGACGACATGGTCGCTGTCTGATTCATGGGGTGTGATGGTGTATCGAGGCTCGCGAGCGTCGTTTGTGGTTCGAAAAGAAAGTAGATGGAGGGCTGTTCCTCAAAAGAAGTCTTAAGGGTATCAATCCAGCGCCAACAAGATACAGGACAACGCCAGGTCCCGAAATCAAATCGAGTCGGTATTATGAACAAGGAAAAGTCGTCTGTGTGAAAAGGCTTCCCCAGGCGGAGAGGGAAGTGTGACGACTTGGGTATGTCTTCAAGACATTGGCCATTAGATGAATAGATTGCCAGCCGTGCCTGGTGCGATGTCGACGATCCAATGATGGCACAAGGATTCGGAATTAACAAGAGCAAGTGACGAATGCTCCGAGTTACGAATGTTGATCCAAAGCCGAGTTGCTTGCTAGCCGCGTCCCGTTGTCTGCTTCCCTGTCGTTCAACCGTCGTCCAGCGTGTAGTTGGTTCGTCGACTCTCGAATGTTTCTCCTACAAAGCCCCAAAGTCCAGAGAAGAAACAGAGCAGGAAACAGGGCACGGTAGCGGGTTGGAGAAGAGGGTAGGTGTAAATAAGAGCGGAAAGAAGGAAAAGAAAACAAATGGAAAGAAAAGAGAGGAGTGAAATCGGAAAACGATGCTAGCAATGCATCGTAGCGGCGCGCGCGCGCAGGTGCAGGTGCAGGTAGGTGCACACACCAGAAACACAGACGAGATGCAACACAGGCAAAGCAGGGCTTCCCGCTTGCCTCCCGGCACCAGGGCAAGACATACAACACAAGCCAACCCCGACCTCGAGTCTGGTCGTATGGCCCCTCCAGAGCCCCAGGAACCCAGTAAGGGCCAAAAAGGGAGAATCCAAAGTCAAGGACTGGTAAGCTTGACCTGGCGCCTGGGCCGGGCACGAGTGAAATTCGGAGGGTTTGGGAGTTTGGACCGACTGGGACGTGATCGACTTCTGCTTCCTCGGGCGTCGAGGACTCGAGGGCGGTTTCGCGGACTTGCCAGGCGCATCTGAAACATGGATGGTCAACAGGAGTCGTTCGGGAGCTGCCACCTCCGGATTTTAGCTTGCTGCCACACCCGTGCCTCAAAGAAGAGCCCCAAACATTTGCCGCTGATGGGCTGGAGCATGCGTGACGGATGTTTGGATTTCCATAGTCGTCTGGCGTCCTTGCGTTGGTAAGATCACTTGATCTAGTACCCGGGATGTGCAATCCGGGAATCTAGCGGCGACACTGGTGCAAGAACTTGATGAAGTTCATGAGGAGGAGAGGATGCGACCGGCACATGCCGAAGTCTTGGAGATGAAGACGAAGACGTACATAAGGTACGGAGGTACTCCGTACAGTCAGTACGTACAATCAAGCTTGAATCTCGATTGCTCCGTGCCTGCCCTGAAGAATAGAGTGAGACAAGCGTCTTAGGTAATCCTTCCCCTTTGGCAGGGGACGCCTCCTGCTCTACTTTGATCAAGACTTCTTCAAGTATTGCCTAGTATCTTCGTTGACATTCTGCACGGACTGAATACTTACAGAAACACCCGTCAAGTACTTGCCTACTCTGGCACGGATGCAGGGGTTCCTTTCGGCTCGCTTACTGGCCGAGACGCGCCAGAAATTGTTAGTGTAGCGCAACTCCTCCCACATTCATCCCATCTCCGACCAACTCCTAACCTCAACCCACCCAGACACGACCACAACAGCTAAACCACCAGAGTCAGGCCCTCGTCTTCTCGAAGCGCCATCTTTAGCTTTGCAGTAAGCTTCTTCGCTGCTGCGTCGTCCCCTTTCTCTCACTCTTGGATCTCCCTGATCCCGCCCCCCCCATAATGCATCAAACCTGCTCGCTGATTTCTCCGAGCAACTGAAATTATCACGGCCTCTTTCTGCATCCGACAACCAGACCAAAGTCAATGCTCATTGTCCGCACACACAATGTTTGCGCCGCTATGAGCAAACGCATGGCCTGCCAATAATGATGTCCAAGAATAGGCACAGGGTTCATCTTCAGCCAGGGCAAGATTTACCGACAGCCCGCAATGCTTAGCTGTTTGCTTGCCTGTCATCGTCTCCGGCCGGTTCCATCCATGCATGCCCAGTAGCGGCCGTTCACTGCCGCCGGGAAGGCAGTGCACAAAGGTCGCCTGCGAAACTGCTACCGGGCCTGGGGGCCAGGTGAGGCCTGCTGGTGGCCGCGTGTGCAACGTGTGGCCCCTCTGACTCTGGGGCCAGCATGACGAAGGAATCGAGAGGGGGATCTGCATGGCAAAGCTACCACACCGACGACGCGCCTTCCCGCAACTCTTAGCGCGTTCGACACGTAGCCACGTATAGCAGACAAGGAACAAGACGACAAACTTATAACTAATTCGCCCTTGAACCACGGTCAGCCCTGGGAGAAGTCGATTTCTCTCAGCCTATACCCAGCCGGAATGGCTCTTATCTCTCTGCCCATGGGATTTCCTGCCCCGCCTCGGGAACGTCGATGCGCTGTCTCCATGTTTGGTCTTCGAGACGGCATGGCGGCTAGCTGTTCAGAAATCCGGCCTCTACCCACTACCCATGAAAGAAGTTCCCTTGGATTTGCCTGAACGGCGTTTCTTCGCCAAGACGGCAGCCGGCCAGCACACCTCGAAAGCCAGGTACAATGCGAAGCATTTGAGAAAATGCGGAGACGGAGCCGACGACGGCACCGAAGAGGACTGCGTGTGCTCAACGTCGTGTTTTCCATTGCTCACGATGGTGGCGACCAGAAACACACCGGCTCGCAAACTTGAGAACAATGCGGCCCGGGCACTGTCGGTCCGCTCAACAGCCTCGTCATATGGTCCAAAGCCGCCACTGATGGGCATTGCTTCCCAGTTTTACCGTTACCACGCGCAAGATTCGGCTGATGTTTGTTACGGGCTCCAATCTTCGCACTGACCGGACCGGCTGGGGGCGTCCATTTTGTCTGGCATACGCGGCAAGCAATGTGCCCTTTCCACAAGTGGAAATCCAAGCGAACGACTGAACTTCCCCCCATCTGAACCCGATCCCAATTGTCAATTTACTCGACCGGACGAGCCTGCGCTGGCCATAACCTAGGGGTATTCACTTCTTCATGACGCACCTCTGTATCAAATACCAGGCTAGGAGATCGAACGACGGCAACTAGTGGACAGACGAACAGAAGACGGACATATACATACGATCACGATCGGGTCAAATGTAGAGACGTTTTTCGGGCCCCAAAAGGAATCATACATTCATTCGGTCCTATGAGTGGCCAGGCTTCGGTGTCGACTCCGGAAGACGATGTACATACATACATACACCACCACCCCCTCTCTAGGCCGTATGACGTTGCTCACAGGCCAGCTGGCTAGACTCTATTTAGCCTTCCTCGCAGAGCCGCACTTACTTACCACGCTCATGGTACCAAAATAGACAAAAAAGACAGCAATCACCTCCATATCGTGTGGGACCAACCAACCAAAAAAGAAACCACAGCGAACGAACGCCCTGCATTAATTACTAGAGGGCAACAAAAAGCAAAGATGCGGCCAGTGTGGATTGAACACACGACCTTCAGATTGATTGAATGAAGTTTCTCGGATCAGATCCGCTTCAGTCTGACGCTCTCCCAACTGAGCTATGTCCGCCACGATCTTCGGACATGGAAGAGACATTGAGCGATATATTGCAGTGTAGGCTGGGGTTGTCTCCACCCCACAACTTGTGCCCGCCCTCGATCCCTCCCAGAGTCACTGGCTCGTGGTCCACAGTGGCTTGCAGTCTCTTCTTGCTTCGGGTCAAGTTCTTCACGACTGTGTCACGAGTAGCACACTACATCTACCACTCGGGCTGGCTGGCCGGCCACCGAGGCCTGGCCAACATAACGAGTCAGCCCTTCGCATACAACGCATGAGTCCGTCAACTTGTCCCATGGCCCCATGTTTTCTAGCATAATCACACGGAATCTCCTCTGCGCAATGGTGCTGATGGGCACACGGTCTCTCGAGTTTGGGTCCCGGCAACCTGGTCATCTGGAATTTCGGTAGACCAGCCCGGAGACCCTGGACCCACTCTCCCGCATCCGTCCTGCCGGGTTCCGCCTAGCTCCATGGTGGTTCCTGTCGAGAACCCTGCCCTAATGGTACACTTGCTCAGGATTGTTTCCATCAATCAAATGGTCTGGTGGTGTAGTTGGTTATCACGTCAGTCTAACACCTCGAGCGTTCTACGACGCCTCGCCTGTTCACTGAAGGTCTCCGGTTCAAGTCCGGGCTAGATCATGCCATGGGCGATTGGTTTAGTGGTATAATGACCGCTTAGCATGCGGTAGGTCCTGGGTTCGATTCCCAGATCGTCCATCTTTTTGGCGCACGCGCTGCTGAAGGAGGCTGTTTGAGCCTTTGCTCAACTTTCCATGGCGTTTGTGTCAAGATTTACGTTTTGGAGATAGTATTTCGGGTACCTGCCGAGACTGTGGAGCTGACTCAAGTTTAGCGGACTGACTAGCAACAGGTTGTTGGGGGAAACATTACCCAATAAACTGGTTAAACTTGAGACTAGTTTCTGAGTTTGTGACTAGTCTCCGAGCTCTATGTCACATGAGGTATTGGAATTGGACGCGTCGTCGTCCATGCTTGACGGCAAATTTATCTTGGGCTCTCCGGGGGTAAGGTGAATGAAGACGACGTACAGGATGTCCCAAGGACAAGAAGAACCTTCTCAACAGCGGCTCGCGACAAGATTCCACCATGTTCGAGATTTCAGCTAGTAGAATGTCGCATCCCGCATCAGCACGCGCCTGACTTGAATGCTCGGGAACCAATGTACCAAAGGGTAAGGATCAGGGTAAGCATCGTTGCCCGAAACGCCAGCGGGGATGCTGGAAGACGCGAAAGAGAGAAAGAGAGAGAGAGGCTGCACGAGCGCTCCATCTTCAGCAAAACGTGAACTGTACTCTCTGAATCCCAGCTGCGGTTCATCGAGCCTTTTAACGGCCTGTGTGCGATGATTAAAACGTAGGGGACGCGCGTTCGACCGGTTTTGTCGATCCTCCTCACATTTTTCTTTTTTGACTTTTACTACCTCGGAGATTTATTTACGTTCATCGGGGTTCACACCCAACTTTGGACGTTCATAGGTATGTGGGCAGATGCTTTTGCCGCATTGGTCGGATGGCGGACATCACTTGATGTTTGTTCCTGGAATAGAAATGGTGGTCCCTGGCTCGCGGGTTTCGAGCCCGTGGGATGCTTTTATGCCAGAGTCTCAGAGATCTCTGTTGGAGCTTTGTGAAACCTATTTGCTAGCCTCAAGGTTGAGACTCAAGACACTTCGGCGGAATGCGAGGAGGGAGAGCTGTCAAACCAGATTCTCATTCTCTTCGAGTCGTTCTGATGGAAGAGGAGACCGTCTGTTGAAGGTATCGAAGCTTTGCGGATTGGGGACGTAGCGTCGGCGTGTGAGGGAGTCCCAGCCTGGCCTTAAGGCCAGCCAGTTGGTCGCATGTTGGCTGGTTGATATCATGGTATTATTGATTAAGAGGCCACCGGCTCGATTGCCTGATGTCAGACTACTACACACACGTAGTAATCCACCAGGCCGGCATAGTTCAAGACCATCAAGTAGGAAAATCAATGCGGAGAGCATACGCATTCAAACTGACCGACACATTAGGATGCCCATGAGTAGTAGTAAATTACACCGTCATCGCTTAAGATAGTGAAGGGAATGATCTCGGCCGGCTCGACATAGAATACTCAGGACGAACAACTTTCTGCAGCTGTCTCCCAACGTTATTGACATCAGTCTGAAGAGTAATTCTCTTGGCGAGCGAGATCCTCATAGAATCTACAGGCACAATCATCCCATCCGTGCCAACTAGACTCACACTTTCCTTCGTACCTGAACTCTATCTCCCGTTAAAAGTCAGGATAGACTTTTCGACTGCATCTTTTGACTCGTTTGATCCTCCTGTTGCCACCCCTTCTGTCCCCTCTTTCCTCTATCCGACTGGGCGAGTCGTGGGTGGTTGTACGTGAGCCGCATCGTGAATTCCTCCATGGACTACGTACGCTCTCTTTCAACCACCACATACGACCATACCCATTAGAAAACTCGGGATCCCGTCCGCTCTCCTATAGATAAGCTAATGAGGGCAGTCGTGATAGCCGGGTTGCTGATGACTACCGAGAATTATGGGTCCCGTTTTTTAACGGCTAGAACGGCCCCGTAAGCGGCCGGTCCCCCCTTTACCGTCTCTGACTATATCGGGTTTATTAACGGCGCGCTGGTTCCTTAGCTATTTGCATAACCTCTTATAACTTATGAAGTTGGTTTAGTAATTAAGGGCTAGTTTATTAGAATTACGTCTATCCTTACCCTTAGCTCGATATTGCGCTAGGGTAGTATTTACCCTTAAGTAATAAAGAACATATGGTATTTATCTCTTTACTTTACTTTAGCTAGGCTAAGAAGGAGCTAGAAAGCCTCTCGGGGAGTACTGTTACTTTCCGTAAAAGATATAAATAAATGGAAATCTGCTTTCTTTATAATAATTAGACCTGCCGCTGTTATTATAGCCTTCTATCCTCCCGATCTCTAGAGACTCTTCTTATTTACCTTTTTACTACGTTACCGGTAAATATAGAGGCCCTCCGCCAATAGGGCACCGTCGCTTAAACCGGGACGATATGTCCGAAAACGCGATTGCCAAGGAGCGATTTAAAACTTCGTAATGTATTAAAGACGATTTGAACGAGTTAGAGTTAGAGACGATACCAAGTCTGCAGGCTATTATTAAAAAGATATAAAAGGCCCGGGAGGCTCTTTAGAACCTCTTAGTTAAATATATAAATTTCTGGCACGATAGCTTTAAGAGGTAAGTAGTAATATTCTTATATAAGAATATTAAATGGTGAATATTCATATAGAAACAAGAATATATAAATATAGGGGTAGTTAAGCGTATATAAAAGAGGTATGTAAATGTAAAGAGAGTATATAATTAGATTATTATATAAGAAGTTGCTTGCTTAACAAAAGGTCTAAGTAGGTAAAAAGATGCTCTTATATAGGCATAAGATCCTCCAACTAAAATATTTCATTGCTTATTAATTACATCATAATTAATAAGCATGTTATACGTAAGTGAATGCGTAATCGTAATACGTAATACCTTTCAAGTAAATTCCAGCGCATTCTATTACTTTCCAGTGCCTTTTTTCGCTCACGTAAGCTTACATAACTAATGTTGCTTACACAATCAATATCCATATTAATTTATAACTATTATAGATTAATATGCTATATAATATGCTTACGTAATATGAATGATAAGGCAAATAATAAGGTAAAAGATTTACCTTTCTAACAACTATTTAAAGTGCCGAGCCTAATCTAGGCCTCTTTTATTTATTATTAATCTATTTTTAAATATTACGATGACCTAGTTATATAAGAGACCGGATTCTATATACTAAGTAGAGAGGTAATATTAGCTTATAATGATAATATATAGTAGAATGTTGTAGCCCAACGAGCTAATGGCCTGAATGAGTATAACCTATTTACAGTTGCTGGGCTATATCATTTTCGTATTTGAACGCCTTTTGGTACTAATTATAACTAGTTATTCTAGTTAATATCTAGCTTATTATAAAGCCAGTCTTGTTAAAATTATAGATGTCTAAGTCCACAACATTATACTTTGCAATTATATTTGTTATAAGCGAGAACTATATATTTATTATATCTGGATCTTTGTATTAGGCCCTCTTATAGTCGTATGTTACGCCCGCCGCAACTTGTCACTGTGGGCGCGTAGCTATATAATGCAGAACAAGAGACAATGATGCCGGAGTCATCATCATTATCGAAGCTTTTGCTTTGTGCCACAGTTGGTTGCCTTGTCCTGCTCGTAACATCGTACTTGCGAAAATAACGCGTTTATAATTATAGTTGTCGCTTTACAAAGTTTAAAGCCTATCGCTTCCTAATAGGAGGCGCGTTACAATTAGTGAGTAATTAATTCGCTATTTCTTTAATACTACAAAGCCGAGGAGGAAAAGATCTAGCGTCTAGGTCGAGGATATACTTAACTAGCTTATCCTCTTCCAAAGGGGTTAAATTCCTAGAGATAAGTAAAGTTTTATATCGTGAGGCTCTTCCTTTTATATAGGCACGTAGCGTTAAAAACAGTACTAAGTATATCTTAGCTGCTACTTGAATACTTAGTTTCTAGGTTTTTTTAATAGCCTGAAATGCTAGGAGTATCTAGGCTTCTTTATTTAAAGAATGTATTATTTTCGGTAGATTAGCGTAGGTTAAAGTTGTAAAGATAGTGTTGTCTTGGTCGGGTGATCCGCTAGCTTGTCTGATCCGCTCGCTTATCATGCACGTTTTATATATATATAAGTCTAAATTTAGTTATAAGGTTAAGTTTAAACTCTTATGTCATGATGGTGCATAGCTATGCCGAGAGGCCGAGCTGCGATAGACGAGAACAGAGGATAAAGTAGTTCATGCTAGGCTGTGAAGGCAGAGTGATGTTCGATTTCCTAGGCTTGGCTTTTAAGTGGATTGCTTCCCAAACACGTTCTTTACCATCTCAATATCGCCCAAAAAGATTCCCTGGTTTTGAACTTGCTTTGTTGACTTTTTTGTTAACTTGCTGCCCTTTACAACCTCCGCCGTCCATCTATGCTTGTTCGGCACGAGTTGCGTGAGTGCACACCGAGGTGGTCTTAAGAGCTGCGCCCTTTCAAAGTCGATCACCATGATCCCGTTAATCTCCTTATTAAACACCATGTTTTCCTTCCGCATGTCTTTGTGCACAACACCCTGACAATGAATTGCACCCAATGACTGCATTGCCATCGCTTCCAGGTGCCTATCTCCACCACTTACGCCCTCTATCGTAGAGAGATCATGTCCTCCCCACGACAGAAATGTCATATGCACCACGTAGACTCGGTGATCGTAGTAATAAGTCCTGTTCAGCGGCCGGAGGTCAATGGCCCCAAGAAACACAGGCAAATATGTACCTTGGAGAGGCCGTAGACGCTCGTAAACGGCTGCCTCGTGCTCAAGGTCGTTAATGAATGCCTGTACTGTACCCTTGCTGATAAAGGTATAGCCATACTCAAGCAGGCTCACTTTGAACATGACTCCCCGCGCACCGCCTTGTCCTAAAGGTATTATACCGTCGTCTAGTGTCCGCTCTAGCTGCTCTCTAAGAAGCTTTACGAATCTAGTGTGGTCGATTAGATGCCGAGTATCTGGGCGGCCACTACTGTGGTCGTGGCGGCGGCCATCGCTCGGCTTCCTATTATGAAAGAAGTTGTTCGGGCACCCTGAGTCGAGGACTCCGCCGCTAACAAGCCCCAATAAGCACTTCTGGGTGCAATACGGCGTATGATTGTCGTTTCTTCCCCTTTCTCCACCACCTCGAGGCCGACGCACTAAGATCCGCTCACTACGTCGGGTTCCCTGGCTACCTTGATCGCCCCGGATTTCGGTGTCCCTTCCGCGTGTCTGCCGCTCCCTTGGAGTGGGCGTGTCTGGTAAATCCCGTCTCGACTCGTCCTCAGATGATTCATCCGTGTCCCTCCTTACTTGCTCCCTGGCATGTCCGTCCCTCGTATGTCCTCGCCTCTTCCTTCGGATGAAGCAAGATCTGTCGATATCCTTGTAAGCCTTCGGTTCGTATCCCGGCGAGCTCTCCGGTGGCTGCCTTTCTTCGTCTGGAACTGATCGTAGCGTCGTCTCGAAGTCTTCCGCCCACGTCTTCAGCTTATCCATAGCTTGGCGCCGCTCATCCTGTCCATGTGGCTGTCGCTCGCCTGGCATACCAAGAGCAATCAGGCTGAAGGCCAGATACTGAGCAACTGCCGTACAGAGGTGGGCATGCTCAGGGTGAGCATCTATCTCCGCAGACGGCTCCGCTAGATGATAGAAGAGTGTCTCGGGCTCGCGCCAGTCAACCTTCAAGAACACGATCGCCTCGCCCGTCGTCAACAAGCCGTGCTCGAGTCCGCCTTCGATCATGTAGTGATAGGTCTGTGAGATAGCGGCTGCCGTAAGTCTCTCCGCATGATACTGGAACCGCGCATCTGGGTTAACTGATGTGGGGATGGTCTTTCGGTTGACCACCTCTTTATATATATTCATCGGACGCAGACCAAGGCGAAGATGCGGCGCAGTAAGCTTATGCTGTGGTTTATATTCGGAAACGTAGAGCATCGAACGGCTACTCGAGTCGTCGTCGTTTTCGGATCGGTAAACGCAGATCTGATCGGCTCGTAGCTGTTTGAGGTTGACTTTGCTGTTGTGCGGTGTGGAGGGGGGTATCGATGGGACGTTGCGGTCGACGACTTCCTCGGCTATGTCGCTGATGGCATGCGGGTGGTTCTCGAAGACGATTCCGTTGCCTAGATCGAACGCGCTTTTGACTTTTTCCTCCTCCTTGAGCTCGTCCATGATCGTTCGAACGGGGTCCTCGACGCTGTTATGTAGGAAATACTCGAGGGCCTTCTCGTCAGTGATCTTGCGCTTCGCGATTCTTTTGCCTAGGCCTGATAGAAATGATCGGCTCTCGAAGCGGCGTCTGTGGACGGGAAAAGTGTTATAGAGGGTGCCGAAGACGATGCTCTGTTGCTGCAGGAAGTTGGGCCATGGCTGGAGATTGGTCGGACACCACTTATCCCGCGGATTTCTTATTACCATGTAACTTCTTAAGCACGTAACTGCTATGATACCTGTATTTATAAATTATAAATATATCATTAAAATTGTAGAAAATCACTGAGTCTAGATATATTTATAAAACATTTGTGGCCCTTATATTCATTAAGATATTAGTATAAATTTCTTATATTATAAAATACTAGTTTTATGGTACTAATTAGATACAAGTTTTGGAATTGTAGTAAATAACTCAAGTGAATAGACCCTAATACTGAGTTCGTTAATATTAAGGATATATAGAGAGCCTAGGAGGATTCTAGCGACCGTCTCGTTAGTCCCAGTCGACTCGCAAGGGTCGATTTACTTAATAATAATAGTAAGTGTATTGTAGTAGCAGTGGAAGGTAGTTAATTAATTGAGTGTACTTAGTGGTGGTGATCTGAGACCATTTTCGTTGGGGTGGGTTGACTTATTGCAAACGTGCAGAGGTTGCGGAAAGTGTTGAAGTGCAGAAGTGGAATTGGGCGGGTATGCTCGGACCAGAACGAGCAATCTGAACCCACAATAATCTGGGTGAGACCAACCAATGAAAATGCAGGAATCCAGGTGCCTCAGATGAGGGATATTCCTGGCTGCATATGGAAAGGAGAGAACACAACATAGACAACAATATGATCACGATAATCCACGACAGAAAGAGTCTTGCATCATGTTTCGGAAGCCTAACAATAGTAGTAAGTCCTTTCCAACAGCTAGTGACTTACCATATTGGTACCACCAGCTGTGAAATGTGATATATAAAGATGCCAATACATAAGCACTGTAGGGGGTCAAATTCTCCTGGTTCTCTCAACTTTGGTGTATAGTGATTTGATTGTCAGTGGCAGTACTCCCCGCTCTCCAAATTACAGTCTTCCATGCTAAACTTGAAGAGCTTGGAGTGGTCTGGCTCACGCTCATGACTGAGATCCCAGGCTGCCTTCCAGCCTGGTATTGCCCGATCACGGGATGCTCTGTCGCAGGTACTCGATACAGTGGGATGTGTGGCCCAACTTAGAGGGGTTCCAGTCTGCGAACACTTTTCGAGAGATATCGAGCCTTGTGATTATGATTGGCCTTCGGCTGGATTTAGCACGTTAGTATCTTGGCGGCGAGGCTTCTGAGTACGGAATAGGTTGTCGAATGCTTACCATGCAGTGAATCCGATAAAATACTGAGAGCACCCAGCCGCTGCGCTTGTCCTCGGGAGACAACCTACCGCTGATGTCTGCTGCAGGGAACTGGACTTTGTATCCTGCGCTGTCCTCGATTGCCGCAAAGTAGCCTCGACTGGCTGTAGAGGGGCAGCCAGCCATATCCCAACGGCATACTAGATAACTTACTTGGATACAGCTGCTGCCAATTCTCATGTACCTCTCACATTCTCGTAGCATTCAGCAGCATCTGTCGATCCGGGTATACTAGATCTGACCCGAAGCCAGCTGTGTTCCCGGAAGTGACAGCTTTCTGAGGCACTGATGGTGATGGCGGTGGTTTTTGCGCTGCTTCATGAAGAGGGTAGGCGGGGTTACATAGTCACTGGCCCATATGGCAATGATTCCGTTCTTCAAAGAACTCTATCATGAATGACTATCCCACCTAGAACGACGATTCCAACTGTGAGAACGGCTTCTCCCAATAATCTCCAAACTTGGCCGTTTGGGACCTGCGCGTTGAACTCGGGGCGTCTCGTCGGTTAGGCTGAGGTCCTCCGATGACAAGTCGGATTTATCACGAAAAGGCTTCTCCCACTTCCCAGACATCGTTGCATAATTTGAATGGGGCAAAGAAGGTGGTTCATGGGAGAGAGGAGCACTGGCTTAAGCTTGCAAAACAATCGCGATGATATTCATCTAACCGTTCACCTCGCTCCAGATCCATGTCGTTCTTAACCCCCGCATCTTGATGATAGACGTGTGCCGAATCCCGATCGATAAGCAGTAGGATTCGTTAAGCTAGCGCATTTAAGAAGATCGAACGCCCGTCTTGGCCAACCAATATGCAGGTGTTCCAGTCCGTCAACAACACACGACTAAGCAACATGTATCTTCAGGCATAAATTTGACTGGCTTATTTGGCCTGGACTGTTGCTTTTCTTGATAGCATCACAGCTCAACGTCCCGTCTCTTGATAGCTCCCGATACTAGATGGTTCTCTCTAGATCCTGTTAATCCCATGAATACCACCTGCTATTCCAAGCCTTGACTCACCTCATCGGGGCTCAACACCGCTATGGAAAAATCCCTGCCCCCTCTAGACGCGGCGTGGGACCCGACCCTGCAGACAGACGACGGAGAGGAATACTGCTGGACACCACTGCAGCTCGCCGCCAGAGGCGGAGACCTAGACACAATCCGGGCCATCCTTGCCGCCGACCGGGCCGCCGTCAACGGGCCCCCGCACGGGTACTACGGACAGACGGCCGTCCAGGCTGCAAGCATGCACGGCCACGAACAGGCCGTGCAGATGCTGGTCGACGCCGGCGCCGATATCCACTTTTGCGGGGGCAACAACTTCCAAAGAAATGCCTTGCAGATCGCTTGCGGACATGGCAACGAGAAGGTCGTTGATATCTTGCTCAGCGCTGGGGCGAAAGTTGACGAGGTGTCATTGAAGCCTGTGTCGCATCCTTCGCTTCACGGGTCACCAGCAGCAGCATCGTCATCGGTTGTCGTGACGCGGTATAACGGAAGAACGGCACTTCAGGCAGCCGCAGAGCGAGGACACGAACACCTCGTCAGCCGGCTCCTGCAGCTGGGAGCCGATGTGAATGCCCCGCCATCACCGACGGCGGGGTACACGGCATTACAAGCTGCAGCGGGCGGCGGATACCTGACGATGGTGAAGCTTCTTCTCCAACATGGGGCTAATGTCAATGGTGCCTCGGCGAAGTATAAGGGCTACACGGCTCTGCAGGGTGCATGTCTGCGAGGTCATCTAGAGATCGCCGATCTTCTTCTCCGGGAAGGCGCCGATGTCCACGCCGTGGGAGGCAATTACGGGGATGGGATGGCTTTGCATGCGGCAGCTGAGAAGGGCCGTGTAGACTTGATCGAGCGCTTGTTGGCGGCCGGTGCGGATGTGAATGCTTGTAGTTACAAGGGACGGAGAGGGCAGACTGCGCTTCAGAGTGCTGCGGTTGGAGGTCACGAGGAAGCGATGCAGGTTCTGAGAGACAATGGTGCTGTAGGAAAGACTGGGGGAGGAAGATTCTTGTTTCCTTGAGCGTCGTGTATTGAGTAATGGCTGATGTTGTTGTGTAAAGCATGTGCTTGGTTGAAGCTCAACAGGTCATTGTCAGTCTCCCTTGCCTCCATATTCTCGAGAAGACTGCCACCATCGACCAAGACTGTTTAACCTCCGAGAGAGATGATGTCTTTCTCCTTCACCGGAACAATGCCAGCCTTGACAGCGCGATCTCCCAGGGAATGATATCCTCCTCCTTGACTGACACGATGTCAGCCTTGACTGATCAGTCGCCAAGCGAGAATATGTCCTCTTCTTTGACGAGGTCGATTCCAGCTTTGACAGCGCGACGCCTTTAGTTGTCTTCGAGAGTCTCGTCCTCGTGGCGTATCTTGGCCACTCCGGCCATGGCGGTTGTGGCAAGGAGGGCGGTGAGGGCGAGTGTAAGCTTCATGGTGTAGGGATTGTCTGTTTGCACGGGGTATGTGAAGTCGGCGTTGTAGTGACAATGTTTTGAATTGTGATGGTGAAGATTAGATTGAAAAAGATGCCGTGGCAGTTTCGTTTGCTCTAGGAGATTAAAGAGTTGGGACGTACGTATATAATAACACCACAAGACGTGGTTGAGTGGCCTGGCCGTAGCTTATGCGTCTGACCTTTCTTCTGGGTCGTCTAGCGAAAGCTACACCGCAATGATCTGATTACCATCAATAGAAAGATACATTAGCTAGGTAAAGGACAGCCCTGAGCTGACGCCTTCTCACTCGGGGAGCATTCACTAATCAAGGGTAGTCCTCTTCTTGGGATCATGCATGTTGGCACTCACCATTCCACATTTGTGAACCAATGTGTTTGCCTATCAACTCTTACACTACTTTAAATCGCTCTTGTTAGGGATTACTAGTACGCATCGGGTTGGATTTCTGTCGAATGGGACAATGATACCGATCGGTGATGGACCGGCCGGCCATGCGTTGCGATGCAGCTTACACCCAGAACCAGCAATTTTCGCCCTGTGCTTGGGACTTCAGTCAGTCACGTTGTGTTGGCCACCGGATATCTCACGAAGCTGCCGGATACCCGAATCAAGATACTTTTAGAGTAACCCATTTGCATGAATCGCAAAACTTGCGAGCTCTCAATCTTTAGTTCCAGTTGAACACCAAGGCGTCATCGACGAGCCTGAAGCAATCGTCGACTCCAGGAGAAGTCACGTGGTCTGTGCGCTTGTGGTGTCGAAAGTCTGCAACCAATAGACGCCGTAATTCATGAGGGGCACAGCTGAAAACGGTAATCTTTTGGAATAAGCTTCTCAGGCACTCAAGCGTGCGAAGTCCACCAACGAACTACCTATTTAACACTCTCTCCGCAACTGGAGTCTAAGGTCATTTCAGGCTATGTTCAATAAAGACTGGGGGTTTGAGGACACAACTTACTTATCTAGAGCGTGCGACATAATCGGAAGTGACACTTCCCTTCTGGGTTTTCGCAGAGTTGTCCCTGCAGGCTGCGGTACATTCGGCCTACAAGCCTATGGTGATCCCTTCTACTCTTTAGTACGAATGAAACACTCTCTTCTGCTTACCTATACATGCATATTCCGCTGACCATACTGACAAACTGTCACGCAGCTATGCGTTAAGAAACCATTGTACCCCGCTCACTTCGATTTCTTGAATTTACTGTGAATTTCCCGCCCCTTTACGAAATACGCATGTCTTCTCGACATTCCGTCATTGCCAGCTGGAGATTTCTATGGCTCTATGTTCTTACTGTCAAACCGTCGACTTCCGCATTATTGGATATCACCGCCCCGAGTTAGACCATCGGGGGGACTGGGATGCGACGGACGCTGGATACCCAATTGACGAAGATGTGAGATCTGACGGAACGACCACACACGCTGTAGGCGATGAAGAAATCGATGGAGACGATCACGAAGACGACGCGGACAGATTCGATCCTGATGAAGAGCTGTCCGCAGCCTCTGAAAATAGCTCAGATCAAGGGCGCTCGGGCGACGAATACCCTTCATTACGAGAAGTCCTTGATCGCAAGGATGTTTGCTTGTTCTGCAATCAGATCTCGGCTCTCTTCAACACCTGGTCCCAAAGATTCTAGCCGAACCTAACACAACATAATAATCTAGAAAGCGGCCAAGCGTCATTCTCTGGACAACTTTTCGGTGTTGTGGATGCGACTGCATATACAAGACACGATGATACCCTCCGCTCAGGAAACGTGCAAGTCACCCTCAACCGTTGCATGAACGGTGCCAGTATGTATTATCAGCGAACCAGAGAGCATCCACCTACCGTCACAGATATATGCGACCTGCTGGAAGTCTCCAACGGTAGTTACACACAAGGAGACGCATCCGTATGGCTGGACCTGGAACCATATTACGGCCGCATTCGGCCGCCCGAAATCGACTTCCGCTTATTAAAGGAATGGAACCGAATTTGCGGCAACGTCCACGGAGATCCGTGCGGTCTCACATCGATTCACACAAAGCGACGGCCCCGTATGATCCGCAGCATAGACGTCGACGCAATGTGTATCGTTGACCTGCGGAATCCAGGGGCCAAGTGGGTGGCGCCGAGCTACGTCTGGGGCAAGCGAGAGTTCAAGGTGTTGAAGGGGACTTCGCTGGAATTACTGCGATGCCCGGGTGCCTTGGACTCTTCGTGGATACCTGATACCATTTTGGACGCCATCACGGTCACACGCATGATAGGTGAGAGATACCTCTGGACCGACAGTCTTTGCATCATTCAAGTCTCGCCCCAAGACAAAGCAACCTTCATTCCCCTCATGGAAGTCATATACGGGCTCGCTACGTTAACAATCGTCGCCCTCTCCGGAGAAGGCGCATACGATGGACTTCCAGGAGTTCGTGCCTCGTCTCGACCCTCGGCAGAAGGGCCGTTCTTCGTGAATGGGGTGTAGCTGCAGAAAGCCCCGCCTCCGGACGGGTTGGGCTTCACGCCAGCAGATCGTAACCGAAGCAAGTACATGACACGAGGATGGACTTTCCAAGAGATACTGCTATCCCGCTGGCTTCTGATATTTACCCAAGAGGTGGTGTTTTGGGAGCGTCAATCGGCCACTTGGCGCGAAGACGCCAATTGGGAAATTCTAGATCCCGTGAACCGTGGCCTCACCCTCTTTCGCAACAGCGTTTTCAATTTTGACCACGAGGGGATTCATATCCCAAAAGCTGATCCAGAATCGATCAACCGGATGTATCAGAGCTTGGTGTCCGACTACGGTAAAAGGGAATTGACTTACGATGGAGACGCCCTAGCCGCCATTGAGGGAATTCTAGCCTCCATTCAGCTCACTAGCGGCTTCGGCTTCACCTGGGCTCTGCCGAAGTCATTTCTTGGTGTGGCAATTACATGGTCAACAGACCACAATGTCAGCAGTGTTCGCAGGCGCAAAGCAACTTACACAATAGCCACCAAACATGATACGATACAGGTCCCGTACCCGAGCTGGTCCTGGATTGGCTGGATAGGCCCAAACTTGTTCGACGACTTGTTTGGCAGTCTGGTAGGGGAGCACGCCGGTCTGGAATTTTACATGCTTGACGGCGAGAAGAACTGGCTCGTCCTCATTGAACAGAACCAGTCTTTCATTCAGATGGAGAGCAGCAACAACCCCCACCGCAGGGCGCCGCCTACATGGAGAGAAGCTGCCATTCGTGAGGTGTCCATGGAACATGCCCCATCATATCTCCTCGTTCCGGAGTTAAGACCAGTACTTTTGATCTTCTGGACTAGTTGCTGCACCTTGCTTTTAGACCCGAATGTGGCAAGGTTGAATGCACGCCAGAAAGAGAGAGAACGAGACGAGGAGGGGGGACGAAATGGAGAAGGAGAGCGTTACGAGGGGGGATACGATGAAGAGTATGAGGACGAAAGCGAGGACGAAGACGATGAAGTGCCCAAAAGAGTCCAGTTGTTAAGGGATCATAGAGGGAACACCGTGACGGCAGTGTGGGATCATCCCAATCACATGGCTACTGCATCTGACGAAGCAGAGTTGATAGTTGTCGGACGAGGTAGTTTTGAGTATGCCAGATCTCGCAGTGAGTTGGTTGCTTACATGGTGGAGAAGCAGCCTTCAGGCGCGAGGATCCGAGTAGGAGGTGCTACCGTGACTAAGGAGGAGTGGAATGCTTTGGCCGGCAGAAGGTGGGAGCTAGTCTTTCTGATATAGATATGGGCCCAACTCTTGGATTGTATGAGACTGCGAGGATGCCATGGATGTAACGACGGTGCGCGCTTCCGGAGGTCCACCCACTGATGTGGTGTTGTGATGGAGCGCGCGTGGTTAAGGCCCGTAATGTTTCCGAACGTTGAACTGAACGAGACTATCGACTTTTATTTGTTTCTTCGTACCATCCCATCAAACATGAGCAGTTGATGACCTGTGTGACCACCGTCCCAAATCGCGGTTTGAAGAGCTGAAGACGGACAGGGCTTGCCATTCTTCAAGCATCGACGATATTAACCGCCGTCTTATACCATATTTCGGACCCAACACCCGAGCAGATCTGGGATAAGAACACTTGCATCGACATTCGAACCTCATCTGGACAATACGGATGGCATCGCCAGGGATTGAGGTGACCGGCCACTGCCCACGCCGCCCGACAGATTATTCAATCATCACTGGCACCAAACCCAACGGAACTATCAATGCTTGGTATGACTTTGGTTCATACAAGTCCCCAAATGATAAGTCCTGGACTATACACGTTTTTGGTATCGGCAACATGTTTTCAGGGAGCCCTACCGTGTATCATGATCCTGGCAGCATTCGGAGGATGTACGCAACGGGCACCACATTTGGAAATGCCAGATAAACGGATTAGCTGCCGCCAAACGTATACATATAAGTATATATATATACATGTGTGTGTAATTGAAAAAGGATAATTCAAAGCACTGTTCATGAAAGGATTGCAAGTTCAGAGTGAATTAATAGCTAAGGGTGAGCTAGCTCGCGTTCTTCTTTGTGTGCGAGCCCTTATCAAAATCTGCTTGTTCCAATACCAGCAACAGGCCATTCCTCAGTCCAATTGACACCATGCATTCCTTGTGAGGCACCATTAAAAAGTCCAGGGCACTTGTCTGTCCGTCCAAGTGCGAATCCATCCACGCACACCAAATCGTCCAGTTCCGCAAGTACTCCTCCATTCTTCCGTGCGTCCAAGCTAGTGAGTGCTAGTGATATCCGGGGTAGTTAGTTCCGTCGTTCAAGCTCCGAAGACGAGGATAAGGGTCCTCAGAGGAGAAGGGGCCGGCATGTCCGGCAAGGAACTCGTCAAAGGAGATACCGGCGTATCTTGTTTGGAAAGATTCTTCCTCGTTGTTGTTGTTGTTGTCATCATCACCATCATCGTTGTCAGAGGCATTGTTCTGCTGAGAGGCATGGGCGGGTCTAGCTGGGGACGGGAAGCTAGAAGGAAGACCGTAGAGGGATCGAGTCTCTCTATCCATGGCCTGCAGGCTGGGATGGCTGCGACTGAAGCGATCAATGACTTCGTCGGGTGTAGAGAAGAATAGGGCCTCGGCGTCATTCTCCTCCTTGACCTCTTTCTTGGGCTCGTCTTTGATTTGCTCGTCTCCGTGCATGAGTCGCTCTCGCCTAGCTGTAGCCAGCATCTCAGCAGGGCTGAGTAGAGCAAATCCGGGGATTCCCTGCTGCTGCGGGGGGCCGCCATTCTCTTCGTCGCGCTCCTCAAGATTCTCGCCCTCATTTTTGACGCTGTTGTCCTCGTCCTCGTCTTCCTCAGCCTTGACGTCTCCCGGCGACACATGCATGGGGGCCATGGCTCGGCGGGAAGCTCTTGGGAAGGGAGTGCCCAGACGGCGGCGCTTTCTAGGCCGCGGGGAGATGTCATCCTCTTCATCATTTTCGTCAGCCTGGATACCACCAGCCTGGCCACGGCCGTGCTGGCGGATCTGGACGCGGATACGGTCCTGGACCGCATTGTCCCCCTGAACAATGCGGTCATTATCGGCAGGTCCGGCTTCCGCAGCGACGGCATTGTTAGCAGCTCCAGCTTGACCGTTATTACCATTCTCCTTTTTCACCAATAGTCATTAGCAGCGGTATCGCAGGTTACTACAACCCGAATAAAGGGCGGCGAGTAGGAGTAGTGAGAGGTGTGAACATACCTTAGAGATGATAAAGATGATCTTGACCTGACTTCCCTTAGGAACAGAGTCCATGACCATTCGCTGCATCGAGACAAGCTTGGCGTCACCAAGCCGGCCAGAGACGCCAGCAATGCTGGTGCCGGGGATGACATCCTCGTCACTGAAGACGCACTGGGTCTGGGAGGCGCCCTTTGTGAGCGTCTCGGCCATCCTGGCGGTCTCGCCGACGATCTTCTCGTTGTTGTCGACCTTCTCTTGGGCTTGGGCCTCTCTCTGACCCCGCTGATAGTCGTGAGGAAAGGGCTGCGCGATTCTTCGAGGGAGGTCGATGGGGGTAGCAAAGACCTCGTAGGCAATGCGTCTGGGAGCACTCATCTTCGCAGTGGGATGAGAAGAGTGAGAATGTGGGATAAGGAAGACAAGGAAGTGATGAGGAATTGATGAAGGGATGGTGTACTTTTTCTGATCACTCCGTCGATGTTGGATTGTGTGATGACTGAAGAAGCTGTCGTGGGATGGAGTTTATTGTGAGTGTTGGGTGAAGAAGGGAGGTGGAGAAGTAGGGAGGTTGTAGACGCGAAGGAGGCAAGTACGACCGCGGTCTGAAGTGAAGAAGGAAGAGATCAGAATTCCGAGTCCTCTGCGCGGGAATTGGTCTGACTTGTTTGAAGAGGTGAAGTATGAAGAAAGGTTGGATTCCGCAAAAGGCGTGGGATGAAGGAAAACAACAGACGCGTATCAAAACCGCGCCGGGCAGGAGGTCCGGTGGGAGAAAGGGCTTTACCTTCACCTTTGAGATTTTCCAAATATGGGGCGAGGCGGTGAATGGGTAGGATGTGGAATACTCCTGAATATAACCTTACGTGAGCCAGATCTGACTGTTGGCAACCTGATATTGCTGCTTTAGCTCGGAGAGGTGGCCTTATTCCGCAGGCTGAGGTGATGATGGAGAACGAGACGGGATGTTCTTGTATCAACATCATGGTTGACACACTCAAAGTGAGGGGAGTCAAGTAAAAAATCATTAGCAACTTACCGGTTATACTACAGTGATACTTTTAATCGGAACATCTTCCTAGCTTTCGCAAAGTAGCTATCAACTGCTAAATTGCGTCAGTACATGTGTACGTACATATAAGGGGGAACAACGAACGATTTATCGGACCCTATTTCCCCTAATATCAGCCAATGGATAATCTCGAAACAGAGCCAATTTAGAGAAAGACTAGAGATAGATGTAGTGACGCCATCTAGAATTTGATGGGATACGAAGCAAAAATCGGTGATTTTCAAGCCAATGCTGACACCGTCGATTCTAGAGATAAGCTTGCTCTGGAAGCTGGGGCTCCCAAGAAACATTACAAGTTTTCAAGTCATTTCAAGCGTTCGGAGCTTCGCATCAACTGAATGAAGATTTGCTTGCCTGGCTTGTGACGAACCAAGTCTATCTATGATGATTATGGTAGGTAACCGACCCCTTTTCAATGATCGAACGCCTCAAAGCACTATTTATCTTTCGAAAAGCAAGTTGCGTCGCCTGACATGCCCCAAAGCTTTCAAATTTCGCAACCGCAAATACCCCGTGCCGCTGAGAAGTCGCCTCGCCTCGAAATCTACCCTCCGGTATTCCAAGTCGGTCGGAAGGGGGTCCTCGTTCTCCCACCGAAGCTAGCACATCGGCATCTTCGTTTCCGTGTTCCTCGTCATTTGACGCTTCCGATTACTCAATTGATCTCGGCATCAGAGAGATCCCCCTCCGAGTTCAGTTTAGGCACATGTTCCTTGGGTTTTCCAGGTCGATGTTGCTCTCACCTGCGACCTGCGAGGAGCCTCTCCAGCAGAATGCTGCTCCTAGACTTGGATCTGCTAGCCGAGACAAGCCGGGTGTTCATTGGAGGTTGATAATTATCCCGGGGCTCAACCAACTCAGTCTATCGTCCGAAGAATCAGAATTAGTGACATGCCACGACAAGAAAGAGAAGAAAAGATGACAAGCACAAGACAAGAACTGAAAGAGATGAAGGGCAAAGAATCGACACCACAACGTACCATGGAAAACAGGAACACAATGCCAACGTTCTCAGCACCAGGCATCGCGCTCATTGCCAACTTTTGCATCTGAGCGAGACTCTCCGCGTCTGCAAGCGTTCCATGGACGCCGACGGTCTTCATCAGAATCCCCTCTCGCCAGATACTATCTCCAACAATGCACAGCGTCTGTTCTCTTTCAATCAAAGCCTTCATCATCTTAGATGTCTCGCTGGAGGGCGGTCGCGGTCGCAGTGTTTGCAGGGTTCACAGTGTTCGCGGCGGCACACTTGTCGAGCGCGGCTGCGGCCTCCTGGGAGGCCAATGAAGCCTTATCAAAGACATCTGCTGCCTCTTCCCAAGAGACCGTAGCCTTTTCAGCGGCAGCCATAGGTTTCTCCATAGCGTCAGTGGCTTTCTTGTGGTCGCGAGGAGGCTGTTCGCCACCGTATCGCTCATAGTCGTCTTCCATGTCGCCGACGGACTCGGAGGCCTTTCTCTTGCCGCTGACTCGTTCGCTCATCGTTGACGGTATAGAAGTCGGGTAACGGTTTCGACTTTTCAGCACTGGCTCAACTGGTAATCTTCTGGAGAAGTTTGCGTGAAGTATTGTAGGAGAGTGAATTTGGTTATTGGGTATGCGTGGAAGAAGAAAAGGTGCAGAGGAGTGAGGATTTGGAAGAGAGAGGCTTAAATTAAGTAAGGGGTATGTGGCTAGTCGAGGCAAGAGCGAGGGACTTTGTTGCCAAAAGCGATCAAGTTCTCAAGTCTGGGAAGCGACGAATGTGCGATCTTGACAAGGGAAAGGAAGGTACCCCCAGGCAACTGGCCTTCGGCTTCACCTTCCTCGACTATCTGGACATGGAAAGCACGACGTTCGGCCCTGGTATCACTGATAATGGTTATTTTGGCATGGGCATCAAGATGCAAACATCACAAGTGAAGCGACAGACAATCAGAATCAGATCATTTCATTTCCGCTACCAAAAGATTGGGGTATCTCGTGCCATGCAAAACGCTTCAAGGACAGTCCAGACATCCAACATGAATCATCATGTCGTACTCTCGTTTCTGATTTCCTCCCCAATTGGGCCTTGAGCCACCACACTTCTCATCCTCTGTCTCTCTTACTTCGTTCCTTGCCATGATACCACGTCCCAAAACCCAGCGCTCCGATTGAGCGAGAAAGAAAGAGAGACAACCCAAAAGAGAAGCGCAACGGCCTAGCCATCACATTATTCGCACCATACATAATGCGTTCCACATTCAGTCCAGTCCAGCTTTCCTTGCTAATCCGCTCCCAAAGAGTGTCCTATCGCTGATGAGGTTGAAGAAACAGAAAATTAATATCGCGCCTTTTGCTTTGGTGTTGAAAAGTGATAGATGAGAGAAGAGAAAGTGGCGTTCCCGCCATGGCACAGCCAGCCGACAAATACAGGACCACGGATCTCAAAACCCCGTACTATGTGTTACATATTTCGCCAGTGATGGCTTGCGTATAAATGACAAGGAAAATATGACAGTAAGGGATGATGGAAGGACTGTCCAAATCCACTCAGCCAAGAGCGGATAGATGAGATAAGCCCTGTCGCAAACGCCGTGCTGTGTTCACCGGCTGCTCTGCTTCGTTGTGTAAAAGGGGTTGAAAGACTCAGTTCCTCGTGGGACAGAGTCGACGATGGGCTTGCGCCCTCTTGGATCTTGCGATGCTTCCTCTTCTGTTCCAAAGCCCCAGTAATAATGCCCTTGTGATAGAGATACGTTGGAATGGGTCATGTGCGTTGCGGTAGGAAATGAGGGTAGTAAGGAAACCAGGCTGAAACAGACAAGGAATGAAGAGACCTGGAAAACTCAGATACTTGCGGTTCGCGCCCTATCCGGTACACGCGCGTAGCAGACCATGAGCTTGAAGCTTGTTCGTAGCTCCTCGCACTCGGAAAGTAATGCACGATCAGACCAGATGCTCTTGCTAATGGTACCAGCTGCGCTCTCGTAGCAGCGGCTGTACCACCACCGGCCCACCTTGGCCACCATCTTGGTGATGTTCTCATCAGCCGAGTCGCCATCTTCATTCATCATCTCGGCCAGACTGCGAACTTCCTTGGCCTTACGGGTGCTAGACACAGGTGGTTTCTTGCTGCCGCTCTCTGATCGGGTGACAACGCTCGCCACCGGCACGCCGACGCGGCAGTTCTTGACATCGGAAAAGCCCTTGCGCCCAAGCAGGCGTAGAATGAGGTCGGAGGATGAGCCAATACTGGTCTCCGGGTTGTTCACATGAATGCGTTCTTTCAATCGACGGACAGTACGCCTTCCCCGGTTGCCCATGTTATTGAGATCAACGTCAAGAATCGAGAGCTCCAGGTAGCCACCCGGCTTGAGAACCCGACGTGCTTCCGAAACAATGTTCCGATAGTGAGACTCGGGCGCGGCAGCGGGGAAGCGGAAGACCACCGAGGTGAAGCTCTCTGCGCCAAAAGGGAACTTGTCCATCTGAGAGAGGTATTGAGTCTGATGATGATTTGGCGGACTCAAAGGGAAGCTTGATGAGTTCTTATGCTCCTCTGGCAACGGAGCTCGGGGTGACAAGTTAAAGAAGGTGGCGGCAGGGTACGTCTCCGCTGCGTAGAATGACCAGTCGTCATTGCCAAGACCATCAACAACGAGAATAGAGTGGCGCTTCAGCGAGCCGACAACGTCCAAAAGCTGGTCCCGGGCCGGGCTGAAAAGCACATGACCAAAAGACAACCACTTGCTGACCGTCATCGAACCGACGCGGAGGTTGACTTGAGAGAGCGGCGACTCGTCCTCGGAAGACTTGCAGCTGCAGTCGGACTGTCGTGATCTCCGAGACGAGCCACTGCTTCTCTGAGATGCGGCTGTCGCCTTGCGTGCCAGCTCGGTGCTCTCGCGGTCAATGACTCTAGCAGGAATTTCGCCAACGGGCACGAGAATCTCCCCTTCAGGCTTCAACGCAAAGGCAGCCTTGAGACGCTCAGTCATGTCAGCGGAATAGACACTAGACGTTGTTGCGCCCTTTTCGACCTCGATGTTCTTCTCTAGAGTTTTCAAAGACGGCGCAATGGTAGGAGACTCGAGAGGCTTCAACGATCTCTTTGACATTCGTGAGCTGTGGGTCTCGAGATGGAACGGGGCGCCCTTTGAGGATGTCGCAGATGGTGGTACGTCGCCAATCAAATCATTGTACTCATCCCAGATCTCGTCCTCAACAAGGGGGGCATTGGGATCGGGCACGTAAGCCATGGCATCTGCAAGGGTGTACATGCCGAGGCTGCTGGAATCAGTGCTCGTGGTGCACTCGGAGTTCTTTCGAGGAGAAAACGCCAAAAACTCTCTAGCGATCTGAACCATCTCGGGCGTCTTGACGGGAACGAGAGAAGAACGAGGGTCCGAGTTGGTCTTGTCGCTGGTCGCGGTGGATTCTCCACGAGACAGTTCAGGTGTAGAAAGCTCTGGGGTCGGGGTCGCACCCGAAGCAACAAAGTCGGGGTTGAAGCCTGCAGCTTGCGGCGGCATTTGCACGCTGATCCTGTTGAAAGGCCGGGAAAAGCTTCTCGAGGAAGTGTGCTCTGGCCGAGAGGTCACAACCTTGGGAATCCGACCGACTTGAGGCAGGCGACTTGGGCGCGGTTCAGTTGGCTTCGAAACACTAGACTGAGGTGTGTGGGCAGGTTTCATGGACCGAATTGCTGGGATCGAAGTTGACCTGGCAGTCGCCGAGTTCCTCCGAGCCTGCGATGACTTGGTTGGCTGCAAAAGCCTGCTCAAGGATTCTCTTCTGCTGCTTTGGCTTGCAGAGGATGTTCGTCTTTCTTTCAGAACAGGCGGAGATGGGAGATCAAAGACTTCAGCCTCCCGAAGGATCTCTTCGACGTCTGGTGTACCAATGTCTTCCTGCTCGGAACCGTCCATCAGAGTGTAAAATGCAGCAGGCTTGTGCTGTACTACTTTAACGGTCGCAGCCACTGGCACAGCATCCTTGTCTGACTTCTTGGTGTTTGGCTGGCTCTGAGATCGGCTGAAGAGATTCCACTTCCTTGGAGAGCGTGTACGCTTGGTGAGCTTCTTCGGGGTTGTCGCAGTGGCTGCAGCAATGCGGCCTCGAATGACCTCTCTGTGCATTTCGAATTGCGAATCATCCGTGAGAATGCTTGTATCGTGGCTGTTGATTGACGGCGATGTGATTCCAGTGGTGTTGATGGGTTGAGGTAGCTTCAGCGGACTCTGGTCCGGGGACGAACGCAAACGCTGAACAGATCGCCTGAACGCCAAGGTGGGCCTCATGGTAACGGCCTCGGAGTCGCTGCTGTCGGAAGGCCGACGACGACCAAGGGAGGGATGAGGACCACCTCGAGGAATGGCTGATGGGGCTAGGCTTCGCCCAATGCTGGAAGTTGTGGACACCTCCGAGGAGTATCCAAGGCTCTGATAGCTCTCTGACCGGTCCAAGTCTACACTGTTATTTCTGTTGTCGATGAGTCCTCCGCCGGAAATTATAACGGGGTTCATACGCTCCAGCAAGAAAGGGTCGGTCGGTTGATTGCTGTTGAGGCTGTCTTGAGAAGAACCAGGTCCCAGACTCGGGCGGGCCAAATTTGTTGTTGAGCTTCCGCTTCGTCTTCGGAGACCTCCCAGGCGTCCGTAACCTTCGTGCCCAGTGCCGGCGGCTGGACCCTTACGAGCCGGCTTGTCCTTCTTATCGACCTGGGGGGGAACCTCCGGTGCTGTTTTAGACCGCCGACCAAAGAAGGGGAACCGAGAGAATGTCGATGTACCGGGGCTCGGGGTACGAGTGACGGTCCTGTCCTTCTTCTTCTTCGTGTCCACGGCATTCGCCGACCGCGGGGCGGGTGTAGCCTCCCTGCCCACCGGCAAACGAGAGGTTTGTTGCGGGTTGTCTGGGTATGATAAGGGAGTCGTCGACCGCGACATCGGCTGCGGCTCCGGCCCACGTCTTTCGCCTAACAGGGAGGACGATGATAGATTGCTATGGATGATGGGCAAGGGACCAAACAGCTGGGATTGCAAGGCCGGGGTGTTGTCTCGGCTGGGACGAGCAGGTGGGGTTGCTCTAGGTGAAGCGGCTGGTGTTCGTCGTGGAGGAGATTGAATAGGCGACGGGGCTGTCAAGACTGGTACGGCCGGCTCTCGGGAGGCCTTTGATGGAGACTCGTCATTGTCTTGATCCTTGGCGAACTTCTGGGACGACTTCCGTGGCGGGGGGCTCGGGGGTAGGGGCGACAACCTCTTCTTCTTCTTCTTGGAATCTTTGCGGTCTCCTTCTCGAACTGTAGAGTTTGACGATGACGAAGTCAGAGACTCACGTACTGCGGCAAGCCCTTGGCGGTCGGCGCTAAACGCCTCCATCTCATTCGGTATGCTGCCGGCTCTTCTCCGGGCGACTGGTGGCCGCGTCACCGCCGGACTCACTTGCCTCACTCGGGGTACAGGCAGTCGCATCGGGACTACCAGCCCTGGCGACTGTGACGACATGGAGGTGGGAGTGGTGTCACGACTGTATGGACCCGGGCTGGTTGATTCAGAGAACCTCGTGGAAGGGCTGCCACTGAAAGCACTCAGCTGGCTGCTGTTGCCGGAAAAAACGGGCGTCGGCGGTGGAAGATCGTGCGTGGCCAGCCTGTGAAGGAAATCAACGCTAGACCCCTCTGAAGACGTAGAGGGTCGCCCATAGATCTCCCTGTATCGATCAAGCTCGGGATAGATTGTAACAGGTTGCGCTTGGGTCTTGGGCAGATCGATAACGTGTGCAATGCGAATTTCGGTTGGGCTCTCGGTCATGCCGCGGTCAAAGTGGTAGGGAGCCGGTTCCATTGAAGACCGGGATCGTGGAGCTGAAGAAGATGAGCTTCCTCGAGTTGAGTCGGTATTCGAATCGTGGCGCAGACTAGGTGTCTTCTGGGTGACAGACGACTGCTTTCTCCGCAGTACGTTGCGTTTCGGCTTGGCAACACTCGATTGAGACTGGCCAGATGTCGAAGAGCCAGACATGGTCGGAGCATGGCTGGGTCTTTCGGGAGCTGTGCTATTAGAACTCCATGACTGGGTCTGATGAGTTAAAGGTGGTCGGGTAGAAGGCATCGGAATGGATGGTCGCCGCGTAGAGGCAGTCGATGGTATCAGTGCGGGTTTCGTCTGTACCGGCTGTTGAATGGCGATCCGAATGTTCTCTCCTTCTCTGCGAATCCTCCGAGGCGCGCTCTGCAAATCTTCACTCGGTTCCATATATCCGGCAGCAGCGGCTCTTCTCGCTCGTAACTGTTCATCTGGGCGGCTCGGCAAGCCGGATGCCATGCGTCGGGTTGCCATGATATCCCGGGTTCGAGGAATCCTCTGGGCCTGTCCACCATAATCCAGCAACCTTAATATCTCATATCTCTGCCACGATTATGTTTACAATTCTGGGTATATGTCAGCGACGAGGCTCTCAGAGGCAAAGAGGCGGCGGCGAGAGTAACCTGGTGCTTAGACCTCGGTCAAATCTGACGGTTCAATGCCGGTTCGACGTCGTGTTTCCCGAAGGCTTATGCTGTACGACGGGTTAGAACCCAGATCTCAGGCTAGAGAACGAGTGCTGGTTTTGGGCGCGGCTGACTAACAGAATGGCAGAAATACAGATGATGGTCCCAGGAAGGTTCCTTGATTTAGGATATCAGATCAGGCTCGGCCAAGAACCGTAGGGAAGTGTTATATGGAAAAGATGAAGGATTAAGGGCGGCACAGCAGATGTGAAATTATGATTCTCCCAGAACGGTTGTAAACAGAAGTGAGGAGAGAGAAAAAATTGTCAACAAGGAAGGCTGGCGCGGAAGAAGGGGGTTAGATTCCGGGTTGTGATAGTGAGGGTGTGAAGTGGTGGGGTGGTGCGAGGTTGCGCGGCTGCCGTGGGAGAGCCGATTCGGTCGGGATGGTTGTAGTGGTGGTGGAGGGGTTCAGAGGGGTCTCGAAGATGGTGGGGGAAAAGGCCGCGGCTTGAGTCTAGACAGGCAGATAGAGAGGCAGAAAGATAGTACCTTGGCGCCGCTGAAAAAGATGAGCCAGCCTCTTTCTTGTGACAGAGGAATGACGGTGACACGAGAGGTTGCAAGTGATGTGTCGTTTCGTGAGAAGACAGTCAAGTCAAAACGTTTTGTGCCGGTTCGCTGGGTGGGAGTTGTCGTCGAGATAAGTGTGAGATGCGGAGAAGGATGAGTGAGGATGAGGGTGGGCGGATAGGAATATGGAGATGGGAGACGACGGATAGATAGATCTAGGGAAACGTGAAGCAGCGTGGCAAGAGGGCTTGCTTGACAAGGAACAAGGAGCACTGAGATTGAGGCAAAATAAGAAAAGAAAGAGAGAAGCTACAGCTACGTAGCAATAGCCAAGTCGAAGCCAAAGAAGGCAACATCGGATTGTATATACGTCGGGGTAGGCACTCACCACCTCGCCCAGAACATCTACCTCTTAACAAGTACCTTTATCCAGGTATCTTGCACTTGCGTGTTGCTTTCCAGTCTACTGGAACGACGTGAATGGACAACGGCGGCCGGGTCCAGCGAGCAGGGGTATGACTAGCAGCAAGAGTGCAGACGATGGGACAGGAGCAGTACTTTCTGCACGATGTACCGGGATGGGAATGCGAGGCACACACGCACACCAAGGGGGTTGGATCCAAGTACCCAACCCAAGGTACCTTTTTTGGGGCGTGTGTGTACGTACTACGTAGGTAAGGTGCCTATCCCATCTCTCGCATCGCTGCATCTGCATCTACCTATCTGTGCGAGTAGATGAGATGTCGAATGCTAGTTGCTTCTTCTTCACCTACGTATGGCTTCTATACCCTTGTCTCTAGAATGCCGGGCTGGCTGTGCTCTTGCTACATGTCGAGGTATGTGATACCTACGCAGGCCACACTAAGATTCCTCTTAAGACATGGTCTTGCGGCGGTCAAGAATCGCGCATCATGGGCTCAAGTCAGGTGAGCTGCTGCAACCGCCGAGCACGGCGCTTCGGGATTGGGCAGCCATTAACAGGGAGCGCGCGCAGGAGGGAGCAGATCAGACAGCGGTTTGGGCCAATTAATATGTTGACTCATCCTGACAGATAGAGGAAACGCAAAGAGGAACTAGAAGAGCCCCCGGCACGCCTGGAAAAGACGGAAAGGGGGATTTGGAAGTAGCGGATGCGAGCTGGATGAACATCAATATGCGAACTCCTATCGCGGTGGAAACAGCCTGAGGAGTGTGCAGATGCGATGCATAGGGGGAGGCTCCGCTGAGGAGAATTCAAGACACCCAGGAGAAGGACACAGATGAGACTCGAGGAGCGAAAGAGGGGCTAGAGGCATGGACTGGAGCCAAGACGAGAGGGAAAATGCTGAGAACGGCACGCAAGGCGATGAGAGGCCGATGTGTGCAGGGTACGGAGAGTAGGTGGAGGGGTCAAAAATGGCAAAATAGACAAGAATGAGATACCTAGCTGGGCCGCCTACCTATTACCCGTTAATACCTGATGGGCCAAAAATGACGAGAAGAATAGTAATACTGCGTACGTCGGGGACTCGGGCGGGGGGGGGGGGCCTGGCATCAACGGCCATGAGGCGCGAAGCTGGCTGCTACTGCAACTGCGCCGCCATGCGGGTAGCTTTTTTCGCCCTGGACTCTGCATACACGGCTCGTCCTATGGCAGCAGAAAAGAGCCTTGACAAGGCGACTCGACGTTGCCATTGGGCCTCAAACCCTTGTCGTGCCCTTGTCCGCATTCGGGGTCCTTTGCATCGTCTGGGATTCTGGGTGCTGGTCCTTTGGCCTTTCGGGGGGAACGGAGTAAAGAAGAATGAAGAGGGGCACCCAGGGGGGGAAACAGACTTTTGCCGGCATGTCGAACTCGATGTTGCTGCTTTTTTTGACAATCGAGAGGGATATCATCGTGATGTGCCGTCGTGGGAGGACCCGGGAACAAGCGTGTGACTCAGATTAGGCGAGCAACATGGCTGTGCTTACCGCCAGTTGGTATGCGCTACGTCGGTACGTCGTACCCCACGAGCTTCACCGACGGCGAGGACGGTAGTTTCGTTTGGGTTGAAGGGCACGGGACTCGGGGCGGGATTAAGTGACGAGTCTCGGCGACACTGGACGAGCTTGAGTTGAGGACTTGAGATGGCGGGGAGGCAAACGCCCAAAGCTGGCGGCTGGGAATGCCCTTGAAGCGACCGAGGGCACACGGGGGGATGGCCCGCCCCGCCACGAACGAGTGAGAAAGATCAGAGGACGAGACCGGACAGTAGTAGTGTATGGACTACCGTAGAAAAGTTAGACCTGGTCGTATGAGTAAGAAGGCAAAAGTTATAAGTTTGCTGTTATCGACGAAAAGAGAGGCAGGGGTAACGCTGTATGTCACTGTCGAATGAATTGCGGCGTACAGAGAATTGGTGCGAGAGACCGAGACTGGAGGTGTTTGGTTGACATTTTCAGGTTGCGAATGGGAAACGGCAATAGGGTGGACTTTGACCCGGAATGGACGAGAGAACGGGACAATGGCCGTGAATGGCAAGAGCGTGAAATGATGATACAAGATACTTGATACCTCATGGGAAAGCCTCAGGTTTGAAGATTGATTGTTGGAAGGAACGGCAGAGGGAATGGAAGGAGACACCCCGTGACCCGACGCTGGAAAGGAAAGAAGAGAATTGGACGGGAAGCATCGATGGCGACCGAAGACGAAGGAGCACTGGAGCAGCAAGCAGGAAGGACCGGTCGAGGGAGTGGGTCTAGAATGCACCTGCCCCAATATGGCTCTAGCGCGGCGGCTGTCGGTACGTACCTGCGGGTCAGGACGGCTCAGCTGGAACGTGCACCTCAGTCGCCCAGTGGTCCGTGTGAAGTTGTGGCCCGTGGAGTGAGGCGGGGCCAACGGTCGCCTCCTCCAGCCATGGATGTCTCTTTTTTCTTCTCCTCCACCACGTTTTCTTCCCATGCTTTTTTGTCCTTTCTTGAACCCAAAACGCTCAGACTACAAGAGCAGAGTCCCATTACGAAGTTATCCATACGGTACCAACGCTTCGCAACATCCACTCGATCCCAGCCCTAGGCCCCCGATAGCCTCTCGATACCTGGTCACTTCTAACTTTACGGAACAATACGATCCACTTCGCCCACTCTACAAGTGCCGGATGGGAGCCCTCACATATTCAACCAGGCCTCGCAGTAGCTACGCATCTGCTCCTTGACGCAGTACCTCTATCGTATCCTGTCTCTCAAGTTTCCCCTGCGTCAGTCTTTCCACCGTGTCTAGAGACCACCACCGTCCAACCGCCTGCTACCGAGCAAAGAGACAGGTCAGAACCGCTTGATTCACCAGCGTCGTCAACTGTCGTCAACTGTCGTCAACATGTCATCCATCAATGATCCACTGCATGTCTCACTCTCACGCTGTCCGAGAGGACAGGTTTCTGCATGTCTCGCTCTCGTGCCACCCTCCCTGTTGATCGCCCACGCTACCGCTACGCTTGTCACATATGCCCCACCCTTCCTCCAATGCCCGGCGCTTGTTTGGCGACATCTCCAGATGGCCTCGGCGCTTCATCCTGGATGACCATGAGCTCTCTTCGGCTAGAATTCCCTCAGGCCTCGAGATGGTGTGGACGGCTCGGGCGGGCACAATTTCTCAAAGGGAACCCAGGCCGAGCTCACAGTCGTAGAGAGGCTATCATCGATTTCCCATGCCATCTGTCATCTATCAACAAACACGCTCTGCAAGTAATCACAGAGGATGCTACTGAACCGGCTTGATGGGCTCTGCGGCACCTACTTGATTTGCTCTCGATTCTCCGGGCCTACTCCTCGAAAAACCAACAGGGAAACATCGATTGGAAAGCTCAGTCCGGAAAGCAACTCGATCGAGAGACTCGCAGGAGGATCGACGCAGGACCCCGCGGCGAGGTAGTAGCAGACTTCTACTGGACACCATACATGGCCATGATAGATGACTGCAGCGAAAAGCCTCAAAGACGCGTCGTCGAACCAACAACCAGGAAGCGCCACCAACAATCAGACGCGCTTTCTCGTCTGTCCGTAAGTCGAATTAGGATTTTCCGAGGGTGTCGTCAAACTTGGTAAACCGAATTCTCAGCCTACTAAGCTAATAGGAGATGGATGGTACGGCACACCACCCTTGAAGCTTCCATTGTCCAAGACATCCCCAGAAGATGCGGGCAAGGTGGATCGATGGATTCGAACTATTCTCCCAATTCTTATATTCTCCGGCACAACAGGCAATGATACGCTCACCAGTGGCCCGCCGTCCTTGTAATCTTACCCACGATCCGGTCGTCTGATACGGCCCGTTGCCCGCAGAGTCAGCTTCACAGCCTGCCTATCCGCGGGATGACTTGGGGGTGGGAGTCGGCTCAATACGGCAGTCTAGTGATGGAAGACATTTTGGAAGTCTTCCATTCGCAGACAGTGCAACGCTCCAACCCATCTTCAAGGCCCTTGCTCCAGGGAAAACTAGAGTTTGACATTGTCTCATTGAAAGTCCAGATCCGCTCAAGCAACGGCCATCGCCCCCGTCGGCCGCGTATAACATCCAACCACTACTGGAAGAGGAGTGTTGCTATTCTCCATGTCCGGGGTCTGGTGTATTATCAACTGTATGATTGGCTGTATTCGAAATGGACTTCTGGGCAGGAAGGGGCGCGTTCCCTCTCTTCGTTTTTCATTGGCCTCTTAATCGACAATTTGGACCAATCGCTTGGCCGATCCAACACAATCTCCCACCACCAAAGTTTGGTCCCTGAACGTCCATTTCCCCCTCATGCATGTCTCTCCTTACCCGCATCTCCCGGAAACGGTCCATCTCCAATCGTCTACTTGGCCTCGACGACCGAATTTCTCTTTCAGGATGATTGCACTCAAAGGAGATGATACTGGCGTCATGAGTCTTAGTCAGAGATGATATCTCATCTCGACTTTTAGGCCGGCCCCGAACGTTTCCCCCGCAACGGGCTGCCAATGTCTCGGAGCCTACGGATACGCTTGCACGAAAAATGACAGCTCCCGTTGCACACATTGACGAGTACGGCACGGTCAATGGGCAGCATGAACAACCGCAAAATCCAAAAGGAACGCCAAAAGTGATACTCGACGGACGGGCTTACCACCAGAATCCGTACATCACCTATCCAGCAGTTGGCCTCTGACCAACATGGGTTGCATGATTTGCGGCATGCAGGATACGACGAGAATAGTAACATGGCCTTCTTTCTCGTGGCCTAAAGGCTAGATCGACCCCTCAATCGATAACCAAGCGGCGTGGTATCTGGGCGATACAATCGACCAGCAAAATCGAACGCGGCGTTGAAGGGCCTTTGCCAGTACTGGTCGACTGGGATCACGGGACTTGCAGCTCATAGAACCATGATCCTTCAGGCAACATGCCCAGCAACAACAAGCGCAAATGGGGACACGGCGGCCATACCAGAGCAGCTGAAACCTGCAGCTCGACTGTGGCGACTATTATGCGCTGGCCGCGTCTAAAATGGACTGAACCACTGAACCAAGGCCTGATAAATGGGTTGCGATTGCGGCTGCGTTGTATGTCGCAAGGTCAAGGCCAAGTCGCTGCCGAAGCGAGACGGCGGCCCTGCCAGAGGTGCAGAAGCAATTCCGCAACGGCGTCTTCGGTGGCGCTGAAAGGTACCGTGGTGAGGCAACCAGCAAGCAAACGAGCATGCAAAACCTGCAAAACCTGCACTCCGCCACACGCCTCATCCGGACCCCATGCCATCACTAGGTCGTGAGGCTGGTGACGTGGCACTCGAGTTCGGCGAAGCGGGTCTCGGGTGGCTCAGTGCCAACGGAGCCGGCTTCGGTTGCACTCTGTGAGTCTGTGCCACTTCCAGATCACCCTTGCACCGTTTGCTTCCTGTGGCTTGTTCCAGGTCTTGGGGAATCGCAGATCTCTGGGTTTTGCCCGGCCGCAAGTCTACATCCATCGCCATGTCACCGGTACTTTGCGGCGGTGAGGCCAGGATCGTCTCGCTGACTCCGAAGACAACGCAACATCTGGATATTCAGCGTTCCAACAAACAAACAAACAAACAAACAAACAAACTCGCCATATCGACTCGAATATCGAGTCACAAGTCGATGGTCTCCAGGAGCGAGCCCGAGCAATTGCCAGTGATGAAATCATCCAGGGTCTTCTCTCGCTTCCAGGACTCGAACCAACGACGAGCCCACCTGCGGCCCCTGTCCCCTTCTCCAATCGTAGCCGCCAAAGATCCCGCGACCAGGGGCCTATTCAAGTAGACAGGGGTTTCGGCATTTCCATTGGCTTGGGTCCGATGAGACAGCAGGGGTACGCAGACTGCACTTTGAGTCTAGTGAGTAACGTGATGAAGGCTAGGTGCGAGCGCCCACAGCTTTCACACTCGTTCACATCCGTCACGGCGGTTGTTGGAGGACGGGAAAGGTCCAGAGTTTTCACTCTCTCTTTGGCATCATTCGGATCTGTCGTCGTCGTTTAGACGGCGTTGGCCGCACAGACGAAGGAGCCAAAGCGAAGAAATTGCCCTTCCGCCCGCACCCGTCATCCGCAAGTGGCGCACGGCGCATTTCCCATAGACGCGGGATTGGCGCGATGGCTGGAAGCCAAAGGACCACACACCCCATCGTTGGGAAAGCGGCCGGGCTTTCGTACTAAAAGTCCAAGAGGCCGTTTTTGGGGTCTCGCGGGAAATACTGGGCTGTGCTGAGACATGGGGCTAGCTTAACTAACAATCAGCTGGCCCCGAAGCTTGATGCGTTGGCAGCTCGACTACTTGATGAACCGGTTTTCCCCCCAATGGCTTTGACAGAAACATTACAATAGCGAAGTAGCCCTGTCATGTCAAAACTTGCTCTCACCTTACCCTTCTACGCACAGGCTTTCTAGAGGCCCCACGGCGAGCAGAACTTGCTCGGGAACTAACGTCACCAACCAAAACCACTAATTCGGCACACGCTTGTTGGATGAGAAGCCCCCTTTGGCCTCGTAGGGGAATTCGGCTGAACTATCCACTGACGGCTGCAAGTGGAGCTCTGGGTGTTTGGCAGCTGCAAAGCGAATGGTTTTTGCTAGACTCTTGCTTCGTTGGTTGAGGACGGTTTTCGATGTGGTCGAATGATGGGAGGATCCCACGCCAGGAGAGGATTCCGAGCCCCTGCAGCTTTGCGGCGTGGCTTGATTGAGAAGATCTGATGAGGGACTAGACTGGCTTGTGTTTGTTTTGTTTGATTCTCTGGAGGATTGCGCCTCGTTTTCCGTCTCTGGTCTCTCGTCTATCGATTCCCCCCCCCCCTTTTTTCCCATTCGGATCCAACGTCGCGGGATGTGATTCCAACCCAAGTCTGGATTTTTGACGTAGACGGCTTTTTAGATCACCGTAGGACACGGACTACGGAGGATTTCTCTTCGTTAACGTTAGTGAGAAGACGGGCGATGAGGCCGTCGATTCGTCTAGCGGCGGGTTTTGGGGGCGCCGTCGTCTGTTGGCTTCTGCGTAGCTTGTCCGTCCGGTCGGGTTGTCACTTTTGATGGAACGTCGAGGCTTGGTTTCTCTTGGGGCTTGCGACGGAGGCGGGATGTTGGAACATTTGATTCTAAGTGAGTTCTTCATGATGGTTGAGGAGATTTGGGAGGCTTTTAGAAGAGCTGTTGGTGAAGGTACAGTCGACGCGCGTTGGGTCTTTTCCGAGCTTTTTCTCTCTAGCTTAGTATAGCAGTCAGCGCAGGGCCGTCGTAGATGGTATATTCATTGAACTAGATTTCTGCGTAAGCATCATCTACTCTTAGGAAACAGCGCTCTCTATAGCATTAGTGTTAGATGGTACTGCATGAGAACCCTATGTTCTGATAGAGAGCACCTTTATAAATCTACTTATAACTACACGACAATTGGAAATTCATAATGAACTTCTCTTGGCGGTTCGTGAAGGTGAGACTGGTCCCTTTGGTAAGCTTCAACTCGCTCTTCTGTCCCTTGAGGTAGGTTCGTTGGACCTCGATACTCCTACAGGACGTTCACGCACCCGAATGATGGTAGATGAAAGAAAGTGCTCTCTTCTCTCTGCCTTTCTCAGTTCTCGTGAACGTATTCGTGGTGTACTATATCAAGGACGAGAGACGGACGGGGGGTTCTTATGTTTTCAAGTGTAGTACGGGACTTGAAGGGTGCGCCGAAGAAATTCAAATGGATGTGACATCGAGAAATGATGAGAGGAGAACGACCATCGACCGGGCATGCAAGAATTCGTGGCTGCGGAACTGAGATCGATGAAGGCAGCCTGGAACCCGAGGCAAATCTGTTTATCCCTGGCCACGGTTTACTTGAGCTCGCCGTTCGGTTCTCTGGATTATTCCCTCGGCACCGTGATGGCCGCTACTATAGTTTTTTCTGCCTTTGAGATCGGCGTCTTGATGTCTGGTGTGCTTTGGACGGGTATGAGCAGGGTGTTCTGTACAACGGGTACGCAGAGTATGCCGGGTGCTGATGGAGAAGCGCATACATTGGTCATGTGTCTTGATTGTATGAATCGTACGGACTGAATGGGCTTGTTGACATGGACTTCTGCGATACTATTCAATCAGCGGTACTTAGAGAGAGGAAGAGAACCAGAAGACAGAACCCAACACAGAATCATTGCTCATTGTGTCTTTTGTTAGCTGGCAATAACACAGGGAGAAGTTGAGTATGGGATCTTTGATAGTGGCATTGAATAGACCAACCACTCGAGCAGGCCTCAGTTCCCTCGTTCCTTTCTTCGGTCCGTTGGACTCGATACGCCCAAGAAGCTGAGGTAGGCCGGGAGATAAAAGGCAAAAACTGATTCTGCTGGTGGGGAATCTCGGCAAATTGAATACTTTAGATCGATCGCACTTGGAACAATTCTACGCCAGTGGTAGACGAGCTTCAAGATCTCACCATCATAGGTGGTAGCGAAATTGACCACTTGGCCATCTGGAACACCTTGGGTACGCACCAGGTAGCAGCAGCTAAGAGTTAGAGGGATCTTCTGTTTCGTATTGGTCATCATTTGTTTATTCGTGGTATATCACTATTGAAATGATGACGAGAGCTCGCGCTATGTGGTATAGAAACGCGACAATAGTTATAAACCTCGCCTATCGCGACCATTCCCGCGCCCTCGAAAGCGTCTCAGAAACTGGGAGAACTGTAACGTTAGGGATTACAAAGTGATTGTGATCGACAAGCAACACATGATGGCACGAGAGCAACAGTGCTTCGGCCACGATAAGATCAAGACTCTGAACCAACTAGATGGTTATCGCTGTCTCTAAAACCACCCCACCTTCGCAATCTAGCCATCCCGAAGCGATATATGCGTCCAGAAGAGAACGCTTCCCCGGTGCCCATCTTCTGGGACCAGAATGCCTTCTCTCAGGCCGTCGACGAAGAGCAAGTGCACCGTATCTTACTGCACAATCCTCGACCCAAAATCGCCACCAATAACATACGGTAGGTATAGCAGGGAGGTGGATGCCGATGTCCTAGAATTTGTACTCATCTCGACTAGGTATTGCTAGTGTGTTTCGTAAACCTAATTGCGATGCAATCCTGATCTACACATTTGCCGCCCTTCTGAGGGCAGTTTCCCATGCTTGATGGGAGTATATAGATACATGAGCAGTCTGAGCCTCTTACTCATTCCATTAAGAGCTATCAGGGGTTCACGCAACACCGGGAGGTTGAGTTTGGGCTTCGTGGTGCTATTATTCAAGCGTGTAGCTTCATGGGCTCTCATTAACCCTATTATCTCCCAGAGACTACGGCTTCTAGCATACCTTAGCCCTCTTCTTAACACAGAAAGTCAAGTATTCTATAGGGTAGTTATAGGACATTGATGATGAACAAGGTGGAAGAGGGAGACATAAAAGAATCATGGACTCATAGCCGGCTGCTGACATTATCATTTCGGCCGCGTCACATATGCTGTTGGCGAAGGGGTCCAACCAGTACATCTGGACTACACGCCTAAGAAGCGACGAGACGCGGCCCTACTGTGGTAGGAAGAATTTCGCATGAATTTGAATAGGATAACTTTATATCGGTAGTCACACCTTCATGTTACACCCCCCGCATGGAGTCGTGGACTGCGGACAAGCGCATTCTGGTTCTTGGGATTGATGGACATGTTTTGCTGGGAAGCATGAAAACTATAGCAGTATTCTAATGAGGCCGATGATTGATGTGGAGGTCCACTATCCGTGGTTTGCACGTTGTGTAGAAGGCCGTGCTCTCAATCATCTTGACAAGGACAAATGGGTCATGACTGAGAACCGCTGTGAGGTGCTTCTCTCTTCAAGTCTACTTCTGGAATGAACCGACCCAACGTGGCGAATAGTGAATCTCGAATAGCATCGGCTACCGCCTACTCGATTAGAAGACAGGGCAATTAAGCTCTTATTTGAATGCCTGGATATGAACCTGCCTCGTGACTTGACGTTGCACTCACGATTTTGCGTCTGCCGTTTAGAACTGACTTCTAAGGCTTGAGAGTCACCCAGAGGTCCGACATTGTTAACTCTAACTCTCTTCCCCAGGAAATTTATCATTAAAGCCCCGTTTCGGAGGTCTTTAGGAGCTTTGAAAGGATGCTAGATCTGTAAAAGTTCCTGCTTCTCAGTAAGCAACTGGCAGATTCTATACTTGTCACTGAGTCTCAAGTGCATTTGATTCTGCACAGCTAACTCATCGTCAGGACTAGGTGAGAAACCCCAATCTAAATCGCAAACCTTAGTTTGTCTAATTGACAGAACTTTCACTGATTTTCTGCTGTCCGAGTCTCTGTTGCTCTGTCACAAACCACACTGATGTCGAGTTACACCGCTTGCAGAGATTGAGAGTCAACCACGAGACGGTCTAGACGCACATCGACGGAGTTAAGAATCAAGCCATGGGCGGAATGAAACCTAGCCAAGACCAAATAACTCTGACGCCACATTAATCGGACAGAAAGTACTACTTCGGAAAATTGCACCATGTCTTCGCTTGGTTCGCTATGTTGGTTATGAATGCTCCGGGCCTCTGGCCTATTGAAGCTTGCTGGCCATGATACATGTATGAATGAGATCCACAGAGGATGTTGACGCAACTTCACACGAGCTGAGCTTCTGGGAGGACCGAGTGAGTACCTAGCCAGAGAGGCGCAGAACACGACGCAATGGTAGGTAGGAGATGTTATTCCTACACATCAGAAGCCATGCGTTTAATATAGCCTTGGACTTGGAGTTGAGACTCACATGGACATCCAGAGCAACAAACGCAACACCCAGCAGATAGTCTCATACCAACCATGTTTCTGACAAGTCAAAGAAACAACAAACAAGGGAACAGGGGTTACTTGCCTACCAGTAGTGCTCTAGAGTTGCGATGATCTCTCTCGCTAACCCCGCCTTCGCACCCCCCGGGGCAAACGCTCGCCGCCTCGCTCCAGATTTACCCCGACATTCACCCCCGTCAATCTCGCTTACACGAACACGCGGGGAAATTCTTCCCCATCGCCGACTTACACATATCCGACCTACCCGATCAGGATCGCATGCCAAGCAAGACGTCCACTTTCTTATGATGTCGTTGAAATACAGAAAACCACACAAACCCGCCGCCATCTAGATAACATCACAATGGCACACTTACCTCCTCAAACCCCCACCCCCCATTGCCCACAATGGCCCCCATGATGGCACGCCTCATCCGCCTTGCCCTCCTCCTCCTCTCTTCACCCGCGCTCCTAGCCTCAACGGCCAGCACCACGGACCCGGACCCAACAAGACCATGGGAGGCCTACATTAAAAGCCCCTGCACCCGGACCGTCCCCCCTCAACGGATCCACGCCGTCTCCGGGCCCGCGGACGTGACGACCTCCGCAGATGACGGGAGCTTCATCCTCACCCTCCAACCGGGAGGCCAAGTCTCCCTCGACTTTGGCTACGTCGGCGGCCTCCTCTCCATGATGACAGAATCACAAGACGACTCCCTCTCGTCCACTAACTCGTCAGAACCGCACTTCTCCCTCGCCTTCGCCGAATCCCCCTCCTTCGTCCGCGCAATCTCAGACGACACGGGCGCAACACCCTCCCAAGACTACGACAAAGCCCTCAACGTCACAATCCCCCTCTCCTCCTCTACCCCCTACGCCGCCACCATGCCCGCAGAACGTTTCCGCGGCGGCTTCAAATACCTAACCCTCCACGCCTTCCACCCCGTCACCATAACCTCCATCCTCTGCCACCTAGCCTACTCCCCCTCCCAGCCCAACCCCTCCCTCTGGCAAGGCCACTTCCACGCCCCCTCCGACCCCCTCCTAACACGCATCTGGCACGCCGGCGTCTTCACGGCCCAAACAAACATCGCGCCCCCCAACACGTCCCGCTGGCTGCCGCAAGTTAAACCAGGCTGGGCCTACAACGCGACCCTCGGCGTCGAGGGACCCATGCTCCTCGACGGCGCGAAGCGAGACCGCGCGGTGTGGCCTGGCGATTTGGGTATCGCGGGGACGACGGCGTATCTAGGTCTCGGGGATGTCGGTTTGGAATCGGTGTACTTCGCGCTGGAGACGATGTTTCTCTATCAGAATGCCTCGACGGGGCAGTTACCCTTTGCGGGACCGACAACGGGGTCCTGGAGGCGCGGAGCGAAGAGCGATACGTATCACGCATGGACGTTGATCGCGTGCTTCAACTACGCAATCTTCACCCGCGACGAGGCCTGGGTTGCAGACCACTGGGCAAACATCACAGCCGGCGTAGACTACATCCTCCGCGCCCTCGAAGCCAGCGGCAGCGTAGGCCTCGCAGAGCAAGTCGAGACAAACGACTGGGCGCGCCTCGGCGGCGGGGGATACAACAGCGCCCTCAACGCACTAAACTACCACGCCCTCTTCTCCCTCGCAAGCCTAGCCGCCGACACGACGACAGACTCCAACGGCCGCGCAGATCAAGCAGCAACATGGGCCGCCGCGGCAGCGAAGCTAAAGACGGCGTACAACGATGTGTTGTGGGATGCCTCCGCCTCGCAGTACCGCGATAACGAGACCGCGGCGGGAGCACTCCTCTTCCCGCAAGACGGCAATGCGCTGGCTTTGCAGTATAACCTCACCACATCTCCCACTCAAGCCTCCTCCGTCTCCGCGGCGCTGCTACGGAATTGGAACGCCATCGGGCCCGTGACGCCCGAGTTACCGGATACAATCTCCCCCTTTATTTCTTCCATCGAAGTCCTCGCACATTTCACCGCGCGGAAACCCCGTCGCGGGTTACGACTGATACGCCGGACATGGGGCTACATGCTCGACTCCCCACTCATGACGGGAACCACGCTCGTGGAGGGGATGAGCGCCAACGGATCGTTGTATTACCGCTCTCAACGGGGGTATAACTACGACGCGGCGTATACTTCCCACTCGCACAGCTGGTCTACGGGGCCGACGCAAGCTCTAAGCTTCAAGGTTGTCGGGCTTGAGGTTGTTGGGTGGGGACGGTGGCGGCTCGAGCCGCAGATGGGGGATCTGAAGAGGGCTGAGACGGGGTGGAGGGATGGGAAGGGGGGTGAGTACGGGGCTGTTGTTGTGGTTGAGGGTGGTGGTGATGATGGTGGGCAGGGCAAAGAAGGGGTGCTGGAGGCGGAGATTCTGACGCCTGATGGGACTGAGGGGTCCCTTGAGATCCCGTATTGTGAGGTTCTGTTCGTGGATGGGCAGAAGTGGGATGGTGGTACGCTTCAAGGAGGGGGACGGACAAAAATCAGGGGCGAGGGATGTCGAGCCAGTTGTTGAAGAGAACTGCGCCGTGAGCGGTAACAAGCACTTTTCCGGTAGTTCAAATAGACATATCTCGAGGTCACCGGTCAAAATAGCTGACGGTAGGTAGGTGTGTGACATCCGTGAATCGGAAAAAAAAGGAGCTGATTTCGACTTGAGATCCAAAAAGAATGCCCCCTCACGGGATTGAACCGTGGACCTTCGCATGTTGAGCAAGTACGAGTGCGACGCTCTACCACTGAGCCAAAGGGGCTCTTTGACTTCCCATGTGCATCACGCGTCCATATTCCGCGCGCGAGCGTGAGCCAGCTTCAAGGCGACGACGAGAAGGCCGCTGGACTGAAAGTCATGGGCACAGCGCGTGTTGATGAGGCCGTGGAAACGAAAATGAGGGGAGGCCTAGGTGTCCGTCAGATTTGGGGGGCTGAGGCATTGCAATCACAGGTCAGGTGTACCTTGCGGCACATCACAATGTGCGGAGAGTTCGGAAAGTTGCAGAAACACCACACAATACATCACATCGCCATGAAAGATTATTTGTCTTAACGTTCCAATTCTGAGCGTCTACCTCATCTGTCTCATGATCATGACGGGCTAACTAGAATACACCCATACATCTAATATGGGGAGGCAATTATGGAAAATTCCGAAGCCGCAATTAAAACCGAAAACCGTCCAACTCCGATGAACTTTTTCTCTGGTATCCCGTATTTTTCATCCCAAAGATCCTTTAGTCAACCTCCTCCATGGCGCTGTCACCGGTCTCGACAGCGGACGTGTCGGCGGCGGGGGCCTCGATCTTCTCCTCCTCCTCGTCAATGTTCAGGCCAAGCTGGACAAGCTTGTGGATGCGCTCGGCGAAGCTGGCGGGCTCATCAATGGTGAAGCCAGAGACCAAGAGAGAGGTCTCGAAGAGAAGCTGGACGATGGACTTCACGGTGCGGTCGTTCTCGCCGTCGACCTCGACCTTCTTCTTGAGCTCCTGGATGATGGTGCTCTTGGGAGAGATCTCGAAGGTCTTCTTGGAAGACATGTACGAGGACATGGAGGTGTCACGGAGAGCCTGGGCCTTCATGATACGCTCCATGTTGGCGGACCAACCGAACTGGCCAGTGCGGATGGCGCAGGGGGCACCGGTGAGCATCTGGGAGACGACAACCTTCTCGACCTTGTCGCCGAGAACGTTCTTCAGGCTCTTGGCCAGACCCTCGTACTCCTTCTCCTGGGCCTCACGAGCAGCCTTCTCCTCCTCGGTCTCCTCAAGCTCGAAGTCCTTGGTGATGTCGACGAGCTTCTTGCCCTCGAACTCCTTGAGCTGAGTCATGGCGTACTCATCAATGGGGTCAACAAGGAAGAGAACCTCGAAGTTCTTGTCCTTGAGGGAGTCCAGGAAGGGAGACTTGGTGACAGCCTTGATAGACTCGCCAGTGATGTAGTAGATGTTCTTCTGGACCTCGGGCATGCGAGTGACGTAGTCAGAGAGGGAGGTGAGCTCATCGCCGGACTTGGTGGAGTTGAAGCGGAGGAGCTTGGCGAGGATGTTGCGGTTCTGGGAGTCCTCGTGGATTCCGAGCTTGAGGTTCTTAGAGAAGGCAGAGTAGAACTTGTCGAACTGCTCCTTGTCCTCGGCGATCTCCTGGAAGAGCTCAAGAGCCTTCTTGACGATGTTCTTCTTGATGACCTTCATGATCTTGTTCTGCTGAAGGGTCTCACGAGACAGGTTGAGGGGAAGATCCTCAGAGTCGACAACACCCTTGACGAAGCCGAGCCACTCGGGGATGAGGTCGGTGGCGTCGTCGGTGATGAAGACACGGCGGACGTAGAGCTTGATGTTGTTCTTGGTCTTCTTGGTCTCGAACAGGTCGAAGGGAGCGCGCTTGGGGACGAAGAGGATAGCGCGGAACTCGAGCTGACCCTCAACGGAGAAGTGCTTGACAGCAAGGTGGTCCTCCCAGTCGTTGGAGAGGGACTTGTAGAAGGAGGCGTACTCCTCCTGGGAGATGTCCTGGGGGTTGCGAGTCCAGATGGGCTTCTGCTTGTTGAGCTCCTCCTCCTCGATGGAAGTCTCCTTGACCTTCTTGGTCTTGGGTTTCTTCTCCTCCTCATCGTCATCGACCTCCTCGATCTTGGGCTTCTTGTCGTCACCCTCCTCCTCGGTGGTCTCGGTGGCATCCTCATCGGGGACCTCCTTCTCGGTCTCCTTGGTGACGTGGAGGTAGATGGGGTAGGAGATGAACTCGGAGTGCTTCTTGATGACCTCCTTGACCTTGGCCTCGTTGAGGTAGTCGGTCTGCTCATCCTTCAGGTGAAGGATGATCTTGGTGCCGCGGCCAAGGGCCTCACCCTCAGTGTCGGGGGTAATGGAGAAGGTACCACCGGCGGAAGACTCCCAGACGTACTGCTCGTCATCGTTGTGCTTGGAGATGACGGTGACCTTGTCGGCGACAAGGTAGGCAGAGTAGAAACCAACACCGAACTGACCAATCATGGAGATATCGGCACCGGCGGTGAGGGCCTCCATGAACTGTTTGGTTCCGGAGCGGGCAATGGTACCCAGGTTGTTGACGAGGTCCTGTGGAGGTCAGCGACTGATGAGGACGATTGGGTTTGGAGTATCAGGTGCTACTTACAGCCTTGGTGAAACCGATACCGGTATCACGGATGGTGAGGGTCTTGTTCTCCTTGTCGGGGATGATGTCGATTCTCAGGTCCTTGCCCGAGTCGAGCTTGCTGGGGTCGGAAAGGGACTCATAGCGGATCTTGTCCAAGGCATCGGAGGCGTTGGAGACAAGTTCACGCAGGAAAATCTCCTTGTTTGAGTAGACAGTGTTGATGATGAGCGACAGGAGCTGAGAGATCTCAGCCTGGAACTCGAAGGTCTCCGGGGAAGACATTGTGATGGAGGATGTGGGTATCTAGGGCGTAACGGTCGTAATTCTGTCAAGATTTGTTAGACGTTGTTTGTAGAAGTTGGTTGTGTGGCGGTGAGGCTGCGGTTTGTGGAGGGGTAGTAGAGCGGGGGGGGGGGCCTTGTCGCCAATTCTGTGCAGAGCAATCTCTGGATCTGGCAGAATTGGACCTCCGAGGCAGAATGTGAAAAGGTGATGGTCTATCAATCAATGACGAGGCTGACGCTGGAATTGCGAAATGCCGAGTGCAAGTTGAAAGAGAAGTGAGGGGTGACGCTGGCGATGGCAAAACGGCATGCAGACCAGGCCGGGGACGACGGCGGGGTGTGTTTCGGCGAGCTTACCTTGAGAAGAGCTTCTCTACGAATGTGTAACAGATCTTTCGCTGCTACGAATCGACAATGGGAATTGATTCTTTTGGGGTAGGAGAGAAGAGAGAAATTGGGAGAGGAAGAGAGGAAAATGTTGAGATGCGAGGAAGAAGAAGTCTGAGAGGCAAGACGACGTGTGGAAGAGGAGGAGGCTAAAAAAGAAAAAGGCGTCTGGAGTCTTGGTGGCCGTCTGGACCAAAGCAGAAAGGCAGCGACGCTCACCCCCCCAGCTCAAGAATTCTATGCGATTCCATCACCTCCAGGCCTTCCAGACCCTTCTCTGATTCGCTTGCCCTGCCACCACAGCAACCGTGCGGGGACTGTGATTGGTTCATCTGCGGGGGCCACAGTGTGGGACGAGGGTCCCTTTTTTCTTGTGCCTTCCTCGTCTGCCTGCCGCCTACCGCCTGCGCCTGCCTTTGAAGCACCTCAGACCGGGATGGAAAAGAAGAGAATCACCATGCATTTTGGGGAGGAACGCCTTACCGCCCTCACTATGCCTGCCTTGTGAATGTGAACAGCTTCAAGTGCACTCCACCTCATCTCTAATGTGCCTTATGTAAGGTATCTGTCTGTAGCTTTAGAAAGTAGAGAAAGGTGTCACTTCTCTCACACAGCGTCCAGTGGTCACAGCTTCTTGCCTTTGACTCTCCCTTGCCTCCTTCAATGTGGGGATGAACAACGTCTGTTTGTCCACAGTCCAAGTCATCTTTTACTCCATATTTACCGCCTCCGGATGATGGATCCCCCTCTCAAGATCCTCAAGCAGAAATCGACACTTCCACTATTTGCCAGAGTCTTCCGTTTGCTCCATCGTTTAATGGTTCGATGTCAGTCAAGCCTGGGAGCCCGCTCTCTGGCGTTGGAATACCCCTGCTACGAGTCCCACCCGTCAACGAGGCTGAAAATGAGGCGCATCCCTTCGTGAAATCTACCCCGAAATTGGGTGCTGGGCTGCTGGCTCAAGTCTGCGGCGGCGCCTTAGGGAAATGCCAACACATCTCATCTCCCCCGCGTCTGAATCGCCCAGATCATTGGCAACGGCCGGGGTGTCGCTGCACGGTCCATCTCTTTCCACGACGTCTATTCTCGACTTCAACTACAACAATTGCTTGAGCTGGCTCCGTTTCCCGCCGTTGCAGGGGATCCGCAGCAGAGATGCTTCTAGAACTTGCTCTGTCCAAAGTCTACCAGCAGACATCGAGACAAGCCAATTATCTCCCGTCTATTTACACGTTTTGGTGCGGGCTACACCATCTTCATATCCAAGTACAAATCGGACCATCCTCACCAACAGCCCTCACCACGCAGTCAACCACCGCCTCAACGTCAGTGACCTCCGGGCAGTGGTCAACGGGATACCGGACAACATCCACAGCCCGTCCCGCCTCCGTCTCCGCAACCCCGATGAACCTCTCCTGCAACTCCACCGGCACCGTCTGGTCCGCCGTCGTCACCATGTAAGTCACAGGAATACTGTAGCCCGCGTACCGCAACCGCTCCTCAAAAGACCGCACCGACTGCCCCGTGTTCGTCGCCCCGGCGTGTTCAAGTCACCGGCAAGCCGGCAAGCTGGAGTAGAAGCATGCGGCGAGCGTCTCCTGCTTGTGATACATGAAGCCCCCGACTACGTCGTCCGGTGGTCCTATTCCCAGCCTACCGTTCACAGCTTCGTTGAAGCTTTGACGTTCCAGTGGCACGATGCCAGCTATCAAAACCATTCTAACGAAACCGCCTGGTTGAACCCCCATCAATCCCTCTCTTCCGAGGCCTTTGACACATTCCGAGGCTACTAAGGCTCCGTATGAATGCGCAACGACGAGAACGCTCCTCCCATCCCGGACCAGTCCCTCAACGACCACCCGCGCATTGGCCGTATCACCGTACAGACCCGCTGGTACCCCGGCCTCGCTGGCTCCCACAAGTCGCGTTGACGGGTTCTGGACGACTATGACAATGTCAGCACCCAGTACCCGACAAGAGGTGACCAGGAGATTGTAATGTTCTGGTCTGCAAAATGCGTCCGGGATGATGACGATGGCAGTGTCGAGTCCTTGTTCATGAAGATGTTGTGGTCGTATTGGCTTGTTCGGGTGAGCCATGTGTCTACGGCTCTATGGCGACCTTGGTCGCTGGTCAAAATATCGCCAGTTTAGTCGTCCCTATCGACGTGATGTGTTAAATGCGTCCTGTTGACAGTGTATCTGTGGGTGACGTCAGCAACGCTTCTGACTATGCTTTTCCTCGAAGCAAAACCCACGATGCAACTTATATGTCCCGAACCCTTCATTGCAGAGTCGATACAAACATCGTAGCTCGTAGAGGCCTCTCTTTATCATCACAACTCACTCGTACGGCTGGTTCATGCTGACTTCGGCCATCCTGTTTACCTGACCAGTAGCCCGGGACTCTGGCCACAATTCTGCCCTAACAGCAACGTTATTGAAACACGGAAACCTGTATTCAAATCCACACAACTGGATTTCCACTCCAAGCAGCTCGGAAAGAACTTCAATGGACTCTCCTGTCCCTCACACTGCTTGATGCAGGCAAGAGTACCCAAGCCACTCAACGGGGGCACACCAGCCTTACGGCCCCCAAACCTTCCACGCCAAGCATCATCCGGAGCGCTACACCACTTCCACGGAAGGCCAGCGCCGCTAATGCGCTGGTTCATTAAGTCTTCAAATTCCGAGTGACTACGTCTCCTCCAGATTTTCCGATTGGGGCATAAGATGCGAGAGAACCACATTCTGTGGGCGGTGCAACAGGTTATGCCGGGAGGGAGAGAGGAACCTACAATAACAATCGCAATAGATAATATTGAATGTATGGGATACGTGTATCATGATGTTGCTATCTCTCGGGCATGGCCGAAAGTTAGCTCCTTTGATATTTCTCACCCGGCGGCCTCTTCATCTGAGATATCTAGCTCTAGGAAAGACTCAACGTCATCCTAGAACAATGCCCAGTCCACGCCGTCAGCAAACGCATGAGTGTCGATACGTAGTGATCCCATATTGAATGTCTTCTTTTTCGATTCAATGGGCGGAGTTTCCCTCACATAGTATACACTCTATCCACAATCTCTATACATGGGGTATGATACACGACACCTAACATCCTCAGACTCACACTCACCATCACACCTCAATCCTCTTTCTCTATTCCTCATCCTTCACCAAACACTCCCCCAGCATCCGATACCGTCGATCAGCATAAACAAGCCCAAACCCCTCCCCTGCTCCCCTAACAACCCCCTCAACCTCCCCCACAACAACAACATGATCCCTCACCCTCACCATCCCCTCCCCAAGAGCCCGACACTTGATCACATACAACACCCCCTCCCCCTCAAGCAAAGGCGCCTCCCCATCCTCCTCAACAATCTCCACCCCCCTCGGCAACCCCTCAAACAACCCTTCCCCACCAGCAGCATTCCCCCTCGTAAACCAATCCGCGACCCTCGCCCCCTCTTTGCCTTCAGCCAAAACATGCACGTTAAACCCCCCACCGCCCTCGTGAATCGCATCCAGCGTCCGGCTCGGCGTGCGGACGTTGAACGTCACCAGCGGCACGGGCTTCATGCTCAGACTGACGAAACTCGACATTGTCATGCCTCTAGGCCGTCCCGCGCGGTCTGTGGCTGTGGCGACGACGACTGAGTGTGCTAGTCTTCGCATCACGCCGCAGAGTTGTGCCGGGAGGTCGGCGGAGGGGTGGTGGGTTATTGTTGGGGGTTGGTGAGGTTCTGCGCGCCATGTTGTCGTCGTCTTTGGCTTCGAGGAGGGCGGAGAGGAGAGATACGGTGGCGTCGTGTGTATTGTTCGGCAGTGCTCGGAGGTCGGTGGGTTTAGGCCGACGGAGGGCCGTTGTAGATGTGCTCGGCAGTTGTGTTGAGCTGAGGTGATGCGTTAGTGACCATGTTCAGATACAGTGAATCGTGACAATGTCTTACAGCTTCCAATCAGGGTCCGCTGGACGCCGTCTCCTCCGGTCCTTGCCCGGCCGACGCGGCGCAGCGCGGTCCCCAACACACAAGCTCCAGTCATTGTATGCGCCGGAGCTTAGCCCCAAGTCGCCGTTTGTAGTTGGCGCGCAATTCCCTCGGTATTTGGTGAGTTATAGCAGGTAGGTATCCACGGTAGGTGATTTGTGCGGAGGTACTGTTCGTGGGATTCGTCAAAAGTAAAGCAATTGCTTTTCGTCGTGTTAACGAAGAACCGTAGGAACCTAGTTATGGATGACCCGCCGCCCCCCCCCCCTTGCAATAGCTCCAGCTCTCGGTGATGTAAACGGCCCCCCAAAATATCCCAGAAAAATTTCTTATCGATAAGAAACCACATTGGCAGTTCCCCCGGCCGAGTTCTGGCTGTGGAACCCGCGCGCACGGAACTCCCCGGCCCCGACCAACCGAAATTTTGGTTTCCTCAGGTCGCGCGGTGCGGCAAGGAGTGTCGAGCCAATTGAGCCAGCATCGCCAAAAGCTTCACAAATTCTCCTTCCCACGCGCGCTTCCCTCCACCCCTCCGCCCGTCGCACCCGCCGCCCGCACACCAATTCCTCCCACAATTGCACCGGTAGCTCTTGCCCAACACCGACTCAATTCAGCCTTCTCCAACACTCCGACGAGACGATATCCGCAAAGATGGGTAAGCTCCCAACCCACCTCCCCAGGCCAACAAGCCTCCTCGCCCACCGACCCTCCCTCACATCCTCCTCGACCACGCCTACGTCACCGAGAATAGGCCTCCCGACCCAACAATCCCGCGCAGCAACCTTCATCCCCCGCCCCCGCCGCCCCTACACCTTCACCCAGCTCATCCAGCTCTCCGACGGAAGCACCTACACCGTCCGCACCACCTCCCCCTCGCCCCTCGTCCGCTCCGCAAAGGACTCGCGCAACCATGCCCTCTGGCAGCCCTCCGACAAGTCCCTCAAGAACGTGGAAGTCGACGAGGCCGGTAAACTCGCCGCCTTCCGTGAACGTTTCGGTCGCGGGTTCGATTTGGCGGCCAAGAAGCCGACGGAGGAGGAGCTTAACGCTGCTGCTGCTGCTGCTGCCGCTGCTACATCAGCTACCGCTGGAAAGGAGGCCGCGACGCCTGCCCAGCCTACTCCCGAGGAGGACGACATTTTCGACATGGGTGATTTGATTAGCGGGTATGCCGCGCTGCAGCCGCAGCAGGCTGCCAAGGAGCCCCCCAAGAAGGTGGCGGCACCAGAGAAGGGCAAGAAGGGAAAGAAATAAGGAGGGTGATGCGGCAGGACAGATAGCCGTCACCATAATCATCAGCATCCATGCGTTTAGCTGGTGGGAAAGAAGCCTGTACGGAAGCCTGTACGATGCATAGAGACGGATCATTGTATAAAAAAGGGAGATTTCACGGGGAATCGCCGACAGGGCGAACAAAAGCGTGGTCAGAGGAGGAGGTGGATTACGGGAGCCGCTTATACCCCCATGGGGTTTCTTCTACTGTCAGATATGTACAACAACCACAACAACTACTACAGCCAAGAAAGAGGAAGGCTCCACAATGCACATGTGCCCAAACTTGATTCACTCGTCACTCGTCACTCGTCCCAGTGCGCCGTGGGGTCGAAGAAGAAACCGCTGCTGTGATGCGTAGGAATAATGTAATGAATCAGCGGACGCCGTGCCTCGGGCTTCTAGTCAGAGTCGTCGTTGATGGTGGCACGAGCCCTGTCAATGGCCGTGTTGCCGGGCGGCTTGCCCGAGGGTTGGATGACGGGCGGCCGGTAAAAGACCGTCTCGTCGTCCTCGGCGTCCAATTGCATGAGGAACGTCTCCCACTTCTCAATCAACTGTCACGTATTAGTCTCAATCCCCCCTCGCGAGTGCTGTGTATATCTTACCTCTTTTTGTGCCTCTACCGCGCTCTCTAAGAAGGTCTCAACACCGCTCTTGAAGTCCTCCACCTTTTCCCTCTCAAAGCGGTCCAGCTCCGCCCTCATCAGTCGGCCCATGTCCTCAAACAGGAGCCTGGCCTGGTGCACCTTTCTCTCCACGTCGCCGACCTCTGCGCTGACCTGGTTCAGCCTGTCCTGCTGGCTCTTGCCTTGCCGCAGGAGCTTGTCCTGAGAGGCCTTCTTCTTCTGCAGCTCCGACTCGGCAGAGTGCCACGAGTGGAACGCCTTTTGCCTCTGGCTGAATGCCTGCTTGACTGATCCAATCAGGCGAATATACTCCTCAATAATGATGCCAAAGGTCAAAACGTCCTGCTGGGCCTGGCGGTCGTAGACGTCGCGGATCGTCAGCTGCAGCTCAGACAAGGCATCCAACGGGCCCGATAGCGAGGGCGAAAGCTCAACCGTAGACAGAGCGTGAAGAGACGCCGAAAAGTCTCCAGCGGCTTCGGCCATCATCTTGCGCTGACCGACCATTGTCTCCATAGCCTTGAGCAATGCCTTGAGCTGGTTCTCGAGCGCATCGAGATAAACCTTGCGGTCGTGGAACCACTTTCGTTCTTTGTCAGTACAGAGCTCTCTTAAGAGTGCCAGCGCACCACTTACATCATCTTGCTCGACAAACTTGCTGCTGCCACCGACATTGATACCCAGACTGCCGAGGACACCCTTGCTCTCTCCGGGGATCGGGTCCCTCCGTTCCTTGTGCTTGATGTCGACGTTGAACGATTCGCTCTCAAGGAACAGCTTCAGGTCCGCGTCGTGCTGCAGGGTAGGATGCGCAGCAGTCTTGTTCAGCATCTTCTCCAGAGCTGCGCGACGTCCTTCGACAAAGTTACTCTCGAAGCGACCGACGGCCTGCTTATCCGGCGGGGGCGGCACGACGACACCAGGGTTGTTTCCGTGCAGAGTGGTGTACAGCCAGAGGAAGTCGCGGTATCTGCGCTTCACCTCGAACTCGGGCTGCTTGTATGCCTTTGAGGAGGTCTGTCCATCCCACGATGATTAGCCAAAGCTCCCCCTCCCATCCCCGCTTCAACAAGGGAAGAACCTCATCTTACCTTGGTCCTGACCGAGTAGACGATATGCGAGCTGGTCAAATCGCCAACCTTGTGCGGATCTCCCACTGTGATCTGGAAGCTCGGCTTGCTAGCCTGCTCGACGCTGACGCTAGGTTGGGTATGCGTCCGCACCGGGCTAGGATGCGCAGCCTGGACGGGCGGCGGCTGCCTCGGGCCAGACGGGTGGTCGTAATCGTCCTCATCGATGTTGTGAGGGTCGGAAGGACCGGCGCGACGGCCCTGCTGGGGGGGCATCGAGGTGCGAATCACCATCTGCTCCTTTTGCGGCGGGACGGGCGGAGCATCCTGACCGGCTTCGGCGCCATTGTCCGCGGCGGCGGGAGCGCCGAGAGGACCCAAAGGACCGAGGGGATCGTCGACGGCTTCGAGGCGGGTAGGCTGGGCGGATACGAGTCGGCGGACAGGTCCCGAGCGTGAAGGACGAGGTGCGGACGCCGTGCTGGGTGCCTCTGACTTGGCCGCGGGCTGCGACGATGTCGACTCTTCACTCTGGGAGGGCTGCTGTTGGGTCGAGGGCTCGGAGGTGGGTTGCGAATCGCCCCATGGCGACTCTTCGAGGGGATCCATCGTTTCGGTTGCTCAATGCGCCAGTGGCCGGAATGATTTCGTGGGACTGGAAATCGAGTTAGATGTCGAGGTTTTGGAGTACCACGGAAAGCGGGCGATGGTTGGTAAGTTGAGGTGAAGTGGGATGTGGTCTGGTGGTGGCAGGTTACCTTACGCAAGACAAGGCAGCACAGTAAGGTAAGGTACTGGACACCTCCAAGGCATGGCCGGTTCTGGTTGTGTTTGACTGACAGAGGCTCAATGCGAAAGGTGCACAGCTGCTCCGCACCACCTGATTCGCTGTGGCCCCGGTGGAAGCTTCAGCCACTCGACCCCAATTGGGACTGCAGAGCCCATCAAGGCCCCTGTACCTGTCCGGCCTGCCCCAGAAGCGCCGCAGTTAAGGTAGCGGTTGCGGTCCCATCAATGACCCGACGTCACTGATCCCGTCCGACCGACGCCGGGCAATGGTGCTAATTAATGTACCTAATGCACTACAAACAGAGATCTCATTGTGAGGGAAACATTCACATGCATTTTACGTAGAGCGCGGGCAAATTGGCTTCATAGCCTTCCCAATTGACTAGAGGTATCTACTACATTGATGATTTACAAAAACCAGTAACCAGGCGATTTTGCTGTCCCAGACCAGGATTACCTCGCCCAAATCACATTTTGTCGACTACCGCGACCCCAACGCCAAACTCAAGATGAAGACAGTCTGATTCTTTCCCTCCCAAAGATACCGTTCCGCTTAACGGTCAGGGTCGTAGCAGCCACCGGATACAATCAGGTTCATGCGCGTGAACTGGACCTTCATAACGGGCGTCTTCTTGGTCGGGAAAGCGCTGATCTGGTCGGGCGTAATCATCACCTCCTTGCCCTTCTTCTTTCCGCCGCTTGCAGCGTTGGAACCACTGCCAGTCGCTCCCTGGCCACTTGCGTTCGGGCGCTCCGTCTGTCCACTGGCAGCAACAATGGTGTCGCCTCCCTCTTGAGCGGGCGCCGCTCCTTGCTGCTGCTGAGCGGCCTTGTGACCCTCGGCAGGGAGCTCGACATCCCAGACGCGAACAGTGCCGTCTTGTCCACCAGAGACGAGAACGTTGGACTCGACACTGAAGCTCATGGACCAAATACCACCCTTGCCGTGGCCGCGCGAGCGCTTGATGCGAAGGCCCTTCTGGATGTCCCAGAAGAAGATGTTACCACTGCAATCAGCCGTGGCCAAGATTCTGCCGTTGCGCGCGACCTCAATGGTGGAGATGTAGTCCGTGTGACCGGTGAAGACACGAACGCACTGGCCGGTGATAACAGACCACATGCGGACAGACTTGTCCGTCTCGTCGGAAGCCGAGAACACGTACGTTCCGTTCGGGTGCCAGGCGACGGCCGAGATGCTGGAGTCGTGGCCGACAAGGATGCGCTGCGCGGATGCGTGATCCTGCATCCAGACACGAACAGTCTTGTCCCAGCCGCCAGTCAAGAAGTAGTGGCCGAAAGGACCCCACTCGGCTCTCAACACCGGGCCATCGTGACCCTTGTACACGCAGACGCAGGCCCAAACATCCAGCGACCAGACTCGAACGGTGCCGTCCGCAGAACAGGACAGCAGCAACTTGGAGCTCGTCTCGATAGGAGACTCACCCTTGCCTTCCTCGCCGAATGGCGCGTGCTCGAGCTTGGCAATGGAGTCGGAGAAGGAGACCGAGTACACCTGGGCCGAGTGACCAATAAGCTTGCGGTTGTTGAACTTGTAGTCCTTCTCGTCGTTGCGCTTCGACTTGAGAGGCTTGCCCTCAAGGTGCCAGACGCGGATGTAGGAGTCCGTGGTGCCAATAGCAACCATTTCGTGATCCTTGGAGAAGTCCATGCATGACACACTAGATATATCTGTTAGTGGGGTTCAGCGGACGAGATGATACTACTTGCCTTCCTAAAGTGTTGTGGAAAGTGAACATGCACGCGCTGACAGGAACGCCGACACCACCGGTACGTCCATCAATCTTGAAGCGATCACGGTTCTCCCTAACCTTCTGCATCTCCATGACAACGTCTCTGGCGCGGGATGGGGGCAGAGGGAGGTCGGCTCTCGTGGGACCATCGGCGCTTTCTTCTCGCTTGATCTTGCGGTCAAACTCGTCGACCAAGGTAGCGCGACCATCGGGCGGGGGGTTGAGTGCATCCTCATCCTGGAGCTCGGCCCTGACATCGTCGCGGAGGTCCTCCTCCATAGGCAGAGCACCCAGCTTGAGGGGCACCGTCTTGTCCAACAGGTCCCTGTTGGAGATTCCGGTGAAGACTCCAGGAATTCCCTCTTGCAGATCCACCTCGTCGACGTCAAGGTTCTGGGATCGGCGGTAAATCGCCTCGAAGCTGAACGGCTCGATAGGGCCACGTGCCGTCGAGTCCAGCTGGCAGAAGGTCGATAGGATGTACAGGATAACAGCGCCGCCATTATCCCGCTCGCGCTCGAGGAAGTGGAAGAGGTTACCACTGATGTGCTGGTTGAGCGGAACGCGGTACTTGTTCTCTCTGTAGAGCTTGGTGGTAGGGTTCTCCTTGGCGTGCAGAGCCAGCGTAATGGTGGAGAAGGTCTTCAGGTCATCGGAATGGACATTCTCAAAGTACGACTTGAGGGTATTGAGGATGATCTTGGCTTCCTCGGAGTAGTTCTGAGTGACGAGCTCGAGCCACGAGTAGACGAAGACAGGCCAAAGAAGCTTGTTCAACTCGAACTGCAGGAGGTCAGAGTTATTGACACGTCAGAAGCTACGAGCCACTAGAGACTTACCTTGTAGATGTCGAGGTTGTTCTCGACCCACTCACGGAGCAAGTTGAACGCCTTCAGGTACTTCTTCGGTCCCAAATCATCAACCTTATTGTGAATGGGTCTACCGTCAGGACCCAAGTGCGAAGACTCTTGGCGGAAGATCGTTTCGGTACGGGTGTATCCCCGCTTGAGGAGATAGTCTGTGACCTAGGAACCGTTAGCGATGCCGAGAAAAGCATTGTAAAGGCAAGTCTGCGCGATCACACTTTCAACGCCTCCGCAAGCTCCGCGTCGTCTGCCATGATGCCATTTGCTCTCTCGCGTTGAAGAGTGGTAGGACGTAGATGAGGGAGGAGAGAGGACGGAGGGTTAGAAGTAGAAGAATCATGATTAGGGAGGGAAGCAAAATTTGGAGGGGGGGTAACGAAAGCCAAATAGGGCGATAGAGGAGAGGTAGACCTCTTCCACGAGGTTTCAGAAACCAGTGTGAGATCGGTCACCGCCGGAGAGGGATCGCGAGAGCTGCCGCCGGCTTGACCTACTATTTCCAGCCCAGACATTTTCTCTGCAATGAGACGGGGCATTGTCGTTGACCTCCTAGGCGTTGATGATGTGTCGACGTGAAAGAATAACAAAGACGAACGGGAAGGTGGGTGAGTTGAATGATGATGAAAGGTGATGGGTGAGGAAAAGGCAAGTAGGGCCAAGCACAAAGAAGTGAGAACTGGCAGCTACCCGTGAGGTGACTTTTTTCTGCAATCTTCCAGCAGATGCAAGAAGCAGTTGCTGTCTGCTTATTCCCTGCCTTCAGAGGAATACACACTTGATCCTCATCCTCCCATCTCATCTTTCACCTTTCCTACAGCACTTGCCATCACCACCAACCTCCGACCAACAAAGTCACCACACTTGCGGCAACCCGAATACCAACCCAGTCTCCCGAATGATGCGTGCATAGAAACCACAAGAAAACACCAAATTTACAAAAATCCCAACTTACAATCTGATTCAGGTTCTGGTTCGACATCGGCGCAGTAGCCGGCGCCGGCGCAGGCGCAGGCGTAGCCGTCACAGGAGGCGGGATCGGCGTCTGGCTAACCGGAACAACAGGCGCAGGAATAGGCGTTACTGTCGCCGGCACCGTCGTCGCAGCTGGTTGCTGCTGAGGCTGTTGTGAAAAGGATCCCGACGCGCCTGTGCCTGCGCCTGCTGCTATACCAGCGGCACCAGGGGCGCCTGGGGTGGTGCTGGCACCTGGCTGAGCCGGGTTTCCCGACATTTTCTACAACTTTCCTGCGATGGATTTCCTTGAGTTGGAGGTTGACGTAGATGAAAAATCGGTGTGATGTGGTGATGCGCCTTTCACGTCTCTCGGCGCATTAGTCGTGAATCGTCGGGTGAGACGTGATCGCGAGTCGTCGAGCTAGATCGGGTATCCGTGGCGGACTGAGGCCGCAGTCTCTAAATCCCTAACGAGCGTGTTCCTTCGGCGTCGTTCAGTATCTACAGAGCGCTATAGATGCAAAGTCGGAGTTTTGATGATAAAATTCGATGAGAGGTCGTCGTACGTCGCGTTCAGCCCGATGAAATGAGGCTCGTTCATCCCCTGCAAGGCTGCAAAGGAAAGACGTGAAGTCAAGGTTGGCGACGGAAAATATCTGGAGAGAGTGGCGCTAAGCCGTTTTAGGTATGGTGCATACCTCTCTGACCTCAGTCATTGGAAGAGAGCTTCGACCTCCCCGGTGGTCGGGCCCACTATTCTACTCAGACGCGCTACCTTTTGGAGCTCACCTGGCACAAGCTCACTCACTGGGCATCTCACTCACCTAACCTCAATCTCTCATCTCACGAGTCAAACTCATCAAACCCAACCACGATACCCTTCATCTTTCCAAATCATCGACCCCGCCAATTTCTAACTTCATCCCCTCTCGACTCCCCTCTCGACCAACCCAGTGGGGAAAACACATTTCCCTCACAGCAAACATGGCAGACACAACAATGACAACCGACACCCCCACAAACGAACCATTCACCCTCCAACAACGAATCCAACAACTCTGCGAAATAGACACCCAAATCGTCTCCCTAATGTCCCACACCTCATCCGCCCTCTCCGCCCTCGGCGCGCCCCCAAATACTTCATCAGACCCCTCAAACCCTTCCGCTCAAACACCATCATCCCAAACCCAAACCTTCAAAACCTCAATGAACGCCCTCCTCTCTACCCTCCACACAGTAGACGTCCACATGAAGCGCCAAATCCTCTCCCTAGAAGAAGCATCCATCATCAAACTCCGCAACGACGCGGACCCGAAAACCCGCCAACCCGTCATGAACGAGGACGCCAAAATCGTCGGGCGCCCGTCCCTCGAGCCAAACGGCGTCGGTACCATTGGTAACCTCGACGTCGGCTGGCTCAACAGCCGCAACAACAAAGTCGAGCGCGACATGGAGGCTGAGTTGTGGGCCAAGATGAGGGAGTTGCTGGAGCGGTATCACGCGAAGGAGGTGGAGCAGGGGGTTGCTGGCGGTGGTGTCAAGGATGAGAGGATGGAGCAGTGATGGAGGAGTCGGCAATTGAGTTGAATGGAGCTCGGGAAAGGACTGGATTGCCCAGTGATGGGAGGCTCACCTTCTTCATACCAAGGTGGCTTGAGAACGAGGAGAAGGGCCTTCGTATAAGGCAAGCTCTTTCCAGCAGACTTGCTTGATAGTCCAATACAATTGATACCCTGTTACATGAAATCGTTCGCAATCCATGGGATGCATGGAAATATATCAAAAGGGGCAGAAAGGCAAAAGCTCGGGTGCCCAGTTCGTGAATCGAACTGGACCCCTACGAAATCCTCCATCCGTTGACTTGAGATTTCATACCGAGTTCTGTACTAACGGACCAGAGCGTTATACCGCTCGACCATGGGGATCGATTGGGCTTGGTTGAGGAAAGACCGACCTCAACCTGAATATCAGGCAAGCACTAGACACATGCTCCGTGTGGGCATCAAGCACGTACAATCCTCGAGATGTACGCGCCCATGAACTCCACAACATAGTCAAACAGATTTCGAGAGCGTGAGCTTTAACGACGAAGTTTCTCGAATGATACTTTGAAATTGATACCTATTACGCATGCTTTCGTTACCCGTCCGCAGCCTAGCCACCGGTGATTATGCTGTACCCCACCCCATGATCGCATGCTAAAGTGGAAAAATACCTCTCGAAAACGCCGTCCAATGAACAAAGGTCAAGTCGCCAACCGCAATGAAACAAAACACTATTCCAGCTTCCCAAGGGCTCGTGGCCTCCATGTACGGCCCTAGCCATGGACTCTCGCGTCCGCTCCTACAAACCCACCAAAGATAGTGAGATCAATTTCATCGAAGCCGTCAAGGAAGTATTACGACTGTCCGCTCAGGCCTTGAAGCGTTTGTATGCCTTGACCAGGCCGACGTCCTGCTTTGTGACGGCAATCCAGTCGGGGGCATATTGCAAAGCTTCGTCCAAGGCAGGGATTGTCCCGCGAACGTTAGCATCACTCCAAGAGCATGAGATTGTTCCGCTGAAATCCGTAGGCTTTTGAATCCGACGAATCCGAAGTTCCTCGTGTTCCTTGGAAAACTTCCAAGGAACCGAACCCGTGGATATAGCCAGCGAGGGTTTTGCGGCTGGCTTGACGTCCACCATCCACGGGATGGACGAGTCCCTCCGCCAGAGCGTGATGCCGTTGATTCCACCTTCAGTAGGCGTACTGAAGAGGGAATCGAGACCGGCGCTTTCCTGGACGCTAAACGTCATGGGGTCGTCGAATTGGAGAATGCATTGCTTTGACTCTGGGGCGTCAATGCAAAGCTCATACTCGTTGGTCGAGTTCGAGTAAGTGATGTTAACAGTTACAAGTTGTGCGTACGGATCCTTCGAAAACGAGAACTCAGAAGAGATGGTGCTCTTAAGCTCTGGCAGTCTGGGCAATACCGCAGATCCATCAAACCGACAATCAGACAGCGAGCCAGAAGATGGTGTGCAGATGACTTCCCGACCTGCTGCAGATGGCAACTCGTTGATCATTTTGCGGGCGTACTTCTGCATGCCGAGAATCGAAACCGAAGAGTTCCCGTGATCCAGGTCAAGGCGCTGTATGAACTTGACCTTGTAGCGGTTGTCCGCGGAGAACGGAAAGGCGACCAAGTTGTAGATCAGACTGATGAGGAAAATGAACAACAAGGCCAGCGGCACGTAAGAGCTTGTCCTGTGTATGAATGGGGTAAGAGGTAGAGAAATCATGATACTGAAGACGGCGATCGCGGTATAGAGCAGCAAAGGATCCACGCCATCGGCACCAATGGACTGCATGGCTGAGGTGATGAACAGAGCCACTTGGAGGAAGACGATAATGGTAATCGGGGCAAGCAGAAGGAGTTGGAAGAACCAGGTCCAGGATGGGAGCTTCGCTGACCACGGTTGTTCTCTTTCGTAAGGCTGATTCTCTTTTGTTTCCTTAATCTCCTCATCGTCGTCTGGGTTAGACATGATGGCCGACAGCGAGCGTCGATAGGTTGTTGCGAATGTTGTCCGAATTGTGCCATTGTTTCCACTGCCATTTTCGCCACTCCTAAGCGGCGTTGTTTCCGTGGGCTCTTCTGTGGTGCCCTCCTCGTGCGGGCTAGGAGAGATCAAAGCGTCAGAGTTCGGAACCTCTGATATGTTATCCCTGGACTGCTGATCATCGTGGGCCGTCTCTGCGTAGGCTTGCTTGCTTGGGAGCGCGAAAAGGTCGCAGAGAGTGATGAGCGTCGCCACAAAGACAGCCGAATGGAAGAATGCAAAGAGATATCCCGAAGCAATTTGGAACCTGTCGGCTGCGGTGGTAACAGCAACGAGAACAGCCCAGCTCATGATGAAGAGCCAAATGTGGGCATAGCCTCGTTGAAGAGCGCTCGGCCTGACAGCATTGGCGCCTCGCGAGATTGTCCAGAAAACCAGAAAGAACACAGACAAGGTCATTGCCCAGCTATTGGTGTACCGTGTCAGTAGGAAAATGCAGGATGGAGTGTGGCTTTCACTTACACTGCGTAGGGACTGCTGGAAACAATCTCAGGGTTGAGTCTCCGAACTAAAAGGGCACATAGAACGGTAATCGCGCCCGAGAAAAGCAGAGCCAAGGGGAAACGGAAGAACCCCTTCCAGCCTCCAAGAGGAACCGACTCGTCGATATCGAGCTTGACCTTCCTCGAAAAGAAGTAGTACTTGTCCTGTCTCGACAGGATGTAGGTGATGAGGACCAAAATCAAGGGAGACACGATGAGCAGGGTCAAGGTCCACGCGAAGAGACCACGAAGCTCAAGAGTCGCGAATCCTTTTCCAAACATATCGAACCACACGCCCTCGGTACCGGAACCGCTCGAAACCTTCTTCTTGTCTCCATCATTGCGTTTACCAGTGAAGGAGCCGGAAGTCTTTTGAAGAGAGTCCACAGCAGCCAAGCCGTTGGAAAGCATGTGCCAAAGGCTGTCTTGCGAGGCATGCCGAGCGTCGTCTTGGTTAGTATGATACCGCGCTCGGGGCCGGTAGAATGCAATGTCGAGGCCACGCTGACCAAAGTTCTCGACCCACACCTTGTAATCCGTTTCGCTCTTAATCGCTCTAAGCTTGAATCCGTCCGCAGCAACAACTGACCCAAATGGATGAGGAGCATGTGCGTAAGCCTTGGACACCTCCAAATCAGTGGTCCGGAACAGGATGGCTCGACCACCCGCACCTGCACCCTCGAGATTCACGAAAGAGGTGGTGAAGTAGTAGAGAGGACTGTAGTGGTAGGCCCTGGCTCCATAGAGGCCATCCTCTTCGCCGTTGTTGAGCAACAGCACAATTCCACGTTTGGGCTGCTGGCCAGGAGAAGTGAAGTAGTTGAGCATCTGAAGAACGCTCACACACCCCATGCCGTCGTCAGTGGCTCCATAGCCGGTGGAGACTCTGTTTGGTCTGTCAGTATACTGGTTGGGTATAGCAAGTATGCCACTTACGAGTCGTAGTGAGCATTGACGAGAACGCCGCCCTGGCCAATGTTGCGAGAATCACGCTTGTTCTTCCACCATTCACCATCCTCGTCTTCTGTGCCGCGGATGTATACAAGCTTGTTCGTGCCCTCAAAGTAGGTTGCATGGGTAGAAGATCCAGGCTGACCAAGTGGGCCAGAGGTGCCAGCGTAGGTGACGTTTGAGATTATGTCGTCGAAGACGGTCACGAGAGGGCCAGTTGAAGCACGCTCAACGGCATCTTTGCGTGGAAGAGCTGGTGTGTCACTGCAACAACCTCCAGTCAGCGCATTTCCTTGGCACAAGAACGAACACACGGAATGCACTCACTGTACGTCTTGGGGCCAGACGATGCCGCCAGCATCCGTTTCCTTGGAGTATTCGACTTTGTTGCGTTTCAAGATCTCCTCGATCCGGGTCAAGAGGTATGCGCCCAACTCATCGTTGGCACGGCTGTTGTACGGGTGGTAGTTCTTGGTGATGTGCGTCAAGTCCTGCCAGGCCTCGGTTACGTTGACGCCAGTGTAGGGAGTGTGGCTAGAAACGGACGGCACGGATTCGTGAATCCAGACGAGGGGAATGAGGAAAGCTGCGTAGACGACAATCAGCCAGAAGGTGACCGGGCCCGTCGTGAACCCGAAGGGGTTCTTGGCAGCCATTGCTACCGAATGTTGCTGGGATTGTCCGATGGAGTACTCTAAACCGTGTCGCTTGTAGCTCGCAATGTAGCTGATACGATCTCGAGTTCGGCCAGACGACGCGGAGAGGGTACAAAGCTCCGAGCCTTACAGCTTCGTCCTCGGAGGAAAGGCTGCGGAGATGGCCGGAGCCTGCTCGGTAGAGGGGTTGCGTGAACGAACCCTCGGAAGCTCAGATAAGGCAAAGCGATAGATAATTGCGACTAGTGATACAGGGCCTGGAGGCGCGATGGGTAGATGGACGGGCTTGGAACACCCCAGCGAAACAACGACAGCAGTCGATCAGCGGGGAAACGAACGGGTCACGAAAGAAGCTGACGGAAAATGGATAAAGACGAACAAAGGCGACGAAGCAAAGTTGTCAGCAGACAGAAGAGAAGTTCTGCAAGTGGGATGAAGGAGGCTGGAGGTGGAAACGCCGCGCTCGGTGTGTGGGAAGGCGTCATGCCAGATCTGGGTCTACAGACACTGGACGCACCTTCCTGGCCTGGGATGATGCGCAGTGGGTAAGAGCTGCCTGCTGCTGTTGCTGCAGCTCACTAGAGGCGCAGAGAGGTAGGTGGCCCAAGCTCCCATCCTCTGTTCTTGAGCACCAACGGCGGCTTTCATTTGTACCTCAGGTAGCCCACCCATCCACCTCACATGCAAGGTGAATGTCATCGATGCGGGGAACTCATGCAACCTTGCCCAGAAAACTTGCGACTGGCTCTCTTTAATCTTGGCCCAATGGAACTTGATTGGACTTGCTGTGGTTGGTGGTGAAGATTGCTATATCTTGGAACAACAACACAGAGTTTTGGTGACAGATCGGTGGCTAAGATAAACTATCTGATGATGGTACCTACTTAGCTAAGGTAGTTAGTTATCCTTGAATCTTCTTGCCTCTACAGCACTCGGATCCGACTCCGAGACAGCGCTTTGAGCTTTGGAGTGTCGGATGTCACAAACAACTTCTTCACGTGGACAGACTAGATTTCCTAGATTGGGATGAACTTCATCTTTTTGCTATGAAAGGAACGCACAAATGCATAAAGAAAAGCCTATGGATTAGTGCCCACTAAAGAATGCCCCTTCTATCGCTATCGTACAATTTGCTTTCTTGTGTCCGCTGTTTTGTTGATTCTGCTTTTTGCATTAAGTGCTTGCTGCCCGCACTGGGGTTTTCAGACAGTCAGGCGAAATGAACACGTTGATGCGTAGGTGCGAACACTTGTCCAACCCTGGAAGTCATGGTATGAATCCTTGGTTGTTAGTTGAGCGTTAGTTGTCAACGTGGTCGTTGTGCAGATACGATGTTAGGACCCATGTTAGTCGTCTGATCTTCCTCCTAGCTCCCAAAAGCCACTTCAGGCACCAGGGGGAGGTGGGGGAGGTTGGTCGCTGGGAGGCGGAGGAGGAGCATTGTCGGAAGGAGGTGGGGGAGGGGCACCTCCAGCATACTGCTGAATGAGTGCGTTGAGGCCACCGGCCAGACCTGGAGGAGCTCCAAGACCAGGAGCACCAGGAGGCGGAGGAGGAACGCCAGATGGGGGCGCAGCCATGCCGGGAGGAGCGCCGTATCCCGAGTAGCCACCATAGCCGCCGTAACCGTTCTGAGTTCCGGGAGGTTGATGCCAGGGAGCGGCACCCGGAGCAGCGCCAGCAGATTGACCACCGTAGCCGCCTTGGCCGCCGCCGTAGTAGTCACCACCACCGCCGCCGCCGTGGCCGCCTCCATGGCCGCCACCATGGTCATCACGACGGTTGCGATCGCGGGCCCAAGGAGCAGCACCACCGCCGCCGCCACCGCCACCATCACGGTCGCGGTCGCGGTCACCCCGATCACGATCATCGCGCGAGTCGTTGTTGCGGCTACGCCAAGGAGCAGGGCCGCCGGTAGGCCCACGCTGCCAGGGCTTCGCATCACCGCCGCTGGGTCCGTTGTTATTGTAGGAACCAGGGCCAGCTTCGATGCGTGCAGGAGCAGCGCCCCCGGCTGAGCCACCGCCGAGTTCTTGCATAAGTTGCTATTGTCAAAGTCAGCATTGGGCTTGTTTGGGGATAAGGAATACAGAAAAACGCACCTCGTACTCGCGGTCGACCGCGTCTCCGCCTTCAATGCGGCCAGCCTCACCACCTCTGCCCGCCCCGTCATTGCGCCAGCTGGCACCCTTCTGTCTATCGGGACAATCTCTGGCCATGTGTCCAGCGTTGCCACAGACGCGGCAAATGATGCTGGCAGTGTAGTTCTGGCGTTCGGGACAGTCGTACTTGCGATGACCGATCTGGCCGCAGTTCTGGCAAGCCTGGTTCTCGTCGTCGCGGAGGGTACCGTTGAGGGCAGCAAGCTCACGAAGTTGGTTGCGCTTGAGCTCGTTTTGTCCTTCGGGGATGGACGCAGCCTAGTAGAAGAAAGATGTCAGTATTTGCTGCTCATTGATATGGAAGATGGGGAATGCTTACTGTTTCAATAACGTTGTGGATGAGCTTCTTGGCCTTGTTGACCTTCTCCTCCGTATCGGCCATGATGAGACAGTGGAGGTCCTCCTCCTGGTTGCTGGCGTGAGCTGCATCCGAACGACCTTTGCCCTCCTTGACGGAGCCCTTGCCACGAATAGCGATTTTGGCGCCAGATTCTCCCTCCATCTTCTTCAAAGTGTTACCACGGGGTCCTATAAGTAAGCCGACTTTACGACGAGAGCTATGTGTTAGCATTTGTATCAAAAGGGTGAAGCAAGTTATGACGGTCCCAGTCTCCAAACAAGGCCAGGTCTGACAAGACACCTGGAGGGTGCATGACAAGCTTGGCCAGAGTCCAGGCAGGGAACAAGGGAAATAAGAATTTTGGTTAGGAGGGTTAGAGGGTTAGCAATCATACTGAAGTTAATCTCTGGGTAATCGTTAACAGGCACGTAGACCTTCTCTTGAGTCTTGGTGGGCCTGCGGTAGTCCTGCGGCGGGTGGTAGTTAGGGATGGTCTTCATGGCCTTTTCGATGAGCTTGTGGCGCTCGTCTTCGAGACGCTTGCGGTATCGGTACTCGCGCGTATTGATACGGCGACCATGGTTATCGTACTGGGGCGCAGGAGAGGGTGATCTGTAGAGAGTGGGTGTTAACGAGGTGCCGCGCATTGCTTGATACATGTGGCCAACATACCTGTCTCCATCCGCGGGAACGACGTCGTCGATGCGGAGCTTCTGGCTAATTTCCGTGATACGGAGATGAAGGGTGTAAGCCTCCAGCTGCTCGCCGGTCATGTTCGCCGTGATGGCAGTCGTCAAGCCCATTAATCCGGCAGCCTTATTTTCGGACGCGTCGCCCCAACGGTTTCTCTTCTTTCTGCGGCGAGGGCCATCGGCATCGGTACCTAAATGCGACGTTAGTATCAGCTCTGACCGAGATAAGAGGCTGCAATGCGAAGACTTACGAGGCTCTGGGCTGCGACCGCGCTTCAGCTCGCCGTTGCCATTGCTGGGGGGAGCTTCCTGGAACTCCTCTTCACCACCATCGTCGCCGCCGAACCGACGCTTTCCCAAGGGGATGTTGTTGGAACCCGTGATTCCCTGATTTCTCCACGACATTTTGACTGATGCGCGATGGCAAGCAAGCTGTCAGTAAGGGATAATTGCGTGGTGTGAGGGTGATTGTGGATTTCGATGGTTGAGAGGAGGGAACTTTTATATGGAACCGCTGCAATAATAGAACCTTGGAAGCTGCGGAGGGCCTTGAACAGGAACCTTTCAGCCTGGCGCCTGCTGGCCTCAAGCTAAGGGACGGGAGCCAATTGGCCCAAATTTTGGTCGCCACCCAGCTGGGCCCGATTGGGAAGCTGCACAGGTGCACGTGACAGCCAGAGTCCGAATGACACGGACCCAGAAGTTGTCAGCGCCAACGGTCGGTCGAACTTTCCTCTCCAAAGCACAAGGAACAAAAAAAGAAAAGGGGAATTCAAAGTTGGCCGCAACGAAGTTTGCAAAGCATTCCAAGATAGATCTTGATGATCTGCCACTTGCACCAACACCAAAATTTCAAATTGTCAAAAAACATGATCAGTGGGAGGCTTGAACTCCCGGCCTTGGCATTACGCAACATTTCAGGTGAAATATTAGTACCACGCTCTAACCAACTGAGCTAACCGACCAGATTGGACTCATTTGTACTTGGAAGACCTGGCGGGTTTTTGCACCATGAAGGCCAGCGTATTTGCACCACTCACCATTTTCTGATGTCATGGATAGGCATTCTTCATTATTCGATGGAAGATCACATCACAGACAGTTTCTAATCCATTGCTTTTTCCTATTTGACTTGTTTGTTCGTTAATGCTTTTCTCGGCCCATTCGCGCGAGCCTCACCAAGCACCTAACTCCCTCACTTTTTAGCCGCATCATCCTTCATACCCTGCTGAATCCACGCGGCGGCCCCCTTGGCCTTCTCGTCAAGCTCCTCATCCGTCATCTTGAAGTGATCCAGCGCCGTGTGCTTGGACGGCACATGGCGGCCCTGCTCGAAGCCGGGTCTCTCCACCAGCCTCCACAGCCACGCCTTAAGCGCGGGGAACTCTTCCAGGTCGATGCCCGCCCACTTGCTCGCCGCCACCCAGCCCCAGCTGGCGATGTCGGCAATCGTCACGCGGTCACCAACTAGGTAGCCGCTGGGGTTGGCCGCAATCGCTGTGTCCATGGTGCGGTACAGACGGCGGGTCTCGTTGGTGTAACGGTCGATGCCGTACTGGATCTTCTCGGGTGCGTAGCCTGTGCGAGAATCAGTTCATGATTGAGAGAACGTAGAAGAGATCACGGAAGTGTCTCACGCTTGAAGTGGTTGGCTTGTCTGCATATTCGTTAGCTCACTGACACCACATTACTAATGAAAGATAACTTACCCCTGCATGGGACCTTGGCCACCCATCTGCCAGTGCAACTACATTTCTTGCATCAGCCTCACAGCTCCGGCGGTCAAATGTAAGTAGACCTTACCCAGTTGTTCACCTCCCAGTACTCGCGCGAGCCGTAGGGATAAGAGACCTTGTGGTCCTTGTCATAGCGGTCGACAAGGTACTGAAGAATACTTCCCGACTCGAACAGGCGGATAGTCTTGCCGTCCTCAAACTTGTCGGTCAAGGCCGGGATACGTCCATTGGGGTTGATCTCCAGGAACCAGGGCTCCTGCACCCGTGCATTAGCATGACGGCCTGTAAGGGATGAAGACACTCAGTCTACAATACAACTGGACGTCTCTGAGATGCCAACCTTTTGGGTGTTCTTTGAAATATCAATGGGCGTAACCTGGTAGTCCAGGCCAAGCTCCTCCAGGAGAATGGACACCTTGATACCGTTGGGGGTACCGGTGGTGTACAAGTGGATGTCGGTCTTGGTCTTGGCAGCCATGTTGAAGATTTGTTTACTCAATTGTCCTAGTCGAGATGTCATATGCTTACAGTGCAAGGGTTGAACGGAGGTTTTACGTGATGTCGCGATATGGCAGAGAGTGAAGTTGTGTTTTGGTCTAAATACTAAATACTAATCCACCTACTGTTGAGCTCAACGCCACCTGGGGCATTTATATGAACCCCTCACTGACCGACCAGAGCTAGGTAAGCTGTCAACTTCTTAATAATCCAGGCAGGCGCCCCACCACGGTCCGTGGAAGCTGGGCTACTGTCTGACAGCTCTCGCCTGCGAATACCGTGGCACCGTAGCACGATTGCTTCCGTCAGAGTGACCCCTCCATTGCAGCAACTGCAACAGCGCGGGGCTTTCACTTTTCTTTTGCTTAGAAATCACGGCAGGGACTGTCTGCAGCCCACATGTCGTCACTTCCCCGCGCCCGGTTGGCTAGCCGAAGTGTGGAGCCTCCGCTTCCTCCCAGATGTCCAACCTCTACGGAATGACTAAGCAAGTCAACTTCCTTCAAGGTATCGAACTGGTCGCAGTACCTCTCATTCATCAACTTGGACGAACAGGTATGATCCAAGATCTCCTCCGTAACCCGTGGACTTCGCTTAATCGCGAGACACCTACCTGCCCATAGCGTAATAAAACAAACCTAGCTGCCGGAGCTGTTGGCGAAAATGCTCGGCGGGACATGTATGGATTTCGAAACCAAGTGAAACTCACGGATTAGAGAACCTCGATCGCCACAGAACAATAATTTTACGAACTACCCTATCATGAGACCCAATATATGGCTAAGTTCTCCGCCTAAACGGCAAACCCAGACATTAAGGGTGTCAAAACTTCAATGTCGCCATTGAGCTTTTGAGGTCAAATGAGTAGATAAAGATGAGGACATCCCCCTCTCAAAATTCAACACTTTGCTCCTTCTCGGCGGCGTAGACTGCAAGGTAGCAGACGCAACACTGTCAGGTGAAAAGAAGAAAAACACCAAAACCCGAACCAAGACCCCATACTGAGAACAACGCGAAAGGGGCAAGCTACGATGCAGGATCGCTTATCGCCGTACTATGTCTAGTCACGACTGCCCATCGGATGCCCATGCCCACGCAACAAGGAAGTATACGGGCCGTATGGAACGCCGTCTTCCATCATTTGTTGGTCAAAAACGTCATCAAAGGCCATTTCCGGTCGAGAACCCCATGATTCCGGAGCATGTTGGGTGGGATTCAGACCACTTGGGATCATAATCTGGTTGAAAGCCTGTATCTCTTGCTCTCTCTGCGTGTAGTCGGATTCTCCCATTGCGTCGAAGAAGCGGTCGATCTCTTCTGGCCTTATGGCGTCGGTTCCCTGGTGAAAACTGTCTGAGAACCAAGCCAGGGAGCTCTCGTAGTCTTCGAGGGGCAACTCGGGCTGCTGCTCTGGCTGCATCTGCTGCTTTGGCTGCTCCTCTGGCTGGTGCGGAGACTGCTGAGACTGCTGCTGCTGCTGCTGGAGAACCTTCTTGTTCTGGCGCTTCTCATCATATTTGACCCTCTTCCTCTCCTGGCGCTCCTCCTCTGCAATCCCAATATGGAACTTCATTTGATCCTTGGGTTGCTGATGGAGCAGACTCTGGCCTGGGAGCTGGACCTGTGGCTGAGCCGACGGAGCTTTTGGCCGGTCAGGTCTGTTGTGTCCTTGCTGTGCGTTCGCAACGAGCTGTTGCGTAGCATGTCGTCGAGAACCAGGAGGATACGTGCCCTTCCAGAACAGCATTTGCCGACCTGAGCACTCGCGGCGACCCTGGAAAGTCACGTTCAGCTCCTTTGAGAGGGCCGACGGAGCAAGACTATAGGTAGCATATTGGTACGGGTTCGTATACCCAGCGGCCAACAACCGCTGCCGCGCTACAGGCGACACCGGCGTGGGCGTCAAGCCTTGAGCCGCAGGATTCGGGTTCCCTGTTTAAGAGAGGATTAGCATCCGCTCTTTTCTTGTTTCTTTTGATAGCAGGCGAATTCATCGAGCCTTGAGCCTTGTTGTGAACTTACCTTGTCCCCGAGGAGAGGCCTCGTTAGGAGGCGTTGGGGTTGTGCCGTCCATTATTATAGTGTCGACAGCGAGTATTTTACACTGTCTCTCTGGGTTATTTATTTATTCACGTACGAATAGGAGAGAAAATAGGTGGGAGGGTGATGGGAGGCATTCATATTGATACAAAAGCTATGTTGTTTGGAGATGGTACTATTTATGAGATGGGTATATAGTTCAAGAAGTTTACTTACCAGGTGACCGACAGAGAACGAAGTGCAAAGCAACGGTGCGATGGACGAGACTAGCTATCAAAGCTAAATAAGGTACGTCAGAGATGCTCTTCGTGGATATGTAGTAGGTATATGACCGACGAAGCTTACTAGTATTTGGCAGGGTGATCGGAGACGAAAGCACAAGGTGAAAACCAAGCGAAGGAAGACGATCCGCACGTACAAGTGATGGATCCGCGAATAACGGAGAAAGGATGGGGAGGAAAAAAGTCGAGGTGTCGAGGCGGATGGGCACACCAGGATTTATGCGCCGTCTCTGGAGGGGAGGAGTGCGAAGTACGTTCTTTCAAACTCTACTCTCTGTTCATCCAAATCAGTGGCTGACAATTGCGATCAGAACCGACACGAGGCCTTCACCCGATCGCCTCTCGAATCTTATCTCGCCCTGGAGACGCGGATTTGTTCAATGCGCAAAGCACCTCTTCGAGCTGCCCCCTTGGTGGGAGTGAGGCTCACGCACAGTGTCACTGAGTCTGGCGCCGGCGTCATACGCACTATACTTTTCCCATCGCGGGCTATTCGTCTTCTTCGATACCTTGCTGCCGAAAAAATCGGTTACCCCGTCCTCATGATAAGGGTAGGTGAGCAAGTTATGATGGAGAGCTTCGACGACAGTAGTTACCGAACCGCATATCGTGGTAGGTGCTTGTGGAGAGAGACGGAGATGATTTTCAATACCTTTTGGAGCAAGACGTCTAGGCAGCTGAGCTCTGAACAGACTCACTCATTCCGGAGATGCCAGAAGATCGGCTGGTAGTCTGAGGGCAACGCATTCGCGCGACTCGTAATCTGAGCTTGAAAAACTGACCTACTCCAGGCTAGATATCCATGGAGAATAGCGTTAGAAAACTCACGATATTCAGGTAATTTGAGACACCACGGACACGATGAGTTGAGCACACCTATCAAGAGGCGCACAGGGTTGCTGAAAGAGTGTTCTTGGCGTCAACCTACTCCCACATTAAAGACCAACTCTACAGATGTCGAGGCGTATACATGAGAAAACACTTCACAACCGACTCCCCTCTAATCTCAGCTGAGATGGTGCGGCCAGGAGTGCGCCATAGAGGAGAACCACCGCGACTACGAGGGTGGAGGAACCCACAACTTGAGTTCAGCGTACCGAAGGAAACGACTAGACAAGTCGGGCATTTAACAATTCCATTCTGAACCAAATCGATTTAATAAGTTCCGCCGAGGGTAGCTCCGTCTGACAGCAGGGCCCACTGCAAGTGACCAAAAACGCGGGAGTGTCCTCTTATCAGATCGTTAGTATACTAGAGCGCAAAGTTACCTCCAAGGTCATTGAGGTGACGTGGACGTCACGAGTTGAGCAGATAAACAAGAGACCAAGAGGTTGCGTGAGTGTTTAACGACCCTGTCGTCAGTCTACCACACTCGAGTGACTGGAAAAAGATATCTGGTTCTTCACACAAATAAAGAAATCCAACATATCTCATTGCTTCGTTATCATACGCGAGATCAAAATATCGAGTAGTGGTAAGTTTACAGTCAAGATTTACATCGAAGCTCAGGAAGCGCCGTTCCGATGCCGACTTCCCTGGACCGGGACCGGGATCGGGCAAGACCCTGGATTCCTGAGTGGGTGCCGTACCCGAGAATCTCTCAAGAAGTAACCTAGAAGCTTTCTATGATCTACGGACCTCTCCAGGTCGTCTATTTACAAACCTGTTAGGCCAACCTGGTCATCCACATCGCGATCAGAAGAGAAATGACAACCTGTGGAGAGCTTTGATCCCCCTTTTTCAACCTTCTCGTCACTCCTACAAGATCACATGCCTTGGCGAACGAATCGAGCAGCTTCAAACATGATCAAATCTTGGAAGAGCGAAGAAGACGTCCAAATAAAAAGCCATGCCCTGTGCGAGGCTTCCGGCGAGCATGATGGTGGGCGGCCTAGAACAACACAGTTCAGCCTCATCTCACCTTACCCACCGCAAGATCAAAACTTGGGGTACGTGTGACTACGTGCATACACTCCAAGCCACAGCGCGTATCGTAGTCGACTTGAGCTTCCTCGGATCCCGATGTGAGGTCGGTGGGGTCGGTGGCAAAAGGAGCGGATTTGAGTCGCCGCGCACTGTGTGTGTGTGAAGGAGCCCTCCCCAGGGACGGAGTGGAGGTTCTTCCTGGGTGACTGCCTACGAGAGAAGAAGACGGGTGTGAGACTAGTAGTCAAGAACACGGGACACGACTTCTCGGGCAAGTCAGAGATCCCCTTCCGATGGTCAATTAGGTCTGGTGTAGGCTGCCTACGCCGGTGGAAGTGTATTACCACGTGAGTCGGAACTTGTTGGTCAAGTATCTTGACGAAGATCCCTATTCCACCACTATGATGACGACTGTTGCTCCCTCGAGCAGGTAGGTGTGCTATATCGCACTCACTGCATGGCCTACTTACAGACTGCAATACTACTATGATGTATTTGGGAGGGAGCGTACACGGACCTATCTAAATGTGAGAGACAGACACAGGACTCGCCTTCATTCCCTCCCCCTTCACCCTCCCCCCGAATCCCCCCACCTCTACTCACACACCTCCCCCGTGTATCCACAGTCTGACGATGCGCCATCTGCCGAGGTTGCCTAAAGTTAATATAGGAAGGAACCTGAGCACGTCTTGAGTTGTCCTCAGGCTAAAGGGGTCACCTCGAGTACGAGGGCCTCTCTCACGCCAGCCACACAAGACATCGTCTGGCCTAGGACTGCATATTCATACCTAGCCATCTAGGTCTCGACCGTACACTCAATCTCCCCCGAACACTACCCACACTGAGAACACTCAAAAAGACAACCCTCATGAGGACGAGAATAAGGCGAGGGAAAAAGAGGAAAGTTGGCCGTCATGTCTCCTACAAAGTTACATACATGTACACATTTCATCCCGACGCCCATCCATCACTTCCTTCAATCTGCTGACTTTCTGCTGCCTTTCGGATCGTGCCAGTCCACCAAAGCAACCATGCCTTCAAACACTTGGACAAGTCAAAATAATATATGCTATAAACTCCCCTTTGAGGGTCTTTCTCGTTGGAAAGACCTTCTGTTGATGAGCCAGACCCAAACACCGGTTGTTAGTTAACCTGTTCCGAAACTCCAAATTCTTTCCAGCATTTCGTTTGGTAAATTTTTTTTTTTGCTTCTTTTTTTCCATCTTGTTTCGATTCAACCGTAAAAGTTCTGTCATGCCTTCTTTTCTCTGATGCCTATCGGCCCGCCTGCTTCGACAATGATTTGCTCATCGATACGTTTGCTGGTGTCGCCCCACTCAACCCGCTTCCATGTCGTGATGCGAGCCTCGTTGGTATCGACCTCGAATACACGTATGCGGCGGTGGTATCCTCCATATCCGGCATAGCCGCCAAAGCCGACCCCACCGGCGTAGCACATCCAAAGGGCTGGCTTCTGCTGGCTATCTAGTGAGAGGGAGCAGTAATCGTTGACATGATCACTGGACAAGGTTAGTCTGTGGTTTTGATGAAGGCTAGCGATGAAACTTACTGTCCACAGCTGACCATGACGACGCCCTGCTCGACAAGGGCGTCACGGAAGCCAGAGTTGAAGTTGGGTGCTGTAACACCCTCTTTCCATTCACCCTTGATGGCGAGATCGGCATCCCTGTACTCGGGCAAAGGAATGTGAATGAAGGCCAGGTCCATGTGAACCTTGCTGTACTCCTTGTGCGCCTTCTTGAGGTTGGTAGAAGTCTTCTTGAACCACTCAATCTGGTTCTGTTTAATCCAGTCATATCCATGGTATTTCTTCTCATCAGGCGAGTACGCATGGGAATCGAGCATGTAAAGTGTGAGTGCCGAGTGGTCCGACTTGCCTCTAGCAAGGACCTCGACATAGTAGTTGCCAACACCATCGATTTCTTCGGGCCCAGCCTTTGCCAGAGAGTATGGCAGCGACTCCAGAATTTGCATCTGGGCAGCGCGAGGGAGCGAACCCTCGTCATCGTGGTTACCAAAGATTGAAACATAGGGGATCTTCATTTTGATGAGAATCTGGGCGATTTTGAAGATTGCCTAGAAAAGTTATGTCAGTGTGTGCGCCCAGCCCGACAGAAGCAAAGTCACTCACCGACTGCGCATCAGGAGCAGTTTCGCCATTGACCTGATCTCCACTGAGCACGACCAAGTTAGGCTTCTCCTCGGTCAGGATCTTCTGGACGAAATCCAGCGTTCTGGGGTCCGCCTCGCACAAGCCCCCGCTGTAGCCCTCAGGCATGGCATCGCGACATTTCCCGACGCCGGTGCTGAGGTGGAGATCGGCCAGTTGCATGATTTTGAATCTGCCGTTCTCGGGGATTCGCGGCTGTGGCTTGTGAGGCTCCTTCTGGCTTCCTCTCCGGAGAGTGATGTGGGTGACGGGGACTTCTTCGTTGAGAGGAAGCAGCAGGGGCGTTCCGGTAATCTGCCACCCATCGCGAGCCTCGACCGCATCGTCGCCAAATAGCACATCGATGCCTGTGACGGCCTTCTTGGAGTCGCTGTCCTTCTGGTTGGAAGACCGCTTCACCCACAATCCGTATGGTCGGCTCTCCCATCTCTCGTCCTCCTCTCCCTTCTTAGAAGTTGTGGGGTCGAGTCGGCCGACGGAAACGTCCATGACAACCTTGTCCTCTGGTAGTAGCTCCTCCTCTTTCTTTCGTGCGACATGGACGTATGCGCTGGTTGTCCATGACTTGCCCAAGTACAGGTCCTTTTCGATTCGGTGCCATTTACTGGTATCGAGGTTACAGGATGTGAAGACGTTTATACTCGAGCATTTCGTTACTGTGATATCCGTGACGATCAGGCCGTGGTGGTGCTGTGGCATATAGTGGTGCATCGACTTCGGTAGTACTCGGAAGTTGCGGTCGAGGAAGAAGACGCCGATGAACGTCAGCAGCGTCACCGCGGCGAGCTGGATTATCGTCCGTACCTGGGCGAAGGCATCGTTAGTACGGCTTTCTGCCCTTCGTCAAGCGCAAGGCAGGACTTACTATACGGCGCGTCATGTTGGGCGACTTTTGCAGTTGTCGCAAAGCGAAGCGAAGCCGGTCGTGGCGAAGTGAGGGCCGGCGGCGTCGTGATCAATCGAGGTAGCAGGGCGTGGGCTGAGGGAACACGAACACGAACACGAAATAATCGGCTCGAGCGAGCCTAAGTTCAAGCTAATACCCAGGCCATATCATGGCCCGCAGGTCGGCAAAGGTGGAATAAAGATGGAGAGGAGTAGATACGGTGGGCGCAAAAGAGCTTGATGTCGGCTCGAAACTCGAAAGACAGCTCAGCGGACGACAGGGGGGGTTGAGAAAAGGAGCAAGAAAAGGCACGAGGCAATCAACCGAGACTCGGTCGATAAAGGCCCCATTTGGGTGGAGCCAACTGCCACCTCAGAATCCGGGGTAGCAGTGCACTTTTTGGCATTTGGCCATCTGCTAATTGCTGAGAGGGGCCCTGTGATTGCGCCCGGTCAGTGGTCACCACCTCACTCACACACGGCTTACCGGGGTACGTACTCGCGATTAGGTTATCAAGGTTTCATTGGCTTTTCCCCTGACAAGGCCAGGCCGCCCCCCGAAAGTCCTTTTCAACTTCCTCCAAGACTCCAAATGGTTAGACGAAGATTTCGTGAGGGACGCGGCGCCGCCATCGACCAGGAGAAGACGGAGGAGCTGCCGGGGAAACAGTAAGCAGCCGCACGTGGCGTCGACCATCATTGACGCGTCCATGTCTATCAGAGCGTTACACTCCTAGCCACTGTAGTACCGTTCTATCGCCTGCCAGACCGGTATGTCATGTACTTCGTACGTTGCATAACGCTGCGCGTCACATCACACGGGCCGTGGTGCGACGCAACGGCAGCATGTATGGATATTGCGCACGTCGTCCACTTTGACTAAGGTATGGGGGGTAGAGCCGCTGACGGCGCTGAGCAACAGCTTCTTCCATGTTAACGTCATGCCAGTGGAGCCTCTCGTCCCGTTCCATCTCTATCACCACCCCAAGTACGTAAGCTGGAGACGACGTGGTCTGAAGACAAGAGACGGACACCTGCAGCCCGCAGATCTGGCAGAGTATCTTACTTATCCCACTTTATATTGACGCACTCAGTATATGACGGCCGCGCGTCAGAAGCTCGAATTGAGTTTGTTAAGCAGCCATGCTCCCAGTTTCTCGCGACTTTGAGGACGGACGAGACGAAATAACAATCATCAAGTCTCGTCACATTGGGATGACAGAAGCATTGACAAATGATAAAGTTGAAGATCAGTCGGGCTCTGCTTACCCGCTGGCGACCAACTTGAGCCTCGACGATTGAGTCATTCACAACAACACGCATTTCAAACGACGCAAGACAATGTCTTTGGCAGAGACCTTCATCACTCGAACTGATATATCATCTTGGGCCGCCGTCAGTTGCAATCACATGAGTCCAGTGTAGTGGCAAGAGCTGCGTTGCCGCGGGTGTGCTGCTCGCTACTTCACATGAGATGCCAAGCAAACCCTGTAGGTCTCCCACCTCAAACAACTCTCACATCTTCGAGTGGTGAGTTGTGGCTGCTTATCTCATCAATTTATACAGCGTGAGGCCTGCGGGATTTCTTCAAGAGACAAAGAGACAACTCATTCTCTTTGTCTTGATACCGAAAACATGCATCTCCAACTGTGCGGCAAGATGGCACTTCACTCCCTGACAAAGCTGCATGGGGAGAAGAAATGAGTTTAATGAGACAAGAGCAGAGAAGAAACGCCGTTGAACATCTCTTTGTCACTGCCTTTTCCTTGCAGTCTATTTTTGGGAGCTAGAATCTGCCTCATCTCAAAACTTTCAGATCCAATGATGCATTCTTCAACTCAATTCCAGACGTCTCGCAAATCGCCAGCAAACAAAGGGCACTCATTCCTGGATGGACAACTTCAACTTGGCTCAATGCAGGAACAGTGGCCCGTGCTCCCACATCCTCGCTTAAGGCTCCGCGGCACTTTCCCTTAAGTAGCTGCACAAGCTTGATAGCCGAGTACGTACCTTTACCGGCAACCAGCTGATGCGCCGCAGCTTAAGCAACTGGGAAGGTCCCCTTTCTTGTTGAGCCTGGGAGGTACCTGCCTACCTCACCTTCCCGAAGCTGTCGTCCTGTGAACCAAAGCAGCAACGACGCGCCTCAAAAATCGTCATAACCCCCAGCGATCCATCAACGACCGCCCCTTCTCTCCGCCTTCCAAGTTCCACCCCAATTCCATCATCAATTTCTTCTTCGCCCAAGTTGCGCAACCTTTTCAACGCTGTCGCCTTCGCATCAAACGTCCCGACATCATATCAATAAAACTCAACCAACCACTCCGACTATAAACCAACTGTCGCAAAGATGGCTACCGATTACAGCTCATTGAAGGTCCCCGAGCTCAAGAAGCTCCTCCAGGAAAGAAGCCTTCCCGCAACGGGCAATAAGCTCGACCTGGTCAATCGCCTCAAGGAGAACGACGCGCAATCCGCGCCCGGTACGTCAATCGATCCCGAACACGCGCTTTCTTCGATCGCAACCTAACAATCCCCAGCCGCCGCAGAGGACGAAATCGATTATAGTGACGACGACGAGCCCGCGCCCACCAAGGCCGCCGAAGCACCTAAGCCCGCCGCCGAAGCTGCCCCAGCTGCCGAGGAATCTAAGCCCGCCGCTGCTTCTGCTGCAGCTGAGCCTGCCGCCCCCGCCACTGAAGCCGCGCCCGAGGCTGCGCCGGCGGCTGAGACGACCGCGGAAGAGGAGAAGAAGACAGAGGAGACTGCAGAGGCTGCCGAGGCTGCGCCAAAGGAGAACTTTGCTCTCAACCTGGATTCGACCGACGCCGCAGCGGAAGCCAAGAAGCGCGCCGACCGCGCCAAGCGATTCGGCATCGACGAGGACGAGGAGGCCAAGAAGAAGGCTGACCGCGCAAAGAAGTTTGGCGTCGAGGTTGACAGCGTTGCCGGTCTCGACTCTGCGCTCCCCGAGAGACGTCCCAAGCGCGGCCGTCCTGAGCGTTCCGATGAGCAGCCCGGGCGCGATGCCAAGCGACAGAGTACCGACGGTCGTGGACCCCGCGGTCGCGGCGGCAGGAACAACAGAAACGGAGGACGCCCTGAAGGCGGCCGCCGCCAAGGTGGTGGTCGCGAGGGCGGCGGCGAACGCGACACCAGGCGCAGCGCAGCTGCCGACCCTGCCGAGAAGGCGAGATTGGAGGCGAGGGCGAAGCGCTTTGCCAACTAAGTGCGTTAGGGTGCTGCGCGTTCGAATGGCGAGAGCCCCGGAGGATGGGGCCTGTATACTATGCCCGGCAAGAGGTGGCTGGCGTTTCGGTCTACGACAGATGATTGGGAGACGCAAACCAGGCATGCGATTAAAAACAACGCACGTCTTTGGTCTAGGAAAGGCGGAGACGATTCAAAACGAGATGGCATCGACAGCACGAGTCATCTCAAACAAGATATTTTTGACAGTAATGGAATAGAGCTAAAAGTCTTTTGGTATTCCCCATATTTCCAGTCCCCCGCGAGCACTACGGACGTCGACTATCTATGCACTTGGTAGTTAGTACTCTTGCCTCCACGGCCTCGCGATCAATCATCTTCCCACAATCTCCCTAATGACCTTGGTCATGATCTTCGCATAGTACCTAGGCCCAGGAAGTAGGTTGACAAGGCCGAGGTGCTCCGAAATGAGATGCCCTGCTACCCTCGAAAGACGTCTGAAGCAGCCCGCCTGCAGGCGCCGACAGTGTCGAGAGCCTGCTGTTCGCCGTCAACCCTACGATTCACTGATGGAAGGAAAGCGTCAGCCCAAAGATCTCAACACACCTGGGTTGAGAAGAATTTTGAACAGCTGACGCTTGCAATGACCACCATGTGGTTGCTCATGTCTTACCTCTAGCATTGCCATCTCCATTGAACCCCTTACTAATAGTAGGGGTCTGAAAGAACGCGATCCCGTGACTGACGCCCCTCATGGATAACCGGCACTCGTTGACCAAAAGGGCTTTAAAACCGCAACAGACATGCTCAGCTTCCCCAGTGAGAAGGTTGCTCAAGCCACAAACCCCCATAATTACGATATTGAATACCTACTTTAGACCTTGTACATGAGTATGAGCAGCATCCATAGGGAGGCAATGCCGCAATCGAGTCGCCTAGCTCCTTCTCCAACAGTCTCGTTTGATAGTCTTTGGGACAACTGGAACTGGTAGTTCGCCACGATGGATCCTTATAAAGGACATTCTCTGAGGCCAAGGTAGAAACGACAAGATCGTACGTGTTGTCATCAGAATCATCGGCACCCAAACGCACCATTAGACTAGAATCGTTCACCATCCGTCGACTCATATATATCGGCTGACGAATACGTAAAAGGCATCGTTGGACATGGCTTAGTACAAATTAATAAGTGAATATACTTTAAGAAGATCACTAGTTATAGCTATAACTCATTATCCATCGGCTCGCCAATAATATAAGGCAACGAATACGTGAGAAGCACCGTTAGTAGATACCGAACAAGGAGCTGATGTAGAAACAAGGGCTCAGCACTCCTTTCTTTACCGAATGTGCTGTAAGAGAAGCTAGCGAGTACTGCATTGTCTAGGGGCGAATGCCAAGCGTCAGTAGTACCGCTGTCGGCGTCCATGATGACCTTGACCGAATCAAAGGAGCGGTCTGAATGGGTAGTTACGTAAATAGGTACAGGCAAGGCACCATTGGGCAACATCGCATTCAGAGATCCCAAGACGATCTGAAAGATAAACTTGGAAAACGGTGGACTACTCTATGATGGCCAGAATTTTGACCACCTTGACATGGAGAAACGTGAGCCTTGACCAGAAGGAACCTTGCTCTCTTGTTGATGTCTGAGGAGGGAGTTGAAAGAAGGGACATGGTTTCGCTCCTTGTTGCTCGAGGAGAGGCAGGCTTTACATGAGCGGTCCTAAGGTCACCAAATATTTCTTCTAGAGAAGGCCTCAGATAGCATGGAATATCTTTCCCCACGTATCCTTGAATCAAGTAGCTTACTGTTTCTCCCAGGCGTGTGGTGTCTTTTCTAGGCAACACTTGCAATATGCCGAGTCATCAACTTAGGGCCTCAATCAAGATAGAAGCAAAAGCTAAATAGAATCTTGACATCTTTTTAAAAGGAAAAGATATTCGAGTATCAAGCTAATTATACGAAAAACCTCGGAAGCAAGCAAAAAAATGAAAGGACAGAAGGAGGGGGGTAACTTACCTAGAACTCACGCCCCTGCCCGGATTCGAACAGCGCGCCCCTCAGTCAACCCGAAATCTGACTTCATTGGAGTACTTGTTTATATAACTACTCGACCACCTCGCACACAGCTTGACCTGACCCGCCGACCTAGACAGACGCTGCTGTGCTGGTGACAGGAACTGCGTTGGAGGGACCTAAGTAGGATAGCCTCGCCTTCTTCGGATGAGAGAGGGCAGCAGGGTAGGAGGGCAGGAAGGTGAGGTGGGGGCTTGGGAAGGAGCGGCAATCAAACAGGTTCAATTCTGACCAGAAAAATTCAGCTCAATTACAGCTTCTACTTGTCTGACAATTGAGGTACTCAATGCAAGCAGCTCTTGCTCTTACACAACGCGATCCAGAACGACCCTTGCCATCAATGCCTTCCCAAGTGGCAAGACTAACTCGACTCCTTACCAGATAAGTTGATAAAGGTTGCCTAAACGAATCCAAGGTTCCTTCTGGAAGCTCCTGTTGGAAGATGGATCCAAAACCCTCTATAACCTTTCCATCTTCAACACCAACCAACCAACAACCCCTGTCACGAATCATCGGACTATCTAAATCGAAAGATATTTCGGGTTTACACAAAAGCGACAAACTATTCTCGGCGATGAAAACAAGAGTACCCTCAAAGTATCTGATCTCCTCCTCGTCCTTCGCTAGGCCGCCTTCACTGAAGTCACTCTCTCGCAGGCAGCAACTTTTACCCAGCGAAGCGAATCGGAACTCTACCAACGCGGTGACGAGACACAATGTTCCACATGCGCAGAGACAAGCAAAGGAGACTGTAGATCTCTCGAAGCAGCAGAATTATATCGGCGGGTAGGGGAGGTCCCACTGGTGTTGCCAAGTGGTTCGAAGAAGCAGGGCAAAGTATCTCGCTGCCTCGATAGTCTGGCACGCCACGATCCCAGACCCTCAAGTCTTCAGGGGTAAGAATTAACCGCTACCCCTTTTCCAGAAATGCGTTCTACCTACTGGCTGTTCTCCGCACAAGTGGTCTCTAGCCAAGAAGCCAGGGAGGAGTCTCAAGAATGGATACGAGGAGTTGGATCTACGGCTTCCCATTTCAACGCAGTCTTCAGTCTGGGAAATATCATAGGGATATCACTCTCAGATTCAATCGCGTTAACACGTCCAATGAGACTCAGCGAGATCCGCACTATCATGAAGCTTTTTCGAAATTCCTTATATCGATTGCATTCATTGGCGAGAACGATACTCTGTGTGAAGTCTCAGGGGCCACTGCATACCAGAGTCCCGAAATCCTGTACCCAGAAATGTTAGCAACACACCCACAGGCACGCCCGCCAAGTCTCAGAAGCTGCCTGCTACCCATATCCAACTAGCATATCAGCCGCCACCCGATCCCATTAAACGCCAACCGCGTGAGACCCGCGCGCTCGAGAGCGGGGGAAGACAGGCGAGAGGGGTGGGATGGTGAGACACAGACGACAATGGCGTCCAGACACACCCGCAACTGCATGGAAAGAATAAGCTCAAACGCCACGGAAGCAAAGGTCCCATCTACAGAGCCTCCTCCGCGGATTCGGGAAGAAAGCGAAGGAGGAGGTGGGCCGCATCGCGGGCCTCGTAGCCAGACGATTTGGTGTTGCCTGGATCCCTCACGCCACTTGAATCCCGAGGTTTGAAATAAAGCCTGGAGGCGGTGGGACGGAGCAACGATGATTGAGCAAAGTCGACAAGCGGAACATGTCCATCTCCATGGTGGGAGTCTCTAGACCACCGACCTCTCGGGGTTGACAGTCTCCATCTCTAGTCGGTGAACACTCCTTTGCCGATCGACTCTATCCCGACGGCCCCCGGGGCAATACACAAGCACGGGATATGCCGATGGGATTGAGGCTGGATCGCAACAACAACGATGGACTGGAAAACAACTCTCCGCAAAGTCTCCGCAAGCGAACCAAACATGAACTCTGCGGACTATTCAGTAATCTCTCCTCTTAACTCCACGGCCTTAGCACGCTCCAAAGTCCGCGACCCCCGGCATTTAGAGGTTACGCAACAGTGGGAACATCCGGGGCCCAGCCCCTCGGTAGAGCAAAGAGATGATACCTATGCAGCCGTTTAACAGCGAACCTTGGCCGTCAATCATTGCTTTGCCGCAGACCTGCTTGTCAAGATCCCAAATCCTACAGTCAGAAAAAGAAGCTTGGCTGCTTCTCGAAAAAGGCATGTCTCGTTGCCTGATCACCAACCAACCTCCTTCCCATGTACCCTAGCCCTATGAAAGGCACCCATCAATGCTGTGCGCTGGTTGGGGGCCTAAACATAGCAGTTGTAAGGGAGCAAATAAGCGGTGCGTGGGGTACCGAGAGAAGAAAACAAGCTTAAGTCGGAACGAAAAAATATCAAAGTCCCTTTTTCCCATCGCACGCGCGGGGGGACGGGGAGGGGGAGCGGCGTCATTCTCGCATAAAGCTGCACATGCTCCGAAAAAGAACAAAAAAATCAGAAGCCTAAGCTTCTAAGCCTCTGATCATACCCGCCGTACATTAGGCAGGTGAATTAAGCAAAGTGCTCTTGGCCTTTGCTGATCAGAATATCTCCGTGGAGCGAGAATGTACCCCTCGTTGACGTCTGAATAGCCTCATGGCATGGGCCAAGACGACTCAAAGTCCTTCCCATCAACCTTAGTTTAGTGGCCAGTCCCGCAAGTATCTAGACCTCAGTACGGATTGAGTAAACAATGTGAAAAAAAGGATCCATTTTCTGGAAGGGGGTTCACTCCTCCCCGTGTCCGTGTCCGTGGGTAATGAGGATGAGCCCCCTACCCTTCCCGAGCCGAGTTAATCTGGCAGCCTGGGTAGGAAAGAGAGGGAAGCATGGGTACTAGAAAACCTGTCGTCTTCGACGATATCCTAGTCACGATTAGAAACCCGGTCATGTCGCCCATGCAAAGTGCTACCCGTACCCCATCTCCCGAGAGTGAGACATCGCCGTGATCCCGGCCCCATGGACGGACGTCACCCCTTCCCGCTGGCGGACCCGCCCATGGCGGGGCTCTCGGACTCACTTCTGATCGATTCTCGAACAGGAAGGGAAGGGGGTGGGAAGGGGAACATGGGAAGGCCCGCTGCAGCCCTGGTGACTTTTGTTTTGACGAGAGTGGTAAAGTCGATACGACGAGACAAGGGGTTGAAGCAAGCCCAAATGTAGTGCTCGTGTACACTACACTTGACCTGCTTTTTCTTAGATACGTGCATGCGTGGTACCTACCTTACATGTATTCTTACATGGCGCGCCTGTTCTCGTTCGATGGCATCCGGTATACTGGTGCTTGAGACGGTTCGTCGATCTGACCAAAAGAGGAAGAATTGCGACCTGGCTTGCATAAGAGAGTGTAGGGATTACATCAAAGTAGGACGGCATATGGCGTTTTCTCCTTTCGCGCAGGTAAATTGTAGCCTTCCGTCATGATAGTCGTGTCATCTTGTCGTCAACTCCATTCGGCCCCGAAACCACCTCAGTCCAACTCAGTTAGTACCATACGGCCCATCGAAAATCCCACAATGCCCACTCGATCTGACCGACTGCATTGGAAAACAGCCGCGCGAGCGAGAAAGGTTAGAGCCATACGATATTCAAGACTCGTTGGGCCCCGCGGCACTTGAAACAGTCCCATTCGCCAGCCCCGAACGCAGGAATCGAATCCTCGCGCTGCTTGGAAACCCGGAGGAACGTTACCAGAAGGAAAACCAAAGTTCCATGTGCTTCAATGTCTCGATTAGGGGGAATAGGGGAGTAGTCTTGACGCAAGAATCCTACACAACGGTTTTCCCCTTCCGCCGTCCTAGGATAGGTTCCCGGGATACCGGACCACGCAAGGAAGGATGCGGGATAACGAAACAGCACACACTGCAGAGCACAGGGCTGGCCTCACTGTAGGTAGTCTACGTCAACCAGGGCTGAATATTTGTCAGTTCTACAGCGTGGGCATGAGCACACCCTCTCGTGAACTTGGTACCTCTCTATCTCGCTCGAATCGCTTACCCTACAGGTACTCTTGTACGAATACTTTTCCTCCCGGAGCCAAGTCTCCACGACCATAGTTCGTAGCGGCGCCCTGCCCTACGCCCGCCCGCCCGCCGGGCTCCCACGATGACGGTAGACTAGGGCATACGAAAGCCGGGGGGTATTTGAACTGTGGTTGATGGGGATGACGCTAAGCCTGGCGATCAAATCAGGACCCGAAAAGTGGTGCCAGGTGATGGGTGAGAAGCGGACGCCGCGCCCGCCCGCGCATATGTTCCATGGTCCATAGTAGAGAGCAAAATCAGGTGTAAGTGGTGTGGCTTCGCCGCGTTACCGCATCGCCAGCACCGCCGCATAGCCGCCCCCCGTGATTACGTATCCGTATCGAATGTGCCGGTTGAGTAATAGTAAGCACGTTGTCGGGTTATACGTATACGAAATTAGTGATTGACCAACCAGATGAGCAGCTTCGGATCAAGAGATTGTGGGTTTCCTTTCTCAGAGGTAGTCTCACAAGAAAATGCTGCTTGTGACCTGTCCGGGAGATGTCTTCTGCCCGCCCGGACAACGCCGGAACACCCCCGGACTACCGGGCGGCCGCCCGCCGAACGCCTTCCCTGCCTCAATGCCTGGCCTAGTACCCCCGACAAACTTTCAGACTTGCGGTCGGGAGTCCCCTTGAGTGTAGTTTCAACGCTTGTCATCTCGGCTCGCTTCTACCAAGGCAATGAGAAATAATCAAAGTTGCAACAAGTGGTGATCTTGCATCGCTTACCCGTCTCCTCAAGATCCACCCGGCGGCCGACTCTGCGCTATTCCGTTCGCGGATGGTCATTCGAGGTCAAGCGATCACACACAACTCGTGGGGTTCAGGGTCATGGCCCATAGGCGTTGTGGACCCCCATGTTCGCTTCACATCTTTCGACTGGGGGGCTTCAGTGCGCCTAAAGGGAAAAAACTCTGCGAACCGCTAGCTGACCTGGTTTCTTTAAGATCGGTGCTAGGCAAGGGGTTCATGCTATTAACTTGTTGTAAATGTCATGTTTGCAAGTTACGGACAATCTGCTTTCAGGTTCTAGACACGCCTGATTGTAAGAAGCCAAGAGCGGCACTGCAAGGATACCCAGTAGCCAGAGGCAACAAGAGGGTTTGAAGGGGACCAGCCCGCTTAACAGGCTGTGATCATTGACGATGACTATTAGAGCCGATGTGGTTCGGAGCCGATGTGGTTCGGAGCCAATGTTGTTCAACGGGACACCACAAAAGTACCCCGATGCTCGACTCGCCGAGCTGCTTTGGCATTCACCGAGAGCACTGACAGGCACACGGGGACAGTGGACGTGGTCTCTAGCGCCGCGACCGCTCGAATGCCGGGCTGCATACCCCTCCATCCTACCCATGTTCTTGGGCGGCCGCTGCCTGCCGCTCTCGACGCGGATGCTATGGCATAGTCCACTCGTTGCAAGGAGCGTGAGACGACTGCTCTTCTGCTTTGGAATGCTGAACTTTTGTTAATAACATAAATGACGTGCAGTGCAGATTCACAGATAGTAGTGAGAGATTGTATCAGTATTGGAGATCTTGACAAAAAGCCCGGAGTAAATGAAAGAAATGAAATCCAACAAATGCATTGCCCATATAGAAACCCCATGCCTCAACCCAAACGTCCTCCGACGTCATGTTACGCCGTCGTAAATGGAAATCTCATCGGCCCCACACAGAGCCCGGAAGACTCTCCGAACCAACTGAGAGCTTTTCCAGGCTTCCAGCACAGCACCCGCCTCTTGCCGCCGAAGTGCTTGCGAGGCATCAAGGACTGACGAGTCGAGGCCGATTGTTCAGTCCACAGTTCATGACAGAATTTGCTTTGCAATTTCGTCGGCCGCTTCTGAGGACTAAAGCCACGACGAGCTCAAGTAGGGTGGGCCGGCAACAGTTTGCACACCACGATGGTAACGATATCGAATGGTGAAAGAAGGACACCGCGAGGACAGCGAGCGCGTCCCCGGTCGACAGTACTTGATCGTGTATGATCGAGCCGGGACTTCTTCAACTGTGACTCGGTCCATTAGCACCCGCTTGTTGGCTGTCCGCCGTGGAAACATACTGTTGACTCGAGCCCTTGCTTTCTTTCTTCTTGCCGCTGCTTTTCTTCGACGAGTTCTTGCTCTGTCCTCTGGTCTCTATCCGAGGGAGAAGGCCGTCGAAGATGGCATACTGGTCGTAGCCTTTGCCTTTGTCATCGGGCGAGGTACCCTTCGAGCTGCTGCCGCCGTTGGAGTCCATGGTGTTGTTCGATGTCCTCAAAGCCGCGATCTAGTTCAGTTCCTCTGTGTCAGTCAAACCCTTCAGTCATGGTTTGAGCCTGGAAATACTGTGGTTTCTTGGAGCTTGCGTAGAAGCTCGCTTGTGTCTTGGTGTGTATACGATGACTGGGTGGACGATGCTTGATGAGTTGAAGAGTAACTCAATGCGTTTCGAGAGGATTGCTGGTCTTGCTGGCTCATTCTGAAGGCAGTCTCCCACGAGGTTTATATCTTCCAGAATAGATAGGTAGAAGGGGAAGTTCTTCCCACCGCCGGTCGTGAAAGACAAAGCCAGGTCAATGGCGGAGGGACTTTGGAAAGTTGAAGAACCAGCCCTGCGCGGCGAAGTTTCGAAGAGGTGTACAAGAAAACGATAGACTGGAGCTTCCATAGCAACTCTAATGACTTTGGAAAACTTGGCCCTAAGTTAGGCAGAGCCGTCAGTTGATGTCGTTGTTCTCGGTTTCAGCCCACACCCCCCGGTCGACTCAAGGCAGGCAACGGGGACGTGCCGGGCACAGTAGGAAGACTGCCTGGCCGGACCCGTTTCTCAACCAGACCTATGCCACTTCCCAGGAAGGACTTTTGCAGCTACTGACTCTTTCATTTGGCAAACAAACCCATTCTGGGTGGGATACGTGTGGCGAAGTTGCGAAGAAGATGGACGATTAAAACGTCTGGTTGTGCCCGGTGCCCAGCAAACCGTCAACGTTGGAGCTATTGCAACTGAACCAAAGTCCCATCGTGCCAGATCATGTGCCTTGCAGTAACCGGGGGGAGTCACCAGTAAGCATAGCTGCCAGCATATGCATGCTGACAACTGTGATTCGCTCAACCGCGACAGAACTGCTAGAGTTGACCATTGAAGTTCTGAATGGCCTCAATGCAACATCGTGTAGGCCATATGTCCGGAGCCACAATGGGTCTAAAACCGATAGCTCTGCAGCGCGAAATTGAGTGCATCCAGCATCACGATTCAATTTGGAAATCGAACACTGGTTGAGTCAAAGGTACTTTGAGACGTCGTATCCACACGCTCTCGTCGACTTGCATCAGCATAGGGCTGAAACTTGACTTGATCCCAAAGTTCTCTCGCGAATCCAGATCATCTGTGAAGGATCTGCTTGGGTTCTCCGTGGACATACGGCATCAGTCTAGATCGGCCGTAAAGATGATCGGCGCCGAGTGCCATTCGATCTATTTGCAAGCAGTGTGACAGCCAGTTGAGGACGGAGTCAGTCATGCGCCATACTCGTCACCTCGAGGCTTCACCTCTCACCGGGTGACACCGACGACAAGGGTTATCATCCCTGCGGTCTCGATGTCTTCTTTTCAGACTCTTTTGGATTGACCACTTATCGTATAATCGGCAGTCGAGCGATTCCACCGCAAGTCGAATACGATTGAGGTCTTAAGCGACCCGACGTGTGACTGAACATTGGCTTTGAATGAGGGCCAGAATCGCGGAATGTCACTGCAATCAAGGACGGTTAGATCTGGCTATTCGTCGATTAGATACCGAGCGGCACCAAGAGCGGCCGCCCGTGCTCCACCAGGCCGATTAACAGAGGATTGGTGTATAGCCGCGGATCAAGGTTAGGCTCATCTCGGAGCGTGGGTTATGGAGATGTGAGACTCCAGGCAGCCCCGAATGATGTTTGCTCGAGGAATTGCACGCGCTCGATAGAATTCTGGAGCCTGAAGATACATTCCGCCAAACCCGCCATCCGGTGGATTGGCTTCTATTCGAACAATGGGGGAAACATGTGCAGGCAGCAGCTGAACCCCCAGGCCGTGAAAACGAGGTTGCGGGCCGTCCGATGTCGTCGGCTGGTGGTTCTGCTTCCCGCGTCTGTGCTGGGCATCATCTCGGATGACATGATCACGTCTCATTCCCTGCCGGACACCCCTCTGCCCACGAACCAGGGCGATGGAAACTTGCCACTTTTCTTGGTGGTCCATGCGACGTATTGAGTAGTGGGATCCACAACAAGTTGCCGGGGTACGATGTTGGCTCCGTATAAGTCTAACCATCACGGAAGGAAATCTCGAAGGAGAAGACGGCTGCCATCCTTCTCTTCCACCATGCCCCTCGGGGTGCAGACGGCTTGAGGGCTGAGGCTTGGACACCGAGAAGTTGGCCTGCGTAATTGGTGGTTGACGGGAGATGCGCCTTGTGACAATCAGGGTGGTGATTCGACGGATTTGGGTTGCCATCCATGAATCCATGATCTTGATGAGTACCTTGCTTTGATGTCTCCTTCACCCCTGCTCTCTGCACAGGAGAATGGAGGGAGACAAGACAAGCCCCGTGGCCTACGGGGCCGCCATTGAATATGCCCCACGCCCTCCGGCTACAATACCGCAGGCAGGCCCGGGATAATCGGCGTGTCGACCCGACTGACTGGCTTGAGGAGAAAACCGTAGTGTATCCGTACCGTGGAGGTCTCTCGGTCTCTGGATGGAGCAATAAAGAAGACCCGTTTTTGATGGGACCTTCATGGGGGCTCTGGGCCCTGGCACTCTGCGGCGGCCGCGCGACAAATGTTGCAGCTTTTGCTCGCGCCTCTCTCCAATGGGCAATCCGTAACGTCGCCAATCAACTGGTCTACTAGACGAGTTTCCACGCCGCACCCTGGACCAGTAGACTCCCAAGTTTCATATTCCCGAAGAAGTCTAGTCATTCGTCTCAACGCGACATACTGCAACCTCGAGCAGTCTCTTCGTTCTGGCGTCCGTGTCGTTGGAGTGTTGGCTCCCTGGGCTCTAGCCCTGGGCCCTGGCCTGGAAGCAATGGCCATGTGCTGATGATACCCGACCCGTTCCCCACAAGCTCGGACAAAGCGGGCCTATGCCTCACTCTATTCAGAGTTTCTCTCTTCTTCATCTCGTCTTGCTTCGGCTCTTGATGGGAATTTGCGGTCGGGACGCAGAGGACTTCTCTTGTCGAGGAATAGCTACAGCGTTGAAGCGGTAATCGTGGTTGAGTACCATGGCGGATCCCCACCCCAGACAGGCAGTCGAATTCGGAGCCCCCTCATCTTGTTTCGAGCCCCTATCAGGCAACCGAATACGCTGGGTGGTGCGCATAGAGATGGAGGACTGAAGGGAGGTCAGTTTGTAACTCATTTGGTAGCGATGATCTCAGTCCTGTCCAAACTTACTCTGAACCGTCGTCCTTCAGACGTGGCTGCCGGAGGCTGTCAGAGGGCGACTCCACCTGATGGTGGCAGTGGCACGACTGGCAGCTCGATGGCCGTCGACTCATCGCGCCGTCGTCACAATACTTCTGTCTGACATAGGGTTACTGGCCCGCCTCATGCTGGCATCTGACCGTTGCGGATAATACTGACTGCTGATCTTCTGCTGCACCTTGCCCTCAGCCCCCTGCACCTTATCCACTTACACCTCCCCTGTAAGGCGATGGGTGACATTGGGTCCAATGCCACCAGTAGGCCGGTCGTGCTGGTATGGGGGCGGGAAGACAGGGCCTTACCGGGCTTAGCGGTTCGTTTGCTTACCGGTTGAGTCCCCTTTTTTCCTGCTTTCAAATAACATATCCATCTGATTCCCCGCGTTCTCGCGAGAAATTGTCTCATGACGGTGAAAGTGAAGATTCGCCGATACGAAAGCATCTTATATGATCCGACGTTGATACCATACGTTCGTTGTATTTGCCAAGTCGAGATTCCGACATAGCCAGCGCCATGAAAGCTTCCAGTCTAGCCGTCCCGCCGAAGCGGAAAACATCAACTGACTCCGAAGCTGACGAAGTGACAAGCTCTGGGCAGTCAGCAAAGCCGCGTAAGCGCGTGCCCACCGAAATATGGGAGACGAAGCGACCGATTATCACCCGGCTGTATCAAGAAGAGAAGAAGTCGTTGAAGGAGGTCATGGAGATCATGCAGCGCGACTACCATTTTGCTGCAACGTAAGCCCATCTTTCCGTATTTTGAGCATATCGATTGCTGAAGAATAGTAGCGTCAAAATGTACAAGTCGAGAATCTGGAAATGGGGCCTTGACAAGAAACTCAAAGGTGACGAGGTTCTGGCAATCATGCTTCTTAAGCGGGACCGGGACCTCCTGAAGAGACCGACTGAGTTCAGAATCCGCGGACAGCCAGTCGATTTGGAGAACATCAACCGGTATCTCAAGCGGAACCCGTCGTTGATGGCCAAGTTCAGGGCAGGACAGACGCCCAGCGTGCAAACGGCACTTGAGGTGACTTGCCGAACTCCTTCGCCGCCTCCAAGTCCAGCGATAGCCTTGGCACCGACGATGGAGATGCAAAGTACCGAGCAGGTTCTCTGCCTGTTTCGAGATTATATCGATGGATCCTTTTCGTCTGGAGCTTGGTGGTGCGATTTCGATGTCGACTGCTCCAACACTCGTTTCAACCCCGGAGACCGTAGTAATGACTTATTCGAGAGAGTCATAGCTAGCTTTGCTTTGGTTAACCGATGCATGATACGAGGAGACCAGATCAATATCAACAGTGTCCTTGGCCCGGCCTTCGAATCTCTGAAAGAAATTGTAGCTGCCGAAAGTCCAGACTTTGTTGCTCGAACGGTCTGCCTGCTCTGGTATCTGGAGCGCCACCACAAGCATGATCTTCTTCGACTGGTTCTCGATTATTTGGCCGGGCTTATACCGATTGTGCTTGGGCCTCATCATATCCTCGCCCATATCTGGCGTAGACTGGGCGCGACCGAATTTTCCGACTACTATGAGCTGTCCATGCGGTTATATGCGCTGCTACTTCCAGGCATCGAGCAGCGGGTGGGCTCGGCCAACTACTTGACGCACCTACTATACAGCGACTATCTCGATTGTATCTTTGCTCGACAAGATCCGGAGGATTGCGAGGCAATGCTCAGCCGCCACCGGGCTCGAGCTGAGGCCTCAGGGCAAGACCACTCGTGGCTTGGTGATATGGCTCTGTCGCACGCTGGTCTACTCGCAGCTTGCAAAGAAAAGCAGGGCCGACTGGACGAGGCTGTCGAGGTGCTGACAGCTCATATGAACGCGTACAGCATGACAGATGAGCAGGAAGCCGCCGTCAATCTCGAGCTTGGGGTGAAGTACTATCGGATGGGCAGCGTTTCGGCAGCGATTACGTATTTCAAGTCGGCAGCTCGCATTGCCCTAACGTCGGATGCAGACGAACGGATTTCCATGACGGCATTGGCCAACTTGGAGAAGCTGCTCCAAGAAACAGACAAGACGGCCAAGGCGGACCGAGTACACCGATACCGCATGGATCGCCTAGCAGCATTTGCAGAGAAGTCGGCATCGATATCGAAAGGCTTCACTGAAGAGTACGAAGACGACAGCGATGGGACGAACGATCTCGAGGATCTGCCAGAATGGTTATGGAAGTGTGACGACGGCGAAGGAGAAACACCAGCCTGGCTCGAGCTACCTTCCTTCGGGTGGATCGACAAGACGTCCCCTTCATCGTTCGTCGGTATTCCCGCGGGCGCACTGGAATGGACCAATACGTCTCAGTCAGGGTCTCCCACAGTCTTATCGACAGAGTACCCACCGCATCCAGGGGACCATTTGATCGACCCTGAGGTTGGATATCTTTACAGACATGATGGCGGCATTCGGCAAACTTGACCACCTTGTTGAGTGTTGCATGAACCAACCAAAGTGGCCATTGGAGAAGCAGACTCTGTCGGGGCCAACAGCAGGTAATACGCCGCTCAACGAAGCTGGGCATCACTGTGGCCTTTTGCGAGCATGGGCTACCAGAATACTGCCGACGAATGATTGGCACCTTGCTCAAGTTTACTGGAACGTGGTTCTGCGGCAGCTGGCGACACGAGTTGAACCTGTTCATTCTCTGCTGAGGGCGGCTCCGGATTTCGAAACACGTCGACTCTGTAGCATATCCTCAGAAGGTCGGGCGAGATTTTCCCGGTAGATGAAGCAAGCCTTCGCAGGCCGAAGAGGCGTAGTGTCGGAACAAGAGCCACGAAATGTGTCGAGTTCTTCTAGGGAACATTAGCACACTAATGTCGTGGTCATGATGAGTTTCGCCGCCATCCCCGGTGGACATGAGAAGCACCAGAGGGCGAGGAGCAGAGAGAATACAGGAGAGAAGGAACCAACTAACTTGCGTCGTATTGCCTCAACAAAGGGTACCTTAGGTACTTGAGGCTCGGACCATGGAGCTTGATAGAGGGATCCGGCGGGAGGAGGTTGAACCTATCAACAAGGAAAGAGCCGACCATTCTCCAATTATACTGGCAGGAGAAGAGTACCACTGGTGAAGCTTGGGAATAATGAAAAGGAGGAAGAAGACACGGGCGGCTTTATCCAAGAAAGCCGCCATCATGGATGTAAGAGATGTGACGACAATCAGAAGGTTGTTGAGAACTCGAGGTGTTGTGGCCAAAGAAAACCAAGGCGGAAGATACCAATTAGAGGAGCAAGACGCGTTTACGCCCAGGCAATGACATGGAGGAAAATACACGATGCCTAAATTCCACACACGTAATAAACATATCATTCTCTTTTCGTTCGCCTTGTCGTGCTATTCCCAATACGCCGTTACTGTCTAGTGCATGTCTGCCTGCCTTCCTGCCCACCCGCCCTTTTCTTACCTTACCACATATTGAAAGAGTTGGAGTTGAGGATGGTTTGATGGTAGCCTAGCTACTTTCTCACTACCTACCTTACCTTACCTGAACTTCTTCTACCTCATCTGATTACCTGTTCATGAGAATTAGGAAGAACACCAAACAACATTCCATTGCACCAGTAAGAGGGCTTAGTGTCTCCAGGGAAAGCGCCACTTGGACAGGAAAGGAAAGAAGGAGACATGACGGTGGAGGAGGGCAAGAAGTAGGGGCAGGATGGGTGGTAGGTCAGCAGGTACACAAGACAGGAACTCCAGTCAACAGCGTGTGTGTAAGTAGGTACCTAGGCAGGCACCTTCCCAGGCGCCGTAGACGTGGACCTTCTTTTGTCGAGTCTCACAACGCAAAGAGGAAGCAGCAGCGGCGGCTTGCTGCCTTGGACTGCAGTCATCGTCAACCATGACTCTTACGCATTTGAGTGACGACAATGCTTGCGAAGCCATCACCAAAAAAAACACCATACTCGCGATAATCCAATTAAAGACCATCTGCCTCTATTCTCCATTGTGTTCCCGGCCGCATCACCGGCGATCCTCTCCGAACATCGGTGCCGTTTCGGACGGAAGATCTCGGGCGGTCCGGTCAACAGACCTCCGCCTTACCGTCCCCTGCATCACCTTCGACCTCCCTTGGTTGATGAACAATGGCCCAAGAGACTGCCAGCGAAATGGAACCGTCGCGACCGCTACGCACGTCATCATGCATCTAGTCCATACCGGATACTCCTAGAGGCTTTGGACCTCCACCAAATCTTGAGGCATTGGAGCGATCTAGGAGGAATGCACCAATAGGTTGCACTCCCAGTCCATCGTGGGCACAAGCGGCCAATCGACGCTGCCCAAGGCGAACGTGCAGCGAAAGCGGAACGGAAAGGAACCTGGGGGGGGGGGGGGGGGAGGGGCGCTTGTGGGCGACTGTGATTCAAGATATGGATATGCGGGTAGTGTTGACGGAGTGTCTGGCTGAACCAAGCGTGAGTATCCTGTCACATTCTAGTCTTGACTGTGCAGTATTGACCTACTAAGGGCCCGTTTCGCAGACCGAATGGCTTTTAGAGCGCCGTCTCCTATCCGTCGACCGTTGCGTCAACGTCGCAAAACGGAGGACGTCACTACGGACCAAGTAATTGATATCCGACGGACTCGACAGGCAAAGATCGCCGAGGGAGAGATAAGATCTTTGACCTGCAGCGACCTGTCTCTTTCATATCCGTTATTTGCGCTGGTGAAAGTCAAACACAAGGAAGCATTGACAACAAATATCGGCGACCATGTATGAATGACTCGGTGGTGACTAGCGATGAGTTGTCATGTGCACCAGAAGGGACTGTCAGACATGGTACTCTCCTGTGGTCTACGGATACCCTCTCTGAATTTTGGATGAATGCAGACTTCATGCAGGAAGCTCTCATGCCAAGGAGCACCTTCATTTTTGGGCCGACAGACTCTCTCACACAGCCTATGCCTGCAGCCGTCTAGAAGAGAGTCGAGGGTGGGAGCCGGCACACCGGCACACCGGCACACCAGCGCTACCGCTTCGTAGCCTCGAGACGCTGCCGGCATGGCCTATACGCATAGTTCAAAGACGACATTATTCATGATATGCTTGCCTAGTGCGGCCCTAGTGATCGCGACGATCTCGAGCAACTGACCTTGCACAAGTTGGTTGAACTCAATTCCATCCTACGAGCGGACTTGGGTCAGCCATCAATTGAATATCACGAACGGTGTCGATAATATCACTCCGTGACCAGTCGAGGACGCGAATTGTCGCGGATTGCCATTATCGCTTGCCGAATGCGCCCTTGGCCGGATTCGCTCATTTTGTCAGACGCCGGTAGCTGCAGGTGCATGGCACATACATGGACATACACACTGCAAGCCGACTGCAGTAGGTGAGTAGCTCATGCGTGTAGCCAAACAGAGGCTGCAAGCAAGGTGTGTTGGTCTCTTTCTAGCCATTTCTGGTGGGCGACGGTTTTGTCGCGTCGGTGTTCCGCTGACTTTGTCAAGTTAATTAAGAGCAAGGCCTACGAATACGCAATTATCCAAGAGACCAACAAAAGACGGATCCATCGCGGACGGGATACAGGCTAGGAACAGCATACCAGGCCCAACCAGTCAGCCGGTGTAGCATGGCCCGGATAGAGATTTGAAAGTCAATAAACGGGACGCTGGACCCAGTTCCGAGCTAGACGGTGCCACGGTGGGAACTTCTAATGCCCACCGCTATCCAAAAGCAGCTTAAACGGGAGCAGCTCTGGGCGAGGCCAATTTTCAAGTCGTCTGCTCTGATCCCCAACTGGGACCGGTCGCCCTATGAGGTTGTACGCCCTTGGATTTGATGCCATGGACCATGGCCTAGGCGAGCCCCCATACCCTCCCTGCTCCGTTGCCCGTCCACATGGATAGCGGACACTGGCGGTACCTGTCACGGGCTGTAGCCCGTTGTCTCACTGTGTACCTGGAAAACAGAGGGACATGCACTGTAACGTAATATCCGAGGGGCACATCACTTCCTGGGGGTGCGCACATGGGTGTTTGGAGGACATGAGATTTGAGAAGTCGTTGTATGGATACCAACGAACGCGAAGGTGTCGCAGTATTTGGTTTGCTTCTTCGTTTCTGCAAAGATTTTGGCCTGCGGTCAGCTGATTTTACGAAGTTGACAGGTTGGACGATCTCAAACGCAGGTGCATTGGGTATCCTCCAGGACGGATGGAGTGGATTCTCTGTCTGCCATCTTTGGCCTCGAGACCGCAAGTCGACAGCATTTGGCGACAGCGCATCTACACTTGTCTCCAGACGCGGACTCGCCCAGCTTTACTTGGCATTGCAGTTGTTTGCAGTCTATGACTCTACAAAGTGCTGTGGCCGTACGGCACTGGCTGACATATTCTGATATTCATGGCTCATGACTGCATGCCTCTCCGACTGCCAAGGACCGGAGGGTTAGAGGTTTGCAGAATGCCGTATTACCGTCAGACGGGCCATTTTGGACTGGACACAATCATGGGGGCAGCCGGGCCAGTCGAGTGAGAGTCAAATCTATTCGTAGATTTGGACGACAGACTCGACCCATTTGCTCGCGCTGTGCCGCCCATTGTCACCCGTCACCAGTCGCCCTGGCACCAGCCATTCCGCACCTGGGCTGGCTCCGGACAGACGTGACGACGACGGCCACGAGGCACCGAAACCAAAACTCGTGCACGGAGATGAGTGCTGGCGAAGAATGAGTAGCTTAGCGTCAGACCGGTGAGGCGACGGTTGGCTGGCTGTTTTGGGGCCAGGCCAACGACGGATAGTCGATGAAAGAGGGACGAACGGTTGAGTTGCAGTGGCAACCAACGTTGGAATTTCAGTTTCCTTTGTACGGAAAGGTGCCCCCTCGGTGTAAGGTGAGGAAGTTGAAGCTTGTGTTTGCAAAACTGATTCATCGCCCGGCCGGGTAATTGTGGAACCAATGCCGTTCTTTGTTTTCCCCCTTGCTCCTCTGCCGCGGCAAGATAAGGCAGGTACGGATATCCGTACCTTGAGGACATTCATTGCCTTAAGATAGGTACATGCAGACTATCAGCCCAATCTGCCAGCCTCCAGGGAATCACGGAATATATGCGTCTAATCTTGCAGCAAAGGGAGCATGGGCAAGAAGACGAAAAGCAAGGATGGAGATGGGCCAGGGAATGTGATGAAAAGAGGGTTTCTGCAAATCAATAAAGTCACGAGTGTGATGACTCTGATGAGTGAATGAGAGTGGGCGGGATCCACAGTGGTATTCAATCCGTTATGAATACCAAGTAAGGCATCCGTAGACCGTACTTCGTAGACCTTGGGAGGAGACGAAAGAGAATACCTACCTAGCCCGGTGAATACGGACCGGAGACGGAGGGGTGCCAGACCAGGCCGACAGCCGTGCATTGACACACACGTACCGTACTGACGCCCCTGGCTGGACATCTGCACACTGCACGCGGATACTGCAGACAGGGTCTGGTACAGGAAGGTAGGGAAAAGCCAAGATGAGATCGGCACGCAGAGTACTTTTCTCTCTCTTGCCTCGGGCTGAGAAACGGGCGGCAATCAGTTTCTAGATTTTTGGTGAACACGATGCCTTCTTTTCAGGATTCGAGTTTTGTAAGCCTCGGGGCGTTCAACATCAAGAAAGAATGGATCTGACCTTGTAGCGTAGCTGGCTTAGTCAGACCTCGTACTTTGAGCTCCCGCTCAAGGTGACTCTGGTTCGGGGATCTGAATGGAACCAATCAAACGTTTGACGTGCGGCCGTGCCCCGTCCTTCCTTCGGCACTAGTCCGTTTGCCGTGACTGGCTCCGTTTCGAACGGCTCCCGTGGCATGTCTGACCCTGCCGTCTCCGTTCTTCCTCCACCTTTTTGGCGTCCAGTCCAGTCGCCAGTCCAGTCGCACCTGCACTTTGCTGGGCACCTGGGCTTTTGGCACCGCATCGCGCCGCACTCTTGGTTCCTTCTTGCCCGCTCGGTTCTCCCTGTCACTGACTGGCATTGATCACTTTGGTTTGCGCGCTGCACCGCATTTTCCCACCCTTTTTTTCTTCCTTTCCCTTTTTTTCGTTTCTCATGCTCCCTGGACCATTTTCTATCATCCCTTCCCTTCCGACCTGGAATTGGCACTGGCACACACATACACACACGCACACGCACACACACGCACACACACACACACACACACACATCACACGAATACACGCACTTGCTCTCACACGGCATCCCGGGGCACCTCAACTCGGAGTCGACCCTGACATAAGATACCTACTGGGACGTTGCGTTGCGTTTGCGCCTCAGACTTGCTTGACGCTTCGCGTTCTGCTTCTGCAACCCCCCAAAAGTGCTTGTCACTGTTGCGCGGCAGTATCCCTTTTTGCTGCTGCTGCTGCTGCTGCACTTCCCTCAGCATAGCCCAACCGAGCCTCCCCCATGTTCTCGTCATAGCCCCCCCTTCCGCCCATCGCCGTTGTTTCTGCCCCTTCTGTTCCCTTCATTTACCCTAACCTCTCTTCTCTCTGCGGCTCCCACTCCCTTTCCCGCTCTCTTGTGTTCTTCCTACTCCGCCATTCTTTGCCTGCGGCCATTGCCAAAGGCTCCAATCCCTCGTTTCCCCCCCTTCTTCCCTGCCTGTGTATGCTGCACAGCGAGGATCCGAGTCAATCGCATCCCAGGAAAAACGAGTGCTTGAACTGCTCAGGTTTCTCAACTGCATCATAGAGAGCGAGAGAGATATATACTGCGTAGAAAGACCGGACTAACGGGTGAGTTCGTCCCCATCTTCTTCCCAACTCGACTTCTTCTCGAACACCCCCCACGGACCACAATCTACTTCTTGTATTACTCCAAGACCAAACGGAAGACGAAAAGAAACAGAAAAAAGAAAAAGAACGGTGGTAACTGACGTTGGCCCGGTTCTGTGGGCGCCGTGTGTAGCCAGCTCATCCCGTCCCGTCTACGTCCTACGTCCTACGAATCGCAGACCGGTCGCCACCCTCCCATTGATAACCTCGCGCCGGTCCATCTCCCCCGCCAGCAACGCTTCTCTACGATACCGATACGCACGACCGTCCGTACCCACATCGTCCACACGTTGCATATAATCATGTCAAACGGTCCACCCCAGTCCATGCCTCTACAAACCCAAAACCAGAACAAGGTTGATGGGAGTTCCGGTCCCTTCGCCTCAGATACAAACACCCACAATGCAGTCTGCTCTTTCCCTTACGTGTCAAACCCTCAAATTCAGTTCCAAACACACACAATAGCACCTTCGCCGCCCTTGTCCGAATCCTCCTTTCAGCAACTGGAGCCTCCCTCGAGTCAGAGACCCGGCCCCAGTCCACTTGCCGCCAGCAATTCACTCCGAATCCAGACGTCAGACTTTCATCCCAACCTCCCCACACGAACCGACATTCACTCAAACGACGCCCTTTCGACCCCGCGCCGCCCAAGCAACGCCCTCCAGCATAAAACCTCGTCCTCAAATCTCAAACCGATGTCCCGTACCCCGAGCTTCAAAGCCGCCATCGCCAACAGCCTGGGTCCCGCCTCGGCTACAAGCTCGTGCATGCCCAGTCCGATTCTCTCGGCTATGAGCGACGTCACCCCGCTGCCTTCACCTTTGTTATCTGGAGACTCACCCGGCCCCTGGAGACGTCTTGGTATGCGCCCGCCTTCGAGGGATCAAATGCAAAACCCAGCCCCAGATTCCGTCCTAGTCTCGTCTACCGGCGAATCAATAGCGGCTGCCTTGGCCAACGCCTCGAAACGTAAAGTCTATGCTGGCCTGGTGGCCGAGGGCTCTGACGGCGCGGGTGCAAAGGGGCCAGTGAATGGTAAGGCCGAACACGCGCGGAATCGAAGCATCAGCGAGTACATCCCCGACCCAAACTACGTTCCCAAGCGACACATTACCGTCTCGGGCTCCCACACGAAGCCGACAAACGGACCCGACTCTGGCCTTGAGCCGCACATGCGCCGGGAGGCCAATCTTGCAGAATCAAGAGGCCTGACACCGGCGATTGTACAACCACCAACCCCGCCACCTAGCGAATCATCAAGAGACTCGACCGAAATGGCGATCGGCAAACCGAAACCCGCGATACCCGAGTACTTCGAAGCCTACGGCCGCGACCGAAAGAAGAGAAGATGGAGGGCAATCAAGACTCTGGGTCAGGGAACGTTCAGTCGAGTGATGCTGGCAACGAGCCGAATGGACGACGGAAGCGAACTACTACGAGCCGACAACAGCCTCACCCCGATATCCAAAATGTCGCCGTCGTTTAGGAAGACTCTTGTTGCAGTGAAGGTCTGCGAACACGGCCCTCGAGGAGGAGCGAGCGAGGAGAGGATTGAAATGTCACTCAAGCGCGAACTCGAGATCATGCAGACCATCAGTCACCCTTCCCTGGTACACCTAAAGGCGTGGAACATTGAGCCAAGCCGGGCCATCTTGGTCCTCAGCCACTGCCCTGGGGGCGATCTGTTCGATGTGGCTACAGGCCATCGCCAACTTCTCAAGCCAGCCTTATTGCGAAGGATGTTTGCTGAGTTGGTGGGCGCTGTGCGGTACCTGCATGAGCGCAGGATCGTCCACAGGGATATCAAGCTCGAGAGTGGGTATTCCTCTTGGTAATGAAGAGCCACAGCTTGCTGACTACTCACAGACGTACTCGTGAACTTGACGGCACCCGAGCTCGCGGACCCTTCGATTGACTGGACGACTTACCCGCACTCAGTTATTACCCTGACCGATCTCGGTCTTTCCCGCCGCATTACCGACGACGAGAAGCTCGAGACAAGATGTGGCTCAGAGGATTATGCCGCCCCCGAGGTTATCATGGGACTTCCCTACGACGGCCGCGCCACTGACGCGTGGTCTCTGGGTGTCTTGCTCTACGCCCTTCTTGAGGCTCGCCTGCCATTCGACCCTTATCCCAACACGATGGACGGCCACCGCATGCGCAGCCGCACCAGTCACCGCATAGCACGCGCGGAGTGGCGCTGGATTGACTATGCTGGCCAGGATGGCGACCACGAAGGCGACGAAGCCAAATTCAAGGAGCGCGGTCTACTCGGCGCCATGGAAATCACCGAAGGCCTGTTGCAGCGCGCAAGGAGCCGATGGGTACTGGAGAAGGTGGCAGACAATGAATGGGTCAAGGGAGCGATCCAGGTCAACGGTGGTGTGCGCTTCCGCGAAGAGGTACTGGGCGCAGAGGTTTAATGATATTAGAGAGGCGTTCTCTCCGTGATACCCCCCTTTGGCAATAACGATGGGACACAGGGAAAGGAAATGGGTTTGGTTACGGTATTTGGTGCCTGGTTGTATGAGTAGGTCGGGACGGACGGACGGACGGTTGGTTGCTGGACGGACGGTGGGCATACGCGATAACCTGGCATGCACATGATGACTTGCTTCTTGGTTGTTGGGTACTACCCATCCATTGGTTTCCCCTTTTCTTTATTATGTTCAAGGCGAGCATTTTGCACTCGCAAGTAGGGTTAGGAGGGGGGCATGAAGCTTCACCCCCGGCTCGAGGACGTTTGACGTCCTGGCTTACTCAGTTACGTTTTAGATTTGAGCTCATGAACTGAACAAAGAAATCATTTTAGAGGCGAATGGCAGTTTCTTTCTTTCTATGGGGATAGCGTCGGTGTTTGTATATATCATGGGGAACCAATTCTTCTTGGACTTCGTACTTTTTTTTTTTCTACTTGTATACCTACTTTTAACAGACTCGGCTGTGTTTTGCACCACAGCCATGCTCAACTTTTGCTTTTGGGACACGATGCTGTCTTTTTCTCATTTAGCTTGGGTTTACTTCATACTTCTTTACCTGGCTTGAGGGGTTTGAGCCTCGATGTTAGCAATACCAGAAATAACAAATACCCCGTTCATGGAGACGATGCTATGAGTTTAGCCGCGATGGTATTTGTAAGGCTTGCTTGCTTATCCTGGCTGTTCCTGACAAAAAGGTGGCGCTCTCGGACTCTCTGGAGGGGTGTTCTGGAAGGGTGTCGAGGGTCCATGTCAAAGGAGATCCGTGTTGGGCGCGGCGTGGGAAGACGGGTCTAGTCGTGTGTATGGCTGGCAATTTGGCGGGGATCAGGGGACGATAGGGTCCTCTGACGTGCCATACCTTTACCTTACTTACAGGATCATTCCTAAAGGCAGGAAACGGGTTCTCGAAGGGGGAGTACGGCGGGCACGTGGGAAAACTGGGAAGGGGGGGGTGGAGGGGTCCTTTTTTCTTTCGTTGTACGTAAATCGGTTGCGATACTCCGAGTTATTTCTTTGTTGGGGGTTATTTCACGGTCTTTGGAGTTGAGGGTTGTCTTTGTGACGCGGCGCAGAGTGTGAAACATGCGGGCGTTGATGGGGTGATTTGGGGAGTTGAGTTGTTGATCGGGGACACCGGTGTGGCTTGGGGCGGCTAGAAGATGACCGTTTTTGATTGAATGTTTCTATTCTTGAATTTTGCGTCTGTTTAGCTGCGGACGCTTGGGCAATCGTTGGAACTTTGTTCAGGCCCTTCTGCTGGACGGCGGAAACGGATCGGGGGTGATGGTGTTTGGTGGCGAGAATCTCGGCGCGGAGGGACCGGGATGCGATTGTGGTCGGGGCGGGTGGTTGCGGGGTCCGGGGAGGTGGGGCCCGGAGGGGTCGGAGGGGTTGGCATGGGTTGGCATGGGTGTTGAGATGTGCCGGCGGGATGGTGGTGACAATGCAGGGAGTGGAGATTGTTGAGGTCATCCAGGATATCCGCGAGGGTTTTGAGCAACGGTTATTTCTTTTTGACTTGTAAGATGAGTTTTCAGAAGCCTTTTGTTTTGGAATGCGGTTGAGTGGTTCATGTTTTAAGGTACTAATGTTGGTCGTGAGAGCCGCTGCGGCTTCCACCTCCGAGGGGCTGATATGGTTTCATTGAGGCGTGGCATGTACCTTACCTTATAAAAAGAGCCGGTTTTCGATGGCTTGATGTTTCCGGGAGCACACCAGTAAGCCAGGAAGTTCGTCCTCTTGAACCAGTGGGTTCCCAATGGGTTTGGGTAGTAACTTCAGAGAAAGGTTCTGCAAGTTCATGTCCTATAGACTAAGGTAGCTGGAACTAGTGACATCTGGAGCACTACTTTTTAAAATAGACTTTTCACGAGCATAGGTCATAGGACTTAGGTACGTTGTAGACCTCAGCTAAGGTGAAGTGGCAGTGGAGAAACGCAGACTTAGGATGCTGTAGGGCAAGACGCAACAAACAAAACCCAAGCGCAAGACGCGAGGTATTATTATCCCGATATTAGGCAAGGTCTCTCATCTATCTCGTATTCACAATAAATATACAATAGACGGGAAAGCGTACCTAGTGACGGGTAAAGCTTTGGGATATGATTTAGAATAGGACGAGATATGCTACTGGCTGGGAGCCCTAGGTGTTTAGTACCTACGGCTGGCTACCTGGTGGTTTGAGAGAATGATGGCAACCTTGCGATGGCGTCCTTTAACCTGTGGAAACACAGACTTGGTCGAGCGAAGACGTAAGTGCTCTCGCCTTGGGGTTTTATAGAGGCTTGCCGCATCGGCGCTCTTTCCGGCTGGGCAGGTTCGGAGTGTGCCTGCCTTCCGAAAATTTCTTTTATCCCCGTGTGGAATTCTGAAATTGAAGAAAAGACAGAACAGCTTAAGATTCTATAAAGATGTGATACCGCGACCATCAGGCTTGAGACCGGCAGTTGTTCTTATTGCTGTGGTTGTTGTTGTTGTTGTTGTTGTTGTTGTTGTTGTTGTTGTTGTTGTTGTTGTTGTTGTTGTTGTTGTCCATGGTGAGTATGGGTCTAAGCAGAGTGAGAAGAGGATGAAGATGGCCGGTGATTGAGGAGCCAGAGCAGTCAATTTCTTTAGGAACTCGGGAACGGATGTGCGGTAGATACCTTATCATTAAAAACCTCCCCTTATTAACTATCGTCGTCAGCCCTCTGCTACGTATTGAGCTCGAATATACAAAGACGCGTGAAAGGTAGTGGTGCAGCGGGGGAATCCTGTTTATGTAGCATGATGTTGAATTCCTAGATCCTTTGTACTTTTCTTAGAGGTTCCTTTGAAGGCTCACTTTGGGACCCTGGTTCTTCTCGCCTCAATCTCGGTCCCTTCTTGACAAGACCGAAGCGTGTATGTGCTTGTTTATGTAAGTTCCGGGGCCTTGCCTTTAACCCCACCGGTCTCCTATCATGCCCGATGCAGCACTACTGAAAGCTCAGGGCAGCTTGTCTATATTTTAGGTTGGTTGCAGGACTATAGCACTCGCAGTAGAACGGTGGGCTGAAGAGTGCACTGTGTCACTTCCTGAAGAGATGTATGAGTTCACTCGTATCTTATCATAGATAAGTACGCAATACTGAGGCAGGATCAAGGACATGAACTTGCACAGTGAAGTTGAATATTCCCCTCCGTGCGATCTTCCTCCATTGCTGATACCATCCGCGGCCTAAAGGGTCCCAAGGATGATTCGTCTGATTACCTCAAGCAAGTACCTTACCTTCAAACGCCGCAAACCTCTTTCCTTTTCCGTATCCACGCGAGTGCCCTCGCTTAAGCCAATTACCACATTACCCTGACCCCTTTTCCCAACATCACATGAGGAGTCCATATCCATCGTGACGAAGCTTCAAGTCGGAAGGACGCTAGAATACTACATCGTTCCCTGGCCAGAGAACGTCGTACCCTGCTCCTTCATCCAAGTTGATCGGCCCGCCCATCACCGCCAAGTTGGCAGAATCAGAAAAGTTCATGTCTGCCGGCCCGATGTACTGCCCCAGGTCATCTAGATCTCGCCATGAGAAACCTCTGACGAGAAGGTCAGGCTGATGCGGAAAGGCAGCCATGTTAGAGTGCGCGTGGCCGTGTGACATCCCGAAGCCTTGGTGATGATGCTCGGCATGTCCGCCGCCAAGACCTCCGTAGCCATTGTTATTGGCGTTGGCTGAACTCGGCACAGTTGGTACATGCACTGATACGGACCCGGGACCTGCTCCGTTGTGGAGGCCGAACGCCGGGCACGGCACGCCGCCGTTGGTGGCATCGACTGCGTGACCGTCCGGACCTGAGATGCTTACATTGGACTGTCGGGTAGGTTGATTCCGTTGCTGTTGTTCCTCTGGTTTACTCCTCCAAAGAAGGGATAAGAGCCGTGCATAGCGCTGGCCTAGGCTGTGTGGACTCAGGGACGAGCGTTGGAGGGCTTCGATTGTGACGTTTATGGAGCGGCGGACGCTTTCTGAGGCTTCGCTACCAAGGGCACCCGCAAGACGAGCCTGTTTGGGGTAGTTAGCAAGATGTGTGAGGGGATAGAGGGAATGTCATTGAGTGAGATCGTCGTACCTTGAACAGAAACACGGCCGCGTAGATGACGTAGAGGTAGTATTTGAGCGGCATATACCTCAACCCGGTAGCCGGATCTACAGAAGAGTTGAGGATGTTGAGCAGCGAGTTTGCGGCGTCCATGGATTCGTATATGAAGCGGGCGTCGGGCGTGCTGGCGAGGTCTGCGAAGAGGGGGCTAATTGTTGCCGTTGGCGGCGGCGGTGGCGGGTGCCTTGCTGGCGCGTGCGAACCTGTCGTTGTCTCGTGTCCGTTGTGCTGCCGAGTCTGGTATTTTGAGAACTTTTTCTGTTGGCTCTGTTGGTATTGTTGGTTTTGCTGGATGTGTTGTTGCCGTTGTTGGCGGGCTTTGGTTATTGCGCGGTTGATTGTTGCTTGGAAGGCGAAGGCGTTGATGTAGAGACGGAGGAATTCGTAGGAGAGGTTGAGACCTGCTTTTATCAATGGGGTGACTGGAAGTTGAGTGGTCAGTTGAGCTTGTGGATGGAGCGTGAGTCCAAAGGTGCGTTTGCGAGAGACTTACAGTTGAGACTTCCCCAGACGATCTTCCATTTCCGAAGTACTGCGAATGAGTCGTCCTATTGTTGTAAGCCGATGAAGGTCAAGAGAGTTGACACCCGAAAGAGATGAACTACGACTTCTCCGAGTGGAGAGACAAACGGAGGACTCGACTTACTATGTACCTCACGTACTCCCCACCGAGGTACAGCTGAGCTCTATGACTTGACGATGAGTATAGTATGTCATGAGCGTTGCTGAAGAGCTGTATCAACTCGAGCTGAGCCTGAAACAGCTGCCCGAGGTTATCAGTGCCGGCTTCCTGTATCCTCAGGGACGGGAAGTCCGCAGAGCGTGGTATCGTAGATGGCCCCGGTCCGCGGGACCAGAAGCCCTTGCCCACGCGGATCGATACTTCTCTGTCGCTCATATAGCAGGCTAAGAACCAAACGCGAAAACGTCAGCACGACCCGGTTATGACTTGTCTACAAGGAAAGGCTTACCAGCCCAAACCAACCTCTTCCTCCGAAAGGTTTCCGATGACGGGCTGGTCTTATCCGACAGCAACCCCGTCTGCTCTAAACTCTGCAGGTACCCTAACCGTATCGCGACGCCAATCTGCATCCACGCGCCCTCGTCTTCCTCGCCGCGCCCAATGGTCGGCTTCTCCTGCAGTCTCTGCGGCGCCCACTGCGCGAGGATTAGTAGTGCTTCGACGGCGCCGACGGCGGTGGACCCCTTGTAGATGAGTTTGGAGATGAGGGTCTCCATGTAGCGGGAGCAGGCCTCGTGGACGCGGGACATGGAGGGCTCGTCTTTGGAGGCTACCGTGAAGATTGCGGTGACGAGGTGGGGTTCCGAGTCGATGAGGGAGGAGACTGTGGCGGGGGTGTGGGTGAGGATGCATTTGTCTGCTACGGGGAAGAAGGGGTGGAAGTGGTCGATGTATCTGGATGTGATTAGCCCTACTTCGAAGGTACCCTGGAGGGGATCTCGTGAGTGAGAGGTGACCTACAGTGTGAGCAGACGTGAAGCGACAGGTAGACTTAGCACTCCATCTGAGATGGGCGGGTAATGAGTTGCCGCAGGTGTAGATGGCTTGCGTGACCTTTTCCTGGGACTGCACTTATCCCGGCCTGTAGCATCGCTCACAGACAAATGTCGCATATCGTCACGCCGTTCCTCCCCATCGAGATCAGCAACCTGCGCCAGGAGGTTCAGCGCGTCGGAAGGGTTCAACAAGTCGCTTGAGGTGATGTGGCCCTCGATATCGCCGGAGCTCTTAAGGGACCGTGTCGACCGACCGCCGGGGCTATCCGGCTGAGAAGTGGAGCCGGGCCAACTCGCCGGCCTTCCTGCCGGGCCGTCGTCGTCCTCTTCGGGGGAGCACGACCAGTGCTCGTCACCGTCGTTGTGATGCCGAGAATCCCCCGGGCTGGTGGAGCGGTGGTGGTGCATATGCTGGTCTTCTCGGAGGTTCGTCGCCGAGGAAGTGCCGACGTCACCACCTCCGGGTCCCGAGTCGTAGGCCGCCGGCCCTGTGACGGCATCCGAGTGCTGTTGTTGTTGCTGTTGCGGGAAGGCTGCGGTATCGCCCTCACTCTGTGGTAAGCGGACAAACTTGCGGGGACGTCGACCTCCTCTTCTCGACGTTGCTAAGACGCACTCTTTTTGTTCTCTTACACAGCGACGGCAGGGTGGTATGCCTGGGTTACCACCGTAATCTCTACACAAGGGGGTAACGATGTGGTGTTAGTCAAAGATGAGCTGGGCCTTGGCAGGCGTTTCTCATGAGTTTCCAACCAATCACTCAAGTCTTTACCCGATTCCCGGCCTGTATGCCGTGGGGTTTTGGTGTACATGTGTATTCATAGGTACAACTCATGTGAGAAGGGGTTATTGGTAAAGAAGTTGCTCACAAGTCACATCTCGTCTTCCTGAGCCGGCAGGAGACGCAAGCTCGCGATACCCGCCTCTCTTTTCCAGTAGCCGTGACCGCGTGAGGCAGGCGGTGGTGCTGCGGGGGACTGACCATCGTCGTAGAAGGCCGGCGGTCGGTGACGGGGGCGACGGCAGCGGTGTCCACAGACATGGTGTTGCGATTATTACGTCGGCGACTCGGTGTGCTCGGTTTCTCTTCGTCGGCCCAAGCGTGTGGGCGTGAGGGGGGCGGCGGCGGCAGCGGCAGCGCGCGGTGAATGTCGGGCCAACGCGGCGGTTGGTGATGGACCGATGGTGTTTGGACTGAGTGGAGCACAACTGAGGGGGGACTCTGGGGACTCTGGAGGCGTGAGAGCCCGGATGCAAAGGGGGTAAAGAGAGCATCGGCACGGCAATCCAGCGCTAGTCGTCCGTCATTCACGGAAGTACGGCAATGTGGCGGGTTGTTTCGGCGATAGTTGGGGGGGGGTTTTAATGTTTTTTGTCTAGCGGTGGTATTGTCGGCGTAAAATCGATGCATGACGCACCTTTTGGTGGTGAAGGTTTACGCGCTCCCTGTTTTGCGACCACAGAGACTTCACAATGTATACTTTTTAGGAGTAGGGTATAACTCGCAGGTATTACCGATCGAGAGCTAGCTCGTCCCAAATTCCCCTCTTCCCTTGAAGTTTAAGTTTACGGCGGCGCGACAAGAAAAAAACGGTAAGGAGTACTTGACAGCAATCTGTAATCTGTACTATCCGTACTAGTTAGTATCGTAGTAGCTGCTTAGGATTCTGGACCCTGTTGAACTCTCTACAAGGTTGGTCTCAACATCCATGTCCAATCGCGTGGAGATCACCAAGAACATGAAAGCTCCCGCTCGTCATCTGCGACGAAGCAGAAAAGATTACATTTTCCTTTCCACAAAGTAACATTTCATTCGGCGAATAATCTCTAATTCACCTTGGTGGGTAGAAAAGGTCTCGGAGTCTCCTCCTCTAGTTCGGCACTCATTTCAACCCGCCGGCGAGGACCAGCTCTTGGCCAGTAAGGTAGCCAGTCTTGACAAACCTGGGGGCGGACGGCGATCATGGGTCAGCAAATTGTAAAAAAAGAGCACCACAATAGTTCCCGCCGGTCAGTTCGGTAACTTACATTACGACAACGTTTGACACTTCCTCGGGAGCGCCTAATCTGTGGACCGGGACGCTGGCGGCAATGGCCAGCCCCGGATCTGTGGACCTCAACTCTTCAAGGTCATCTTTACTATCCCAGGTTCTATAGGGCGCTCATGTCAGTTAAAGTCAAGTCGGGACTATACCATGACGGGTTTCTGCTGCTCACGTTGATTTCGGAGTGGCAATCATGCCAGTGGCCCCAATCATGGCGGGCAGAACCTGAAAAGCAATGTCAGCACAGCTCAAACAGCAGACTACACTCCACGAGGCCCTCGGCCCGAAAACTAGAGAAATTTTGAGGCTTACAATATTCACAGTAACACCCTCCGGTGCCAAGAACGTGGCCAAATTAAGACCCATTGAGCTGCGGCTTAGAGTTAGACAAGCTTCGGCCGCCATCTCTCGGTCTCGCCGTAAACGAAAACCCCTCCCAAAACCGGGACATCCCGCCGGGAAAGTGATTAAGATAGATATGCGAGTATGCCAAGTGCGGATAGACATAGCTCAAAAGGAAGAAAGGAAGAAAACACCTAGAAAACTCACCAAAGAGCACCCTTGGTAGCGGCATAGTGGCACCCGTTGATTCCCCCACCGCGGCTCGCGATGCTGCCCACGAGAACGACACGGCCCCACCCCTGGGCGCGCATGCCGGGCAAGCAGGCCTTTGTCACGACGAACTGGCTGCGGGCGTTGACTTCCATCATCTCGTCCCAGTCATCCTCGCCAATGTCCGCCGGGTCACGGATCCGGCGACCGAGCCCGGCATTGGCGACGAGCACCGAGACGGCCTTGTGCTTCTGTGCGACCTCGCCGTTGGCGAATATGCTGGGCACCAGATTCCGGGTCGATTCTCTGGAGGAGAGGTCGGCCTGGAAGGGGACGAAGAGCTGTGATGGATACTTATCACGCAGCTCTTGTGCTAGAGCATCTGCTTTGGCCTGTTGTGAAGTGTTAATATACCGAAGAGATTAGGCCCGTGGTTCGAGGGTGGCTCGACGGGCCGCAGCCCCGTACGGTTCCCCGTGCCCCCCCCTATCTGTCATCGGTGATGCCGTACCTGGCTTGATGAATAGTGTAATGCGACATCGCAGCCCTCTGCGGCAAGAGCATGGGCTACAGATGAGCCTATGCCACCACTGATCGTCGGTGAAGATGATCTGGTCAGCGGGAACATACGATGACAGCCTCACTAGGGGTCAAGGTGGGATGGCCACTTACCTCGCCCCTGTTACTAGAGCTAGGCGGCTTTGGGTGGTGTTGTCCGTGCTTCTAATGCTGTACTGGACCATCTTGACAGTTGGACCCTTGCAGACCTGCGGACGGTTCGTAACTTCGTATGCACCTTGGTGACTGATGATAGGTAGGCAACAAAGCACGGGCTATTCCTGTTTAAAAGGTACTCGTCGGCTCGTGTTTGGACTGGGATATCTGGTGTATTCCCTAGGTACAGAGGTAGATATCCGAAGGTTTAGATGAGTTGGTTCATAAAGTCGATTGAGAGGGCTCTCAGTGAGGGGTTGGGGGAAGGCGGCGGATCGAAGGCCGAGCTTGAATAGCCGAGAAGTTCAATTGCCGCCGCTATCGGTGGCAGTTAACTGGAGCATAAATCGCGGAGACACAACATGGCGCACCATCGTGTGTATTTCTCTCGCGTAAATCGCATGGCAAAGGCGCCCTTTTCTAGTACGGATACGGGACACTATTTGGTGGCTACTGCAAGGTAATTGAGAGCATCGGCAAACGAACAGTGAACAGCTGACCTAGATCTCGTGTTGTCAATTGCCGACTCTCAATTCTTTGAGCATTGGCGATTGCCGACTTTCAAGTCGTGACGCGGATGATAGGTCAATATGAAGCCACAATGCGTACCAAAAAGTCCAAACTTTCAGTAGCCGACGCGTCTCACCAGCAGAAACTCTGCCAGCATCGGGTATTCAGGAAGCAAACACCTCATGCTTGCGTGTCAACATCTGAATAGCCGTCCGATGAAGCCAGTTGCCAGAAAAAAGTTTGACGCGATTGGTCTCAAGATGGCTGACGGCTCAGACGGACGGCATTGGACTTCTCCTCCTTCCCGCAGTGAAACCCCAAACCCCCCGCAGATTTGCTTTACCCCGTGTCGTGTGGATTCCCGGGGAAGTGGTTCTAAACACGTCGATCTTGATACTTGGCGTACGATCACGAACTGTCTGATTGTTTTGTCAAATTGTGTCCATGTCTTTATAAACGTTCGCAAAGGACGTTCGGACGACAACTTTCGCGGGGAAGCAGGTGCCTCTTGTGCTCATCGCACGTTCTTGTTGGAAAAGCAGATTATCTTCTAGGCTACACATCTCTTCAGACTTCACATTGACAAAACTCCCTCCACACACAAGATGGGCGAACTTCGAGGGCAGCGGCTAGTCTTGGCCGTCAGCGTTCTCACATCGTTGGGTTTCATGCTTATTGGCTATGACAATGGCCTTATGGGAGGCCTGGGTAGGTCGTCTCTACAACGAGTTGCCAAGAGTTGGACCACTTTCTAACAGTTCTCTTTAGTCAATGCACCGGCATTCAACTCGACGTTCGACTCTCCGGATCCGACCATGACAGGCCTCATTGTGGCAATCTACGAAGGCAAGTCGAGTTGATGACAGGACTTGAAGTCTATAAGTGTGGTCAGCTGACCCTGGTATCTCTACCTTAGTTGGATGTTTCTTTGGATGTGTAGCCACGGCGATATTCGGCGAGAAGTATGGCCGCCGAAGAACCATCGGAACTGGTTGCTCTATCATGGTCGTCGGCGCTGTCATTCAGGCCGCTTCGTATGGACGCGCCCAGATGATTGTCGGGCGAATTGTCTCGGGTATCGGGATGGGCATCGTCAACTCCACCGTTCCCGTTCTACAGGCTGAGTTCAGCCCCAAGGCAAGCCGAGGCATTTGTAAGTTGGATACCACCGGTGCAATTGAAGTTTCCAAGAGTCTCGACCGATCTTGGAGTCTGGAAATTGCGTAGACATTCGCTGACGCCAAGAATTACAGACGCCTGCGCACAGCTATCTACCCTGAACTTTGGAATCTTCCTCATCTACTGGATCGACTACGCTTTCTCGTCACACATTGAAAGCTACGCCTGGAGAGTCCCGGTTGCTATGCAGTGCATATGCATCTTGCCAATGTTCATCATCCTGCAGCTCATCCCAGAGACCCCTCGATGGCTCGCATCACACAATCGGCAAGATGAATGCCTGGCCGTCCTGAAGCGCCTCAAGTGCGATGAGGATGAGGACACAATTTATGCTCTCCACAACTCGATCACGCAGACGGTATCGTACGAGGCCGAGAATAGCGCGAGTTCGTGGCGAGATCTCTTGGTGCAAGATCGTATTCAGAGCCAAAGAAGATTCCTCATTGCGTGTTTCTTACAAGGCGCACAACAGCTCGGGGGAATCAATGCTATCATCTGTGAGTTGTATTCTTAACCAGAATCGTTTCTTTCTCTTTGGATCAAGGTGTGCTAACGGCTGTCCCTGCTCAAGACTACAGCGGTACCTTATTTGAGAAGAGTATCGGCTTCGATAGTCACATGTCGAGTCTCATGTCTGGCTTCCTGCAGACTTGGTTCTTCGTCGCCTCCTTTATTCCCTGGTTCTTGATCGACCGCGTGGGCAGGCGACCCTTGGTAAATACCCATCCCGTTTCATCTCCCCAAAGCTTGGTGGAAAAAAGTCAAATTAACGAGGTGTAACAGCTCTTGTCCATGATTAGCGTCATGGCAGCCGTCATGGCAGTCCAAGCAGCTCTCATCTACCAGGTCCAGAACTCTACCGCCATTGCCAAATCAGCCGGCATTGGTGCTGCAGCGATGCTGTTCGTATTCCAGGGCGCCTTCACGATTGGCTTCCAGGCAACTGTCTGGGTTTATCCGTAAGTTTCTTCTGGTTCCTCTGCCCTTCGTGTGGAGTCCTTGCGCTGACTGCCGTGCTCGCACAGCTCCGAGATTTTGCCTCTGCGTATTCGGCAGCTGGGCTCGTCTATTTCCAGTGCAACCAACTGGATTTTCAACTACGTGAGTTATCTCCAGATGAAATGATGTACTTCGGCAGCTGCTGATCGATTCAATATGTAGATGGTTGTTCAAATCACTCCAATCTCCATCTCGACTATTGGATGGCGGACTTACATCATCTTTGCGGTCTTGAACGCCGCATGGGTGCCCGTCATCTACCTCTTCTTCCCTGAGACCAAAGGACTGGAGCTGGAAGATGTCGATCGCCTCTTTGCTGGCGATGACTTTGAGAATACGAACCATGACACAGATAGCAAGCATGAAGTCTGGGATATCGAAGAAGTCAGGGCTTAGTTGTGGTTGCTGCTGGGCCAAGACTCAAAGCACAGATTGGAAGCCATTGTGGCAAAAGAGGGGCATTGAATTTGGATACCCTGAATGATGCTGATTGGAGATTATTGGCGTAAGTATGGACAAATTATACAAATCCATGTTCTGCGGCATCATACCTGCCTGTGTTAGCAGTTTTATTGCAGTTGGACTAGCGTGGATAAGACCATTCGATTTCATAAGGCGGACTAAACACCAAATGCAACTCTGTGATTCAGCTAGCGAGAATACATCACTGTGAATAAACTTGGAATCAAGCAAGGTCTTCGAGTACTGAGAAATCCAATTGACCTGAAAACCTCGAGATACTCTTTGATTTCACTTCATGAAAGACACAAACTTCCCACGACTTCGACTCCCAACTTGCTGACGGTGATTGGACTGCAACTAGCGTGGTAATACTCTACAGCAGCCAGACGGTCTCCGGGGAAAATGACATAGAAGATCACAATTAGAAGCTGTATCCTCTCATTGCTGTGTGAAAGTCGACCCGTGACTATGCACGTGAGGGAGACGCAGCTCTCGAAGCATTTGCCGAACGTACGCCGAATACTGGCCACAGACCCACGAACTCTATCCTGTGACAGGAACAGGTGCATCGTGCCCGCAATCGTGCCCCGCATCCGTGCGACCTGGAGACATAAAACCGCCCCAACTGATACTCTTCGACCGCCGTCCAACCGTTGAACGTCGAAGCCAATGATTCTCGCAGTACTTCTCGAAGAACCTTCTTGGAAAGAAAATACGACTCTGACTGTCTCAATCAGCTAACCAAACCTCGTTTGTAGCCCTCACAATGGCCAACTTTGTTGTCTACGACGACCGAGTCAAGACGCTGTTCGGCTCCGCACCGTCGCTTGAGCTGTTGCACGAGAACCAGGACTACCCTTTCGCTCACGAGGCCGGAGTCTTCATCGAGCGCAACAACACGCTCTTCATCACTAGCAATCAATACAATGACCATGCGGCCGGCGGTCGCAAAATTCAGATTAACCGCGTCATGCTACCGTCCGACGGGAGTTCCAAGACGAAGTGTGAGGAGATCAACCCCGCCATCATAACCATGGCCAACGGAGGCGTCAACTACCTCGACGGAATCGTCTTCTGCGCCCAGGGCACGCACTCCGCGCCTGGAGGCCTGGTTTTCATGGAAGCGGAACCGCCTTACCAGACGCGGATGATGGTCAACTCGTTCCACGGTCGGGAGTTCAACTCTGTCAACGACGTTGTGGGGCACAGTGACGGCTCTCTGTGGTTCACCGACCCGATCTATGGATACGAGCAGGGTATCCGGCCGAAGCCGAAACTTCCCAACCAAGTTTACAGATACGATCCCATCCGTGGCTCTATTAGGGCCATGGCTGATGGCTTTGGCCGGCCGAATGGCATCTGCTTCAGCCCCGACGAGAAGACTGTGTACATCACAGACACCGACTGGATTCATGGCGACGGTTCGACTGATCTTACACGAGCGTCAACAATGTGAGTTCTTATGGCGCGGCTTGATAAGCTAGGTTTCGCCACCTGTATAAGGGCAAGTGAACTGACGATGGGTAGCTACGCATTCGATGTGGTCCCTTACTCAGGGGAACCGTTCCTGACAAATAGACGTCTCTTTGCCATGGCTGACACCGGCATCCCGGATGGAATCAATTGCGACGTGCATGGGAACGTGTACAGCGGCTGCGGTGACGGGGTCAACATTTGGTCTGCAGGGGGCGTTTTGCTAGGAAAGATTCTTGTTCAGGGTGGTGCTGCCAACTTCTGCTTCGGTCGCAATGGAGAGATCTTCATCTTGAATGAGAACCGATTATGGAGAGCCAAGTTGGCAGATGACACCAAGGGGGCTTTGTTGTGTATCTAAGCATAAGTACATGTAAGCATGAGACTGATTTCTGAGAAGCTGCTCTATGTCGAACGACATTTGCGAAGTGCTTGGTAAACTCAAGCCTCAGTCCATGTATACAACATGACCGTCACTATCAAAAAGTGGTGACCCCTACTACTTCTTCTGTTCTAACAGCCATTGGACACCCTTGATTGTGTCTTCCACGAATGTCTTGCTCTTCTCCAGGAGTGGCCAATTGGTCCAAAAGTAATGAGGAAGTCCAGTGTAGATATCAAGCTTCGTCTTGATACCAGCTTCTTCTCTCAGCACCCGCTCATAAATGAGGCCCTCGTCTCGGAAAGGATCCAACCCAGCCAGCTGGAAGTATGCGGGTGGCAATCCCCTGTGACCTTGACCGATCTTTCCATAGTGGAACGGAATGAATAGAGGACTCTCCAGGTCGGGCTGAATAATAGCACGCAGTGCAGCTTCCCCATCGCCGACGGTGGTGCCAATGACCGGGTCTTTGCACGGCGTGACGGCGGGGTGGCTAAGATACTCGGGACGGTATTGCTCAGGCAAGGATTCGGGGGGCGCGAGGCACATGATGGCTGGGACGCATAGATATTGCCCAGTGAGCGGCGGGGAGAGACTGTTATCGCGGGCAAGGTGGGCGAGGACGGCTGTGATATTACCGCCGGCAGAGCCGCCGCCAATAATGAAGCCTTGAGATGGGTGTGCGCCTAGTTCGGTTGCGTTCCTAGCTACCTGTTGCATCATCCTTGGTCAGTCACGGTTAAGTCGTGGAGACGGCACAAGTCAGTTACCCATTGCAAAGCATCCCAGCTGTCGTTGACGCCAGCCGGGAAGGGAAACTCAGGAGCGAGCCTGCTTTACGTCAATGTTGTTACCAAGCCCGAACCTGGAGTCATGAGCTTACCGATACTCGATGTTGACGCAGACTGCACCGAGATCCCTACTGAACAGGCGACAGTTGACCTCTTCATCAGAAAGATCACCCATGCACCATCCACCCTCATGATACATGACAATGAGCGGGCTGCCTTCAGACGGGGTCTTTTCAGGTGTGTAGATCCGAACAGTGATTGCATGGCCGTCTCTAATGGTGACTTTGCAGTCTTCCTCGCGGACCCGGTCCGGGATGGGGCCGGGGAGGTAGCGCAGGTGATGGGACTCACGCAACCGCGCCGCTCGGTGTTCTCTCATAGCGAAGAAGTCATTTCGTCCAAAGTAAGGGTCTCCGCGCTGTGGGTCCCGGAGAGGTCGGGTGGCGAGTTCCTGGAGGAGGAGAGGTGTTGTCAGCTTCTAGACAAGGTGGGAGAGGTCAATGGGGTTCGAGGTGAACCTACGGCTTCGATTAGAGGGTCGACAATGCCGTAGGCGAGGAGTTCTTCACGAGTTCGCGGTGCCATTTTCTCTAGCCTTATTGAAGTCAGTCCAAGCCAAGTTTCTCAATGCGTCTTCAGATGAACTTTTGTGTGATTGTGCGGGGGTGTAAGCTGACGGGACCTGTTGGAGACGTTGGAAAATTCAACGCTAATGATTGGAAGGATCTCAGATTATCTAATCAGTATTCAGATCGAAACTCAATAACTACGATAAATTATTTGGGGCATTTGCATCGAAGTACGGATGAAAAGATCTTAGTTGATATAAGTATATCCGCCGTGGCTTGTTGGAAATTACTTAGAATGCGGTCCGAATTCCACGTAGTACAGTCGGACAGAAAGCGTCGTGGGTGCCTGACCAAGCCTACACCAAGTTGCTTCAGAGACATGAAGCGATGGAGGAAAGTACACACAGAGGGAAATGTGTGAGATAGAACGCATTTGAATCTAGTTTCTTTGAAGGTACGATTCATCGATCCAGACTGGAGCAACCAGGATAAAACCTGGAACTGCTTTGTCTCAACAACCTGGAATCCACGACAATAACTGGCGCATCAAAATATTTACAACATGTTGGAAAGAATAGCGGGCGTCTGCTGGTGTTATGTTTCAGAATCGGGAAGACGCCCGACACTATTGGTCATAGCGAATGGCATTGTTACTGAATTCTCGGCCCCCAACGCTTCTGAGCGAGGGTTTCAGAGACAAGGGGCTTGGAATCACCAAGGAAACGGCCGAAGACAACATTGACCGAGGTGACCACACCGATTAATTGGCTGACATACGACAAGGCGACCGGTTGCCTTGCCAAGCCCTAGAGGAAAGAAACCCAGAGTTCACATGGGCGCGTCACCGCGCACGCGTGATGTACTAGATACCCTTGCTAGAAGAGTAGGCAGCCTACACACCTGTCCTTTGAAGCCAATAGAAGGAAGAGCCGCTAGGGCAGCAGAAATCTAGTTCTATGCCTTGCTGCACTTTGCCGCCGTGAGGAACGTCATTTCCGATGAACTCAAAAGCTGGGAAAATGTGGGACGTGTGTAAGAGTCTCTGGAAAGCCAGCGTCGAAGTGGTTGTTATCGTGGAACTCAATTCTCATGTCAAGAAATTTGAAGCTTGTAGTAGACTTCAATTATTGTTTCGTAAACTGGTTGTAGTTTCGGAAGTTTTGAACACTGCGTCCGCCAGTGCGGCCGTGATCTCAGTGGCATGTCCTTTCCTCAAATGTCCCAACTACCCCTGTTACCACTTAGAGATACTGACATGTAGTAATAGATGACTCATTAGGGGGTCCGTTGTATTAGCACGGCAAATCTACATGTATCAACGGCCCCTCAGTGAGGTCCGTCGGAAGCATGTTGGGGCTACTGGCTGAAGGGGACCCTGTCCACGATGCGACGTGTCTCCTGCATCCTACCACACCTTCACGAAGGAACGGCTAGGCAGAGACTTTGATCGCTCTGCATTGCACGATGCGGTCAAGACGAAAGCTGATCAAATGAACAGAATTTACTCAAGAATCAGAAGAACATACTGACACTAGGGCTTTGAAAATGCCGACACCAGGGCTTTGGATGTCGTTGTTATCGTGAATTACTACATACTAGTCTTCAAATCACGGTTTGATGCGCTAGAGATCCAACCATACTGTCACGGTTTCCTATGGAATTTTTAGAGTCAACTGAGAAGTTAGAAAACTGCGCCTCGCACTCGTTTGTCTTCTGCTTCATATTTTCTACCCATCTTCATCCTGTGGTTCACGAGTAATTAATAGGATACGCCGACCTCGCGACTTACACATCCGCAACTCTTCATTGTGCTTCTCAGATCTTTCAACACGCCCCGTGTAGGTAAACAGCGTCAAACTCTAGCCTTGCTCAGGTACAGGCGAATTGTGAGTGATCGACTTCGATCAACAACTTCCCATGACCCTGGAACCGAACTTGTTTCAAATATTGAGCCGGAAAAGCTAATTGTGAAATAGGCTATCAATACTTCATCAACTATGAAGCAATCCCTTCCAGCCCCGGCTGAGGACACGCGAAACGATGCCGACTTGAGTAGACCCCAACACGAAATGAACCCTCAACCGACTCAAAGGATAGAGCGGTAAGCCCCATTGCCCTTCCATCTCCAGTGATTTCTTCTCAGCTGAATCTCTCACTTCAGACCCTCCGAATCTTCACCACGACAGGCCTCAAGTACAGTTGCCGCAGAACGCGGTTCGTCCCCATCGACTAAAGCCTCGCACGAAGAGAGAAGCACAACCGCAGGAACCGAGCAACACGAAGGCTCGAAAGACTCAAAGGATCCAAAGAAGGAACATACTCCTGATGATAGTAGCTCTCCCCAGACCCAGGGGCAGTTGTTGACTCAAATCGGCGGCCACTTTGACGAAAATACAAAACCGAGCCAGGATGATTTGGAATTGTCGTTGTCGGCCGAGTAAAGTTTCACGACAGTACGGCGCCTCAATTTCGCAGACACACGTTCAACAGAAAAAAATATACAGTCCAGATATCAGCCATAAAACAATTGCTATCCAAAATCAAAACGGTTGACTATCCACCTCACCGTCGTGGGTCTACCGTTGTCGACGGCTGTCGCGGCTCACGAGTCAGACCGGGATCCATTCTGTACGAAATCCACACTTTGATGGAGTCTTTCTGCGCTCTACGTCATCAGATGACATCATGCCGTCGCAGAACCGTTGGACGAAAGTTTTCGGTCCTTTTCGCGGCCTGCCGTTGGTCATCTCGAAGAGAATCAATGGGCGGGCCGATAGAGTGTATCTTTCGAGGTCTGCCCCTCCAACCCCTCCATGTGGGCAATATCGGAAAGAAGCGTAGAGAGGAATGCCATTTCAAAGCCTCATGTTGTAGACACCTGTCAAGTTCCAGATCAAGAGAGAAGATGCCATTGATACCAGATAATTGAATACAGTTTCGTAGAAGTTATCAGGAACATCCTTGAGGTTTCCTGTCCACGCCTTGCTGTCATTGGCAACGAGGCTTGCGATAAGACACGTTTGACAGGGAAGTGAATGCAGTGCCGTATTCCTGAAACCTGTCTGCGCTCTTTTTTTTAGGAACCCACTTACCCCTCCATCCATGATCCGCCCAGGGACCGTGGCGTTGTTCCTGAAGATGACCCCCCACCTTTCACAAGCTCGCCGATCATTGAAAATCTGTCACCAACATTAACAATGTTTCTTTCTTTTCTCTCTTCACTCTATTCTCTCCTTCATCTTTTCTTACCTGGAATCGCCATTCCATACCCTTCAAGATGCCTCAAGTAAGTAAAGATCTCAGCTTCAATGGGTAAACCTCATGAGCGACCTCAAGATTAATCCATCTAATCGCTCCCATTACAGATCAAGTGCCTCCTCTTCGACTGCGACAACACGCTCGTTCTCTCCGAGAACGCAGCGTTTGAGGCCTGCGCTCAGCTCGCCAACCAGATCCTCGAGAAGTTCGGCTTCGAGAAGCGCTATGGCGGCACCGAGCTCATGCACCAGTTCGTCGGTCAGAACTTCCGGAGTATGATGACCGGCCTCTGCGCCCGTCACGGCTTCACCATTCCCGCCGACGAGTTCGACCACTGGGTCGCCAAGGAGCTCGACACCACCATCGCGAACCTCCGCGCAAAGGCCGAGCCCTGCGAGAACGTCATCGAGGTCCTCGAGAAGCTCCAAAAGGGCAAGAAGTACCACATGGCCATTGTCTCCTCCTCCGCCATGCCCCGTGTCGTCGCTTCCATCGAGAAGACCAACATGGACCAGTTCTTCGACAAGCCCGACGTCGGCATCTTCTCCGCTGCCAGCAGCATCGACCCCCCCATCTCCAAGCCCAACCCGGCCATCTACCTCCACGCCTGCGAGAAGCTTGGCTACAAGCCCAGCGAGTGCATTGCCATTGAAGACAGCAGAAGCGGTGCCACCGCTGCCAAGAGCGCCGGCATTCCCCTTTTGGGATACGTTGGACCCTACTACGAGGAGGGCCAGGAGAAGCTGGACTCCATGATCAAGCTCTTCAGCGAGGAGCTTGGCGCTTTTGACGTTATGCACAACTGGAAAGACTTTGAGAGCATCTTGGCCAAGTACGAGAGCTCATAGATACCCGAATACTGTTTAGAATTTTGAAATTTCGAATGAATGAAAGCGCGGCATAGGCTGGAAGTTGCGTGAATGGCATTTCACACATAGACTCAGAGCTTGACAAGATAGAGACGAATAGAACGAAATCCTCGTAGTGCTGCTCGGTCTCGAGGACCACAGTCATAGTTAGTGCTTTGTAAGGTACACCCAACATGAAACTCGCATAACCATAATCTAAGAAATTGAAAATTGTCTCGTACTCAAGGAAGTCTCAAAATATCATGTAGTGCTTTGTGTTGGATTCACTCCTAGGCCATGCTGGTTGATGGGGTTTCTATCACAGCATCCATTCATGAATAAAAACCAATCAAAGTCTTTGAGTCTCTATTGCTACCTCTAGAGCCAGGAAAAAGAAATCCGTCAAGCCTCTGTCGTGACAGTGGTAGTCACGAGGATTGTGACAATCAGTGTCTGCCCTGGGTCAATGACCTGAGCGGGCGCAAGAGTCACCACAGAAGCAGACACTGGAGCAAGACTCTCCTCTGTTAGGATATTGGTGACGGAGTCTATGTCTCGACAACAGCAAGCCGCTGTCAGTGACTCTCTGTCATTCTTATCATCCTTCAGAGCCAAGCCACCCACAACGGCAGACACCACACCGGTCATGGAGGATATGAGAGTCAGCACTAGCGCCACGAGACCGACCCAGTACAGTGTCCAATTGCGGTATCGCCGATGGTCACGCAAGAATTGCCCAAGAGTTCGCGGAGAATAGTTCAGAAATTCTTTTTCCAATTCCAGCAGCCGTGGGAGCCAATAGTTGTAGTCGGCAGCGCGTCTTGAACCAACCGGCATTTGCCCAGCATGAGGGTCGATTCCGCTCAAAGACTTGGACTTGCTCGGCAAGCTGCGTTGAAACTTTTTACGATAACTCTTGAACCAGTCTATGCTGTCCAAATCGTTCAGTGGTAGGAGCAGAGACAAGGTTTGCATTGTCTCGTTGATGAATTTGGGGTGGTCAAAGTAAACCCTAGGCTCTTAATCAATATGTACTGAACTATTCTTGATTGATCGACGGATGAGTACTGAAGCTACCAACCCACCCAATGAATCGTTCCATGCCTGAAGCTTCTGCAGTGTAGAAACGTGAAAGAAAACATGGAGAGTAAGTCGGGTTTCTCTCTTCTTATGGCGTCGCACTAACAAGTGTTCAAAGATGTTGTCGGTAGGCTGTATGATAAAGTCGCCGAACTTCTGAAAGTCACGTAGTGTAAACGTGTTTTTGGAAAACTTTGTCAGGTGGTGGAAACTCCGGGTCTTTATGACCGGGTAAAATGGAACGGAAGGCATCGGCTATCGTTTTGCGCTCATCTCTCCAGGCGAAGCCGCGTTCACCTGGCGGCCGGCTCTCGCCGGCTGCGTTGAAACGACGCATCAACCAGACTTCGATGGCAAAATCGACGGAATTGTACACATGTTCTATCTAAAGAAAACGGTTGAGTTCGATCATTTAACGACGAGGACTTGGTTCAACCATCTGTATCGGACTTTAACAAAAAGACATACTGGTACAGCTGGCGGCGCATTGTTATTTGACGGCGGAACCCATCGTTGACGTAGATTCACAACCAAGCGGCCTAATTCTTCCCGGTTCTCATTACGATTCTGCTTTACCACTTCGACAAGGTCCAGCAAGTGGCGGAAGGTACGGATGATATGTTGGCCCTCAGAGAACACATATAGTTTTCTCTCTAACGCCAACACGTAACTGTCCAGTTCATAATCTGGTCTGATGACAAGTCAGCTCATTTCAAATGAGAAAAATATTCTCTTGGATATGCAACCCTTGATGTTCCGAGTAATTGACTTGCCATACTCCCGCTGCTAGATCCTTGGCCAGGTCATCCGAAATACGGGCACGGTAGAGCCTGCAGTCGATACGATCATCTCGATCAGTTCTATTCATTTGGAGAAGAAATCTTACAAGAAATCAAGCGACGCAGAGTTCTTCGCCTGTGAAGACTGAGCTCTTTCGTGCTCAAATTTCGTCTAAAGGTACAATGCTGTCTTATAATAGTCAGGTGCACTGCGGAATAATAGAGATGTGCTGCGCATGTCACGCAAGGGCCGAAAGCGTCTGTCGATGAGATTTGTCTGATGCACTACTAATGCAAGTATGTACTAAGGCCGCATAAATATTGAAAATGACTGCTTACATCCTGTGACTTTCTAGTCACCGAACAAATGGCCAACCAATCCTCAATCAAAATGATCGAGCTGACGCATTATCATGCATATGTGTTGGAAGCAGTGGTAGCCTGCCTCCCTCTCTTTGAGGCGACTTGGGAGGCTTCATTAACAATTGGCCTAGGCAGAAGCACAAAACACTAGTCCAAGATACCAAGTGTAAAGGAAGAGGTGGCAGAACCAATATTTCTCCGTAAATGAAAGCTGGGAGGGATGTGTGTGGCCCGCTGATGCCTTTCTATTGGTCGCCTGCTCTCACCGGATATGTGATTGTTGTCAAGTTGGGATGTTGACACAGGGTGGAAGCTCTTAGAGGCCAACTGCAGTTAGGGGTAGAATGATGAATTACTGAAGTCTGCTCCTCCCTCGACGTGTACTCCCTGCGCTGTATATATATCTGAGCTGTTCCTTTGTTGCTTGGACTCCTTACTACCTCTTACTAGCCCCTATCCGGGAGGGCTCTGACAATTGTGGTGTGAGGGCAGTGCGGGAATGCATGTCAGCTAGGCAGTTTCTCAGCCACATGTAAGCAGTGGCGCTGGCGATGCAGCGTCCAGAGTGAGGAGTTCCGACGTGACATATACCGGTCACTTCCTCCGACAAGAAAGTGGGTGTCTACACTTTACAGTCGTTGAAATGACATCTACATGAGGCCAGGCTCCGTAAGGCATTCTCCTCGATTACCTAGTACCTATATATTGTGGATGTCCAGTATGAAACTAAACTTCGTTTCTGAGTTTAGAATCATCTCGCCTCACGAAAATTATAGATCAGTACTCCTCAGCAAAAGCAACGTTTACTGAAACCGGGAAGACATCGTGCAATGGGCTTTGGTATTGCACCACGGTTGAAGCAGAATATCGGACTACCGGCAGATCGACGGGGAATCGACAGCCAAGGCGAATACTCTGATATTAAGCAAAGCTTTTTTGTCCAAGCCAGACGAAGAATCACTAGTCTATTTTGTTGCAGATCGAATGACGACGGCAGGGAAGCCTCCGAAAAATTCTCAGCCAATCCTTACACATCACATGATATCAAAGGCGGATACCGACATCACCAACCTCTTGCTACTCCAAGTAACGAGCAGTCGAGGTTGAACGGCGAGACCATATGGCAACTAAGCCCAGGATCAAATATTGAGCAATCGTGGAATCGATTAGAAAAGACGATAGATGCCTTCATCGCAGTTACTCCTGTCGACGAATATCAGTTCACGCCTAGAATTGTGGTCGAACCATGTGAGATTGGACAAGAACGCAAGAAAGCACGACCAACAGTACTCATCAGTTGCTCGTCCCACCCTTATGGAAAGAAAATGGCAGAGACATTGCAACGGAGTGGAGTACTAGAAACTCACTCAGCTACCTTCAGTGTAATGGTTCGGCCTTGATGATTGGGGGAGGCGGGGCGGATACTGGCATGCTGAGGTTAACAATTTGGAAACACAGAGGTTCACTGTAACGTAACTATTGGGTTGGAACGGTTTCTCTGTAACTACTAGGTGATTGGTCTTGAGTTCGAAGGCATCGGGGTTAGGTTTTGCTTTAGTCTGCAAGAGACATCAGGAATGGAATTAGAACCTGCTTGGATATAATTTCCCGCAAATACAACTATCAATAATCAAACGGCTACTACCTTACCAGTCAAATCAAGAAATTTATATCGATTGATTTGCATCGAAATAGGTAATTATACACGAAGGAGTGGGTAAAATGTTGTGTACAGTGAATGAATACGAAGTATCGATGTTGCGGCACTGAAGAGATCCTCACGTTCTACAAGGAAGATTGTCGGATTGGAAGCCCAATTCGGCCGCGAGTAAGGGCAGAGCATGGGCCACCTCGAGGGAGTACAATTAGACCTCGACTACCCACCCAACCTCCGGTTGGAATCTCCCTTTTACTCCTTACGCAGAATCAATCAATACAGAGATATTGATACTTCGTCACCCCCAGGACCCTACGGTTCGAACCAACTTCCCTGTGAAAGGAATACCAACAAAGATAAACCTGGGCTACAGTGCCGAACGCTGTTAGTGTTATGACTGATGAAACGTGCCAGTACTTCGACATAAATTAAGACATGTCAGGACAAATGCTAGTCTGAACAAGAAGCACTCGAGTAATCTGCAGCGCCAGGTCGACTTCTGCTACAGATAATCATGGGATCTTCTAGGTCGGCGAGAACAAAATACGTCATCCTTTCACAAGGAAGATTCCTGGATGGATCGAACTTCTGGTCTGTGCCGCCGTTTGAAACCCCGCGGGGACGCACTAACTCCATGTGCAGTCGGTACCGATGCGGCATTACCTTTATCTCCCCGTGCCCACTCCGATTTATTAAACCCAGTCTCATCCACCGACACTCATACCTCGTTCACCAGAGACTCAAGAAACATACTCAAAATGACAGAAAAGTCGTCGAATAATCCAGAATATCTCGCCCAACCCCCGGCACCGTGCTGTTGGGCAGGCACCCTCCACGAAGGCAACCCCCGCGGTGATGTGGAAGACATCCTCGAAGTGCCCACTTACGTCGTTCGCCCGGCAGACGTGAAGCGCTCCCTGCCGCCTAACGGACATGTCATCCTCTACTTCCCGGACGTGTGGGGCCTCTCCGTCAACGCCAAGTGCATCATGGACGGCTTCGCCTCCTCGGGGTACACGGCGCTTGGCATGGATTTCTTCCGTGGCGACCCCATCTCCAAGTATCGCAACGCCAAAACCGATCCGCTGCCGGAGGGGTTCGACATGGCGGCCTGGCGCTCCAAGCACTGGAACTTTGCCACGGAAAATGTTCCTAAGTGGACAGCCGCTGTCAAGGAGAGGTTCGGTGCCGAGTTGAAGGCTGAGACGGGCAAGGAGACGAAGTTTGCCTGCGTTGGATATTGTTTCGGTGCGCCTTTTGTGTGCAATTTGCTCGCCGGGGCTGGTGGCGACGGGGAGCCTGTGGTTTCCGCCGGTGCATTTGCGCACCCGACGGCGTTGAAGGAGGAACATTTCACCAGCATCAAGAGTAAGTTTGGTCAGAAGAAGAATGAGTCGTTCTTCGGTCGTTGCTCAATCGCGTCTTTCAGGCAGCCAATCTGGTGTGCGTGACTACGACTGGGCTATGGCGGGACACTTCTTCTAGCTTTTGAGAACTGAGAAGGTTGACCCGATGTACAATAGAGCCTCTGTTGCTCTCATGCGCTGAGAACGACCAAGCTTTCCCCACCGAGGCAAGAAGAAAAGCAATCGACTTCCTTCAAAGAGAGAAGAAAATTTATCACCTTCAGGTCTTCCAGGGCGTGTCACACGGCTTCGCCGTGAAAGGAGACCCGTCAGACCCTTACCAGCGTGAGTCTTTACTGTCCAGATGTGTTTTACTTTAATTCGGATCATCTCAGCTAACTGAATTTTTTTTAGGTTGGTGCAAGGAACAGAGTCTTCGTGCCATGGTTGACTGGTTCGATATGTGGCTGGTTCAGAGCGATTGATAAGTTGATTAAATGGGAAAATGGCGAGCTCGTCGATAGTTGCGAAGGTGTCAGGGCAGGCTAATATTAACTAACCCCCACCAATGGAAACGTCAATAAGGCTAGCTTTCTCTGCATATTCGAGTCGTATCATTAAAGTTTAAACTCGATTCAAGCTTGATATCGCAGGTGGAAAGAATAGACAGACTTGCGTTAATTGGGACATGGATCAGTCACAATACTTGGCGCTGAAGTGAGCTGCTGACATTGGTCTAGTGAGCTACATTCTCGTTTTCGCGATTCGGAAATGTTGCCCGTGAGCTCTTTTGTTTTCGACTTTACAATTCGCTGACAGCGATACACGGAATTACGACCCACGGATACCGCGGACGAAACCTCGATGTATCCGTACAGGATTAAGAGCTCGAGACTCATGCGACCGCATGGCCAAGAGCTAGGGCTGGTCATTGTTGGGGCTCGGCAGTGGCCGATTAAGCAGGAATCTTTAAGCTTGGCGGGGAGAGCCGTTAGGAAGAACGGGGAAGGTCGCCATGGCCAGGGTTCCATCGCGACCCATGGCTAATTTCGGGGCTTTGGCTTGGCTGTCCGGATAAGGCGATGCTTCAAGCATCAATACGAGGTTAACAGAGCAGCTATACGATCTTAACAGTCCTTGACAAGCTTGCGATAACTTGCGATAACTTCACTCAAGAGTCGAGCATGAAGATACAGGCTAAAGAGCAAGATAAGATCACTGTCGACAGTTTCCTTGACAGTAAACTAGTCTAAAATTAGACCCAATTGGTAGCTTCGACGAAATACCGGCTTTTAACTATTGGCAGGAGCCGGCCGGGGTCGGATCTACCCGCGGCAACGGTGCCGTCGAGCTTCCTGAATAGGTTATCGGCCCCGTGTCACGCAATGAGAATCATGGCAGTCGTTCAACAACTCCGGACGACTCGGCCGACTCATGAACAGGAGATTCCGCAATCGCAACGGCAAGATGGCTGCATTTAAAGGGCAATTGGGATCCAACAATTCTTCTCCTTTTTTGTGAAGGTCATCATCATCGACTCCTCAGCGTCAATTCGTGTGATCGACCAAGACGAAGTCATCATCCCTCCTCGCCATCCTCGGCGCCGTTGTGCCCGCCCTCGCGGCGCCCAAGGGCATCGATCGCCGTGCCGACACGGACCTCATGTCCGGCAAGTACATTATCCAACTCAAGCCCGGCACCACTCTCGAAGCCGTCACCGCACATCACAAGGCGGTTCGCAGCCTTCGCCGCCGTGATGGGTCCGCAGGCACTGTGGAGAAGACGTTCCAGATTGGCAACTTCAACGCCTACAGCGGCAGCTTCGACGACGCGACCCTCGAGGGAATTGCGGCTCTCGACGAGGTCCTTTCCGTCGAGATCGACCAGGCCATCTTTGTCGACCCCACCGAGCAGGAGTCGACGCTCTCGAAGCGCGATCTGACTACCCAGGCGAGCAGCATCTGAAGCTTGGGTGATCTGTCCCACAAGGCTGCTGGCTCTACTGAGTATGTCTACGATAGCACTGCCGGCGAGGGCACGACTGCCTACGTCTTTGACACAGGCATCCGGACTTCGCACTCTGAGTTCGAGGGCCGCGCCAGCTTCGGTATCAACGGTGTGACCGGATCGACCGTCTCCCCCGGCTCTAACTCCGACACCGACGGCCACGGCACTCACGTTGCTGCGACTATCGTCGGCAAGACCTACGGCGTCGCCAAGAAGGCCAAGGTCATTGACATCAAGGTGTTTGACGGGTCTACGGTAATTACAACATGACCCCCCGTTTGCCTTGCTTCGTGCTGACATTTTCCCAGGGCTCCACCTCGGCTATCCTCACCGGCCTTACATGGGCAGTCAACAACATCGTAAGTAAGGGCGCGCAGGGCAAGTCCGTTCTCAACATGTCCTTGAGCGCCAGGAACGTCTCGGCCCTCGACGATGCCGTCCTCGCTGCCTACAACCAGGGCATCCTCACCGTCGTCGCGGCAGGCAACGACAACCAGCCGGCTACCGATACCTCCCCCGGCAGACTACCCGAGTCTTTCACCGTCGGTATGACGCGCCCCGACCGCGGCCGCGTCAACATTATTGAGGGAATTTACGGCAGATCCTACGGCCCCGAGCTGGACGTCTTCGCGCCCGGTCAGGATATCATCTCAGCTAGCTACAGCTCTGACACGGGCACGGCGACGAAGACTGGCACCAATATGGCGGCGCCGCTTGTCGCTGGTCTGGTGTGCTACTTTAGAGGCGTGGAGGGCGGCTTCGGAACGCCCAAGGAGGTGACTGATAGGATCTTGGAGCTTGCTATTCCGGATGTTGTTGGTGACCCGAAGGGATCGCCGAACTTGTTGGTCAACAACGGCAGTGGGCAGTAAGCAGGGATGCAAAATAGCTTTCAAAGTGTAATGTCTAAGTTTGCGTTAATCGAGATGCTTCGTGTAAATTATTGAAGTCCTGGTAGCTTCTCATGTTGAAGGTCGTTGATGGAGCCTTTGCACGAACTCAAGGAGTGACGACGATATATTGACAAAGTCCAATCACCTCAGTCCGTGTATGCTCTACTCTTGCTTTGCTTTAGGTCTCCATTATAAACATAAGTAGGCTTGCTGTCACTCGCCCACCACGTCGAGTACGAGCTTTGATTTACCTGTACGTTCATATATCTTCATTGACTATTAGTAATGATGAGACTTCCTTCTACCCCCAAATTTGATGTAGATGACGCATACGAAACTAATGTTTATGATGTTTAGGGCGATATCATGTGTGACCGATCGAAAGGGGGGCACCTTTAAAATATTGATAGTTATCGGAATTATTTGAAAACACAAATTGAGATTTCTCGTTTCAAGCGCGTATCGCCAACATCTTTGAATCAATAGGTGTCTAACTTGGACAGTTTCTCATTGTGATTCAGCCAGATATCTAAATAATGGGCACCACCTGGTCCCATACCGCTGAGTGGAGCATTTTTTCGTTGTCGGGAGCTGTTCGGTATAAAACGGCTAGCATCAGAAACCGGTATATAATCACATCGTCGGTGTCGTTGTGCGTACGCTCAAGCTCCTTGAGTCGTTCCCATTCTGGGCAGCTGTCCTCCGGGGAGGAGTTGTTAGCTACTACAGTAGCCAATCTTTCTAACAGGCAATATATATTTACATAACTTCCACAGACCAACTCTTCCGCGCTGAAGTACTGTAGAAGACCTGAGAAATGCTTATTTATCTTATCCTGAACTTGTTTGACAAATTCCTGATGCTCTTGCGGCACATCAGTTCCTCGCCTGACGATGTCATTCTCTTTCGAGAATTCTCTTATTCCTTCTGTGTGCTGAGAGGAGCTGTCGGATTGGAAGTCCAATTCGACCGCGGATATGGGCAAGAGCATGGGCCACCTCGAGGTGGTACAATTAGACCGCGACTACCCAACCAACCTACGGTTGGAATCTCCCTTTTACACATTACGCAGAATCAATCAATACAGAGATATTGATACTTCGTCACCACCAGGACCCTACGGTTCGAACCAACTTCCCTGTGATAGGGATACCAACAGAGCTTTTATCGAGACCGAAGCCCTCGAGCAGAGTGCGAAGAGAATGCAACGCATTGGAATGCCGGGAGTTAAGAGAGTATTGATCTGTGTCCGGTAGTGAAGGGTGCTCCAGGTGACTTGGAGGATCTGGAGCTCTGGAAGTATGCGGGGCGTGATCTCCACTTGCCACCTTGTGCGCCTTCAGAAGGATGACAGTGGTTTTGCAGAGCAGAAGTTGGCGAGATCTGATATGTTCGCGCCCCTTATTATCGAGCCAGCCCTGAACTTCCACCAGCTGCAGATGAACTCTGCGTCGTATTTCTGCTTGATTGCCAGCTGAAGAGGTAGCAAACCATTTCAGAAAACCGGAAGGATCACGAAGGAAATTGATACAAACATGAAGCACCATATCGTTACTCTGAACAGCTTCCAAATTTGTTTTCAGTCCTTTCGTTCTGATCAGGGGCGTGTCGTCGAAAGCATTCTTGGCAGCTTCCTCGCCATCGATCTTTTCGTCTTGCTTTTTCGAAGCATGAGATTGTTTTCTCGCGGTATCGATCTTTCTCGCATGAGTCCAGTCTTTTGCGCGATCACCGAATGTTATAGTCCGTCTTCGATCATTGGCCCTTATGATGTAGCTGAGCTGTAATGAAAGACATTGTTGATCATTTTCACACTTGGCGAAGCTATCCTTCCTCAGCGGTGGGCTAGTATACCAGATTTTACAAAACCCAGACCATTGTGGTTGTTTGTGACCAATCGGCCACTCAGGGGTTGTAGAATTGCTAAAGGCTCCCAGACACAGTGCTGACCAGTATCTTCCATTGAGTCCCACTGGTATGAGAGGCAACTGTGATTTTAGAATTGAAGCCGGGAAGAGTGAGGGAGCATCCATCGGTGTAGCCGCGAGAAAGAAGATAATGATCGGGCAGTAAGCGTCCACGTCACGAAGACCATTGAGATGTGGAAGAGATTGATCCCCATAAAGTTTGCTGTTTCCCAGTCGTTGAATCAGTTGAAAGCGGTGTGATTCTTTGTACAGGTTTAGAGGAGTTTGTGGCATCTTCCAGAAAGAGAGTATCATGCCCTCTTCAGCCCCGATCTCGCCGCGACAGTGTTTCATGGCCATGCTCAGTTTTTCTTGCAGCGGGGAACCTTCCGATTTGATGCGTCTAGGGCCGTCCTTTCTATCAGTGTGATCGGCCTCTTCATCGTCTCCCTGGATATACTGCGAGTATGCACCGATGATACCGAGGGTAGGGTGCTGTCGGAAGTCGAATTGATATTGTCGTCCAAAAATTACTGGGTAAAGTGATTTGTCGTCGGTCATCTTGATTTGAGCACCTGTTGCTGCAGCGGCTGCAATGATTGCTCCAACTTGTCCATACGCAGGAGCAGCAATTAGGTCATCCGGTAGATAGTCCCCGGTGACTGGCTGTAGGTGGCGTTTGCATCTTGAGTCACCAAGATATTCGAGGCCAACCTTCTCAAAGAACCTAACCCATGTGGCAACAGGGTCAGCCTGGTACTTTGGCCGCGATTTGTTAACCCATTGCTTCCAGGTAGAAAGCTTTTGAACCCAGAGAGTAGGGAGCCAGGAAAAGACCCTTTTCAGAGCTATACTAAGGTGTCTTGAAATTCGAATGGTAGTGGCGGTAAGCCACACCAAGTGACGATGCCTTCGTGCCGTCTCCTTCTTATCGGTGTCCTTCAAATCAGTCCGTTTACTCCAACTGTCTTCCCTTAGAATGGAGACCCATGCCTTGGATTCGAAGGACATGTCTTGCCAATTCCAGTGCCACTCGGTCGCTTGATGCCATTTTTCCAATGGCGCGTTTGTTGGTCTTCCTCCGTCCTTTGCCAGCTACCAAAATGCCCTGGAAAACTGTGGTAACGGCAAAAATAGTCGCGAGGATTCCGACTGGAAGCGTGAAAAAGAAGGTAATAGGGTCCCAGTTGGTTTCATTGTCCTCAGCTTTCTTTTGCTCGCTGAGAAGACGCATCAAAGATCGAAGAAGGCAGTCAGTCGAGTTACTGTCCTCGGGACAGTTCGAGCCGTCGACAGCCATGATGGAAGTTTGGATCACAGAGCGCAACGACACAGCGCTGAGCGAGGTTGAACGTAGGTAGGTCGGGAGCTTTTCCTGGGAAGGGTTCCTGGATGAATTCAGTTTTAAGCGTTGTCAAATACACAAAGCGACCGCCGCTGCGGCCTGTTGATAGCAGGCGTTTAGCGACCAGAAAGCCTAAGCAGTGTTGCTAATTCCCACCGTATTCATCCCTTCTCCTCGCCTTTTGAGGGGCATCGCGTAGATCATTGTGCATCTTCATGCATGTGCCGTGCGACAACGCCCAACAAGATGCGGACATGCTTTCAATGCGGGTTCCCTACGATTTGGTAGGCGGCAAGTGAGTTCACAATTTCTTAAGTTCCCACCAACTTGCATGTAACCGCCTTACTTGCAGCGCCAGCCCCCATGACAGTCGGCTGCTCTCTAATAGGGTTCGCCGAGAGTACCATCATCGGTGAAACCAATTGTCTAATCATGTAGGCCCAGGCGTACATGTCTCTCATCAAAGAGCGCGAGCTTGAGAAGTTGCGAATAAGTATTTGTGGTAAATAAGGCGTAATTGCTGGCCGGCAATTACGGATTCGTTTTTGTACGACAGTATTATTTGGCGGCGACGGTTTCTGAAGATTCTTGGAACGGCTGGTGAGGATGTGCTTATCAGCATATAGTAGAAGTCACTATTGGCCAAACAGGGGACGAGCTACTAATTTTGTTATGCCATCGGAAAATAAGCATAGACTGGAGAAGTATGCTGCCATAACCTCTCACTTACTCTCAGCGCTCGTCTCCACGCCTTCTCCCCGTTTCCAAACTTCGCGCTGACACCCATACCGTAAGGTATTTGATATAAGCAACCAGCGTGAAGAATTCTGCTCTCATGAATTGGTAACAGCTGAATGAAGTCCGGCTGGAATTTGGACATCTTCGAATCGTGATATAGGTCTATCTCGGGGTATCAAGGTTTCAAAGATGACTCCAGAAATCTCGAAAGAAAGCGAAAACCAGCACCTGAACATGGCGTAGAAAATCTGCCCGGGGAGAGAATGCGATCTTGGCCTCGTATATCGATCAAAGCTCTATAGGAGACCATGTCTTGGCCAACATCCGCAGCCGCGAAATGGAAGGTTCACTTTACGTCTGAATAGGATGAACGTGGTACGCCAGCAGCGGTAGTCTCAATCGTGCCACGGTGCCCATAGTGCCAAGCGTACCGAGACGTTGCGCGCAAGTCGGGATTACCACCGACGGTTCAATCTGTAACACTCCCGGCCGGCAGAAGGCACTTATCCCATTCGCTGAGAGCGCGGGCGCGCCAAGGTCGAGTCAGTTTGCTAAGCAGAGGCCCAGCGTCTTGGGGTACCGCTCCGCCTTGCTGATGCGGGCTCAGATCGCGGCATGTAGTTTATCTTATTAACGCACATAAGTTGGGGCCACTGTTGATGACGACTTTGGCTGACGTTTTACGGATGTTACCAAACACAAGACGATACCCACACGTACCCATCGAGTCCATGCTCCGGATCTCGCCCGTTCTATATAGAGGAAGCCTGCTGCTGACTTCTGGTCAATTGATAATCATGATGCTCCCGAGAGCTTGCCCGGTGTCAACTTGCAGAAACTCCTCAAAAGCCATCGAGAACATGTCACTTCGAACTTTCTTTCGTGGTTCGATGCACATCGTCCGATTCTTCCAGATGGCAACACTCGCATTTACCACGTATACGATATGTTACGCGGTATGGCTCCGTAGACAGGAGTACCGTAATGCTAGAGAGTATCATGACATGTCAAATGAGATGTTTCTTGAAATGAATGAGGTGGCTATGGTCATAGCAGTCAGTAACTCCCCGGTGCAAGATACTACAAGCAAGGGATGATCCTAACATCGGCTTTGGCAGTGCGTTGCCCTTGGTATCGAGATATTCATTAACTCGGACTTCAACGAACCATCGGATCCGCGTTTGTCGACAATGAGTCTTGCTATCTTCTCAATGGGTCTCAGCTTTTACGCCACAGTGCCAGCGGCTAAAGAAGACTTGAGACAGAATGGTGCATTGATGGACCTCAGTCACGATATCGACTTTTCGACACTCGAAATGGCACTGTGGCGAACATCAATGACATATGGAGTGGTTACTTGGTACGTGCCTCTATCTCGAGCGTAGCTTGGAGTAAACATCCCTGACTCTTGCGGTTCAGGGCGTCGAGTGTAGCATTCGTACTGTCCACTATCGTGGACCAGGCAGAAAGAGTCATTCTACAGAAGTCAGGCATCAGTAGTGTAGTGCTGCATGCTGCGGATCAGAAAGTTCCCTCGCATGGTCTCAAGCTGGAGATTCGATCTCCTGTGTGAGCGGAACATGATTCACTTGGTAGTTAGGACACATCGCTTCTATTTTTCTTGATTTGAAGGCTTCTCTCGAGTGCCATCCGCGTCAGCATATGCACTCAGTTAGATTACAGATACCCATACCTGCTAGCGCATAAATCCTGAATTTGCTTTCGGTCATACCATCGCCAGGGCAACTTGATGATCTTTCTCTGAGACGCTCCAACTTTTTTCTCATATTCCAATCAGTTCCTATGCCTGTTCAACTGCAAATTGGCTTTGAACCCCTGCCTCAACCGTATCGTGTTCGCGCAAGAAACATGTGATAGATCCTTGCTCATCCGAAGCGACAGTCAACGTGATTGCCTGGGAGGGCTTTTGAACCTAAAATTGCGTCAACAACAGTAAGGGAGCGTCACAGATATGCTGCTTGACTCGAACCTTCCTGCCCAGGCAGAAGAATTTTAGATGCCGTCTCGACCCTCATTGACATTTCTCAATGACTCTAGTGTGCTTTTTGTCGTGATCTTGATCGCAAACTAGCTCATACTCAATTGGGGGAGTTTTATGTCGGATTACCACTGGTTGGTCAATTTCTTTGATCAGCCCTTCTTAGCACATAGAGTGATCACTGTGATCATCTACTCTCAGACACGTAGTTCGAACCAAGGACGAAATATGTAAAATGACAATTATACTGATAAACTACCTAGATCTCAAACCGAACTTTTGGCTTGTGGCCGCCCCCGACGCCTGCAAGTCTAGATGGAATTCAGAATCATCAAGTTGCGGCTAAAATAACCTGCGAGAAGAGCCACAGTTCCGTCATGAGGTTCAAAAAGATCCCCAATAGTGCTAGTCATAATCGCCCTCAGGCTTCCAGAGCGGCGCCGGGGTATAGACCGGAATAGGAACGTCGGCTACCAGATGTTAGTAAGAATTCACCTGCGGTAAGAATCAATTTTGACTCACTTCCATATCCGGTATTTGGCACGGCCCAAGTTGGTGACGGAGGAGCCGTCCAACCTGTTGGCGATGCCGTGATGGTATGGGTACTGGTGTAGGGCGCAGGTGACGCCTTAGCTCCAAGCGATTTGATGCCGTTACCCCTCCCATAAGAGTTATCTCCGGTGCCAAAATTGTTACCAATTTTATTGACAACGCTGTTGCCAGACTCTGTCCAAAGACTAAAGTTCTCCACCGTAACATTGGTAGCATACGTCACGTCATTAGCGGTAAGATACAAGGGTGGCCGTTTGGCACCATCGGCTACCGATTAGTAGTAGTAGTAGTAGTAGTATTTAACATCATCAGGGACAGGAGCCTAGCTATCTAACTAACTAAGCCCGATTAACTAGAGCGCTCTTTGGGCATATAATGTACCGTGCCGCTATCTAAACAGCATACTGTTACGGCCAGCTAGTCGTAGTGAGGTTTGTTTGCAGAAGTTGAGGCTGCGGAACTGGTAACAGTATTCGTAGTCGGGGATAGCTTCAGGGAAGCTATGTCTGTAAGTCGTAAGGTAAGGGAAGGCTTCGGTGATCACTCGTAGTCTTATCAAAGAGGTTCTCAGGGAAGATAGCTGAAAGCGATCATAAGATCTGATACGAATTTAATTGCTGAAGAAGCTATGGGAAGTCTGTCCTAGAGTCCGGCTCAAGTCCATCCTATATACAAGTCCTGATTCTGAACATGTCCTTTGTGCTGGACAGTGTCCTTGTTTGGATATGTTGGATAGCTCATATCCTGGTTATCCAAGGATCGCTTGGATAACTCATATCCAACATACCCTTATCTCTTATCATCACGTGACTTTACCATAGTTCTTCCGTTCCGTGAGAGGGTGCCTAGTGTTCCTTGTCCTCTGCATACATGGTGCGCTGTAGCCGCCGCGAGCCTGCGGGGCAGGCCTTGTTCTTGGTCATGCATGTTGGGTCGTAACACTTAAATAGCCCTATATTATTTATAAATAATAGGCTATAATAAAAAGGCCGGCCCTCGCGGGCGTAATCGTTTACGAATATATTTTTCTATTTTCTAATATTATCTTAAGTAGATCGGGAAAATTAAAGGAGGGAAAGGGAGGGTAAAGATAGGTGTTACGAGCTGGACAAGGCAACCAACTGTGGCACAAAGCAAAAGCTTCGATAATGATGACTCCGGCATCATTGTCCCTTGTTCTGCATTATATAGCTACGCGCCCACAGTGACAGGTTGCGGCGGGCGTAACAATAGGGTTATAGCCTAAGAGGTATCAGTAAGTATATAATAAAATATAAGGTATAGTATCTCGGACTCGCTATCCCTTTATAGGGAGTATATACAGACTTCTCGAAGACTGGGTCTTGGCGTCCGATATCCCTTTTATCCTGCTTGGGTAAAGGCCTAGAGCGGCTAATAGCAAAAAGGATGGCCTACCTGTTACGCCCGCCGCAACTTGTCACTGTGGGCGCGTAGCTATATAATGCAGAACAAGGGACAATGATGCCGGAGTCATCATTATCGAAGCTTTTGCTTTGTGCCACAGTTGGTTGCCTTGTCCTGCTCGTAACACTACCTTACTATCCTAGAAGGGGTTGCTAGCCCACAGCAGGTTGGAGCACTACCAGGGAGGGCTGCAGTCGACCTAACAGCCTGTCTGACCCACGAGATCGAGAGGGCTCTAGACTTAGGGCTCACTGCAACTCTTGTAACAATGGACGTTAAAGGGGCTTTTGACTCTGTCCTAAGAAACCGACTTAATATCAGGCTACGACAGCAGGGCTGGCCTAAGCATCTGATTAGGCTGATCTTCACCTTTACCTCTAGCCGAGCAGCCCGGGTCAGGCTAGAGGATACAACTACAGAGGATTTCTGTCACGAGTTATGGCACGCAGCAATGGGCATATGAAGTGGGTTAAAGTGGCTTGAAGTAACCCATCTAGAATGAGCACATGAGAGCAGTCTATATACTAAGAGAGTGTGATATCCACGTGAGAAAGCACGTGGCAAGATGCTTGACAAGTGCTGATACCATTCCTGTTTCGTGACAATTTCCCTCTATCCTGTGGGCTACCACAAGGCTCCCCACTATCTCCTATTCTCTTTCTATTATATATAGCTGATATCCTAGCCGACGATCAGAAGCTACGGTTCGGCTATGCGGATGATGTAGGTTTAGTAGCTACTAGCCCATCGCTAAAAGAAAATGCTATAGCTCTAGGCCAAGAGATCACTCATATACTTAACTGGGGCACTGATAACAAGGTTGCTTTTGACCCAGCTAAGTGTGAGGCAGTCCACTTCAGCAGGAAACATAAACAGACCAAAGACACACCAGATATACAAGCGAGGGGCCTAACTATCAAGGCCTCAGCTAGGCCTGTACGATGGCTAGGAGTCTGGTTTGACAAGAGACTCACCTTCCGTCACCATGTCGAAACTAAGGTGGCGGCAGCAAAGAAGGTAGCCCAGTTCCTTCGGCACCTAACAAATACTAAAGGGGGGCTCCCAGCAGCCGCAGTACGAAAAGCGGTTATTGCCTGTGTCCTTCCAACAGCCCTATATGGAGTTGAGACCTGGTATGCGGGCCTAACCAAACCAGCCCTAAACAGCGGCACCAATACTAGCAGTAGTACTGCTTTATAGATAGCTACAGTTGGTACAGGACAGAAGGGCCTGGCCCGTAGAGTTAGCAAAGTTATTACAGCAGCAGCAAGGGCTATCCTGCCTGTCTGGAGAACCACACCGACCAGCACCCTCATCCGAGACGCTGGCCTTCCTACAGCAGAGGTAGCCCTCGAAGCAGCGCGACTACGCTTCGCTATACGCCTGCAGAAGGTTGACCAACAGCATCCCTTGGTCCCAAGGCTGCTACAGCCAGGGCGGCAACAGACCAGGCTCCAAAGAACAGCTGGCCTGTTACCTAAGTGTCCAAGGCCAGCACTCCTACAGCTGCAATACCTCCCAGGGTCTTATGACCTTATAGTTACACAGACGAAGGATGTAGCAGCTAGGATCTTCCAGGCCTGGCTCAAGACTGTGCCAGGTCAGCATACAGTCGTATACTCAGACGGCTCCAAAGCTCCTGACGGAGCTACAGGGTACGGCTTTGTTATCTACCGCAACAATAAACGTATAGCCCAGGGCTGCGGCCGTCTCGGCTTAGCAGAAGTGTTTGATGGTGAGGCGGAGGGGGCGAGGGCTGGGCTCCGACGGGCCCTTCAGACCTCCCCCCAAGGCCAGCCTATACACATCTGCATCGACAATACCAGCGTTATTTAGGGGATTCGCGGTAAGGTCCCAGACTCCTCACAAGCGGCCTTCCTTGAGATCCAGGAGGTAGCTAGGATACACGATATACAAACCCATTGGTCTCCTGGGCACCAAGGTATTGAAGGAAACGAAGAAGCAGACAGCCTAGCTAAGGAGGGAACAACTCTACCAGTCCTTAGGGGCCAACTAGCTACTCTATCAGGTATCAAGTAGCTTGCTAAAGAGCGGCCAAGACGCCAATATAGACGATGGTGGAAACAAGAGGCAACTCCCCGCTATACCCAACTAGGGCTCAAGGCCACCCTTGCTTGCCCTCCTGGACTTGGCCTCCCTAGGGCTGCCCTTCATCACCTCCTCGCGGCACGGTCAGGCCACGGGGACTTTAAACAATATCACCAACGCTTTAACCACACAGAAGCACTACTCACCTGCTCCTGTGGATGGGTTAAGGAGGCAGACCATCTAGTTTACTGCCGAAAAACCCTACTGAGGAGGCAACAGTGGCCCACCCTCTACCCCTACAGCCGCCAGGAGCCCGTAGGACCTATAGGGTCCCTCGATCGCTACTTCAAGGGGCTAATCACTGACTCTGAAGGCTTCCAGGCCTTCCTCTGCGTGACAGACTTCTTCCAGAAGATCTGCCCGCGGTACTAGGAGATAGGTCTTGACCTAGGCCCGACTAACGAATTTCCCCTCCTAGAGGGACAGACGGTAATAACGGAGCTAGGGAACCAGCGGGAACTAGGGACGGATAGAACAGACAGTAGCCCACGGGCAAGATTTGGAGGACGTTAGGAAGAGGCGTGTACTATAGAGTATATAGCTCGAGCCTACGGCCCTCCACGCCATATACCCCTCGGGAGGTCGGCCGCAAGGGCGGCAGCGCCTTTGCCGCCACGGCGTTAAATACAACAACAACAACAACTAGGGATTAGTAAGTCTTTACGGATATCTAGGCCAAACACTTATCGGGCAGCCCTCTTGGCAGTAGAATTCCCAGCTGGGCGGCGGCGGCTGCGGATAACTTCCTGCCCGTCCTGGAAGACAGTTGACAGGAAGAGTACAAGGGCATTATCCTTCCAAGTGAACTGGTTGACCTATTTACTAGTTAGTTAGGTAGGCTAGCTAGGCTGGGCTGGGATAAGTAGGGCTAGATAGGGCGGGCTAGTAGCTTACCTCCCCATCTAAAGTAGGGATATAGTATACTTCACCCCAGGGGATTTCTCCTCCTTTAGTCTCTTTCTTATTAACTAAGGTCTTGTCTATCCTACTATCCTTTCGGCAAGTACCATAAGCTCTAACCTGTTGATTCCGTAAGGTACGAAAGAGACATATAGAAGCAAAGAGGTTGTCAAGAAATACGTAGTAGGTTGCAGCTGGAAGTAGGGAAATAAGGGTAGTTACTACCTGCTGTGTTGGTATCAATAAAGCCAGCTTTCCAATAGCCAGCCCAGCCAGCTGGGCTGGCTGGGCCTGAGGGACTAGTGCAAATGGGCCCTTTCCATGTACATGCCACAGCCACCGTATATAGTAGCCAGACTGGGCAAGGATCTAGATCTTATAGCTAGTTAGGATAGGCTTCGTTAGAATCGTTGTTATCTTAAGAGATCGCCCTATAAATCGGACTATAGCCTCGTCGACTGTAAAGTCTGAACCAGGTATATAAAAGGAGCCCCCAGTCTCTTGGATATGGGCTGACCACTGGTTAACCTTCCGGTATACGTCTGGTATTTGATCTTGGGCCCGGCCCTGGCCCCGGCCCCAGCTAGGCTGGCTGGGCTGGAATTCCGCAGTGTTGAATATCCGTAGTCGCTAGAGTAGCAGTTGGAAACGGTCCCGGGATATAAACCGTATAAATAGGTGGATAGGATCCTCCGTTTGCTACTAGGTTAAATAATAGGTTGATAATCTAGACTCCCTATGAATCCCTATATATAATAGAATCCCTAGGAAGAGGTAGATCTCGTCTGCTCAAGTTTACCGCTATGAATTTGCTCTAGACGTTCTAGCCCTAGGGCCCTCCTTAGATAACGGCGCTATATTCGTCTACTAGGCCTACTACCCTACGAGGCTCTACGGAACGTATTAGATGAAGAAGTCCAGCGGGTTTGCCGGCAGCTGCCGTACCTCTCTGGCCCGGGTCGGCACGTTAAACGGCCGGAAGGAGCCCGGAAGACCATGCTCGGTAGTAGGAGGTTCGTGGGGCCGGACTGTTGCTGCGTCATAGCGCTCTGGCGTACAGTCTGGATTACAAGCCGTAATAAGGTCTTCGGGAAGGATCTCAACTACTATATAACTACGTACAGAAGTAATAGAAGCATTAGAAGCATCAGAATCACTAGAAGACATCGCAGCATTAATTGAAATGGTAGTAACGTGGTTGATAAGCGAGTGGATCAGACAAGCGAGTGGATCAGCCGACCGCGACCAACATATCTTCCACCCTTCATAGGCGTTACGCCACAACCAAGCATGTCATCACAAAGTAATGAAGGCCAGCTAACCTTAGCGGTTCAGGCTATCAAAACGACACCAAATCTTAGTATCCGAGCGGCATCCCGGATCTACTCAGTACCCTTCTCAACCTTACGCCATCGTCTAAGGGGAAAGTTATCACGACGCGACACTATGCCTAGATCGCGGAATTTGACTGCGCTTGAAGAAGAGAAGCTAGTTGAGTATATTCTCGACCTAGATTCCCGATCATTCCCTCCCCGCATTAGAGGTGTGGAAGAAATGGCTAATCGACTGCTCGCCGACCGCAACGCGCCCCCAGTTGGGAAGCGCTGGGCTTCGAACTTCGTCAAGCGACAACCACAGCTCCAGACGCGCTTTTTTCGCAAGTACGACTACAAGAGGGCCCAATGCGAAGATCCAAACGCCATAAACGCGTGGTTTCGCCTTGTGGCGAACACAATCGCGAAATATGGTATTGTGGACTCTGATATCTATAACTTTGATGAGACTGGGTTTATGATGGGCCAGATTGCCTCTGGCATGGTCGTCACGAGCGCCGAAAGGCGTTCAAACACGAAAATGATGCAGCCTGGTGACCGTGAATGGGTTACAGTCATTCAGGCCATTAGTTCGTCGGGCTACAGCGTCCCGCCGTATATCATCGTTGCAGGCCAATATCACCTCTCCACCTGGTACACGGAAACCAATCTCCCACGCGACTGGGTCATTGCAACGTCTGACAACGGATGGACAACAAACGAAAGAGGCCTAGACTGGCTCCAGCACTTTGATCGGCATACAAAACTGCGTGCAACTGGCAGTTATCGCCTCCTCGTCGTCGATGGGCATGAAAGTCACCACGCTGCCGACTTCGAGATATATTGCAAGGAAAACAATATCGTCACACTCTGTATGCCGGCCCATTCGTCTCATCTGCTTCAGCCCTTAGACGTTGGGTGCTTTGGGCCACTAAAGACGGCTTATGGTCGACAAATTGAGGATAAGATGCGCCGGGGTAATACGCATATTACAAAGGAAGACTTCTTCCCTGCGTTTCGCGAGGCTTTTGCCCAAGCTATTACGGAAAAGAACATTCAGGGAGGTTTCAGAGGGGCTGGGCTTGTCCCTTTGAGTGCCGAAAGTGTGCTTTCAAAGCTTGATATCAGGTTACACACTCCAACACCTCCAGGATCCCTCCCAACAACACCCCCTGCGTGGACTTCTCAGACGCCAAACAACCCAACAGAAGCATCTTCTCAGTCTGAACTCATCAAAAGGAGGATCTCCCGCCATCAGAATAGCTCACCAACTTCAATTATTGAAGCTGTTGAGCATCTATCAAAGGGGGCGCGTGGATTTATGCACCAGATTGCGTTATTAAGGTCTGAGAACAAAATCCTTCGTGAGGAAAACAACCTACTAAGCCGGCGCCGGAGGGCTAAGAAAACACGTCTCAGACAAGGAGGAAGTCTTACTATAGCTGAGGCTGAGGACCTTCAGTCGCAGAGAGAAGCAACAGCTCAGATCGAGGAGGAAACACGCCGGAGTAGTGGTCGCCGACCGAGGACCGAGACGGGCCAACGGCGATGTGGCGTCTGTGGGAACACTGGTCATAATGCACGAACATGTCAATTTGCTGAAGAAATGTCTGAAGAAGAGGATCTTAAATAGTTTCAATTGAATTACTTTTCTTAGTGCTGCGTATCGGTCGCAAATGTGCTGTGGTCGCGGTCGGCTGATCCACTCGCTTGTCTGATCCACTCGCTTATCAACCACGTTAGTTAATAGTAGCAATAATAACGTGAATGATAAGCGAGTGAGACAGACAAGTGAGTGAGACACAAAACTGCGCCGATGAGATAAACTGGCTTCCATATCAACATCAACAGCATCAATTCAATTCAAACTACTCATAATCCTCATCTTCAGACATCTCTTCAATAAACTGGCACGTTCGTGAATTGTGTCCCGGGTGACCACAAACGCCACACCGTCGCTGACCTGTCTCGGCCCTCAGTTTGCGACCACTAGTACGACGCATTTCCTCCTGAACCTGCGCAGTCACATCTTTCTGTGACTGTATATCTGCTGCGTCAGCTACAGTAAGACTTCCTCCATATTGTAGGCGTGTTTTCTTAGTTCTCCGTCGTCGACTGAGTTGGTTATTCTTCGTCTCTAAGAATCTGTACCTCAGATCTAAGTAAGGCTACTTGGTGCATGATGCCTCTTGTACCTTTAGAAAGTCGTTCAATAGCCTCGCAAATAGAGGTTGGGGAGCTGCTTTGGTGACGAGTGATCCGACTCTTAATAAAGTTGGATTGAGAGCTTGCCTCTACTGGGTTGTTTGGTGTCCTTGAAACCCAAGGCGGAGGTGTCTGTGGTAGTGATGCTGGAGGCGTTGGAGTGTGTAGCCGGATATCCAGCTTTGATAGGACGCTTTCTGCACTCAGAGGAACAAGCCCAGCTCCTCTAAAACCCCCTTGGATGTTTTTTTCAGTCATCGCTTGACTAAATGCGCTGCGATATGCAGGAAAGAAGTCCTCCTTTGAGATGTGGGTTACGCCCCGCCGCATCTTATCCTCAATTTGTTGCCCATACGCCGTCTTTAGCGGACCAAAGCACCCAACGTCAAGGGGCTGGAGTAGATGAGACGAATGAGGCGGCATACAAAGTGTAACGATCTTGTTTGCCTTGCAATATAGCTCAAAGTCTGTTGAGTGGTGACTTTCGTGCCCGTCGACGACGAGGAGGCGATATTGGCCTCTCAAACGTGGTTTCGTATGACGATCATAGTGCTGGATCCAATCTAGGCCTCTTTCATTTGTTGTCCATCCGTTTTCTGACGTCGCAATGACCCAGTCGTCCGGGAAACCTGACTCTGTATACCAGGTTGAGAGGTGATATTGGCCTGCAACGATGATGTACGGCGGGACGTTATAGCCTTGCGAGTTGATGGCTTGAATCACTGTAACCCATTCTCGATTACCAGGCTGCGCCATTTTCGTGTTTGAACGCCTTTCAGTACTTGTGACAACCATGCCAGATGCAATCTGGCCCATCATAAAGCCAGTCTCATCAAAGTTGTAGATATCAAACTCATCGATACCATACTTCGCGATTGTGTTCTTCACAAGAGCGAACCAGCCGCGAATAGCCTCTGCATCCTCGCATTGGGCCCTCTTGTAGTCGTACCTCCGAAAAAACCGCGTCCGCAATTGTGGTTGTCGTTTGACGAAGTTTAAGGCCCAGCGCTTCCCAACCGGAGGCGCGTCGCGATCAGCAAGCAGTCGATCAGCCATTTCTTCCACACCACGGATCCGGGGAGGGAATGATCGGGCATCTAGATCGAGAATGTGATCAACTAACGTCTGCTCTTCTAGCAAAGTAAGATTCCTCGAGTTCGGTATCCTGTCGCTTCGAGATGTAGAGCCCTTCAATCGTCGACTCAATGTTGCATGGCTGACCGAGTAGATCGTAGCTGCAGCCCGTGCACTAAGCTCTGGATTGATTCTGATAGCTTGAAGGGCCAGCTGTATGCCTGACTCATTACTTCTGGATGCCATGATGTGTTGTGGAAGAAACGTCTCCATTTGTGTTGAAGCATCATCGGCGCAGTTTTGTGTCTCACTCGCTTGTCTGTCTCACTCGCTTATCATTCACGTTAGGTAAAAGAGCATAGGGATAAATGACGTACCGTCAAGTACCCCTTTCAACGCGGGGAAAAAATGGGTAAATAATGGGGCGTTCGAGTCTTGGCAGAAATGAGGTCCATCAGCACCCGATGGGATAGTTTCGCCGGCAAACCGGCATTTGAAGAACTTTTGCTTCGTGTTCTACTAGATAAGAAAGGTAAAAGGTATTCCAGTATCTGAAGGCGTCATAATCCTGAACTTCGCATCATTTTATGGACTGACATCTTACATTGCGAAACACAACACTTTGCTTTCTTGTGCAACTCCGAGATACCAGACCTACGCTACATTCAATGCTCTTGGAGAATCAAGGCAGCAAGACTTGGTAACTCAGCTCTCAACGATGACGCCAAGAAACGTTCTCTTGCTCGTCGCGGACGACTTGGGGAAACAGCTCGGCTGCTACGGCTGTCCCTACATCCAAACACCAAACATTGACAAACTCGCCGCCGAGGGTGCCAGATTCGAAAATGCTTTTGCAAGCACCGCATCCTGCAGTGGAAGTCGCTCAACAATCTACACTGGCCTTCACACTCATCAGAACGGCCAGTACGGACTCAATAGTGGCAAGCACCACTTCATGACGTTCGATCACATCGAGTCTGGTCCTGCTCTGCTCGCCAAGAACGGTGTCCGCACGGGAATCATCGGCAAGGTCCACGTCGGGCCCGATGCCGTGTATCCCTGGGAGTGGCGAGCCGAGAGCTTGAAGCGAGATGTGTGGTGGTCTTCTCAGCGTGCGGCGGAGTTCTTCAACGCTTCCAAGGACGACGGTCGGCCATTTGTGCTCACTGTTGGATACCATGATCCTCACCGCGACCGGACGCGCGGTGGCTTTGGAAACGATGAACCTGTCGATGAGAGGATCAAGAACATCAAGTACCGACCAGCGGATATGGTCGTTCCTGGGTTTCTGTCGGATAGTCCGGGTGTGCGACAGGAGCTTGCAAGTTACGCAGAAGCCATCAGCCGTCTAGACCAAGGCATTGGTATGATTCTTCATGAGCTGGAAGAGTCTGAATTTGCGAAAGATACCTTGGTCATCTTTATGAGCGACAATGGCCCTCCATTCTTGAACTCCAAGACCACGCTGTATGACGCCGGAATTCGCCTCCCTCTCATCGCTAAACTGCCCGGTGCAGGTTCATCTATCAACCCGAATCTGGTATCTTATGTGGACATTCTGCCTACGATCTTGGACTGGATCTTGGGCGATGCCTCGGATGGCGCCAAATCACAACTCGCCGGTCGGTCTTTCTTCGACATCATCAACGAGAACCACGAACTCGCTAAGTGGGATCACGTCTTTGGCTCTCACACATTCCACGAGTCTACCAACTACTGGCCGACACGTTATATCCGGACCAGGCGCTATAAGTATCACCGCAACATTGCCTGGAGGCTTGACTTTCCCTTTGCCAACGACATTTACGGCTCGTTGACATGGGAAGACATTCGAAACGCGGATCAGAACCCAAAGATGATTGGCGAAAGACAACTTAAAGACTACTTCTTCCGCCCCGCAGAAGAGTTGTATGACTTGGTGAACGATCCCAACGAAGTCAGAAACTTGGCAAAGGATCCGGATTATCAAGACGTATTGGAGGAGCTGCAAACGAGATTGGAAGACTGGCAGAGGAGAACAAACGACCCGTGGCTGTTTCGAGATGGAATATCGATTCTTCTGAACAAACACCATCTTGACGCTGGTCTCGAAGTACCTGATAAATGGGACCTTGACATTGAGCATCCTGAGACAAAGGGCGACAAGGTGAAGAAGTACCAGAACTTGCCGTTTGGTGTGACTGGCCCCAGATCTTGATAGCATCTTAGGTTGATCAATGAAACAACGCTATGAAATATCTACATCCTCAATTTTTTATCTAGTGAACTTTTCGTTCGTTGACACTGACGTGCTGTTTGGAAGCTTACACTGACTCTCGAGAGCCAAACACGCATGTTTTCAATTCACATACGTAGGTACCTGCCACACCCAAGTCTAAGAAAAGCTATAAGCAATCGTAAGCAAGAAGGGACTTCGGACATAGCGCGCAACTCCCCGCTAGCAACTCTCATGTAATTCTTGAGGCCCAGTGCTCGGCAGAGTTAAAACGCCTCGGCCTGATCCCTGGTATGGGGACGTTGAAGGTGACATCGGCGCAGATCTTGTACCATCCAGTTGGTCTCCCAAGAACTAGGATCGTAGTTCTCTAAAAGAAAATCTACCATACTGTTTTCGTCTGTAAGCTGGGTCTGGCGCGAAGGATGAGGCACAGACGACAAAGGTCTCGATGCTCGTAAAAATCGAAAAGGTTGTGGTTGGGTTTGCCAAGATGGAAAGAGACAATCCCCCGAGCCCTGCCAAGCACTATCCCGCGTGTGGCAGGCGGGGTTGTCTGAAAGATTGGCGGGCTTGCATTGTCCTCATCTTTCCCCATTATGTCGTGATGGCTTTCGGATGATCACTGCCGAACAACCTACCAAAAGCTTATCTTCACAGTAAACTCTTGGCATGTCAAGGATTCTTGACTGTCAAAGGGAATAGTATGATACGAGCGGTTATTTCCAGTAAGGAAGTAAATGTGAAGAAGGAAATCACGTCGAGTTGATTGTCGATGGTGTGCGACCTCGGTGTTCTTTTTACCGTTTTTCGCAATACGTTTATACAACAAGCCAACACCATGTATATCAATCCTTCAGGAACTCCTGTGGTGTAGATGTGTTTGAAATACCTAGGCTCTAGACTTTTGACCGGTAAATTCTCTGAACAGCTGACTCGTGCTCTGAGCTGCAACCATGAGCTCGCAAAAGCCACCAGTCATCGAAGTCTCTTCTGGTGGGGAGAGGGTACCTCCTGGCGTACACGATATCGACACAAAAACTCCCTCCTTCGAGGTCGACTCGCCCAAAGACGAGATCAGCGACTTGGCCGAGCCCCAGGATACAACCAAAAACTTCGGCTTTTGGGAAGCGCTCACATGCCGCAGCACGACGCGGGATCTCGACGCCATCGCAACAGAGCGAAGTGTTTTTGATGATCCCAGCTTGGCGCCCTTCTATCAGCCCCCACCAGAGTACGAGAACGTGCATCGCTTTGATTCGCAGGAACGATGGACGCACCGCGAAGAACGCTCTGTCCGCCGAAAGACAGATTTCAGTATCTTTGCCTGGATTCTGGTCATGTTCTTCGGTCTCAACATCGACAGAGGCAATCTCGGCAATGCAGCTGCGGATAATCTCTTGAAAGACCTCCATATCAACACCAACGACTACAACAATGCTCAGAACATGTACCGCATCGGTTTTCTGATCGCCGAAGTTCCATCTCAGATGATTGGAAAGCGGCTCGGACCTGATAGATGGATCCCCGTTCAAATTATGCTCTGGAGTCTTGCATCTGGCGGACAGTTCTTCATGCATAACCGGGCTGGCTTCTTTGCCTGCCGATTCTTCATCGGTCTCTTCATGGGTGGCTTCATTCCGGATTCCATCTTGTACTTGTCGTACTTCTACAAGAAGACTGAGATGCCTATCCGCCTGGCCCTCTTCTGGTTCGTCGACTCCATGTCCGGCGTCATTGCATCCTTCATGGCCTATGGAATCTTGCACTTGCGCGGTGTTGCAGGAAAAGAAGGATGGCGATGGCTTTTCCTGATCGAGGCTCTCGTCAGTTTCGTCATTGGTGCCGCCAGCTTCCTCTTCCTGGTCCCTGGACCGACCCAGACGAAAACGTGGTGGAATCCCAAAGGCTACTTCAACGAGCGCGAGGAAAAGATCATCGTCAACCGCGTCCTTCGTGAGATCCTTCCAAGAGCGACATGCACAACCGAGAATCGCTGTCTCTGGGCATGCTCTGGAAAAGTCTCAAGGACTACGACCTGTGGCCGATCTATCTCATCGGCATCCTCTTCGAGATCCCCACTGCGCCACCGAAGACATATCTCACGCTGTCCCTCAAGGCCCTTGGCTTCAGCACCTCCAATGTTACTCTGCTCGCCATTCCCGTCACCGTTTTCGCCGCGGTTAACATGCTCTGGGTTACGTTCCTCACAGAGAGGTTCCATCAGATCGCCATCATTGGCCTGCTCTCGCAAGTCTGGGTATTGCCGCTCCTCATCGTGGAGTATACTTCCATTGATAGCCTTTCACCGTGGGCGCAATATGCCGTTACGTTCATGATTCTCGGCCAGCCGTCTACCCATGCGGCGCATGTCGGATGGTGCTCCCGGCTCTCGAAAGCCGTCAGGACGAGAGCCATTAGTGCCGCGCTTTACAACATCACCATCCAGCTATCCGGAATCGCTTCTTCCAACATCTATCGAGAGGATGATAAGCCTCACTACCACCGCGGAAACAAGAACTTGATTGCAATCACTGTGGCAACAATCTTTGCGTATGCTTTTGCCAAGACCTACTACACTCTTCGCAACAAGTCCAAGAGAGCGAAATGGAACAGCATGTCGGAGCAGGAGAAGACGGCGTATCTGGCCAACACTAGCGATGAAGGAAATAAGCGTTTGGATTTCTTCTTCGACAGCTAATCCGAGACGGCCAATCACTACTGCATCACAATTGCCGCACAGAACCTAGATGTAACCCTAGAACTTGCCGGAAGATACATCACCTACAACTGAGAGGGGGTTAGTTTATTCACGTCGATAATACTACGTATTTGGACTTACTGTCAATCGAATGTAATACAATAATCCAACCTTCGATGACATAAATGCCTTTCGTCAACATGACTCTGGAAATCATCAGTTTAATTGATATCTATCACGCCAACGCCAAATACACTACCATAAGTCGTAAAATCTAAGTCCTCTTATGGGAATCTAGTGTGCCTCAACCTCCTCCAACTGTCTCCTCCAAACCTTGATGGGCATTTCTCCGAGCAACCAGTTCATCGTTTCCTCACGCGCCATCTCAAAGTCCCGCGGCAGAGCAAACTCATACCTGTGCACAACCGACGCCAAGAGCACAGCCTGCTCAAGGTATGAAATGTTGCGACCGATGCACCCTCTCGCGCCGGCGGAGAAGGCCAAGAAGTACGGCTGCAGCTCCTTGCCCTTGTCGCCAAGCCACCTGTCCGGCACATACTTGTCGGCGTCGGGGAAGACGGTCTCGTCGCGGTGGGCGACCACGCCGGACATGCTCACGGTGGTGTTGCCCGGTACCCACTCGCCCATGATGTACATGCCTTCGGGAGGTGTCCTGCGAGGCAGGCCTTGCGGCGTGGGAGGGAACAGGCGGAGGGACTCGTCGAGGCAGGCGCGGAGGTAGGGGAGGTGCTTAACTTTGTCATAGGGGGCGACAATTTCGTCAGCATCAAGGACGCTGTCAACTTCTTCGCGGAGGAGCTGGAGGTATTTCGGGTTCTTAAGAAGCTGGTAGAGGACGTTCGTGACGGCGATCGCAGTGGTTACGCTGCCGGCGTTCATCATGATGTTGATCTCAGCGACGATTTCGCCCCACTCGAGGTTGTTGGCCTCGCCGTTCTTGTTCTCCATCAGGGCTTGGAAGAAGTCGTCGAGTTTCTCATCGCCCTTGTTGTAGCGTTGGAGGCGCTTGTAGGAGAGTTCCAGGACGATGCCGTCCCAACCCTTAGAGGCCTCGGTCATCTGGCGGTAGCGGGGGATGACGTTCGAAAGCTTGTCGATGAGCTTGTAGTTGTCGTAGCTCCAGACGAGAAGGGACTGTTTACGGGCGGTGGGGTAGAGGAAGTCGCGGAGGGGGACTTCCCAGGTTGAACCATCTTTGTGGCGGGCGAGGACGCGGTCGTGGCCGCGATCGAGCAGGCCGAGACGTTCGGAGAGACCGATGTCGGCGATGGCGTCGAGGGTGAAGAAGTTGCCCCATTTGCGGTAGTCAACGGTCAAATCCTCTGGCTTGGGGAACATCTGATCCTTGGGGAGGGGGTCGGTGCAGCGCTAATCGAGTTGCTTGAAGAGTCTCTCGACCTTGTCTGCGACCTTGTGTTCCCATCCCTCGAGGTTCTTCAGGGCATAGGCCGAAGACAAGACCTTTCACTTCTTCGCGTGGTCATGCTTGTCGACCACGTCGGCAAGGTGGTAGTGAGATCCGGCAGTGAGGACGTAGGATTCATCCTTGATGCAGGGGGTTCCGTGGCCATAAATGTCCTTGATGGCGCGGACATCACTGAAAGAAAGGGTGTTGGGGCCGGTGCGGAGGATCGGGCCCTTCTCCCGGTGGAGGTTGACGAGATGGGTAGATCGGGCGCCGGTGCGGGCAAGGACCATGAAGGGGATGTTCTAAACGCCAGAGAATGTGCTCAAGTTTTCAAACTTGCGCATGCCTGAGCCTTATGTTAGTAGTTGCAAGTGATGGGCCTAGAACTGAAGAAAGCCCACCTTTTGTGTCCTTGAAGTATACAAATAGAGGGTAGACAATAAAGTAAGACAAGGCAACGAAGAGAAACCCAGCGGCGTATGGCGCCTGCGAGAAAGTAGAGAATCTTTCGAGTGCCATTTTGCTAGTTAGATCCCAAAAGATCTTGTCAAATGGAAAGGGCAAACGGTGGGTTGGAAGGATGAAGAGCTTTGGACTATGGTCTACTCCATGCTGCTGAAAGAAAGGACGCCTTCTTCAACTAAATAACCATCCGCGTTGTGGAACACTAATCAGCCACAAAGTCACGAGAATGAATAAAATCCGCCGTAGACCAATGCCCACTTGGTTTGGTCTAGCTTGCGAGAAAGGAAAATCTCGCCGCGACATCGCATTCGCTCACAGCTCGCAGCCTACAGTCCCTCCCTCCACTAGCTACGACATGTTCTCCGCACCTCTGCACGTCACAAACCTCAACCTCCCCCCTTTCGTCTGAGCTGTCAACAAGAATAGCTCAAGAGACTTTCAAGAAAATCCCGGATAGGAAAGAGGGGCGCAAAGCTGGGGGCGGGGGGCGGGTTCTGCCCCAGGCTGGGACAGAGACGGGATTAAGTCGCTCGGACCAAGGCAAGCAAAGGCCAAGTTCCGCGGGGAAAATGCAGTATGCGATCGACGCATGGCTGATGGGTAAATGATGCACCATTGGGTAGTTCTGCACTGGGGTGACAGATCTTGGGGTTATCTCGGGGTCCGTCACACACCCTTCACGGCATCCTTACGCGGGGGAGATGTAGTCTTTCTGCTGGGCTGGACCCGCGATCTGTGGGGTTTGTATCTTGATCTGGTAATATTCACCGCGGGAGAGACTTAAGAGTCGAATTGCAGTATGCCAAGAGGCGCTCGGTGTTCCAGCCGACGATGGAGAAGGCGTCAAGAGGCTGGGGCGAAGTTTGGGGAAATACGGGGACCTCTTCGGTAATCTTGCAGTTTGTTAGATGGATATCTCGATCCCGAGGGTTATGTCGCCTATCTTAGTTTAGACCGCATCACAACTCGCCTTGCCAGCCGCTTCTTCGTGTCTTCTCCCCGCGGGGAAGTGGATAATGAGAGCAAGGCCTTATCGAGGGAAGCTTCTTGTTACGGCCAGCTAGTCGTAGTGAGGTATGTTTGCAGAAGTTGAGGCTGCGGAACTGGTAACAGTAATAATCGAATGTAATAAACAGATGTAATAATCAGATGATTATTACACTGGGTCGAATCGGTCTCAAGTCGGCAAGGCTTCGGTGATCAATCGTAGTCTTGTCAAAGAGGTTCTCAGGGAAGATAGCTGAAAGCGATCATAAGATCTGATACGAAGTTAATTGCTGAAGAGCTATGGAAGTTGACAGAATCCATGCATGCTCCTATGCGAGTCATGGACATAACCCATTCGGAATGGTCTGACCATCACGAAACAGGCCAGACTGTCATTTCCACCTGGTCCTAGCTCTGCAAGACTTATTAGGATAGCATTAGGCCCACAAGCCTGTGGTGATTCCATCCACTCTTTAGTACGAATAGACGCTCTTTTCTGCTCACTCACATATGCATATTCCGCTGGCCACCCTGACTAACCGTCAGAAGTCTGTCCTAGAGTCCAGCTCAAGTCCATCCTTATATACAAGTCCTGATCCTGAACATGTCCTTTGTCCCTTGGGTCGTCTTGGGTCATTCTGAATCAGAATGATCGTGTTGGGCAGCGATTATCAGGTAGGGGGTCAATGGGATGTATTGATGAGTATGAAGAACGAGTGGCTATGGGAATATCCCGACTATCTATATAGTGAGTGGAAGACCCTTTATACTGGCATATCCTTGGCAAACTTAGTCATGCTTGTGTAAGACCATATTGTTTCATAGACATAGTGTGACAATCGTTGTAACGAGTGTACTGGGATGGGCCTGACAGATCGTTTAGCCCCCAAGTCGTGTTGGATCACATTGATCCCAAATGATCCTTATCTTATCGTCACGTGACTTTTACCATAGTTCTTCCGTTCCGTGAGAGGGTGCCTCGTGTCCCCTTGTCCTGTGCATATATGGCGTATCTTAACCGCCGTAAGCCTGCGGGGTAGGCCTTGTTCTTGGTCATGCATGTTGGGTCGTAACACCCTATGGCTATAATTAAGCCCCTAATAAACCCCCTATTATTATTTACCCCCCTTACCTAGCCTATTGTTACGCCCGCCGCAACTTGTCACTGTGGGCGCGTAGCTATATAATGCAGAACAAGGGACAATGATGCCGGAGTCATCATTATCGAAGCTTTTGCTTTGTGCCACAGTTGGTTGCCTTGTCCTGCTCGTAACATTAAGGTTGATCCTAATACGAAGTTCGCCAACATCAGGGATATATAGCGGGCTCAGATCGAAGTGGGCGAAAAAGAGGTTATTACGGTTGAATCCAGCGATTCTGATTGCCCTAGTGAAGCTGGCAGCTGCATTGTAGTGGGTGAGGTTGAGGATCAATAGTTAATAGTAATGAGGAGGTTGGGTTGTGATCCCATCGTTTTTGTGGTGCCAGAAACAGGGGGGGCAGGAAGTGGGTATGTTGACTTAAGCCAATTTTCAGCCCGGGCTACAAGAATTCAGTAAACCCCTAGGAAATGAATGGTTTTACTAACTGAGAGTTCTTTCTAATCAGGCTACGACACTGGTGTGATTTCGGCCGTTCTCGTCAGTCTCAAAAGTGACCTCGGACACGAATTGGATTCGCACGAGCAGGAGTTGATCACGTCCATTACTTCTGGCGGCGCTTTGATCGGTGCGGTGATTGCTGGTCTTCCGGCCGACAAGTACGGGCGAAAACTCGGCATTTATATCGGTTGCCTTCTCTCCTTGTAGGCACAATCATTCAGGCTGCTGCGTTCTCCGTGGCGCAAATGACTGTTGGACGCTTCATTGTCGGCTTGGGAGTCGGTTCTGCGGCCATGATTATCGTGAGTTACCATGAAGCTCCCTTTTCTCGGCAGCAGCTCGTTCTGGGCTGCAGGTGTCAATGTGCTTCAACAGGTACTAATCAAACGCGTAACAGCCTCTCTACATCGGCGAACTCGCACCCGCCAAGCATCGCGGTCGCATGATTGCATTCGACAACATGAGCGTAACCCTCGGACAACTCATCTCTTACGCCCTCGGCGCCGGCTTCACCGAGGTCTCCCACGGATGGCGCTACATGGTTGCTGTCGGCGGTATTCCACCCATTATCCTCGCTTTCCTCCTTCCCATGTGCCCTGAGTCGCCCCGACAGCTCATCTCTCACGGAAAACTCGAGGAGGCTACGCGCGTCATTAGGCGCGTCTACCCGCACGCGACGGAGGAGCAGGTCAACGCCAAGGTTGGACACATGACGTGGTCGGTCGAGGTCGAGGCCCAGGCTACCTCAGCCTCGCTTTGGGATCGCTTTAAGGAGTTGCACGTTGTGCCTGCCAACTTCCGTGCTCTTGTTACCGCGTGCGCAATTATGTCTAGTAAGTATCCTGCATTTTCCGCTATGTCCCAATTACAGATGCTATAAGGGAGGAAAATAAGTATCTATACATATACTAACGCTTGTTAAGTCTCACAGCTTGGCGGTTTTAATACTTTAATGTACTATAGCGGGGTTCGTTAACTGAATTCTTGGCATAGATATCAAATTCAACATGCTTACGAAAAATAGGTTCTCTTCGGCCTTGTTGGCTTCGACAAGCCTGTTGCTGTGTCCATCCTCGTTGGCGCCACCAACTTCGTCTTCTCGCTGGTCAACCTCTTCATCATCGACAGACTCGGCCGGCGCCGCATTCTCCTGGTGACTGTTGCTGGAATGGTGTGTTTCTCTTACATCAAGCGCTGGACTTCTCAGCAAGTCGAAACTCCCAGTCGCTAATGTTTTTTCTCCAGTCCGTCAGCATGGCCGTAGCCGCCGTTGCCTTCCACTGGATCCCAGTCTCGCTAGATCTCAAACTCCAAGCTACCTCGGTAAACTGGGCTGGCATCCTCGTCCTCGTGACCATCATCGTCTACGTCGCCTGCTTCGCCGGCGGTGTCGCCACCATCGCTTGGGTCGGCACCGAGCTCCTGCCCCTCGAGGTCCGCGCCCTCGGCCCCATGATGAACATGGTCACCTGCTGGGGCTGCAACATCATCATCGCATCTACTTTCCTGTCCATGATGAAGGGCATGACGCCCAGCGGCGCGTTCGGGCTCTACGCGGGAATTTGCTTCTTCGGATGGGTCTTTGTAGGCTTCTGTTATCCCGAGGCCAACGGTTTGCCGCTCGAGGTTAGGCAGATCTTCTCTACTGGGTTTGGTGTCAAGAAGGCGAATGAGCTACAGAGACTTCGCAAGATGGGTGGTGGCTCGGCTTAGGTCCTTGTTAGGAAGTTGCGGCCTCTTTGTTACGCGTATTACATACAGCCAAGCGACAATTATCTCCATAACGAGGCATAATTAATGGAATCTATCAACAACTAAGATGTCCCGAGTTGTGGCCATTACGTAAATTGAGTGTGCAAGACAAAAAGTCAATAACAGCTGCATCTTGCCAGCTCCTGGATTCATACCCTAGGAGATATACACACTTGGTGGCGGGCCAACGTAAGTCTCTTGCACGCCGCCAAGGTCAACCACGAGCTTTTCCAATATCAAGTTCGAATGCTTAAGACGAATCCTCACGTTATGCTCCCCAGCACTGAAGCCATTCTCGCCCAGACCATGCCTTCGCAACCAAGAACAATCCTGTACGGCATAGAACCATTCTTCGGGGAGGTCGCTGGTCTTGGGCGACAGTCGATGGGTCTGGACAGGTCCATCGTCAACCTGCAAGTCGTAAGACATCGGATCTGCCGGGTCCAGGTCGAGCGTCATGTTGAAGTACAATAACAGAGACGGGCTCGCTGTCTGCGAGAAGGCGTAAAACTTGTACGTGAGCTCCGCGCTCTCCGCTCCCGGGGCAAGGGAAATCCCTCCCTCTGGGGTCCTGCCGCAGTCCGGCAGTGCTTTGAGATCTTGTGGAGGACGATGCGCCGCAGGGATGGAGATGTACCCGTCGCTTTCGACAAAGCCTTCTCTGAACAATTTGGGAATGCGTCTGCCAGTGATAGGTAGATGTAACTGCTCAAAGTCGCCCTCTCTGGATCTGATATCGATCAAAATCTGCTGGTCGAAGTCATCTGGCACCTGATCCCAATCGACTGTGACATCAATCCGCGCATCATCTCCATCAGGATCAAGCGTGCCAGACGACATCGAGAGCTTGACCCAGTCATATGGAACCGCAGCTCTCCAATGCGTCACCTGAGGTCCCCGACTGTAGATATCAAACCACCTCTTAAACGGTCCATAGCGACTCATCAGCCTCAAAGTTACCCCGGGAACCAAGTCCCGCCGGCTAGGGTGTGTTCGATCAGACTCCTCATTCGTCCTGCCTGGACGAACGCCCTCATGGCCTTCAACAGCGATTCCCATTTGCCCCATAACTGGATTCGAACGCTGCCGACGCTGGACGTAGCACAGGCCGCCTATCATGTCGCGGTACGGCGCGTGCCACGTCTCTTCGTAGCCGTAGTGTGTCTGGCTCATGATCTGGTCCCACTTACCGTCCAACAGAACGTGGAACTCCTCCGAGAGGGCGTAGTCTGCATCAAAGAGGTCGAGAACCTCGCGGGCGAGCTTGTTGGCGACGTTGCGGCGCTGGCGGGCGTAGAGTCTGTTCCGGCCTAGGGTCACTTGGAGTTTAGTAAAGATTGTCGAGGCCTTGACTGGGTGAAGGACGGTTTCGAAGATGGCTGCCTTTTGAGCCTCTGGGGTCTGGTTGTAGATCTCCTCGGCTGATCGAAGGAGTGACTCCCAGCGGTGTACGACGTCTTCTGCCTCGTTGTAGTGGATCAAGGAAAAAGTCGTCGGTTCAATGTGTTCGTGTCTTCGTAGTGCCGAGAGTCGATCGTATCTTTGCCACAACGATGCGATCTGGTCGGATTGGTCCTTCCCAAAATTTGTCTCTGCCATTGTCTGATAGAAGTTTGCGAAGTCGTCGGCGCCGATAGAGTTGATGTCCCAGGCCAACGTCATTGCAAAAGTGAGCGGTACTTCCATCGGCTTGATGTCACCAACGTTGAAGACCCAGATTTGCTTCGCGTTACGTTTGTGTGCTTCTTGTAGCTGATGCCAGGTTTTCCCCTGTTTCCTTCTGTCAACTATATGAATCTTTGCAATCATGGGTTGCGACAAACCAGAGAGTTACTGTTGATCCACTTGTAGCTTCGTGGAACTCCCACATACTCGAAGTGGTAGTATATCTATTCTTCTGTCAGCAAGTCACGATGCGGAAGAAATAACATAAGAGAGGGGTTTCCGTACCCCTGCACCCCCTTTTCTATCCCTTTCTGCTCCAGATGGCAGGCGCCTGATACTGCCAAAGTTGTCATCGGCGAACAGAAGAGTCACATCATCAGGCACATCAAGACTACCCTCCTCGTACTGCTCTTGCACCTCCTTATACAGGGCCAAGAGCTCTGTTGCCCAAGTTAGTTGCCCGCGCTTCTCTCTATTTGGGGACATGTTACCACATACGAGGAACAGCATCTTCTCTCCCATGAACCTGTTTGATAAGAGCCCGCTGCGTCTTGATAACATCCCTTACAACAGCAGCCGGATCATCCGTCTTCATCCTCCGGTCATACTCGCCGCGCATGCCAAGGGTGAAGTACGACTCGCGGCCCTTTGCCCTCTTGACGCCCTCATCAAAGAAGCCGGTGATCTTCTCCTTGTTGGTGAGCCAGTTCCAGCTGCCGTCCGGGTTATCTGCGAACCACTCGTTGGACATTCTCTGCATGGGCTCGTGGTGGGACGTGGAGACGGCGATGCCGTAGTCTTCGGCGAGCTTGGGGTTCAGGGGGTCGTCTGTGAAGAATGAGGCGCCCGGGTTGGGGTAGCCTGGCCACATTGCCGGCCAGAGGAAGTTGGCCTGGTGGAAAAGTTCAGCATTCGGAGTTTTGTCAGGTTTCTGTCACGAAGTACCTTGAGCCTCAGTAGCAGTTCAAAGACCTTCTTGTAGAATTCAGAGTTGTAGCCCCCGAAGTTGGCCCTCACCCAGCCCGTGAGGGCAGGAGCTTCATCGTTGATGAAGATGCCGCGGAAGCGAATGCTCGGTTCACCATGACAAGTCGGCTGTAGTATTGTGTAGATAGCTTCATGATGTTTGGGAGGAACATCAGCCCAGTAATACCAACTACATGTCCTTGATGTTAGCAGATGGACGGACCATGAACGGGAAAGGAATCTTACGGAGAGACTCCGATTTGCTCAGAGAGAGTGTAGGCGCCGAATATCGCCCCTCGCTTGTCGCTCCCGGCAATGACGAGGGCTTTCTGCAAGCCCGGCAAGGGTTCTTCGATTACACAAGTGCTGAAGGACTCCCATTTCCCTCGAATCTCGTCAAAGTTGAGCTTCCCTTCTTGATCCAGCCGCTGGAGAATAGAACTTGACTCGATTGATCCGATGATAATGGCAGCGGCAGATCCTAAGGCGGCATCGACTTGGGTCCCTTGAACGACCTGAACTGTGCTCTGTTCCGACTGGGTGACCCGACCAAAGTCCTGCGCGAGGTTCTGCGCTGCGATGTGAATGCCGATCGGATCCGACTCGTCCACCAAGATGGTTGCGCCGACCAAGTCCAAGGCCTCGGCGTCTTTGGGTGACGAAAACGTCACAATAGCTTTTTCAAACATTTTGCTGTATCATGAAAGCCTTTATTTGCGAGTTGTGCGGAAATTTTTGTTTGAGATGACGTTAAATTCGAGTCTTCTCGAGCTTCTCCTCTCCAAGTACCCACACACCGGGTGATTGCCGGCCGAGGTCGGCTCCCTCAACAACAGGCTGCCAAGTGATCATCCAGAATTCCGCCAGAAAAAGTGTATTTCCACCTCACTACCGCCTTGGCATCGTAGGACGGTAGTCAAGATAAAGTCTCTACTTCCAACCTGCTTTCATAACTCATCCCCTAGACTATCTACACGATCCGTCGGAGTATCTACCATATTCTGCATCTGCATAGCTGTCCTACACCCAAGTGGACATATTGCGCACCAGACAACATTCAAGCAACAAAAGAATTTGGGTAGAGTCATCTTCCCCCTCCCAAAAGACAACAACACCTTCTCCGCACAACAGGTCATATCTGGTTAGCCACGCCATCTTGACCCTTGGCCCGGTGTCCGGCCCGGACTCATTCCCCCGCACGCCACCCCGGTCCTTACCCCCGCCTCCGCAAATCCTTAATGGAGCCCTTTCTCCAGGTTATTATGGAATGATCATCGGCAAACTACGGTCTGGGATAGCCGAGGGCGACCAAACACGCAATGAGCCAAACAAAAATAAGAAAAATGTAACGATTATCGCGGTGAACAACCCCTTAAGCGGCATAGCGGCCCAAGAGGTTTTCGGAGCTATGGCTGGATGAGTCGTGCGCATATGCCCAAGGTCGCGTGGTCTCTGTACCTACATGCCCAAAGTACGTACGGGATGTGGATGGGCACCCCGGCCGTACCAAGACTATGGATTTGCCGGCTGGTGTTGATCCAAGCTTGGGAAGCTCAAGATGGTCTGACCACCCCCAGATAAAAAGGGCGCACTCTTTCATCCTTCTTCTCTCCTTGACAGTCTCTTGGCTGTCGGACGCGCCAAGCAAAGCTTCTCTAGCCTACTCCTGTGCGACGCAGAGCCTCGAACTTCAGAAACGCAGTATTTTCAAGGGCTGCTTGTTCACGATGGGCAAAGCTGACATCGTCGAGGCGCCCGTTGTGGTCGAGGACGTGGCCGACGGCAAGCAGCGGACAAACTACGACAAGGTCGACAATGAGGTTGCCAAGTACGCCGGCGAGGCAATTGTCGAAATCGATGCAGCGACCAACAAGAGGTTGAAGAGGATGATTGACAAGCGGGTGTTGAGCGTCATGGTCTTTACCTACTTTATGCAATCGCTGGACAAGGGAACAATGTCGTTTGCGTCCATCATGGGCATCATTCCTGATACAGGCCTCGTAGGCCAGCAGGTAAATCACCGTAGTCGCTTGACTCCAAAACTCATGCTAATTGAGCAGTACTCTTGGTTGACGACCATCATTTATCTCGTCATTCTTTGCGTCGAGTACCCGGTAAGACTCACTTCCTCCCATCTCCCATTGAAGACACACATGCGCTAAACAACATGCGACGACAGGAAAACTACATTATCCAGAAGATCCCGATTGCGAAATGGCTCTCGTTCAACATCATCATGTGGGGAGTGACGCTCAGCCTCCACGCCGCATGCCAAAACTTTGTCGGTCTGGTCATCGTCCGTGGCTTCCTGGGTGGTTTCGAGGCGGTCTGCCAACCGACTTTCGTCCTGCTCACGTCCATGTGGTACAAGCGTGAGGAACAGGCCTCAACCGCCATCTACTGGTGAGTAGACAGCAACTGTTATCAAAAGAAACCAAGTTCCAGGTGTACATGAATGCTGATTCTCCATACTACGCGCAGGTACATGATGAACGGCCTCCAGCAAATCATCGGCGGTCTTCTAGCTTTTAGCTTCTCCTTCATCCCCGGCTCGTCGCCCATACGATCCTGGCAGGCCCTGTTCATGACCTACGGCATCATCACCGTCTTCTGGGGCGCCTTTGTCATGTGGTGGATGCCCGACTCGCCGATGAAGGCGCACTGCTTCAGCGAGAAGGACAAGAAGCTCATGGTGGAGCGCGTGCGGTCCAACCGTACCGGGTTGCAGAATCGCAAGTGGCGCAAGGAGCAGGTCTTTGCTGCATTCAAGGATCCCCAAGGTGAGAGAGTTCTCATCTCGTGTCGCAGGGGATGGTAAACTGACAGAGTCCCCAAAGTGTATGGATTTGCTCTCATTCAGCTCTTGACTACCCTTCCGTCTGGTGGTCTCGGCGCGTTCGCAAACATCATCATCAAGGTCACCATCCGCCATGAGCAAGCTCCTGGCTGAGAATATTGGAAGCTGACACTGCACAGTCCTTTGGTTTCTCCACCTGGGAAACCCAGCTCCTCCAAAGTGTAACAGGCATCCTCCAAATCATTACCATGCTCACAGCCTCCTGGATCGACAGACGCTTCAAGCAAACCATCCTCGCCATGATGGCCGCCGTCGTCCCCACCATCGCCGGCACCATCGTCCTCCTCACCGTCCCCTTCGAACACGGCAAGAAAGTAGGCCTGCTCCTCGCCTACTACATCATGATCTCCTTCTGGGCGTGCAGCGGCCTCGCGCTGTCGCTCGTCACGCGCAACGTGGCCGGGCAGACTAAGAAGGGCGTGGTGATTACGAGCAACTTCATCTTTTGGGCCGTGGGCAACTCGATTGGCCCGCAGGTGTTCCGCGCCAAGGATGCGCCGCGGTATTTTTTGGCGTTGGCTATTATTCTGGGGTGCTTTGTGTTATTGGAGGTTGTGCTTTTTGCGCTGCGGACGTATTATGTGTGGCAGAATAAGTTGAGGGATGGGAAGATTGCACGGGGTGAGGCTGTTGCTGATGCGACGCATTCTCATGCTTTTGAGGATATGACGGACAAGGCAAGTTTACGTTTTGGTGGTCTCTCTCGTGTTCTTCTTGCTAATATTGTCACAGGAGGATGTCAACTTTAGATACAACTACTAAGTGTCTGATTCAGACATGTAGGTTTAGTTGTCCTTCTAATAATCGCGGTGGATTCTGGGTCGTATAAACATGAGATGTTGCATGAGCTAGTAGGAGGATACCGATTCACTCTAGACTTAACCTACGAGTTGTTTACTATCGAAGCTCAAATCCTTTGAGATATTGGATGCTTTAGGCAGAGATCAGAATCATCGAATATTCTTGGCCACGCCACAACCTGGCAAAAGCTTGTGAGAGTGTCACAATCAATGAACCAACACAAAGTACACAAAGACTTGTGAAAGAAAAAGGAATGATTGTACACTGTTGTGGACATGTACCAGCAGGGATCCTCGCAACGTTGCAATCTTTCCCCTCACCTTATCGACCAGGACCCCAGTCTAGCTTCATTATCCCAGGTTTTCTCAGCAAGCCCCCTCCCCCAGATTCCCACAATACTCCCATCCCTAAACCCCACGCCATCCACTTCATTGGATCCAAACCGTGCCAACCTAGGATGCTCAAAGCCAAAAAAAACCGTTGTTGGAAGCGGGGCAATTACGAGTCCCCTTTCCTATGAGGAAGCAGCGCCAGCAAAGAGCCCGATTCGGGTTCAACGCCACAACGGTGCGCACCCGAGGAGGTCGCTTCTTTTCCCCAAGCACTCCGACTATGAGATATCCCGCCGGCAGACCGCAAATCTCCGGTCAAGATTGCCGGTTGTTTTCCTCTATGCCAAGTTATTCCCCGCGTGGGGGCTTCTCTCGGCACCGAAATCCCCAGCCAGTCGGGGAAGGGGACCGGGGGGTAAAAAGTCAAGGAAACGAGGAGAATCGGCCGGTCGTCGGCCGATGATGCGGAGAAGCTGCCGAGAGACAGAATTCCTTATTCTTTGTAAGAAAGCTGTGTGTCCCATGTTGTGGTTAGTTTGTTTCCTCCACGACAGACGCTGGCTCCTACGCTTTTACACTTGGACGTGAGAGCCTAGAATATTCGACAAGTGTACATGTACTGAATCAACTCAGAGGCCAGCACAGAGACATCCTCCACGATGTGCGGTCTAGATGGACATGTCGGGAACAGCTCGTCCTCCTACCCGCTGCGGGCACCAGTTCCCGTCGGGAAGAGAGCCAACAAGCTCTACAGAGACCGCACGGCGAACTTCTACTCACCGGGACAATGGGAGAAGGTCAATCTGCTCTCGTACGTTTCCTCTCTCAACAACCTATCTCATTCCAGCGGCGACCACTGACCACACCATCCACAGCATGATGCACCTCGCGGTCCGCTCCGACCCCTCAGTCATCTCCCTCACAGTATGGCACAGCCCGCACCTCACCCGCCCAACCTTTCCCGACGCAACGGCCTCAACAAACACCTACACCCCCTCCAAAATCGGCGACGCCTTTGGGCCATCCTGGTCAACCCACTGGTTCAGAGTCCGCGTCACGATCCCAGAGTCCATGCGACAGATGAACCACCTCGAGCTCCACTGGGACTGTAGCAACGAAGCAACAGTCTGGACCGAAACCGGGGAACCCTTACAGGGCCTCACGGGCCGCGGCGAACGCGTCGAGTGGATTCTGCCCGAGGCGTTCAAAAATGGGGACGAGCATGTTTTTTATCTGGAGATGGCGTGTAATGGGATGTTGACGAACGCGGCGGGCGAGCCGATTTTCAAGAATAACGCCAACGGGGACGCGATTCAGCCTCCTGATCCGAATAAGACCTTCACCTTGACCAAGGCCGAGATTGTAGGCGTGGATTTACAGGCTAGGGCGTTGCACTCCGATATCACCGTGATCCACCAGGCGGCGGAGGAGTTCCCCGAGGACTCGTGGGAGCAGCACGAGGCTCTGAATATCGCGACGCGGATCATTAATGCTTTCCGGGTCGGTGATCGGGCTTCGATTGTGACGGCCCGAAAGATTGCAGAGGGGTATTTGGGGCCGGATGTCAACTCGGCGAAAGTGTTCGATGTTGGTTCAGGTGAAAAGGGGGCGAGTGTGTATGCGATTGGGCATTGTCATATTGATACGTGCTGGCTATGGCCTTGGGAGGAGACGAAGCGCAAGGTGGCGAGGTCGTGGTTGAATCAGTGCGATTTGATGGATCGGTATCCAGAGTTGAATTTTACTTGTTCGCAGGCTCAACAAGTTCGTATCTTTGTCACTGTTCCCTCCCGCCCTCATTCTTCACTCTTCCTTCTTCCTCTCACCTCCCGCAATCTTCAAGACAGTCACTAACTCTGTCCCCCAAGTTCAAATGGCTCAAACTACTCTACCCGCACGCCTGGACCCGCGTCCAATCCAAAGTCGCCTCCGGCCAATTCCACCCCATCGGCGGTTGCTGGGTCGAGCACGACACCAACATCCCCAGCGGCGAGTCCCTGATCCGGCAGTTCCTCTTCGGGCAGCGGTTTTTCGAGAGTAACTTTGGCCGGCGCTCGACGACGTGTTGGCTGCCGGATACGTTTGGCCAGTCGAGCCAGATGCCGCAGCTGTGTCGGCAGGCGGGGATGAATCGGTTCCTGACGCAGAAGATTTGTTTTAATAATATGAATGAGTTTCCTCATACTACATTTAACTGGTATGTTGCCATGCTTTGGGGTTTAGTATGGAGGCGAGGTTAGTGGGAGAAGAGTGTTTTGATGCTGATGTTTGTCTTTTAGGGTCGCTCTTGATGGGAGCCAGGTTATTTGTCACATGCCACCTGCAAAGACGTACTGCGCCAACGCGACGTTTGGGGATGTGAAGCGTAGTATGACGCAGCATAAGTCTCTGGACCAAGACCACACCTCTCTCCTGGTGGTAAGTTACCATCCTCCGTAGAAAAGTCCTTCTCACAACAAGTCTCTCAAATTTTCTAACCTAAGCAATTCCACAGTTTGGCAAAGGCGACGGCGGAGGCGGCCCAACCCGTCCCCAACTAGAATCCCTCCGCCGCCTCCGTGGCCTCGCCGACACGACAGGTCTCCTCCCTCGCGTCCACTCCGGCGGCACCCCGGACGACTTCTTCGACCGTCTCGAGAAGAAGGCACATACCTTCCCCACATGGCACGGCGAGTTGTACTTTGAGCTGCACAGGGGTGTATACACCACGCAGGCGCAGACAAAGCTGAATAACAGACGGGCCGAGATTGTACTCCGTGATGTGGAGCTGTTGGCAACGATTGCGTCGGTGGAGGATCGGGGGTATAGGTACCCTAAAAAGAAGATTGATGAGATGTGGGAGGGGGTGCTGCTTTGTCAGTTTCATGATTGTCTTCCTGGGACTGCTATTGGGATGTGTTATGATGATTCTGAGAAGGTGAGTTGGGTATTCTTGAGTTGTAGGCGGATGATTGGCTTACGAGTGGGTTCTTTGCGTCTAGGTCTATGCGAATGTCTTCAGCATCGGAAACACGCTTTTGAAAAGCATCTACAGCGTTCTCAAGATCAACGATAACATCGAAAACCCCACTGGAACAGAGAAGCTAGTAGCTCTCAACACCCTAGGATGGCCTCGAAAGGAAGTCATCACCACCACCAACGGCAAAGACCTCATCGCCCAGGGAACCGGAACCATCATCACCACCCGCGAAATAACCCCATCCGAAACAACCAAACCCCTCGTCACAGTCAAAGAAGTCTCCCAGGGCATCTTCGTCCTCGAAAACAGCCACTTCACAGTCACCGTCGAAAACGGCACCATCACCTCCCTCCTCGACCGCCGCGCCGCCAACCGCGAGGTTCTGGCGCTGGGCGGCAGGGCGAATCACTTTGTCATCTTTGACGATAAGCCGATTTACTGGCAGGCGTGGGACGTGGAGGTCTTTCACCTCGAGACGCGGGAGGAGGTGCGCGGCGGGGGGACGGCTGTGCTGGAGGAGTCGGCGTTGCGGGTGAGTGTTGTTACGGAGACGAGGATTAGCGAGGTTAGTTCTGTGAGGAGCGTTGTTAGTCTTGCTGCGGTGGTTGAGGGGGATGAGGGCGGTGCGGGCGGTGCGGGCGTGGGCGTGGAGTGCACTGCTGAAGTCGACTGGCATGAGACGATGAAGTTTCTCAAGGTTGAGTTCCCGGTTGATGTAAGGCATCACGAGGCGTCGTATGATACGCAGTTTGGGGTTATTCGGCGACCGACGCACTACAACACATCGTAAGTCACCACCCCCTTTCAGAGCCACAATGTACTACTGAGATGTGGTAACCAACACGGGGGAATGTAGCTGGGACATGGCCAAGTTCGAGGTATGCTGCCACAAGTACGCAGACCTCTCGGAGTACGGGTACGGCGTGTCGATCCTCAACGACAGCAAATACGGCTTCGCGACGGTCGGCAACACGATGCGGCTGTCCCTCCTGCGATCGTCCAAGGCGCCAGATGATGAGGCGGACATGGGGAAGCACACGATCCGGTGGGCGATTTTGCCTCATCGGGGTCCGTTGGGGCCGGAGACTGTGAGGGCGGCGTATGAGTTTAATAACCCGCTCAAGGTCGTCTCTGCGGTCGGGGATTCTCCGTTGTGGAATGTGGGAGATGGGGACGGTGCTGCTGGAAGCTTCCCGGTTGGGTTGACGGGGGACGAGAATTTGGTGCTGGATACAATTAAGCGCGGTGAGGATGATGTGGACGTTGGGGATGGTGAGTTGCCTGTTCGTCCTGGGCGGAGCGTGATTGTGCGTGTGTATGAGAGTTTGGGAGGACGTGGACGGGGGAGGGTGGTGACGAGGTGGGAGGTGAAGAGGGTGTACAAGACGAATTTGCTCGAGGACGACGAGGACGACGAGGACGAGGTTCGTGTTGAGGACGGCGGGTTCGAAGTTGACCTTGGGCCGTTTCAATTGCAGACGTATCGGCTTGAGTTGGCAGATTAGATGAGCCTTTGATGCGGTGATGATATTCTTTGGGAGAATAGACTTGGTTTCCTGTGATCTGGGGGCATTCCTTAACCTAAACACATTCAGCAGGACATTTGTCGTCCTCATGGCCTCTGCATGGAGGTCTCCAAGGCGAACAGCCTTTCGTTGAATGACCAAGGCAAGGTCAGTGAGGGACATCAATAGTGATGCATATCTTTTCGATCAAGATTTGTCCAGCGTTGGTGACACAATCGCAGCCCCAATTACAGCTGGCCGGTACGTCCCCTGACCCGACTGACTGCATAGCAGCGGCGCGGAGTAAGAAAGAAACCCCACCTACCTTATCCGTAATGGAAGGCCCAAAGAAGCTTATGCCAAGAAGGTGCAAGGGGAGCAAACATTCAACACCTACTTGCATGTTTGCTGGGTACACCGTACGGCGCAGTGTGCAGATGGAGTTGAAACAAGGCGTGGGAGGCGTCGCTGCCGTGTTTGCTTGTCACACGGCTTGTCACACGGCTTGTGTCGGGTGTGTGCATGGTGCACCCGGGCCCGGCCCGGACCCGAAGCCGTGGACGCGGGTTATCGTCCGAGGGGCCATGCCGTGTCACGTCCACATCCCCCCTCCCCGGGATTGACAGCAGGACGCGGTAGGTGCTTGAAGAATTCGGTCGAGGGTTGTTTGTGAATTGAGGGGCCTTTAATTTTGGATGCGATTTTAGGATTGTGGCAAAGGACACTCGTTATCGTCGCATTGCACTATTGGAAATGTAGTCGTTGACAACTTGAACTGACCAGCCGTAACGAACAGCATGACCCCCAGCACCCACCAGCAGGTAATCGTTAGGTGTCCAGCGGTGGAACAGGGTGCCCGGGGGTTGGATGTGATTGGTGCTACGCCGCATGCGTGGGCTCATTCTTGCATCTTCTTTCCATGGCAGCGGGCGGGTTGGCTCTCTCAGGGGGCAGAGGCCCTCCACTGGGTACTGAGGTGCGAGAATACGGCGAGATTGTAGGTACTCGGTACCCTGCCCTGGTTCCAACAGAGTTCCAGTAGCAACCAACAGGTGGGGGGGTTTCCTTCGTTTAGTCAGCGGGGAGTTCTTCAGGTCGCTGTTTTTTCCCCAGTTTGGCCGCGACAAAAGAAAAAAAAAGAGAGAGAGTGAAAGTGAGAGTGTGAGAGAGAGTGAGAGAGTGAGAGTGAGAGTGAGAGTGAGAGTGAGAGTGAGAGTGAGAGTGAGAGTGAGAGTGAGAGTGAGAGTGAGAGTGAGAGTGAGAGTGAGAGTGAGAGTGAGAGTGAGAGTGAGAGTGAGAGTGAGAGTGAGAGTGAGAGTGAGAGATAGAGAGAGAGAGAGAGAGAGAGTGTGTGTGTGTGTGTGTGTGAGAGAGTGAGAGTGAGAGATAGAGAGAGAGAGAGAGAGAGCCTGCGCAGAGTCCAGAGGAGTCCACCCAACAGACCGATGGGGGGAGATCCTGAAGGCTGATGAAAGGGAGAGTGGAGGGGAAGAGGGGAGATTCCCGGCCGTTTGGAGAGACTGGACGGATTTAGAGAGAACTCCGGGAACCGCGTGATTAAAAAAGCCAAAGCTTCCCCGACGACATTCCTCACCAATCCAATCATCAACCTTGAGCAAATTCATCGTCAGCTCATTATAGCATCGTCGGTGAAGTCGGTGCATCTGCTCGCTTTTCTCTTCCGACTTCCGAATTCTACCCTACTGCACTCCCTCAGTCTTTGCTCGCGGCCAACAGCTCACGGGAGGGCCCGTACAATGTCCGGCCAGGTGTTTGCGAATGAAGCGACCGCCGCCTCGCCCGCACATGCGTCGGAGGAGCCTCGCAGCAACGACACGACCACAATATGCATCGACCCGCAGAGCAGCACCAGTGACCCCGTCCGCATTGACCCTCTTCTGCCTGCCGAGGACGTCGGGGTGGTCGTCGACGACGTTACGGAGAATGCAGAGTCCTCTGACTATGCAGCATCCTTCGTGGACGACCTTGACATGTTTCCAGGCGACGACGACGACGACGACGAGGTGCCACCCGGCCCCGCACCCCTTCTCGCGCTCATTCTTGACACAGAGACGGAGACGGAGACGGAGACTGCGCCGGGTGACATGCAAAACTTTGACGACGCCGACGTGGCTGTCTACGCCGCGGCTGACCGGCTTTCCCTCGACACGGCTGAGGACGAGGCCACGGGTGCCCAGACGACGAATGATGCTGACAGCCTAATGACGGGTACTGAAAATCAATCCATCATCACACTTGACGCTCCCGTATGTACCAAATCTTGTCCCTCGCTACATGCCGGTCTACCTCCAGACACACATACACCCTAACTCACAATCATTAACGCCTTCCAGTCGTCCCCGCGTGATGAACGAGTTCCGTCGACGAGAACTATCATGACGGAGGATCTCCGGCTCGCTTTTCAGAAGCGTTTTGGCCGCACATACCCATCAAGAGGTAAGCACATGATCAAAAGAGTGTCTGTCCATGAGAATGCCCCCAATACTGACTCCAGTCTACCAGACTACATCCTGCCCAACGATTGGGTAAGTCCCTCACCTTTAACCTGCATGTGATGTGTCTGCCTCTACGTAGTGCCTTTGGCTTACCACGGCTCTCTTTTCGGGGGGCCTGTGAACAGGATGAGTGTATCCGTCTAGGTATGTACACGTAGACTCGCTCCCATGGCGTTGCCGTCCCTCCAAAGAGGTGCCTTTTCTAATAATCGCGCCTCCTCTACAGCTATCCAACATCATCTCTGGCTTTACACGTACAACAAACGCCTTGCCAATTCTCCTAAAAGGGAGCGTGCGGCGCGCGTGCTCGACTGTGGAACTGGCACAGGTCACTGGGCCTCGGATTTCGGTGAGGACCCCCCCTCTCTGTCTCTCTCTCTCGCTTCAACCCGTGATGGAGTCTTTACGCCTCGACTAACCAGTTTGCAGCTGACGATCACCCGGAAGCTATTGTAAGGCCTACCTAACCCACACTACACCACCACCGCCGCCACCACGACCTTCCTCTTGCACAAGTGGCTCGGGTGAGCTTGTTTGACTGCTTGCTAACAATGAGACTAAGGTCATTGGCGTGGACCTAAGCCCTATACAGCTGAATGCGTGAGTCTACACACCTATGTACCTTGCATAATCTTCTGGCGTGGGGGCTCTAGCTCCAGAATGAATGCCTGGCTAAACGTCGTTGTCTCCAGTGTGCCCCCCAATCTCTTTTACGAAATCTACGACCTGGAGCAGCCTTGGCCGTGGAGGGAACCCTTCGACTTCATCTTCTTCCGCCACATGAACACCGCCTTTGCCGACTGGGTTGAAATCTTTGAAAAGGCTCTCGGGTAAGGACTGGACTCTCTCACCAGCTCATTCACACATATCCCTTCATGACGATGGGCTGACACTGACTGACACACAAATACAGCCACCTCGAGCCCGGCGGCTACATTGAACTCCAAGACAACTCCTTCCCCATCATGTGCGACGACGACACCATGCCCCCCAACAGCGCCATCGCGCGGTGGTCGACCCTCCTTATGGAGGCCACGGAGCTCATGGGCCGCCCCTGCAACGCCCCCTCGAGCTTCAAGCAGCTGCTCGACCTGGCCGGCTTTGAGGCTATCATCGAGGAGAAGACGATCTGGCCCATTGGGCCCTGGAACGCCGGCAACAACCACCCCCGCGACAGGGAGATTGGCGTCTGGTGTCGCGAGAACTGCCTCGAGGCGCTCGAAGCGTCGACGATGCATCTCTTTACGCAGTTTTTGCACTGGTCCGAGGAGGACACGCGCGACTTTTGCGACGAGGTCGAGAGGGAGATTTGCGGGGGTGGTGTTCATGCTTATTTTACCGTGTAAGTGGCAGCTTGTGGCCCTCTGTGCAGTGCTCGCGCGAAACTTGGACTGACGGTTATTGCAGATACTGTGTATATGGGAGGAAACCCTACGCCTGAGACTGGATGGGGAGAGAAGGGCTGGGAGAGGAAGAGGAGGAGGAGGAGGATGTGCAATTTTGTTTTGAATTAGATCTAGTCATGATACCCTTGGGATACGGATTACTGTAGGCTCTTTTGTCTTTTGCGCGGCGCTGGGGGGGGGGATAGGAGGTAAAATCTGGTACTAGGAGAGATCAACGGGGACTCAGCAAACTCCACAGCCGCGCCGCAAGCTACCTTATATGCGGGCCAGGGGAACGGGACGTTCACCCCTCCGTCCCTTGTCTTTGTGACCCAGGTACCTACATACAGATACCTACTTTACATGAGCCCGTAAAGAAGCTCCAACGAAAGAAAGATGACCACCTAATATCACCTCCCCCATTCGATAGGATCCGATGCCGATGGAATCCATAGCGCTAAACGGGACGCTAAATCATCTTTGCACGCTTTGCTGGATGGGATACTGGTCCCCACCACCACCCAGTCGAATCCCGCTGCGGCCAGGAGAAGCGTGGCACATCGGTTCCCCGCCAGCGAACAGCGTGCGACTGCGCGCGACGGCCCAATCATGGCCGGGGATGTCAGTTTTTTGCCTGCAGAAGAGCAGAATCCGCACACACGCAGATGAGCGGAGCCCGCCCTGCTCCCCCCGTTGACGATTGAGAGGAGAGGTAGGATTTTGTGTTGGTCCTGTTGGCGCGTAATAAGGTACTAGGGGGCTGCTAAGGGTGCCAAAAGTGAGCCGAGATAGTCGCATAGTGGGATTCAAGCAGGGGGGGTGGTGGGAAGATGGAGAGAGGGATGCGATGGGGCGATGGGATAAGGACAAGGTAGAGACGGGGGGGGGGGGGGGGGGGGGGGGGGGGGGGGGGGATTTAAACAACGCTGGATCGCTTCCTTTCTCCCCCCCCCCCCCCCCCCCCCCCCTTCCCTCGATTCCTTTCTTTAGTGTGCTTTTATTCCGTACCATTTCTCTAAATACGGACTGAAATCGTTACCCTTTTTCGGTTGTCCATTTTCTTCAACGCCCTTGGTTCCATCGTTCCCACCCCCGCGCGCGAGAGATCAACGTTTAGTAGGATGGCTGACGCAGATCAAGCTCCCGCTGCTCAGCAGCACGCCAAGCCCAAGCTGCCCGACGAGATCATCGTGAGTTTTTCGTTGTTGTCTTCTTTTCCCTTCTCCCTTCCTACCGTACCGCCGACGATCAATAGCTCCTGGTTGGCGAATTATCCCAACAAATCATCGGGTTTTTTCTTTCAAAATAAAAACGGGTTTACATTCACAAAGTGGAAAAGAAACCTGACAAACCACCTCGTTCCCTTCTTGACAGGAACCACAAGACCCCGAATCAGATGCATCTTCGACCAGCGGCACAGTAAGTTTCCCATCCCCACTTGGAATGAATCTGTGCCACAAACTCGCACGCAGCCCCCCTGGTGTGTGTGTTTTCTTATCCTTTAGTTTCGCTGACTGACAAATACTTTGCTCTTCCTCTTGGTGTAGTCCGTCCACACTGATACAGACACTCTGAGAACGAGTATCCGTGACTACCGTAGAGAAAACGGCCGCACGTATCACAGTCTCAGCGATGGAAGTGAGTCTTTCTTTTTTTTTTCCCTCCCTCTCAGAATTTTATCCATGATTCAGTTTTCCTTTTTTGATATTTTTCAATCAAATCTCAGCTGACAAACATGATGTAGCATACATCCTACCAAACGATGCCGTGAGTTCTCTCTTGAAATAGAATTGATTGGCTCGCTCCCCTTTTGCGTTTTGGGGAAAATCTGACTTTCTTTTTACTTTTTCCATCTTTAGAGGGAACAAGACCGTTTGGGTGAGTCATTCCTTTCATCATAGCCTGATCTAGGTTCTCTCGCCAGTCGTGCAACTTGTAGCTAAATGTGTTTTCTGTCGATGAAGACTTCCAGCATCACTTTTGGACGCTGACGTGGGATGGGAAACTCTGCATGTGTCCCAAGAATGAGGGAGCCAACCGTGTCTTGGACGTTGGAACCGGAACGGGTATCTGGGCTGAGGAATATGGTTAGTTCTCCCCCCTTCTTTTCCGTTGCTTCTCGAGGCGGCCACAACCCTCTCTCCATTCCCAGAACAAGATTTCAACTAACAATGTTTGACAGCGGATAAACACACAGAAGCAGTGGTAACACCATCGCCCCTCCCATCCCCCCTCGCTGATTTGATGACGAGTAATGGCCTGGTAATAACATCCAATGTCAACCCAAATAGGTCGTTGGCGTCGACTTGAGTCCCATTCAGCCTGAATTGTGAGTAATCCCTGGTGGCAAGCAAAGCTTCTCCTGTCCTTGCTGGGCGTGTGGTCTTGTCGGGGGCAACAGGGTTAGCTGATGCATCCCTGTCTTTGTCTAGTGCTCCGCCGAATTGCAAGTTTGAAGTCGACGATGTGGAGAAGGAGTGGACGTGGCAAGAGCCGTTTGACTTTATCTTTGCGAGGCACATGAACGCCTGCTTCGAAAGTTGGGAGCGGTTTCTCCGTCGTGCTTACGAGTACGTAAACTCCTCCCCCCCCCTTCATCTCCTTCGATTTTTCACATTATGGCTGTACAAACCCCCTCAGACACCAGCGGTTTTCTCTTCTTCTTCTTCTTCTTCTAACAACCAACCCCCCTCTCAGCGCCCTAGAACCAGGCGGCTTCATCGAGCTCCAAGACAACGCCTTCCCCATCCTCTGCCAAGACGGTACCCTCAAGCCCGACGACCCGATGGCGCGCTGGTCGACCCTCATGATGGAGGGCACCGAGCTCATCGGCCGCCCCATCACCGTCCCCGCGCGCTTCCGCTCCCTGCTCAGCGAGGCCGGCTTCGTCGACGTGGTGGAGCACAAGCGCGTGTGGCCGACGAGCCCCTGGCCCCTGAACCCGGAGCTGCGGGAGCTCGGCGTCTGGGGCCAGGCGTGTAGCCTCGAAGGGATCGAGCCGGGTGCCATGGCGCTGTTTACGCGCGTGCTGGGGTGGACGAGGGAGGAGGTTGTTGTATTTATGGCGGGTGTGAGGAATGATTTTAAGAATGCTGGTATTCATGGGTTTTGGAATGTGTGAGTTTTTTCTCTTCTTCTGTTTTCTTTTTTGTGGTGGGGGGTCCTCCTTTTCTACCCTGCTTACCGCTGGATGTTTGTGTCTGTGGAAGATGAGAGCTAATCTTTTATCTTAGGTACTCCGTGTACGGAATGAAGCCTTATGATAAACCCGGCCAGGAGTAAAGTAGCTATCTAGACTCTCAGGAACCGGTGAACTCAGACAAGTTCTTCTTGGGTGGTTCGATGTAAAAGTCAGCCAGTCTCGTGATGGAGACTTTCACAGCCTAATATTTGTACACACACACACACACACCCACACACGCATGTGATGAATTACTTAGACTGTATATTTAATAAAGTACATTGAACAAAAATCTCAAAGACAACAATAACAAACACGATGGCTGTGAATCTCCTTCTCCAAAGTCAGCGGTTCCTCCCCATAACCTCCCTTTTGCCCTTAACTGAAAGCCATAAACCCATGGAATTCCACTATAATCGAACCCCCGAGGGCCCAACCTCCCGCCAAATCAAATCGCTCGCGAAAGACATCAGAGACCAATGCTGCGAACCAAGCATTTATCTTCCTCGTCGGATACCCACACGGAGGAGACCCAAAGATAGAAACGCGCTAACATTGAAGCCATCACTCTTTCTTGGCTTTTGTCACCAATCTCGTTCCTGCAGGTTTTCTGACTTGCCTCCAAGTCTTCATTTTTATAAGAAAAAGACACGAGCCATGCAGAGGAAGCTAAGCAATACGAACATGTCAGTTTCGTCGCGGGAACTTTGAGAGCCTCTTTGAGTCGTCGACTGTCGAGGCGACAGAAGCAAGCGTGTAATGGATACGAACTGTGTGGACGCCACTTTGTTTCAGCAAGCAAGGCCTCGGTAAGTCAAACCCCCCACTTCCTGGCACCCCCCTGTTTCTGGCACCACAAAAACGATGGGATCACAACCCGACCTCCTCATTACTATTAACTATTGATCCTCAACCACACCCACTACAATACAGCTGCCAGCCTCACTAGGGCATTCAGAGTCGCTGGATTCAGCCGTGATAACCTCCTTTTCACCCGCTTCGATTTGAGCCCGATGGATATCCCTGATGTTCGCGAACTTCGTGTTGGGATCGATTTGAACAGTCTTCCTCTTCCTCACTGCAGCGTTGGTAACTTGAGCCCTCAGGTGAGCTAGTTGCTGCTGGGCAGCTGCCAGTTGCCAGGCCTGCTCTGTGAAGCCTTTTTTCACCTTCCTGAATAGCAGCCGTTGAGTGCTGGTATCATTGTCGAGTTGGGTGTATAAGTGCAGTTGACCGCTGAGCTCTGCCAGCTTCCTGGGTGTCGACCAGACCACTGCAGAGGAGGCAGAATCCCATGGCTCAACAGGGGTAGTTTGTTGACCATTATGGCATCGCTTTCTGCCCTGACTAGTTGGTTTGGGTGTGGTGGGCTTAGCAGGAGGCTCAGGTAGTACCATAGGGTTCATCAGGGGCTTAACCATCGCCACAGGGTGTAGACCAGTCCACTTCCAACCACTTCTGATGTTCGAGACTGATAGACCAGCAAGTCGAGCCTTCTGGTAACAGTCCAGGAAGTTCCTTTTACCTATAGTGGTAGAGTCGTTCCATTGAGACAAGTAACCGAGCTCCTTCCGATAGGCTGACTTAACAGGGCTGAAGACAGACTGGTCAAGAGGCTGGAGGACATGAGAGGAGTGTGGTGGTAAGAACAGTAAATGGATATTGTTAATATAGCAATTCCACATGAAGTCTGTCGTCGTATGACTCCCATGCCCATCCACAATCAGCAGTCGAGCCTCCCCCTCAGCCTCAGGCATAGTCTGTGGGATGAACACCTTCTCTAACCATTCAATGGCAGTTAAGTCTGTAGTCCAGCCATTATCTGTTGCTGTGAACTCCCACCCATCGTATGGAACGAGATGTAATGGAAACCACTGCTGTTGGACTGTCTTCCCCTTGAAAATGATAAGAGGACGAAGTGCCCTACCCAAGGCTGAGATACACTCAATGATAGAGACCCATGCCCTCGACCCAGGTTGTTTCTTGCGAACAGACGTCGTCTCAGCCATACCCAGCACTAACCCATTAGCTCCCTGACCCTCGAGGATGCCAGTCTCATCCATATTATATCTGTTGGCTGGTTTGATGTCCTTGATCTCAGGGATAGCGAGGAACTTAAACCAGTTCCTAATGACCTCAGTAGATGCCCCACTAACGCGTCTAGAATCGATAGAACGACTTCTCTGAACCTTAATGATAGGGTTCCTTCTCACAAAGGCATAGATCCAGCCTTTTCCCAGTGGTTTGGTATCCCCAGCAGCAGCCAGAACTCGCTCTGCGAATTCCTTCACCTGTTGGTGCGTTGGTGCGAGGCCCAGCGAAGCCTGAATGCGAACCCATTGTGCCAGCTTACTCTCCTGGTCAGGAGACAGCCTCTGCCAGTCAGCAAAAGCCACTTTCCTAGTCTGACCACCTTGGAGACGTAGTTGGAGGGTTGATCGTGGTATCCCATACTCCAATGAGGCTCTCTTTTGACTCTTGCCGTTTGAGATGTCCTCGAGAGCCTGACGAAGCTGATCTTCGGTACATTGAGGCATTAGATATAGAAGAAGGTATGTGCAAAAGATGAGCCCATTTGGACGCGAATTGAAAATGTTGTGATAAAAGGAGGTTGGGGGTGGGCATTGGGTTGTGGTGGATTTTCGCGTTTTTGTGGGTGCCAGAAACAGGGGGGTGCCAGGAAGTGGGGGGTTTGACTTATTCATTGTCCGTGAGTCGAACGTCAAGTCAAGCAAAGTCGATTGTCCTATTCAATGGAAGCGTTTGCTTAATTGAGTATCTTGCCATCTCATGCGACCCCCATTCCCTATGCCTGCGACTGCGGTGCTTGAGAGTTGGTCTTCGTCGGTGGAGGTTGTTGTTGATTGTGCTGGGGATGAGTCTGGGGTTGCTGTTGCTGATGCTGATGCCAGTGACAGGGCTGTTGTAGTGGCTGATGGTGTTTGTTGGTTCACGGGGTCGTATACGACAAATAGTGGTAGCAATTATCACTCGTCTGTTGGTGATCCTATTGCTTGTTCTTCTTGTTGTTGTTCTATCTTACATTGTAGGCAGGAGTCGGTCGAAGTAGGTAGTGACGGCCTGGGTGGTTGCCCCACCTTTATCCGGCCGTGATGACTAAGCCAGTTGTCCCACTTCGCCCAGGGCAGGTGCCAGCCAGCCCATGGTACCTGCCTATTACTCCTTATCAGCCTTTGCTGTTCCAACAGTGTTGTTGTTGTTGATGATGATGTTGATGTTGACGTGCTATCGGGCTCGGTGATGTTGAAGTAGTGAGATGTCGCGCTGCTGCCCGACTGCCCTGTCTTGAAGAACTGGAGGAAGTAGACCTGGCCCAGGTCCGGGTTCATCGTTGAAGGGAAACCGGCATAGCCTACCGTTCATGCTAGGCTTTTTGCTGTAGAATTGGCTTTGCAATGGTGTCAGGCGCAATCTCTGAGGTGTAATCCTATCCCATCGGGTGCGGAATAGCTCCATTTTTGCCAAGCCCCAAAATACCCATTATTACCCATTATTACCCCGCATTTAAAGGGGTACTTGACGATACGTCACTTCTCCCTATGCTCTGTTACCTATTATCACCACTATTACTACCATTTTGATTGATGCTGCGATGTCTTCTAGTAATTCTAATACCTCTATTGCTTCTATACGCAGCTGTATAGTAGTTAAGGTCCTTCCAGAAGACCTTACTGCTGCCTGTAATACAGACTGTACGGCCGAGCGCTATAATGCCGCTACGGTCCGGCCCTACGAACCTCTGGCTACTAAGCACGGCCCTCCGGGTTCCTTCTAGCCCTTTAACGTACCGGCCCGGGCCCAAGAGGTACGGGGGCTGCCGGCAAGCCCGCTTGAATTATTCCTCCAATACGTTCCGCAGAGCCTCGTAGAGCAGTAGGCATAATAGACGAATATAGTACCGTTATCTAAAGAGGGCCCTAGGGCTAGACGAGCTAGGATATATGAGTAAAGGAAAACTTCAGCAGACGAGATTTATCTCTTCTTAGGGATCCTATTATATATAGGGATCTATAAGGAACCTAGATTATCAACCTACTGGTCGACCTAGTAGGAAAAGGAGGATCCTATCTACCTATTTACATAGTTCATATCCCGGGACCGTTTTCAACTACTGCTCCGACGACTACGGATATTCGATACTGCGGAATTCCAGCCCGGGCAGTGCGGGCAGCCCAGCCGCAGCCGGGGCCGGGGCCGGGGCCAGGCCCAAGATCAAATGCCAGATGTATATCGGAAGGTTAACTAATAGTTAGCCCATATTCAAGAGACTGGGGATTTCCTTTATATACCCGGTTTAGACCTTATAGTTGACGAGGCTATGGTCCGATTTATAGGTCGATCTCTTGAGACGATAACGATTCCAACGAAACCTACCCCAACTGGCTATAAGATCTGGATCCTTGCCCAGTCTGGCTACTGTATACGGTGGCTGTGGTACGTACATGGGAAGGGCCCATACGCATTAGTCCCCCAGGCACAGCCAGCCCAGCCAGCCTGTTCAACCCAGCCCGCCCGGGGTCGGCTAGGCCAGCCGGGACAGCTGCTGGAAAGCTGGCTCTATTAACACCAACGCAGCAGGTAGTAACTACTCTTGTTTCCCTACTACTAGCTGTAACCTACTACGTATTTCTTAATAACCTCTTTACGTCTATACGTCTCTTTCGTACCCTACGCAATCAACAAGTTAGAGCTTCTGGTACCTGCCGGAAGGATAGTGGGATAGATAAGATCTCAGTTGCCGAGAAAGAGACTGAAGGACGGGGTATCCCCTAGGGGGAAATACACTATATCCCTACTTTAGATGGGGAGGTAAGCTACTAGCCTGCCCAGCCCTGCCCAGCCCAGCTAACTAGGAATTAGGTCAATTAATTCACCTAGAAGGATAATGCCCTCGTACTCTTCCTGTTAACTGTCTTCCAGGACGGCCAGGAACTTATTTATAGCCGCCGCCGCCCAACTAGAGACACTGCTGCTAAAAAGACTGCCCGGCAAGTCTTTGGCCCAGACGTCCGTAAGGACCTTCCAGTCCCTAGGGCAATCGATGAGTATAATCATAAGATGAATGGGGTTAATATGAGTGACCAGATGAGGTCTTACTATCAATATAGCTACCCTATTCGACGAGGAGGCTGGTAGTTAATTACTTGGAATTTCCTGCTGGAAGTGGTAGTTGTGAATAGTTTCTTACTATAGCTTTGGGGTAGCCCTAGGTGGTAAAAGGTGAAGACCTATTATTAAAAGCGGTAGTTGCTTGTAGCCCAGCTTATCTAGCAGTTTGGACCATTAGTAGGGGGGCGGAAGCATTCACGACTTAGACGTGCAACAGATAAAAGGAATACTTCTATTCCATAGGAATACTATAGGAAGGGATCAAGGGGAGCTAACTCACTTTGTTCCTACTGTAGTAATAGGGGGGGCATTAAGGGCCCGACGCTAGACCCTAGGTATAATATCTAGGAATAGCCTTATATAGAAGAAAAGGACGCGGAAGGGCTACTTAGACTACAATGTAGCTCTTTGTATTAAGGGAGACTGCTGGTACTTGTGGCTAACCAAAATCTATAGGTGATAGAGGTACTTTTACTCTATTGGTTAGCTTGATTAATATAGAAGCCCTTATTGGCTCTACCCCGCCCTTGGCAAAAATGGAGCTATTCCGCACCCGATGGGATAGCAGGGAACTTACATGCGAGCTTGGCATAGGGCCCCTTGATATTCCCTGTTGGCTGCTGCTGCCACAAGATCAGGTCGATGTTCTTGAGGTCCATCTCCCACTGCAGATCAATGTTGTCGCCGAGGGTGTAGACGGGGTTATCCCGGAAGTCTCCCGCCGGACCCGGGCCCGATGGCCGGCGGAAGCGGTTCTCTGAGCGCGCGCATGCTGGGAAGACGACGCCGAAAAGCAATACTGCGAGTATGTGCATCGCGAATTTAAGTGGCGATTATCCAGTGATATCCTTGTCGTCTATATCCAAGTGAATAGATTGAATGGAGACTGGGCAATCGAGGAAAGGCGAAGCCATCTCTGCCATGGGTCGCAACGAAGGGGGCACTTTGTGTTTTTGCTCGATTCGATCCTTCCATTGCAAAACGGTTGCCCTGCACCCCACCTCGACTGTGCGCGATGGAGGGATGAGGTTCTCATTTTAAACGTCCTAGCGATGGATCTAGTCAGCGTTGACCTAAACAGTAGTGCCGTTTGGGAGAGTCGAAAGATTGTAGTATTGCGATGCATCAACAGACTCACCAGGCCCAGCCAGTGGCCATGAATCAAGCCTTTTCGCATCACAAAAGAGTGTGGATTGAACACCAAAGGTCATAATAAACAGAAATATGTGACCTTATTGGTCAAGGATGCAAAAAATAACTCCTCGACGGGGAATTGAACCCCGGTCCCCTGCGAATTATTGATGTTTTCAATGACAAGCAGATATCCTCACCACTAGACTATCGGGGATTGGTGGATGTTCTCATCCAGTGATAGTTGGTTGGGAAGTGCGGCCGCAAGCGGCTTTATATACCTCTGATAGAGACTAGTGCCCCATCGCCACTCCTTTTCGCGCCCATACCATATGGATCTCCCAGAGGTCTGTCTGTAAGATGAAAATGATTCCCAATTCTGTCCTTCAAATAATTTGATTGATTAGGCATTCATCACCACGGGCGAATGGCCCGTTGCTTTGCAATAGGTCGCACCATCCCACCCTCAATGCACCGCCGAACCCTACCCCATTCTATCCCATTGACTACCGGATGGCGTCATTACATCCGTCTCTAGTCTTTCTCTAACTTTACTCTATTTCGAGATTATTCATAGGCGGATATAAGGGAAATAAGATCGGATTATTAGATTATTTGCTATTCCCTTCATTAAAGTACGTACCTTGTACTGACGCCATCTAGCAGTTGATGAGATGGGCTGTTCCCCTCAATCGCCCCTCCTGAAGCGACATCTCTCCTTCTCATGTGTATCTCGATACCACTTCGTCGTCAAGACCTTCGTGCAAGATTCGTTCCTGCACGGATACCTCTGTCTCTTCTCGCGATTAAACGAGCACCCCTCGCGAAGGTGTTTGTTGCGGTTGCTAACGCTCGAGAACGTTTTGGTGCATTGCGGCGTCAGACACTGTAGTCTGTCGCCTCGGTTTCGGTGGTCGCGCGGCGTCGAGCGAGATGTCGTCGAACCAGCGGCGCTTCCGATGCTGCTGTGGACGGGGTGAGCGCGACTCAATTGAGGCACACGGAGTGGGCTGCGTCTTACCTGATGCTCGAAGAAGATATGTTCCGCCGAAAGCCAAGCGTGCTGAGGGAAGAGAAGCTACTGGATGGGGTGATGCATGCATCTGATCCGGGCGCTGGTGATTGTACTGTGAAGGGTGGGACAGAAAGCTGGCCAGCAGCTTGGCTGAGTTGAACCGAGATGCCATGCATCACGAGATACTCTGTGATTAAAGCACAGCAGCGGAAATACCCAGAAAGGGTGGCAGTGAAAGTTTCGGTGATCGCGTTTGTCGATCCAGAGTGCAAGCCTGAAGGAATGTCAGCATGCGAGCCTTGAGCAAGGGCGGCGTTACACTTACCGAAGATCAATGCGAGCACTATGGAGAAAGCCACAGAGAAGAGGAGTAGCATCGTGGTAGACGAGAGATCGTCCTCCCAGCCTCCATCAAATGATGATGAAGGGGCCGGCAGTCTGGAGGTAGGTTCTTCAAAGTGTTCCATATGGAGAAAGTCCGCCCACACGAGATCATCGCGTTGGGTCGATGAGCCGGCATAGGAGCTTTGCCCTGACTGTGATCGGCCTGGTATCGTCTGGGCCTGACTACTTGTCACTCCTACATGAGCTTCTTGGTTCTCGAACGCTCTCTGTATAGCCACAAGCCTGCTACCGGGGCTTGATTTTCGTGACGGGATGGACTCCTTGCGCTTCTCAAGTGAAATGAGATTGTGCGCCAGGTCTTGGAAATGCGGCAGGTGTTCTGGGTCAAAATGCGATGGCCCTTGATCTGACGGCGTGTATGCCCACATGCGAAATGCGAGGTCATCGAATAATAGGTGCGATGAGGCTGGCAGAACGGAGCGCCACCGGTCGAGGTCATCGACAAACCTATGTCAATGTTAGCTTTGGCCTGCCTAGATGCAGGACCACATCATGGTGCCTTTTGCAGCCCTTGATGAGCTGAGTTGCGAGAAAATGGCTTACTGTGAAGATAAAGAATCGTTACCTGAAAGCAACGTTAGATACGTGGCATTGGCCACGACCAGTGCGTCGAAAACCTCAACAAGCGACGATGGCGGACTGTCCTGCATCAGACCACGGAACACACCGAGGCCACGATCCCATACTGTGTTGGAATGGGAATATTCTCCAGCCATATCGCGGAGTTCTTTATGTTCCGAGCAGTCACAGGACTGGTGAAGCTGAGAGCACAAGGTATGCATGGAAGAGACCAGGTTTTGTCCTAAGAGTCGCCGGCGGTATCGAGAGCATTTGCGCCGGACGCGTTCTCTAGGAGCGTCATCCGCTCGAGCATGGCGCCGGCTAGTAGGCGCTCTGGACTGGTTGCTATCGTTGCTGCTAGCTAGGTTCGGAACACCGTTCGTCTGGCTCCCGGTGCAGTCTAGGCTGGACGAGACTCGAGGTATCGGGGCGGTGGGGATTGGTTCCATGATACTCAGATCAGCGAAACAGTCGAACGTATCATCCGGAGCGGTTGACCTTGTCATATCCATGAGCCCAAACGAGAGCATGATTTCCATAATCTCCGTGTTCTCATCCGAAACTGCTATAGCGACTGCCTCTCGCAGCCCCTCGGGCAAGGGGCCTTGCAGCAGCATCGTGCGAACAATCTCGGCCTGCCCCCAGAAGACCGCCGCAGAGAAGGGTGTCAAGACTATCTGTTCTGTGCCACCACTCATCTCGTCGTCGGCATAAACACCTAGAAAGTTTGCTCCTTGCTGTAAGAGACTTTCCACTTGCATGACGTGGCCAAGTCGTATGGCGACGTGAAGGGGATCGTTGGTTATGTCTCGTAGGAACGATCCGGACTGGCTTGTGGATTTGTCTCTTGTTCTCGACGCCAGGTCTAGAACATAACGATAGATGTCTAGTCGGCCTCTATCGAGCAAGTCGAGGAGTAAGTCGGGGTTTGTCTCCCACTCGACTTCACCGGTGCGGACAACGGGTTCGCACAGATCGTGCAAGGCAGTAAGGTCGCCAGTAAGAGCAAGCTGGGTGAACTTGGAAGCCAAGGCTTCGAGAAATGCGTCGTCCAATACATCGGGCAGAAGGCCTAGTGAAAAACAGGCGTCGAGGTCGTCCAGACCGGCATCTACGCTTCGTTGGTGCATGTCGTGAAGCTGGCCGATAGACAGTATGCCATTCGATCGGTACACTTCAGTACCAATTCCAGCAAACAGGGCTCGGTCTAGCAGTAGGTCGCGGACGAGTAGACGAAGCTCGACGGTTGTTGGGTGTGATGGTGAGATGGTCTCCAGGTGTTGTAAGTGAGACTTGAGGATTGGATAGTTTTTCAAAAGATCAGGTAGACCAAAAGGCGATGGCATAGCAATGGCAAGTGATTGCAAAAGCGTCAAGCTTTGGTATTCGATCTCTATGCTTTTGGAAAGGCGGTTTTTTGAGATGGTAAAAGCTGGCTGAGATGCCGGAGAAGCGTAGAGAGGCAGATAGACCCCCAAACCAGGCGAAACTGCTTGGAACATCTCCCCGCTGTGAGGATGAAGTGGAAGTCAGCCTGCCTGCTCTCGGGCGTGCGGAAGACGCACTCCAGATGAATAGTAGCAATAGTGCAGATGAAAATAGGACATAGTGGTAGGCCTCATTGAACAGAATTTGCTTTTAGGAACTGATGAGTAGAGCAAAGAAGGCATTCTACCTGTGGAACTTCATAATCCAAATCTTGAGACGAAAGCTCGGCGTACCTTTCGAACACTTCCGTGTAAGCAAAACAAGGTGCATCGTCGATGAAGTCATGGCTTATCGACGGCGCATTCGAGGCTACACTATTGTTGGGCCATGAGAGAGCGGCCGGGTGAGACTTAAGATTCTCATCAATGTCGGCGAGGCGGAGGTTTAGACCCAGAGATGAGAGGGACACCATCGTGACGGCCTAGGACAGCATTGGCGTCAGGCAGGGGAGGCAGAGGTTCAGGAATCGCGTTAAGCTTCTCACGCCAACTCAATGGGTGAGAAAATATCGCATAGTACAACTCGTAGATATGAGGATTGAGGCAAGACGTAAGAGAGTCCCGCCGTGAAGCTGGGAGATTTGGTGTTGATGAAGGGATGCCTGGAAGCGGCCCCGCGGTTGAGGCTGACATGGTGCTCCGGGGGGGTGTGGTGGGTCCCTTGAATTTAGGAATCGGCGGCAGGTCACGCGCGGGGCGCCGTGGAGGTTGTAACTGGGCACAGGACGCTGATTTGGAGTTGCCGGCATGCGTCGGTATGCGCGTCGAGAAACGTGATGCCGTGCAGATACGCTGCTTCAGGGTGTCGATTGCCCCTCATTTGCTGGAAAAGTAGACTGATGTTGATGACATTATCTAGTGTGCCTCGTCCTGGCTGCCTCCATCGCGACATGTTGACGTTTCCGACACCGACGTTAGGAATTGTTGCGCGCTACGAATGCATAGCATGCAGTGATGATGCATTCTAGGCAGACTTCTGCGCTATCATGCATATTTTACAACTCACGGGACAGGTTATTTGGCCAAACAGGAAGCCTTGAAGTGTTCAAACAGACAATGGCGCATCCGGTCTTGAAGACTTCAGATGATGGAGAGCCAGAGGGAAGCTTCATCCTTGAATCCACCGACGCGGGACGACGGTGAGGTGGAGACACCAGATTGGGATCCCGGTGCTTACCTAAGGCAGTCAGGGAAAAGCTGACATAATCGAGGCACTCAGAGAGCAGACCCGTGTGGCTGATTTGAACTGCCTCTCATTGGCCAACGCCGGGTTAATTGAAATGCCCCACGACGCGACTCGACGCGTCTCCCCGGCGCCAGAGTCCGCAGCAATACTCAACTTTCGTCTGCCTTCAACACCAAGCCATCCCAAGACTTCACATATTCCCATGCTCACATAACGCCAACATGTTGCGACACGACTTCAACCGGATCGACCCCAAGAGGCGCAATGTCGTCGACCATCGCAAGAAGCAGTTTGCTTCCCCTGCCTACAAGGAACTTGAATACCCCCATAGACTCAACTTTTATACCGACGCGCCAACGGCCGACATTACTCTCGAGCAGTTCGAACAATGGGCTATTGACCGGTTAAGGAGTGCGTCTACTTGTACTGCCTTTCTCTCTTGCTGCCACTAACAAGATCTTCAACTAGTCCTCGCCGAGTTGGAGGCATGCGCGTTTCGCAACAAATCGCCCCAAGAAGTCGCGAACCACATGAAGCCACTTCTCGACAAGTACCTTCCGCTCGAATCCAACACCTCGAACTCGCCGAAGCTCTTCGCTCAGCGACAAAAAGATCACTACAGCCACTTCATTCTCCGTCTAGCCTTTGCACGAACCGAAGATCTCCGCCGTCGCTTTACTCGCGTGGAGACGATGCTTTTCCGCTTGCGATTCAACAGCGACGATATGAACGAGCGGGCCGCCTTTGTCGGTAGCCTAGACCTTGACTGGTGGGAAGCAGTGACGGATGACGAGAAGCGCGAGTACTCGTCTGAGCTGGCGGCCATGTCGCGCGGCTGGGGCAAGACGGCCTCTACAGAAGACGACACTTGGTTCAAGGTCGACTGGGGCCGGGTGCCGGAACTCGTTGAGCAGCGTAAGGTGTTCTTGAAGGCAGGCAAGGCCTTTGTACCAGGGAGGGAACAGGCTAGCATGGTGAACGGAGAGTTCGTCTCACGGTTGGAGAGACAACTAGAGGTAGGCTCTCAAGATGGCTACGACTCCTGAGCAATACTGACGTTGAGCAGCTCACGGCACGCGCCCTTCCCCGACTCGACGAAGACGATCGTCTAACCCCGATCCTCGATCACCTCTCCAAGAACTTCATCACACCAGACAGCTCATACAGCTCAAACACCGCCGCTCCGCCCGGCGCCGAGATCACCGCCCGCAGCATCGACAACCTCTCACAACACTTCCCCGCCTGCATGTCGCACCTCCACCGCTCACTGCGCCGAGACGCTCACCTCAAGCATTTTGGCCGCTTGCAATACTCTCTTTTCCTCAAGGGCATCGGCCTGAACCTCGAAGAGTGCCTCGTCTTCTGGAGGCAGAGCTTCCGCAACATCACAGACGACACGTTCAACAAGGAGTACCGTTACAACGTGCGCCACGTGTACGGCGACGTCGGCGGCGACTCGAACCGTCGCGGAGGTGGCTACAGCCCGTTCAGCTGTCAGAAGATCTTGACCGAGCACCCGCCCGGCTCGGGCGAGGCCCACGGCTGCCCCTACCGTCACTTCAACTTGGAGAACCTGACCACTCTGATGCAAGGCATGGGTGTGAACGACCGAGCCACATTGCAGGGCGTAAAGGAGGATAAGGAGAAACAAAAGTTCCATATGGCGTGTAATCGGTACGTCCCCCGGCTCCGTTTCATCCCACTACCGTTTTGGCGACCTTTGACTAACATCCCTCCAGCGTTTTCGAGCATTTGCACAAGCAGGAACTCCAAAAGGCAAAGGACGAGGGCGTGTTCACGTCTGCACAACTCGAGACAATTGTCCATCCCAACGAGTACTTTAAGCGCAGCTACCTCCTCAAGAACCTCGACAAGGCGACAGACGTCAAGATGGAGGAGTGAGCGTAGCCTGTGGCTTCGCAGTAATAATAAGCACTCGTGACTCACGACAGAATAGCTCACGGCCAGCCATGGCCAGTGGTTTGAGAGTGCTCTCGAGGGACTTGGCTCAAGCAAGCGCATAGCTAAGCTTTTCTGCCACAAGGCTTGTGTTTGATAAGCTCGCCGACGGAACATACCTGGGGGCGGGAAGCGGCTGCCTGACTAACGAAGCGTGTGGCTTGATGAAAGAGACGTGTTCTACGGCGGTCTGGACCTTTTTGCCAGCAGAGCAGCAGAAAGCTGGAGGGACGGGGAGGGAGGGCGTTGGATAACGGCAGCAAATGTCTCGCGAAATTACCTTATGGCGATAAATCGGCGTTTACTTTTATTTTAATTTTATTGATGAAGGATTGCTTGCTTGGGCAGGGCTGCGAACGCGCGGGCGGGAGGGAAACTTGAGGTTGTGGTTTAGGTTCGTTTCTTGCGGAAAGTGTAGCTCAAGGACAGCAAGAAGAAAAAAAGCCATCCGAAGTATTCCTTGTTCTGAGTGAAAGGCTTGACATTTCCCACGTGTCTTGTATCTCGTTTCATAGTACGGATAGACGTGAAGCAGAAAGGAAGAAAGCCCCCCCCCCCCCCCGCAAAGGTAGCCAATGTTTCCGCCTTGGTCGGAACCGGAGACTGTCGAGACTTGTGAAGGAAGCTCCGTCGGGAACACCCATCGGTCTCGGTCTCGTTCCCGTTCCCTCGTTGGGACCAAGCTTCATTTCTTGGCTTTCTCCCTTCCCCCCATAAAGGGACAATCCTTTCTCTGTCCTCGGCTCGCTCGGTGCCACGACGGGAGTTGGGTTTCACGATCACGATCGGACTACACTAAACTTGCGGACCATACCGTGGTGGATTTGCTAGGGTGAGAAGGGCAGAGAAGGGCAGGGGATGACTAAAAAACGGGACCGTTGGTGTTTGGGTTCTGCCTTTCAACTTTCTTGAACAACGACAAAGAAAAGGTTCTAGACCTCGGCGTCGGATTGTGACAGAAAGAGACATACGGAGACCACCTAGGTCTAGATTCCTAGCCGGCTCCGCGGAGGTTCCCCTTCTACGCTACCAAAACCAGCACTTTGCCTGTCAACCTGCACGGCTACTTGGGAGGGAGCCAGGGAGAGGAAACAAGCCTTTTGCTGCGGGTTGCGAGTTTAACTGGAATAGGCTTCCTGAAGCTGGGTAAGGGTAAGTGTTGAGAAAGGGGGCGTGCGTGTGGTGCGGTCTGCCGGTCTGTCTTTCCGCCCGTCCGTCTACCACCTAATGGAAGCCCCGGATCACGAGATGCGGACTTCGCTCGAGAACCCGTGGCGTCTTGTGACAGATTTATGGTTTCTGTTGCATACGCAGTAGGAGATGTTCGATTTCTTCCGAGGGGAAGGATTTCCCCAACTCTCGATGAAGGCTAAGAGGAGTGTCAAAAGGCGCGGCCCGGGTGCTAAATTCTTTTTCGCACATACGGCTGCGCGCTTGCAGGTCTAACAGTCCGATGTGGACATTTCTCAATTTCCTTCTCGTTGCTCGGAGGCTTCAGGGAGGTGTTTGCGATGATTCTCTCTTGTCTGCGATGGCTGTCTACTGGAACGAGACGTGTGATCACCCGCTTGGACTTTGCTGCCCTTGCCTCGGATCTCCGTCTGGTCAATTGAGAATCGTGAGGCCTCCTCCCTGTAAGTCGGCAAAAATGAGAGAGATCTGATGAGCCCGGTGGATGAGACCAGACTCAGAGTCCGGGCTGGAGCTGGGCGATAGGGCTGCCACGGCCGACGGGTGGTGATATTCTGTCTGGAGACCATTTGATGAGAATTAGACACCTACGGATGCCGTAGGCCATGCTTGACTCTCGGTGACATTCCACTGTAGGTGTCTGATTACTTGGTGCGACCCCAGACACAAGTCCAACGCAGCATCGCAGCATTAAAACACACTTTCTCCTTTGCATGTGGACCGGTCCAGAACGCTGGCCTGGACCTCTGGCCCTGGTCTGGCAATGGAGCGGTCTAGACCACCAGTCTCTCTCTCTCTCTCTCTCTCTCTCTCTCCTCGACCCTCGTCAATCACCCCGGGCTGGCGAACCGTTACACGGGAACAGGAGCTTGTCTGGGCTGGGGAACGAGCTTGCTTGCTGGCTTTCCTGCCAGGGCTGTAACCTCGCTCCTCCGGGGTCCGCAACGTGAAGAAAGTGTTCGGAAACCGGTTACTGTTGTATCTTCTGCCTGTCGAGCCAAGGGGCCCCGGGCCTGGCGTGGAAAGCCGGGTTTTGACGGCGAGGGTAAGCATGATGCTCTAGAGAGGTTCATCCGCCCCCCTTCTGAAGCCGAAAAGATTCCAGACTCCTCATGTTCGCGACGCCGAGGAGGGGGTCTCGAATCCATGGTCGGGCTCATCTTTTTTTTCTTTTCTTCTGATTTCCTTTGCCGATTCTCCACCATAACCTCGACGTGGAGATCGAGCTGAAGCGTGCATTGGCGAATCTCAGTTGAGGCCAGCCAGCCAGCCAGCCAGCCAGCCAGCAGACGAAAAAGAAACAGCCCAAAGGCGGCTCTGCTCTCTTGCTGCTCTGTGCCAACGACGACAGGTCTTGAGGAGTGGGAAATGTGTCGACCGAAATCTAGACCTGGTGGTGTATATCTAGAAGCTATTCACAATGTCGGGGGGACGTGTGTTTTTTGACGGTGGTGCACTATTCTTATTCTGTATGCAATAACCCACAACACGCCTATTCCCCATCCACCATCGTGGGGTGCAGACCAAAAGCATCGTGGCCTTGGTTTCTTCCCCCCCCCCCCCCCTACAGTATTCGTACCAATCTTTTTCGGACTCCGTTTTCTTGGAACCCTATCTTACCTTGGATGGGGACTAGGGCGTGTGCATTTGCAACACAAAAAAAGGGCTGGACTGCACCAGCACAAAAAACCAGGGAAAACGGAGGCCCCCTCCACGAATTGGGGGAACGGTTCACTCATGCACAATGAGGTCAGTCTCACCCCCCGCGGCCAGACCCGTCTCGACCTCTCACTCACCTCACCCACCCGTCTCCCGGATATGGATGATGGGGCCATGGAGAGGGGCCGTACCGTACGTCGTACCCCTTCCGTTCGGTCTGGCCTGGCCCTTTTCTTTCCTCCTCGCTGAACCAACTTATTCAACTTCCGAGGTTGACGTTTGACGGTCGATCAAAACGCTAAGGGGCTGTACACTATGTAATGGCAAGCTGCGTACATTAGTCTCGGACGATGAGGGTAAATGCTCACCACAACCCGGATTTCTTCCCCAGATAGGCTGTACCACACCACGTATGATGACCCCGGAAAAAGAATCAAGGATCTAAGAAAAGCATCAGGGTCCCCTCCGTCCTAAATTCCTAACCCTACAGACGTCTAGAGCCCTTGTTTCTCCGGGCGACGATTTAGGGGAGATGGGGGAGTGTACCGCGTGGCGATAATCCGTACCATCTCAAGATGAAAGACCACCCTGTTCTGAGCAAAACTACGCGATGCGAAGATGCACACACCCGCCCACTTCACATAACTCGTTATGCCATCGGGTATATCCTGCATCGTAAGTTGTCTTGGAATAGTAACGCCCAGTGATGTCGGCTACGCGTCTGTGTGATTCGCCTATGACGCCAGACCGGGACACTGGGTGACGAAATCCCGCGTTTGTTTGGTGTCACTGGTGTGTTAGTGTCTCTCCCGTCTCTCTCCGCCAGTACCCCCAAGTTTATTTGGTGGTTCCCACCCTTGTCCTTTCGGATTAGGGCACGTCAGCGTGCCGGTTGGTTGGTTTGGCACTTCGGAAGGGTGGGAGAGAGAGAGACAGAGATAGAGGAAGTACAGGGATAGGGATCCGAGGTTGGGCGTACGCAGCAGTGCAAGAAGCAGAGACAGCTTTGAGAAGTTGGGAATAGTTGCATCTCGCTGGAAGAAAAGATCATCGCACAAACATTTGAACGCACTGCATAAGTTGTCTCACCCATCTCCTCGGCCATGGCGATATTCAGCGTGGGGTCATGCCCAAGAATGAGTAAGGCATCACGGCTCATTCTTAGCCTTGGGCTTTTCCTGGGCAAACGTCCACAGCATGGGCTTGCTTGGTAAAAGATGCAGTGAAAGATCGACTCTCGAGAAGCAGTCCCCCGAGCCCTTGACAAATCCGTTGCCGTGAACCCGACTGAGTGGGTTGACCTGTCGTCGGGCACCACGCTTGCGCGGCGGCGCCTCCCTAGACAACGCACGACTTGCACTTAGTCCCCAGCCCGCGCGGCCGATTGAGTGTCCAAAGAGTGGAAACGTCACTCTTCAAGAGAGACACCCGACACCAAAACGTGAAGCTATCCGCGTCGCGAGGTCGCCATCTCAGCTCTCCCGTCTCACCCTTCTCATCCGTACTGGCTCGACCACCATGCTGGGTCACGTAGGCACGCCCTGCAAATACCAAAACGCAACTAAACCCCTCGGCCGTCGTCGTACGGTGGTCCCCCTGACGCTGTTAGCCGCGAACCCAAGGGTCCTCTTCCCACCCCTACTCCGTAAAGCACCAGCATTGACGATGACAAGAACGAACGGCGTCACAGGATTCCTGAACCTCACGTTCAAAGTCCGGGCTGCGACGCCGAGGCACCGGGTGGCCGAGGCTGTTCCAGATCGGCGGACTTAAGCTACATAGCAGGGTTTCGGGGAGCCAAGTGGGGTTAGGAATGCGATCGCGAACACGAAAATGTGAATGCCGAGAAAAAAGGATTATGCTACGGACTCGGCCGGCGGTTCGCTCTCTCGTTGGTGACGGGTCGATTGCCGCGTTCGGCAAGTTTAGTCATCGCGCCTTGTTGGGAGGCTTTACTCACCTCAGCGAACCTAAGCCATAAGCCATAAGCCTCGGAGACTCGGAGTTTTCTTGGCAATCGCTTTCACGGACAGATACGGATACGTGATACGTGCAATGAACCATACACTTTGGCCCGAATCCCTGATGATGTTCCAGAAGCCAGTGATCTGCCATGTAGACTAGAGAACGGTAGGGCCACACTCTAAATCACCAGATGAAAGGCGTCTCTTGGCGAGAAGGTGAACGATGCCATTACCGTTTCTGCGCTTGGGTGTGCGTGATATGGGCACCAACGGATGAGAACCCCGGAGCCGATCATCCCCGTCCCGCGCTATCTTTTTCACAGGCTACGGATGGACTTGACATCATTCTTGCGGCGTACCTACGAGATGCCCTGCCCCGCCGGCCGCGCCTAGACTCTAGATCTATGGTGCACCAACTAGACAGAACTGCAACACCTCGTCGTACCGGTGATGGGGCGTGTGTTCTTTTTCCTATCTCGGTGCACTGTGAATTTGGACTTGGCCAAGGCCTGATTCCACATGGTAAGCAATTGGCATTCGCAAGCGCAAGCGTAGCCATACATGACAAGAAAACCCCCTGAAGCGAAGCAGCAAATAAGGAGGGAATAAGGATTCCAAGAAATGCACGACAAAAATCAAACATCAGGGCAGAAAGAACCACGATGCTAGGTAGTATGCCATGCATTCCCATGAGTCGAGATCTGGTATCTACAACATGATGACATGCTCTCCCCCACTCCCACCACCCATTTCGTTATCATCCGGGCACGGCACGACTTCCCCGTGAACTGAACGGTAGCCGATCCCCCCGCCGGTGGGATCAATGATTTGACGGGGGACTACTGGCTACCGTATCCGATGCTATCTGCCGGGGAACGGCAACGGACACGGGGGAAGGAACGGCGAAGCGGTGCCGTGATCTTGACTCGTGCGAGATTTACAAGACGGTGGGTGCGCGACATTCTGACACTGACAGTGCCGATGGCCCGTGGAGTAAAGACCTTGAAGAATTTGCGTGGACAGACAGGTGGGAACCGCGATGTTTTAATTGCGGCAAGTGGAGTCCCGGTGTGGTTCCGAATAGCATCATCGCGGCCAACACCAGGACCGTTCCCTCTGAATCTTATCCTCTTCTCGCTTAACGATTTTTGTTGAAACAGGACGTATCCATCATGATCCATCCACCAGCCCATCAACCCACACGTCAAAGAGTCGAAAGCCCGCGTTCCCAACCCCACAATCGACGAGATTGCAGTTCAACGTCTTCTTGAAATCCTGGAGAAAACATCTTACGATGGAAGATGCATGGCCCCAACATCAGACCACCGAGGCACCCGGAGCGGCAGGCACGAGCTGTCAAATGCCGCACGTGTGCGGCGATCGTTGGAGTTTCCTGGAGATGCTTGGTCTATTCCGTCATGTCCGCTCCGTGGCAGCCGGAGCCGCGGGTTCTCGCGAGTTCTCGCGAGTTCGTCTAGGTGCCCCCCAGACCACTTACGAAGCGGCTTTCGGGGTGTAAAGAACGACCCGTGTGTCATGGTGTTGATGACGATGATGTATTACACCGGACGATTAAATCGTTTCGAGCACATCGTACCAGAAATCCGGAAACGGAACAGATGGTAAGATGAAGATTGCCTTGCTATCTGCCCAGATAGATGCACAGATACAGATGTGTAGATGCGCAGATGCAAAGCCAAGGAATTATGACATGAAGTTGGAAACCGTTGTCCGAATCGAAAGGGGCTGCCGTTACGGCTGGCTGTATTACGGTCGGTATCATGATATCGAAAACGAGAATTTTCAAAATGTTTCTATTCTCATTATTGCATCTTTTCCCATCTTGGACGGTGTAGTGGGTCAATTGAGCCCGTTATTTCGCACAATAAACGGATTAAACTGGCCTGAGCTCCGTCATTGATGCCGTTCATGACATTCTACTCGTCAGGCACAAACGTCACAGATAGGAGGGGTGTGCAAGGGACGTCAGAGAGAGGGGGGGGCGTGTGAACGTATCCAGTCCCGTTTTAGCCGTGGGACTTGCGGGACAGAGACGGAGGCTGGTTGGTCAATGGCTGGCAAACTTGGGACGGCTGCCCGAGCCGAACGGTGACAGATTGATAGCCTGCTTCCCTTCCTTTTCTTTCCGTAGGATGCAATGACGACGACGACGACCACAGCTGGGCCGTATGAGCCGTATGGGATCACTTTCACTTCTTGCAATGCATCTCGTTACTAAGGTAAAATGCAGAGCCACGACGAAACATATCCTCTGCAAGCCACCGTGACAGCTGCAAAGCTACGGTAGCTTCCGTCCGGGGGTTCCGTTCTACCTTCACCTGCACCGTTCGGCCGGCCCCCTTCTCCCTGCCGTAAATCTTCCGTCTCAAGGCCACGTCCGAAGCCACACACAAAAAGGGAACGGCGCAGCACGGCACACGCGAGACCCGGATCTACACTTATGCACCCGGGGGGGGGTTGCCCTTGGTGTTGTTTGTTTGGCAGGCACGCAGGACACTGCAGGACTCACCGGAACAGCCTCGATTTCCTGTATGCAGGCCCTTGCGGGAAAGGATGCAGAGAAAGGAAAGAAAAGCCCGCAGTGGTTTGTTTCTTCACACAGCCTCAATGTCTCCCCGCCCGACTGTACGAATACTCCGTACGGATAGCCCTGCGTGTCTTGGGTTGTTACGTCCAACTCAAAAGAGACGTGGAGAGAGTCGGAGCCCGGGGGATGGGCATGGGGGGGGGGGGGGGGGAGGTCTTACCGGCCTCACTTTTGACATGCAGAAGAACCCAATTGTCTCACGAAAAAGAAAGAAACTCGTGCCCAACAAGCTCACAATCGGGCTAGCACCAAAGACTGGTCCTAGAGAAGGGCATCACCGCCCTCTGCGGCTTGCGATTCCCCTATTATAATCGATAACCGCAAACAAGCTCTTTACCGAGCGTTTACCCTCGTACATACAATCTTCAAATTCAAGCTCAAATATCCGCAAAAGAGTACTCAAAAAGTCTCAGTGAGAACAGGGCTGGTACCGTACTCCGTAGGAGAAGCTATCGGTATCTCAGCTGCTCAGCACCCCCGACTCAGCTGTGGTCTATCAACCCAATTTTCCCCACATGATCCGAACACGCCCGTAATTCGTGCTTTTGTGATGATCATTTCCCTCCTCTACCAGAGTTTGAACGTTGGCTTCGGAAATCTCACCCCCAAGGCCCCAAATATTGATCAGGGGGTTTATTCTGTGCAGACCGTCGCCAGCTTGGCACATATTACAACCTCCAAGGTGAGAAAAGAAGATGGGGGCGCAGAAGGAAACGTGAGAAGTGAGGCTCCGGCAAGTCGGAACAAATTTCATCTGCACGCCTTGCGAAGCTTCCAAGCAACCCCGTATGTACCATACGGGGTTGCCCCAAAATTAGCAACACCAAATGCAAGCCATCGTGTGATAGGTATCCATATAAAGCTCCTCACACAGCACCATCACATCCATTCTGCTTGCTTCGCTGCAGCACAGGCCAGGACCCCGAATAAATCTCGTAAGCTGGGGGCCTGCCAGGCTTCGCTCTTTTAGTGTCGATCATTTCTGCCCATTTATCTCAAACCAGGACAGGATGCCCGTCTCCAGAATTTAGAGCCGAGTCAAGAAACTCTACTCTATTACCACTCTCAATGTGGGGGTGATTGGTCGCATTTCATCTTGGGTGTGCTTTCGTCGTATCATGCCTGCGCAGGTACGACTCGCCGAACCGTGCTTTTCGAGCCCTTTCTCATTTCCAAATGTCACTCAAACCCCACATCACCGCTCTGTCAGCCCTGATTTCCATCGACACCTTTTTGCCTTGTATGAACTGTTGTATCCGTACGAAACTACGGATAATAAGCTGTAACAGTCCCTTGCGCCTTGTATCCAGCCTCCCCCGCCTACCAGATTGAAGAGAGCCCTATCTGCAAAAGAACCACGTTGATCGAGGCGGACGGGAGGGGACTTGGGATATGGTGATGTTCGCCGTGCGCAACATCACCCCCCCCCCCATATTCTCGATCGACGCAATGTTCTCCTTCTGCCAGCTTCCAAGTAATTAGTTCCAGTGATGAGGCCTCCCTCTTTTCAAAAGTTGCCCTCTTTTTGTCCGTTTGCGGACGTTCGTCTGGCGAACAAAGTAGAAACCCATCTCCATGCTCCCACTTCGCGCGCAACCCTACTCCATGTCGAGCTGAGAAGCGTTCCCACAGTCCCAGAGCTAAAGACGACCTTATGAGACGGTGATAATCACACCTTACGGAGCTGACCGTCCTGCCATGACCATCATACATGGAGGTCGATGGTAGGCGGGGCATCTTTTTTCCCCACGAAAGCTGCAACCAAGACCCCTTCTTCGGTACTATAGCCGCATACACGTCGTTATGATAAGAGGCTCTCCTCTATCATAGCCGGCGCCTGTTAAGGACCCAGGCGGTTGAGACGAGCGAGAGATACCGCGCTCGCGCGGCTGAAGCTCAAGGGGGAGGAGGGAGCCACCATCCTGACGCCGGACTTTCGCGAGACGGGCGTGAATGATCTACTACCAATGCCAATGCCACGATACAACACCCTGGTAAATCCCCAAAGTCTGAGCTCCCGTGGACAGGACTATCAAACACCCAGCTCTGAATTTCTCGTGAACCTGTCTCGTCGGAGTGCGTCGCAGCCCCCCAACCCATGCCCGACATGCGCAGTTCATCCACCATTTTTTTCATACCTTTTCCCAGCTCCATCCCGGCGCGAAGTACGCCCGAAAAGAAGAGGAAAGGCCAACCCTGCGTGGTAGATCTCTCGTGTCATGTCCTAACTATGATTCTCGTCGCCTTGTGCCGTGTTCCCTGGCCACCCAATCCCTCCCTTCGCGCCAGCGCCAGCGCCAGCGCGGTTTCTGATACATTTTTACATCCTAAGCGAGGCCGACCTCGATGTCACGGACATGCGCGAGGCCGGCCATGAGAGAGAGAGAGAGAGGGGCTGAGATGGTTGTGATCTGCGTCTGCGCTCATGCGTACGCAGTATGCGAGCGCGGCTGCCATGGCTCCACGGTTCGAACTTGTCTCGTACCACTCTATTCGTACAAGCTGCAGAAAAAGGTGGTGATTGATAGGTTTTTGGTGTTTCTTGCCTGCCTGCTATCCGGTCTCATGCAGAAGGTGGTCTTTGCAGTTTTTCACAGCCACATTCAACTCTACTGTCCCCCATGCATATGTAGGTAAGTCTGGAGTGGTGGTAAGCAACATCAGACCCCCCCTAAGCAGAATAAACCGTTTGCCGTAACGGGATACCCTCCTGCATCAGTGCACACCACCTCCAAGCCCCCCAAAAGCCGTCCCTTCTCAAAGAAGACTCGCAAGGTTCCCGATTCGATGATAATCAGGGACCGAAAATTCTAGAGTCGTCAACTTCCTGTTTTCCGTGCAGATGTGCAGATCGCTTTCCCCCCAAGGTGTTGGATTCGTGAACCAGACACCCAGAGTATTGGTCGCAAAAGATGCACACACACACACACACGCCAGCACGAACCGGACGGTAGGGACCGGACGCGGCTGCACTTCGCCTCTATCCCCCCCCCCCCCCCCCCCCCACTCCCCCAGATGCAAGATGCGGGCAATATTTAGAAACACAGACACGACAAAGACTGGAATGTGGGCCTTGGGGTCTTGAGGTGCAAGTTTCGCTGCAACGTAACGTGACAGTGAGCTGAATATTGAATGGCATCAACAGCGCAATTGCATCATCGGGGGATATGGTTAAGCTGTCTTACCAAGACATGCAATGAGACTCATCTTCGCAGGGTGATGCTCCGTTTGACACATTTGCAAAGTAGACACACATGCAACACAGAGCGACAATGATTTGCCAAATGAACTGTTGAGACGGGTGGCCGCGGAAGCGAGAGACAAGAACTCCAATTCTCAGACAGGAATCCAAGACCTAGCCAAGAGAAAGACACGGATCTAACGAAACAATTCGTCTCAACTTTTGTCTTGTGCTATGTCCGTGTCCCCCCCCCCCCATCTGCCTCTGTCTCTCCGTCGCGGGCCAACAATCTCTCCTTGGATCCGGAATCGACTCCGATCGCTGACACTTGACACAAAGTTAACAGTCAACCCTTCAAGCCCGCTGCCCATCAAGCGCGTGTTTCAGAGGAGACAGAGAGAGGGAGAAATGCTGAATACGGCCGGCGGGCGAGTGGGCGGGCAGGCGGTCAGTTCGGTCTTGCCCGCTAGACGCTTGAAAGCCTTGAGGCCTCATATGTTCCGTTCAACACGGGGCGGGCGAGATCCGCCAAGATTGCGAGGTTAATCGCGAGAGAGATTAGCAGACTATGGAGTACACTGATCCCGGTTTCCCATCAACAACAACAATGACAACAACAAATCCCCCGGAACTTTTCCGATTCTGGTTTTTTTTTGTGTGGCATAATCGGGCCAAGGGTCCAGTGCATTAAATCAAAGCATGTCACAGAGTTTTTGGAGGCTCGGGAATAACAGATCTCAACTGGAAGGCCTTATCTCGCCCGGAGATACGGGTTTACTTACCATGTTGATTAGACAATGATTATTCGCAGTGATGAACATGAGGACCAAGTGTTTGTGAATTGCTTCATTTGATGTTCTTGATTTGTTTCATAAGATTTCTTGTAAAAGAGTCTGGTATCCGCCTGATAAAAAATGCTAGTCCGTTTTTCTTTTCGCCAAATGATGCCCCAAGGGTATTGTAGTATCCTATACAGTTTCCTCCTCAGTACTTTTTCGTGAAAACAATTCCGCTAATGATGCGATCCCAATTCCGCGCCATTCCCTAATCAAAAAAGCCCACACGCCCAAGCCCCGCAAGGACAGACTGCAGAAAAAGCGAAGTGAAAAAAAAATAGTAGCAGACAAAATATTGACTTGCTCCATGCGCGACGACGTCAGAGGCGCCCACCAAGCAGGGACAGAGTCGACTGCGGAGAAGAGTAGTCGTGATTGGGCGGGATGAAAAGTACGCCATCTCGGTAGTGCAGATTTCGTGTCGTCAAAAGATAAATGCCCCTCACGAGAGGACCCCCCCCCCTATGATTCTCCAATGACGTCCGCACCGTCGACTTCGTGTTCCCCCTCCTCTGTGGAATGGATTGGTTTGTGTATTCCCCAAACCTCGCAAAGCGCGCTAAGCTGGTGGTTGCATCTGCAGTCGCGGATAGCAGCAACCAAAGACTCTTTTCCAGGGTTTCGGGGTAGAACCATCATCATGCACGATGATGTCTTTTCCATTCCCCTTTTCCCCTTTGAAGAGAGAAGGGACCCTGGAGTAGAAGCGGTCGATACACCAAGCGCCGGCAATTGAACCGGCGGAGCGAAGCCGAAGGGGAAAGAGAGAGAGAAAAACATGCCGTGGCCTTTTCTCGCTCTTTCCTTTCGGACCCACATGTCCCTTCCTCGTATCCGAGACGAGACGAAAAGGAGTCCGTGCGGGACATATTTCGCTCTCAGGCACCCGAAAAAAAAAAAGAAAAAAAAAAAGAAGAAATGCCTTCCCGAAGAGGAAGAAAAGAGGTAGCCGAGGCAGGCGCAGCGGACTGTGCGGTGGCGTTGAGTGATTGGCCGCAAACAGCGCACAAGAAAAGGTACATGAAACTGTTGCCTGTTCGCCCAGCGTTGCCGAGTCTTCTTTTTTTCTGCGTGGTGGATTGTGGGGTCCATGCTCCAATAGCCGGTTGCGGAAATGCCAAGACCTGATGTCAGCCAATCCCGCGCCCCGAAGGGTGGGAGAGTGGAGACATCGAACTTTGTGCAGCCAATGGGAGAGGCCGGGCTGTGAGATGACTAACCCTGAGACCTTTTGCGGGGAGGAAAGGTGCAGGTGCAGGTGCACTCCATGTGGTCGGAAGAACTGTAGAAGAAAGCCAAGCCAAGACGCGTTGCGTGGAAGAAAAGGCGTTCGAAGAAGTTCATGGCCGGACTCAGCCACTGGTCAGGCGAGTAAGGTATCCATAAACATCGTAGCTGTCAATCAGATCAGATCATGTCAGACCCGGTGGATGATTGACGGCTGTTGGGATGGGGGGCAAGTTCTCGGAAGACACCGTCGGCGCCGACTCGGCTTTAACGACTGCTCCAACTGTGGAAAATGATGTTGAACGACAGACGGCTGAGGAGTGCATGTGCTTGTGCTGTGTTAACATCTTTCTGACGTTGCGTAGCATTGGGGAATGCTGCCGTTGCAGTGTGCCGCCGTTCATGTCCACTGGAGGGCCCGTGTAGGTTGTTTCAACCTCGACGGGGTGACCATGTGACCATGTCGAAGCGAAGTCGAGAAGAATCCAAAGGAGAAGGATCCACTTTTGCCGAATTGCACAATGCGTGCGTTTTGCGGCCTTCTTTTCAATGCAAGTCTTCGGATTCATCGAGTTGATGTTGATGAACGAGACGATTGCTAAAATGGAATCCAAGAGGCAGCCCGGGCTTTGCAGCAGATAGCCGCCGTGCAGTGATCGGCAGCCCGGGCGCCGTAGATCAGGACGTGGAGGGGAAGGACCAAGACGGCCCCGCCGAAAAAGAGTAGAAGGGAAGCAAAAATAAATAAAAAATAAAAAATAAAAAGTGTTCAGACCGCGGAGTTTATTGAGAAACTCAGACGCAGTTTGGAGAATCGCCGACCTGTGGTGCTGATCCTTGGATCCTTTGGTGGAGGAGGAATGAGGTCTCACTCTCAGGGAGACATGGTCAGACATGACTGTGTCTGTTAGTCCCTGGGCGGCTGAGTGAGATCCTGGTCGTGAACCGAGCAGAGCTGTACTCTTGCTGTGGTGCGTGGCGTGAAAGCGTCCTTCTCATGGTGTGCCTCAGTCATGTCGATGAGGTTGGCCTTCGTCGGCTGCTGGAGTAGTGTCCATGGAGAGTGTGAGCTTAGTAGCTGCAGTTGGTTGGAATAAGATGTGCCGGTCCGTCGTATACTGATCCGTCACCCCAAGTACATCCCGAATGGTGCCCCCCATGGGCCACTCATTTGTAACCGACCATCTTGGCGCAGCGTTCACAGTAGTAGAGGTTGTGAGCGATGCGGACCATTCCTGTTGAGCTGGAGTCGTCGGTAGAGGTGGCCTCGACGGACCTCGCGCAGCGCAGGCAGCGGAGGACCTCGACGGAGGCAACGGGCCTGGAGATGGAGTCCATGCTGTGTCTGTAGGATGAGGATGCTGAGGACAGGTCGGAGTCGGAGGATGACGAGGAGCTGTAGTGGATCTTGGAGGGGCGCGAGCTCGAAGGCATGGTGGTGGTGTTGTTGGTGTTACTGTTCTATGGTATCGTAGTAGTAGTTGTTGATGGTCCTGGACTGATAGCGGTGGTGTTGGTTGTCTTTGGTATATTCAAGTCGTTGTAGGTTGAAGTTGGAGTTGTATTGCGAGTGCAAGAGTTGGTAGGGAGAATGAGGTCTTGAGATGTGGGCGTGGGAAGGCTTGATGATATATAATGAAGAGTAACTGTGGGAGGACGAGCAGCGTGGTGTCCAAGGGGGGGGGGGGGGGGTGTGGGCGGCAGCAGGGGTGAGGGGTTAAGAAAAGAAATAAGGAGGGTAAAAGCGAACACCAGGGTGTAATCTGTGAGTCTGGCAGGGTGTGTGTGAAGGCCCCGGGAGAGGAGGGTGTGCGAGAGCTTGTGAGCGTGGGTGTGGGATCGATGGAGAACTGATGGTGATGGCAGGCCCAGCGTAAATAATGCAAGCTTGGAAAATGTGCAAGGCGCGACGGCCTATGGAACTGTCGGCAACAAGCCCAGAGACGGCCAACGGTCGCTCTGTCACACTCCGTTGTCCGACAGAGCCGGACTTGTGCAGTTTGTGCTTGGAGCAGTGGGTGGTGGGTGATGCGGCCCAGCAGGGCAAGGATGTGTGGTGTCCTTTTCGCTCGCTCTCCCAAGAAGTCAGAAGACTGGTCGTTCGAGGAGAGAGAAGGGGGGGGGGGGGGGGGGGGGGGCGTATAACGTCAGGCACAAGACAAGACTGCTGAGAGTGAAGCCAAGCCCCAGCCAAGCCGAGGGTGAGAGACTGGCGAGGCGGTCGATGCCGATTTGGAGACGGTCGATGCCGATTTGGAGACGGCGTAGTGATTACGGAGGGTGTGAGTCCCGTAAGAGGCCTGCGTCAGCGTTTGCTTGGTCGAAGAAGGCTGGGGGTGTGGAGTTAGTTCCATTCGTTACGGATACGGAAGATGCATATGCACTATATGCGACAACAGAAAATAACGAAGTAGAAGGAGAGTCTTACGGAAATATTCGTTCCAACGGGGCGCCGTCTGACGGAGGAGGGGCGTGTGCAGCTGAACGGCAAACGCAAACTGGAGTCCTGGCCAGGGTCGTCGTTCAATTGGGCAGATATCGGGACGCGTTGGCTGCAATATCTGAGTCGTAATAGCTCCCCGTCTCTTCCTTTGGGCAGTGCTGAGGCCGAAATGCGCGGTTTGTATTCGACAAGCCTAGGGTAATGTGACTCTTTTGTTTTTGTTTTTCGCTCTTTGAGGCCTGCCTGGATAGGATGTATTGGTGATTTGAGGCCTGCTCGCTTCGTACAGCGTAAGCGCCGGTACTGAACCCTCGGGGGTTTTTTGGGCGGTGTTGGTTGAATGTGGGTTTTACGATGACCTGTCAATTTGTTCCTTATTGTTGATCAGGTAACAACAGGACAACACAGTCGGGACCGGGCGGTATGACTCTTCCAGCCGGTGGATAGAGTTTTAATGGAAATGAACAACGAACCAGTCGAAGGTAAAAAGTCTGCATCAAAGACTTTTTTTGTGAAAGGGAAGAATAGAGCAGGTGTTTATTTACCGGTGAAGACAAACATTCAAGGGTTTGCGTCTTCCTTCGCGGCACGGAGATGATGGGGATGCCGGCATATTTAACACATCTCGCATGGGTGATAAAAAGATGGAGCACGAAATTCAGGGTCCAAACCAAAGGAGAATTAAAAACAGAAAAAAAGTGATTGATCAGACTTCTAGACCTCCTCTGCTCCATCGTTTCCCGAATGTGCCCTCCCTGAGTGCAACTATTTTCCCATGTTGCGTTGCGCATTTATGGGTCTCGCGTTGGCATGTTTGTGCTTGATCGAAAGAAACATGAATATCCTACCATCGCCGATGCTATCACCCGGGGATCCCTAACTGCCCTCTCCTTCCTAAGCCTCTAAGGCGATACCAAGTAGGGCAGGTCATCAGTCCGAGACGCTGGTAAAGAGGTGGCTTTGATTGCGCATCTCGATTACAGGACGGGTTGTGGAGGGAGGGTGTGGCGGAGAAGCGACATAAAACGGCGGGGGAAGCTATGAACCCGTAGCGCCGAGTGTCAGTAGAGCAACGCGGTGTGTGTGTGTGTGTGTGTGTGTGTGTGTGTGTGTGTGTGTGTGTGGCCGTTCGTCCTTTGGCTTTTCCAAGAGGCTGATCCTGACTGTTTGATGGGCGGTCATGAACATGAAGCCGGCTGTATTACGTGGAAATGTAGGCGTCTCATAGGGCGGCCGCGCGGAGCCCGTGGATTCTGCGCGATGTGGTGGGCGGTACACACAAACACACGCATACGGACACACAGCCATACTTTGTACATACACTTTGACGAACTTGGCCTGAAGCACGGGATGTGGAGGTTGTGAATGGTGGGGGAGAAGGAATAGGAGTTTCTGCTGGAGATTTGGCAAAAGTAGCGCAAGGTTTCATGTTTCGAGATGGATTCTCAATGTCCCTTCGGGGCGTCTTGATGAAAATCTCCGAGCCACCGATGAATACCACCCATCATCAGGCCACCTCAATGTTCAATGGCCGTTTTCAACATAACTCAGCTGTGCTGTCCCAGCTGAATATCAGGGGACCTACGATGAAAAGAGCCAAGTCCCAACGACGGGGGCCACCCCGGATCGACAAAACGGAGCCCCGAACCGTGGAGCGGCGTAGGAACACTACCGTCTCGTTCCTTCTGGAGCCTTCAACAATCCTTTGATCAGAAAACAATCCGCAGTTCGTTACTCACAGGCAGCGGGAAATCCCTCTTCGGTTTGAGATTGATGAATCCGCTCGTGGCAGCCGTCGTACTAATGTTGCATGATCCTCACGGGAAGCCGTTGCAATTCTCCTCTCTCTCCCTTGCGTATGTAATTTACGCCATCACTGCCGTTTCTAACCAAGTGGAGAAAAGGGACTTCCTCAAGGCTCCTCTATCTCTCAACGACACGCCATGGCGCACGGTTTGATGCGTTGCCTTTGCGCCTCTTTTTTTCGTGCTTGGTCTTGGCCCTGGTGATAAGATATAGGCATGGCATGCTTGCTCTGCTGAGAGCGAGCCCGTCGAAAGCGTAGACAGAGGACAGAAGAGGCATCCACTTGGCGGGAACTTCCTCAAACTTAGAGGGGCTTTGGGACGGACGGAGGGCCCGAACCATGCGATTCCGCGTAAGGAATTGCATGTTGTCTCAAACAAAAGCCCAGCAGAGCGCCCTTTATTCGCTTTGCCCCAAGGGTCCTCAAGGCGGCCCCTGCGGCCCTCTCACTCTTAGCTAGTGATCAATATCGGCTGGGTCTATCCCTCGCAGAAAAATGGCTATCCGGACCGGACGCTGCCTTTTTTTTTGCTGCGGTCCAGAGCAAAAGAGAGGCACACAAAAGTTAGTTAGAGCTGCGGTTACTCTCCCTCTCTCTCTCTTCTCGCATGTGCACTCTCTATCCTCTACCTTGCGGCTTCGGATTCATGCTCAACTCCTCCATCCTTGTCAGCCTACGAAGTACCTTACCTCGTGCGCCCCCCCCCCTCTCTTCCCGAAGGCTGTGTATGTCAAAAAAGTGTCAGCCTGAAGTTCGGGGTCCTAGTTGCCCGTTCGAATCCATATCCCGGCGTCCCGGGGGCGCAAGGCCACTCGGCGACCAGCCCAACGCTGAACGGCTTACGGCACCAACGGCAACGGCACCACAACGGAGCCAACGGCCACTCCTAATTGGCGTTCTGGCGTGTCCGTTTTTGGTCGGCGGGATCCGGGGTCGGGAAGAATTTGTTTGGCTTATAGAGGCTGTAAATGTGAGAATTGGGCCTTCCCGACGGAGGTATGGGCGAACAATGCATACTCTAGGAGAACGCGACACCAAATATAGGCAGTATGGAGAATTCTCAGAGATATTGAAGAGTACTCGTATGCTTCCGTGCCCTGTGAAACGTGATGGGCTGAGTGGTTGTTCCAATCAAATTTGCTTTGCTTTGCTTTGAGAGCTATTTTCTGCCCATTTTGTTTGTTTCTGTTACTATTCCTAACCTTTGAGTATCACAAGTAAAGCTTGTGCTATTGAAACTGCAATACTTTGCTGGAAGGTTGGAGATTGGAGAATACGAGTCAAAGAGAAACACTTTTTCCGATGAATGTGGACAAAACTTAACCGCCGCTGCGGGTGCGGGACAAAATGTGTGTGTGTGTGTGTGTGTGTGTGTGTATGTCTCTCTCTCTCTCTCTCTCTCTCTCGTTGTCGTTATCGTTGCATGCAATCAATTCCATCGCAGGCAAAAAGCAACGCGGCGGCGGTCTTCTTTCTTTGCTACGGGATGCCTACGGCGCGGGCATTGATGGGATTCCGCCGAGATGGTTTCCGCAGCGTTCGGGGGAGATGTTGACCAATAAGCCCGCCCGCGCACCCACGAAACTCAAAATAAGGGAGGATCCCACTGGGCAACTCTATTTTGTTGGCCGAGAAAAAGTCCGCAAATGGGTGTCACGGCGTCTAGAGTCTAGACCTCTCTCTGAGACTACTCTGTTGACCGGGCAGAACGGACTCACGGAGGCAGTGAGAAGGAGGGTGATAGACTCTCTCCATCCGCAGTGTCACTTGACTTGATTAGAGGATGAGCCCTGTCTGTCCTTTTTTGATATTGTCACACAATCACGGGCTTTTGCAATTTCAGCCTTTTTCCCCTTTGCGCGCAAAAGTGTAGGTGTGGCATGTGTGCGTGCTTTTTTTTTTTGCCTTCATTCAAACTTCCCGCCATGGCATTTCCAATTTCCAATCCATCCTCCTTCTGCTGTCAAAGCATCGCAGTTCCCGTGAGACGCCAAGGTCTATTTACCCCTCTGCGGAGTCACAGATACTCTTAGCAATCAATCCTCCCTTCGTCTTCCGCGGGTACTCCTCCGTATCATTGTCTCTCGGTTTCTCAGACCACTTTTACCTTTCTGTGACAAGAAATAATTAATCTTGGCTCTCCAGGACTTCCATCTGTGCGTATACGGACATAATACTCACAAGATAGCCGCATACAGATGCACACCACGCAACATTGAGACGGCAGCTGCCTCCTCCAAGACCTCTGCCAGCCACATGCTACTGGCAGCCGATGATTGGCCAATGCCATCTGCTGTCTTGGCTCCCTCTTTTGCCTCCTCTTCCCCTCATCTTCACACATGCATCCGTTTTGCGTTAAGCCGAGGGGGTGTGTTTTCCGTAGCGTATGGAAAAATGCCGTTTACCCCCGTCCAAGAGAGTCCTCCCCGCCCTCATCTCCCGTCTATGCAACTAACAGTAGCAAGAGACGGAATGCCCCCCCCCGTCCTGGCTCCAAATCCCCACGGTCCACAACCGACGAGACGGCAGCACCGACATAACCACATGGGCGTTAGTTACTGAGAGACGAAATTGTACCTCAAAGGGGCTAGACTCTGATGACCCGCGCAAACTCTCGATCCCTTGGGCTGTGCGCCAAGACAGCACACCCTGTCGATCTCCCAGCCTTTTCTTCGATCCTCAGCTTAGGGGTCCCCGTTTTCTTTCAGCTTGGGTCTCACGGTCTATTCTGTTTTGAAGGACCTTTTTGCAGTGGGGAGAGCCAGGAGACCAAGACGGTTCGGTATCACCGTAATTGCTCTGAGCCCATTTTCATCTTTTTTTTTTTTTTTTTTTGCCCGCACAGCACACACGCCGTCCCAACTCCCAGCTCTACCAGGGCCCTTTCCTTTTTGGCTACTGTCACTGCTTCTGTCAAGACCACAAGACTTGGTTTTAACTTCTGTAGGGCAGACGCTAGTTGAAGGTGTAAGGTGTCGAACGTGGAGGGAGGCTTCCAACGTAAGTTGGTATTCGTATGCGAGTAAAGGGTATCTCGCGTCTTCGCTTCTTCACTTTTGATAGGAACTAACACCCAGGTTCCAAGACAGGCAGTACTTGCCGGATGCCATTTTCCTATTGCTCGGCGTCTAGCATGGCATCTTCAGAGCAGGGTATTGGCGTTTCCCTTTGCACAACTATGCGCTATGCGCGCGACACCGTTGCTAGGGAATGTGTGTCCACAATGCCTCAACATCGAGAGTTTTTTATCCTCATCGGCCGTCTTGCATGGGCATCGTCCGTCAGAAGGGAATACGGTGCTACGCTACCGAGATAATAACCCCATCCCTCCGCGCATTGCCCGTCCCGCTGCTCAACCTAAGCGAACCCCCTCTTCTGTACGGAGACGAGAAGGGGGGAGGATAGATGGGGAGGAAGAGGAGGTTGGCGTATCGTAGTTCGAAACCCATCGTCTCACTGGATGCCAAATCGTTGCAAAACAGCCAAAATGCCATGCAAGACCACGCAAGCCTCGCGTGTGCCAAACCCCATGCCATGCCATGTAACTGCCTCAACCTCACACAATCCCGCACCACCAGAGACGGCACCACGCAAAAGCCCGCATATCCTCACCAATGGAGCGCCCGTGGCTGTGGCTGCAGCAGCCCGCGTGCCCGCCCGTTCGCCCAGGGCGAGAGAGAAGCGCCTCTTGGAGTTGCGCGTACGTTACTCACGTCCGAGGCTGGGTTCGCTTGGCTGCCTGCCCTGAGTCTTGTCCTGGTGCCTGTCAGACCGCGTTTCAATGTGAAGAATGATATGATAAGAGCGTAGGCACTGGAATGGGAACAGGCTGCAGAATCGGGCGCGCCGCGCAGGCAGAAGGCAGTACGAAATGGCTGATTCGCCAACGGCTCCCGCTAAACGACAACAACCGAGACCCTTCGAAACATGTCAGTCAGTCAGTCACACACCGGCAGGCAAAAAGCCACAATACGGCTCCTGGCTGTCAGCGAGGTTTCTGTTGATGACAGGATGGAGTAAGAAAACACCACGCCCCCGGGAGCCCGGCCACTGCATCGGAGATAACTGACAACTCAAACCCCCATTCTGCTTTCCGTTCACGGTTCGGCTGGTCGGTCGTGGTTTAATCAACATGGATGCGTCGGAAGTTTGCTGAGGTTATCTCCTGGTTACTCTCCCAACGCGCGGGGCCCCCATCTCGCGTCCGGATCCCCAGCGAGTGCGAAATGCCGTCTTCACACCCATCCATATCTCCGCACACGCGGAGAGGGTTCGCTGAGCTGCGCGGCACCGAAAGAGAGCTTCGGCTTCCCTCTCTCTCTCTCGTTCGCATTCGAACTCTGGGCGTATCTTCGGGTCCGCCGGCTATTAAGTGCATAACCCCGCGTGGCTCTACGAATAAGTCAACTCCTTCACTACATCCGTCTCAAAGATATCGCTCCTCAAGCCCACACACGCCCCACCTCTTTGGGGAAAGGCTTGGGCCCTTTTTTGGTGTCGTCTCCTGCCTAGCTCAATTTGAAGTCAACTTTATCAATCCGGCACCCAATCATCAAAGAAGATCGAGACGGTGTTCGGGAACCACTTACGCTAAACCTCGGAGTCCTCAATTATCAAGCAAGACCCTTGCTTAGGAATCTCTCGAATTATCAGGTAATCAGCTCCCGTGGAAAATGCGAATGAGCGGTGGTTCAGCTTCTGGGCTGCTGGCTGCCTGGCATATCTTTCTCTTGTCTAAGCGGCCACGGGGTGCCAAGGTCCCTTGCCGTAGCACCCTCACGCTACTACGTAGTCATCGTGGTGCGTTCGTAGCGAGAGACGCGTGTGGGTTGGAAGACTCATATCGCCCATCGGGTGCTACGGCAGGTATCGACGACTTTTCCCCATGTCATCGTGATCAGACGAAAAAAAATAAATCCCATCGTGCTTTGCAGGTTGCCAGCGAGGACACCCTTCTCCCACTCTCTGAGCAAATGAGCACTCAAAAATTCGACTGATCCCTTTCTGCCACAGCGTGGCTGAAGAGACCTTGTCCTGACCTCTCACTCTTTTTTGGTGGGCTTATGGGTTGTCTTTTTGACGCTTGCTCCGACTTTTGGACGAGTCTGGCATCGCAAACCGTCAAAACTGCCGGGTTTGCGTTTCGCACACCCTCTCGCTTGTCACGAGGCTGCTGTGCAGCTCAAACGCATCGTCGATGTGCGAGAATACATCGCCGATGTAGGGCAAGGGGCAAATAAGAGCGGACACAAGCAAACTCGGTTGCTCGGTTCTCAAAACATCAACGAATCTACTCGCCACGCCCATCGCCAACTCGGACGCGTCTCCTCCATAGGGAACAATTCCATCAGGTCCCATAAGGGGAATTCATCCAATGGCACAAAGCTGATCGACATTGTGTGTTCGAGCCTTACCCGTCTCTCATCCCCGATTCTTTCGCCTCCCTTCCTCCACTATTGTTCCCATCAGCAAGGTAAGCTTCAGTGTGGAGATTAGTCTTCCAATTGTTCTGCCTTGTGGTCACAGCTCTTGCGCCTCGAGGTAAAGGCCTTCCTCATACTGCAAGTGATCGTCCATTCCATCTGCGGGAACGGATGATCCGCAGATGACTACTGATTGTGAATTACAGCAGCCCGTCGCGAATATCAATAGCGTTCTGACATGCACGCACGGCACGGAAGCATCGCATCGGCACATCGGGCAGCACAACCAGCGCATCAACAGGCAACCATCGGTCCAAAGCGCACCAACAACCGATGATTTGCATAGACGGTTGCAAATGCAATAGTCTCAACTCGGGACTCTATTCTATCTGCCTCGCTTGCGTTGCAAAATGGTAGCAGAGTATCACAAGGACAAGGCCAAGAAAACACCCCGCTCCATGTCCAACATTCACTGATATTGACCTTTCTAAGCTTGATAGACATCACCTGCCCTTTGGGAGTCATTGTCCGACAAATTCGCAACGCCAAGTCGCCAACCAAAGAAAGACACGTCAAATCCCGTCACTCAGGCTTGTACAGAGTTGTACAGACGTTGGTCAGGGTCTCTAGTCTCGAGACAAGCCTCTTGCGGCCGCTTGACGGGAATGTGGGTGTGGCATGCGCAAAATCCCTTGCCAGCAACACAACCTTCCCCACGACATGGCATCGGGCAGTTGTTAGTCTGATCGGCTCGCACCCGTCGCCCATCGACAAAACCGCATCCAGAGTGTAAGTAAGACGTGACTGAGAGGTAAGTTTTAGCTTCTTCAATAGCGTCTGAAACTTTCTTCATTCTTTTTCCCGTCCTGTTCCCCCGGTGCGCCGGCCCTGCTGCTAGAGGGGGGGAGCAAGTCCTCCGGCCCTCCGCGGTATTCAACCACATGATTCCGCATCGGTCATCGAAACGAAACCCGATCGAAACGCCAATGGTGTCTTTACGTCCTATTTCGCGTGTGCGCTACTGGCGGATACCCTACCCGCGCTTGCGCTGTGTCGTTCTTCGATCTCGATGACATTCAATGCCAATTTTGCCAGTATTCCACACCTTTTCGATGGTATCGGCATTTTTCGATCGAATTTCTCACATTTTCACATTGGTTTCTATTCCTCTCTATCCACAGACTACTCTTTTGTTCCCTGTCTTGTTTCTATCCCAAATCCCTTCCCTGCCAGCTAGCCACCCTTGCGTTAGGTGCACTTTGACCTAGTTCGAGCGCTTCTGTCGACTTTACTCATTTGAGTATCGTATTCACGTTCACAACTCGACTCGACTCGTAAATCCATTTAGAGAGAGAGAGAGAGCTGTGACCCCGATACTCAGAGACAGCACCTGCCCGTGCCCTTGTCGTCGATCCGGCTAGTCTGCGATCGCGATGAACGTCGCACATCCGTCCCTGGATGCTAGGCATCGTCTAAATATTCTTCTTTATTGGCTCGCGGCCACCACGGCATAGTCATGCTATCTTCACCCAATACCTACCGTCAAACGGCTCACCGTTCCAGGTTTTTTCCCGATCGACCGTCACCTGTCTGCATGCCTGACGTTTCTGCACCTATATCGTATGGTGGTGCATCTTCGATCCATTTCGAGTGATCGAGCTACATTCCTCTCGGCCGTGGCTGCTACTTGGCAGTGAGCCACTCTTTTCTTCTTCATCGTCACTGCTGTGCGCGTCTTTCGCCCAGATCGTCTCTGCTGTTCGGAGCCGGCACGGCGAAGACTACGCCTGGTTAAGCCGAGGTGCCCATTTTCCAGGTGTTGTCCAACTTAACTCCAGCCCTGGCCCCAGCGCCAAGTTCCTTGGTTCCGGTTCCAGTTCCACTCAAAAGCAAGTCAAAGTGTCTCGTTTTTGACATCGCCGATCCTGCCCCAATCGACCTGCTTCTCTGGGGTCACGGTCTCAGTCACCCAATATCCTTTCCAGCTCGTTCGGCGCAGTATCCATTTAACAGGGAGAGGGGTGTTCGGGGAGGACACTCTTCTATCGGGGCGACGACACCCATCACTTGACACTGGGGCCACCCGTGCTGATCAACTGCCTGCGACGGCCATTCTGATGGAGAAGATGGATTTCAATACCACCTCGCCGTTCTAGACCATCGTCGAACTCGATACGATGACAGGGAACGCCTGCGAGCAAATTCCCGGCCATTGTGGGTTTCTCTTGAAGTAAGGTGATGCCCCAGAGATTCTCCGCATTTTCTCGACAAGCAGGGTTTTGGGATTTTCTTTCTCCCCAGTGCGGCTCTATGGCTTTTCTGCTCATTTGATTCCTCATGCTGGCTGGGTGTCGATCTGTCAGCGGAACCAAATAGCACCCAGTCGGTGGTCTGGCGGCAGCACTTGTTGGCAGTACGACCATGTGATTATGGACGCTTTTCTTGTTTATTGTGATGCTATCTGGCCCCAATCGGAGAACAAGCCAAGGTTCTTCCTCCCGTTGGGGTGAAGTGGTTGGCACGTAAAAGTCATGGAGCCGACTACACCGATTCTACTATCTCAAAACGCATGAGCTCATCTTGAAGAATGGCAGTAGAAGGCATGTTTCTACCAATATGTGCGGCGGATGCTTGTAAACTTTGACATCCGAGGAAACCTGTTGTCTGCGCTATTCTAAGCCGTGGCCGGATGGCCTACATCTGGGCCCATACGTAGCTCTCTACTTACTCATGCCTTGATTTCCCCATACTCAGTCAAGTGGGTGACACAACGGATTGCCGCCCAACACGAAGTTTTTCTATCCTTCCTATCATTAACTTTTCTATTATTATCATTATCAATAACTATCACTTTCTATCTTTGAAATATTCTACATAGAATACATCTTAAGAAATATAATATAGATAACGTACATGCATAGCGAGTCGCCCATCATAGCGAGTCGCCCACTTTCCTTTCCTTCCTTACCTTCCATCTTAACAACCATTTTTCTTTACGTACGATAATGAGTTCTTCTTCAAATGAAAGTCGTATTATCCTTGCACTTCAAGCAATCAAAAAAGACCCAAAACTATCCGTACGAAAAGCAGCCTCTATTTATAACGTCCCAAGAACAACACTTCGCGACCGACGCGCTGGCCTATTACCTCGATACGAAACTCGTACGAATTCAAAGAAAATGACTTCTTTAGAAGAAACCGTGATTCTTGAACGAGTTATTGACCTGATCGATCGAGGATTTCCACCGCGACTTGACGACGTACGAGATATGGCCGATTGCCTCCTTAACGAACGCGACGCGACGCGTGTCGGACCGCGATGGGCAGAGAACTTCGTACGACGCCAACCACAACTAAAGACGCGTTTTCGACGTGGAATCGACTATCAGAGGGCATTAGCTGAGGATCCTGCAATTATACAAGCCTGGTTTGCCCTCGTACGAAACACGATTGCGAAGTACGGAATACACGATAACGATATCTAGAATTTTGACGAGACGGGCTTCTTAATGGGAATGCTATCGCACGCAAAGGTTATCACAACCTCTGATCGTCGTGGGAGGCCTCGTACGAAGCAGCCTGGTAACCGCGAATGGGTTTCTGTTATTCAGGGTGTATGTGTGGATGGCTGGGCGCTACCTCCGTACGTCATCGTCAAGGGCAAATACCACCTCCTCTCGTGGTATACCAATAACCAATTTCCCCCCAAATAGCGCATCCACCCTAGCGAAAATAGATGGACTACAAATGAGATTGGCCTAGATTGGCTAGAGCACTTTGAAAAATGTACAAAGTCTCGTACGAAGGGTGTTAAGCGGCTCCTGATCCTTGATGGCCATAATAGCCACAAATCGACCAAATTCGACGATTACTGCAAGGAGCACGGCATTATTGCTCTTTTCATGCCTCCCCATTCATCGCACGAACTTCAGCCTCTTGATGTTGGCTGTTTTGGTCCGCTAAAGGCTTCGTACGGCAAGGAAATCGAGAAGATGATGGGGATGCAGATTACGCATATTACCAAGGACGACTTCTTTCCTGCCTTCAAAGCAGCCTTTTTTACTTCAATAAGTAAAGGAAACGTACGAGCTGGTTTTAGACAGGCTGGCCTTGTACCCTTTGACTCAGAAGTAGTTGTTTCCCGCCTTGATTTTAAGCCAAAGACGCCAACACCATCCAACTCACGCCCAAGCAGCCAGGGCTCCTGGGACCCAAAGACACCAACCAACCACAGCACATGACGCCGTACGAAGCTCTGATTCACTTAAGAAAAGGATTCATAGCCATCAACATAGCTCACCAACACATTTATACGAAGTTGTTGACTTGCAAGCCAAAGGTATTAGCAAGTTAGCACATAAACTAGCTCTTGTTGAAGCTGAGTGCCGCGGGCTTCGTACGGCAAATGAGATACTAAGTAAGCGCCGCAGGGCTAAAAAAGCCCAACTGCGTCTTGGAGGGTCACTTAATACAGCTGAGGCCGAGGCAATCCGGGCAGAGAAGGGGGTTGTTGATGCTGGAGGCGAAAATATACGTCAGGAGGGTGCTCGTACGGAGGGGGGTGAATCGCGCGGGCGGCGATGTGGCAACTGCGGAAAGACTGGACATAACGTACGAACATGTCAGGTAGTTTGGGAGACCTCTGAAGAAGAGGCTGATGAGTAGTTCCAATTGATTTCGTACGATGCGGCTTAATTGACTTACACAAAGGGCTGGAGGGTATTTGAAAGTGGGCGACTCGCTATGCATGTACGTTAGTTATAAGAATAATAGTGGTAATAGGAATAGTAGAAAGAGTGATAGGGAGGGTATTGAGCGGCATCCCATTTTGTCACCCACTTGTCAGTATCGATATCTGTTGGTATCACAGGCGTGATACATTTCCTCATGAGGGTGTATCTTCGGCAACTGTTGGATTCACAGGTGGAAAAGGAAAATACTCGAGTATCGTGGGTAGCAACGATCACCGACTGTAGTGGTGATATTGCTTGTTCTTGTTGTTTGTTGTTCTTGAGTGGAAGTCTAACCAGGTGCCAGCGGCGGCAGGAAGTCTGGGGTATACCACCCTCGTGTGGCTGAGCCACACGGACCCCCGTGGCTGGAACGGACCGCGGCAGCAACCTCCTGCTGCCTAATGTAGGCCTATTCCAACAGCAACAATCACGTCGATGTCCGTGATAATTGCTGTTCTTCTTCCTATTTACATTGTGGGCAGGGGCCGATCGAAGTAGGTGGGGACGGCCTGGGTGGTTGCCCCACCTTAACCGGCCATGATGACTAAGCCGGTTGTCCCACTTCGCCCAGGGCAGGCGCCAGCCAGCCCACGATACCTGCCCATTGCTCCTTATCAGCCTTGCCGTTCCGACAATATCCTTGACCAAATATCAAGGAGAATCAGAGATGCTGTGTAGCTCATGAGGTACCCGAATTATAGCAGGAGTTCTCTTGGTGGATTCTTTCGACCATGCCTTTGCATTTTTAAGCCGAGGCTCTCCTCCCTCCATCCATGTACTTACTGAATCGATCCGTTTGGCCTGTTATTCCAATTTTTGTCCTTCTTTCAAGCGACATTGTACCAGTAAGTCCTGCATCTTTACTAATGATCCGGTCCCCGAAATAGTAAGCATGCATATCCCAGAGTAAGGTACCATCCGCATCGTGTTGCAACAGTTATTAAAATCTCCCCGTTATATCGTCGGTCGACCGCGAAGTTCCACAACAAAGAGATCCGAGTAGACTAGCCTCAAGAACCTCTAAAGACCACACAACTCCAATTGAGCATCCAGTCAACGTGCAGTTGCCATTGTCGTGACACAAATTTGGACGGCACCTTCCAGAAGGACTCGGCCCCACCGCGTAGCCCACTGTCCGCCGCTAGGGCTCAACCCACCAGGCCTACTTGAGCCCTGACTCTCGCTGCACTTCCAACCAACTATCACTGGATGTCAACATCCACCAATCCCCGATAGTCTAGTGGTGAGGATATCTGCTTGTCATTGAAAACATCAATAATTCGCAGGGGACCGGGGTTCAATTCCCCGTCGAGGAGTAACCTTTTGCATTTTTGACCAAATACCATTTCCTTTTGCTCTATTGCTTACAGTTCTTTCATATTTTGCAGATCTTGCTTTGTTTTTCTCACGGGGTGGCCTGTCGTGGACCTCCGACCAGACCGAACGCCTCACCACATCACGGATTCTGCACACTCGGCAGCCGGTACTTCTCCGAGAACATCGGAGCCCACATGCGCTCCATGAAGAACCCAACCTCCGGATTCGTCGAATTCGTCGTCTCAAACTCATTCAGCGCCTTTTGATACGCCTCCTTGGGCAACTTCCGTATCGTCTCTCGGCGCACAGCAAACGTCCCGCCGTGCATCGCCCGAATCGCCGGCGGATGCTCTCCGCCCACTATCATCGTCCAGAACTGTGCCGGCGTGTATGGCGCAAGCTGCAAGCTCTTGATCTGACTAGCCGTGATCCACAGTTTCTGCGCCGAGCTGTTCCAGTCGATCCGGCCCCAGTCCGCAACATCGTGGAACAGCGCGTCGTTAAAGGGCGTCACGTCGTCCGCGGGCACGCTCATCGCCTTCTGCACCATCTGCTCCGTCGTGTTTACGACGGGTGCGATGAGATCAAAGGGGTCCGCCTGCGTGAAAATCATGATGTCGTCGAGGGTGTCGTAGTTGTTTACAATATGGTAGAGGTGAGTGTGGCCTTCTCGTCCGATGTTGCGGAGGGATACGTAGGAGCGGAAGGAGGAGTGTTGCACGGTGTCGTTCATCTGGGGCACACCGCCTTTGGAGTAGAGGTATGTGGAAGCGGCGACGGGTGCCCAGGGATCGAGAGATTCTTTAAAGCGCGCGCAGACGATGCCTAGTCGCGACGGGGTTGCTGCGAGCGCTGCTAGGAGCGGGAGGGTGATGGCGACCATTGTTGGCGTTTGGTGCACGTATCCGGATGGGTGTTCGTCTTGGCGGTGGTTTGGATGAGCAGAAGACACGACGGTACACGGCGAGCGAGGTCGTGTTCTCTTGAGCTCTGCCTCCTTTCCATCCCGTCGGTAGGATGGTCTATGCCGTTGAGGCCGGCAATCAAACTCTAATTCATTAATAGCAGCGTACTCCAAAAGCATCCCACCGGTGCCAGGGAAGATTGAAACTCAAGACGTCGACACGCAATTCTAACGACACTGTTGGGTCACGGGGTCGTATACGACAAATAGTGGTAGCAATTATCACTCGTCTGTTGGTGATCCTATTGCTTGTTCTTGTTGTTGTTCTATCTTACATTGTAGGCAGGAGTCGGTCGAAGTAGGTAGTGACGGCCTGGGTGGTTGCCCCACCTTTATCCGGCCGTGATGACTAAGCCAGTTGTCCCACTTCGCCCAGGGCAGGTGCCAGCCAGCCCATGGTACCTGCCTATTACTCCTTATCAGCCTTTGCTGTTCCAACAGACACTTTTTGCCCGCATAGACTAAGTCCGCCGAGGGGATACCTCAAGCTTAGTGCGCTCCTTGAAATTGGATTCTAGTTTAAACTACATGGCTGCCTACGTACCCTACTTGGTCAGGCTCTCTAGCTTACGACTTGCTCTCAACTAAGCTTCGCGAATCATTTAACTTTAATATGTCAGCCTCATACCAATATGAGCTGTTACGGGCTGGACCCGATTAGTGGATCCGGGCCAGCGCCCGGATATTCTGCCACGATTGACCGCGCGGGCTCTATTACGCCTACGCTCCACCTCCGCGGAAGCTCTCTCGTCAGCTTAGATTCTATATACAGAAATCACCTCTACGTGGCCACACGAGGGCTGGGCTCTTAACATGAGCTAAATCCTACGTCTAGAGCCGCATTCGTACAGTATACCCGCCAATCCGTGCCGCGAGGAGGTGATGAAGGGCAGCCCTAGGGAGGCCAAGTTTAGGAGGGCAAGTAAGGGTGGCCTTGAGCCCTAGTTGGGTATAGCGGGGAGTTGCCTTTTGTTTCTACTATCGTTTATATTGGCGTCTTGGCCGCTTTTTAGTAAGCTACTTGATACCTGATAGAGTAGCTAGTTGGCCCCTAGGGACTGGTAGAGTTGTTCCCTCCTTAGTTAGGCTGTTTGCTTCTTCGTTTCCTTTAATATCTTGGTGTCCCGGGGACTAATGGGTTTGTATATCGTATATCCTAGCTACCTCCTGGATCTCTAAGAAGGCAGCTTGTGAGGAGTCTGGGACCTTGCTACGGATTCCCTGGATGATATTGGTATTATCGATGTAGATGTGTATCGGCTGGCCCTGAGAGGTATGGAGGGCCCGTCGGAGCCCCGCCTTCGCCCCTTCCGCCTTACCGTTAAATACCTTTGCTAAGCCGAGGCGGCCGTAGCCCTGGGCTATACGTCTGTTTTTGCGATAGATAATAAAGCCGAACCCCGTGGCCCTATCAGCGGCTTTAGAGCCGTACGAGTAGACGATTGTATGATTGTCTGGTACGGTCTTGAGCCAGGCTTGGAAGGCTTTAGCTGCATCCTCCTTACGCTCTAGGGCTATGAGGTCTTGTGAGCCTGGGGGGTATTGCGGCTATATGAGTAAAGGCCTTGGGCATTTAGGTAAGAGGCCAGCTGTTCTTTGAAGTCTTGTCCGTTGCAGCCCCTGCTGCCAGAGCCTTGGGACCAAGGGATGTTGTTGGTCAACCTTCTGTAGCCGCGTAGCAAAGCGTAGTCGTGCTGCTTCGAGGGCAACCTCTGCTGTGGGCAGGCCAGCCTCACGAAGGAGGCTGCTAGTTGGTGTGGTCCTCCAGACAGGTAGGATAGCCCTTGCCGCTGCTGAAATAACTTTCCCGACTTTGCGGACCAGGCCCTTCTGTCCCGTAATACCTATAGTAGCTATCTGCATAGTAGTACCACTACTGGTATTGGTGTTGTTACTTAAGGCTGGTCTGTATAAGCCTGCATACCAGATTTCAGCTCCGTAGAGGACTGTAGGTAAGATACAGGCGACGGCCGCTTTACGCACAGCAGCTGCTGGTAGCCCCCCTTTTGTGTTTGTTATGTGTGTGTGTGTTATATTTAACGCCGTGGCGGCAAGGGCGCAGCCGCCCTTGCGGCCGACCTCCCGAAGGGTATATGGCGTGGAGAGCCGTCGCCCTATAACTATTGCTAGATACAGTTTAAATCGTCCTCCAAATCGTGCCTTATGGCTACTATGCGTTCTATCTGTCCCTGGTTCCCGCTGGTGCCCCAGTTCCATTCTTGAATTTTGCGGCTTAAGGCCGGATATGTCTGGAGAGGGCGGCCTGCCGAAACAGGCCCCTCGTACATGTTCTGATTTGTACAAGACCATTCCTGCCCCAGTACTAGGTTAACGACGTGTACTCGCCGCATATCCACTTCTTCTTGGTCGGAGGGTGTGGATATGAGAAAACCCTGGCGAGGGCCCGGAAAGGGTCCTAGGCCCCACATTGGGCTCTGCCCTACCCTTCCCACAGGTAGTTAAAGCAGTTGCCGGCGGCTGGAATCAAACCAGCGACCTCTGGGCTCCAGAGGCCTTGCCAGGTGTATGCCACTACACCACGCCGGCGACGCCAGTATCCAGTCTTTGAGAAATCTGTTTTCCCCGGCTTCTGGATCATAATAACCTCTACTTTGTAGAAGGTCCTGGGGAAGTAGCCCGTTTAAACGTAGGCCTGAAAGAGCTGCTGTATAGGTGCAGCTATCAAGCCCTAAGTGCATTCTAGTAACTTTATAGTAATCCTATTAATCCTAGGGGTTGTGGCCTTTGTGAGAGTCGCCTGGCGCACTTCTTCTATGCTGACTGCCTGCTGCCAGGGTATTAGACGCCTTGCCACTATAGGAACCCAACTTCCCTCTCGCCTAAGTTTTCTTGGCATCTACTGTTAGTGTAATAAGTGGGCTACCACCAAAATCCTTAACAGCTGAAAACCCTTCACCTCTCCTCCGGCGCCCTCCCGCGATGACCTCGCAGCCTCCGGCGGGCTCTGGACCGTTGCCGGCCTCCTCGGCCGGCCCTGATCGAGGCTCTGGACCCTCTTCAGAGCCGCCCCCATCCTCAAGGGCTAAACGCCGCCGCGAAACCGAGGCCCAGCCACTCCGGCCCAGCCTCGTGGGAAGCCAGTCCGACGCCCCAACAACAACCCCCTTAACGGCTAAGGGGCCCTCGACTATAACTAGGACAGCTACTGGAGCTGTCCTTACAGCTCTTAATGAAGAGGCTAAGCACTATGAAGCCCGAAAGGACGTCTTTATGGCTATTGCTCAGTCTGTGGACAACGTGATCTCTTGCTTTGAGGGGCCTAGGAAACAGATTGCAAAAGAAGCTACAACCTATGTAATCCAAGCCTTGAAGAGGATTATGGGTAACGAGACTACGGCTCCGGCTCCGAGCCGGAAATGGACTGACGTAGTAGCCTCGGCTTCAACTACAGCCGGGGCCGTAGTCTCGTTACCCATAATCCTCTTCAAGGCTTGGATTACATAGGTTGTAGCTTCTTTTGCAATCTGTTTCCTAGGCCCCTCAAAGCAAGAGATCACGTTGTCCACAGACTGAGCAATAGCCATAAAGACGTCCTTTCGGGCTTCATAGTGCTTAGCCTCTTCATTAAGAGCTGTAAGGACAGCTCCAGTAGCTGTCCTAGTTATAGTCGAGGGCCCCTTAGCCGTTAAGGGGGTTGTTGTTGGGGCGTCGGACTGGCTTCCCACGAGGCTGGGCCGGAGTGGCTGGGCCTCGGTTTCGCGGCGGCGTTTAGCCCTTGAGGATGGGGGCGGCTCTGAAGAGGGTCCAGAGCCTCGATCAGGGCCGGCCGAGGAGGCCGGCAACGGTCCAGAGCCCGCCGGAGGCTGCGAGGTCATCGCGGGAGGGCGCCGGAGGAGAGGTGAAGGGTTTTCAGCTGTTAAGGATTTTGGTGGTAGCCCACTTATTACACTAACAGTAGATGCCAAGAAAACTTAGGCGAGGGAAGTGCATTATCCGAGTGATGGTGTCCTATGTCGCTTAAAAACGCAGCTCACAACATGCTTGTCTGTTCGATCTGAGGGGAAAGTTCACTATGGTCGCGTTGGTACTTTGAGTTATGAGAGGAAAGAGCGATGCCGCAAATCTTTTCAAGATTATTTTGGAACTTTCCCACACGTATAACGCAAACAGACCTTGTGTTCCACGATGACATGCCGGCAGGAGAATGTTTTTGGATGGATAATCAGTTCAATTCTATGATGGTATCTTTTCACTCTATTGAAACATGTTTTGTACAATCTTTTGCCATCCGCCCAATGCTATGTAGGCACACCCATTCCCATGGTCGCTAGTGCATATCCGCTGACGAAATCGAACAAGGCGAAACGTTTACTCGAGGTCGAAAGAGCGGGCACCGGTGTAGTGCTGGACAACAGCGTTGGGCTGGTTGGAGATCTCGAAGTCGGAGTTGGGGAGAAGGTGGGAGGCAGTCTGGTTGCTGATGGGGGTAACCGGCTGGGAGACGGTGAGGGTGAGGCCCTCGGCGCTGCGGACGACGTCGAAGGTGCGGGAGGAGAGAGTGCAATCGCCCTCCTTGACATCGGGAAGAGTGCCGTCAGTGTTGGCGGTGACGAGAGCGGTGCAGTTGACACCGGTGGTCTCCATGGTGCCGGGCTGGATGACGGTGAATCCGTAACTGGAAGATGGTGGTTAGTTTGTGCTGGAGAATGTTGTGTAGAATGATTGTAGACTTACGAGCACTGGGTGCTGTGGGGGATGCAGTCGGCACCGAAGTTGGAAACCTTGAAGGTAACGTCACGCTTGCTGATGGCAGCAGCGGCGGCGACGGAGGCGGAAGCAAGAAGAGTGGCGAACTGCATTTTGAAGGTTGTTTTGGTGTTTGGTTGGTGATTAAAGAATAGGTTATTGTGTGAGTTGGTCGTGTGTGATACAGAAAGAAACCACCACTACAGTTTGCGAAGTTATCAACCTTATATATTCTTTTGATTGCAACTGAATCTTGGATAATACGAGGAGTCGGGAGGCTATCCCCCGGGGCAATGACGATCGCCAACGGCGATCGGTGGACCCCGGTACTGCCGAACTCGTATTTGACCCGACTCCCGAATTAGTCTTGAGGTGAAACGTCATAGCCTCCAACCCCTATATGACGTCTATCATGCAAAATAAACAACGGAAAAGTCCACTTCCAATTACTCAACAATAGCCCCATCCAATTTACAGTTTCCTGCCATGCGCAAAATAGGAATCCCTGGGTGAGAGCGCGCATAATGAAACACATCAGCCGCGACCCCTTACCATAATATGCAGCAGCTCCAATAGTATGATCACCGCCAATGTTGACCATGCAGCATAACATCGAAAAGGGGCTTTCCAATTTCAATCGCGGGAATACCTAGAATTCCCTCAAAAGACCCCCAGCCTTAAACTCCCGCGTGTCCACCACAGCTCCAGAAAAGCCCCCCTAATGACGGGCTCAAGGGTTTGCAAGCTCATGTTGTATGATTAGACGAACGCTCGTACGTATTGCCTTTTGATTGGACCACACCACAACTTTCCCCGCCTTGAGGCACATGATGGGACGATTGTCAACTTTTCATCTATCTATTTTGGGCAACTTGCAGACAAAGTCACCCCTGTTGCGCGATCATCATTCCCCAACCTCGGAGAAAACTAGCTCCCCGGACGCTTCTTTTTCAGCCCAGAAAGTTGAGCGAGCGAGCCTTACGCACGCCAAGCTTCTTCCCGCGGCTCAGATGAACCGGGTCAAAGCCGATTTCCTGCGCGCAATGTGCAGTTGGCTGACCCCACTCTCCCTGCCAAGCTTGAAGCGTTGGCATGTCGATGGCAGGGGTCTCCTTCTATGCATGACTTGTTGCTCGGCCGGAATCCTGAGCGTGGGCTCCTTTGAGATCATGATTCGTTGTCTCTGTTTATGTTTACTAACTGACCATTCACAGGGCTTGAAGAGCATTGTAAGCCCATAGCTCGAGAGTTTCCCGTCGACTTTAACTGCAAGAAGCCGTGGGAACCGAAAGCGATGCGGCGTCCTGCTACTTGTCGGTTGGACGGAACGGAGACGGTAATTCATCGCGACTCGAACTCGCTAGGGCGCGATAGACTTTTCCGTTTGCATTAACAGGTGCTCAGGAGGTTTATCCAGCTCATTCTTTCATGGCGGTGAGACCTTCACCGATCCTCTCCCTCGCCAGTCTACGAATGGTGGCCCACTGAGTCTATACGAGATCCACCGCGTGTGTCAAGGGGCCGTGGCAATGGGTTATGAGACATCGCTAATGGCATAGTGACACGATAGAACTCGCCTATATCGGCTTCGTGGCTAATCTCTATCCTCAAGGGAGAGAGGGTTGCCAGCACGTTGAAGCAATTCTCGGTTTTTGAGCGCTAAAAACGAGGTCACGTAACGTTGGTTGAGTTGTCGGCTGAATGAGGACCGACCAACGTCCTTGAAAAGGCATGTTCATGACGTCGTTATTCACTTCGTATCCGGATCTGGCAAGACTCGGCTCCCCGTTCGGGGCGCCGGGGGATTCGGGGAAAGCTCTAATGCGGCTTTGGCGCGGCCCGCGACGCCACTTTCTCGATTCCAGGGTTCCCCTCTAACCGGAGTTAGGATCAAGGCGTGGAGCCGCAAGAAAGTAGCGTGCATTCGGGTCTTCGCCGGTGGAGTGTTAAAGGGAGAGGCGCGGGCTTCTGCGAAAGCGTTTCGATCTGCAAGCCACGAGATTTTGGCGGGTGTCCTGGGAGGCAAGGAATTCTAAAAATAAGAACGTGAAAGAGGTTCAGCTGAGAGTTCAAGAAAGGAGGTCCATCATTTGCTCTCTGTAGAAACAGCCGATTTTGAGTTTCCCGCGGGCAGCGAGGCTTCGCCTTGTAACAAGTCCAGTGTCCATCCAATGCCTACGAGTCACGCCAATCTATGCCACCACATTTTCCCTCCTTTTTTTTCTTATTTTATAAGCTCTTTCGAGCAATTGACAAAGATATCTCATGGCCCTCTTCTCCAATGCAACGCTTTCACCGGAGATGTCTTTGGCTCCTCAACAGTCAGAAAATCTGAGAGAACCCCTCTCGGTGTGAAGATCTTGAAGCGCTGTGCTTTCACCTTCAAGGACTTCCCTCATTCCCCCCCTTAATTCTGCAGCATATTTCTCCACAGACAATAATCCAGGTCAGTGGATGGTCTTGGTCACAAGAGCTGTACCAAAAGATCCTTCCTTTTCTTCAGCTCATGGTAGATACATCATGCGCCAACATTAGGTCGTCCTCAGAAGTTACCTGGCAAACTGGTCTTTCTGTTCCAGCTTCGAAGGTTCCGACTTCTAGTAAATCTTTCGAAACAATGTTGTACGTCACCGTCAATTATGAAAAAGCGCGATGCCAAAACACCTTCGTAGCTAGCTCTAGTTTAGAAGCTGCAAGTGTGTACTTCAGAGCGCCCTATGAGAGTTAAAGGATCCATCAGCTGTCGGCTGATCGTGGTTTCTTCAGTTCTGTCCCGTTCGTTCATAGAGAATCTAACTCTACCGAATGACCGAACTCCTAAGCTTTGCCTTTATACATGCGGCCGCTGACTTAATGATCATGATATTGCCATTCTTTGTACAAGTGAGGTAGGTTCCAGCTTGCGATCTCCGAGTTAGCACGTTGCATCTTCAAGTTGTTTAGCTAGGAATCGTTAGCCAGCGGCTCTTGTTAGACTTCGTGACTCGAATGATACTACCCGCACTAAATGAGCCAATACAACTATCGGTCGTCATGATGGGGCGAGCTCGGAGCAGCCTGCATAGGATTCACGCATCAAGATGAGTTAGATACTACTCCGTAAGAGAGGTCTTACATAGCTTCCGCTCACAAATGGGGCCGGGCAACTCAGCCACATGTCATTTTCAAACGAAAAGTTTGGATCCTACACATATATATACGATTAGCTGGGCCAGTTGACGGCGCTGACCCCATTGATGACCTCGGCCTTGAATTGACTTTGAGCCTTATTGTCTCAAGTCAATCGGCGCACCGCCAAGGCCTAAAAGCTCCGGTTCAGTCAGCACTGTTACAGAGCACACCAACAAGTTACAACGCGGTACTGTTATCAGAAAACAACTTACTTGTACACTTTCTGTGGTAGTAAACACCTTCCACAGAGCCGCTAGATGCCTGTCTCCGTAGTACGGTACAAATCACACCACGTAACTAACCACAGTCGTTGAATGAGATGAGACTTGTGGTCACTGGCTCACTGCGTGACTACGTCTGATATGCGCAATGATCTGAACCGAAGTCTCTCCAACGTTAGACGAGCTAGCTACAAGCTGGTAGAATACCGCTGTATCCCTTTCCGTCCACGATTGCCTCGGCAGCCGCAGCGAAGGAGAATGATGCTTGAACGGCACATAAAGTCGATGCACAAGTCATCCAAAGTTGCTCAAGTTAGGACCCTCCCTTTTTCGAGTGGGGGCAATTTCAATTGAGTCCAATCAAGGTAGAAGTGGAACCTGAGTGGACATCGTGAACCCTCATCCTCCACAATCTCAAACCCACGAACACACAGAACAGCACCCGCACCCCTATCCATCCTTGAATCCAATTCTCGTCACCAACCAGCATACGAGTTCCAAACGGAATCTTCAACACCTAGCGTCGATGGTTTAGTGGTAAAATTCTCCGTTGCCATCAAGCAGCGTCGGGGAGCCGGGGGTTCGATTCCCCCTCGACGCATTCCTTTGCCTTTTGCTGTGTTCTGCTACCTCTGAGGTATTCAATTAAGCTGGAATCATGTTTGCGGCTTTCTTTTAGTCGAACGTACACTGTTGCTTCACATGTGAAAGTCGAACAAAGTGTTCTTATGTGAATACAGCTTTAAGTGGGGATACGTTGCTAGCATCCTCTCGATGCCAGCTACTTATGCTACCGGGTTGATCTTGCATCAGATTGCATCCAAGAAAGGTAAATCAAGGAACCCTTACTAGTCATGTTTTTACTCGATATCCTCCGACGCGTGTCTAGCATCCACTAGATATCGTGATCACGTACGGGGCGAGTTCACTCAAGCGGGCGTATCGAGAATCAAAGTAGATCGTAAGGATTATCGGTGCTAAGAACACCGAAGTTGACGTTATTTTGCAGCATAAGTTATTTTCTTATTAAAAACGCAGATTTACCCGAAGATTGTTGGGCATAGTGAAGTCAAGGGGCTGGATCCCCGGTGTAGCCCAAGCCCAAGCCTCACCCCGAGGCTCTTTCCCTCATTCCCCGTCGTTTCTGCAATACATCCATATCGACTACGACCACCTACCCATTCATTACAAGGAGTACATATGATCACGTCACACAGAAGGCCTAAAGGTGTAGCAGGAACTATAAAGTTATAATCTGGTTGGATGCCTATTACTAGCTTGTTTATCGAAGTAACCTAAGTAGTTAGGTTGGGCGTATGCCTTGTACTTTCCGAGCAGTAGAAAACAAACAGATTATAAATGACTTTATCATTTAATCGCCATTGAAAAAGAGAAAAAAGGCAAAAACAACAGGAGCCAGCCGATGACCGAACGCCGGAATCCTGAAAATGTACGGAGCATCACGCAAATAGTCAGCACTTCACGGCTTTCACCACTCGGCCATCAGGCCCGGTATTTGTTGTTATCACAAAGCGAGGTAGCAAGTGGAAGACATGTATAGTAGAAAGTGGCTTGATTCCTCTAAGTGGAAGATCCGTATGAGGGTCATATCTATATACCGTACAAGACGGGTAATCGGCTTGCGGAAAGTGGTATCGTACGGCAGTAACCGGCAGCGCCACGTATGGCGCTGCGACAGTTGTTATAATGGGAAGGCATCAGGCTCCCTATGAAGCTTACGCCTTCCAACCATGACTATTCAGTGATTAACCGGGGGCGAATTCCTGGGAAGTCTGTTGAACGAAAGCACCCGCGGGAAGGAGCACCTGAGCGACATGGCTCTTCCCTTATATGTAGCTAATTCTACTGCCCTTGTGCGCTCGTTGTTCATGGTACAGTGTTATCAAGGCCCAAATTGCAGCAAAGTATTGTTATACGTACTCACCCAAAGTCAGAGAATGCTCTACGGCCGTTGCTCTACTCCGCAATTCATCACAGGCAAACAGTGATTTGCCACACATTCTTCACCGAAATCTCGCCCCGTTGCCCGCCGCACAAGGCAACTTAAAATACCATGTGCTACCCTTGACAATTCCACCCCGCCATCGTGTTTCCCGGGTGCGGTGGAACGTTCCGCACCACCGGGCTAAGTGTCAGTCAGCCTAGCAAAGGGCTGAGACACAACCCTGGGCGAAGCCGCAAAACTCTCCTGTTGCAGTGGAGGCGTGAGGCGGTCCAACAGCTTGCATGCCAAAGTCAAGGATCTAGACCGTCGTACCCGAGCGGGGGACTCCCACGTTTCCCCTAGGTGCCGTCAGATCAGCACATGGCATGGGAAAGATGGCATGCGGACTACGGCCAATCAAATGTGGAGGATTTCAAAAAGCCAGAGACATTTGGATTCCAGCTGAGGAGGGGGAAGAAGTGATTGGGGGTCCCCTCGGAAACGCACATGTGCTAGATTGGAGTAGGCTATAAGATGTACCTGCATGTAAGACTCCTTTGACGTTTCTCGTGACTTAGTCTCCGGTGAATATGAATATTGTGCGACGTTTATTAAGCGTAAGCACGTCCGCTGGTGATTCTGATTCCAGAACACCAATCCAGCGAACCTTTCTCGTGACAAGATGAGGAAATTCACAATGAGATTTGCAGGGACTTCCAACCTGCCGATGAGGCTTGGTTGCGGGCTTCAACGTTCCGGAAGCGGACCGGCGCGTGCCCGCCGGTACTTCAGCCGCAACTTCCCAAGGTCTAGAGTGGGACATGAGACATTTGAAAACTCTCAATCATCTTCTCTGGCATACCTGGGCACATCGTTCGCATGGAAGGGTCTCTAGTAAACCCATACTGCCCAGAAGGTGGCGTACAATCCCTGCCGAACCTCACTATGGAGAGATAGGCTACAGCGTCTCTGTTGGTAACCCTATCACAGGGTATTGGTTCGAACCGTAGGGTCCTGGGGGTGACGAAGTATCAATATCTCTGTATTGGTTGATTCTGCGTAAGGAGTAGAAGGGAGATTTCAACCGGAGGTTGGGTGGACCATCGAGGTGTAATTGTACCCTCTCGAGGTGGCCCCTGCTCTACCCTTACTCACGGTCGAATTGGGCTTCCAATCCGACAGTCTCATCATTATTTGCCGGAATGAAGGCAGCGAGCGGATTGGAGTGGCACAGGCCTTACGAAAGAAGGGAAGGGGAAGCAGAGAACGCCTCACTGTCAGCTTCGAATGCGGCTGAGGCCTCTCAGATGATACTTTCGAGCTTACAGGCCGTGGCGCTCGACATGTCTTGTTCGCACTTCAGCTCTCCAACTGAAGCTATCAACAGGCAGCTCGTATCAGCGCTTGCGGAATTCTGCTTATCTGTGGTTTTTGTAACTCGTGCTTCCATTTACCTTCATTTGGGTGATATTGCTAGTATAAGGATGAATTACTTAAAGAGTCCCGTCTTCTCACCATCCATCCTGATCCTGGAATCATCTCACATCACAGTTCACCTTCATCCTCTACTCTCAAGAACCAGCTATAACAGAGCATCTCTGCAACCATGGGTCTACCAATCACCACCACCGCCTCCATCAGCGTCCCGGAGGCCAACTCCTTCGGAGCCACCGTCCTCCAGCCACAAGGCGACCACAATTCCAACGGCCGTGGCGGCTGCCCGTTCATCGCCAACACCCACAACAACGGCACTCCAGATACTGCCCATGCCAACATCACCCAACAAGCAACGCCAGCGGCATCGGCCGCGCCGTTGGGCATCTTGAATAAGCTGGAGAACCGCACCTTCACCGGAAGGGGCTTCAATACCATCTTCCGCCCCCACAGCACCACCTCTCCTACTGCATTGCATGCCACTCCCGTGTTGGAGCCGCCCTTTATCCCGGACAACATTCTCCAGCTCAACATCACGCACGAGACTCAAGTGTTCGCTCCCGGTCTCGGAAATGTCCCCAACCGTGGACTGATGAAGCAGGAGGATATTGACCTTAACGGCGTTCCTTACACTCAGACCATTCATGATTTCACGGAGGCGGAGACGAAACCTCCCGTCATCCACTTCGAGCCTGGTCTCTGGATGCACGTTCCCGCGACCACTATCCCCAAGCTCAAGACCTCCCTTGCTCGCATGGCTTCCATCCCGCACGGCACCACCATCAATGCCCAGTGCTTCTCGGAGCCCTCCTTCAGTCGTGGGACACCAATCATCCCCGAAGTCGACATCACTCCTTTCCCGGTCGGCGGCGGCAAAAAGATCCACTTCCCTAGTCAAGACGTAGAAAACCCTGCTACCTTCCGCCTCCCCCAAGACCTCAACAAGTTCTTGCAAGCCAATACAATCACCCGAGAGATGGTCAAGAACCCCAACAGCGTCCTGGAGCTGGCCAACAAGGGCAAGACCATCCTCGAGAACACCTCGTACAGAATCACAACCAAGCCCGAGGGAACCAACCTCGGCGGCGGCACCTCCAACATCGGCTTCCTCGTCGGCGACGGCCAGCAAACCCTCGACCTCCTCAGCCGCGCCAACGCAAACGCCACCCGCATGGAAGCCCAGTACTGGATCTCCACCGTCCACACAAAGATCCATCTCGAGCCGTGGAAGGGACCCTCAGAGCACCAGCGGTGCAAGCATTTCTCCCCGCTGCCCCTCCGCGAGGGCGAGGAGGTGCCCGTCTTTGAGGTCCACTTCCCGATCCCGCAGGCAAAGACCGTGAGCGTGGAGTATACCCAGCTCCAGTACACGCAGAATGTCACACTGGACTTTGCTGGGCTGAGCTGGCCGCATGTTACTGTTGGTACGCTTGTGCAGACAAGTCCTACGGTGTTGCATGCTTCGATTCTGAACCAGAAGGAGTGAGTTTGAGACTTACGGTTGGGCATCTTCTATGTTTACTAGCCATTGACTTGGTTATTGTTTCTTTTGTCAAACTTGAAGTAATATGGGCTCAGCACCCGGTACTAGCTGAGTCCATGGAAAAGGAAAATTGGACCGCAGATCGAGAAAGCTTGCTGCGCCAATGAGGAACAAGCAACCACGAGGATGTACCCACCTATAGCTCCTAATAAAATGAGATATCCCTACTTTTGAGTGTCATATGATCGTTTTCACTGGTATTGCTCACTGATACGGTTGTACAATTGTTGAGGGTTCAGAGTTCTAGACCGGCGGATTTACGCAACTGTCTTGGACGCCGGAACATCATCAAGCAACCCCTCAGCTCGACTGGCCTCACACTGGAAAGAACTATGCGCTTTTGTTTAGCATGACTCTGCTTGTTCCCGATCATGGCCTAAGATCTGAGATGGTTTCCTGCGCTAAAGTGAGGATCGGGGTCCCCAGAGCCACCTCATATCCCCGCCTCTAAGTGACGATCATTGTTAGCCTATCTGGAGAACGGGATCAGTCATGACATGATACACGACCAAGGTTGATTCCCCCGTCGAGCTAGGTAAGGCTCCATAGGACCGAGTGTCGAATCTGAAGCCCCTCATTTGGACATCGTGTAAGTGTTTTGGGAACTTCATATCAAGGGCCACGTACTCTCATATATCCATAACTCGCGGTGAGCGGATTCAATCAATGTGACAATGTTGGTGGATTGCTCAGTTCCGGCACCATAATCGACATATCTCATGTGGCATGTTGACATGAACCTTGTGTCGCCAGCTCCAAGCTCAAGGAAAGACCCCCCCTCCTTCCTTCCTTCCTTCCTTCCTTACTTCCTCCCTCAACCCGCCCTGATAGGGGAATGCCCACGGGCCACGCTTAAAGGGAGTCATCCACTGCTGGAGTTTCAAGCTCTGATACACCAGGCGCATCCGGGGCAGGTGTGTCCAGTGTGGTTCGCCACAAGAAACCCGAGCATTGTTGCGCAGGTACTCGGCTATTCCAGCTACTCATGACGTCGTTGAGGCTCGCTCACATCAAGAGTACCTCAGCAACTACACACTACTCAATAGGAGAAGGCCAAGGTGGCCACCATGCCTCGCCGTCCTCTACATATTCCGCCCTGAAACCACCAACAGAAGAACCTATCTGAACCAAGTCGTAGTCTAATACCTTAACCTATTCCTACTTTGAGACACTGTCACTATGCCTTATGCGACGTCTCAGCACAATCACTTCAGAGCTCAGGGCAGGAAGTAACACCCGAACCTTACTCCTGCCTCGTGCCTCTCATTCCCTGCTTCTCAACGTAGTCTCGCGCCTACCTTATCCTACCCACCGTGACTCTCGTGCCTGCCCTGCCTCTTAAGTCCCGCCTGCCTTATCTTGCCCACCTTCCTCCTCCTTCCCCCCTCCTACCTACCTCCTTCCTCACTCCTAGGTACCTCCTTCCTATCTCCCATCAACCGTACTTGCCCTGTTCTGCCCTGCCTGCGAACCGCGAAGAGTATAAACCAACCCCCCCCCCCCTCCCACGCCCATTCCCCTCAGCGACACATCAGGCCGGTGAGGTTGGTTCGAAATCAAGACCAAATACTCCAATGAAGTCGAAAACTGCACTCGATCGAGGAACGCGCTGTCCATGATGCAGATACCGCGAGGATACACATGGATGATAAAGCCTTTGTTTTCAAATACGCTCCCCCTATCTCTCTCCTTCTCACTTCGCACCTCTCTTTATCCCTTGACCACCAGCTCAACTCACATAAAGCAAACACTGCTGTCCTCTCATCTCCCTCAACCGCGCTTCGGCCACCGGCGGAATGTGCATGGGGTATCAATTATATATAAATCCGCACCGATGCCTACGCCTCTCCCCTCTCCTTCCTCCCTCATGGCCCTCCCCCCTTTCCTCTCTACGCCATCCTCTTCGTCCACGTCTCCACGAGCTCCCCAACCGCGCTCAGCATCGCCATCTCACTCGCCGAGCCCTCGGTAGCGAAAACCCCCTCCACACTCATCCTGCTCTTCCCTGTCAAGATCTTCAGCCTCAACTCAAACAGCAACAAGCACAGATGCCCCAAACTCCCCAAACTTGAAACGAAGCAAACGCCAGGCATGGAGAAGATTCAACAATAAAAACGCCTGGCGACATGGAAGAAGAAACACCCCCACCCCCATAAACTCAACAACATAACACGCAGAAATGGAAGAATAAAGATGGAGCTCAGCATGAGCAAGTATGTGTGGATGTTCAAAAAAAGTTGACAATTTTTCTGGGTGCAATCGCTAACGATTATACATTTTGATAACCGGGGGAACAATATTGAGGCAAGTCTTGACGAGGATGGACACACCCTCAATTGCCTTTCGATTTCGAATGTGAACCACGGCTCTGCCGGAACACATTCCAGGAATGTTGGGTTTTCAATAAACAAGCTCCTCTCCTTTCTGGTTCGCAGCACAGCTTCTAATAAAAAACAGTATCCCTGTCACTCGGCGCGTCGCCATGAGACCTCCATTGCCATGAAGTGACGCACACGTCGGATCGGGGATACGGTCATCGCTGAGTCGGAAAGCTGCTGGAGGACGCTCGGTAGTGTAACAAAGAAAAACTTGGACCGCGGTGCTGCTCTCAAGTGCATTGCCTCCGAGAGACAATGCAGTTGTCTGGTTGGGAATATTTCGATAAATACATCTAATTGATCGGCCGATGCTGTGAATGGAATTAAGAGACTCGTAACGTCGTTGGAGGCTCGCCTCGCGGTTGAAAAGGGGGGTATGTTGGCGTGATTCGGACACGGGATATACGGGTTTGAGTTGTAAAGTTGAGAGACAGAACGCTTGGCAGCGACCGCTCACATGACGAGACAGCAGCCGCAGCCTCCGCTCTTCTTCTTCTTTTCGCCGCCCATGGACATGTTGGCCGCAGCAGAGGGCTGCTCGGGTACGCGGACGACGGTCTGAGTCTCGGCGGGCTGCTGGGGCTGCATAGTCGGGCTCGGTGGGCCCCGAGGGCTGGGCAGCGGGCTAGTCTGGGGTTTGTCGGAGATTTTGGGCATGGTCGAGTACGAGTTGGTCTGCTTGATGCTCGGCGACGTGGGGCTCTGCGCCGTAGGACTCTTGGGGGCGTCGCCTCTGAGCGGCCACTCATCTTGCTCCTGCTTCTCCTCTTCGGGGGGTGTAGTGCTCGATCCAGGTTCGGGTGGCTTGAGAAGACCGTCTGCCGTGAGTGGGCGGAACTCCTTGTCGTAGACACTGCCATACTTGCCCTCCCTTTCCCATTGCTCCTGCTGCAGACGCTTGGCGACGGTCGGGAGTAGTTGCTGGTCAGGCGGCAGACGAGGATCGGGACGGTAGGATCCAACCATCCATGGCGGGTCTCCCTCTGGCTTCTTGACACCGGGAGACAGGTCTCCAGATCGCGTAATCGGCCTGTTCCCAGATATACTACTCGTAGAATCCTTGCCACCACGTGTCTTGGTCTTTCCACCACCCTTGACCTGAGTCGAGGTCTTTCTGGTCGTGCTCGAGGTACCGCTGCCTTTCCGGGGGGAGATATCGGTGTTGTTGCGCTTTGCGGGTGCCAAAGTTGACGCCGCACCGAGCGTGTTTGCGCTACCGCTCCTTGGCCGCGGTTTCGGATAGGCTATCGTCTCGAGCTCGCTGCCGCCGCTCCGTCTTCGTCCAGAGGGCGCGTTCCTCTCCAAGTAGTACTCGGGAATGGGGGCCGGGCTGGCCTTGGCGACGGGGATTTTGGAGCCGCTCTTGTTCTTGTCACTAAGGGAGGTCCAGTAGGCATCATCTCCTTCGACAGCGATTTCCTCGGGCCGTCGAAGATCCCAGACAGGCAAATCCATGTCCGGCAAAGTCTCTTCCGGGACTCTGCTCTCCGGCGAAATCGAGCTTTTCCTAGATCTCGGCAGAGGTATTTCGTCGTCTGGCGGGGCGGACGTGGTCCTCCTGGAGCTACCGTTGAGCTTCTCCTCACTACGGCCTCTGCGCGGTTTGCTGCTCGCACGCGCCCTCGGCAAGACGATGCCTGCAGCCTGGAGCTCCTGACTCTCAATTTTGGCCAGCTTGTCTCGGTGAATCCACTTGTCGTCGTCAGAGACGGGCACGTCGTTCGTCGATCGCTTCTCGTCAGACCCAGCTTTCCCCCCGAAAACATCATCCGCAATGTTGCCCGATTTCGACGTGTCATGGTCACGCCGGTTTGTCCTGTCCCATGATCTTGTGCTTTTCGTTAGAGATATGTTGTCATTGGAAGCCTTCTTTCGCGGGGGAGGCAGAGGCTCGAAGCCGTATTCGTAAATGTTCGCCGAGCTGCCATTTTGCGAAAGGGGTGGCCGGCTGTTCTGATCGGTTCTATCAAGAGACCTTTTGTTTTGAAGGTTCTGCGGGACAATGTCAGCATATGCACTCGCACATGTCCTAGCCAGTGCCAATTGCAAAAAACTGCAAAGTCGGCGGAACCGTAGCCATCTTACCTCTGTGTCTGCCGTTGTATAATTATTCCATGCACCTCCGTTGCCGTGGCTGCTGCTCGGGGGCGTAATTGTGTTGGCCGTCGCTGACGCGGCGGACATGGCGGCCATCGCGTGGTCTGGAGAGCTGGAGGGCCAGCAAGCTCCAGACTCTTGGAGTATATGGATCGAGAGAAAGTCGCCGGGTCCAGTAGCGAGGCAGGTCTCGCGAGTGCAGGACGAGTGTCGGGCCAAGGACGACGAGATTGAATGGCGGTGCTGCAACAATGGCAGTAAAGAAGTGAAGCTAGAGCTGGTGTTGTTGGACAGGAGCGGGATATTGAGATTGCGTCGCCGGCTTTGCGTCTAGCGTGGTGGTAGCTCTTCCGGCAAAGCGGATTATTAGGAGGCGCTCACGAAGCGCGACGGTATGAAAAGGTCTGGGCAGGACGATCAGGGTCAGGGTCGCCTGGTGTGTCGAAACAGAGGAAAGCGAGTAGAGGTAGCGTCAAGGCGGGATAGCGACCGGAGGACGGGGTCGGGAGAAGGGTCAACGAAGGTGGTACGTGGTAAAAGAGACTGTCGAATCGAAATGGGGAATAGTAGAGAAGAGAGGGCCTTTCAGCGGGAGGCCATTCGCAGCGACGAGTGCGGTGGTGGGAGGAAGTGGTGGTGGTTTGACGGGAGCTGTTGTTGCGTATGGCGTCCAGTCTCCTCTCTCTGTCTCTGTTGGTGGCCGCTCTCAGCGTGGATTCCACAGTGCCGGTGCAGAGCAACGCAACAGGAAGAAGAGAGACACAAAAGCGAGACAATGGACAAGGACGGGGAGTGAATGAAGTGGATGGGAGAGGGAGAAGTGGAGGAGGGCCGCACAGTCGCACACACACACACAAAGCACAGTGCGCAGACAGTGTCACAGTTTTGGTGCTCTCCCCAATTCCAACAGTACGTATCTCTCTGGGTCTCCACGCTAGAACTTTTGGGGATTAGCCCCTTTGCATTCGAGGAGGTTGGTTGGTCAGACCCCAGCGCAGTCGAGGAGAGAAAAGACCCACATGTGCAAGGCGTGGGATTCCCTCTTTCGGGGAGCCGCGGTCGCTGATAGGAAGAAAAAAAACACAAGACGAGGTTGAAAGCAGCGAATAAGAAAGGGGAAGAGCGTTTGGGCCCAATGCAGGCAGTGAGATAGATATTGGAGGGGTTTTTCTGTTAAGAATGAGAAGAGGGAGGAGTGAAAAATGGTATTACGGACAAGATTAAGAAGATATGCTGCCGGGAGTAGAGTTGCATCTGGCAATCTTCGTCCCATCTGTGCATTTGCCTTTTGGTTCCCCAAATGTTTCTGCAGAGAATGACGGATATGCTCGGACTGAAAGGCTGGCTCGGAAAGTAACAGGTAGTCAGCAAGAGAGATGTCACTCTCGTCATTCGATAAACAGTTTGTGAATGAGGGAAAGGAGGGGGACGAGCAGCTATCTACATAATCATGTAGGTATACGAAGTACCCCGTACCTCAGCTCACCATACAGCAGTAAGGAGCTGGAACGATACATTGCGCTTGCTGTTTGCCGCATTTCATTGGCGAACACTCACAAAGACCAACAACGACCGCTAGATGCGCTTGTTACCGGTGTGTTTCTTCCTCCCGATGGACAGACGCGCGAATGCAAGACGGCTGCAACAGAAGGGCCAATGACGGGTCCAGAGACGTAGAGAGGCCCCGTGCAACGGCCCACATGCTGTTCGTGTGACACTGACGCTGCATCGCAGACCAGACAAAGAAAGGTTCAATGTCAATGGCATGGCGTTGATTCAGAGGGAGTCTGAGAGAGACATAGACGAAGGTCAAACCGTCAAAGTGGCCCGTCGCTTCTGCAACACCGACAGGTGAGTGGCAGACAGGCACAGGCAGGCGCATGCAGGTGGAGGGAAGGGATACAGTGCTGTCAGTGCATCAGGTGCGCTCGGACAGCTTACTCTTGCGACTAGATGCTCCTGCAGTTTACTTTGCTCCCTTGGCTTAAGTATCTTGTTGAAGCCATTCCCGTCGTCAGAATCCATACCGATGGTAGGTTCCCACAACGGAGCCGCAAGCGATGCATGAAAAGAAAAGGAGGATAACCCCTCTTCTCCTAACGCAGGGAGTTTCTCGTAATTGCGGTGGAGTTGGACCGTTGAAGAACGATGGGTCGAACGGCCGGGAACGGGGTGTGTTGCACAGCAAATGGAACGTGGGTTTGTCCTTTGGAATGCCAGCCGCGGGCACTTGCTGGACCGGATATGCTGAGCATAAGTGATAAGCCAGACATCGTCATCTGTCAATCCAGGCTCATCCCATCCAGATCAGCCAGCTAACCAGGACCCAAATTCAACGTCACCTATACTCCGTACCCATCAGCAAGATCGGACTTGGTTGAGTTTGTTTATTTATATACACGTCGTCATTCTCGAGCAAGATTTTATTCCAAGGTGTTGATGCCAACTGCAATAGTGTTTGGGGACATATGCGTGAACAAAACCAAACCTCAGGCGGTCAAAGGTTGTGCTAGGTTCATTGCTTATGTAAGTCAACCCCCAGCAAGACGCAGCTGCCGCACTGTGCCGGCACCATTCTAGACCCTCGAGGCCAAAGACCCGCCCCCTCCCCCCCGGCACTGGTCATTTGCGCCTCCTGGCGGCCCTGGCCCAGGCAATCAATCCCAGGAATCTCAACGGTCTGTGTGCTCAGTCGCTGTGCCTCTTGCTTCCCAATTTCAAGTTCTCAATCTTTTCTCCCTGGGAAGTTGGAACTACTCCGTACGGAGTGAGAACGCAATCTCTCAGTCGTCACTCTTTTCCCCGCCGCTGGAATTTGCATTCTGCCGGTGGTGGCCACCATCCACGAGATGCTCAAGACAAGACGAGAGAGGGTGGCTGATGCCTTCTCTTCCTTTTCGTATCTGCGCGCTGAGACTGTGACTGCGCATGCGCCCGTGTCCCGCATCACAAAACCCCCCATTTCGGAAACTCTGCTTTCTTTTTTAATACCTCGCCTGCAGACCGTTTTGTCTCTCCATCTGACTATTCGCATGATACCGACTGCTGACCCTTTCTTCTTTTACGGCAGCAAGCCTCTCTGAACTCACGAGTTTCCCAGGAAGTCGCAAACTGGGGATGCGAGTCAACAAGATCCCTTCACCGCCGGTATGGCCAATGGCGGCGCTTCGTTCCTCCTGGGATCCCGCATGACGGAAATGGAAGATACCCAAGTACCTCACCGGCCCCACATCCGATGATTTCCTACGTCTTCAGCCAATTACACATACCCTTTAATGAACAACCATTCGACCAGGTACAGAGCGCGGCCACACCGAACAGACGTTCATCCATTCCACACATTGAAACGTCCCCTATTCTTCCTTCTAGAAGAACCACCAGGCTCATGATCTCATTCTTGTCGCTTTCCCCTCTGCAGCTTGGCTTTGAAACTGCAGGGGACCCCGAATTTCCAGATCGTCCTTTCCTGATAATTTCCGAACGACTCTGGCCGCTGAGGAACGTCCACTGGTCCAGTAGGGGCCGATCGACCGAACTTAGCGAGAGGATCTAGCCTATGTAATCCGGGGCATTCAGAATCAACTCGCACATTAGGTATGCCACTGTTCAAGTGAGCATAAGTATTTTATTCATCGTACCTCGGCATCTGAACATAAATATGCCCACCAGAAAACCACAGAGCATCGATTAGACACTGAATCAAGATACTACGAAGAGCGGGACCTTGTACCACGGCAGAATCTGGGGTGAACATAAGTTAATCGCTCGGGGGTCCGCCGGTGTCCAATCTCAAGCGCCAACGTCAGCCCAGCGGGAGAAAAAGCAGGAAACCAAAGGAATCGAAAGCAAGCAATCAAGTGTTGACCTCGCATGTAGGAAGTGGTTCACCTGGTCTCCACGGTTATACAGCCCTCACTTGTCAAATCCAATAGCCCTGTCATTACTTGCTGGAAGAATGAAGGGAGAGTCGAAGTTATCAATAACGCTATTCTAGGAACTGGTCTCTAGGTATGTTGACTGCGTTGATTGATACAGGCTATACTAGAACATACTTAACTCAAGCAGACTAGCGTTATTGTACTTTGACTCGACAATCGACCGTGAAGATATCAACGAGTATCTTCAACAGTGTGAAACCAAATGCCCAAGCTTCTATACGCGAATCTAGGTTGAGATGTGATTCCAAGTCTGCAATGCCACTCGAACTTCACAGACCACTTCATGACTGATGCAATGATGTCGAATACGCCGAGGATACAAACAATCCTAAGACCAACAACAAGAAAGTGATTGTGACCTTCGTAAAGGGCTCCAGATTGGTAGTTGGCAGAAATGGCAGTATCGGCCTGATAATGAAGAATTAGTCACAAACCTTTAACAGACCAGGATCTGAGGAGAAACTTACCATCGAGTCACATGGCAACCAGTGAGTACCCCACGGAAGCTTACTTGGGGCATCCAATACCCAGACCAGTATCAAAGGTGCAGCAATCGGCACCGCATGTCTTCGCGTGCGTTTCAGGGCAGATGGTGCCCTGCGGGAAGTTGATGTAACCGCCTTGTCTGACTCTCGCGTCGTTGTCCCGGTAGCAGCAGTTTTCGACAGTCTTCTTGTTCCAGTTGCAATAGGCCGAAGCTTGACCGAAGGGGCCTAGAGCAGCAACGGCGACCGTGAGGATAGATGAGGAATGCATGGCGAGGTTGGAAAGATGTACTTTCAAAAAGAAGAGAGGTAAAAAAGAATGTCGTTAGTGAGAGGAAACTGAAAGTGAAGGATGAAGTGAACGTTGTTACTGAAGCAGTGAAGACTGAAGTGATGATGAGAAATGTCATTCATGGGAGGTTGGAAATTATTATATACTTATTGTAGCCGTGACCCTGAGGGAGATGTGAGTTCGGGTTTGGTAAGACAATGAGTTGACTGAATCGGTTTCAATGCCCAGCACATGGAATGTGGAGGGTGAACTTTGTTATTTTGAGAGATTTTAATCTATATTGTTGAGGCTCATGTCGAGTATCGACAATTTGCGACCTGTATTGAGAACTTGAGCAACGAACGCCCTTTGCTTACGTCCCACATTCAGTTGTCTAGGCTGATGCCAAGAATCCTAGGGAACATACAGCGCATCGCAATTGAACACGATACTACAGATATGGATTGGGTTCGCGTAAAGACTGCAGGCAGTGAAGCGCACGTGAGGTATTTAAAAAATACGATGGTGCAGAAACACTACTCAGCCCACCGAGCTCTCGGGGCCACCGAAACTACTAAGACTTGGGGTTGCGGCCGTGCTTTGGAGTGGGCCACAGCGCCTGCCTCCGGAGTAAGCCGTTGCTTAGACGCAGTATCACCAGTCCATCAGGTAGGCTCCCAGGTCGTACCTAGGGCCTGGCGTCAAGAGAGACGTGAATCGCCGGCACCATAGCCGCGGCACTTGGGAACCTGGGGGGCAAACTACGACCACCGCACCCCGTCTATCGAATATCGAATTATATCAACGACACGCGGCCCGAACTCACCATCAACCCCATCATCTGCCGGCCGCCACTCACCTCTCAGAGCCCGCTTCGGCACGGCCCCCAGTCCATGACTGGCCCCTCCAACATCCATCGCCGGGATCATGGGCCACACCGGCACCTCTGACCATCCGCATCCGCAGCCGCAGCCGCGGGCACAACGCCAGCCGATGTTGCGGAGGACCCGGTTCGTCTGCGTCTCCGACACCCACAACACTACCGTCAAGTTGCCAAAGGGTGACGTGCTGATCCACGCGGGGGACCTGACCAACCAAGGCAGCTATTCCGAGGTACGTGCTTCATTCGTGCCCTTTCTGTAGGTGTACGGAGAGACAGAAAAACAAGAAGGAAGTTCCTAGTTGCCGACCAGAGAACTTACTCGTCCGGGAGCCATGTGGGAGGCGCCCGGGGATAGATGAGTTACTCTCTACTAGTATCTGGATCCATCGTAGCAACAGAGTAAACAAAATATGGGCTCGCCGAGTGTCGTCCACTTCCTTCTTGGCGTATCCTGTATGGAATAATGGAACAAGCAACTGACGCCATCACCAGTTATCAAGGGCAGTCCAATGGCTCGAAAAAGCAGACTTTGAAACCAAAATCGTCGTCGCAGGTACGCACACTGTCACCCCCCCCCCCCCCCCCCCCTCCCCGTCAAACCTCCTCACCTGGACAATAAAGCACACGTTCATCCCTTCACCTCAAAACACTGACCGAACCCCGCCCAGGGAACCATGACATAACCCTAGACCAAGACTTCTACGCCCAACACGGATCCCACTTCCACAACCAAACACTACAATCTCCCCGAGACTGCAAAGTCCTCCTCACAAACTCGCCATCAATAACCTATCTCACCCACGAAACAGCAACAATCCGTCTCTCGTCCCCCTCAGGACCACACACCTCCTTCACAATCTTCGGATCACCGTACTCGCCACGCAACGGCCTATGGGCCTTCGGCTACGACGCGCCCCAGCACGGCACCGTCGGCGCCGCGGCGAGTGATCTACCCACGCTCTGGGACGATATACCGCTTGAAGCGGACGTCGTGGTGACGCATACCCCGCCACACACCCACTGCGACGAATCCCGCGCCCGGCGGGCAGCGGGGTGCGAGGCCCTGAGACGTGCTTTGTGGCGGGTCCGTCCGCAACTCGCTGTCTGCGGACATGTTCATGAGGGACGTGGCGTCGAGAGGGTGCGATGGGATCTTGGGTACGGTGGCTCGGCGTTCAAAGAGGAAGGCATTGAGTGGTGGAGTGATCCGGGGCAGGGGAACAAGCAGTCCCTCGTGAATCTGTCAATCAAGGGCGGGAACCCTCTCCGCAACGACGGATCGCATCCGGAGAGTAGTTCATCGGGCGCAGATGTGAGAAAGGCACCCTCCGGTACGTCTCCGTCCATCCCCGGAACGACGTCAGAAACCGCCGCAGAGCCGGGTCTCGGCACCCGCGGCCTCGGCGGCGATCCAACCTCCCCCCGCACCGACGTCGCCGCGCTGGCCGGACGCCTTGGCCGGCTGGAGACGTGCGTCGTAAACTGCGCCATCATGGCCACGAGTTATCCACACGTCGGCGGCAAGACGGTCAACAAGCCTATTGTTGTGGACTTGGACTTGCCGGTGTGGGAGTGGGGTCGCGATGGGATGCCGCGGGTCGTGTACGCGAATTGAGGAGAGCCTCAATGGGACGGGGTAGGTAGGTAGGTAGACGCCTTGCTCGGGGTTGAGTAGTGAGGCTATGATATTAATGTTGCATTGGCGACGAGGCGCCTGCATGGTGTTGCATATCGGTGAAGGTATGCTTTCCCGTTTGACACAATCCGAGGTAGCCTGCGTGAACTACTCCCTAGAGGGGATTTAAGCAAGGCAGCAGGCACCCAGACAGATCGGACCTTTCATGTCTGCCTTCCCGGTCTTGATAGCCTCAACCCGAAGGTTCTGCTCCACGGTGCGGGTATTCGGTGACCTTGACGCACATCATTCGTGGCATAATGGACACCGGTTCAGACATTTCCGAGTTCACACACAGCCTTCCATCGCCCGGCAACAGCCTATGGATCTTTATCCGTTGGTGCGTCGCTCTTCTCCTTCCTCTTTCGATATCTGCGCCGCAGGTTCGCATGTAGGCTGCTTGCGTCCGAGAGCTAGATGAGCCGCATGTGGAACTCCTCATTTTCACCAACGCGATGAGGGTATGATTCTGAGGGAAGAAGAGGCTGAGATTGCTGCATGCTCGTTGGAACTTGAGAAGAGACCTGATTTCGTTGCCCAACTACGGGCCGCTTTACGAACCTTCATAGAGGCCACGAAGTGACGAGAATGAGGCACTGGAAGCTAGCATTCATCACTAATATCAAGGAGAATGTAAACTTACACACCACGGCACGCCATTGCACGACACAGCTGGTGTCATTCGATCTCCGCTAGACCATGTCTTTTCAATCGCCTCATCGGCCTGTCTGTCAGAGCGCTATACATATAGTCTGCCACGAACTCCCTCGAATAACAGTCTGGCCAGCAAATACTTGTGCAGCTGCGCATTCAAGCAGATCATATTTATGGACGTGTCGATGATGCTAGTATCTAGATCAAGGCAACCCCGAGTTATGTAACAGAAGGCTTAACCTAAGAGGTTTCTCAACTCCGAGCACCGGCATGCTCCTATACGAGTTTGAATACACATCTAGAGCCAAGAGAGTCTCTCGAGTCATCACTTTGCACCTGAGTCGCTACCCTAGGCACTCTCTAGTGGTACCATGCATCCTCTGTGCGCAATGGATTGAGTCATACTCACTTCTTGACGTTCAAGAAATGTGAGGTACCTGGTATCCGCAAAGACTTGCGGCAGAGGGCGGAATATTTAGGCTGGGAACAGAGGCCAGAGATAGGAAAGGGAAGGACGGCGCAGTCAGAGGCATCAGACTCTCACACTTGGGCTAACTCTTCAACTTGATGACACTATGTATGCCTTACAATTCCAAGGGCTGGTAGCCTCAAACATGGTCTTGCCGCCTCGCTCGGTGCGTCTTCTCTCTTCTTCCATACTACCTCGAGTGACTGATTCATCTCTCACAACCACAACAGGGTGAACCAGAGCCACAGACGCAAGAAAAGGAACGTCTTTAGATCAAGGAATATACATACCATCGACGCGATAGCCCTGCTTCCAAGGCCAAGTTCAATCTCCCCAATGCATCCCACAAGCCGCCTCGAAGCCTCATCCTAGGCCCCTTTTCCTCCCCAGACCATGACCCAATGATGGAAACGCAGCCTCAGAGGTGTAAGCCTCATGACGGAAGCCTCACAGCACAGAAGGATGCCTCAACTTCCTCACCTACCCACCTACATCCTCAGCCTAGATGCCCAGGTGCCTCTTCAACTTTGCACTTCTCCTCTGCTTCTACACTTTCATACTTTTGCACATTACTTCACGCGTCGATAAGCGCTACTACGCGCTGATAATCAGGCACCAAAAACACCAAGCCTAAACCCCCCTCTCTCATCCTCAGCCCCTCAAACGCAGCCAGGCACACGAACCCTCCCAACGACCTGAGGCGGGACTTGAAAGTGCAAATTTGGCTGGGTTCAGTCCTAACCCATACACACCATCACGATTCTTGCACATTGCTGCACTTGCTACTAGCACCCATCAAATGAGGGTCGATCGATGCGTGGGATTGTGACGCAGCTTCATCACAATCCCATGGACCGCTGCCTGAGAACCTCATCGTGAGGATACACTAGAACATCCGCCCCTCTCCAGCTCATGTCGAAAGAGCCGTAAATACACACACGTGATCTGTTTGACGAGAAGCACCGGCACATCGGCCAGCCCGACAAAGATATCCAACTCGATTACATACCTCACGCCTCTTACCTAAACACCACCATTCGCAAATCCTCGTCGCTGATGTAAGAAACCCGCATTCGTAAACAACCCCATCTATCCATCTACCCATCTGTCTCCCTCCCCCACGACACAACCCTCAGAACCTACCTGCAGAGTATCCCCTCCGCCGAGCTGATGTAAGACGGCCGCAGCCTTGCCACCAATAGAACAGGCAAGCAAGACAACCTACCTCACCCCCAACCCTTCTAGACTTACCGATACACTCGAAACCATCCCAGGCATCAGAGTCATCAAGATAAACCCCAAACCAGAAAAACAGAAACAGAAACCAAAACCTCTCCCTCAGCTTACTTCCCCAATTCGATACACTCCTCACTCTCCTCACCCATCGCACATAACCCCCATATAATCCCGACGCAATCCGCTCTCCGCCCGCCAATCGATACCAATCAACACACCCCAAACCTTCCAATTTGACTCTCCCATTGGACAAGAATTTCAATAATCATGTCTGGATGCCTAACGCAAAAGACAAACAGTGGAGACCAAATAGCCTTTGGGACAGCTCAAGACAACAAGACGGCAGAAGAGGAAGGGGATTGGAAGCGGGCTAGCTGGCTGGCTGTTTGGCCTGGCCTGGTCGCCCGCGCCCCAGACCTGCATCTCGATTCTGTCCCCTGCGGCGCGGGAGAACCCCCTTCGCGGCTTCGCCTCGTGCTTTCGTACTTTGTGCCTCCCCTCCTTCCCGTCCGTCCTCCCATCTCTCTCCCCGACCTGCGCGGTACATCGTGTGCTTACACGTTACAACGGGTTCTTGTTTATCAGATCACGCTCGGTGGAAGGTAGGTCGCGGACGCGGCCCTTCTCAAGACGGCCGCTGTGTTACCACACAGGCCTACACCATGACCAATTCCCATCAGCGGCCACGAGAAGGTGACAAAACCCCAGACGGCCCGCCAGTACCATCAACCACCGTCACAACATGAACCCAAGAGGTGGGAAGCAGATGGAGTCAAGGTCCCCGGGACTTTCATCTTTCTCGCTTGATGGGCCGCCCCGTCTGGCCATCTATCCGGCTCCGGATGCCTGATACCGTATGTCCATCCCGTGCTGCCGACCAATGACCCCGAGTTTAGCGATACAACATGCCGGATTCCCCAGGCACGCATGCCTTTTATCTCTCTCTCTCTCTCTCTCTCTCTCTCTCTCTCTCTCTCTCTCTCTCTCCTGCAAGACTCCCCTTTGGAAGGAAAACCTTCGAGTCGTCGGGATAGGACAAAGCTCAGTTATACCCCCGGGCGAAGATCAGCGTACACTTGTACGGATGCTACGTTGAAAAAGACCCTCCTCGGATATGCCTCCTCTGTACTGTCAGCCATACAGCTCGCGGCGAGGAGCCGGTTGGCTGGGGACCATGCCAATCGCCGCGTTCGGATAGGAAAAGGGAGGGGGCATGTCCTTCCAGCCTTTGGTCAATTTCTATTCTGCTTCGCGAAGCAGCATGTCCATCATCCATCCCGAGAACCATTGGAGGGCAGATGCGTATGTGGGAAGCAGGCTATAAGGCAACAATAAGGAAAAATAAGGTAGACATTCCGGTCTCTCAGACCGGGGAGACGGGCTCGCGTGCGGGAATGGACATGCAGGACCGGAGAGGGAGTGAAGACGTGCAGCTCGGCGCTTGTCGAACACCCAATAAACGCAGTGGTGGAGACATCTCTCAGACAAGAGGCGCTCACGCACTTTGAAAAGGAGGGAGGGACGACGTGAGAGTCGGAAGAGAAGGGGGGGTAACGGGCGGGAGAATGTGAGCCCAGTATCAGATGCGGCGGCTGTGCGCAGGTGGGATGATGTGATGTGATGGGATCGGAATCGCGGGGTTCGATTCGCTTGGTGGGGGTTGTTCGCGCCTGAGACCCTCAATCACCCCTCTCAACTCTGTTACGTCTCCTCGAAAAGGTCACCTGGTGGCATAATGGTGTTGCCATCGAGATTTCGAATTGATGAAGTCTGGATGCGTCTGTGAAACTCTGTCACCAAAGAGAGGCTTTCGACTTTCAAGAGTTGCCCAAAATTTCCTCAATTGAACAGCTCGTGGCAAGCATGGAAGCTGTAGCAAAGAAGTAGAGAGCTTTCCAGGCCAAGGTTGTCGAGTGGCACTTCACCGCCACAAAAGGCAGCGATGTCGCAGTAAAAAAATAGACCTTGAGCATAGCCCAGGCTCCGCGAGGACCGCAGACTAGCAAGCTAGCGATTGACCGGCTCAAGTCTACGCAGGAGCTTTGTCCTATTCCCGCCAAAAATGCCTCTTTTCTCAACGCCGTTTCCTTGGAACGATCGCCAACTGGGCATTGCAAGATGCAGCGACCTTATCCACAGGATGACTGACAAAGTCGTCGACCGCATACAAGTTCCTGGATTCTGGTACTAGAGATGGGATGGCATCCCATGCCTTGACGAATTGAGGGTGGTAGCTGGCGGCTGTCATTGGAGACGTTGATGGGAATCTGTTGGCGCGGTATCCGCTTTGTGGTCAGAAACGGGAAAATTCCCTCCCTCCAACTGACCCGGCAGTCACTTCGCGAATCTCATCGTTGATAGGCTATCGGCCGGGTCCCTGGAGTAAGGTGTCACTGGCACGCAGAATTTGGCTGGGAACTCCCGGCTGTCGTGGCTTAAGTTGAGCGGTTTTCTCCCGAAGATTTTCACGGGAGCGTTGGAGGGCATTCCCTGAAGAGTTTCGGCAATGGCAAAGCGGACGGAATGCTCTTCTGCTGAAGGAGTGGTGGCCCAGCGCATACACGTAGGTATCTGTATTTTCCGTGGCTCGAAGCCGTTGGCCGCTCACTTCTCATCTCACCACTCACTCAGTGACAGTCTGTCTGACTGCTCATGTTGGCCCGAACAGCGAGCAGGCTGCTGCATCTCTGACGGCCGATCGCTGCTCCGCACCAATCCGATCGAGCTACAACTCATCCCAAGGAGGGATGAGGGCGTTGTGATCGACCAAAGGCTGAGGACAGCTTCTGGTGCTCCCATGCTGGAGATAGAGACTGACTGCCCAAGAAGCGGATTGCCATGCCGAAGACTCACAAGGAAATGCCTTAGCAGAAGCTGTTAAACTTGGTCGGATATCCACACCAGTGCGGCACCAGCCAGCTGATCATCCGCGGTGGAGAAGACGGACCTGGGCCCGCTCGCGCACGAGACAGGAGGAGACGGGACGATTCGGTCCCTCTCGAACCATTGGCCCAGACGGCGCTGACCGCTAAAACGTGAAACCCCTTCACCACCGGCTGGCTGCCAAGGACCAGTGATAAACAGCAAGTGTCAATCTTGGGTGATGTTGCTGAGGGGTAAGAAGCCGCTGACTACTCCTCGTGCCTGGAATATCACTGTAATAATTCCCGAGTATCAAGGCCAAGGTACTGTTCGAAGCCTTCAAGGTACGTCTGGTCGTCCGTTGACATTCATGCCCTTTGCTAGGATATCTCGGCTAGCATGATTCAAGCACCGTATCTCCCTCAATGCGGCATCTGCTCCAGGAAAATCTCCCGCCCATGGGTTCCTACTCGTCGTTACTTAGCTGCAGATGAGCCTCTGTCTGACTGGTCAAGAGGGCGTTCCAATTTTCGTCTGATTTGTCGTCGCGGGGGACGGTCTTGTTCCTCTTGTTCCTCTTCTTCCTGGGTCTTCTGAACCAATGACGAGCGGATCCGGACCCCCTCCTCATGTAGTAGAAGCGCAAGTCCAAGGTGTATTTCACGTGCAAGGGGACCGAAAAAAATTGCGAGTCTAATTTTTGCACATGTCGGTCGCTCTTTTCACTCTCACCCACAAAGTCTCCAGAAGGGGGCGCCTCTGTCTCTAGATTGGGGGCTGTGATGCTCAGAGTTCGTACCTGCTTCCGATCTTCCTGGTGGTCACTGACACGCGACCCCGCGTAGTGACGACGATCTCATCACGAGTGAGAGGGCGTGGGATGCAACGGCGCGGAGGAAAGAAGATGGCATGCTAAGACACATGTCCTGAGAGTCGAATAGTCTGAAAGTCGAATGGTTTGTGATATTGTGTGATTGTAGATGCAGAGAGCCCGACTGGGAACTGTGGATGGTGTCATGCACACACTCTGCAGTGGTCGCCTTTACTGGTCGACTGTGACCCTGAAAGCCCGCCAGTCTCTGGCTCAGTCGTAGACATTGGATGACACGACGAGCTAGAGGGCGAATTCGGAGACATTGCAGATATGCCGACCTTGGTAGCAGGCAAAGCACCCAGCGAATTTAATCACTCCACAGCCCGTGTCAAAACTCTGGCGGCCTCCATTGGCGGCCATTGGCGGCCATTGACGAATACTATGCGAATACTGCGAGTAAGTCGTCAGGATATGAGCTGCCATACGTTGCCGAAAGATGCAGGGCAGAGGTAATAATGCGTAAACGGCCGTGGATGCACCTGCAAACGAAGCATGGTGGAACAACATCCGGCAGTGAGGCCTGTGAAAGGACTTTCCGAGGTAAGCATTTGAGACAGAGCCGACACCAGTTGCGAGTGGGTGTGTAAGTCTCCCCAGACTTGGAAGATGCTTCGTAGGGCTAGGTATGGCTGACGATGTCCAGGCTAGTTGCGATCTTCCCCAAGTCGATGGAAGCCAGAGACATGATGGCTGAGAACAAGTCTGCTGCTGCTGCTGCTGTCGTCCCGTCTCGTCTGCCACTTTCTAGGCCCTGCAGCTAGAAGACGAAGCGGGCAAGGTGGAATGGTTGTTGTTGGTTAGGCTGGGGTTCGCAAGATGATCACGACCATGTGGCGCCGTCTGTTCTGTGGCCTGCGGCCTGCCAGTGTCTTTGCGCGTTCCCGGCGGAAAGCTCAAATAATAGCTGATGGGTACGGGCAAAAGTTGGCTAGCCTCGTATGGCATATCGACCCGGGGCACGACGCACCCATGACTTTGCTGGCGACGTCTCTTTGGCTGTGGACGGGTAGGTCTGATATCATGGCGAGGCCAGACCAGGCCACGAAATACGTTTCGTTGGTCATCTGTACTACTTGGTCGCCATCATCGTTGTATCGCCGTTGGGCTTCAATACTTGGTTGTTTCTATCTTCTTTCGTTCCATGGGCTGCTTCTATCCGTAGACTGATGACGGATGAGAGGTTGGGCATCGAATTGAATGAGTGCCATGAGTAAAAATCGATGGGAAACGGTTTGGGTTGGGAGAGAGTTGGAGGAGGGAGGGGTGGTTGGGCTAGCAGGAAGACGGTGCGCTTCTGGTCAGACGGTGACAGCTCAACTTCGCTGCGCTTGTTGTGTTCGCTGCTGGGAAGGTCCTCGCAGGCCCTGGGCGTCTCCCGAAGGTACCTGCCTCCATTAGGTAAGCGACCGATGTACGTACTACGTACTTCTTCATGGGGAAACTTGGAAGGAGTCAGAGTCGTGAGTCGACGGAGGAAGGCACGGCACCGGAGGACGGTGCTCCAGTGCCCGAAAGGCCCGCTTTTATCGCAAACGGTGGTCAAACGAGGTGTTTGTTCACCGCCAGATGGCCCCGGGCAATCGCCGCAGTGCGTGTCATCAAGCCGAATGGGCGGTGCTGATGGAGTCAAGCTGCAAGTAGACGAGGTTTGAAGCCCTGCAGGGCAACCGGGCCTGGGCATTACCTCAGCAACGTCTGACAGATGCATTTGAAATCATGTTTTCTTTGCTGCCAACTATGGCTCGGGTGGCTCTATCAGCTTCCCATCTACGGTAACATGGCCCGAAAGGAAAATAGAATATTCAGAAACCCGCCGGAGGAGGGTCAGACAGTGGTTTGATGCAACACAACTGTCTTTCCGAAAGCCTCCGGCTTGGAGGTTCAAGTTCGCGTTCGCCGAGCAGGCCAGAGAAACACAGCCTGCAGTTCGCAGAACGATGGATTACACTATCAGCCAAGGTCCCTTTAGACTCGGGCAGATGATTGCTTAGCGTGTGCTAAAGAGACGTTTTGTTAAGCACCAACGGGCATCCCCTATGTGCTGATTGACTTTGTCACTCGTTATGCGCTATCCTCGGGACACGGGACGTTTTGGCGTCTCTCTAACCAAGCACAATCAAGGTTACTGCTTGAAAACGGACGAACGTTTCAAAGAGCGGCCAGCTGCAGCGTTGGAGGCTGAACGGATGCCAGGTGCCACCTTGTGTTCGCAGACTGCGCTGTTGCCACTCAACCACTAAAGGCAGGAGCAGATGAACGGTGCGAGACAAACGGCGGAGTGAGATACATTGTCGACCAAAGTCCGAAGTACTCTTGTCGACGGTACGTGGACATCGCCCCTCAACCCCTCACGAGGCAAAGTACCCACGACTTTACGTACGAGCCACCGCCTGCTTCCAATTGTCCACTGCCACATCCTTCTTGCCTTCCTCCGCTGTTGCTTTGCAGTGCAGTTGCGGCACCTTGGTGCTTCCTCCCTGATGCTGGCGACAGGTGCTCCTGGATACTGGTGTTGCCGCTGCCCAATCGACAAGGCGAACGAGCGTTTACGGTGCCATACCATCCCTAACTCGCGGGTACAACCACAGCATTACACTCGGCTCTCATGGATCCAGCGAACAAGAGACGAAGTGCGCGAAACCCGCTCTGCCATTCTTTTTTGCCCCTCGTGAAAGAAGAGATTTCTCTTTTTCTTCGTCAATGAGAAACTCCCCGCTCCCTCCGAGAGGCGCTGAAGACTAGAATGATTCAAGTTGATTCATGCATCGTCATCTTTGCCCCATCCTCTGGTTCCTCCAGCCGAGGCGCATATGGAAGTTGTCGTCGGCATCTTCGTCAACGATGCGCGATGGCCCCCTTGGATCTTGAAAGATATCCTAGCATGATACTCCGTACAGCACTTGGCGGGCTGAAGTTGTATCTTCTACACCGCAAAGAGCAAGGCGAGGTACATTGTTGCTCCCATCGTTTGGGTTCGATCTCCCCGCCCCCCCCCCCAACCACCCCACCACCGGTACTCTCCTTCACCGTATCCAGGGCCGCCGCGAGCGATCGACTTTACGGCGGGAGCCCATGTGCCGTCCCTGTCGCTCATCACCTGGAAGGTTCGGTTCGTGGCCGACCTTTTGCGGTTCCATGCCATACCTGTCAACTAAATAAGTCCCCTCGACAACGCGAGACCTCTTTTCAGGAAAAAGGCACGAAAGAAACCGAGAAGGCCCATAAGCCACCGGTACGGGCAGGTCTCAGGGGTCCCGCATACGTCAGGCGTTGCGTATCATGGCTCAGCTCCGCCGGGGGTTCAGTCATTTACTATCCAATCCGCCCCTGCGGCCGCCTACCACAGCTGCAGCAAGCCACCGCAAGCTGCTGTACTCTGCCCATTTGGGCGACGGACGACGCGGGTCGGACAGAGAGGGAAGCAGGGCCTGTCCACGGCCGTGGAAGCAGAAAGAAGGACACAGACGAGACACCGGTCGACGCCAGTCTCCAGACAGGCATCGGGACGGACTTCAGCGGCGGGTTGCGCAGAGGAAGACGAGACCGATGACAAGCCGGGTGCGACGGTGCCCCGACTGACAGAGACCTCGGACTTTACCTCTCTGTGCGCTTGCCCGTCTGGGGTTAAGAATAGGTGGTTGAACAGAACAGACTCAAGCTCCGGTCCGTGGGAAGGCAAAAAGACCAAAAGACCAGACGATGTCTGAGGTTCGACGACGACTGCGGTACGGAGTAACAGAGACAGAGTGGTCGTACCGATGGGCGGGCAAGCAATAAAGTCACTGTGGTCATCCATCCACAACAAGCCTTACCCGCTGGGCACGCCGCACATCACACCCACTCCAGCCCCTCCAGAAGCCCAGTCCCCCCTCCCGCTCTCGGGAGAAGAAGACGTGGGATCCCTTTCCAGTCAGGGACAGCATCATCAGCCAAGGCCAGAACCGTCTCACCTGGCTACAAGCCCCATCCGCTCGCCCCCGTTTGTGCTGTACCGCATGCGAGGAGCGTATCAGTTGCCGTCTTGTGTGCAATCGTAAATGTACCTGTTCACAGGCTACCGTCTGTGTGCAACAGCCCTGGCACTCTGATCATCACTGGTTGACCACACTTCTAGAAGAGGAAATAACGACTGAATGATAGCCTTAAAACAGTCAAGCATCCATCTGACTGGAGATGACTTGTCAAATCAAGTGGTGACGGCTGAGCTAGAAGGGGGTTTGGATGTGAAGGTGGTTGGGAGGCATGTACCCTCCGTTCAGATTCTCACGCTGCATCTCCCAAGACAGGATGACATAGAGGAGGCCCAGAAGGGAGGTTCCCTGAGGCTCCGTTTCGTGGGATTGAAACGGAGAGCCACAAACCTGAGGCTGACCCGCACCTCGGTTTGCGCTAGTGTCTGTCAGCCGTTTTTGACTGGTGGACGCTCCGCTACAGATCCTGTCCTTTTCGTCCAACCAGCAATGGCCCAGACCCAGCCATCGACCACCGTCTTGTCCAGTCATCGTCTCCTCTCCCCCTCCTTTTCGCCCAAGAGCCCGTGACCTCATCGTCAATCAAGAGCACCTGCGAATACCTAGGCCGCACCTCCAATACTTGGCTAGCCCCCGTGCTGTCAAGTCACGTCCTCAGTCCACCACCCTCGTCTTCCACCTTGGAGCAGTGCGAATACGTACCACTGGATGGCTTTCAGCAGTCCCGACTCGCCGAGAATACCGCAGTCAAGGTACACGAGCCGGACGGGAAACACACACCAGACTCCATCTTCGCAGCTCTCGCCCGGTCTGGCCACTTGAGAATCAGAATCCAAAAAATGACGAGCAATGGGGCATTTGGCTTGGGTACTGGACCCTTTGGGCACCCGATTCCGTCACCGACTCACAGACTCACAGTAGGTATCCTCTTCCTGGCCAAGCCGTAATCTGTAAGGTAAGGTGAGGTACCTAAGGCACTTTAACCTGTACGTATCTTCTACGTAAGGTATCTGGGTACCTGAAGCCCGTACCTTCCAGTGGGAATGACAGTACATGTGTCTTGTACCGAGGTACGTTCTGCTGACCCCAGGCTCTGTGATCCACCGTCCACGGACATGTACCCACTATAACCCACCACGCCTTCCACGTCCCACGCTTGCACCGGCTCGCTCTCGACTGACAGGACGGAAACGCCCTGATGTATCTTTTTCTATGGACCATCGGCCGTCCATTCATCAATCGTCCACCCGCGTCAATCCACAACCCACAACTCACAACCCACAATCCAACCATCCATCTGCCATCCATCATCCATCCACCCACGCATCTGGGGACCCTCTCTTCGCAAGTCGCATGGTGCGCCGAAAGCCACTTTTCTTCCATTTGCCTTTCTAATCCTCAGTCATTCAGCGTCCAAAAATCTCTCCGCTCTTCCAGTCAGCACTCGTCTCGCTTCCCTGCAAAGCATCTCAGTGCCTGGGAAGTCAGTCTACGAAGTACGGGTGTCAAAGTCACCCCGGCCTGCTCCCCATATCCGCCTCCGTTTCCTCCTCCTCCTGGTCTTCTGGAGATCCTCCCGTTACCTATTTGGCACGTCTTCCCCCCCTCTCCATCTCGTCTTTCGCTTGAGCTACCCGTCCAACGCAACTTGCGAACATCAACCCACGAAAACAACTCCACTTGCGTACTGGACACTGGTTGCGCTGCTGCACCTCGAGGGGAAAGCCCAGAGATAGGAGCCACGACCCACGATCGACCACCCGTCCGACTCTGGCCCTCGCCCTCGCCCTACGCATCCGGCTGCTTCTCTCGCCCTCTTTTCCCATCCGCATCCGCATCTGCATTGCATCTCTTGCCTCTGCTCTCCTCTATTTGCCTCTCACACACACTCTCTCACTCGATTCACAACTCCGACCATAACATCACCACCTCACCTTAACGATACCCAACGTTCCGCCTTACCTTATCCTCCTTTTTTGCCTCTTCCCTCTTAGTACATCACTTGTCGCGACTTCACTTCAGCCTACATACTACCTTACTACTTCTTCTACTACTACCGTACTTGCTTAACCTTTCTGCTCCCTCAACATTCCATCTGGGGAACCCCTTCCACTCTGGATCGATAACGTCGCGCCGGGTACCGCGGTCCCATAAACTTCACAATAACCCCGAACAGTCTGCTGCAATTGCAATAGGCAATCCATACAGCCCCGAGTGCCTAGTCATCACCGCCTCAATGCAACAATAGCCTCGTCGTCCGCCCAGAGACCGACACGAACCGGATCGCAAGCAACGCCTTGCAGTCTTTCCATCCTCACCACAGCTTTCGTTTGATCAGTCGCTCTCTGACCGCCGTCGAACTGGATTCACGAGCCCCCAAACCAACATCACAACGCCACCAGACATATCCATCATGTCCGCTTTACCACCCGACCCGTACAAGATTTTAGGCGTTTCCAAAGATGCACAACTCGCAGAAATTCGAAGTGCTCACCGAAAGCTCGTCCTTAAATGCCATCCCGACAAGGTCCAGGACCCAACGCTCAAGGCCCAAAAGCAAGATGAGTTCCAAAAGGTCCAACAGGCCTACGAGATTTTGAGCGACGAAAACGAGCGAGGAAAGTACGATGACAACGTCAAACTGGCCGAACTCCGCAAGGAGATGGCCAAGGGCATGTCCGCCAACACCTCGGCTCCCAGAGCGCCTGCAGCCAGATCTTACGAAGTCCGCACCGCCGAGCCCCGACCGGATACCTACAAGACGACGTACCGTGCCTCGCCCGGCGGCAAACCCATGTACTCTACCGGGTACAATTCTCGATCTTGGGACGAAGAAATTCACAGCAGATCAAACTCCATCTTCGAGGAGCCTCGGGCTCGTCGGGCCGCAAGTTACGAGAAACCGTCCCGCCAAGATGACGAAAGAGATCGTGAGCGGGAACGCAGACGTAGGGAAGATAGGGACAGAGAACGCGAGGAGCTTGCACGTGCCGCAGACCGCAAAGACAGGGAGCGCGAGAGGGAACGCGCAGAAAGGAAGGCCTATGACAAGGCCGCCAAGAGGGCCGTTGAGAAGGCTGCGGCCGAGAAGGAAGAGCGACGTCAAGAACGCAAACGCCAAGAGAAGGCCGAAAAGGACCGCAAACGCGAGGCTGAGGAGAAATCGCGGAGACACAAGCCTGTCTACGTCGAAGACGACGAGTCCGGCTATTTCGCCAAATCCGACAAGAAGAAATCAAGTAGCACCAAGGAGAAGGAGAAGGACAAGCGGTCCCGCTCGATCCCGCGTGACGGCGCTCCTCTCCGGGAAGAGCCTCCTGTGCCGCCTTTGCCTCCTGTCCCGGCTGACGCCAAAGGTTCCAAATACAACGATGCCGTACTGTTCGCAGCGTCCTACATGGAACAATCACGCAAGGCTCACCCGGGTCTGAGCCGTGCCCAGACCTCTTATGAGCCTCGACATGCGCCTCCTGTCGCGGTTCCGACACCCCCGGCTGCGATGCCTTTCCCTCCCCCTCCCCCTCCGCCCATGCCTACTGTTGAGGAGGATACCAGTCGCAGATCAAAGTCGAGGCGCTCCTCTGAGACCAAGGCTCGGGACAAGTCGAGCCACAAGAAGTCGTCTCCTACAAAGGAGGCGCCAGTTCCGCCATCGCCTAATGTCGTCGATGCCTCTCCTAGCACTCGCCACGTGGCTCAGTTCGCCTCCGCAACGTCCTCGCCTGCGTCCACTTCGCCGCCTAAGCACCTGGGCAGATCGGCCACCTTCAACGATGGGTACAACCGCCCTCCTCCTGGTCCTGTTAGAGCTCAAACCTTTTCTCATGTGCCTGCCGAGTCTGCCGACACTCGGGGCCGTGGCCGTTCAAGGCTGCAGCCGCAGGTGAGCGAGGACTCTGAATCGGAAGAAGAACGCCATTATCAGCAAAGGAGCCATCGACACAGAACTCACTCTCCCGAGGCAATGTCGTATGAGACTGGCCATCGAACTCGATATACCGTCAACGCTGGTAGAACAGTCCCAGTCGCTGCTGAGGCCGCTTACGCATCTGCGTACCGCGACGACTCTCCTCCGAGGAAGCCCAGCAAGCACACCGACTACTACAATGTTCGCCCTCCCATGCCGTCTCGGGAGGCGAGCTACTCGGGTTCGAGCGCGTATTTCGGCAAGGTGAAGACGGCGAGATATGATGACGTTCAGTACTCCAACATTCCGCATCGTTACCGCGATGAGTACAATACCGCCTACTAGTACGCTTAGCGGCGAAAGCTTGGCGCAGCTCAACCACGTCTCGATCTCACGATGATCATGCCGCCGTCTTCGCGATGAGAGATAGGTCGCTCTGCTGGAACGCGTCGATGTCCATTCTCCTTGCGACCTGATTTGCGCGGCTGATTTTCATTTTCTATTTCTTGTTAGCTTCCATGTTTCCATTGCTAGGTTCTTTTTCTTTGGTTCGTGCTGGTATGAAGGGGACGATATGAAAGAAGAAAAACCATACAGTAACGAGTACCGATCTGTTTTATTTGATATCAATGTGGGAGGGCTGCGATTGACGAGCCCGAAATGGCGCTGGGGGCATTTGAGGGACTGAGGCCGCTTGAGACGGCTACTGATTGGCATTTATGGAGCGAGACGTGCTAGGCGGCGGTGGTTGCCTAGGATGACGGGGTCTGGTCAAAGTGGCGGTCGGGTGGGGATCAAGGAAGCTTCTCGAGTTTTGGCAGGCGCCTCGTGATGAGGCGTTCACGAACAACGAAGCCTTACCGTCTCCCCCCTTCCCCGCGGCCAGACTGAGCCCCGTTTCAGCTCCAGGCAGCCGACGTCGTTGACGCAACGGGGACATTTGGAACGTCCTGGGTTTCTCACAGAAGTTGTTGTACGCTGGAGTCTGACGATACACACATACATGCATTGGGATGGCGACATATATTTTACACATTTTACTGGGTATTCTCCCAGATCTCTAACGAAACTTAAGACATATTTTTCATCCTTGTCAAATCATTGTTTTTTGGTCATTCGCTACGAAGAGTTGCAAAGCGGAGGGGATATACCACACTCATTTTTGCACGAGTCCAGGGAAAAGGGGAACATAAGAAAGAGGAGGAGTTATTATACCATCATGGCAGGCATGTGCCTATGAGGGAAAGATGATGATCATCATGAAGGGAATATCATGGGTTCAGGGAGGGCGCTTATAGTTAGATTCTCGTCGAATGGAATGCATTCTTGACCACGTCTATCTGACTGACTCTCGATTCGGTGATGTTCTTTGATGGAGTGGGGGGTATGCAAGTGCGAGTAGGGGCTGGGTAATGCTGGATCTCAAGCGAGGTCAGTTGGCTGATTGGGCATAGCGAATGTGGCATGCAGCATGCTCGAGTGATTTCATCTTTGTTGGCAGGTTTATCTGGGGGGAAGCTGGGCGGGGAAAGGTGTTTTTCCACTTTCTATATTGCGGCTGTGTTTGTGTAATCAACATGTTAGTTTTGGAGCCTCGGCGAGGGTGCTGTGGTACACTTTACCCTGATCAGGCTGTCCTGGAGTGCATGGAAGGTGAGAAGAGGCCGAGTTCGACCTGAGGATGGGAAGGCTGAGAGCGGGGTTGCTGTTGCCTGAAGTTGAGGCGGTCTTGGTAAGTATAAAAAGAGACGCTGGCGCTTCATGTTTGGAGTTCTACGACAGAGACAGTTAGCATGCCTCTTCGGATCTGGCACAGGGTTCGTGGCTGTCTCCATGATGCCAGGTAGACATCCCACTTTCGGTTGACGCGGAGCTCTCTAAAGCTACTTGGGCTTAGCAGGTCGATGATCTAGCCTCATTGCGAAGTGCTTGCGGTCATAGATGCTTACTAGTCGTCTGTTTCTGGAGAGTATTCGATTGTGTTTACGTAGCTTGAGGAGGGTAAGTAGGTACGGTGAGTCTTTGATGGAAAGTCGCCTTGCCGATGTGGAGGAGACTGGAAGTACATTCCTATGGCTACTCCGGACGATAACCTCAGAATACTCGACCAGTTCATCTCCTGCTCTCTGAGTCCCGAAGACACTACAGCCATGGGGTTGTAGGTAGTAAGACCTCGAGAACTGTTGGTTCTATCTTATATACTAGAGACGAGGGAGCATTGTGTAGAGGGTCTAGTCCCGATTCTCGGGAGGCTCTTGCGGGTAAGTAGGTCGATTGTTCGACGTTTCGTACTTCGTAATACAACAAAGTTGAAGCTTTTTCTTTCTCAAAGGTCTTGCGCGAACAAAGTTCGGCTCTGTCCTTTTTCTGGGCTGTGATTCTATTGAACTGGTATATATATATATACGTTATATATATAACTATATATATTTATATTTGTATCTAGCCGTGGATAGAGTGTGTCAAATACGCATACCTTGTCTCTATGCTCCCCTTGGCCTGTTCGACTACAGTATGAACATTTCACGCAAGTGATCAAGTACCCTAGGCTTGGCTATTTCATTCACTAGTAATGGGAAAGGGTTGTGATCTCAAGCTCATTTTACTGTCCGTTTGTACGGACTTGCATTGACCAATTTTCCTATACATTCCAGAACGGCATCGCAGCCGGCACTTTTGCATATGACCAGTCTTTTGCGTCGGACACGATGAGCATGGAGTACCTTGAGACTCTCGAAGCGGCTAGGAGTCAGTTGTCCGGCGCCAGTGCTAAGACGGATCACCTCAGGCAGGCAAGTGCAGTGTTGAAGCAAATCAATTTGAATTGGGTCGCGGCTCAACAGCTACGGTGAGTACCTGATCCATTGGCTGGTGCATATGTCGATCTGTAGTCTCGTGACACTGCTCGTAGTGATTATCTAGACTGGTAGTTTCTCACTCAGGCTGATAGTGTTGGTATACACGTCAGCAGGGGCCTGTGGGCCGGTACGAAGCTCAATAATCTTGGTATTGAACTGCGTATATCTGTGTAAGGAGGAAGTTGGTGGGCGTAGCCCACGATTCCTCCGTTGGGTGTAAGTAGGTGGAAGGGCCGTTGCAACGGCCCAGACCACCTTCCAAATCCACCCTTTTCTGCCGTCAATATTCCAACAGATAGAGATCGAAACTTGAAAGCACGTCCGAGAGGTATATCATTAGTAACCTTGGAGACCTGCGGCTTCTCCGGGAGCAAGCACTGTAGCTCATGGCTAGCGCCACGCGGAACTATATCCCAGATACGTTCTAGTGTTTAAATAATTGACTGAACGTCAAAGCCAGAAACTTCTGAACTTATACTAGCACATCCAATTCCAACGGCCTTTATTCCTTGGCGCTTGCCCCTTTGTATTCCATGTGAAATATGTACTAGATGATAAGGGATAGATAGCTAGATGATCGTTGGTAAAATTGTCTCCATTCATGCTTCGCCTATGGGATAAGGCTAGGACACCAGGTAGCAGGACTTGCGCGTTTCCCACAGGTTTTAAACTCGCACATCTGGCTCGCTCCAGAATCAAGTCCAAGTGAGTTTGCCTAGCCTGGTTGTTGGAAAACTATGTCCTTTGAAATCACAGAAGTAGTTTTATACTCGCTCTTCAGCTGTATCGTTATGCTTAGGCATGATATTTAAGTTAAACAGAAATAAAGACAACGGATATACAGGGAAGCCTCGCGCTCATCCTCGGCTTCTGTAAGAATTTTGGTGTGACGGCCTCTCCAGGCCTTGCCGCCTTGCTTATTGTTTGACGACATCTGGCGTGAGGCAGATAGGTGTACAGGCGCACCTCGGTGACACCCCTTCTGCCTACATTAGGCCTCCCGTCTTATTCTCAGCCCATGTGTAATGAGCTGGGGCTAGACTTGGGGAACGGTGGCACATACGAGATTAGAGCAAACGTTTCATTCCTCCTCCTCTTCCTCATCGTCATCTTCTTCTTCTTCGTTCTCAAAGCCGGCAGACGCATCCCGCGCCTTTGCGCGCCGTATGCTCGCCTGAATATTCCTCACATCGCTCTCCCTCACAAACGCCCCCGTCTCCTCTGAAATCTTCTCGGCAATCACGCGGGCCGTCAACTTCCCCGTCGGCAGGTCCCCCCTCGACAATGCATCCACCCTGTCCCGGATCCCCTGCACGCCGCCCTCGGCCACCTCCCAGCTCAACTGGCGAAAGGACCGGCTCGCGGCAAAGGAATCGGTCAGCGGCGGGTGGTTGTGCTCCATGTTGTGCGGTATGCAGACCCAGCAGTCGGCCTGGAGGGTCAGGTGCGCGCGCCACATGCACCCTGTCTTGTTGGACTTTGTGGTGCGGACCGTGGCGACGGAGGCCTTTGGACGGCCGCCGCGATCGCAGCTTAGGTCTTGGCGGTAGATTTCTTTGGTGCCTGCTGAGCGCTTGGAGCGGGTTTTTATGACGCCGTAGCCTTCTTTGCGTTGGAATTCACGGACTTTGGCGACGAGGCCGTGGAGGGTGGAGTCTGTGATGTACATTTTTGGGAGTAAGTTGGGGGGCAATTAAGGGGACGTGGACGACGCGTTGCGCACCTTTAGAATGCTAAACGGCCATTCGGTGCTTGGGTAAAGTTTAAGCGGCGGCCGATTAGGGGATAGAGGGCGCCGGATATGGATCATCCTTCCTCCGTCTGAGACGGCACCCAAGGTCCCACTGGAACAAGTTACCACCATCACATTGATCTCAATAGATAGTCCAACTTACAATTTCTCTCTGGATCTTGGTATCATTGTCGCTGATGATGTTCAGTAAGAATGGTGCTGGGTATGACCGTCAGCCACTCTCGGGGACTCGGTAACACCAGGTACCATGCGAGCGGCTGCTTGCATCCAGTCAGACATTCAGCGCGAGTTAGAACTGGATCAATGTGATGATCGTACACTTTGAAGAAAAAAATGGGCTGATTCACTGTTTCTTGTACACCGATCATGAACTGCGTCTGGTCAACGAGGTAGCCGAGCTGTAAATACACTTCTTAGCGGCCTCGCTTTCATCGTCAGGAACTCGGCATGTATCAACACGTAATACCCCAGATTAAGCCACAAACAAGGGCTTGTGTGAGGTGCAAAACATAGCTCTGTAAATGTTGATATTGGGCTTAGGTTAATGACTTTCAATTCCTGATGGGGGCCTGTGCTTCACTGCTTAAAACTTCCATGAGTGCTTGAAGTTGTCATAGGGATTGTGTAAGTTTTGTATTTGCCCAACTCAAGATTGTATTTCTTCCTTGACATTTTAACAAAGACCAAAGACCAAAGACCCTCGATTACATCTCTCGACATACGAACATCGAATTTAGGCATCGGAAAGATGTCTGGCAGTCCTGCTTCCAGGGACACTGGGAGAGAGCTAGCCTTTCTTGGAGAGACAGCGCTCACCAACGACCAACGACTAAGGGAGCCATATCCATCCTCATACCATCCAGTCAACGACTCCAACATAGCTACGAGGAACTCTGTTGAGCTTGCAGGCAGCGCCAGTCTTGGTTCTGATAGAGAGGCTGAGCAAGAAGCGGCCTGTTCTGTACAGCCACTAGTCGCCAATGAACAAGAGCCATGCGAGCTATGCTTGTACACGACACGCCCTATACAGGACGTGGAAACAGTGGCAGAGGCCAAAGACGAAGTCTCAAGCAACGCGGATCTCAATCCCGATGGAGATGTTGAATATGAGCACAAATATTTGTCCGAAAATGTTGGACTTGGCGCCCTTCATGGCTCCAGTCCGCCGTTCTGCTTACCTTCGCTATCTTCTTCATTGCTGCCACCATTGCGCTTCCCACTATGTTTTACCTCTCTTGGAAAAACAACGGCCTCGCGGAAACACGAGAGGGTCTCGTTTATCTCTGGCGTTTCGGCCCAACTGCAGGTACGACTACTACCGTCTACGCAACCTTCTAAGTTCCAAAGAGAACAGCAGGATGTTATTATGAGATATTCAGCAATGAACTGACCCCATTAGATAGCCCTTACGCTTATCTCCACGTTCTGGTCAAGGGTAGACACCCAAGTCCAGAGATACATGCCGTGGGCCGCCTACCGTCATGGTTCCCCGTCAACCAGGAACGCTGACGACTACAACCTTGACTACTCAGCAATGATGTTACCAAAGGTGCTGATTCAGGCCGTGAAAAGAAGACACTACTTTGTCTTTCTAGTCGTCATCATATCAATTTCCCTCAAAACTCAGATTGTCCTTGCGCCTGATTTATTCAGCATTAAACCAATCAACGCTACGGACGCAGTCAACATCCAGGTTTTGAACTCACTCAACACTAATCTGGCCATCAAATACGACACTCTTGTGGCAGACCATATCTCTCAAGATAGTAGTCCATACCATATGGCGCAAGCCGTTGCCAATTTCCGTATTGAATACCCATTCGGCGTCACCGGCAACATTTCGTACCAGACTTTCAAAAGTTGGAATGGCTCTCGAGGTACTGTCGATGCCCCTATCGAGGCTATCGTCGACGGTTACTTCACAGAAACGCAATGTCTGAAGTTGAAAAATTACTCTTACTCGGATATTGAACCATACGACAGCGATTCTTTCCGGTTAGGTTCAATCCAGGATCTGACACTTCGCTTTGATGATTGTGAGCAGCCGTTGCCGTTGGTCCCAAGCATCGAAGTCCTCGCTAATGTGTACGAACCCGAAAATTATTGGAAAAAGAAAGGGCTTTATTGTCAATGGGGGAGTCAAACTGTTTTGTCTAAGTCCTTATCATGTACAGGACTGTCCAGCAAGTACGACCAGTCTCTGTAATTTGCGATTCGTCTTGGAAAACCTTCCAAGATTTCTTCATCGCCTATCATGCTGAACCTTGCAGCAGTACTCTGCACTTCTGGCTCTTGGATATCGAGAGTGAAAGTCATCGACAATGGCATGATACCTTACTTTCAATCGCTACCAGACGAGATCAGAACCCCCGTTGTTACAAATATTTGGGATTTTATGGGTGCTTCAGTACCCTCTAATACCTGGAATACGTCAGTCGTCAATCGCGTGCTGGGTCCGGTTGCTACTGCTCACGACTTTTTCGGTACCTTGCAAGGTATCAATGGCTTGGATGCGGCAGACTCTTCACTATATGAGAATGAGGTACTTTACCATTCAGCCATGAATATGTCTCGTATCCTTGGTCCATGGATCGGTCACTATCGTCTTCGGCAAATGACCAAATAAACGCTACACATAAATGGGACTAGGTCTATTACTATCAGCAAGCTCATGGTCAATAAGTGGACATGCTTGTCAATGGCGATGATATCTGCAATGACTACGCTATTGCTTACTTTCGTTCTCCTCTTCTTCAGAATCAACACAAAGATTTGGTACAGAGACCCTATGACAATCGTTGGCAACTTGCTTGTCCTCAGAGATCAGAGGAGCCACGCAGAAGGAGCATCGACATCCGCTCCTCGGCTCAAAACCTTTGGGCCGAAATGGGGTACCTGCGATTTTTTGCCATTCGTACTACAAACCTGGGCGCGGGTGACCTTTGTTGTCTTGGTCGTCGCCATAGCAATAGGCCTCGGGTACACTCAATGGAAGTCGGAAACTTCGCCAGGAACAGCAACGATCTATGACGAGGGGAGCCCCAAACGATTCTTGTGGACTTCTCTCCCGGCACTTATCATGCTATGTGTCGCCTTGTATATCGACTCATGCGACTCTACATACCGAGGACTGGCTACATTTTCGACCCTCTCGTCAACACCATGCAGAGGTCCAGAGCTTGAGGTATCGTTTCTCGACATGCTTGGGATACGGGCCATTTTACACTCATTTCGAGCCCGGGTTGGGATTGTCACGCTGACCCAATTTCTTTCCATCATCTGTGGGCTCTTGACAACCTTAGTGTCAAGTTGGGGTGTTGACGCAGGGTGGAAGCTCTCAGAGGCCAACTACAGTTAGGGGTAGAATGATGAATTACTGAAATCTGCTCCTCCCTCGACGTGTACTTCCTGCGCTGTATATATATCTGAGCTACTCCTTTGTTGCTTGGACTCCTTACTACCTCTAACTAGCCCCTATCCGGGAGGGCTCTGACACTTAGTTTCAGTCATCTTCACGGTGGAGACTGTATCAGTGCCCAGGACGATACAACTACAACACAAGACCTGGTTTGGGCCCGCTCAGGCTGAAGACGACGGCGGAAAGCATTCTTGGAGAAGGGAGATCCTGAACAGTCTTCTCCTTCACCAGGGCGAAGGATCATTGACATACCCCGAGAATACTTATGATGACATTGTATTCCCAATCCTCGGTGACATCCGTCAATCGAGTCTGCCCGACAACACATCCGTCAAGGTCAATATTTCAGCGGCCAAGCTCAATCCAACTTGCTGGATGGTGCCATCGAGCACATACAACCTCACTGACTTGGAAACTGACGACAAGGCATTCTTATATCTTGTCCCTGGAATTACCGAAACCTTTGTCTGTCCTAATGGCACTCGGAAAAATCTTTCGCAATCCTTGGGAGAGGCCCGGGACGAAGTAGCACGCCAGTACTTATACTTTGCGACAATGTTGAAGTCACCAGAAAGTCCGTATACTTGTAACAAATCCTGCAACTTGGGATTCCGGCAAAGTGACGCTGAAGCCGCCACCACCAAATTTCGGACCTATGCCTATGGGAAGTATTCCGTAGAAAAGGAACATTTCGTCTACTTCTCCATGAAAAGATGCAAATATGCTTGGGTACAAGTGCCCACCGAAGTCAACTTAACTTTCAGTCGAGGAGAGTATGTAATAGATCAGAGGACTCCGCCAATCCTCGACATGTCGAAAGCTCAGCCTTGGAGCATACCATTCAACATACCATAGATTGACGATTAGTTAGATCCTGGCAGTCAAAACAGAAAATGGATGAGAATCTCTCATCCAAAATCGGAGTGGTTGGATCCGTGGTTCACGTTGTTGCTCCGACCATTCGGTCGACTTCCCTTGGAAGCGTTCGGGGACCCAGGCCGGGAAGACGAAGTACTCAACGACACACACCACTTGTACGGATTCCTAGCCGCTCAACTTGCAAACCTTGAGAACCGAATCGACATTACAAACTATTCAAGGGACGGATCTCAGCCATTCCTTCCTGATACCAACACGGCCATTGCCAACCTCACTCGTCGCCGCCTAGTCCAGAACTCGAAAGTAACAAACGCCATCATTGGAATACTGTCATTGACAGCAATCTCTCAAGTTCTCATGTTGATATCCAGTGCGTTCAAGCCTCTCAGGAATTCACGGCTCTTCAACATGAAGGTCAAAGGCCTGGCGCCAGACGGATACAACAGCATGGCCGCCACGAAGGCTTTACTGCAAGACTCAAACGCAATGCACCATCTCCCCGAAGGCGCCGAACTAATGTCCAAGGAGAACCTCCACCGCGAACTATCTGGTCTGCGATTTCGAATGGGTTGGTTCTGGCGCGAGACTACGCAGACGCGGCACTACACCATAGGCGTTCTGGATGACGAGGACTTTGAGTTTTTGGGGAACAAGGATGAGATTGCGAAGGAAGATGCGTTGTTGAGACATCCTCCTGAATGAGGAATGGGCATGGTTATCAAGAGGAATTGAGGTTGTTGACGGCGTGACAGAAAGGGTGGAGGGGAAGTCTGGTGGGGCGTGTATGTGGGCTTTGTGTTGTTGGATTTGCTTTGGATGCTTTCGTGAGGTTGTCGGAAGAAGAACTTCCATGGATGTTGGAGGATTCGTGGGGTTTATCAGACTTTTGGGCTGATGTAAGGCTATTCCCGGTGCAGCTCCATTATCGCAATGCTACCTACGTTGACGCTTCTTCCGATTTTGTGTCAAAACTCCGCTGCCTGGTCTATCTCATACCCAAGTACTTAGTCGGGGTTTCTGTATCAGTTGGACCCAGATGCGAGCAGGTGCAAGTAACTTCTGCTACCTTGCGTTGCAATAAGACCTTATCTAAGTGACTGGCGTCATGGCAACGACATGATGGACCAAGGCAGGTGATCTGGGATGTTGGGGATGAATTTTGGACAGACGTGATAGCTTCAAGTTTGAACAGCGAGATGAAATTTTGGCGTCAAGAGAGGGCAAGGTAGGGATCAAGCAGCACAAATCATGGTCGGCTAGAAAAGGTCCAGTCTATGGACTGAATGCAACACAGAGATTTCCCACGGTGGAAGCAGGGGGTCTCGGTACCTTCTCGCCTCAGGACCGAGGCTCATATGAAGCAATCAAGTTGCTGATCTCAAGGCTGTTAACAACCGACGTTGCCATCACGTTGTTTTCTAATGAGTTGAGCCTTGACTGCCACACTGGCGGTCCGGAACATAATGTAATCTTTGCCCGTCGGGCATGTAAATAAGGGGGTATAAGACCTATCTAGAAAAACGCCACGGAAATGATTGTGTCTGTCTGTCTTGGGGAACGCCGCCCCGTGAAAGATGCGGGATAATGATACAGAGGTGCTTTGATAATAATACAGTGAGCTTCAGTCAAATTCATCTAAACCATCTTTTCGGCGATGCGACATTTGGGAGATGAGGTGGTCATACGTGACTCGAAAATGAAAAGATGCGGTGCTGATCGCGACGATCCAGGTGCCTTAGACCAAGACGTAAAGAGCACAAATCTGCAAAGAATTAGCCATCATCCAATGTCAGTAGGAAGCCATGTCACTCACCATGCTCAGTCCCATGACCATGGAACACCAAAAACACACGTTATTCAGCGTCTCCTTGCCTCGCACCCACTTCGTGCGTTGCAAAACCACGATGGGCAGCTGCAGCATTTGGCAAATGAAGCCGTAGCCGCGAAGCTTCTTCGTGATGCATGCCATGACAATTTCATGCCCCATGGCAGATATCAAAAAGGTGATGACGGTGGCCGGGAGGCGGCCGACGTACGGACGACTAGCGCTATACACATGACGGCGCAGGAAGCTATAGACGGGGATGTTCCACTCGCGGGAGAACTCCATCCAGTCAGTCGAATTCCACCAGTCAGAGTAAAAGTGGCGATCGGCAAAGTGCGTAATCTCGGCGAAGGCACCGAGAGCGTACTCGAAGATGACGAGGAAGACCAGCAAGAAGGTGAGCATGAAGGGGAAGAGCAGCCAGGAAATGCTCTCTGCCAGAATCAGGAGGGCCTCGGAGACTGGGGGCGGCGGGACGGTATTCAGACGGATGGAGGCATCGCTGAGGATGGGCAAGATGAACTCCTCGGAGATGACAGTCAGTAGGGAGATGCAGCCGAAGACGGCGACGATCTTGGAGATGAGGTTCTGCCAGTCGATACGGGCTGTCCGGGGGTATTCGAGCTCGTAGCACAGCGTGGGGCATAGGAGGTAGTCAAAGTAGTTTGGCCACGTCAGGTTGCGAGGGTATGCGAGGTTTCCCATGGGCGAGGTAAGCTCCTGGGCCAGGTCCTCGCGGAGCTGCTCGATCTCGTCCGAGGTCGAATCTGTGTCTGACGTGCCCGTGGCCTCTGACTTGGCCTTGAAGTCGCGGGTCTTGGGGCTGCTCACGGTTCCCATTGGGTTATCGGGTGTTGGGTATAGATAGACTGGGTCCTTTGAGGCTGTCGAGGGGTTATCAAGAGCGTAAAGGCGTTTCTCCGTCTCGCTGAGGTGGCCGTTGTAAAAGGCCCAGCTGTGTGTCTTCATGAGCAGAACCATGGTGTGCAGCAACAGGAAGACCTGCGCGGTCCACGTCCAGTCGAGCACAAAGGGAATGGCAATCCAAAAGGCAAGCCATAACACTTGGTAGATACTCTGAACAGCCATGCCTCCATTCTTCCATGTGAGAGCTCCGTTGGCTGGGGCAGAGCGCCACAGCCGATGGAGAGGTAGTGACACCAACGTGCTCGCCACCATGAGGAAGTCCGCAATGGCCAAATGCCAAATCTTGATTGTAAAGAGGGTCCAGATCTGGACTCGCATGGGGTATCCGGTATCCTTGATATTACGCAGCATGGAGGTGATGGCCATGATGGCGAGGCCGATCCAAAAGAGGTTGAAGAAGCCATGAAAGTCGCGGTAGTCGGAGTTGGGATCCAAGTGGGAAACGCGGCTCGCGAACTCGATCGTGGGGAAAATACGGCGTCGTTGTTCAGCGCGAGCTTGCTTTTTCGCCGAGGACATGCTCTTGACGGAGGGGAGGGCATCGTGAGGGACTGGTGTCGAGCGGCCACTGTGACGACATTGACGTTAGCGCTGGTGTCTGCCGAAAGTGATGAGCTTGCGTGAGGAACAAGGTTATCTACCTGGTAGTGCCGCTCGTCTGGCCAGTCTCTGATAGAGGTGTCAAGCCATTCATCTCGCCGACGGAGGTATTGCTCTGTGTCCTCGCCAACTGGGAGTGTTGTGGCTTCCTCGGCCTCGGCCGCAGGACATGGTCGTGAGCCCCGCCGTTAGGGGAGGCAGCTGTAGATGCCATGGTCTCTCGAGGTTCGTGGGGATGTAAGGTGTGGCGATGTTGCTTATTGCCAACTGAGCTATCAAGCTGTTGATTCAGTGGTGCGCATTCAGTAATGGGCGGTGGTATTCGGAGAAGCAATCGCCGCGCGGTGCGGATTGATGTTGCTGCGGGATGCAAGCGGCGACTGTGTTCAACGGGATCGCATCCGGATCAGACGGGGCAGCGAGAAGTTTAAAGGGCGACTCGAAGTGGGATAAGGAGGTGGTATTCAGGGTCGCAGATCAGGGGTCGCCATTTCACGAATCTCGGGTAGTGTCCGCGTATTTGGGATGCGCATTCGGGACTTGGTACGAAGTTACGGAGACGACTGGATGTTTATGGGGTGAGAGGCGACGGGGCCGCGTCTTGAAGCGATGAGCAAGGAGCTCTAGATGGTCCCATGAATCCACGAGTGCGAGTGCCTGTGCCACTCCCTCCACTTTGGATTCCAAGGTTGACGCGGGTGGCCGTTGGGGCACCTCACCTCGGCCACTTTAAGAGGTACGTACCCACCAACACAGCTCAATGCGGCGCCGACCTGCCGCTCCTGCCTGCCTCACTCTGCCTCTTTCCAGGCTGGTTTACCGCAGGTAGCTGCACCTCAGTCAACACTTTCCCCAAGTGCCCACTCGAGACGGGCACGGGAAAGTGACACTTACTTCAGGAGGAATTGGGGACAGTGACTTACGTCAACCCCACGTGACGGATGGGGTCACGGGCCAAGGTGGGGGCAAACCTCCATTATTCCAATGGCAGCTCGTGATTGTTCCGTCTCTCCAAAAAATACCGGAGAAAGAGCTCACCCGGCGGATCTTGGCAAGGGGGTGGAACGCCCGGATTCCCGCCCGTCCGCCGCTTCTTTGCGTCTGCCCCGCGATTTGCTTTTGACAAGCCCCAAGATGGATGCCAACGTCACTTGATGCGACCTCCAGAAGTCCAAATACTCGACAGGCGTGGCCGAGGCCGCGAATGTCGTTACATCGGCTGACCATCCAAGATCAATTGGCCCCGTTGGGATCTGGAGAAGCCCCGGCCCCGGTGGCCGATCGCCGCCGGAAGTGACCAGTGACTGAGGAAGTTTGATTTGGGATCCCAGCCAGCATTTGACGCCTTATGAGGCTTGGACCTGCACAGCCGACAAGATGCAATGCAATGTGTCCCCACGAAAATCATATCACCTCGACTTATCTCGTTGCCTCGTCGTGTCACCTCCCTCGTTCAACAGGACATTGCCGATCACCACCTGTAGTGCAGTCAAGTGTGGCTGCAGCTTACGCCACCACAGCCACCCTGGCGTACCGCCACACTTCCACCAACACCACTACATCACGGCATTCTGGCACATTTCTGGGTAGCATTTGCCGAGTTCAAGGCTAAGGTGTCAGGGTGTGTGCCGTCTCCCGTCATTGAACAACTGTTGGCATGCTAGGTGACATATGCGCCAAAGTAGGATGGCTGAGCTAAGCAAGACGTTTGGGCTTGCAGCTATGCTAACGAACTGGCAGATTTAGGTTCGGCTGAGCATAGCACTCTACTTTGACTTACAAACGGTTTTCTTGCTGGACGTCAAGCCCGAAGGTCTGCCGCCTGCCGTTTGAAAGCTGTCAAGTTTCCTTTCTCTGACATTGGCTACCGGACGGTATATGCCCCGTCTGCTGGGCTTGGCATGCCGAAATTTTCAGCAGCATCGACTCTTGAGCCTGAAAGAGCCTCAAAACGGTTTTTGACCACAAGCATTCGACTCCCAACTCTGGGTCAGTGCCAGGCAACAAATTTGCGCCTACGGCCAAAGCCATTGCTAGCAGGACAAGGAGTAGACCGTGCTGATATGATACATCGGAAATGGGATGGCAACAAGGCCGTTGCGGATTTCGCTACCACATTATAACGTTACGGGTACCTTGCCTTACGGAGTACGCCAACATCTCGATGAACACCCCATCTGATGATTGGGCACCAATTCTAATTGGTTCCAAGGATTATGACGTCCCGTCGGCCCGCCCCATCTCAGGTCAAAACTTGCACTCAGGCGATCTTTTTTGGCTAGAGATAAGAGTTTTATCTGTGTTTTTGATTCAGTCTCTCCATCTCTTTTCCAGTGCGACGCGCTCAGAGATCTTTCTTCCTTTCCCCCTTTTCCAATTGTTCAAAGACGGAATGCTTCCCTGCTAGCAATAACGACGCTGGAGGCGTCGAACTTCACGGGAAGTGATTTACACACATACCGAATACCCAACCGTTCAAAGGGCTGACTGAAGTCCCCGCCGCACACGCGACCGAACCGCATACGACCAAAAACTTACAGTTTAGGCGATAAGCAACGTCAGTTGTGTTTGTTCTCAACTGCCCGATGGCCGCTCCACAAATCACAACACCACTGTCAGCACCCGAAAGTATTCCGGGCACGCGACGCCTTTACGATGAGAACGGCAACAATTTACCTGGAGACGCCTCGCTCTTGAAGCACGGCGACATCGTCCTCGTTCCTCAGCCTACTGAGAGCCCCAATGATCCTCTGCGGTGGTCACTGACCCGCAAGATCTGGCACTCGTGCCTGGTGCTCTATATTGTCGGTCTTACGGCCGCGACCTCCAACAATGCAGGTTCCGGCGCCGATGGTGTGAATGAGGAGTACGGTATCAGCTATGACGCTTTCAACACCGGTGCCGGCGTGCTGTTCATTGCCATTGGGTACTGGACCCTGCTGAGCTCGCCGCTGGTTCACTTGTACGGTCGCCGGCTGGGGTATCTGATCTCCATGGTTGTCAACATTGGTGGTCTCATCTGGTATGCTCGCATCACCAATGTTGGCGGCGTGGTTTGGTCGCAGCTGTTTGTTGGTGCTGCCGAGTCTGTTGGTGAGGCGACTGTGCAGTTATCGCTTCTCGATATCTGGTTTGAACACCAGACGGGTAGTGTGCTTGGTATTTACACCTTTGCGACTGCCATTGGAACCTACCTTGGGTAAGTTTGTCTCCTGCAAGTGTGAAGAGTGCAAAACCGTGAGAGTTCTAAACGCAAGTAGGCCTCTCATCGGCGCATACGTATCAAGCGGCCTCGGCTGGCGATGGATCGGCTACGTGGGCACCATCATCTGCGGCATCAGTCTGATCGTCATCTACTTTGGCCTCGAAGAGACGGAATTCAACCGAGATCGCTATCTTACCGGCAACGGCGAACGCTACCCCGTAGACGACGGTCATCGAACTGCCGCCACCGTGGTGCCAGAGAAGACCTCGGCACAGGCATCAGCCAGAAACTCCGTCAGCATTGAAAGAGACCCAGCTTCGGGCCAGGACGCTTCCGTCACCGAGAAGCAGCAGACCCCGCACCTCGCCGAGACGACTACGGGCACCGACCACGGATCCATGGTCTCGACCACCGCGCGTGGCCGCATGGCCTTCTCCTACTCCCGCCGCAAGACGTACTGGGACCGCATCCGCATCATCACGCCGGCGCCGAACCTCCAGGGCACGGGATTCAAGCAGTATCTCTTCCGCCTATGGCACACCCTCCGAGTCTTCACTTTTCCGGCGGTATGGTACGCGGGACTCCAGTGGGGTCTGCAAAACATCTGCTTGACGTTCTACCTGACGGTCCAGGAGGACTGGTGGTATGGCCCGCCGTGGAACTATTCTGCGGCTGCCGTAGGCAATATGAACTTGCCGACGCTGATTGGAAGTTTGATCGGATGTATCTACGGCGGTTACGGAAGTGACCAGTTCATGTTGTGGATGATTAAGCGGAACAAGGGCGTCATGGAGTCCGAGTTCCGTCTATATCTGATGGCGCTCTGCACGTTGGTATTCCCGACGGGCATGTGGCTCTTTGGCATCGGGAGCGCGCGCGGCTGGGACTGGCCTGTTCCGTATGTTGGGTTGGGCTTCATCGGTTTCGGGTACGGTTGTGCCGGAGACTTGAGCTTGGCGTATCTTGCCGATTCTTTCCCGTAAGTTCTGAGCTCTTCCCAGCTAGGCCTAGAGATATGTAAAGAAACATTAGCTAACGATACTTCGCAGTGAGATGGTATTGGAAGGCATGGTTGGCGTAGCCGTCATCAACAACACGATTGCTATGCTCTTCACCTTCGTAGCTAGCTACTGGCTCGATTCAGGCATGGAGAACTGCTTCATCGCCCTCGGGGTCCTCAGCTTCGTCATCATGGGGTTGAGCTTGCCGATGATCATGTTCGGCAAGAGCTCGCGCCGGTGGGCCAAGGACAGATACTTGCGGTTCGTTGACATCCGTGATGGCTTTGCCAAGTAAAGAAAAGGGGGGCTTGAAAGGTACCTTCTACAGGTGTCTTTCGATAGCATAGGTAGGAACGAGTGTAGATAGTCTTGGGAACCTAGCAGGTTTGGCCAAGGCGTCTGCGTTGATGAGGCTTTTGTTCTGTACACCGTACAATCAGAGATGATAGAAAGCCCCGGCTTCCTGGCTGGGCATGAGTGTTCCACGTTCACAAATGATAATAGATGATGTCTTAGAATGAACATGAACTACCGAAGACACGAAGTGAAGCAAAATACATGCCAAGGGCTGATCCATCATGGGCAAGAGCACACTTGAGGGAAGCAATCTCCACTTGCCATTACTTCCTTCCTCTTTCCGCCATTTCATTGTGGAGGCAAGGGACCTTCCGCAGAACATTCCCTTCGTTAGCTTCTTCCCAAGAACAATCGATGGAACGCTATCGAAGGCTAACCCGCCTCTCCTTCCAAGTATTACCTCAGGTATCATTCTCTCAACGTTCTCATCGCCATTCAGACCCCATTCTATCGTCAACCCTCCAACCTCTTGACCCCTATTGAACTTCATTCAGCATCAGTCACTTTGTCAACGACACGCCGACCCCCACGCCTGCGTTTCCCTCGCCTCTTCCCGGCGTCCTTCCGTCCGACACACCTTGGCTTGGCTTGCAAAGGAACCGATGCGCTGACAACTTGCGCCAAAACAAGACTCCAAACGCCTATCCCCGGAACTTTTGGCCCTGCGCTTACCATGTGCCGCCAGACGACGTTTTGGATGCCTCTTGATGCCTCTCGTTCGTCGATAGCCACGCGTGCCACGCAATCGCGGAGCAATGAACCCAATCTGGAGTCTTCGAGGCTCTCCCGGACCAATGACTGCTTGCCACTGTTGACTACATCAAAGCATACCGTCTGTACCCAGAGAACAGCCATGCTCTTTTGGTATAGAGATTTGCAGACGCTGCAAGATTCTGGTCCACCTCACCCAGCGTTGTCAGAGGTAGACGATGATCTCGACTGCAACGAGCTTGGCTTGACCATGCCTGACTAACAACAGACGAGGTTCAACTCTGGGGATCTATAAGCCTTAGCCCAGAATACACAATTGCCTCGCTGAATATCTTGGCATCTCTGAGCCATCAGGTCATATCAAGGGCTTTGCCCTGTTCTTATCTGTGTCAACTGACACCTACATCACGTTGCTCCTCTCTTCCATACATTGGACTAGCAATACCATGCATTAGGCGTCTGCGTCGGCTAGTAAGTGTCACCAAGCTACGCGCTGACCAAGACCCCAGATCCCATGCTTCAGCTGCAGCAGACAGAGAAGATCGACAGTCATATTGACATCCACGTAAACTCTTTGTCTAGAGCGCCGTTCAGGTCCATGCGAACACGGATGCTGTCGTGGTTCGTTGGCGCGGAGTAAGCCTGGGGTTGCTTTGCATCGAGCCGTTTCGCGTCCTTCTATTGACTGCTTACATCCGCCCTGCGGCTCGGCTTCCTCGTCCACGAAAGCCTGTTCTCCCTCTACCGACGTAGACGCCAAGTTTCGAGTTATCTCAAAGCTCTTCTCTGCAACGAACAGCCCTTCTCGAGCTGTATGAAATCTCGCACCAACTTACGTCAATATTGCCGGCAATCTCGGTGAGTGAGGAGTACACAGCAGAAAAGACCGGCCGGCTAGCATAGGTCTTGAGAACCAACAGCAACGGATACCTGACCGAAGTACCCTGTTCGATCTTCCCAAAGCAAACATGGTGGAACTTTGTCGCTCCTTATCGACCAAACGACCAGGACCCAAGTATTTGGAAAAAAGGTTCGCATTTCCAAATACCCCGACTTATCATGGCACAGCAAAGCCATCGCCCACCAGCCAGCAGTGTGAGCTGAGCTGATTCGATAATATCGAAAGATAACCCAAAAGCCGTTTCGTCGCCTGATGGCTGCCACACCCACATCCTGACATACGCATTCAAATCGATCCGAAGCGCGTCATCGACAATTCGGGAGACATCTTCATTGTCCCATCCAGGTTTTACGGCTGCGTCGCATTTTGATGTCTACGGAGTACGCTCTTTCGGAAAACAATCGGTCTCTTCCGAGGAGTGGATGACTCCAATGGCGATCACGAATCCTCAGAGCCACTCGGCTCGCGTGCCCCGGGTCATGGACCCAGCCATGAGCGATTCCAGGGTAGATCTTTGCTGGAGCACGACGTTAAGCACGACTTTGGACTCCAGAAGTCGTGCTTTGGCTCGCGTCACTTTACATTAACATTGCCGACTCCTCGGGCCTACTTGATGGAGTGTTCTCATGCGTGGACCCGTCGGCGTCTGTTCGCCTTGCCGTGGGGACCCACGTAAAGAGGGAGCATGCCTCTTAGCCTCAGCTCTTGCCGACTTTCTCTCTCTTGAGCTGCCCGATGAGCGTTATGCTAAACACCACCTTCGACTAGCCCAGGTCCAAGGCCAAGCACATTTCGCTATGGTCAAAGCTGCAGCTTGGACAACAGTCTACTAATTAGTGCGTCTTGACTGACATTTCATGTCAGGTCACCTTCATTTTAGGTCAGCAAGGAGCCCGTCGCCGGCTGTTCGTGCTAGTGAGACGCACTGCAGGGATCTCCTTGGCTCCGCAGATATTGGGGTTGAAAATTCGAGGACATTAGCCGGTGCCTATTATCTTTTGCTCTGTTGGAAAATGTTTTTCGGCATCTCGCAACTTGCGGTTCATATCTCAGGGTTGTCAGCCACTCATTGTTCACTTGCCATTTGCTACGCTGCACTTCTCCCGCTGTTTTCGGCGGATTTCCTTTGGCCTGCAGAGAGGCTGAAGACGCCTAACGCTCTGCCCCACGATGGACGAGAACGAGAGCAGCCATCAAAGTCAGCCATTGGCCACGCCTCGGCTTTGACAGGACAGCACGGACGAGCCTGCGGTGCAACCGGCCGAAAGCATGTTGACCGCCGCTCGGCAGTGCCCACAGGAGCCGCCCAATGCCATGGCAATTTCCAACCAAAAGCTTTTACTTGAGTCTGAATCGTGGCGTCCTTAGACAGAGATCTGCTTTGTCTTGCGGCCATTCCGCGGAAACTCGCCCCCAAGCCGGTTCTTGGTCCAGTCCCGACGCCGGCCCATTGAAGGTAGCTGAAATGGAAAACCCGCGATCGCGGCCTTCTAGAGACCAGACGGGTTAGTTTGGAGCGGCGCTGTTCGGATGTGTCTCTGACAGCACCTTGACCATTGGCCGTGCTCAACAAATGGCTTATCGGATGGAACCAGGTTGGCTTGGTGGAAGGCCGTTGGAACATGCACCATGCTTCTACGGCGTTAGTCCACCGCCCGCGGCAGCTCCCCCAGCTTTTCCCTCACAGGGCGGATGGCTTTGGATGCTTGGCTAACGAGGACCAAAAGCGAGCAGCAAACCATCCATCCTTCATGATGGTCGACGGCGGACAGCGGCGCTCTTTGAATCTCAGCAGCGATGTGGACCTGGACCGAGGGAACATGTCGGAAGGCTGTCCGGTGGGTGCGAGCGAGGCCCGGTTGGAACCTGATGCTTGGTTGGTGACAGTTCGCGACGCTGTCAATCTGTCTCTCTCACCACGGCCTTTCCGAAAAGGGGGAGGGCCTAGTTGATAGGATACTTACAAACAGGCACGATGATTGGTGGTCTGAGTCAGGACTCGGTCGTTGGCGTCTTTTAGGCCGACCAGGACGCTCTTTCACCTTCTTAATCTAGAACAGTGGTGGCACCATTGTGCCTATTCCCCGCCTCCTGGCCACCCTGGAAATTGGAATTAGTCGCCTACCTATCGCGCACTTTCTCACAGGGTCATGGTAGCAATGTCGACAAGGTCGAACACATTGGACGAATTCCCAGGGCTCTCCTGGACGCGGAGGCTGGAGAAAGAGGCACACACACGCAGTAGGGCGAGCGTGAGGGACGAAGGGAGTGCGCATGTACCCACAGAGTCAACCAAAGGACGAACCGCCTTGCCCCCAGCTTCGATAGCAAAGGCATGCCCCCCCCCCCCCCATCCGTCGTCGAGGGTTACCCCCAACTCGTCTTGCTTCTCTCGGTCGAATTGGTAGCCAGCGCCCGCTCCGACCAGCAAAAGGCGTTGTGAATGGTTCCCCATTCGTTTAGCAGACGCCCGGACTGCCAGACCGTCTGAACAGCCATTGGCCATGTAACGCTTCTTTACCCCCCTCCCTTCGCGCAGCTCCACGGACCCAGCTACGGTTCTGGCTGCTGCTGGGAGGCCCTCTTATCACTGAAAAAGAGAGCCCCGAAGGGACGGGATACGGGCTTGTTCTACCCATGTGCCACGCTCGCTTTCCTTGTTGAGGAAATTACGCGAAGGAACTTTTGCCTGCAGCTTTCACCACACGGAGGAACTTGGCGACCGCCGACCAATGCCAGTTCAACACCGGAAAGTGGTCTTCGTCTTTCTCGACCAAGAGAGACAGACAGGCCGCGAAGGAAAAGAGAGAGAGAGAGAGAGAGAGAGAGAGACTGAGAGAGAGAAAGAGAGGAAGCGAGAGAGCCCTACCACTCACTTTACCAGCCCAAATTGAAAGGACGAACTGGCCTGGAGCAACGGCTCCCCCATCCATTGTTCCCCCATCCACCCCCATATCTCTCGCTGCCGCACAAGACAACATTGCTTGTCGTTCCGCCAGTTCAGTTCCAGCTCTGGCTTCCCGTCCTATCCTAATCCGACCTGTCTGTTCCTGACCCGTCCTGACCTCGACCTGTGTCAACTGTCGGGGGGCCCTTCAGTCAGTCTTTAATCTTTTCGAACCCTCTCGTTACCCATACTGGACCATGACGCTTTCTCCTCTGCCGCTCTATTTTTAACTTGGCAGCCAAAGTGACCGAGACCTTCTCTTTTATGTGGCGACGATCATGGGCACTTTTGTCTGGTCTCCTCCCACGCTCTCGTCTTTCATTTGAAGGCCCAGTGGCACCCCCTCCATTTGACGGGCGATTGATGCTTGCCACCAGGGCAGCGTGCTGGGCTTCTTGGATGAATCGCATTCGACGACGACACGAGGCACCTGTCCTACCGAGGAGCTTTGACTCGTCCCGAGTCTTGACATCTTTCTAGCCAGCGGTCCGAACCTCTGCTCCACGGGGGACGCGGGACGCGGCCGAGATGTTCAATCATTCTGGGGACAAACCACCCCGCGGTGTTCCCTCTGGATCAGAATATGGAGGCAGTCAACATGGCCGCCTCGCTCTCAACACATCCGGTCAACCATACTCTAGGTTTGGTGTTCCGCTCAACTTTGGCGGTCCCTCGACATGTCCGCCGCCGCAACAAGATTCCGTCCGGAGGGACTTCGACTCATCCATGGACTGGACTTCACCAGCCGCGCAGCAGCATGCGCGTTTCGACGTTGGGTCTTCGATGAACAACGCGCCACAGCAAGACGAAGGAATGGAACTCGATGAATTCAGTCCCCCCGCCGGAGTGTCCAACCTGATTGCGCGGTTTGAGGGGATTCGCGCAGCACCACCAAGCAGTAACAGGATCATGAGTCCGGCCAGTTCAGTCGCAAGCCCGTCAATAGCGAGCCCGTCGTCGGCACATTTTGGCAGCATGCACGGCAGCACAGCAAACATGAGCTCTTCAGGAATGAGTAGAATCACAAGTCCAGTCGCTCACAGCCCGGCCACGCCCAATTTCTTCCGTGCTCCGGAATCATATCGTCCCCCAGTGCCCAGACATACGAAGCCAGTGTTGGATCGCGCACCGTCTAACATTCCCATGTTCACGCCGGATTCACGATTTGGAGATGGAAACAGTCGTATGGCTACTGCTGCTGGTCCCTCGAACCCCGCGCCTCCTCAAGTACATCATCAGCCTCAGCAGTATCAACCACAACCACAACAGCACCAACAACACCAACACCAACACCAACAGCAGCAGCAGCCACAGCAGCAACAGCAGCAACAGCAACAACAGCATCAACAGCATCAACAACCGCAACAAACCGCCGACTTCAGTCAGTTAGATCCTTTCCTCAACACGTCGAATAAGGGGTTTCAGTCACAAGCCAACGCCTTTAACTTCCCGACGACCAGTGACTTCAACAACACCACGAACAAGGGGTTTCAATCGCAAGCTAATGCCTTTAACTTTCCGACGACAAATGACTTCAACAATACGACGGCTAAGCACTTCGCAACCCAAGCAAGCAACTTCAGTCCCCAACCAAACACATTCAGCGTAGTGTCCAAACCTTTCGCTTCCCAACCTAGTGCCTTCAGTCAGTCGGCAACAACCTTCGGAGGTGCCAACGCTTTAAGCTCCCCTGCAAACGCCTTCAGCTCTCTATCAACCACGAATACATTCAGCCCACGCCCGAATGCCAACGCCTTCAGCCCGCCACCTACTGCTTTTAGTCCTGCTCCTACACCCTTCAGCCCAGCGCCGACACCGGCCCCGAGCCTCATTCCCGGCACCCCCGGTGGGATGCAAACGCCCTTTGGCCCTCCGCCTACCACATCATTCCCCGTATGTTGTCTTTCAATTTTGGCAAAGTGTTCCATCTAATCATGTTACAGGGCCATGCTCGAGCACCCAGTATCGCCCCCACGCCAAAGCCTGCAACTGGTAGTCGGCCATCGCGGGAGCAGGTTCCTGCTGAGGCATGGGAGTCTTTCAAGGGGACCATCAAGCATCTGTATTTGGAAGAGCGTCGCCCCCTGAAAGAGGTCATGCAGATCATGGCGGACCAGTATGGCTTCCAAGCAACGTAAGTTTCTATTCTACATCAACGCCCGCTCATCTCATCTCACTGTCGTAGGCCGAAGATGTACAAGACCAGATTCTCCCAGTGGGGCTTTGTAAAGAACAACACCGAGGACGAAGTGAAGAGACTACTTTCTATGAAGTTTCAACGCGATGCCGAGGGCAAAGTGTCCGAATTCGTTCGTAACGGCAGGGTCGTCAATCTGGGCACGTATCTCAAGAGGAAAGGAGTGACGGAGTACGATCTTGTCGACTTTGAAACGCCAGCTCAGCTCCCGTCATACGTGCGATGTCGTACCCCGACACCGCCGCCCGCTCCGGGCTATCTGCGATCACCAGACCTGCTCCGAGCGCAGGAGACGATTGTTGGGAATATGCGGAAAGCATTTTTGCACTGCCGCCAGTTCGAGGTCGAAATTGACAAGCAGGTCGGATGGACATCGATTATGCTTTGGGGTGCCGGGTCAAGCGACATGTTTGCTGATGCGAATAAGAAATTCGAAATGGGCGAACACGACGCGGGTGGTCATCAACTAATGAAGGCATTCAAACGATTGGAGATGGATCTCAAACAACTATCACCACAAGGCATCAAGGAACTATTGCTGGGAATGGTGCATCGCGATGCGGGCATGATGACTGCCCTTTGCAAATATTTGGCGGCATATTCTTCGACGAACTTTGAGCGCTCGCATCCCCTGCGACAGACGTTCTCTACACTATACGAAGTGCAACAAAAGCATGGACCGATCACACTATCGGAGCTTGTCTGGGGCTGCATTCCCACCATCGCCGAGGAACTCGAAGCCATTTACGGACGGCGCCATCCTTACGTAGCCAGGACGTGGATCGACTTGGCCATCTTTTACAACCACGCCAACCCCGAGAGACTCGAGAAACTGCTCTCCGAACTCCAGCCGCTACGGAGACAGATAGCAGGTCGCCATGGACAGGGCAGTGCAGAGGATCTGGCCTTGCGATACGCTGTTGTTCAGCTGATGCAAGCCGCCTGGCCCAACGCCGACAACACGAGAATGGAAGCTCTGGAATTGTGGACTGCGATGAAGGAGGCCGGCCTCGTCTTTCCGGTGCGGGGCGCAGAGCACAACACCTTTTGTTTCCACAGCCCCCTCAAGATCGATCCGTGGGAGAGACGATGCAGGGAGCGATACGACATTGGGACTCAATTCTTCCAGCAACACTGCGGCATCAAAGTGCTGCCCTATTTCGAGGAAGACATGCATTACACCGAGCATGCCCCCGACTCACATTCGGCCTTGGCAGCAGCCTTGGGCCACATGCCCCAATCCAAGTTCTCGCTCATCTAATCGAGCGGGGAAAGTACTGCGTGGCAGAGACTTTGATCGACTTGTCAACTTCTTTGGCGAAACTCATCACCATGGTCGTGATGTTGTATCGACCTGATTGGTAGAGAGCGCTTCCGCCATCAGACGAGCCACGGACAAGCGGCATTCCTTACTTTTCTTTAATATTTTCTTATTTACTGATTCGAGAAGAGGACGCTACGATGCGACGGCCGCAGAAAAACAAAATGCACCTTCGGGCAGGCAAACGAAGGCGACCACCCCGGGTTGTCAGGATTGGGATCAATGATACCTCAAAAGGCCAAACAAACACAGAGCAAGGATTTTTGGATAATTATTCGGAGTATTTGGGTCAGGGCATAACGCCATGGATGATATGTCATGGCCGGCGTCTGGGAGGGGCTTTCCAATTCCAACACACAGCGAGCAGACGTTTTTACGGAATGACACAATTGTACAATAGCATTTGACGCACGGAGAAAGGCGCAGAGGATGAACCCGATACCAATGAGACGCGAGAAGAGGCGGAGATTAGTAGTCCAGCGACGAATGGAAAGACGAAAGATGAAACGATTTCAGAAGCACGATGGAAATTCCCCCGAGAAAGGCGACGAACGATTTGATGATGATTCCCCCGAATAGGATGACCCGGAGGTGTTTGATAGTGGGTGGGTGTTGATGGACGTGATTGAGGTGAGATGAAGGGACGGAGCAAGTGTGGAGAGATGAGCGGCGCGCCAAACCGAAACGGAGGGGATGAGAAACCAACCAACCGAACCGAGTGCCCTGAACGGGCTGATCTACACGACTTTGAGGGACGGGTACGGAGCCGAGTTCGACGAGGATGGGGGAGCGTTTCCGAAGCCCTGGGGCAGGCGGGCATGACGCGATAAGAGAATTCCCACTTTCGCCCATTTGCGCCCATTTGCGGATTCCCATCACCGACACCCTCATCATTCAGCTGTAGGGGAGTTCCCACACCCGGAGGACATGCAGCTGCATGCAGGAAGCCCGGCCATGGGCTTTGCAGATGGATGGAGTTGAGTGGTGGAGTGGTGTTCCTGTCGAACCTGAATCGAGAGTCGCATGCCCAGCAACAGGTGCGTCTTTCGCCTGGCTCTTGGCCGCTTGGCTGTCGGGTCGGTTTCGGTATGCTCCGGACGGCGGGCTGCGAAAGACTGAATAGCCGGTTGGGTCGGGAGGCTGATGGGTTTCCGGCACCGTTTGTCCCGTATCGGAGCCACTTTGACTCGGAACGATGGTGCCGCGTATTTTTGAGGTTTGACTGGAAGACTAGGCAAGCTGTTGCCGGTCAGCCTGTCACGAGAGTCATGATAGCTGTCGGCGAAGTGAACATGAAGACCGACATTGCCGGTACTGCGGTACTGCAGTGCTGCGGAGACATGATGGCTTTTTTCCGTTGTTTCTTTGCCAAGCCGGGATTTCCGTCCAATGTTTTCTTCCTCTGTCAATAACCCCCTGCGCTGAACGGATCTCTCCAGCTGTCAGCATCTGCATTACAATAGAGCCCAGAACAGGGGGAGCCTCCAGGGCCGATGCTCGAACCCACACCACCACTGCTCCTCCGTGTCGAGGGCTGGGACGAGGGGAGGGGTCTAGATTTGGGTAGATAGTCTCCACTAAACAAACAAATAATGGAAACTAGACCTGTTCAAATCTGACAGTGTGTGTGCGAGGGTTCTGGTAATCCGGACCCGCAGAATGGTCATGGTATCCGCATGGAGGGGGAGAAAAGAGCGAGCAAGCGACGAAGGAGACCGCCGGCCGGCCCCAGATCCCGACCAGGGGGGGGGGGCTTGCTGCAGGTGTGCGATTCGGGTTTTGGAGCGATTGCCGCGAAGTTGACATGTGCTTGTCTTTTTGCCCTTTTCGTGGCTAATTGTTTTGTTTGTCCTATAGGAAACACCATTAGATGTTTCCTTCTTTCTCCGCTGTTATTTTCGTAGTCTTTTCTTTGTTGGATCTGCCGCGATTAAGCAGTTTGTTTGTTGTTTTCTCCGATCTCCGAGGATGAAAGGTGTGTCCCAAGTTTGCTTGCCTGCCAGACGGACGAACGGACAGACAGACAGACAGACAGACAGACAGACAGACAGACAGACAGACAGCCCACGGGCCACACCGATTCGCACCTGTCAGTACCTGAGTGTGTATCCGTAGGTAAATAAGGGTGACCGTTGTTCCCAGTTGCAGAGGCTTGATTTCACGTTTGGAATGCGGGCATGAATTGCTTGGTTTTGGAGCCAAGACTGCGGATACCGTGCTGGAGAGATACAAGGGCCATCCCGTTGGCGGATAGTGCCTAGTTCATCTCATCTCGTCACCCGCTCGAAGTTTACGGATACCGACCGTGTGGCCGGGTTGGCGTTAGATGGGCGTGGGATAACGAGCTTTTTGGTAACTTTAGTGATTTGATGACTGGAGGTCGCGGGGCGGTCGGTGCTTTGGTTGAAGCGTTTCAATCGTCTCATTTATGATTTAGTGTAGATGGTTTCCCTTCCTTTTACGGATACGATATCGTTGAACCGAGTGAGCCATGCTTTTTCTGCCCTTTCTTGCCGATTCGATAAGTCTACGTCCGCCACGCGGAAGTGTTGGGCTTATATTTTGGAGGCCACGAGGAGAGTATAGACGGGGGATTACTTAAGGTACGGATACTTCTCAATGATAGTTTTCCTCGTTCGGTCCGGCGGGGAACTTGGGTTTCCCGGATAAGGTTCCCGAGCGAGTCCTGACGATGCGATTGGAGCTGGCAGAGAGGGGCGCACGTGTTTGATGCTTTATGTGAGGCTACCAAGCGGTGTCTCTGGGTATTTCGTGTCGCTGTCGGTGGGCGGGAGACTGGTAGCCTCCAGATCACTACGTCAGCAACGTCTCTAGTACTTGACTACGGTACTTGTCTTCCCATTCATCTCTGGTCGTGCCGGCGTTCCTTGGAACCGGAATCCAGCTGATCTTACTCTCGGATCTTTCCGGTGTTAGCGGGCGCGGCTTGTAAGTTGGTGTCATTGAAGGAGCCATCATTGGGCGGGTGTGGGGGATGAGGGACGGCAGGGAGCTTGAGGCTGGATCTTGTGGTGAGCTTGGCGTCTGCTAGGGCTGAGAGGGAACTGGGTTGGGCTTGATTTAAGTTGGGTTGTGAGATCGGCGGGAGGGCTTGAGATAGGTACAGCCTCGCGTGAGGGGGACCCGTGGGAGTGGTTTGGGTTTGGCGATCTTCGTTGTTGATCACGTCTGTGGGTTTAAGACGGCTTGCGCGCGACGCGCGGGGGGTTCAGAGGTTCAGTCGATGATGGGCGGGAGAGTTCTTGATGCCTTGTCTGAGCATCGACGAAGAGACCAGGGCAAATCTTGTAATTGCTGTGCGTGTTCTAGCATCTAGGGGAGGTTTGGATGCGCTCGGCTGTTGTTGGGTTGCACGTCATGTCGAGTTGTCGATTTGACTGCCAAGATTGTTCACGTTCGCGATGTGTTTTTGCGCCAGACATGTGATGTAAGTCGCACTCGAAGGGTCTGGCGCTGGGCTTCGAATTTGCTCTTCGTTCCAGTTTGAGGCCTCAATTGTTCTCTATTCGATGAGCGAGTATGGTCTTTCCATCTGAAGTCGCACTCTTTCATGGTCTGTTGGCCATAGTCAGCCGTTCCCGTTGTTCCTACTTCGCCTCAGTCTTGGTCAACTCTAGTGCCACTGACAGACGCATATGCGTCCCATTGAATCTGTGTGACGACTTCACTCCAACCATAAGACAGATTTTGATCCGAGAAGGTAGTATGTTGGGCTGGTTGGTGCATGGCTCCATACTGATCGCATTCCTAGTCTTCTCTGGAGGTTGCTTGCCGCATCAAATCCGCTGCGTCTCGCACAAAAAAGCACATCCTAGCCTGCGGTCTTCCGTCTCTCTTAATGCTGAGGCGGGCCTTGAACTATTCGGATGCAAGTCAAAGGCGTTTCTTTAGTTGTCTTCAGCAGCCGGTACCACAGAGCCTCCGGAATCGAATCAAGAACCCCTCAGCAGACCAACTCCCTACTTATCTGGACTTGCAACATGCCTCTCAAAACATGGGTTGCGACCTCATACCACGTCTGAACCGCTCGAAGTGGACCAAAAAGGTTCACTTAGTACTTACATCAACAGCTACGGTCCCCTTCTCACGCAAAAGCAGTCACAACCCCCAAAAAGCAAAAGATTGCGTCGAGGGGGAATCGAACCCCCGGCTCCCCGACGCTGCTGGATGGCAACGGAGAATTTTACCACTAAACCATCGACGCTGGATGATCGAGATGCTTGAGCAACTCTGGTTGGGGACGAGGGAGAAAGAGAGGGTTCTTGTTTGATTGTGCGTGGGGTCCGTTGCGGAGGATGAGGGTTTTCGTGAGGATTTGAGGTGCGGGGCGGGGAGATGGGCAGAGATGGGGTCGGTAGTGGGACTAGGGACCTGGGAATGACGAAGGTTGGAAAGTTGTGGTATTGTGGTTGACAGCCTCCAGGTCTTTTCTGTGTCTTTTGCTGCTTGCGTTGGGAAGTGCTTGTGAGGGTTTGACGTTGCCTTCGAGAGGTTGTAAAACGCGGGGACTGCGGTGGGAGGTAGAAGGGCGTTGACATGAAGCTTCCCCCGGTTTACTTGAAAGATTCCGGAATCTTTGGGATGTTCAAGTATTCCAACCATATTAACAATCGGGTAGGACTAGCTGCAGCTTTAGACAGGGATTGGATGGAAGTGGCCAGAGAGCCCAGTCCTCATCATGGCTCAACTCACCCAAACATGCAGACAGTCAGGGAGTGTTGTAAGCTGAGAACGGTCTTTGCCAATATTAAATTGCAACGCTGCCTCGATCCGAGGAAATTTGTGACTATCTAAAGTCGAATGCAAACGAGAACCATGTTGTAGAAAAGGAGGAGCAAGAAACTAATGAGCGGCTTGGGTCTCCGAATAGGAGCATGGCCCGCATTTTCCTCCAAACTTTGCCCCTACCAGATCGGAAATGCAAGAATAAATAAGCATAATGAACCCAAGAAATAAACCCCGAAAACCAAAGCAAACTGTGTCTTCTGTGAAAGCCTCTCCCAATGCTCCTCTTCCCAGTTACTCATTGCCCTCACTAGGCTCCTTTTTGAAAACGATCTCACCGCGCGCCGTCGCCTCGGCAAGCTCATCCTCCTTGGCAAACTCGTTGCTAGTGTCATCGTCGTCATCGTGATCATCAAAAGCGATCAAGGGCGCAGCCTGAGGAAGACGAGCTTGAACTTTCTCCCACTCCTTCCGCCAGACACCAATGAGATCAATGAGCTTCTTCTCCGTCTCCTCGTTGATCTCGTCGGCATCATCGTTCTTCTTGCTTTTATTAGCGCAGAGCCGGGTTGAGATGCGCTTGAACTCCTTGTGCATCATCGCGCCACAGCCGTCCTTGGGCTCTTGCCAGTAACGCTTAGTGGCGAGAATCACCTGGTGTACCTCGTCTCTGAGTTTCACCTCGAGGTCATCGCGAGCCTTTCCGAACATGGCGAAACCTACGCTCTGCACGTGCTCGGATATCTCTGCCGACTGCCTCTTCATGATTCCCTTGCCTGCTTGAAAGTCAGTGTCTGATTTTCTCCGCGAGGCCCATTGGACAACAAGACTCACCCGTCTTACTGAGCGCGGCCTCGAAACCCGGCTTCATCTCCTGGAGCAGCTTGCTCAGAACGTCAACCTTTGACATTCTCAAAGCCTTGAGGCGAAGGGCATCTATGCTGGCCAAAATCTTGTCTGTGAAGAACAGGAAGACGTTTTCCATTTTGTAAGAGTTCTTCCTCACCATGTCCCGGAATGAGACCGGAAGCTCCTCGTCGCCCAGAAGAAGTCCGATCCATTTTTCGAACGCGAGGTGTACGGTGCCCCTGACCTTGTCTTTTAGTGTGGGAAATTTGCGCGAGAAGGCAGTTTGCCACTTCTCATGGTGCCCTCTCCAGAATGATGTATGCCTTTTCCCAAGTTAGCTCTCGACGGAAATTAGGGACGTTGTGAGTGGCACTTACACATCAGCCATCCAGTTGAAGGTGCGTCGAGCTGCGCCCTTTTTCGGAACAGTTCTATAAAGACCTCCGTGTCTCCTGATCGAAGCCTTGTAGGTACTCCAGTGCAGCTTCTCATGTTTGCCTGCAGAAGACGCATGGCCTCTCGGGTTCTTTCTCTCCCATGCCTTGACGGCATGTTTGAGGTTGTTAAACGACCTCTCTACCTGGTCTTCCCCGTTCTCGCCAAGCCTGATGTAGGCTGTTCTCACAAGATTCTTCTGTCTTAATGGCTTCATGAGGATCAAATGGCGTTGGATCTTGCTCTTCAGCTTATTTATGATTTGCTATGAAAGATCAGCATTGTCGTTCCCTTCTTGTGACAGACTTCAACTTACCTTCAAATCGTCACCAACATCACGGACTGCTTGTCGAACTTTCTTCTTCTCATCTGTGGTGAGAATCGGCAAGGTATTAAAGTCATCCTGCGTCCATCCATGAACCGCGTCGAAAAGCACCTGAATATGATGCAGGTCGCTGTCAACCCATGCTTCCCTAATGGGAAGAGACGTATCGGTAAGCCAATTACCCAAAGCTGGGATACCGGTGGACTCCGCGGTTGGGAAACCTTTCGGATCCTTACCGTTACTCATCTTGTGATATGCATGACTGCTGATAGGGAAGACCGCAGGAATTGATGAGGCAATTGCCTTAGAAGTCGAGTGGTTCTTTGCTGCTTTCAGCAGACTTTCGACAACGTTCTGTACCATTTTGAAGTTCCGTTCCTGAATGCAGAGATACGTCAAGTGAGACTCGCCCTCTTCAATTGCCTGCTCGCCTTCCAACTGCGTCTCAACTAGCCGTGTCGTCATGGACTCGTCGTCTTCATGCGAGTCACTTTTCTGTCTCTTGGCATCTCTTGAAGTACCAGAGATGGATTTGCGTTTTTTGGTGCCACCTCTTTTCTTCACAGACACTCGCGTGTAGTCTTCTGCCTCAGAATCGAACTCCTCATCTTCAGACTCTTCTTGCGGGGGACCTCTCAGACGATGATGCAGCTCTATAATCTCTTCAGTCGGAAACTCATCGGCAGCATTGGCGGTTTGGATGTCATCGATCTTGGTGATCACCACACAAAGAGAGTCTGCTTTGAACTTGTTGTCCAAATGAAATCTCATCAAGTCGTTCTCCGTGAAGATGAGGTCTGCGGCTGCCTTATTGTCTCCTGCTCGGGATGCCGGAGAAACGACAATCTGTTTCGCCAATCGGTCTTGGAATGTCTCAGCAATCTCTGCCCGGAAAGATAGAGCATCTTGAGTGCCGGGGAGATCAACGAGTCTGATGCCATGACGGAGAATGGGGGCCTTGAGATATACCTCGACCTGCTCGACCAACGGCCAATACTGAGTCCTGTGTGAGTTCAGTTCCACACTCTCCGCGAAAGGCCTCAGGATCTTCTTAAACTGATTCGCATTGGGGGCTGAAATGGTTTTCTCGCAAGTTTTCTCGTCGCTGGTTATCCGAGCTCCCCGACCGCGAATTTTATTAAAGTTCCCTTTCTCCATGATCTGAATCGATGAAAGATTTCGGACATCTTCCTCCTTCAGACCCGACCAAGCGCGAATAATGTCGATATTCCGTTTGTTGTAGTAAGTGCAACCTCCGTCTTGGTCTGCATCGTCGTCATCTTGAGCTTCATGTTGGTTACCTGGGTCTGCAAGCTCTTCCTTGATACCGTCTAGCTCAGCTTCGACAGTGGCCCAACTCTTGAATTTGATCTTGGCCCTGTAGCGCTTGTTGTCTCCAACTTCATGGTTGTACCCGTAGATACAAACAGCTGCCGTGCAAGCTTCCACTTGTGACGTCGGAACGATATCGCTTCGAAGAAGCTCATTGAGAAGGGAGCTCTTTCCCAGACCTGTTTCGCCTTGGACGCCGACGAGGATTTCTCGAGACTGAGATGTACGCTTCAAATTCTCTGGTAAGAAAGTTAGCAAGCCCCGAAAGACGATGAAAGAAAGACTCACGGAGATTAGTCTCCCAATCTTTCACATCTTGCTTGTGACTGGGGTTGGAGATAGGTTGGAGAAGTTTGGGTATGTCCTGAAGCACACCAAGGCCGAACTCGCGGGCCTTTTCCTTCGCCCTGACTCGGTCACCGATGTTGGTGAGAATTGATCCGTGAGGGACCCCTATTAGCTTGGACACATTGGCCATTTTGGCTCAAGTAAGACGTCCAATGATCTTGCAGTGAAATGCTGGAGGTAAGGAAGTTGATGTCAAGAGGGATTTGAAAGTTTAAGTGAGAACTATGGGCAAAGAAAGTGAGCGATGGTCTTGGGAAATGGCCCTGATGATGTTTGTGTTTGAAGTTGTGAAGAATGTTGAACGTCAGTTGTAATGAAGGTTTGAAGGCAAGAGGGTTGTAGGTAAGAGAGGTAAAGGAGGTTAGAAGAAGTGAAGATCAAAAGTAGTGAAGGCTAGATGCAATAAAGGTGAGAAGCAATGAACTTTGGAAGCAATGCAGTCCGTTGATGTGTGGAAGTGTTGAAGTTGTGGAAGAGTGAGAGGTTGGAGGTGTAAAGTTGAAGCTGTGAGAGGCAGAAGAGAGGTTTAAATAGGGTCGAGACGGGTGGGATGTGAAAGAAGGAGGAAGGAGGCATTCGAGAGGACCTTGCCAATCATAGATGGGAAGGCAAGGACAAATGGATCAAGGCTAAGGCAGGAGGATTAGAGATATAGCTCCTCCCTTTGCTGTTGGATTTCTCGGAGATGACACTGAGAGGAACTGTTTGTTGTTGAATAGTGATCTTCCACCTGGGGCATGAAGATGAGTGGGAAAGAGTCCAAGCCTGGTAGTGTTTGAATCTAGCAGCTAAGAGGATTGCTCTTATGTTTGGTTGATTAGATCTTGGACCATCCCCAAGATCACTCAATTCAAGGAACACACGGAAAGACCTCTGGGTACCACCTTCTTGTCACCTGAATGATGAACATGCTTGATTTAATTGCTGATTGGGGTATTTCCTACACTTCGAGACGTCAATGAAGCGCCTCTCTTCATGGGTATATGGCTCCATTTCAAGTTCTTCGACTCTCATCGCACCTTCTTACATGGGGACGATGTAGCCACCCCCTTCGCTCCTTCACTGTACATGTACCCTGATGTGACCATCCTCTCCTTCCTTTTGTATCCAAGAAAACCCTCGTTGGTAAGTACTTGCCTGGATGGAAACAAAACGGCATAGGTCTACCAGCGTGGCTTAACTGGCTTGAGTGGCTTCACCTTTGGCTCTGTGGCTCCTGCTTGGGGTTCCGCTGTTCCTTTAGCATCGGCCTTGGACGTAGTCTCAGCTGTGGTGCTGGCACGTTCAAGCGTAGCTTCACCTTCAGCCTCCTTGGTCGAAGGACGCGAAGCCGAATCGGTCTCGTTGATGGCCTTGGCGGGAGCTGTGGGGTTGATGGCGGAACTACCTCAAGAGTCAGATCCAGAACCGACTCGAGTTGTGGCCATGAGCTGGGCGGTGAAGTCGGCTGCGGTCATGGGCGCCGCGGGAGCTTTGGCTGAGCGCTTTGGTGTAAATTCGGCTCTGGCTTTCATCGTGGGCCGTTTGGAGAATTCAGCCTTCCTGTCGATCCTGGTCGTACCTATGGGTTTGATGACGGCGCTGCCCCAAGCATTGGGTGCTGAAACTCGTGCTGTCGACATGAATTGGGTGGCGAAGGCATCTCTGGTCATGACTGCAGCCGAACCTTTTGGCGTAGCTGTGCTGGTGGTCGCAAACCCGGCTTCGCGCTCGACCTCCGCCTCGGGTGCCTTGTCCTTGGGCTCGTCGTCCCCGCGCATCTCCCGTTCGATTCTCTCCTGAATGATCCGGGCACGCTCGGCCTTGGCCCTGATGTACCCTTCCCTCGCCTCCTCCTCCAGCCTGAATTGCTCCTGGACGAGTTCCTCCTGGCGCTCCTCCTCCCTCCTCTTCCTGTCGAGCCTTCGCTTCTCCGCACTCTCCTCGGCGACCTTCTCTGCGGAGGGATACTCGGCCATGTACGCCTGCAGCTTCCACAGGTAGAGCTGTAGCGGGGTCGACGGCTTCTTCTTGACGACGAAGAGCGACTTTTTGCGGAACAGGGGCATTTTCATCAGCTTGGCGAGGTACTCTGGCCCCATGAGCCGCCCGATATCGTAGATGGGCAGGCTCTTTTCGTACTTTGCGTCAGGGACATCGTAGGTCGCAAATGGCTTGATCTGTCCTTCCTTCATCCATTCATCCCACCGACTCTCTTCCGTAGGAACCTTTGCCGTGTCATACCATAGCAAACAGCCCCGCTTCTCCGACTCGTGAACATCCTCCCACCTCTCGAGGGGCTCAATGTAGGACCTCTTCTGGTTGTTCATCTCGACGGAGTAAGCAATGTTCTTCATGACATTCTTGCGTAGGTTGTCGAGGACAAAGTCGCCCATGTCCTCGCGCCACACCAGACGCTTGGGAATGTCCGAGTTCATGACCTTTTGGTTCCTGCCCAGGAGCGTCCTCCACCCGTCTCCAAAGGGCGTCTTGCCACGTTTTCCTGCCATGGAGTCGATGATGGGTTTCCTAAGGACCACATAGGCGGAAGGGGATTCGATGAGTAGCTGGTCTGTTTCTTTTTGCCTTGCGAGGGAATCCTCGAGGGGTTCTGTTCTGGATGGTTTTCTGTTTGATATCGCTGTAGAGCGGCTCTTCTCCTTTGTGTTGTGCTTCTCGGATCCGACTGCTTTTTCGAAATGTTTCTCAAAGTCTTCTTCTGTGATGTTGAGATTTCGAGGTCCCTCTTCGCTTTGCTCTTTGGATTCGACTACCTCCTCTTCAGGTTTCGTGGATCCGGCCGTCTGTTCAAAACGCTTTTCGAACCTATCATCGGCATCATCAGACTTCTTGGCCTCGCCATCCTCTCTGAAAGCTTTCTTGAGTTCGTCCTTTTCATTGTCGAGCTCTTTAGGGCTCTCTTCGGCGTGTTCCCTTGACCCATCCTCCACATCGTCATGCTTTTCAACTCCGTCCTCCACATCGTCGAGCTCTCCGCATACATCTTCCATGGCCTGTTTATGTGTCCACGATACTTCAATGTCGCCCGGCATGAACCAGTGACCCTTGGTGTCTGGGTTCGTAACGGCCTTGAAGTTCTGAAGAAAGTATTTCGGCAGAGATGCCCCCGTGACGGGACAGAATCGGATAGGCGAGGCAAGGGCATGAACTACAGGGAGCCAGTCGTATCAGCATTTCCGTTCCTCAAAATCCTCGTGCAAATGGATGCGTGGCACGCTACTGACCGTACGGATTCTGTTGCACCTTGACGCGGAACCTGCCCCCATTGGGCTTCTTGTTCACGATAATGTACTTTGTATTATCCTGCTTCTTCTCATCCCACCCCATTTTAATTACGTACTTGTGCTTCTTCGGCGCTCTCCCTGATGATGACGAGGGAGGAGGCCGGTGTGTGGATTTGGGCCTGGGCTTGGGCGTCCTGTACCTCGTGCGTACGTCCATCCACACGGGGTCCATGACGGGCGAGATGGGCAGGTCGCCGGCCGAGGTGCGGACCTTCTTGTTCTCCTTGTCGATTCGTACATCTTTGGCGATATCGTCGTGTCCTATGACCTCTTGTATTCTCCTGGTGAATTGCGCCTGTCTTTCTTCTGCCTTGCGCTTTGGCGCATTTGCATTTGTCTTTTTTCTTAACATCAGCCGATTCCTTTTCGCTGCCTTGGATTCTGTCTCCCTTGTTGACGCCCCGGACAGGAATTCGAGCCACGCTTTGGTCGGGGGGTTTGAGCCATATTTTCTATGTGAAATTTGGGGCACTCGTCGAATGCCTGGGAATGGCCTCATCGCGATCGAGGGGTAGACCCCCGGAGGAGGAAGCAGTAGTCGCAAACTGTCGCCAGTGTGGCCGCGAATGGTCTCGGTCGACTCGAAAGGGGGGATCTTGCTGACGGTAATAGGCACGTACTACAACAGACGTTAGAAAATCGCCCGGGGTTTTCAAGATTCGGAACGGGTCCCCGGGGTGGTGGCCCAGCTCAAGAATACGGCGCAGACGAAAAAGAGCTTTACGCGCCTCGGGGCAATTTTTAGACGAGGACGCGTGGGGGAGCTCGGAGCTCGGGGGGCGCAGGGGGGGCGTTTTTGGGGGGTGCGGCGCCGAGCAGCTTTCCCAGCGGACGTCACACTGCCGTTGATTGCCGCTTTTCGCATTCGTTCTGCATCTTTGACACTGCAACACCACACAAGCGACCTTGACATCGCGCCGCAGCCATGAACTGTCAAAGGACACTATTCCGAGCCCTGAGAGCCGTCCCGCGGCGGCAGCACGTCAGGGCCTTTTCAAACTTTCCAGTCCCAGGCGGCTTCCCTCCCGTCGCAGGAGGCGGCAGCCCGCCCGTCGGAAACATCCCTCTGCCCTACATCACCGAGGTTTCGGTTCGTTCACCCATGGCACTTTGGACATATCTAGGTCGCGATAGCTAATTGATCAGTCGAGCGGATGGAGAACATGTTAGTAGCGACCGCTACGGCAATTGGGTACCCCCCTAGCTGACCACGCAGGTAGACGACATCTTTTCCAAGCTGCTTCAGGTACGATCCCATAGACACTTCGAGTTGTCGCGCGCATCAAGCTGACACATATAGGAACGCATTGTTTGCCTCAATGGCGCGATCGACGATACCGTTTCCGCATCGATAGTAGCACAGCTCCTGTGGCTCGAGTCCGATAGCCCCGACAAGGCGATTACAATGTACATCAACTCACCAGGAGGCTCAGTATCATCAGGTTCGCGAACATACCCAATCTCCAGTCGGAGGGCGAAACGCGGAAGACAGGTTACTGATGAAGATTTGAAGGACTGGCCATCTACGACACAATGACATACATCAAGTCACCAGTATCAACAGTCTGCCTCGGCGCCGCCTCCTCCATGGCAGCGCTGCTTCTGACGGGAGGCGAGGCTGGCAAGAGATACGCCCTGCCTCACAGCTCCGTCATGATTCACCAGCCGCTTGGCGGGACGCAGGGCCAGGCGTCGGATATCCTCATCTACGCGAACCAGATCCAGCGCATCCGAAAGCAGATCAACGAGATTATGAAGCGCCATATCAACAAGTCGTTTGGGAACGACAAGTACAGCTTGGAGGAGATCCACGACCTGATGGAGCGCGACAACTACTTGTCGGCGGAGGAGGCCAAGAGCATGGGCGTCATTGACGAGATTTTGACGCGGAGGGAGGAGAAGGACCTCAAGGAGAAGGATTCGACGGAGGAGCACAAGACGAAGCCCTAAGCCATGGGGGGCTTGCTCAATTGATATCCAGAAGTGTGATTTGTAACACCGGCTCTATTCGTAGTGAAGCTAAGGGAGCTGAGCCGCGATTGTAGGAGAGGATTATGGAGGCAGCACGCGCGTTGCCGGGTAGCCGCGACCCACTTCCGGCGGGATCGGTCTGAAAAACTGGGGCTCTTCCGGGACCGGAAGCATTCCGGGCTTATCGGAAATAAGCATGAGGTAATCTGATGAGGTAAAGTTGGGAACAACTTCACAACACCTTGATGTTTCTCACGGCCTCGGACTATCTTCATTCAAAACAATAGAGACTCTATGCAAGTTCAATTGAAGATAAGCTGCACCAATATGTCTTGCATTTGACCTTTGGTGGTGGTGTGGTCAACTGGTGTCCTGACGTCGCACACCGTGGCTGACCTTGCTGACCTTGCACCCGACGCCGGTGGCTCACCTCAACCTGCGCAGCAAACGCAGCCAAACCTGGGGGGAACGGAGCGTCGGAACCACAGCTGCGACCAATGGGCGACAAGGTATTTCAATGCGGGGAGCACTCGGCGGGGAGCTCCAGAATTTTTAGGAGCCGACATCGCCCCAAATTGTTTCACCCCCCTCCCCCCTCCCCCCCGGCTCTGCTAGCGGCCTGCTCCAAAAAAAACCATCGCTCGCAACGTCGTCCGCCGTGTCCCTGTGACTGTCCCTGTGATCTCGGGTCTTTCTTCCACTGCACCTCTTTTTTCTAATCCTTCGTGACTCACCTGGCATCGTTATTTAAGGGGAAGAATCAAGGAAAGATTCGAAAAAGAGATCAATTGGAACTCAATTGAACAGATCAACATCCTCTTACACACCCATCTCCACCATCCCCCGTTCCCGTTCCGTTGTGTCGTCTCCTGGGGCTTCCCGGTGATACCCTCGACGAAATGCTCTCTCGGTCCATCGCTCGCCAGTCACAAGCTCTCAGAGCTGCGACAAGGCGTCCTACCTTTGCCAGCCATGCGTACGAATACCCAATTGAACCCTACAGGATACAATAGCTAACCTCAAACCCTCTACAGACGTCTCCTCTCCTCCACCGCGCCCCGACGCGCCGACGACAAGCTGAACAAGGTCTCGGCCAACATCACCCAGCCCAAGTCCCAGGGCGCCTCCCAGGCCATGCTGTACGCCACCGGCCTGTCAGAGGATGACATGAACAAGGCCCAGGTCGGTATCTCCTCTGTGTGGTACGAGGGCAACCCCTGCAACATGCACCTTCTCGACCTCTCCAACCTCGTCCGCAAGTCCGTCAAGGACGCCGGCCTCATCCCCTACCAGTTCAACACCATTGGTGTTTCGGACGGTATCTCCATGGGCACAAAGGGTATGCGCTACTCCCTCCAGTCGCGCGAGATCATCGCCGACTCCATCGAGACCGTCATGAACGGCCAGTGGTACGACGGAAACATCTCCCTGCCCGGCTGCGACAAGAACATGCCCGGTGTCGCTATCGCCATGGGCCGCGTCAACCGCCCCAGCATCATGGTCTACGGCGGCACCATCAAGCCCGGCTGCAGCAAGAGCGGCGAGTCCATTGATATCGTCTCCGCCTTCCAGGCCTACGGCCAGTACATCACCGGCGAGATCACAGAGGAGGAGCGCTTCGACATCATCCGCAACGCGTGCCCCGGCAGCGGTGCCTGCGGAGGCATGTACACCGCAAACACAATGGCCACCGCCATCGAGACCCTCGGCCTGACGATGCCGCACAGCTCCAGCAGCCCTGCCGAGGACGCCACCAAGAAGGCCGAGTGCGAGAACATTGGTCCCGCCATCAAGAACCTTCTCAAGGAGGACATTCGCCCGCGCGACATCATGACCCGCCAGGCCTTTGAGAACGCCATGGTCGTCGTCAATATCCTCGGAGGCAGCACCAACGCCGTCCTCCACTTGCTCGCCATCGCCGATTCCGTCGGCATCAAGCTCACCGTCGACGACTTCCAGGCCGTCTCGGACCGCACGCCCTTCCTGGCTGACTTGAAGCCCTCTGGAAAGTACGTCATGGCCGACATGCACCGCATCGGCGGCACGCCCGGCCTCCTCAAGTTCCTCCTCAAGGAAGGTCTCATCGACGGCTCGGGTATCACCGTCACGGGTAAGACGATGAAGGAGAACGTCGAGAGCACGCCCGACTTCCCCGCCGACCAGCCCATCATCCGCCCCTTCAGCAACCCCATCAAGCCGACGGGCCACATCCAGATCCTGCGCGGCCAGCTCGCGCCCGGCGGATCCGTGGGTAAGATCACCGGCAAGGAAGGTCTCGTCTTCACGGGTAAGGCGCGCGTGTTCGACGAGGAGGACGGCTTCATCGCCGCCCTGGAGCGCGGCGAGATCAAGCAGGGCGAGAAGATCGTCGTCATCATCCGCTACGAGGGACCCAAGGGCGGCCCCGGTATGCCTGAGATGCTGAAGCCCAGTTCCGCCATTATGGGCGCCGGTCTCGGTAAGGATGTCGCGCTGTTGACGGACGGTCGGTTCTCGGGTGGTTCCCACGGCTTCCTGATTGGACATATTGTGCCTGAGGCGATGGAGGGCGGACCGATTGGGTTGGTGCAGGATGGGGATGAGATTACGATTGATGCGGAGAAGAGGGTGATTGATACGAATGTGTCGGATGCCGAGATGGCGGAGCGCAAGGCCAAGTGGGTGGCGCCGCCGGCCAAGTATACCAAGGGTACGCTGAAGAAGTACTCTGATCTTGTGAGCGATGCCAGCTCTGGATGCGTCACGGACGGCAAGATATAAGACTTTTGCGTCCCGGGGGGTTTGAAGGAAAGGAAAAGGGGAAGGGAGGAGAAGTTCCTCTTTTTGGGTCAATTTTCTCTTTGGCGGAATTCAAAAAGGGAGCGGCGGGGTTATGTTTCCTCCTCTTTTTTCTATTAGAGGTTTCTTCTACACTGTTATACCATCTTCTTGTACGGCTTCGGAAAAGGTAGTCCAAAATCGGAGTTTTGTTTCACGTTGGTTCATCGTAAAGAGAGTCTCGGTAGAATGAACAACGAGTGTGTTGCTTTCAAAAAGGCAAGGACAGTTGAACGTCGAATTCAATAGGTACTTGTGGTATACGTAGTTCCAAAAAAAACCACACTTCACAACGTCGAAACTGCATTACCTTTACACAGCGAATTCCCTTTAACAGAAGCCCCGCCCATGCCGCTTTTTTGACTTCCACGTGCATCGAAACATGGCACAACGAGCGCCTCCGAAGCTCCTAGCTATGCAATAACACCCTGGCTAAAAACGCAAAAGCACGACGGCCGCCAAGCTGCCTGAGCCAACATTCCTTCTCCCCATCGCGTCCCCTGCTATTTCTGGGTGATTCTAGGAAAGCTTTGGGTAGCTCACTTCCGCCCGTTCCACACCTCGATAAAGGCGGACTTATCCCGCAACGTCAACCCGACGCGCTTATTCCGGCACAGCCTAGCCAGAGCCTCGCCAACCTTATCCAGCACCCGTTGTTCCTCGATCGAAAGCGCGGGCGCATCACCGCCTCCGGCCCCGATTCGTCGTTGAGCAGTCTCGCCAGCAGCCACAGAAGACGAGACGCCGTTGGTCTGGGCGGCGGAGGAGTTGAGGATACTCTCGGCGACGCGGACGCGGATGCAGGTCGTCGGGCGGGAGAGCAGGTCCCAGAGGAACTTGAACCAGCGGCCCGGGATCGGGGTCGTTACGTCGGCGGGGGTGTAGCGGATGCTGACGGGGAAGATATGGACTTCGGGGCTGACGGCGAGGAGGGAGGGCGTGAAGGGGAGGACGCCCTTGCCGTTGGTGGTGCCGCCCTCGGGGAAGACGGCGACGACGCGGTCCGGGTAGCGGGTTTGGAGGGCGGCGAGGTCGGTTAGCTTTCGGTTTGATGGCGACGGGGCGAAGCGGACGGGGGAGAGGGCGTAGAAGACGGCGCGGAGGAGGGAGATTCGCTCGACGGATCTGGTGTTTGGGTAGGAGATTGTAAAGATGGGGTCAAAGATTGCGGCGAGGTAGACGGCGTCGATGGGGGAGGTGAAGTTTGCGGCGATGACGGAGCCGGGGTGGGGGAAGCGCTGCGGGGGTTGGTCGGCGAGGGTGCCGCGGCGGACGCCGTCGAGCTGGAGGTCGACCCACCAGATGCCGGGGATGCCCATCATGCCCCAGAGGAGGACTTTGCGGACGGCGACGGGGAGGAAGGGGCATAGGTGTTGGAGGAAGAGGAAGTAGGTTGCTGCGTAGGTGAGGAAGAGGGGGAGGCGGATGAAGAAGAGGAAGGTGTGGAAGATTGAGGAGACGGGGGAGAGGGCTGTTTTGACGGGGATGAAGGGCGAGATGCCCGAGCCTGGGGGGATGTTAGTCTCAGTCTTTTGCTGGGTGTCATGATGGGCTGGGTGTAATGACCTTTGTCGCGGAACTGGCTAAACTTCTCCATTGTGAGAGGCAGTGGGAATTGTAACAGTGAGATGTAGAGGTCGTATAAGTCCAAGCTGACCGGGAGAGCGGAGGGTAGGTAAACGGAAGAATCACGGCGACATGAGGCTCCGGATCGCAACGGTCGTGGTGCTTAGTCGGAACTTGGCGTAAGTACAAGAGGGCGGAGGCGGAATACGAATCGACGCAAGGACGTTGAGAAGAACAGACAAGCAGCAGAAGGAGGGGAAAGAAAGCTGAAGAGAAAATGGAGTGAGACTCGGGAGTTGTTGCTGCTCTCGTGTCACGCAACTTGTGTGGTCTCCCAGCACCGAACTCCTGGTCCGTTGGGGAGCAGCAAGACAAACAAATCTCAGATACGACGTGAGCTGGCGAATGAGCTTCCTAACGTCATGGTGCGGCGGCGGCCAGCAGTGACATGTGAAATATTAAAAAAAAAAAAAAAAAAAAAAAAGACCACCACGTTGCGGTTGCGCCTGGCTGCGGGACGGGATGCAATGGCACGGAGTGGGAAGAGGAGCTGCTGGTGCGCGACCGCTTACCAAATCTGGACGGCAGCGGCCCCGCTCTCCCGCCTGAGAACCTGATCTTGCTGAGGTAAGCTGTTCTCAGGTAAAACCTCGGACTTGAAATCGCTTCAGGCCTGAGGCAGGAATGCGGGAAGTGACAATCCAGATGCAGCCAGCCTGATTACCTAAGTGTTTTTGATGATGGATTATGTCAGCGTTCCACAGTTCCCGTTGCCCCGGGCAGCCATCCACACCCCGGCCGCCGCAGTTGTGTGCAGAGTCCTTTGAGTGTGTACACAATTCACAGTAAACACTCAGACCCTGGTGATGCACCTCCACAGCCCCCGATTGGGAAGCCCAGCAAACAAATCCCACGCTCACAACCCACACCCCTCCCCATATTGCAATCATAGCTGTGGGCTCTTTTTTCGAGTGTCGCTGCTCCTTGCTGCATGCCTGCTCCAACTTCACAACGTCTTCTCCCACCGCGTGCAGAACCGGAGCGCTGCTCCTCGTGTCCCACATCATCATACCTGTTGTAGCTCGTCGCGTAGACAGCATCCTCAACATGGACACTGCGGAGAATACGGTATGTCTCTCTCTCTCTCTCTCTCTCGGATCCGGGAAATGAAGCTTTGACGATGGTCGCAAAGGCCATGATATATATAGCAAACCCACCATAGAGCAAAGGCGCCCAGCTGACAACATTCACTTCCACAGCAACACCACTTCCGATCCTCCGTCATCCGACCTCAGAGCAATCTCCCGCGACCAGGCGCCTTCTCCTCAGGCCTCTCCGAAATGAACGAATCGCAAAGCAACACGCGCGCGCACCCGTCCATGATACCGCCGCCGGGCGCATCCAAGATCGGCTCGCTCAACAGCGCGATGAACTTGAAGAGGGAGGTCCCGAAGCCAGGTTGGTCCTACTATCCTCCCGGGCTGCGGCGGCGGTGGGATACGTCGTCGTGGTCGCGGTGGCGGCAGCTGCTGACCGTGCCTTCTATAGCTGAGCATTCGGCTACCAAGCACCACAAGACCCTCGCCGAGAGGGCAGGCGAATACCCGACCAAGCACTCATCCTCGGCGGCGGCAGGCGCGGGCGCTTCTGGTATCGCCAGGGCGCCTTCTGTCAAGCGGGTGCCCGGGTCAACATTGGCAGAGGTAGGTCCCCGGTTTCGTTGTGTTGCGTCTCTGTGAATCGTGCACCTCGCATCTCATCCCCGGCAATCCTGCGTCGAGATTCTCCTTGGACATGGCCCCCGAGTCGACTACGGCCTCCAGCATCGTTCTCCGGCTTGACGGTTTTCGGATGATTCTGTGGATAGCGGTGCATCTTTTTCGCTCTATACGGCATATCTGGCGGGCGGTTATCCAGTCCGTTCCTCGACCATCCCTTTGGCCAAGGCTGCTTGCGTCGCTCCCGCTTCCTTGGGACCGGAACGCCCTCAGTCGACCACGCTCTCGTTCTCGAAGCGGTTCTTCAGTCTCTGCGCCAACGTACATGCGCAGCGTCTCCGGTAGACTACAGCTGTGGCTCGGAATACAAAGCGACAGCGACAACACGCGCAGTGGTATTCGACTCCTCCTAGACGCCGAGGTCCAAGAGGGCGAATGCTACCCGGCCATGGAGTGCGACGACGAGACGGACGACAGGGATGAGCTGCGTTGTGTACCGCCCAATGCTCGCTCAAAACAACCACATGTAGCTCGCATGCTGACTCGCAGTAGCTCAAGAACCCGAATAACATCAGACCTCGAAATGGAACGACGACATCACGATACAATCAGACCAGCAACTTCTCCGCGAGCGTCGGCCCCCGTGGCCATGAACGCGCAAAGTCCTCCCTTGCTCATTCAAAGTCGGTACACGGACAGCCCCGGACCCGAAACGCCAACCCGCATACGAGACCGCGCACGGCATACGGTCATCGATCAGAGGAAGAGTTTGATGGACCAATAGAACAACAGCATGGTACGGCTCTGCAATCCCAGCGACTGAACTTTCCGCGACCCCTTAAATTTCAGCCTAGCAAGGCTAGACATGCCAGTCACACGTCACAAATGCATTCGCACAGAGAAGTTTCTCTCAGCAGTCGGTTTGGCGCACTATCCATCAAGGACGACGCCAGTACTACAAGCTCAGCACAAGATGAAGATCAAGTGGTTTTCAGCCAACATGGGGACACCAGCGTCAGTTCAATCTCGACTCTGGCGAGCAACGCGCAAGTGGACAACGTCACCATGCGCGCGTCATCACGAAGGGCCCTCATGAAACCGCCAGATCTGTCGCCCAAGAAGAGGCAGGCCAGTCGCATGACCGATCCTGTCACCCCTTCACCGGATTGTAAGCGATCGAGGGCCATGATGGAAAGACTCGAGGAAACAATCCTGGCTATCAAGGACTCAAGATCCCCGGCCAGATCCCCTTCTCCTTCTAGACCTCACTTTCTTACAAAAGATTCTAACTTGACTCAATTCGTAGGCTGGGATGTCGAGGGCAGGGTTGCCGAGCTTGACTCGCAGTTTAAACAGGTGAAGGAGTCAATGACTGTCATGCTGTCCGACAAGGAGCTGATGGACGAGCGAGTGGAGATGTACAAGAAGAGAAGTGAGTAGTTCGGACGACGAGCTAGCGTGGACTGAACTAATCAGCTGGCAGTATCGGAACTCGAAGCGGAACGAGACAAACTCGAAGACCGCAACGGGAATTTCCAAAATGAGATCAACAACATGCGCGACCAGATGCAAAAACTGACAATTGAATCCGAGACGGAGAAGCGCAGCCACAAGTATGAGCTCGAGGATGAGGCCCGGAAACACCGCCATGAACTCGACGAGCTGCGGCGCGAGCTCAAGGATGAGACACAACGAGCGGAGAAGAGTCACCGTGAGGCTTTGGATGCTCTTGAGCGACATTTCAAGGCCGAGATTGAGGAAGAGCGCCATCAGAAGTCGAGGGAAGTGCAAGATCTAAGAACGCGGCTTGGTCACGAGCAACAAGACCTCAACACCATCCTGCAGAAGAAGGACAGAGAGGTATCAGAAATGAGAGGTGTTGTAGAGACACTCAAGGGAGATTTGGACCGTGAGCAGAGTCTCAAGAAGGGTCTTGAAGCTAGTATTTCGGAGCTCTCTGCCTCCAATGTCACCCTGGAGGCCAAGATCAACTCGCTCAAGTCTCATGTCGAGTTCCTTGAGTCAGACAGTAAGGCTCAGTCAGACTCCTTCTCCAACATGGAAGCCAGACTCCAAGAAGCGCTCAAGGCTGCTCAGGTGGCCGAGGAGAAGCTCATCAAGGAGGAGACGGAACGTCGCGTTCTCTTCAACAAGTACCAGGAGCTCAAGGGCAACATCCGCGTGATGTGCAGAGTCCGTCCTGTACTGGGCCCGTCAGAGGGTTCGCCGGCCAAGGTCACCTTCCCCGACGAGAAGACATCCGCCGAGATTGCACTGCAGACACAGGAAGTCAACAGTTTCGGTGACGTCTCGAACAAGAACGTCAACTTTGAGTTTGACAGGGTGTTTGACCCGTCAGCCCAGAACCAAGATGTGTTTGACGAGATTTCGCAGCTCGTGCAGAGCGCACTCGACGGATACAACGTGTGCATCTTTTGCTACGGCCAGACGGGATCTGGCAAGACGCACACCATGTCTTCGGCAGACGGCATGATTCCTCGCGCGACACACATGATTTACGACACGGTTACCAAGTTGAAGGAGAAGCAGTGGACGTACAAGATGGAGGGCTCCTTTATTGAAGTATACAACGAGGAGCTCAACGACTTGTTGACACCCAATAGCCGTGAGTCAGACGGCAAGGGGCGCAAGCTCGAGATTCGTCATGACGACGCACGCAAGCAGACGGCAGTGCTCAACTGCAAGACGGTGTCTCTTGATTCAGCCGACACGGTCGAGGTGATGCTTGCTGAGGCGCAGAACAACCGATCGGTGGCGGCTACCAAGGCCAACGAGAGGTCGTCGCGTTCGCACAGCGTCTTCATCCTGAAGCTGTCTGGCTACAACTCGGCAACGGGAGAGCGTTGCGAGGGTACGCTGAACCTGGTGGATCTTGCTGGCTCTGAGAGGCTCAAACACTCGCAGGCCGAGGGCGCCAGGATGAGGGAGACACAGAACATCAACAAGTCTCTGTCGTGCCTCGGCGATGTGATTGAAGCGCTCGGCAAGAAGAGCGGGCACATCCCATACCGCAACTCAAAGTTGACGCATCTGCTTCAGTACTCTCTCGGAGGCAACAGCAAGACACTCATGTTTGTGATGGTCAGCCCGTTGGAGGCGCATCTGAAGGAGACGGTGACGAGTTTGCGTTTTGCTACCAAAGTGAGTTCGCGATCAACGATCTGGTGTAAGACCATGACGCTAATGCGAAGCAGGTTCATAATACCCACATTGGCACTGCCAAGGCTACGAAGAAGGCGTAGTAGACCGGCCGGATGGCTGATGAAGGCGTTCTTGGATGAGAGTCACCGTAACCGGGACCGGCGTTGGAGGATTTATTGCGTGGTTGACGGGGCATTGTTGAAGCTGTATATCCTAGAAATACGTACGAGTACGATTTCGACATACAATACAAGCCCGAGGGCACTTTGTACACACTCACTTGGAGAATGAGGGTGGTGATATTTGTGAGGCACTTGGGAGATGGTATGTTGATTGAAGTGGAGTACTGAGCTTACCTTACTAATGCTTTAGGGACTTTGGGGCGCTGAGGTAAGGCATCATGAGGTTCCTGCCCACAAAGGTCCCCCGCCCTTTTAAGGATTCAACAATGGAAGGCCCAAGGGACGTACCTGAGGTGACCTAAGCACCTTCCATGGGTACCTTCCATTGGCACGCGTCAGGCGCGTCTCCCCGCTGCACCTGCCCGGAACCTGTGCACATACCGTTCCAACCCCACCATCCTTTAGGTATTCAACACCACCACCACCAGACAACGTCTTGACTTCCCTTTTCCAACAACGACGTGAGACACAAAGGAGGCAGCCGACTCCTTTGATCAAAATCTTTTTCTATTCAAGTATCAGCGGCAACGTTGTTGCTTGCAGACATTCTTTCTAACCACCAGTCTCTACGATTTATTGTTTGTGTGCATTCGTCAATGCCATCGAATTAGCAGCCTCGCGACAATTCGAATTTCAGTTTGGTCTTGGGTCTTTTGTCAATTTCTTGGGATTCGAACACATTTCCTGTGTTTTCTGTTCATACACGATACTGAGCAGCCTTGATTCCCTGCACGGATAACCCCTCTACGACAAAAGCGACCGCAATTGACCCCGAAAACGAGAAAGAAGTAACGACTGCGTACAGACGCCCACAAGGCCGACGCCCACAAGGCCGACGCCCACAAGGCCGACGCCCCAAGATTCGAAATGAACACCATGTCGAAACCCAAGAAGGGTCTGGGCGACTCAATCTGGGCCGCCCGAGGCAAGGCCCAGCCCTCGTACAAATACCAGCCCAACCAGTTCGTCTCGTCCGTCATCACACCCGCGGCACCACGACCGCCCTCACCGGTCAAGAACGGCGCCTACCGACCCGCCACGGCTGCCTCGACGCCCGTAGCTACACCCAACAGCAACGGCAACACCGCCACAAACACTCCTCACATTCCTCGACCGATCGGCGGCCCCTCGTCGCAGCAGGAGTTCAAGCGATACATCCAAATCGTCCGCCGACTGAAATGGAAGCTACCGTACCTGAGCCACGGATACCACCACGCCATAGCACGGCCTGGATCCCCGCTGTACGGGGGCGAGACGGACGCCGAGGAGGCTGAGCTCATGTTCAAGCTCGACTTCTACGAGTATTACATGTTGCTGGAGCGAGCGCTGGTGCATCTGATGGGGGTGTTTGGGATTACGATTTCGAGGGACGGGTGGGTTACCACGACCACGATGACCAAGCAGGGGAACGGGACACAGCAGGCGACGCATACGTATCACCAGAACGTGATTGCCGCGCTGGAAAAGGAGGATAACCCGCTTCATGAGGCGCTGGGGAGCGGCGAGGTGGTGTTCCAGCTGTTGAGAGCCAAGGAGCTGCGGAATCGGTGGAAGTATGCCGAGGATCCGGCCGACCCAGACGGCAAAGGGAACGCGGGTAGGCCCGTGGGGGCTAGCATGGCGGCGAGGGAGAGGGCTGGGACGGCGCCGTTGGAGAGCTATGACCTGGACAGGATTTTTAGGTACATCTTTGCCGGGTTCGATGCTGGGTATGCGGTTGCGGAGCAGTGGGTGCAGGCGGAGATGGGGGTTGGTGGCGGTCAAGGTGATGGGGGAGGGGTTGTTGAGATGGAGGAGGATGAGTTTGATTTCATGGTTGAGGCTATGGATTGGGAGGCTGTCTAGTGAAGTTGGTGGTCTGGGGCTGCAGGACAGATGTGTTGTTGGACTGCGCTGTTGTGTGGATGTTGGCGTTGGTCCCGTGATGGGGAGCGAAGATGCTGCCCCTCGGTATTGTTCAATGAACAATGTGGATAGGAGACCTTGGTCGGATGGTTGAGGTTTCTGGAATGAGTTGAACGGTGGCATGGCATGCATTGTTAGACGATACCCCTTTTCCTTTAGGTCTATTAGAAGTATACGATTATCGAGAGCTTCAAGTCTTGACTTGGCTTAAGGTGTTCATGCTTGCTTGAGCGTTGAGATTGTGGTGCTATTTGGGTGTGAGTTATCAAGTGTTCTTGCTGATTAGTCTCGGATAGGTCTATCTGTGCTGTGCGTCACTGGCGGCGGGTAAGAGCCGTGTGCTGGGGATAAGTCACGATGGTCATTCAGAAGGGCTTGAATTGAGATGGATGGAGTTTAGTAGAAAAGTCTGTTCTTGGGTAGAAGCGAGGAAGACGAAGAATGGGGGGTGTTAGCAATTCAGTCACCAGTCAAGGAAATGCATGCCGATACGCCTGGACTCGTACACTGACGATGCCTCTTCTTCTTTCCATGTTCAATGTTTCGCCTGCCATGGAAGAAATGAGGATAGGGTATCAAAGACGAGGTTCCGGGATTATTACTAGTCCTCCCACTCGGGAGGTTTATTCACGCGACCTGCGGGAGCGTAGAATCGTGGATGGATATGGCGGTTGGTGGTTTGGTGATGAACGGGTGATACTGCGGATGTCTGGATAAATGCAAGTCGGAGGGTAATTAGGGGGAAGGCAAGGAAGAAACGGGAGGGGGAACCGTTGATTGTTTGGTTCAAATCCCGGCGCAGGTGTAAAGTCTGTTTTTGGACGGAGTAGGTAGTATACACCGGTTCTGTGGGATTATGAAAAGCGGTAGTAACGGGTGGGAGGTTATACAGAGTTTCCTAGGACCCGGGAGAAGACTGACGAGAGATTGCGAGGTATACGAAGCTGCACGTCTCTAGACGCCATGGCATTCCGGACAGCAGATGATGGAGATACAGGGACTATTCTGAGAAGCGCCATGTCCGAGTATTTCCAACCGATGCATCCATCAACCAAACATCTCAGGGCGGTGAACGACTCCTGCGTGATACGCGCGCCCGCTCGTCTACCTCGTTTAAGAGAGCGAATACGCAACACAGGCTCCGACTGTCCTAGGATGGCATCTCCAAACGGAACGGATAGATATGCAGACGACCACTGTGACACCCCGGTCCCCTGCCTTGCCTTGCCCCCTCAACGTTTGGAAAGTTTCACCTTTTGGCTAACGCATCTGCCGTGCGCCGTCTGCCACTAGCGGCTGATCCGGCGGGGTCCATTGATGTCTCGTGTGTTTCTCGGCGTTTTGGTTGCCGGCCTTCTCAAGCTCTTTCTGCCACTCCCAAAAAGCACCGAGGCGAAGCAGTGTATCCCTCCCCCGGTTGCTTTCTGCAGCTATCAAGACTACGTCTGACAATACTACGGAGTTAGGGCAAGCAAGCACGCACGTACGGCAAGATAGCTAGCTAGCTACTCGAGCGAGGTCCTGCGGGGTGGGATGCAGGTCGCCGAGGGAGGGAAGCAGATCGCGGTGGACAGTGACCCCGACGACCCTGGGCCTGGGTGGGGGGTCTATGCCCAATGGGGAGTTTCGTGTTTGTGAGCAGATGAATGGATCCGACAATGTCGAGAGCCCCGTCGTCCATCGTCACGGATCCTACTGTGTAGATACGCAAAGCTTGCGCAATTTCCTCGCCTCAATATTCAGGATCCGTCAAGAGGGGCCGAGGACTCGCGGGCGCGCGGGGAGAGTTCTATTCTCCCGCGGCCGGAGCTTACATCCTTGATTCCTTGAGGAATGAATACCTGGAGCTTTTGATGTGGAGGGGGGGGGATGGGGTTTTAATTTTTTTTTTAATTTTTTTTTTGCCACGCCGCACGACATCCATCGTCTTGCCAAACCATGTTGCTCCCAGGAATCCAGGGACCTGGTGCGGTCAGGCGGGAATCTCAGGAAAGCTTGCGCGGGAAAAACACAGCTGGAGATGTTTGGAGTGTTCCCTCTTCTAGGATGGTGCGTAGTTGATGTAGGGATCTACCCGAATGTCTGCTCGAGACAGAATGAGGGGTTGTGAGGTCGAAGACTAGGACAAAGGTCCCCAAAGTTCCTTCGTCTGGCAGCTTTGCCACGCTTGCCTTAGCGCCATGCCCCCCAAGTTATTGGGTAGGGAAAAGTGCTGATGTCTGTGAGTTTTTTAATGGCAGGGTAATTGTTAGCTGGTAAATTAGTTGCGTCGCTTGGTGTTAGTCCCATCTTCCTCGCTCCTCTCTCTCTCTCTCTCTCTGCCCGAGCGTTTCGAACGGACTCGTCTCAGCTGGGCCACACCCACTTTCATCTGCTCTTATTACGCAGACTGATATCGTTCCTACCTTTTCTTGCCCTTCTTACTTTTTTTTTTGCTCCTCCTTCATTGTCAACTCTGTTTTTTTCGTGTTCTTGCCACGGAGCTTTCATCTCATCTTCCTCGTCGAGTCCTCTGGAAGCCTTTTGGAAAGAAACATTGCCAGATAAGAAGACGAATCTACAGAGAGAGAGAGAGAGAGAGAGAGAGAGAGAGAGAGATCTACTCCTCGCGAGAAGAAACCAGGCAACAAAGCACCGAACAAGATCAAGCTACCGCAGAACGGGAAGAAAACATCGCGCCAACAATGTCCCTAGCAACAGCAGCAAGACAAACCCTCCTCAACCCGCAAACCTGGCCGACCTCCATCTGGGTCCTCCTCCTCACGGGTCTCGCCTACGCCGTCGGCCTCCTCGCCTACCGTCCTTCCTTTCCGCGGAATGCGCCAACGGTGTTTCGCGGGTACCCCGTGCTCGGGACGCCGCGCTTCTTCACGGACCGGGGGAATTTCCTGAGCGAGGGGGCGCGGTTCGGGCGGTTCGGGAACTGGAGTTTTTATTTTGGCAAGATGAGGATTGTGGGGTTGTCGGGGGATGCTGGGCGGCATGTGTTTTTTGAGAGTCGGGATTTGGATTTTACCAAGGGGTGAGTTTACTTTCGTCTCCTGGCTTTTGGTGTTTGGAGGCGGTTGGACTGGTGATGCTTCCGTGTGGTTGCGATGATGGTGAGATGGACTAACACATACACCCCTCATCACAGATACGGCGCCCTCTTTAACGCGACCCCGCGCATCGACGTAGCCAAAAACAGCCATGCCGAAGAAGACAGCTTCGGCGCGAAATTCAACCGCAATCTCGTCAAGCTCCTCCGCAAAGAACTCCTCGACACGCGCCTCCCGCTGCTGATCAAGGACACGCGCGACACGATGGACGAGCTCGCCTCCCGCATCGGCAAGACCACCACACCCCTAATAACCACTGGTAGCGTCAGCGCAGCAACTGAGGGCGTCAGCGACCCGTTCCAAGACATGTACCGCCTCGTTTTCAAGCTTACGATGCGCATGGTGGGCTGCGACGAGATTGCGGAAGACGAGGACCTGCTTCAGCGCGTGCTGCGGATTTTTGAGGGGATCGATAGCGCGAGCACGGCGACAAAGGTGATGTTTCCTTGGATGCCGACGGTGGGGCATTTGAGGAGGGTGTATAGCGGTGCGCAGATGTACATGATTTTGGAAAAGGTGATTAAAGAACGAAAGGACCGCGGGGTTCCGGGGAGCGATGCGCTGCAGTCTCTGATGGAGAATGGGCATAGCACGGTCGAGATGGTTGCGTTTATCGTGGGCGCGCTGTTTGCGGGGTTGATCAATAGCGGGATCAACGCCGCGTACCTGTTGTGCTTCCTGGCGACGGAGGAGAGGTGGTACGGGGAGATTCAGAGGGAGGTTGACGGTGTGATTGCGAAGTATCGTCGGTCCGAGGAGGAGACGCCCGAGCAGATTCTGGGGAGGCTTGATATGGAGACGTGGGAGGCCGAGTTCCCGATGATTGAGTTGGGGTTGAAGGAGACGATTCGGCATACGATTACGGGGTGCGGGTTCCGGTATAATGGGAGCGGGAAGGATGTTGCTATTGGCGGGAGTGGTGAGGTTGTGCCGCGTGATTCGTATGTGGTGTATCATTTTGATACGACGCATATGGATCCGGGTATTTTTCCGGAGCCGTTGCGGTGGGATCCGGCAAGGTATTTGCCTGGGCGGGAGGAGGATAAGAAGGATCCGCATGCGTTTATCGGGTGGGGTGCTGGGAGGCATCCGTGTCTTGGGATGAGGGTGAGTTTCTTTCCTTCTTTCTTCTCTCTTTTGTCCTTTGTTGCTTTCCATGTTTGGTGTTGTCTTGTTTTTCCGAGATGCCTTCACCTCAGGGAGAGTTCCATCGACTCCTTTGCGTGGACATGTTTGCTGACATTTTGGGAACAGTTTGCGAAAATGGAAATGGCTGTCACGACGGCGCTCTTCGTCGCGAGGTTCGACTATCACCTGGTGGACGCCAAGGGGAATAAGATGGCGAGGGTGCCCGAGGACTCGGTGGATCGCAACAGGCACTCGGCGTCCAAGCCAAGGGAGAAGCTATTGTTGAAGTATTCGCTCAGGGCGTAGGAGGTTGGTTCTCTGGGTGGCAAGGAAGGTAGATTTACATTAGAATTGCATCAAATGGAATCACGTCATGAAGAGATGATGGAAGAAAAGTATCTCGGGCATGTTTTCTTGTGCTAGTGTCCTGTTGCAGTATAGGGTGGATTCGACTTGTGCCTCGGTTCGTTTCTCAGACGGAATTCATTACAGTTCAATCCTATGAGTGAAGAGTTGCGCGCAACAACCCATGGATCCTGCCAGATGCGGAATCATTGATCTTTCAAGAATGCAGTGGCCTGGTGATTTCCTTTAGTTCTTTAGTCATCAGGAATATATGATGCTCGGCCCCCCGACTCGGCGACAAAAAAAACCTCCGAACCGGTGGGTCCCCCTCCCCCTCCCCCTCCCCCTCCGAAGACGGGACGGGACGGGACCGCCGAACGCCGAACGCCGATGCGGAAGGGAATCGAATCCCCCCTTCCCCCCGCGCCCCGCTGCAGACTGCAAGGAAACTGGGCCTGCTGAGTGCGTGAAGGAACCTAGGAAAAGCCAGGCTATTGGGCGCAGCTGTATCTGCGGCGTCCGTTCTTGCATGTGCTTATGAGCCTGTAACTGTAAAGGTGGGCGCAGTTAGCGACTCTGCGACGTGCGCAAATCTCATCTCATCTTTTCTTTTGCTTTTTTTTTTTTTTCTCGCTCACCCTCAATCATCCTTCATTTCACTGAAAACTGCCTCCTCGCTCATATTACGTCGCGGGGGTCCTTCTTCTTCTCTTCTTACCACTCACGGGGTTTTTTCTTTTTTTTTTTTTTTTTTTTTTTTTTAACATCTATCTGCCTCGGTCAGCTTACGATTATCAATCTACGGGAGGGAAAGACAGAGTCAGAATTCCCCGCACCGGCTCCTTACTGTGAGAATCAGCACTCTCCGATTGCGAATTCAAGATCGGCCCGCGATCCCGTCATCTCACTCACCCTACTCTCACCACCACCTTTCGAAATCCCTCACACCCAACAGCATCCAAGGGAGCGAACAACCTCAAGAAACGTTGGAAAAATGCGCACCCACCCAGCCCCGAAAGAATGCGAAGTCATCCAGCCCGCCACCCCGCGCGGCCAAACCCTCACGCCCCTCATCTTCATCCACGATGGCGGCGGCACAACCTTCGCCTACCACTGCCTCTCCCAGCTCGCAGGCCGCGCCGTCTTCGGCATCGCGAACCCGCGCTTCCACTCCGGTGTCCCTTGGGAAGGCGGCGTCCCGGAGATGGCGGCCGCCTACCTCCAAATGATTCGGACTACCGTCACAAAGGGGCGCGAGTACCCCGCCCAGGCGCCGTATTCATACACCACCACCGCAGATGGAGGGAGACTGAAGAGGAGGCGGATCTTGTTGGGCGGGTGGAGTCTGGGCGGTTTGCTTTCGTTGGAGATTGCGAGGCTGATAGGGGATGAGGATCGCGATATCGAGATTGTGGGATTGGTGATGGTGGATAGCGTGTACCCCGTCTGGCCCGAGGGATCTAGTCTGAAAATTGGGAGGTTCGTGGAGGACGAGAAGAGGGAGACGGAGGAGCCGAAGAATGTGAGGCTCGCGAAGAGGGCGATGAAGATGGCGGGGCAGGTGGTGAGGGTGTGGAAGATGCCCAGGTGCGGGGCTGCGGGTGAGGCGGAGGTGTCGGTTCCCAAGGCTGCTGGGTATAATGACGGAGAGGAGGAGAAGGCGACGGCGGGAGCGGGAGCGGCAGACGGCGGAGATGTGGAAAAGGACTTTTACGTCTCCAAGGAGGAGAAGGAGACGGCTGAGGTCGTGTGGGAGAGGCCGCCGCGGGCTGTGCTTGTCAAGGCCAAGGAGCATGTGCCGATGCCGGTGGAGGGCATCAGCTCTGTGGACGTGTATCGTGCGGATGAGAAGCTTGGGTGGGATGGGTATTGTCCTGGGTTTGTGGAGGAGGTGCTGCTGACGGAGGGGAGTCATTTTGATATGTTTGCTTGGACGAATGTCGATGGGATTACGGAGAAGATTGTGGAGGCGTGTCGAATTTTGGAGGGGGCTAGTATATGAGGAGGCAGAGGGAGGTCAGTGGTAGAGCGGGTGTGCGTGTTTTGCGATGCATGGCGTGGATTTGGGTTTACTTTGCCAGAGGGGATTTGGGTACACGGAACAACTAGATCACGTAGAAGAAGTAGAAGAGTAGACTGGAGGTAGTTGATTTAATGCTAATCCAAGTGGAGTTCATTTACCGAGAACGACTGAAGCCGACGTCAATAATCGAAGGAGGCCCAGTGGCAGGGTCGTCACATGGCAAAACCACGCCGTCTAGTCTAGTGATGCCTGGGCATTATTGATATTACTCAGATAGGATGCCTGAAAGGCACATTTTGGCTTCGTGATAAAACTCAACGATGACAAGATCTATCTATCATCTGCTTCAAAAAACACTTCCAAGGTCTTGATGTAGTCTACCCTTCGTGTCACTGATGGGCGTCCTTGAGACGATATGGAAAGTTTCAAGGGGTGCTGACTGCCAGGCAAGTTCGACTAGACCGTACCTTCCACATGCTGCGACGAAAAGGGTATATATATATCCCGCCTCAATCTCATTCCTATCACCAGTCAGGAGGCGCCCGTCTAGGCCGACGGGTCAGGTCAAACTGGCTGGGTGGTGGAATGGGTAATGGCCAACAAGCTGATTCCGCCAACAGCCTACTCGACGACAGGCTACCCGAATTCGAATACCAGCATGAGCACTGAGAGATGTAGCCCCTAGTTTAGCACCGGTGGGGTGAACTCTTTTTTTCTATTATCTCCTTAATACTTAGGAGGAATTAGGATGTGGCTCGTAGTAGCTTGGAGGAGGATGTTAAGGATAGCCGCGGCCCCTAAGCCAGCCAAGCTGATAAAAAGGGGGGAAGCTCCCTTGCTACGATATAGCTACTACAACGACTCAAAAATGAACAATTGCAACCGCCGGGGTTCGAACCCAGGTCCCCAGCTGGTTTCCCTGGATGGGAGGCTGGAATGCTAAACCACTGCACCACGGTTGCCTTGGTTGATTGAGAGATACTGAGACCAGAGGGCAGGTGCTTCTTGACTGGGCGCGGGCTAGCTTGGGGTCACTGGGTGTAGTGTATTCCATTGGTGGCAGGTATATGTGGTTTGCTCCTTCCCTGTCTTGTCCCGTTTGCCTCCTCGGGGGGGGGGAAGTTGGACGGGCAGGTGCCGGAGACCCACCCGGAGCTGAGTCCGAAGTCCCCACGCACCCTCTCCCGGTCCGAGCTTGTTCACCGCCCCGGCTTGGCGATGGGAGGCTACAGATCCAGATATGAATCGTCCTCCGTTTGCTCTCTTCCTTGCTCATCTAGACGGCCACCCCGTTCTCTCTTTCGTGTTCGCCATCACTCAATTCGCAGGTTGCGCCTCGGCCGGCACGACCACCCTTTCCTTCTCGACGACTACTACCGGGGCCCTCGTCTCTGCTGCTGCTGCTGCCGCTGCAACTGCCGCCGGAGTCCTCCCAGCCACAAGAGCAGGCGCCGCCACCTCCTGACCAGCCCTCGCCCAAGCCTCAAGCGGCGTCGTCAACACCTTCCTCAACGCCCCAAAAGCATACACCGTAATATACATAAGCAACAGATTCATCATGCCCCAAAGCGCGGCAACGACCTGAAAGACAACCCACGGGTTATCAACGAGGTAATCGCCCAGTCCGATCCCGGCCTTCTCCTCAAACTCGGCGAGCGCGGTAGTAAAGTTCTTACGCGCGCCGTCGTCGGAGAAGAGACCTTCGCCGCCGGCCTCCGTCTCCTCTTTATCAGCTGCGTCGAGCGAAGACGCAAAAACGAAAAAGGCGCCCATCAGGACGACGAGGAAGAGGGCGAAGACTACGCGCGCGAGGTGTAGGAGCCAGGTTACCGAGAAGAGGAAGAGGACGAGGGCGCCGTGGGGGGAGCCGTAGTCTGCTGTTGCGAGCCAGGTTGCGAGATTATCGCCGCCCGCGGCAGCCGTGGTGGCATTCCGGGCGTTTGCTGGGGGTGATGCGGCGACGATGAGCTTTGCGACAAGGAAGGTGAGGAGGGAGGGGAAGGCGATGAGCGGGAGGAGGCCTGGGTCCGAGTCTACGGCCGTGAGGCCGACGCCGCCGAGGATGAGGAGGGTCCAGGTTCCGAGGATGGAGACGGCGAAGGTGGTGTAGAGCCATGAGATGGCTTGGCGGAAGATGTTGGCCATGGTTTTTTGGGTGCTGTGACGGGTGGAGGATCTACGCGGGGGTAACGTCCTGACGGGGTGCTGGGGTCCAACGGCAGACTCAGCGCCTCAGCTCAAATCGGCCAAGATTCTATGGCAGGTTAGTTGGATATTATGGATTCAGTAGTTGGTAGATTACTCACCTTGGCCTTTGATCTTGACTGTCGAGCTTGATCAGTCGGAGATGCGTGAGGTAAGACGAAGGTTGAAGTGACAAAAAGGGGCTCCACTCGTCGTTGCCTGGGATTTTCAGGTTCCCGAAAGTGGTTTAGCGCATCCATCGGCAACGTGAACTTTGTTGCGACCGCCGTCGCACGAGTCCCTTCGACAACAATCCTTCCGGGCATCTGATGCTATAGGCAGGTGAATTCACCATAACGGGAATCGCCGCTGTGACCATTATCAAAGCCTCCAATTGTAGAGCCGAGAAAAGGCTGCCGGATGACTTCCGATGACTGCGCTCAAACCAACGGCATCTCGGTTCCCTTGCAGGCACGTATGGCCAGCAACTTCAATCACATTGTGCGACGCAGCATGCTTGGCCCCCTCCATGAAGTGATTCAAGTTGTCAGACTCGAGATTTGGGAAGACAACTGAGTTTGTGGGACGAGCTCATCCACAGATTTGGAATCTTCCAGCCAGTCTCCGAGACCACCACCAAGACTTCAGGTCTGCAACAGAGATCGCATGTTGTTCGGACACCCGGGATTGGGACTCCGACGAGGCATCCTCGAGGACCGGTTTCGACAGACAGGACTCGCTTCAACTCTTGTCAATTATTAGGTCTGTAACGTTGGCAGCTAATCCTTAGAATCGCGTCTCAACTCGGCCGAGTTTGGGGAGCGTTCTCGGTATAATTCAGGCGTGTATCCATAACGGTCTGCCCGTAACCTTGCCTTACGCTATCGCTGCCTATCAGTCTAAGTGGAGTCTTGCCGTTCTGCCCCATCTCAGCATCGAGGAGTCCTGATGACTTGGTTCTTGAGCTGCAAATCTTTGTGTATTCATCACAAGGGCAGCAACCAAGGCGGCGCTCGAAAAGAGTATGCCGAAGTTGACCAACCTGAGAGAGAAGTATGTCTCCTGCATCTCATGGCAAAGTAATCTGTGAAGCCCTCTGTGGCATCATGAAGTGACCTCGGATAGAATCAGGTTGCACGACTTACTCAGTTGTCAGTCAACTTCCCAGCACGCGCCACTCTCAAACATTTTCATGAACCCACCCAGGTATAAGCTTACTTCCATGACCAATAGATGATGAAGCCAACCGCAGAACAACGTTGCAGGAAATGTCACCTCTCGCCCCGTGTACCGTTTTGCGAATGGATCCCAAAGATGCCCTCGGTTAGAACCTAGAGCCACCCAGATCCCGGGCTCCCACCGATGGGTGCCCCGTTTTCATCTTATCAGATCCGCTCTTGCATGCGGGCCAAGCAACAAAGTTTTTTTTATCTGATCCGTTGCCAACCGCACACGCCAAGCCGGCGCGATACGACCTTCGGGGACCCAGCATCCCGCCCGCTCGTTGGTCAGCGCGGGAACCGCCCTGCGCGAAGGGGACGGGGCCTCTTGGGCTACGCCATGGTCGCCCCTGGTGCAGATGGCGCGCAAAGTCTTTAATACGACGTCTTGTGTCCCACTTGGCGGACCACATCTGAAGGAGCAGGCTCGTAACTACCGCTTTAGGACACCCTTTCGCGGCGAGAAATTCGCCCGGTTAGCCAACAGTCAACCAACGAAAGGATGTTGCCCAGTGCCAAGTCATGGCGTGTGGAGCTCGTTCGTGCAAACTCGGGGGGGGGGACTGGGCAACCTGACATGCTGCTCGATGAGGGGACCAAGACGCCCGGCCATGGTCCATGTGAAGTTTTTTTCTTACTCGCTGTGCCGTACGATCTCGTCCGATGCCGGAATTTTGTCGTCCATGACAGTCATGTTGAACAAAAAAGACCCTTGAAAAGATGGTCTCGTTCGGTCTGTCAGTTCCGCTGCAGGTGGTAACCGTGGGTTGGCAGAGTGGATTTACGTAACATCCTGCTGGTTCCTTCGTGTTAAGCTTCTTTTCGTGAAAATCGTTTCCTTCTTTGTGACTTACTCTGCATGGCGAGTCGAGTACATAACCCGTGGGTCTTCGCTCTTGTAAGGTGATGTCGTTGAGAGTGTTTCCCGTGACCTCAGAGCATACCCGCACCACAAGCCAGGCGTTCCGTGACAAGAGTTGCCCATCATGAGCTCCCCTTTCGTCCAGCAAGCCGCGGCTGAGAGTCAGACTCAGAGCCTTGACGAAAAGACACCGGGCAAGACAACGACAGAGATCAGTCTCGATAACGATGTCGAGGACGAGAAGGAGGAGGCTCAGAATGGTGTCAAGAAGATCCAGGCCATCACCACGGTTTGGACCTGAAGAGCACTCATCTTCACCTACATCTTGTAAGTCAGATCAAGCCTGCGGGAATGGGGTTGCCCCCGACTGACATAGATGCTCTTCCTGGGATCTGGGTTACATCCTACACCCATTCGATGCAACATCAGATGAACAGCAACCTCGGACCTTACGTGACTTCGTCCTTCCGCCGTCACGGCCTTACCGCTACGACTGGCATCGTCTCAGGCCTGGCTGGCGGTGTCTCGCAGTTGCCGCTCGCCAAGATTCTCAATATCTTTGGTCGTATCGAAGGCTACATGCTAGCCCATCTCCTCTGCTGCTTCGGTCTGATGTTGATGGCCGTCTGCCGCAACGTGGAGACGTACGCCGCTGCACAGGTTCGTGACCTGCTTCCTGCGTTGCTCTAGTTGTTACTTACTTTGCTAAACCAGGTCTTCTGGGCCGTTGGAAGCGGTGGCATTGGATACATCCACACCGTTCTCATCTCCGACACCACATCTATCCGGAACCGGATGATTATCTACACCCTCAACTCGACGGCGTACATTGCCAATGCATTCGCCGGACCTGCCCCGGAGCGTAGAAAGCTTTCGACTATTGAGAAATTATCGTTCAAGAGCTCGTCGCAATCTATGAGTGGCACGACTTTCCAAACAGGGCCACGAAACTCGCTAGCGCAGAAAGTGGTCAAAAGACATGCGACTGGGTACAAGAAGGCCTCCCACACAGAAACAAAACCTCCTTCGGGCATCGAGGACGATTTGAGACCACGGCTTGAAATGAGATCACTCGGATGCCAGTCTTTCTGAAGCAGAAAATCTACCAAAGCCAGATTTGAAGAGTAAGCGCCTGATAGCAGAAGGTTGATGTCAGATGTGTCAACCGCAGTCGGGCTGTCCATACTCGCCACACTCTCCTTGACGTACTCAGTCAAACCAAGAGTCGCAGCGAGGTGCAGAAACGAAAAGGGGGCCAACCCAGGTGTATCCTTGCATGTCGGTTGCTCACGCTCCGGAACTAGTATATTGTGTGACAACCAAAGTGTGGAGTGTTGTTGCTCGCCTCGTGCAGCTCTTGCATCATTCATGCCGCAGATGGCATCCGCCATTTCTTGAACGAGTGCAGTAAAAAGACCAAGTCCCCGAATTGGAGAGAGTCGGAAAGACGTGAAGAAGTCCAACTTGTTGAAGTAACAAGCAGGATAGACTGCTTTCGACAAGCCGAGGTGCGGTTCAGGACAATGTTTGATCTCTGCTATAAGCAGCTCCGCCTTTACTGCCGCCTCTTGCTGAGACGTCATGAGCGGCCGTTGGGTCAGGCTTGGCAACCATTCTTCCGTTAGAAAATCCTTGACGGTTCGATGGAAGAAGCCAAACTGGAATCGGTAGTATGACGGATAACCGTATTTGTTGCTCACCAGGTATGCCACACTTTGGTTTGTTTCCATATTAAGTAGGCCCCTTGTCAAAGTGTGCAGCTGGCTTCGTGCCCTCTTTTGCTCTATTGCAATCTGGCTCGCCGTGTACCTCTCGTGATTCGAGCGCTTGGGTGAAACCAGAAGAGATTGGAAAGTCCGAGATTCATCCAGCCACGAGAGCGTGAGGGCGTTGAAATGGACTATAGGAGCCTCTCGGCTTGCTACCAGCTGTAAGAGAAGCTCTGACCGTAGTCTCACTGATGGAGAAGGATCAATGGCATCGAGCATCCGACGAAAAAGTTGGTTGAGACTTTGAGGGCACTCTTCCAACCTCCTACGGATACAAAACTCGTCTTCGTGTTTCCAGAACCGCGTTCAACAAAGTCCTGACGACAAGGCTGGCCCAGAGGAAGACGCCATCGGCGCGTTCCGCTATCGTCTGAAGCATGCCCAGACATGCTGCCTGACCTGTTACGAAAGCAGGCTCTCTTAAATGCTCTTCGAATTGAGTTTTGGCAAAGGCATATATGTCGGCCTTTGTCAAGTCGTGGAGCTCAAAGAACGTGTTGCTGGCGCCCAAAATTGCGAGAGTGACCGCGGATGGCCGGGCAGAGCATATCACCTTGACGTTATCAGCCCGAGCCCATTTTCTTAGCATCTCTGCAAGATGCTTGTGATTGAGAGAGTCTCCCTCATATTCATCGAGTCCATCAATAAAGTAGAAGAAGAGGTAGCTTGCGGCGTTCTCGAGCAACTGCATTCGACTGAAGGCGGCCTTCAACTCAGACAATGACATGGCTGCCGACAGAGGGGAGACGGCTGTGCCGACCAGAGTCGGGATGATTGTTTCGAGCAATTCGGGACACTGCCTCAACGTGTGAAAGAGCACGGTGCGGTAGAATCTTTCCAGAGATTTCTGCAAAGGGTCGCCAGAACTCCAGAAGAATGTGGTGACGAGAACGAGTTTTCGTCCGTTGGCGCAATTTGCCAGGGTTTCTCTCACGCTGGAGTGCTGGCTAAGAAACTTTATGAGCTTTGACTTTCCACTGCCTGCTTTCCCGCAAATGAAGAAGACCTCTCCTTCATCTTTCAGGAAAGAATGCAGGGATCTTGCCATAGCCTCCCGTTTCTGAGTCTCTAGAAGTAGTTTTTCCTTCCAAGTGTTGAAACTGTGCTCAACCACGGTTCTATCGCTTGTTTCCGACGAGGAGCTGGAGGAGGAGGATCGTCTGGACTCTTTGGTAGAACGTAATTCATCTGTATCAGCTGATGTTGAAATCGCAGGTGATAGAAGACTCTTGACTATCCATTTGAAGGTATTTGATGTAGCCTCGGAGACGCTGCGCTCTCTCTGAAAAATTGTATTAAAGTACAAGTTCTGAAGTATTTTGTTTTCCGCTTCAATGGTGTTGGCACAAGATTTCAAGTCATTGAGCAGTTTTGCAAGATACCTCAGATCAATTGCCCATGGCGCATGCTCATCATAGTGGGTCGTTCTGTGGGATGCTTCTTGGGCAGATTCGTCTCGGTGAGGTCGGTTGATAGGGTTCGGGCATGCCTTGTTGAGTTCCTGGTGTCTTGGAACCTGCTTGTCCAAGAACGGTCGCGAATTGGCTCTTTCCACACCCTCTAGCACTTTGGAAAGTTGATTGTGCAGTGTATCTAGCTTGGCAGCGTACTCATTTGCGAGGTGACTGCTGTCGTCTCGTATTCGGTCGAGTTGGGCTTTGCTTGGCGATTGATCTCGGCTGCGAAATGTTGAGTCAGTACGTGATCGTTTGGCTGGGGGCTCTTAAGTTTGCTCACTGAATGTTGAGTGTAAGATGGAGGATGATCTGTTGTCGATACTGGTCCAGCCCCCTCTCAATCGAAGCGATATCTTTCTGTTTCCGCGCACCAACGATCGCGGCCTTGAAACTATGAAAGATTTTCTTTTCCCGTCTCTCTAGCCTTGCAAGAAGTTTCAACAGATCGACTGGCAAGGTTCGGCACTGGTTTGACAAGTTTGCTAACTCGGCGTGATGTCCTTTGGAAGCTGTACCCAGTCCGGCGGCGGCCTCTTCCAGGTCGGTGATGACATTGCTGACATGGGCGTTCTCGGCAGTGACCCCAGTCGCAGACTGGTAAATCTCGTAGGTTCCCTTGGCTATCTTGTAAGACATGTCAATGAACGTCAGTATACTCGAAGCTAGACCTGCTGCCTCCATTGTGCAATCAGCTGGCGACGAAGTGAGTGAACCTGGACAGAAAATGTGAACTTCTCAAGAAACAAAATTTTGAGAGGGACCAGATCAAAAATCATGATATTTGTTTGCTGCCGAAGATGTGGGCAGCCGAGTCTGGGTTGTAGGTCAAGGCATTGGCCAATGCTCTTGCCCCTTGATTAACTCGAAGCAAGCCTATCTGTAGATATCCGTATCACAGGGTTATGAAAACCTTGCGTTTCTGGCGGCGGAAAGACTTTTTACTGCCAAATCACCTCACAGCCCTTCCACCAGACGGGTTTGATGTCGCCGCATCTCCAAACAGTTAAACGGGGATAGAGACAGACGCAAGCCGTCAGTCGGTAATGGGGCTTTCGAGCCCCTCGTGGCTGATCCCTGACATCCTCCGTTTGCACAAAATCTTGGCCAGCATTGGGCACAGCACAGAAAAAATTGATCTACTTATCCTCTGATTGCAAGTCAATAAAGTCTACCCGATCAACAACCTCCCAGCCACCATCACCGTCTCCATCTTCACCGTCCCCCCCTTACGATACCAACGGTAACAACAGTCCCCCTGCTGAAACCATCATACAGTCTCTCTGCGTGCACATGGTGACGAGGGCTGCAATATATGTCTACTAAGTTCGGAATGCTTCGGGGGGGGGGGGGGGGTGTCCGCCACTGAGTGAGGATATAGGGGGAGGCACACTGCCCCAGTACGGCCGTGCGACCAAAGCACTTGAAGCGTCTTTGGGGGGGGGGGGTAATAACGTTATTGGACCCGCGAAATTGTTGACACTGGCTTGATCACGGTAGTCCGTGGATCGATGTCCAGAAGTTTGATTACGAAGGTACGTAGCTGGTTCAAGAGACTTGCCATAGCATAGTCTGACTGTAATAGCCACGGCTTATCGTAGTGGTGCGGCTGATGATTTATCTTTCGCATGCGGCAGAAACGTGATCGGTTGCTTACTGCTCCGTGGAACTCCAGATTATGAGAATCTCACCTTCTCACGGTCGTAGCAAACGGACCGCGGTGTAAGACGGTAAAGATAATAACCGAAGATGAACCAGCAAGTAAAATTACTGAGAATGGAGTAAATATAAGATGGAATACGTGTCATCAAAGTGCATTCAACATTACTCGCTTTTTCATGCTCCTCGACTCTTCAAGAACAACTTCTTTCCGCTATATTTTGAAACGGCACGGATATTCAGAAAAGAGTAAGCACAAATTTCAAGAGAATGTCGAAATATCATTCCCAAGCCTGGCGCATCCGGAATAAAGTTCAAGGAGCTTGTACTGATGAAGGCATCGATCAAAACCTCTCACTCGAGGAAGTGCCCAAACCCAGCCCTAAGGAGGGCCAGATTCTTGTCCGAATCCACGCTGCCTCTCTTAACTACCGAGACCTCCTAGTATTGACTTCGGATCCTGTCTACCTCGGAGGAGGCCCCGACGATGGCATAGTGCCACTCGGTGACGGCGCTGGTGTCGTCGTCGAAGTCAATTCGCCAACGTCGAGATGGAAGGTCGGCGACAAGGTCATCAACGCCACCAACTCGTCTTGGAAAACCGGCCAAACTCAAGGCGCCTTCGACATCAAACTCGGACTCGGCGGAAAGAACATCGATGGAGTCTTGCAATAATATGCTGTGTTTGACGAGGATTCGCTGGCCCCCTTACCCTCTCACTTGACATTCGAGGAAGCTGCAGCTCTCAGCGGCCCATACGTTTCGGCTTGGAATGCGTTGTTTGGAGGCCCACAGCAACTCAAAAGGGGAGACACCGTGGTGATCCAGGGTACCGGTGGTGTTAGTGTTGCCGGGCTACAGGTAAGTTGTGTCATGTAACATGGCATACTCTTCGACTTTGGCTAACGCTCATTAGACCGCCGTGGCTGCCGGGGCTGAGGTCATCGCCTTCTCAACGTCGGAGGAGAAACTTGATCTTCTTCGGAAACTTGGTGCAAAGCATGCAATCAACTACAAGAATAACCCCACCTGGAGCAGAGAGATTCTCAGTTTGACCAACGGCCGTGGCGCTGACCAAGTCCTTGACGTTGTTGGTGCTTCGACCATTGCAGAGTCTTTGCGTGCGCTGCGACAGGATGGCCTGGTATCAGCAATTGGATTCATGTCTGCTCCCGAAAAACATGACCTCATTCCGGAGATTATCTTTGGTGCCAAGACGAGTAAGATAACTCCGAACCCCAGATTTCGTGTCTAACTTTGTATCTTAGTTCGAGGCTTGATGTACGGCAGCCTGGGCATGCTCCAGGATCTGAGTGCTTTTGTTGAGAAACACAAGATCAAACCAATCATTGCGGAAGTTTTCGAGTGGAATGATGCCAAACTGGCTTATAAAGCTATGCTTGCCCAGGGCTTTGTTGGGAAGATTGTGGTCAAGGTTGAGTGACAGGACCTACATGTACTTTATGATAGTTGTCGGATTGGAAGTCCAATTCGGCCGCGAGTAGGGGCAGAGCATGGGCCACCTCGAGGGGGTACACTTAGACCTCGACTACCCACCCAACCTCCGGTTGGAATCTCCCTTCTACTCCTTACGCAGAATCAATCAATACAGAGATATTGATACTTCGTCACCCCCAGGACCCTACGGTTCGAACCAACTTCCCTGTGAAAGGAATACCAACAATAGTATTCAAAGACAACCGTGGAATTTAGATATGGCCTAAAAGCACGGAGTTCAAAACAGCTACTAAAAAACAGACAATAGAGTGCTCAGGATCTGTGCATGCCGAGTATATTCATCGATGGGTAGCTTGACAATAATTGCCATCCACCCATAAAGAGATTTCAACCGGCTCTCATCCGATGACGTGCCATGCCTATGTCCAGATGTCAGAATAAAAAGCTCTTGTATTCTAAACGAGCCTTGAACAAGTTACGCCTCAGGTCGACACTGCATCCCAAGTTCAAGAGGATTCTTGTGACTGCTTCTCTTTCAAATGCAGCTACATGAGATAAGATTACATCTGATTGTTGCATGCATCATTTCCTAGAACATCGGATACAAGGCTGGTCAGATTTACTGGAATGCGCCAGGTTCACTGGGTAGCGTATCATGGAAATTGAGAGCAAAATCGCACTTTGAACTGATTCAATAGTGTGAACAGATATTAAGGTGTCCGTAGTAGTGCATTTCAACCAAGTTCACCTCAGTTCTTACGAGCCCTACCATATTTAGCTAGTGCTAAGGCAGCCACCGCACAAAGGAGTGCCTGGAATGAACTCAGTGGCAGCCCTCGGCAGACAAATGCCGGTAGGATCTCGATAACAGCCAAATGACGTATTAGATTCACAACGTCTCTGCGTTCGTTTCTTAGACAGACCTCAGGCGCCATCGCCCGTTATCTTTTAAAGGCCTTGGCACCCCCATGCTTGGCATTAATGATCCTAGGGGCAGCAGTTAGACAGTGGTCCTACCATCATGGCACCTCTCAATATCTTGATCGTGGGCTGCAGTATAGCCGGACCGACACTAGCCACGTTCTTGCTGATGTCGCCGGTACCTACGTCCGAGAAGCCGCGCATCACTATCCTGGAAAGAGCTCCCGTCTTTCGCCCTCAAGGCCAAAATATCGACGTTCGAGGCGCTGGTGTAACTATCATTCGCAAGCTCGGACTTGAACCTGCCATTCGGGCGGCTACCACTGGCGAAGAAGGGGTGCAGTTGGTCGACAAGGAGAACCGAGTTTGGGCAGCTTTCGGGGCGGACAAGAGCGGGAAGACGCAAACGCCGACTAGTGATATCGAAATCTTGAGAGGACGATTGTCACAGTTGCTGCTCGAGCAGAGCCAGAAAGTCAACGAGGATGTTCAGGCTGACGGCGGCATTGGCATCGAGTACATCTTTGGTGATTCTCTTGATGACCTAGAGCAGGATGGAGACAAGGTCCACGTCCACTTCGCCAAGAGCGGTGAGAGGCGAACCTTTGACTTGGTAGTCGGAGCAGATGGTGTCCAAAGTCGAACGCGCATTCTTGCTTGGGGCGAGAAGGGCGAGGAAGACAGGAGGAGAAGGCTAGGGATGTACGGAGGCTTCTTCAGCATGCCCCGTGGTCCGACTGATTCGGCATGGCGTCGTTGGTTCCATGCACCTGGTCGCCGAGGCATAATGATTCGACCGTCTGGCGTGGAAGACAGAACAACGGTCTTTATGGCCGTTGTCAACGAGAAAGATGAACGGCTAAGGGCTGCTGCCGAGCAAAAAGGTGGAAGTACGGATGCTCAAAAGGCCCTTCTGCAAGAGTATTTCCAGGGTCTCGGATGGGAAACTGATCGCGTCATCAAGGAGATGATTGCCACGGATGATTTCTACTACGACACTGTCTGTCAGATCAAGATGGACAGATGGAGCAAAGGAAGGGTTGTACTTCTGGGTGACGCTGGTTATTGTGCTTCTCCTCTATCCGGAATGGGAACAACTTTGGCGATGAGCGGCGCTTACAATCTGGCGGGCGCGATTCTACAGCATCCGAATAACCTGGAGGCTGCCTTTAGCGACTACGAAGAGAAGATGCGCCCTACTGTTGTTCGCGCACAAAAATTGGCACCCGGTATGCCTCACTCGCTCCATCCTGAGACGGTCTGGGGAGTTTGGCTGTTGAACGCGATCATGTTTGTTCTCTACTCTTCAGGGCTGTTTTCCTTTGTCGCAAGATTCGCTGGTTCACCGGCGAATAATGTCCCGGTTGAGGCATATGGGTTCAAGTCACTGCCGATTTACAAAGACTGTTAGAGATATCGGGAGATCGACACAAGAGTATGATAGATTCACCGCTCATTCCTTAGAACAAGCTCTGCTACTCCAAGAGACCAATTGTAACACAAATACCACCGAATTTGACTTGTTATCAATCAGTCCGAGTAAGAGTGCTTTTCTTGGGGAGTCTTTGCTTGGAAAAGAGGCTTGTCTAAGGTGTTTTCTTTTCTTTACCGTTTTTGCATGTGTATTTCCTCAACTCCGCCAATGAGTCAATCATCTTCTAACACTGGGCATAATACGCCGGGCGCCAGGCTTTTACCAATGACCACGACGCTGCGGAGTAGACGTTGTGCCAACCGTTGATCGACCGCGGAATATTACAGTAAGCTAAGGTAGGCAGCGAAACCCTATGTAGCGGAGCTTTGACTAAAGAACTGAAGTTTCTGAACTAGTTTGTTCAGACGAAAGCTTTAGAGTGGCTATTGACAGTGTATAAATAGACTTCGGACGACCCATTACTTACCACATTGGGGTATTGTATCCAGCCGACAGCCCGCGGACTTGGCCGGGTCGCGCGGCCCCCGAAACAGTGCACGAGAAAAGAAATAACGATAAAAAACGAAACATGTGCAAATGCTTCCTAGTTGGGTGAAGGCTCATTGTCAGCAGTTTTCTCATATCTTGGGACCCGACCTCGCCTCTTCCGACAACAAAATCAAGTTCTCACAATCCCTGTTGTACACTCATCGGCTCCAGCATCGTCCGCTTGCACACCGAGGACTCGCCTACGAGATCGACGAGTAGTGGCCTCCGAAGGACCCTTGCCATAGGCCTATCGCTTAGCGGAGGAAGAGACATGGACGCCAGCGAGCTGGACGCCAGCGGTCATGAGGATGGGCCTGACGATGCGCCGGAAGAAGCACCTGAGCCATCCTCGGCGAATCCTCAGATTGCTATTCGTAGGGCTGTAAGTGATGCAGATGGTCTTTGAAGACTGTATTGAGTTGACTGGAATAATTAGTGTGACGCTTGCCGTGCTCGCAAGGTGAGTTTGCTTGTCGAAAGCCATTTACACCCAATGCTTTACTTGTACCCACCGCCTGAAGTCAACGACAACGCGGCTTCTCAGCTTTTCGACTTTGGCCCATTCGTTAAGCAAAAATTGACCAGAAAACAGATCCGCTGCAACAGAGAATCTCCTTGTTCATATTGCACACACGCCAAGATCGAGTGTACACATGCCGACAATAAGCCCAAGGAGAAGCGAACCAGAATTCTCATCACCCCACAATAGTAAGCAAGCATGGCATCCAACACAGTGTTCGCCTTTTTAACAGCCCATCACAATATGCGATCATTATACTAGGTCGAAGCTTCAAATAGGGTGTTGTACAGTCTCAACTAACTTCTTTGACTCAGTGAGCGCAAAATTGATCAAATTGACCGTCGGCTCGAGACGGTCATCCGCCTCCTGCAGGACATGAAAGTTAATCCATCTTCTAATAATACAAGTCGAGCCGAGCTACTCAATTTTGCAATGGCCACAGCCGCTACACCTCAAGCTGAAGGCCCACCATGCTCAGCTCAACGCGTCTCATCTACTTCGACGCCTGCGACAACTGCAAGTCACACCATTCAATCAGATGAAGGCGAAGGTGGCATAGTCGAGGGAGATTCTTCTCTCGCAGCGCACTCTGTGTTTGCTACAGAGTTTTTGCAAAAGGTGGTGAGCACAGAGTCACTGCAAGACTCAAGTCTAGATCTCGGCGAAACTCTTGACGCGTTGTCACAAATCGTCAATGCCTTGAAGCAACCGGCTGCCGCGGGGGAGATGACATATCCTCACGCGAAGCCGTTTACTCGGGTTCGGGCTCAGGGCATCGAGTTGCCGCCCATAGAGAAGGCTGTGCACACTATCAGAATCGCAAAAAGTAAGCACGATGGGAAAGCCTTTGAAGTTTTGTTTTCACTCGCTTACCGCCTGATCGGCTTTTAGGTCAACGTCTCACGGGCATGGCTTGGATATACGACTTTTTGCCTTCCCGTCGGTTCCCGGATCTCTGTCTTAATGTCTATTTTTCAGACAACTACTCGGAATATGACTATATCACTGTGAATGGAGGGCTTTATTCACTATTCACAGACTACGCTGCGCAAGTCTCAGTGGGTGAACAAAAAGAGTATTTTGAATATGCGAAGTAAGTAAAGCCGATGTTGAATTATCTGAAAAACGACAGCGGGCTGACTTTTGACAGGATATGCCGCGTGAATCTGGAAACGTGTTTGGCGAACCTTCCCCTTCACATGCCGGCATCTTCGGATGTGATTGTCGCGCTTTTATTCGGAGTAAGTATCGGACTCTACACCAACAAGAACACTGAACAGAGCTGACTCCTTGGAAGACGTTCCACGCTGTTGAGATCTCAAAACCTACCCTTGCTTGGACCCTGTCCTCCAAAGCATCAGAACTATGTCAAACACTTGGATATCATCGAGCAGAGTCTCTGAAGAACACAAAAGATGACGGCAAGCCGACAGTTCACGGGATGCACTGGCATCAATTCCTCTTCTGGAACGTCTATTACATCGACAAGAGTCTGTCACTTCGCCTCGGCAGAGCATCAACAATTCCAGACTGGCACATCACTATGCCTCTACCATCACTGAAAGAACCAGTTGCAAGCCCGATACTTCCATACTTAGTATTGTGGATTCGAACAGCAAAGTGTCAGGGCCAGATTTATGAGTTGCTTTACAGCCCCGACTCGATGATCCAACCGTACCACGTTCGCCAGACGCGGGTGCATGAGCTGGTTTCCCTTCTCCACGACATCGATCAGAAAACGAAAGAAGCCACTGTAAGTCCGAGGTTATCTTCACATCTTGGGTGACTTGACTTGCGGAAAATAGGCCAACTACCAGGCATTTGCCAAAGACGGGGTGGAGGAGCACTTTGCCGAGTTCTACCTGTCTTCAGATTACGTTCTGCGGCTCTCACTCCTGACTCTGGTTTATCGTGCTGCCCCAAGAGTTGAAGGATCGCCAACGACGTTCAGTCCTGAATGCATTAAGGCTGCACGAGCAGCTTTGGAAAAACACCAAGAATGCGTTGCCATCATGCGCAAGTCCCATGATGTTTACTTCGCAACCTACATTCATTGGTCAGTCAAATTTACACTCACATGGTGTATTACCGCGTTTAACACGACCTTATCTCTTCACAGGACTGTGCTTTTTGCACCATTCATTCCCTTTATCGTTCTTTTCTGTCAGGTAATCGAAACGCAAGACAAGGAAGACTTGGCACGACTGCATTCCTTCGTGGTTTTCTTGCAAGAGACATCAAAAATGTCCGACGCAGCAGCCAAGATGTGCCGCCTCTTCCAAGTCCTCTACAGCGTTGCTCTCCGCTTCGTTGAGTTCCGCGCGTCGACTCCTCAGTCACGACAGACCCAAGCTAGCGCCGAGATGGATGCTTACTTAGCAGCCTTGGGATTCCCGCCGAAAGGATCTACTGAGGGGGGACATCAGCAGCAACAACAGCAAACCACCGCGTTCGCCCAGATTACGAGCACAGCACCGGACGTGGTCCCTACGTCTGGGATCGCGGGCGTCGGCATCGATGCCATGGATGAGAGCTTGAGGCCTGGGAACCCGATGATGTGGATGACGAACGCTGCCCAATTAGAGGATTTCTTCTACACTAATACGGCGATGATGGACCTGCTACAAGAGCCCGGATTCGACTCAGCCCAACAGAACTAGAAGCTCGAATAATGCCGAAAGAGTAATGTGTCGTAGGGTATATATGGCGTTAATTGCTGCCCGTAATTAACGGCGTCGTTTTTGCGACATAATGGGAGGGCGGCCGATATTGATTTGATCGCTGTAACCTCGGTGACATTAGGTGAAATAGCCTCTACTCACGTGAGTAAGAGAGAAGCGTCGAGACAGCGCAGGATTGAGGCATCGAGAAGAGGAAGAGAAGGTGACAAAGTCACAGAAGACCGCGGTTGAGCCTATTGGTTAGGCCGCATGTTGGACTACACACTATTTTTCGAGGAGAAGTCGTGTCACTCGAAGGTCTTCCGGCTGGCAGAGAGCAGCTAAGTCTCACTCAGCCGTAGAAGCCAAGTCCTCACGTGATTCTCCCCTCAATTCTAAACATTTATTGCCTCACTGTGATTAGCTCCAACGTCAACGACATAGCCTCGAACTTCAATTAAAGGAGGTACTTAGTGTGCGTCAGGCCCACGGATGTCACACTACATTCCATAAGTCATTACAACATCATGAAATCCGAGACAGTCCTCCTGAGTGCGCTTCTTCAGTGGTGTGATCGGGTGAAGAGTGACCGCGAAGGCCTGCAAAGGTGTAAAAGGAGCCTTGAAGATGCGAGCTTGCTGAGACAGGAAGTGAAGGATGGCTACCCATTATGTACACTCCTTGACGAAGCAGTCTCGAAGCTTTATGGCGACTATCTTTCTGCGGGCAGATTACTTGGATGGGTTTCATTCCCTCGTGTTCTGGAGGCTATACGTGATGATGGGGGAAACCCACTCCGGTTTTGTGTGTCCAAAAGTAAGCAACTCCAGTCGTTATCATGACAGTAACTTACTAGATTCAAATTGGAACTAAGTACCCTAATGGCTGAGCGGCTAATGAAGTTGAGCTAGGTACGGATTTGACTGAACGTCTACGTCCCTTCCCGACTTTGGGATTTGGCGACCGGCATCTGTCCGAATATAAGTCTATTCCCCGGGATACTGCCTCAGAAGCGACTCTAAAGACAGTGAAGCAATGGCTCCATGGCTGCACAACAGACCACCCGCTATGCAGTAAGGATGACAACGTCAAGTTGCCAAGTAGGGTTATTTGCATCGGCACAAAGGCGTCTGAAGTACGTTTGCTTAAGACGAACGGCAATGCTGGCAGATACGCCTGTTTAAGTCACCCTTGGGGCAAGCGACCGTTGCTGCGAACACTTAAGAAGAACTTGTCTCAATTCACCGAGGAAATTCAGTGGTCGGCTCTCCCTCCGACTTTCAGAGACGCCATCGACTTTACTCGCCGTCTTGGCCTCAAGTATATATGGATCGACTCCCTGTGCATCATTCAAGACGACCCTCTAGATTGGCAGAGGGAAGCTGCAAAAATGGCCGACATTTATCAGAATGCCTTTATCACATTGGCAGCTTCCAAAGCAGTCGACTCTAGCCGCGGGCTTTACACTTCTTCCTTGGATCCCAAACACCAAGCCCAGGCACTATCACTCGTCAACGATGTAGATGACTCGAAGGTGATGCTACACGCATATTCAGAACTGCTGCATATTGATAGCTTCTGGTCCTACTTTCCGATCACGAAGAGGGCATGGGTGTTTCAGGAACGTCTGCTATCCGGAAGGGTGGTACACTTTGCGGGATCCGAAGTGAACTGGGAGTGTCGCTCGAAAATGATGTGTGAGTGTGGTGAGATCTCAACCTCCACCTCTTTGCCTGAGAAGATCCAGTTCTCTGGCAGTTTGGCCGAGCTGAGCGGGCAGTACAGTTCGATTGCGGAAGAACAGTCCCCCTCGGCTCAAGGAAACGGCCAGAATGACGATCTAGACTACAGCAAGTTTACCCCTGCACTACTTCGCTCGCCCAAGTAGACCAAAAGCGTCAAAATGTGGCGACACAGACAGTACAGTCTTACTGTGCTCTCAACTTGACGTTTTCAAAAGACATATTTCCGGCTCTGGGCGGCATTGCGAAACTGTGGAACCCCGAGTACGAGAAACTCTATCGAGCAGGACTTTGGATGGGCTCATTGCATCTGGATCTTCTGTGGCTCGTCTACAACCCTGAAAGGCGTCCTGATGTATGGAGAGCCCCATCATGGTCATGGGCATCTCTTGAGTACCACAACGATGAGTCCATCCGCTTCGACTCTGATTCGGATTCCAGAAATTCGGTAAGGGGAGTTGGTTCTCATTGGGCAAGACAGGGAGCGAAGATTATGCTCCTGTTGCGGATATTCTGGAGGCAGTTTGCGTTCCAGCTGGTATCGTCGATCCAACCGGGGAGCTCGATTCTGCCCATCTTCTGCTTTCAACTTTTGCGATCTCTGGAACACTAGTGAAATGGCTTGCAGTACTTGTTGGATATGGTGTCAGCCCCGTCTGGCTCGTCGTCGGGAACTTGTGGATCAGCCAAGGCGACGGCCACACAAGGGGTTTGCAATTAGACGCCCCAATCAATAACACGGATGCCGCGTGGTCAATTCCCATCCGCGTTATTCGAATAACGGACTTTGGTGTCAAGACAAGCAATCATCCCGAGATGGCTTGTCTGATTATTCGATCAAAGCAAGCCGCAATTAGAGGTGAAGGGGTTGATTATGAACGTCTGGGTTACGTCCGGTTCGTAGAACAAGGGTTCTCGCAAACGCCGGTCATCCGGAGCGAGCACTCAACTCTGGAGCCGAGCATTGAAGCTTGGATCAAAACATACCGGGAGCATATTGCAGGGATAGATATGCGGGAACTGAAAGCATCGAATCTGGAGCGGCTCAAAGACTATTTTGAAGAGTCAGGGCGTGAGATTTTCAAACTTGTGTAGCTGTCGGGACATAGGGGTTTCCTGCATCCTAAAACCTCTTTTAAATAAGAACGGGTCATCATGAGACATGTTAGCAGTGCCATTGCGTTAAATGATACTGCTGGTATTAAGTATGTTACTATCTGAATGATGCCATTCATTCTTCGAACTTGCGCTACCCTACTTACTTAGTGAGCATCCATTCAAGGATCAGCCATCAATAGATCGTGATAGAGGTCTCAGGCATTGCAGCTTCCCATACGTTTTGATACCAAATCTGCCTCTCGTTCCAATCGTCGCAAATGACCTCCAGTAGCCCTACTCTTACATAGGAACTCGTCGCATCTTTGGCAACGATCAGAAATGAATCCCGCGTGCCTTTTGTTCGCGCATTTCTGCTCCCCAATCCATATCCTTTGATATAGATCAACTCAGCTGGCAGAAAAGCGCAATGCTTACACAGTTCCGGAAAGTTCTCAGGCCGACTGTTGCGCAGAAAACAGCGGTCCATCCGTTCGAGCGAAGGGTCAACCCATACCTCCGATTCGGCGGACCCAAACTCCAGTGGTGCTTCGCCCGTCACTGGCGCACACTCTTCCCGAAACTCACGCTTGTCTTCCCGGGCGTAAATTAAATACCTGCCGTAGATCCAATTTGTCCAGCGCCTCTTGCGATCCCAGTGCGAGCATGGTCTTTGTATCATGACGGATAAACGCCTAATCACCGCTGTGAGGTGTCCAAAAGACACCGTGCCATAGGGATCAGCTCCAGCTAGTGAACAGCTTATTTGAGCTGTATCCATGATTCCGGGAGTCTTGTACTCTAATAGCTCTGCATTTTGGAATGTTGGATAGTCTACTTTGCAGCCACTTCCTGTGGAAGCCCAAGACCAAGTCGGGGCTACCCATCCACGCTTCAGTATCTTCGGGCGTTGCTTCTTCCAATCTGCTACGGTAACAACGCGCCACAAGAGGTCTTGTTCGAGATTCTTCTTCCACATACCAGCCAAGTATGTGTCCCCTGTCACTTCAGCAGTCTCGTGCGCAAGACCTGATAGCGCTGGGAGCATATCCCCTGTGAACGTAAGGTTGAGACAGGTGTACTCGCCGATAACTCGGTGCCATCTCTCATAAGGATCGATTTTCCCATCCTTTGTGGTAATGGCGGTAGTTGATGTCGTCAATGGGTTGTTCAGCAATGCTAGGTACTTCGACCTGGACCGCAACGGTACATAAGTATTAGAGGTCCGTATCAAGTTGTGCCAATTGTGATGTTGCTCTCCACCGCACTCGCAAGAGTACCCGCTAGCACAGTCAAATGCCATTTCTCCATAATTGCAATGAATAATCCGCCGCGAAAGGAGGCGTTCCTGGAGACACCAGGCCCTTTTGAAGAGGGGGAAATACTCTTGTAACCTAGCGTAGTCTGGCATCTCGTCCCGCTTTTCACCTGTTATCAAGGCGACTCTGAATTCGTCACCAAGCTCGGTCGTGATGTTATAGAATTGACTTGGGATTGTCTGAGAGTAGCAGCCTCCCTGAGAGTCATGAGACCAGCTGACGGCAATAGTCGCGTATGAGTTGCGGTAAACGTCGACCATCCGAGCTGCCTCTTTCTCCCAATCTTTCTTGTCATCTTGTATGATGCAGAGTGAGTCAATCCAGAGATAGCGAATCTTGAGCTTCCTCGTAATCTCAATTGCTTGTTGGAAGCTAGGTGGAAGTAAAGACCAAGGTATCAACTTGAGTCGCCTTTTCAGGTTGTGGGTTTCCGTTTTGGATTTGATCTTGATCTTTCCCCAGCAGTGGCTCAGACACATGTAAGTACCTGTTTGTCCAGATGTATCCACTAGACGGACTCCAAGCCTGTCTCCGGGCTGAACGACATCGATGAGTCGGGTAGGCAAATTCATCTCTCTACCTCTGCCGCATTTTTCATGCAGCTCGCAGTCATTGATCCAAGTTCGGATCCTCTGGAAGCTTATATCAGAAGAGGTATCCCCAGCCACGCCGTTGGTAGTTTGTATCCGTCGGAAGACATTAGTGGACCCCGCCATGTTGAACAGTCTGACAAAGTACACTTTGCCGTCTGGAGCGTTCATTTCTAGAGTGCCATTGAATCTTGCAACCCATTGAAATGTCGTAGAGGGAGTGACTCCTCCAAAATGCTTGGTGAGTGCGCTATCCAACATAGTCTTGACAGCCTTGCAGCTTCCACAACCGTTCCGGGCTGAGCATTCCAGATCCCCGTACGTGAAAGATTTGCCTCGGCCTGGTTTCTTCTTTCCATTGTTGACGAAGTTGTCATTTTCTGCTCTCAACTTCTCGGTGTCCGATCGGGACAGTGTGCTCCAAGAGTTGAAAATGGCGCACTGTTGCAAGCACCCCGTCGTTCCAAGGACGTCAAAGAAATCAAAGGATCTTGGTTTCGTGCTATCCTTCGAGGTGGGCTTCAGAGCCTGTTCTAAACAGATTGATACAATGTCTACAGCCATCTTGTCCTAGTAGTTGATTCGTATTGATGTTTCTTGAAAAAGGTCAAGCCAAAAGATGGCAGGGAAAATCGAGGTCTGGAAATCAACCTAGCCCGTCACACCGCCAAGCCTGCACTCTTTTCGAACCATCTGCATAACTATGCAAAGCGCAATCTCTGAAACCGAAATAAGCGCTAAAGATCAGGCATCCAGTGATAAGTTCCGAACCACTTCAGCTGGGCAGCGTTGGAGGCAGTACGCCTTACCGAGATTTTATGCGGCTTCTTATTGGGACCCACGCTGCCTGATCTCTCCGACTCAAGGCTTCCGTTATATGCAGAAACACAGAACTCAAAGTTCCAGGCGCCGGGCATCAGAATCGCGATGCCATACTCCGCAGAATCAACCGTTCCGTCTTCCACGAAGTCCGATTTCTCCACTAGTTTCCGCACCCACACGCGATATCCTGCTGCACTCTTCGTTTTTGCCCACTTCAGGTGCACGGTGGTGGCATCCTGAACTTCAACTTGGAGTTGAGTTGGAGTCGGCGGCTTGCCGTTGCCAGCAGTGAAGCTCCGGCCTCCTGCCGGAATACTGCCTCCATATTTTGTCCAGGAACTGATCGCTAAACCATAACGATGGCCTGCCGATAGGTCGGCGAATATCGTCGCAGTTCCTCTCACCGCAAGATTCGTCGGAAAAGATCCCGGTAATGACAGATCTACGAGGATGATCTCGTATCGGTCCACTTCGACTTGCTTTGGAGGCTCTTCCCATTCAACAAGGACCTTGTCCATCTCAGGTTTGATGATAATATTCTCAGGTCCCGGAGCAGTTTTAGGATGTGCAGTTGCCGAGACCGTGGCAGACCAGGCGGACTCAAGGCTTTCTCCATTAAAGGTCCGGACTTGATATTGATACTCCTGTCTCTCTTGTGTCCACGTCGAGTAGTACTGGGCCACATCTACTCTTGTCTCGTTCCACGGCAGATTGTCATCATTGCGGCTTCTGACATCGTAGCCGATAGCGCCGTATACTGGGTCCCATTTCGCAGAGACTCTATAGGAAACTGCTTCCGCAACAACATTCGCCGGCACTGGCGTCGGTCTTTGTGGGATCTCTTGCGGTATAGTGAGCTCTTTGATTCCAAGGCGAAACTTTTGGGTCAAAGTTCGAGCGAAAGCTTTTGCAATTTGAAACTCGCCCAAAGCACTTGGATGTAGTCCATCGTAACCTCCTTCCGAACAATGGTATCCACGCCGGACCTTCACCAACTCGATCGGGGACTCGAGAGCTGTCCACTTTTCGATTGATATTCGAAGAAGCTGGTTGTATCCTTCCACCATAGGAGGAAGCCTCTCTGCCCCGTCAACTGGGGTTCGCATCGGTACATCAGCAAGAGCGAATTCGACGTCTGATTTTGCAGCACGTGCATTATCCACGAGCTCTTTCATGGCACCAAGAGTGTTTTCGGCATCTGCAACACCCCAGCCCATATCGTTGAACCCAAGCATAACGAGCAGATAGTCAGGCTTGAATCGCGCAACCTGCTTCTTGATAAGATCCTTGCATTGCGTTGCCTGCCGGGAAGTGGTGAGAGTTGAACTGCACGCCCGCAGCATAACCGCCATGGTCTATTGGTGCATCAGGTGCTGGCGGCGGATCGTCTTTGAGAGCCGGTGGCTGCGGTGGGTGAGGTTGATCTGGAGTCTGCTGTAGTCGTTGGCAAACTCTCAAATTTGGCTCAAAAGTCGAAGTTTACGTTTTGAGGTGCAAATCGCGGCACTGGAGGAACCTTCATGTCGTCATAGCACGGACGCCGATATCAGGTAGCGAATCGCATCGAGACGCCATCTAAACGGGAAGCGTTTTCACGGCAGGCCTCTATTTCTCGGCCAATGCGGAGATCGGCTTCCTATTCTCAACAAGTGTTTTAGTTCGGCTCTAGACTTAATAAGGATGGTTCGAAGCATTAAGCTTGTCCGAACTTCAGCGTATCAACCCTGCGCAGTTGGGCAGGCACGCAGGGTCAGCCTGGGCAAGATCTGCCTGGCGTCCTGGATGTGGGGTAGGTAATACGGAGAAAGAACCTGCATTCCACCGAGCATACCTACTCGTTTAGGGCGGGACCACAACGTACCCTAAGATCATATTGCAGAATTTTCAGAAGAAATACATCAACATCCGATATGGTGTAGTGGCCAACATGATGCCCTCTCATCTCCTCGAGAGATTAGGCATAGCCCCGAGTTCGATTCTCGGTTTCGGAAGTCTTTCGCTTTTGCAGCAGCTATCGTGCCATCATGAAGTAAAATAAAGTCAGAAAGGGTCTTAACATCGCGCACCTCTCTCTCCCCTTTGCATCTTTTACAGCCTTTGGCTCCATAGTAAGCTTGAGTTAAAACGTTTTGTTTGCTAATATATTGTCTTAATTGGTACTTCTGTGTCTTCTCCCATGTAGTTGAATACGTCCGTTTCCGCTGGCCATCTAATTAATCCCACAATTCCTCGCCTCTTGCGGCCATCAACCGTTGCTTTGCTGTTCCTTTGGTACGAAACTTTTCTTCGACTTCTCTACTCCTTCGAAATGATATGCGGGTTTGTCGGAGGACCATATGCATCAACAACAGTGTCCTTTTTGGAGATGATGTGAGGGTTCGTGGGAGGACCGTAAGCCTCGACCGCGTCTCTCTTGGTATCAACGGCGGGGATATGCGGGTTCAGAGGAGGACCGTAAGCTTCGACAACAGTGTCCTTCTTTGAGATGATGTGAGGATTGGTGGGAGGACCGTAAGCCTCGACGGCATCCTTCTTCGAGATGATGTGAGGGTTAACGGGAGGACCATAGGCTTCAACCGTGTTTTCTCGTTTGGACTCAACGGCCGGGATGTGAGGGTTTAAAGGAGGACCATACGCCTCAGTGGCAACCGGCGCGGCGTCAGCCAACGAAGCGCAAGCGGCGACAGCAGTAAGAAGGGTTTGAACACGCATTTTGAAGTAGAGTGAGAGAAACAACTATGGTGTTGACCTTTCAAAGCAATGGTGCTAATTATGAGCACAGTGGACTGATGGTGCTGCGACTATCAGTCAAGATACATGCATTCTTATATGTCTTTCTCAAATCCCAAGCTCCCCTCTCTCTATCCTCTATTTCCGGCTCGGCGAAATCAGCATTCACGAGATGGAAGTCGTAAGCACCCATTGCGTTGACAAGATGCAATAAAACGTATAGTACGTCCGCGGAACGCATGCACGGAACAGACACCGCCAATGTAATAGTCAAGAATCCTTCGTTCCGTTCCTTCGGCTCGATATCACGCCTCTCAAGCCAAACAAGGCATGCGTAAAGCTCACATGAAGCAGTGAATCCATTCGCGCCTGTCTAGACTCACTTCTCTATGTTTTGACTGGTTAGTTCAAGTTAAACAGGGGACGAATCTTCTAGCCACATGGAGAAGGTAAGTACACATCCCACAATGCCAAGCACCACACAATCCAGAGTTACCGAAACGTTTGGGCAATTAACAAGACTCATTGAAAATTAGTGTCATTCGCCAGTCGGCTAAGCATCTGCGCCGTAAAATCAGTTCGTCTTTGACCTAGCGCCACTTCCATTCACCGGCCCTTGCCGCGGTGGGATCAGTAACTGGGGTTCAAGAGGATTTGTTATCTCTCCTTTCGCCCCTCTGCCCCTCATTTGGACGCGATACCTATGCAACTGCTTACTCCTGTGCGTCTCAAATCCACCACACAGAATTGAGTGATCGGTCCGGTTGTTCTGCCTGACTTCTGAGTTAGCCCTTCCCAAGCGCTCGCAAGTCAAGGGCTCGCCCCCTCAGTGTCGCGGAATGGATCTCATTTCGTACTTAATCGTCACATTCTTGGCAATCCTTCTCGCTCTTGGCGAATCCTTCAGTCATCCTCATGTGTTACTTGATACCGAGACCGCCGTATCAGCCTTCGAGGAGATGCTGGCTTTGGTTATGATTACCAGGTCTTGCAAGCGAGGCCTGACAGTATTTGGCAGGTGATACCATCGCAACTAACGATTACAAGTGATCACGGCATCATCGGCACAATCCATCTTTTCGCTATCGGAGGCAAGAGCCTCGAATCACCGCCAATCTTATCCTGTCGGAAAGTGAGGTTCAAGCATTTGAGGCAGGGAGCTTCTAAAGCTGAAACTTGCCTCCGGCATCAACTACTCTGTTGTCAAAAATGAAAGAGGTTTACCATAGTGTCCCGGACCAAGACTCAAAAGACGATTTGTCAAGCCCTGTAAGCCACAGGAAATCCACACACTCGGAGTCCTCAACGATAGCTCACTGACAGACTCTAGTCATCATGGCGTGAGTCGCGACAAGTTCGAGGGCAATGGAGCCTTCATTCTAAGGTTATCATTGCGATCAACGCGATATTCTTCTTCACATCGTGTGGGCTCCTTTTCATCTCTTGGAGATGGCTCAATGACCCGGTCCGTCTAATGAAGCGCGTTTCGCCTTACAGTAAGACGTTTTTCTCTTACCTGAACCTGGAGTTCTTCTGATTGACATGTATCACAGGCCCGATTCTCGATGATATCCCCATCCAGCTAGAAACAGTCGAAGTCAAAGGAACATTGTTCAACGACTACACACCTCCACGCATTTGGCGTGGATCACCCAGTGATGAAGTTGATAAAGCCTGGGATGATATGGCGCGGATCGAGTATTTCGGCGTGAGCGGCGATGCACTCAGGAAGATGGGAAAAGACCCTAAAATCTCGGTCTCTATCCCTGAAGAGTGGGGTGTCGGACCAGACAAGTACCTCGTCGAGATCGACATGCAACACCAACTCCATTGCCTCAACGCAGTGCGCAAGTACGCTTACTTTGACTTCTACTATGGTGATCATTACAAAAACATGTAGGTTTTCTCTCTGTATCGCCGAGAGGTGGCATGTGAACGTAGGTTAACGATTGGACTAGCTCAATGGCACCTCAACGACACCAGGCACATCTGGCGCACTGCGTAAGTCTGGAGCATAGACAGAAAGTATGCCGCCCTTTCTAACACGTTCAATAGATAGATATACTCTTACAAGCTCTCACTTGCAACCCGAGCTTGGATTTGATCTCCCACAACTGGATGAAGACCCAAGAAAACCCTTATCCGGATTTCAATATCAAGAGGCAGTGTGTGGCACATGATCCAATTTTGAAGTGGCAGCATGAAAACGGCATCTCGGAGCACATCCTCAAATACAAGAACCTACCAAGGCCAGAGAGATTTACAGAAGTAGATCCGGAACCCTCCATCCTGAAGATCGGAGAAGACTTGGGGCATCACGAATAACATCTTGGTCTCTTTTGAATGAAAGCTTTCAATGCCCTCACTTGATATTTCGAATGCAGAGATATACGACAGCGCCAGCCTGTTTCGATTGCGGACGTCATGCATTCGCTCATAATGTACATTTAGGTTATAAAATAAGGCAAAGTATCACAAAGCGAGGTAGCAAGTGGAAGACATGTATAGTAGAAAGTGGCTTGAATCCTCTAAGTGGAAGATCCGTATGAGGGTCATATTTATATACCATACAAGACGGGTAATCGGCTTGTGGAAAGCGGTATCGTACGGCAGTAACTGGCTGCGACACAAAGAGAGTACAGGTACTTATGTCAGGTTTGGAGTTCAATCTAGGTACGAGTACATGATAAAACTATCCGTTGAAAACTCTCGAAAATAACTCCAAAAAGCGAATTGCACGAAAGCACAAGCCAACCTGAAGAAAATGTACTCTTCAGCTCGTCGTCTGAGATGTGATCTTAGCCGCGTTATCTCCGTGGGCCTTGAACTTCCAGGTATTGTGGAAACAACTCTCTGCACAATCTCCGTGATGAGTCGTATGAGGATCATAATGCATGCGGTTCTTCTTCAAGCACGCCTCCTTCAAGTTACCATGGTTGTTCTGTGGCTGGTAGTGTTTATCGTTATGAAGGCGTCGGTGTAGAGACTCGTGCAAGATTGCGTTGCGAGGTATGTCTCGAGCACCGCCCTTATTGAGTGGCCACTGGCAAATTTCCCATTGCTTGGACTCGTCGTCGAGTTCCCATCTTTTGATAAGAGGGCAAATCTCTGCAAAAGAAAAGCCATCACGTCAGTTGTCTGGCTCTGGCCAAGACACTTTGCCTTCGAGAGGTGGAGTCACTTACCAAGGAGGTACCACATCAACGGCTTGAAGTAGCCCATTCCCTTTCCAAGTCGAAGGAGGTCGTGAATCCATCCATTCAGAGCCTGCTCCTGCTTCACCTTGTCCTGGTAGATGCTGAACTTGAACCTTTCCAAGCGCCTTGGCCGCCACTTCAGGCCCGTCTTGCCCGTCTTCGCCTCATACTCCTGGTCCGCGAGTTCAAGCTCACGGATCATCCAGGAAAGGGGAACGTCGCTCAGCTGCAGATCCTCGGTATCATCGAGGTCCTCCTCCTTCTTTCCTCTTCCAAAGAAGCTCAAAAACTTATTCCAAAAGGTTGAGGTTTTCAAGTAGTCGGGATAATCATCAATCCTAACATCGTTGTTCTTCGCCTTCTCATTCTTGATCCTTTCGAATTCCTTGGCTTTCCAGTTTGGGTCATCCTTTATAACCGACCAGCCGCCGCCAACGTCGCCATGGTTACCAGGGAACCAGACCTCCTTGATATCTTCTTCGTGGTAGTGCTTTCCCTTGGAAACCTCGGCGACATCTTGCGCGAGAAGCGCAGGCTTGAACTTGACTCGGAACTCGTCCACGGCAACAGCATGACGGACATAGTTTGCGGTACCCATCACTGAGGACGGCTTGTCGCCGACCTGCTCGAGAACTGCCACAGAGTTGACGCAATCCCACATGCCGAGAAAGAAGACCTTGATGTTGTCTTTTCCGTGGTCACTCCCTTCCTTGCGACAGAAGGCCTTGCTGAAGGCCTTGATCTCATCCCTCTTGCCCCTCTTCCTCCAGCCCTTGGGCTTTTTGCCTGCGTCACTGGAGCTTCTGATTCCATTGGGGAAGGTTTCGTCAACTGGCGTGTATGGTGGGCTCACAGGCGTGGCTTCTTGGATATCGACGGTGGGACCCTTTGTATTTTCGGTCGCTTGGGCACCGCCGACATTGTTCTCGTTGTCCTTAGCGTCACCTTGGTTCTTCATATTCTTTTCTTTGTCTTTGGACAGGCGGTTCTGATAAAGCTTGTATGCAAAGGGCACCATCTCTTCGTTGCCTTTGCAGAGAAGACCAACAGTGTTGACCATGCGAGCCAAGAACCTAGCGGTGAAGGCTCCACGACTGAATCCGAATATGTAGATCCTGTCTCCCTTCAAATAACAGTTAGCGCCATTGCTTGCAGGTACCTGTAAGTGTGATTTGAAACCTACAGTCTCGTAGTAGCGCATAAGGAATCTGTATCCAGCGATGACGTGGGAATCGAATGTGGTACCAAAGCCCATGTCGATCTTCTGTGAGATGCTGCTACGCATTTCGCTGACCCAGTTCTTGTTGACGCTGGTATCGTCAACATCGTACGTTCCGATGCCAGCTGTTTTCAATTGAGCGCCAGATACTACTCAGAGAGGTCTTCAGTGTTGATCATTCTACATACTCTGGTAATAGTGGTACTGGTGTTTGTCGTTGCGGTCAAGCATACGCAAGAGCTTCACCACGTTGGTGTCAGAGCCGGAGCCACTGAAAGAGTTGCCTGTGCCATCGAAACAGAGAACGAGCTTCCTGCTCTGGGTCGACGGATCAGTTTCAATAGACGCCATTTTGGTTGTTGTCTCCAAATCATGGAGTGAGAGGGACAATGCTAGAAGAGGGATTTTGGAATGAACCTTGAAAGCTCTTTATCATTCTGACCTTGAGAATACGCGCTTAAGTAAACCATATATGCATTTTCCTAGCCACTACCAAGTCAGAAAATTTCACGTGAATTGAGTTCTTGCACTCTTCTCCATGTTATTGCTTGCAATGAAAATCATCCAATCGCAGATTGGAACGCCACGAGAGTTCAGCCATAATTTCTCCATTCCTTATTCCCCATCCCGAAAGCATTTTGAGATCTCAGCCCTGTATCACCATCCTGGAGACTAGAATGTCTTGCAAGCCATATCCGCTCACAACAGATCGCAAAGCAAGTTGCGTTTTCAGAATACGGTCTCTGAAAGTGGGGAAGATCTCCTGCTCCAACGCCTCAGCTGGCCGCGTCACGTCTGCTTCGGTCGTAGGAGCATACCTTCTCACGTGCCTTTGCACTTCATCCCGGCGGTGAGACAACCGATGCAAGACACACTTGGCATGTGAAAGCTGACTCAACTCGACTTGGTGAGATGTCTCGTGCGGACTCTGTCGAATCACGAGGGTCTGATTGGAATTTCCTCTTCCCCAAATTGGTTACAAAAAGCATATCACTGTGCTCAGACATGAAGGCGCGCCGGACCATCCCGTCGGCCGATGTTTGTGGGAACGGCAGAAGCAAGATGATAGGTGTTGTTTCGAAAGGTGGTTCATCATGGCTCCTAGCAGTGACCGTAACTGTTGGTTTACTTTCAAGCTCTGGTGGCTCGGTCAGTCTGACTCCGGAATTTGGAATGGCTAGAGCGGAATCTTACAGCTGCCTTGGGCCCCGAAGACCTCGACGAGAACCTGGGTCGTCTTGAGAAGTTGCTGATCCTGGAACCTTGGGCCTACGAGAGATATGCCCACAGGCATACCATTGGCTCCGACAAAGACGGGTACGTTGATGACGGGCATATGAAAACCCTATTCAATGTAAGCCTGGCGAGTTAGTGGGAGGTACAAGAGGAACCTCTCACCGTCCACGTCATGTTGAAAGTCGCGCAACCCATGTCTCCAAGCCCAACAGGGGCCTCGTCTACTGCGCTAGGGGTAAGGATGGCCGTGTACCCCTGACTGAATTATTGAAAACGCGTCGCATATGAGAATACCTGTCTAAAGCCTTCTCCCTCTCTTCATGCTCTATCTTAGAGGTGTTCTCGACAATATCGCGAATCTCTGGAGCCAGATTCTTCCTGTCCAAACGGTATTCTCTAAAGAAAGAAGTCTGGGTTTCAGCTAGAATAATGACTTTCTGAATTCGCTCCAGTTCGTCGGGGTCCGATATTTCGGGAGGAAAGTAGACCTCTTCTACCTTGATTCCTTTATCTCGGAGGATAGTTCCGGCCTTCTGCATAGCAGAAATGGTGCCAGATCCTGCCGCGGGCCATATCGGAGTCTTTACCAAAGCGATTGAGATTTCTTTACCTGGCGTATCTCTTACGGGCTCATTATTTTTAAGTAGCGCTCCACATAACTAACGTAACTTCAATAACTTAGTTAATTAAAATAAATAACTACTAAAACTCTGCCCTTAATTAATTTAACTTCGAGGTTAAATGTTACGGCCAGCTAGTCGTAGGGGTAGTTTGCAGAAGTTGAGGCTGCGGAACTGGTAACAGTAATCGTAGTCGGGGATAGCTTCAGGGAAGCTATGTCTGTCAATCGTAAGGGTAGGTAAGGCTTCGGTGACCAATCGTAGTCTTGTCAAGTAGTAGCTGAAAGCGGGTGTTAATCCTGATACGAAGTTAATTGCTGAAGAGCTATGGGAAGTCTGTCCTAGAGTCCGGCTCGAGTCCATCCTATATACAAGTCTTGATTCTGAACATATCCTTTATCCGTATGTTTACCGTACGGATTCCGTATTCTGAACATACGGGGTCCGTACCTCAAAGGTGATGATGATGATGATGATGATGATGATGTATTTAACGTCTGGTGACAAAAGGACGTGCCGGGCGCAATGCCGACATGGTCTATACTAATCTAAACTATATTACAGGCTACCGTCTTCACCTAACGTTCCTGTTCAATGACTCGGGCAAATTTCGGAAAAGAAATTGGTCTCCTCTATCTATTCGCATAGAAGAGAGGCTCCCTTAGCAGAACCTAACAAGAAATCAATGCTTGCTTTAGCCATACGTTGGCGGAGGTAGCGCGGTGTAGCCTTGCGTCCACGCTTGCAGAGGTAGAAATGGACTGGTGTCTTGGGTTTCCCACAGCTGCAGTTGAGCAACGCATCTTGATGAGCGAATCTCTCGTGGTATGCTGCAAAGTCTCCATGATGGGATCTTGCTGCGTATAGCCTTCCTAGTAAGTGCCGAGGGAGGCGGAGTTCGGGCGGCTTGGGGTGAAGAATTATCTCGAGGTCGGCATATTGCCGAGGGCATTGGGACAGCCATTTTCTGGCAAAGGCTTGGAAGGCAGCTGCTTTAGCTTGCCTTTCTAGGTGCGCTAATGAGGGCTGTGGTTGTGATTTTGGGATTAGTTTGCAGGCTTCCTTGGCTAGAGCATCCGCTTCTTCATTTCCTGGTACTCCCGTGTGCCCAGGGCACCACCAAACATAAACCCTGCCGGGGGTTGTCCAGCTCTCTCTTTGTCTCCGAGTCCAGGAGGAAGAGAGCCTATTGAAGGCCCTAAATCTAGCCTGGCTGCTTCCTATGCTCTGGGAGTATAGTCTAGCCGCGACTACGAGGTTGTCGAGGCAGATATGGACGTTATCTGCCATACGAGCCGTAGGAGCCCGGGTGGCTTCCATCAGGCCGTGATACGCAGCATGTGCCTCCGCGTCATACACCTCAGTTTGGGAGCCGAGTGGTTCGGATCCGCGGAAGATCTGCCGTGTAGCTTGGTACCCTACCCAGCCTGCTCCGGCGGAGGTGCTGCTACCGTCCGACATCTAGGACCCGTCAGTATAGACAACAATATCCCGCTTGGAGAAAGTTGCCATCCTGCCTGCAAAGGAGAGGGCCTGTTCTTCTTTGGTCTTATTAGGTTCGTAGCCGACCCTGGCGAGGGCTGTCTGCCAGTCCGCTAGTTGCTCCCAAGGGGGGAGTTCTAACGGATCGATGTATTCGGTATTTTTGCTTACGAGGCTTGCCATTCGTCGTAGCCGTGAGTCTGGTCCTGATTTATTCCTGAGTCTCGTTCGGAGAGGGTGTCGCTCGTCCAGACGATGGATTCTGGTGGACGCTGTGTGGAGCTTCGCGTCCAGTATCACCTCTACTGGGGGTAGAGCCGCCTCGCGCTATAGGATCAGTATAGGCGTAGTTCTGTATACGGGGACCATCGCTCTAATGGCTTTGGTTTGCGTCGCGTCCAGTTGGTATAGTAAACTACTAACCCCGTTTGAGATAGTACGTCCATTCTTTATCCGGCTCTTGCCGGGCCACTATGCTTCAGATGCATAGTACTAAGTGGGTAATATACAAGAGGTGATCGCTCGACGAAGTAAGTACGTAGGCGCGCCCCAGATAGTGTTCCCTAGTCCCCGTAGTCCATTGATTACTTAGCATGCTTTTACAGAGAGGTTTCTTACGTGACTCTTAAATGTGAGTTTACGGTCGAAGTGAACGCCGAGCCAGCGTAGAGAAGAGCCTTTTTTGATAGCCTGAATTATATAATACCTCCTATCCGGCAAACCTACTATAATTAATGGGTTTCCGTCTTTTTATCTCTTAGTGAAGTGGATTAGTTCGGACTTATCGAGGTCAAAAGTGATTCCTTCCGTCGCGCCCCATCCTAAGGTTTCTTTCCATTCCTTAGTTAGGATGTCATAGTTGTTCTCTAGTGATGTTAAGCTTACTAAGATAGCGACGTCATCGGCGTAGCCGAAACGAGATCGCTTCCTTCCTAGGCGAGCTATGCCTAGCTTGAAAAGAGGTTCAATATAGAGCATAAATAGAATAGGAGACACGGGTGAGCCTTGTGGTAGTCCGTATTCGAGACCGAAGACGTCTCCTACCTCCCCATCAAGCCTTATTCTTGCTCTCCTTCCGGTAACAAAACTTGAGACCTAGCGTACGAGGTTCTCCGGCCATCCTTGTTTGCAGAGGCGTCGGACCAGTCGTCCTGGGAGCACGGCGTCGAAAGCCCCTTTTATATCGAGCGTAAGTATAGAGGTAACCAGGCCTCTTTGCCAGGCGCACTCGATATCGTGGATGGCCGCTACGATAAGGTCGCTGCAAGAGCGAAGAGGGAGTGCTCCAAACTGTTGATCGTGCAGAACACGATGTTTAACTGCGATCCAGGCAAGTCGTCTGGCGATGAGTCTCTCCAAGCCTTTTCCGAGGACGGCCAAGAGCGCAATTGGCCTATAGGAGCGCGGGAGTGTCTTGTCTCTTTTTCCCGGTTTTGCTAGGATCACGAGAGTTGCTTCTTTAAAACAAGTAGGATGCCAACCCTCGCGTATACACCCGCTATAAAGTGAGAGGACAATATCCTCGATAACTGGCCATGCTATTTTCAAAGCAGTCGTAGTGATTCCGTCGGTCCCAGGAGTCGTGTTTCCCGCGGTGAGAACCGAAGACCGTACCTCATCCTTCGTAACCTGCGGGAAAGGAAGCGTAGCTTGCCTTTGTAGGACTGGGCTTTCTGTTGGTATGTCCTCGGAGATTGCAGCGTTTCTAAGGAGGACGCGGGTAAATAAGTCGCGCTTCTCTTTTGGTTATAAGACAAGCGTATCTTAGTTATCTACATCTCGGAGTGGCGGGGTCTGAAAGGATCCTGTGGCTTTATGCCAACCGACCATTTCAAATATATCTTTGCTTGAGGAGGCTGAGGAGATCTTATCTTTCCAAAAGGCATCCTTGGAGCGTTTAAATTCGTAGAGGAAGTCCTGTTTTAGAGCTTCGACCTCCTCTTCTTCCCATTGGTAGTTCACTCCGGCTGCGCGGAGTCTTACTAACATCGCTCGCTTACTCGCATAGGCTCGGTATTTACGTATGCAGCTCTCGCTCCAGTATGGTCTCCCTGTACCTTTCCCGAGCGTGCGCTTTGTGGAAGCCGTGAGTGCTTTAATAAGACAGTCCGTAAGCTATTGTGCTAGGAGATCTAAAGACTGTGGGTCTTGGATGTTGCTTGCAGTGCGGCGCATGGGTTGTAAGTTGCGTTTAATGATGCCGAGGAAAAGCTCCTCGTCCATCGTGTCGAGCCGAAACCTTCCCGGCGTCTGGCTGGGTGAATCGATCAGGGCCAAGGGGACCCGGGTAAGCAGAGATTCGTGGTCTGATGTCGTGTGTAGTGACGTTTCTATGCTGGTGGAAGCCCCATGGAGGTTGCTGGACGCCCAGCATAAATCTAGGGTGTTGCCGCCTTTGTGCGTGGGTTCACCTATAGGTGACATTAGGACAAGGCTAGCGGCTTCTGCCCATTCTACTAGGTTTTCAGCGTCCGGGGAACTCGTGGCCTCGGGCTACCACGTCCAATGGTGTAAGTTAAAATCCCCCGCAATCAGTACTCGATCCTCAGGTTTAGGTTACCAGGCCGCTAGGATGTTCCTGAGAGCCTGGCCAGATCGCAAAGAGCCACGAGGGGCGTTATATACGTTAATGACTATGAGGACCTCCTTCGTTCCTAAGAGGAGTCGTAAGAAGAGCAGGTCTGTGGATAGAACGGGTAGAGGCCGTATTTATACGCCTCGTACCCCAGTTCCTCTACGGAGGTAGGTAAGTACCCTGGGACGGTCTTCGGTCCAGTTATCTACTAGGGTGAAAGTCTCAAAACCTGGGTAGTGTCTTATGAGCCTCCTCTCTTCCGAACGGATAGACGGCTCTTATATTAGGAGAATATCGATCTGGGCTACGTAAGCCAGGTTTAGTACTGTTTCGTAGGCGGATGCCCGCCTACCCACATTCGCTTGCATGATTTGCAGGGTTTTAAAGGGCTATATTCTTCTTTTATATCTCATTCGCCGGGGTACAGTCTATCGCTTATTCTTCTTCACGGGAATGTCGATGCGACTGCTGGGTCGCATTTCTCCATAATCTTTCTCCCTCAGCTCGGATGGCCCGTAGCTGAGCCTTATCCCTCCTCTGGACTACCCCCTTCACCACTTTGGGTTGGATAGGGCAAGTCGCATCGAAGGCGGCGTGAGGCCCGTTACACGACGGGCATTTAAAGGGGCAGTCGCAGCCATCGTGACCCTCAGTGCCGCCGCAGGGTGCCCGGTATTGATCAGTTGTGTGGGAAGGAGAGCTGCACTTGAGGCATCTCTTCCTTCTAGTACACGTTCGTTCGCTATGAAAACCGGCGCAGCGGAGACATTAAGGAGACCTCTTCTCCTTCGGGAACTGCAGGTTTACAAAAACGCTAGCCCCCATCAAACGGAGGCGTCTTGGTAGTTACCTTACGGCTTCCGCCTTGAACCAGGCTATCACCGTGCCTAGCCTTTCGACTTCGTCCTTCCTAGAGAAGTATGCTTTTTCAGGCTTGAGTTTCGTCGAGACCTGGATCTCTTCAAGGAGCTCCTCGGTCGTGATTTCCAGCTCAGTATTGGTTACCAGACAATACCTAGTATAAGGGACGTTTACGATATAGGCTCGGATCCAGGTATCGCATTACTCGATCGCTTACGCTTCAAGAAGGGCAGCGATCTATTCTCTATTCTCTAGCAGGACTTTTACACCATCCATTAACGAAGGTAGGAGTACTAATCCTATCTTAACATAGTCGATCCCCTTAAGGGCTTCTCGGGCTTGGGGACTTAGCCTTTCCCGAACGAAGATATATATATCGTAGGCTTTCTCGTTCCGAAGCGGGCTTTCAAGCAATAAACGCGCGAAGACGCGTAGATCCTTTAAGGCCGCCCGGTTTATAGCTTATTTTGCGCCTTGTTTAGCTGGCGTTGGTTCATCCTGTCTTCTGGACAGTAGCTAGCTCGCCGCCGCCGCGTATGAACGGACTAGGGGCGGCTGGTTCTGGGTTATGTGCAAGGGATGCCCCTGGGAACTCAGGTCAGTCTCGCTAGGCCCTATGCCAATAGCGTACATAGACCTTACTAGACCACGTTAATGCCGGTTTGAACGCTGTTTCTCCTCCTGAAGTTCTCTCTCCAAGGATTCGATCTTCGTCAAACAGTCTTTCAAAAACTATTCCCTCTCGGCGTCCCGACGTAGGAGGTCCTGGACAAGATTCGAAAGCTTGTTAATCTCGTCTTTAAGCTCAGAGTTATCCTGGTGGTTAACCTACTCAACCACTCTGACCTTTACAGTCGGCTTCCGGACTCGTCCCGACCGCCGAGATATACCGGCGTCCCCGTGAACCGTGATCGATGGCCCTACATCTAGGGAGACCGCCATGGTCGTGGAATTCAGCTCGTATAGGCTGATGTTGAGAGATGATAGTGCAGTGGGCCGTAGCCCTCTATAACCTTAACAATTACTAACAGTGGGTACCTTTCGAGGTATGTGCCTAGGCCCGTGTGGGAACAAACGGCAATCGCTAGGTATACACGGAGCCGAGCTATGTCACGTGTCTTCGGCACGTGACACACCTCAGCTCCCTCCTTCCATATCACGAGCCTTCGCGTTTAGATACTCTCCTTAACAACAATAACAACAACAAGAACACCAGATTAACCCAGCGATATTGCTACCGATCGCGATACCAGGAATACCTGTGTGACTAACCTGTGGTACACGCAAACCAACAGCCCGATTAACGAATTTCTCCTCCTAGAGGGATAGACGGTAATAACGGAGCTAGGGAACCAGCGGGAACTAGGGACGGATAGAACAGACTGTAGCCCACGGGTAAGATTTGGAGGACGTTAGGAAGAGGCGTGTACTATCCCATCGAGTGCCAATTGGCAACAGGCACATGCCCTTGAGGGGAACTGACCACTCAGGAGACAGCCAAGACTTCTTCTAGCCAACCAAAAAGCCTAGATTATGGATACTTCTGTTGTCTATATACTCTGACTATGAAAGAGGTACCAGCAATCATCCGAGTTACAAAGCGCTACTCCACACTGCAGGCACCCTGACCTCGTCTTTTTTCTGTGGGATCGCGAGTTTCCTGTAGTCTCGCCTAGTGCTCTTTTCTGTTGAGTACAAGCTACACAAGCCGAGGGATTTTTCCGCCTGTCCCTTACATGCTGTTCCGACGGAATAGAACTATTCCTTTTATCTGTCGCCCGTTGGGGCCGGCTGTATTTCCTTCCATTACTTAATGGCCCAAAGTGTTGAATTAGCTGGGCAGAAAGGGACCGCCGCCATTCATATTGAGAGTTGACTCGTGCCCACCCTGGCTCTCCCCAGCGTTGTGAAAGGAAACTATTTACAAGAACTACTTCTAGAAGAAAGTTCCACGCAAGGGATTGCCACCCACCGCGACGAACTGGTCGCCCATACTGGTTATAAGACCTCATTTGATCCCCTGTATCTACGCCATTCATATTATGGTTATATTCGTCGATACAAAGTGGGATCGGTAGGTTCTTCCTGGCTTCGGTGCCAAAAACTTCCCGGGCAGCACGAGCTGCCGCAGAGGATTTATTCGGTCGGCGTCGGCTTCGTATGATCTCTTCAGTACCACGAAAGACGGTTGTTAGGAAAAGGACGAGAGCGTTGTCCTTCCAGCTCAGTTGATTGATCTAGGGATATGTTAGATACTATGATTACGGCCTATTCTTTCACGTACCTGACCATCTTTCGTAGGGATACAGTGGATTTCCCCCCATGGGATATACCTCCCTTCATCTTCTTTTTCATCGACAAGTAATCGATCGATTCCCCCATCCTTCCGGCAGGTTCCCGTAGCCCCTATTGAGTTCAACCGCAACGCCCTGAAGAGCTTGACAGAGGCAAACAGATTATCAAGAAAAACGTGGTATTCAGCAACTGGCAGTAGCGTTAGTAGTGTGGTAACTACGCGTTGGGTTGGCGTAAGGCTAGTTTCATCCCTCTTCTTTTGGTGACGCTGTGAGCGCTGCTGTGGAACGAGCCCGTAGGGTCCCTTGCCGTGAACATGCCACAACCAACGTATAAAGTAACCAGACTGCGCCAAAACCCATACTTTATAGCCAACTGGTGTAGGCTTTCCAGGTATTGTTGTTTTCTCAATAGAACGACCTGTAAATCGAACCATTGCCTCATCAACCGTGAGGTTACTACCAGGTATGTAGAAAGAATCCCCTACTTCTTGTATGTGGCTAGACCACTGGTTGACTTGCCTGTACACTTTAGGCATGAGGTCCTCACGAGGCTGGGCTTCGCTGCGGCGCCGTTTCTTCGTAGGCGGAGAGTCTGGCTGGCTAAAGTTGGCAGTATCGAAGATACATAGGCGGCGTAATAAAATCTGGAAGCGGTTGCGTGATATAAAGCGAGTAAACAGATGAATGGGGTCTTCGCTATTTTGAGAGGTTGACCAATATTGCGATATCTTGCTCTCGACGTGTATTCCCATATAGATAAGAATACCTAGGAACAGGTAGACCTCGTCTACAGAGGTTGGCCTCCAGTTGCTGCTTCGAGAGTGTTGTTGAACAGGGCCTCGTACTGCGGCTTCATTGGTCCACTGTACCCACGATTCAACCAGCCTCAAAGGCACATACTGCTGAAAAAGCTCTAAAGGGGTAGTAGATAGACCCCATACTGTTGCGGCGCGGTAGGGCACGTCGAGGGGGTTGAATTGGCCCGGTGTGCCCCTTTCTAGCGGAGGCGATTCGTGTGGGCGTACAGTTGCGTTATCACACCTCTCGGGCCTACATTGAGCTGTACAGGCGCTATCAAGGTCTTCGGGAAGTACTGCGACGGTGATATGTGAAAGCGCTGACGAATCAGACGCATCAGAGTCGCTTGAGGACATCGCGACAGTTGCCCATCTGTAGAAATGTTAGTTGTGGTGGTGAACGCAGCTGGGAAAATATAGGGGTTGATGACGTACCGTCATGTATTCCCGCGGTGAGGGGGCAAAAGTGGGTCAAAACTGGGCATAATGTACCTGTTGCCAATTGGCACTCGATGGGATAGAGTATATAGCTCGAGCCTACGGCCCTCCACGCCATATACCCCTCGGGAGGTCGGCCGCAAGGGCGGCAGCGCCTTTGCCGCCACGGCGTTAAATACAACAACAACAACAACAACAACAACAACAGATTGGGTCTACTATCAAGGTCCAATCTAGGGTTGCTGCACGTGGTACCAGCACTAGCAACGGGAAGCAGCAGCAGCATAAGATGGGGCAACTGCTTGAGACCAAGCAAGTTGATCGCTGCTCTACGAGTTCGTTATGCTCACACGTGACTCGCTACGGTGAAGGGGCCAGCGAGAAGAAGAGTATTTACGGGTACTATAAAGGGCTCTGGGAGCCGTGGAGCAGGTAGTCTCCCGTGATAGTAAAGAGGGTTCTTGACACGCATCGTCGAGCACGTGAACGAGATGTATGGGCTGCGAGGCTGTGGGCGGATGTTTTGCTTTCTGTGAGATGACGTTGCTGATATGCTCTAAAGCCATTGTCAACCAAGTCCAAGACAGGTCAGAGGAGGGAGGTTGGTATCAACCGCTTAGAGTGACCCATGTCGCCATCTTAGGAACTACTACCCAACCTCACACAAGGTACGACAGTAACACATTCACATGGGACTGGGCTGCCTACGGAGGTGGAGTCAAAGTAAAGTCAATCTAAGTTTATCTTTATTCATTCATCAAGTCTCCGTGGAGACAGACGCATGTCAGTATTGCGCGCTTGCAGACTTGACGAGTTCCTAATTCTCATATCGATCATGGGAGTCGGTAGAAATGCCGCTGCCTGCGCAACCAAGCTTCGGCCGTAGCCAGAATACCCGCTCCCATGTCGGCCCTGCTCATATATCCAAGTATCCTCCTCTTGATGTTGCAGAACTCTTTCAAACGCCCGAAAAACTCCAATTCCCATGCCCTAGCCGGCAGATGCGAGAGTGTCCATGACCCTAAGCCTATACAAGAAGTCCATGTTTTGCAATATAAGTCCCCAAACCCAAGGCACCCCAGTTTTTTTGGTTTGTTGTCATCCCCGCTGATCTTCAAGTGGCGGCGGTATCAACCCGCGCCCCATCCCGAAGATGGTGGAATGAATGCAAAGGAACAAAGATCTAAAGTAAAATGGTGAAAAAACATGATAGAAATAGCCAGCGCTTCTGACAAAGAAAAAATGGGGAGAAAACAATTAAAAGCGGCGTGTTCAAGGTAATCCGATTTAAACGCGCGCTGCCAATGATAACAGCAATCAGCGCATAGTATTGAAGTCCATCTCCGTACTTATGCCGGAGAGACCGGGCATATCGGAATTCGCACGCTGAAGTGCGTGGAAGTCTCCTACGGTGCGTGGTATCGGTTGTTGCTGAATAGCATAGCTACTTGCACGCTGCGGTTGTTGACGGGGTATGGAGTTCATGAGGTTGTTTCCACCTGGACCCATAGGATGGGACGTCGGCATTGTCTGCTGGGCCTGAACTGATGGTGGGCTGATATCGCCCATGTTCTGACCTTGCTGAATGTTGTGGATATGATGCTGGCTCATATTGGGCTGCATTTGTTGTGGCGTCATGCACTGATTCTGAATCATGTGATGCGATTGCTGGTGTTGATGCTGATTGTTCATTTTACTCTGACCGTTCATCGCCGATCCGTTTTGGCCAGCCGGGCTCATGACCATATCGGGCATCGGCGTGCACCCGTAGTCGTTCATTCCGTTGTGGGGATACTCCATTGGTGGAGACATGATGGCAGGCGAGCTACTGGCAAAAGGCGAGTTCATATCCGCAGTAGTCGCTGGAGGAACGGAGGATGCACTGGCAGACGTGGCAGGTATGGTGTTGGCCTCACTGCCGTTGCTGTTCATATCGGACACGCCATACTTCTTTTCGTAGTCGGCAACGGAGAATTTCCGGTCGTAGTCGGTATCCATCTGCATCTGCATTTGAGATGGAGGTTGCGCCATGCCTGCGTTTCCGAAGCCATCGAAAATGTCAATGTTGCCCATGTTGGAGTTTTCGGGCGCGTTTTGCAGCATGGGGTTGGTCAGACGGGGCATAATGTCGGCAACCTTGTTCAGCAACAACGGCAGGAAGCGATGATCGCCGTGGCGGAGGACGGCAACAATGTTGAGAGTCTGGTTGAGTTGCTCCCGGGGACCGACAGTGAAAGGATCCCTTGCGGCGGGCTGAACAGCGAGAAAGTCGGTCATGTTGCAGCTAATCTCGAAAAGCTTTTCAATCTGCACACCGGGTTAGTAACGGGAGGAAAACAGATGTGAGCTTGGGGATTCTTACCAAGCCAGAGCTCATCAGCTCCATGCCTTGCCCAGGGAAGTGAGAGGCGAGGGTCATCAGAAGCTCGCGAGACAGGTCGACTGGGTAGTTGAAGTTCATGTTGTCTTCGTTGGACGAGTTTCCATGGGTCAATTGCCAGACAGTGCTCTTGAGCCACTGCTGGTTGGTACGGAGATCGGACAATTGGCCATCTTGGCAGAGGTAGGTGGGAAGGACTTCGTTCAACTGCTTCTGCAGGTTAGACACGTAGAGATTGGTACGGGTCTTATTCCAGATGGCTGTGAAGGCGTCGTCGAAGGGGCGGAACAGGTTCACGAGCATGATGAAGCTGTTCAGCTGGTGGCTAAGTGGGTCGCTCGGGTCATCGGCGGAGTTGGGCGGGTTGATAGTGGCCTGCAAAGTCAAAGGTCGTTGGCGTTGGATGGCGTGAGATCTGCAGAGACGGCCGTTAGTAGATGAAACAGAATACCGGTTACTTGGGGCCAGAAAGTGAGCAAATTTTACCTTTCCATGATGTAGAATAGCCAGAATAGCCGTCTTCTCCGAGAGGACTCGGCGTTGTCCCATTGAGGACCGTGATACGTCTCCTCCTTGATCATGCCGTTGAGGTGCATCATGGTAGAAGCCTCTCGAAGGTAGAACCAAGCCTTGTCATGCAGTTCGATGCCGTGGTAGCAGCCGTAGATGAAAAAGTTTGTTGCAAGGGTATTGAAGCTGATGTTGTCGAGGTAGTCGTAGCCCTTGCGAACTTGCAGAGTCTCCTCCAAAAGCAACTGGCTTGCGACGATGGTGGCACCAGGCATCACATCGAGGTTGAAAGGGTCGCCTGTTGGCATTGACATTCCAGGCTGAAGCATCATAAATGCGCACAGCGACGTAAGTAAGCAGTAGGTATCGCGGTTCTGCTCCATGAATGGGAGTTGCTGGTCGATTTGGCGTCGGTCGAGGATAGGCATCTTTTCGTACAGATTCGCAAAGTAAAAGTCGATGCATTCTTTGACGAGCTCGCTCGAGAGCAGACCGGGGGTCGGGGCCAAGCTGACGGGGCCTGGAGGATTCGGAATGCCATTCATGCGGTTTTGAACCTTTGCCGACAAACTGGTCTGTCGCTGTGTTTCCCTCAATTCGCTGATAACCTTCGCACGGGAGCCCTTGGGGCCCTTCTTCTGGGGGATGGCATTGTATGTGCACGACAGCTGGGCAGTGTGACAGTTGCGGCATGGGTTGACGCCGTCGCATTTGACCTTGCGGCGATGGCAGGCATCGCAGGCCCGCTTGACGGCCTGTGTCATGTTGGCGACGTACGGTGAAGACGTGGTGGCGGTTGTTGTCGTCGGTGGTCGACGGTCGCTCTGAGACAGTCAGATAGTTGAGGATTATTCCGAGCGACGGCGACGGCTCTGTAGGGGCGCTGGCATCGACAATGAAGGTCTAGCGGGCGTTGATTGAGTTTTGCGGGGAAGAGGATTGATAAGAGAAGGTGCAGAGTGATGGAAACGGGCTTCTGGGACTGTAGGAGCGATCCGTGTAGTGTGTTGTTGAGAGATGGAGTGTGTATTCGGCCCTTTCTGTATGCAGTCGCTGGGAGGGAAACGCGGGGGATGGTGCCAAAATCCGGGGCTGCGACGCCCGTTACAACCCTTTCCGTTCGTCTGTGCAGAAAGCCTGCTGTGTGAAAAGTCTGCCCAGGAGTCGAATATCTTGATGGGTGTGCGTGAGTGTCGTCGTTTTGTCCAATATGAAGCCCCAGACCGAAGACGATGAAGGGGAGACTGGATGATTTTTCTCGGTGAGGATCGGTCGGGTAGGGAGAGTGAGTTGCGGATTCGAGAGTTGCGTGGTGGGTGGTGTGGTTGTGAGTGGGCGGAAGGAAAGTGGACGGAGGGAAAGAGGAGGAGGGTGGACTGGGAAGGATGAGCGAGCGAGACGGGGAGGGAAATGGGAGTGGAAAAGAGGAACGGACAGGGCAAGAATGGGAATGGAATGGACTTGCCAAGTGGGAACCTGTCGGGCAAAAAGAGACTGGACGGCGACCGGGAGACTCAAGAGGGACGACCGAGACTGAGCAGCAGTGAGGAGAGAGAGGACAGCCACAGTGCAGTGCTCACCAGTGGCCGCCAGGATGGAAGGAACGGACAAGGCCTCTTGCCTTGCTTAGGCTGTCAAGTGGGTTAATCATGATTTTACTAGGCCCATTGCAGCTGAGGCGCTAGTCTTCTTTAGGGATAGCAAGCTTGGAAAATGAGGACGGGCCTCGTTCTGCACTGTGTGAAGGCAATGTGGGTGTCTGGTGACAACCCACAGAAAATACTCGAAAATGGGCAGGAACAATGGGCAAAGATCGAGAAGGAGCACCATCTCCTAACATATTTCCCCACAATGATGCGTCGTGTACGTACTGTGTGCACCTCCTCGTCGTTCGTAATTACCTCCGCGCCGATGGATCACCTTCCACGTACCGACTGTTGGTGACTTCCTCACTTTCAAGGCATCCCCCCCGCCTTGTTATTGTTGTTCATGATTTCCCTCTTTGATTGTACCAGACATAACAAATTTCCACGGTCAATGCAGAGGATCCCAGAGACAACAAGTTCGAAAACAAACCAGCAACACTACGGATACCAAACACTGTCAGAGTCGGACAGTCTCTCAGGCTTAGCCAAGTGGCAGGATCCGAGATGATTATTGATGTGACGACAGCACAAACATACGGAACACGCCGCCTGCAACGTCGTACGAAGGCTGGGGCGCCCATTGTCCAAGACGACAAGTCGCTTATAACGCCCAATCCAAAACGAACAAGCCAATCGAGTCCGCTTTCGTCGTCGGTCACCGGTGTCCGTTGTGCTGGGAAAAAACCGAGGCACCAGAAACCAGACTGTCGGTTGGCACACTGCAGGCCGCGCTGCGCTGCCCCCTCTCACCCACCTGCGGAATGAGTACCTTTCCACCACATTCCCGTCATCTGGTACTCGGCACGAGGCACGCCGCACGCCTGGAAGCTTGCAGACTCTGGCCGCTGGCAGATGGATCATGGCTGCCGTTGCCTGCCGTTGCCTGCCGTTGTTGTAGTTGCTCTGGCGCTGTACCCGACGAGTACGTTTCACTCGTAGTCGGCCGAGGCGCATCTTGAGGTCGATCCGAGGTTTCCTATTCGCCTCACTCTGACTGCTCTGCTCTGCCATTCTCTGGGCGGAATACTTCCTCGCTCCTCGTTCGGATGCAAATCTCGTGCCCTACGGATACAAGCTGCGGGCATCATACATGTCTTGTCTGTCTACGACATGCACGCCTGATTGGCAGGCCACCTGCGCTGACGGTCTCGTGATAGTCCTCCACTGTTCCTCGAGTTCGCCCAGCCAGACTTGCCATCACCGCCAGACCAAAATTTGCTCACGCAGACCACAGCACCGGCACGCAAGGCACCTGGCAACTGGACTGTCTGGACACGAACGAGCCTTACGAATACCCCAGTGCGCCACGCCGTCTCTTTGTTTAATTGGGGCCGTGTTGCTTTCAAGTTTGCCGCCTATTGTCTGGTCTGATCTGGACCTCCGGCGCTGGATCCTCGGGACTTGCTAGCGGTAGCCTGCCATCAGCTTGCATCGTCCCTGTAATGTTGCTAATAATTACAGTGTTCCACCCGAATCTCCCGTGAGAGCCGTCGACGTTCTGCCCAGTGCAAGTTCGACTCTTGGCTCTTGTTTTGATGAGACTACAATGCTCGAAAATTAGAGGCACACGAAACAACTGTGCGAGGGACATCCCTCACCGCACCTCGACAGCCACGACAGCAGCCACAAACACCACGCACTGATGGCTTGCCCCTGGGGTGAATCGACGCTGGGACGCTGCCGTGGCTGCTTGTTCCCCTCAACCTCCTCACAACTTGCTGCTGGCAGCGTCGATAGCGCGCGGTACAGATGGAGCCCTGCCAGGTTCTGCCCCCAAAAGGCCCCTCTCACCACCGGCGGTCTCGTCTCTCAATGGGGCTCGGATCAAAGCCGCCCATGCTCGAGGCCACTATTCTCAGTAGTTCAACAAAGCATGAACTTCGTTGGTCTCGACAACATGGTGATCGTCCGACACTTGGGATGGCGGAAAGCGCCAGCTCTGAGCAACAATGTGCACAGAGGCTTCTCCCACTGACCGAGCGTTCTGCTTGGGATTTCCACCTTGTTCTGTTTATTCCTAGGGAGTAGACTGTTCTGAAAAACTTGGTAATTCGGGAGCAAAATGCCAACCGCATTGCTTCGTACGGATGCAGAGATGGCGCTACCCCTTGGCGACTGCAGCAAGCATGCGACGAAAACCCACAGAATGGGATCGAGATCCTCCTCCTAACCGATGCTGGCTGATAGGCTACCTACTGCTCGATGGTTACAGATGGTCGGCTCTCGCGTTCACCTACCAAAATAGCGGTCGCGGCTATCCTAAACTCACGCTGGTGGGCATATCCAAGTCCCAGAACGCTGGACTTGGCAATCTTGTGAATCGCAAGCAATCTTTGCTCATTTCTTTGCAGAAACTCACACTGACCACCCTCAGTTAACTATCTAACCCCTGGGCCTGCCACTCCCCGGATCGCCCCTAGAACGGCGCATGAGGGAAACCTTCCAAGCGTCTTCCACCATGCTTCCATTCGCTTCAGCCCACCTATCAGACCACGACGCCTTGGTGGCCACCCTCCTTCGCCAATGCAAGAAGCCGTTTGCAGGTCGACTTGGCCCGATCAACAGTGCACGAGTTTGCTCAACTTGGGTTTGCTGCTCAGCTGTCGTTTGTCACCAGGGGGTCCATTTGCATCAGCACAACGCCGTGGCCATTGGAATGCCATTAAGACCAGTCGAAGTTTCGACTTGAACGCATCTCAGATCGGTGTCGTGTGCCCACATCGGGGCTTAAGTTTTGTCAATAATTTAACGGCACTTCCCAGACAGCCAAGTAGGAGCATTTGCAGCAACAGAAGCCCCGTTGTGGCGGAGACCACTGAAGCAGCTTGTGAGGCATCATTGTTAGCTGCCGCCGCTTCAGGAGCCGTCGACGCTAACAAGTATTAACACTGCCACCGTCTGCAAATGCCGTCGTGCCGGTACACCCGTGGACGAGGGGGAGAAGAAGAGGGTGGTGGAACCGCTCATGTCAGCACGAAAAGCTCTTCTCAGAACAGGTACGCATAGCAGCTGGGTGGTCCAACGAGACATTTCTATCGTTCTCGACCACTGGCTCTGGTAACTTGGTCACGGTCCTCGCGTTGGACAGGTTACATCGCACTGCCCTCTGGTCTCTGGAAATCACTGGCAGGGCTGAAGAATCTGCCCGTCTCCAACCCTCGTTCTTCTCACCTTGTCCACCTCGTGGCACCGGAACTGTTGATACCCGCTGCGGTTTTCCTACGTCTGTGGGACGGGATTCCAGGACCACCGGCTTCCATTCGTGTCGATGGCCTGTATCTTTACGAATAGGTCAACCGCGATCTGAGCACCAGAACAAATTGGCGGAGAGGCCAAGGAGCCCATGCTCTGATCATTGTTGATGACAGCGCCCAGAGAAATAGCCTGCATTCCGTGGCTTCTCCACCCCGTCCCCCCCCTTCTCCTCAAATGCCGACAACGAACCAGCGCTCGAGCAAGCGCCCAAAGTCGGGGCTGCGGAGATGCCTTGACAACTTTCCAAAGAAGCCAGGCATGACAGGACGCTGTACCACGCCGAATCCGACCATGGCACCATGCTGTGCTGTGCATCGGTGTCCGTCTCAGCCCACTCTTCCACCTCCACACGCTCTAATCCAGATCAGCACAAGCGTGCGCTAGTTTCGACGGTCGGTCCGATAAGGCATGCATCCGCGTTCTTCAGCGCCTCGCCAGTCTGCACCACTCCTGTCTAGACGTCTGCATGCAAGGCTGGCGTGCTGGTAGGGGCAGAGAGGGAGATTTCAACGTCTGAGGCAGGATCCTTCGCGTCGAGGCTAGAAGCCGTGGACTAGGTCAAGACACGTGCGGACTCAAGAACATTGTTTCTTCTGTTCAGTGACTAGCCGCAGTCGAATTTCGGAAAACGCCGCTGCAATCTTCCAGAACTGCACCTGCAGCTCTGAGTTTGGGAGACAGCCATCAGATACACGGTTAGACTTCTGACTTCATCATCCCATATTAAAGGATAGTTTCAAGTTGTCCCTCAGTATTCCAGCCTCGTCGGCGTTAGGCTATCCGAAAAACTCCACGGGCAATTACCTCCAACGAGGAGGCTGAAACACCAATGTCATTTGCCGTCGGCTTTCCAACAGCACAGTATCGAAAATGACCGCATCGGCAATGCCGAGCATACCGAGTTTTCTAACAAGTTACTTGTTACAGCTCAACTACCGGAGACCAGCACGCCAATTCTCGGTCCCGGACAGAAGGATATCACCAATGACCCGGACCAAACTCCCCATTCCTTGTCCAAACGCCAGACCAGTATCCCCAAAAGCAAATCTCACATACAAAGTCATTATCCAACAGGCATCGCGAGTGACATCTCCGTAACGCAGTCCGAGCTCAACAAAGGCTCTATAGTTCCGCATTCGGGCAGTTGCCCTTGCATCTCTTGGGCGGGTACCTGACCTCCTTGGCACAGTTACTCGCATCAACGTGGCCCCCCAGCTCCCTCGCGGGAACAAACTGTCCCGTCTGCAGGCTGCCCTTCAGGAAGTAGCTGTACCAAGCCTCGTGAAGCACGTCGTGCCCGCGTCCGGAGCACCGCAGCACCACGCGGCCGCCGCTCAGGTTCTCCAGCGTTCTTGTGACGTCGGCGAGAGCATAGCGCTTGGAGCTTGAAGGCGTGATGCCGGCCCTCTCGAGCGCCGTGAAGGTGTCGAGTTGGCGGAAGAGGGAGAAGGCGCGGGTGAAGTAGTCGACTACTTCGATGCCGGGGTTGTATGCGGTGTCGTAGCAGGATGAGGAGAGGGTGTTTATGCAGCTTGCGTGTTTGTTGTACTCGTGGGCCCAGAGGTGGTTGTTTGTGCCGCTGCGAGGGAGGGTGTTTGTTAGCATGATCGATGCATGCTCAAGGTAGGTTCGGCCGATGATGGGCCGGGGGGAACTGCTTGATCCCGGCCGGGGTTGCACGGGGCCGGGGACGGGGGCGGGGACGGGGGCGGAGAACGGGGGACGGGTGTGGGGGGGTCTTACTATGCTGCTACCCAGTATCTCTCCATTGAAGCCAGGAGGTCATCTTGACCGTAATGCTTTAGGATATCGGTGATGTTGTCAAACTGAGGCGTCATGCCGTAAAAAGCCTTGTAGCTCTCATCGCAGGAATCGGGCCTATCGCAATCATCCCGGTTAGATGTCAATTGTCTTTCCGAAGGGAGTGGGCTTGGCAAGGGAGCGGTCGATTCTCTCATTCAATCCAATCCGATCCGATCCCATAACAATGACGGGAAGACGAGAGAAGGGATTGGGAAATGACTTACCATAGTCCGTGAACGGTCCAATCCTCCTCCGCGCCGCCGACGTGTACGGTGTCATCCCAGAATTGCGTCAGGAGGAGGCGGCCGGAGGGGTAGACGTGACAGCATGCGTTCTGGCCGGAGCCGTCGATTGGGCATTTCGGTGCGCCGGAGAGGGGTTCGTAGGTTGTTTGTGGTGTTTTGAGGATGTTGTTGGTGCTGGGGGAGGAGGAGAGGGAGGTTTTAGTGTTGGCGATGGGGGTTTGGGTGGTAGGGAGGTGGGGGAGGAGAGAGGATAGATTTTGGAGGAGGGCGCGGAAGGAGGGCGCCATTGTGGTTGTGGTTCTCTTATTCCGAGTTCCCGTGTTCCTTTAATCGTCGGTCCTTAGAAAGGTTGGATGGTGCTAGAAGGGAGGAGGAGGATGAACTGGTCGTGGGATTGACGGTGACGTTGGTTGCGATATGGAGCTTGAGCCTTGGGAGCATTTGTCCGAGGCGGAGCTTGTCTGGGGATTCTGCCGCGTCATGTGGGGACCGGCTTTTGGGCTAGCTGTGGCTTGGTGGGCTCACCGCTTTTGCATGGGAGTGTTTTATTGGGTGGCAGCCCTGGGGATCTGTGGGTGGATCCGTTGGTTGTGGGGATTGTGGGGGGCCGGTGACATGCTGCTAGGTTTACGGAGTAGTGTGCATTGGATGGCAGATGGGTGCTTGGTTGAGAATTCTGGTTTACATCAGACGTCGGGATTGTTGTGTCCAATTCAAGTGGCTTGATGCATACTGATGATATGCTGTTGCTCTTGGGGTTATTGGTTCAATGGCTGTTCAGTTCCTCGAAGGAGCGTTGGGACTCTAAACGCTTCCTGTACTTCCAAACACAACGAAAAGAAATCGAGAATTAAACAAGTTGGAAAAATGTCACGAACTACCCACGCATCCACAACACAATTGTCCGAGTGAATCCATAAATACCCTAGTCGTTTACTAACTTATCTGAAATGGAATCTACTGATGATTCAATGTCAGGTGAATGGGTTGGCCAGTATCCACGCAACAATTATTACAGGCACACCTCCAGTCTACATGGAAGACATTATCTGAAAACTGAAAATCAGAAAATAAGCTCAAAAAACCTGTCCTTACATTTCATCCACCTAGGGGTTAAGGGTTTGGGTTGGTGCAGCTTGACCTAGTATGGTGACTGTGAGAAGGAAAGCCGGGCCCAATCCCGGAGGGCTGCTGGTAGATGCGAGAGTAGGGCTCGAGGACCTTGTGTCTATTGGGAGGGGACCCGTGGTTGGAATAGTGCTTGTTGTCGAGGCAGGTGAAGTGGGCGCGGCTGGAGTGCTGCTGCTTGGAATCGAGCTGTCGGAGGGCGTTGCAGAAGGTGTTGAAGCGGGAACCAAAGCAGGAGCCGTCGAGGAAAGGGGTAGAGTTGCAGGGATGGATCCGCTGCTGGAAGTGCTCGCCACTGGAGTTGTGGAAGCTGAAGAGCCCGAAGTCGCTGGTATGCTTGAGCTTGTTACTGGTGTGGTGGTGTTTGAGTAGAATACCGAACTGAAGCTACTTGATGATGTTCCTGGAGAGGTGCTCGAAACTACCGGGCTTTTCGATAGGCTTGATGTGCTCGAGAGAATACTGGCCGAGCTGGACGATGAAGCAGATGCGGTCGAAGTAGAGGAGATAGTCGAAGACGAACTCGAACTCGTAGTGTTGAAGAAGCTCGCGTCCAGCTGGTACACGGTGTAAATCGGCGCACCCAATTCAAATGGAACTGCACCGCCACAAGGCGCCGAAGGCATCTCGCTGCATGGATTCGTGCAGTAGTTGTCGTTCGGAGGAATGCTCGACACAAAAGGCGATGTCGCTCCCGGTATCAGGACACTGCAGATACAGAGGAACTTGGACTGTCGGACATCAGGGTGATCGTTCGCCTATTGTCCTTGCAGTACTGTTGACATACTGCGGGTCGGTTCGCTACGGTGGGGTTGAAGAGGAGGTCGACGTCGCTGACCATGTCGTTGTCTAGGCGGCCGCAACCTATATACCGTGCTGGTGCGAGCGGGGCGGGGACGAGGGTGTTGGCTGGGAAGCTTCTTGTTGATGAGGTTGATTAGCTTGTTGAGGTTGACATTGTTGGAGAGGTCGTCGAGGAGGATGAGGATGTTGAAGTGGGTGAAGACGTTGTTAGTGATGTGTCTGTGGTTGTCTGAGAGGTTGTCGTCGAAGTTGACGAGGACGTGGTCGAGATGGACGAGGATGTCGACGAGGAAGAAGAAGATGTCGTCGTACTGGTACTGCTGGTTCCGCACGTGGTAGTGATAGAAACCGCTTTGTACAGATTGAGATAATTCGGGCACCGCCACATCTTGCGTTAGAATTGCCTAGGCACACTCTGTTGCAATAGGATTCAGGGACTGGGACGATGATGGGCTGTGAGGTCAGGGGCACAATCGAGCATCTGCAGTAGTTACCGTCGTACAAGCTTCCGTACGTTGCGCCTATACCGCTGCAGAACTTTTGGCACTTGACAGGTTCCATTAAGTCGTCGCCTAGTAGACGACTGAAGGCGTCGTTGAAGTTTCGGATGCCGACACAGCCGACGTATTGCATCACGCAAGGGACACTGTACTGCGACTGGTCCACTTGGGCGTTGGTGACGGCCATTACTACCAATGCCAGGAGCAGTCGGGCTGCTGGGAATCGCGCCATCGTGTTGGTTAACCGCCGTTCGACGCTGATCTGCTGTATAGAAAGAGCGTGGCCAATCGGGCTTTTTTTTCGTAAATATCGTGAATACCTTCGTTCGATTCTATGAAGGCAAGATCCCCGGTCAAGGCCTGGAGACGGGAATCGCAAGCGGTATTCGTAAAAAGCGTTTGAAGGATGAACCGGGACAATTGTTTAGGGGCAAGCTCCTATCTTGAGCGGAGGCAAACATGTGTCTTCGTGCCTCGTATCAAACTGGTGAACATAATCCATGTCATGTCTGGCCCGAGGGGCGGACGCGGATTGTATATTCGCTTCGGAAACAACATGATTGACTGCCCGGTAGCTGGAGCCTGTCTTCCTCAGGAAACTGGTCTCAAGAATGTAGTGATGTTACAAATTGAGTTATTTGTTACACCGAGGAAATACGTCTGGCAGTCAAAGGAATGGGAGACTGTCTATGCTGGCATGCTGATTTGGTTCAATCTGGCCCTGCCCGCCTTGGTAAGACAGGAGAACGAGACACTCGAAGTCTCTGAGGCAGCCTTCTAGTTTATGTTAGCGATGAGGCTTTGGGGATTCACATGGCCAGTTTTGTATCTTTCGATCGATGGACGAATATCGAGTCGAAGAGGTGACAATTTGGCGAACAGAAACCTTCCATGTCCCGTTAACCCCCCAGACTTGTGTAATGTGCAGACATCGAGAAACATATCAGGCTTCAATATTCCTCCCACGATGGTAATTCGGCGGAGAAGGATGCGCGCCTCACTCAAGATGATGTGAGTACTTCTTCAAAGCGGCATTAATATGTACCACATAGACAGCCACAGGCCGAATGATATCTGCCTCCACCTCCTAACGATGATCAAGTGGCTTTCAGTGCCTTCTCAGGATCGTATGTGCCTGAGGGGCATGAATGTAGTGGATTTAGAATTACCACAGCGTTGGGAGTTTTGGAATGGCTACCATCTGTGAGCCTCCCTACGATTGTCGCATTGATTTCTGGGATAGATTTCCCCCTCGGATACTTTACAAATCACGTCGATTGAATTTCGAAAGTGTGTCTCGGATCTTCAGCCTTCTAGCAAGGGGCTAGCTGGACTTGACCCGAAGGATCTGATAGGATCTTGGCAGGGAAGAATGACGGTCAAACAAGCGGTCCAATAAATGTCTTATCTCTGCCGATCTTAGATCACGCACGTTACGCTTGTTGTTTGCGCTAGTGAATTTTTGACATGCCCTCCAGTCTCTGATATTTGGTCCACATGATAGAAGCATTGAGTGGAGCGGGAGTTGACCATTTTGAGCTTCTGGGACCGATGTCTGTTGATGGAACAATGACCGGTTGCACTTGAGATAGCGCTTCACTCGACACTAATCCAACTTGTCAGTCAGTCTGACCACTTTCAACATAATTGCCAGCCAAACAACCGACTGATTGTCCAAAGCGGGGTAGCTGAGTTGGTTGTTGTTAGTGAATTGATAAAACTCTTACTTCGGGCCTTCGTATCTCGAGGCACAGATGGTGATACATGGAGCAATGGAATAGTGGGTAAACGACCTTACCAAAGGATCAAAGGAAATCTCCCGGTCACGCTTGACATGTCTAATGCTAAGAGTATAAGAAACCGCCATAATCACAGCAATCTCAATGTCAGATGCTCGTAAGGCTGATGATACATCATGGGAGTAGCGCTCAATGCATTTTCCGTTCCAATTTCGAAGCATGTGATAAGCGAGAATCGTTCCTGTCGTCGTCGTCGTCCTCGTCGTATAGGAGTCAGCTTGTCTTGTCTCATCTGATGTGACTCGGACATAAGCTCGTCTGAATGTCCGGCAATGAGCAGTGAGATTGCTTGGGCCTTGTGGAGAGAGCAATCTTAGGATCAGATCAACTCCGCCTAGAAGTGTATCGTACACTGTATTGACATGGGTAGGGATCCCCTCAACTGTGGTCAACTGTGAAGTGTGAACACGGTGAACCTCGTAATATCATCTCCGTTACTTTCGCACCTCAAATTTTCGGAAATTACATTCACCATACCTAAGGTAGGCGAAGTCAAGGACCCGTTACTCCAAGGCTCGAGGATGAAAGTCCACAACCTTCTGACTTCGACATTCAAAAACGTGAAAAGTATCTTTCTCGACCTGTAACATCTCGAATGCCCGCACGCAGAGCTGCGGAGACCGAGATGCTGTTCTAAGCCTTTGCTAATCTTATCCGATCATTCAGAATGAGGAGTGCATCGTGCAGTGTGGTTAGATGCCCGCGGTTCCCCGCAATAACAATGCACGCTCGCGATCGACAGTGAGGCTGAGTGTAGCCTTACGCGTTTGGCATTGCTTGGTGCCCGACCCGACTTTCTGGTACGCCGGGGCTTGGGAAAAGGTCAGTCCCATAGTAGTAGGGCAATTTCCAATGGAAATCTTGTCCCGCTTATGCTGCTCTTTGCAAATCTTAAGCACAGAGCCAATAAGCCAGAGGCTGCCACTCGCAGCTCGCAGCAGAAGCAGAAATGCTGCTTTGACATGGTTTCAGCTCAGATGATCGTGAGGCCGGCCGCAAAACCCGGTTGGATAGTCGCGCTCTTATGCGAGCTTTCGGGGCAAAGCGCGCAAAACAAAGACCACTTAGGAAAAGAGTTTCCCCTCCGCCGTTCTCTCGGCTCAGTCAGCCGGCGTTTAGGCGGCAGAGGTGTCCACTACACACTCCACTTTTGGCCGGGCGGGGGCCCGCCCTATCGGGCTCGGGCCGCTAGCCCCGCCCCGCCCGACGTTCTCTTGAGACACCGTCCTTTCTTTGTACCAACACTGAGGCTGTGGACTTGAGCAATACCGGACCGTGCTAGCTGGACTACATTCCTTCGACGGATGGCTATCAATGCGGCACTTTCATTTACATTTACTGATCAATCTGCTCTTCGGATTCGGTTTTTCTCCCTAGTAAGCCAAATGGGATGTTTTGATCAATCAATATTAGTCCAACCTGGAGGAAGCCTGGCATTACAATGCCCGAACGCCACTCTCTTTCTCATAGTCATTGACTTGTCATTGACATTGTTCTAGGGACTGAGAATGAATGCCGAAAAGCGGGAGGAAAGCGCCATCGTCATCGTCGAATGTCCAAATCTCACCTTCTTACACCGCATCTCTGGCTGGAACCGGCACATTTGTCAAAGTCAGGAGATTAGCCCGAGTGCCGCGCATAGCCTTACCGTCTTAGACTTCACGTACCCCGCGCGCCTCGCCGGTACCCCGCAACCTTCATTACAACCTTGAAAGCCTCGATTGCTCTGTCCCGGCACGAAGAAAATTTTCGAAGTTATTGCTGTTGTACCGCTCTGTTGCGGTTATTGCCGGGTGTTTTACGATCCCATAAGAAGTAATTCGATATGAAGCTTGAGGTCGTAAGATTGTGATGCTTCTCTGCAAGGAGACGGCAGCAACGGAAAAAACCAATGGATTTGGAGAATCAATGCAAGAATGAGGGGTCCAGAAACCTAAACAAGAAACGGCTTGGATTTGTTACGTGCGACTTTGGGGAAGTAGAGCAAGACGCCACCAAGTCCGCGCTGCCATGTGGGATCAAAAGTTTGCTATTCATCGGTAGCATCAGTGGCACATAGCTTCATGTCATAGACCTGACACTTTGCTCACTTTTTTGAGTCTAGCTCGGTTGTCACTTCAAACCGGACCAGTTCCCCAGCTTCTTCCGATGTTGCCGCAACACAAGGATCCCTGCTTCGGATCAGCCTTTGAAGCTGCAGACTTGAGTTTGTTGGGACTGATTCTCAGCCTCATGATGGCCCCATGTCCACACGCGGGGAACATGCTCTCTTGAGATTTGCTCCCAACATTGTAACCCCTCACGGACTACTGCACGAATGCTCCTCTCAGGGTTTCAGTGAAACCTACATCGTGGGTCTCTGTAGAAGTGTCTGGGTCGTGCTGATGGGCCCCTCACGGACTTTGGGCACGAAAGAGTCGTCAGCCTTTGACTTCGTCTAGCGTCAAGGTCTGCCTCAGCATCTGACGCTGGCTCATTTTACATGTGACCGCGAGACTCCAGGTACATTGGCGATACTCTTCGACACTCAGACCAATGGTTAGTCCACGTTGCGAGGTGAATACGACCACGAAGGTCTCGTTGCTGTGACTTGCAGAATCGAATCCGACGCTGTAAAGTCTCGACCTCGTGTATGTAGCTGATGCTCTAATATGCGTCCTTTGTTGCCCCGCAGCAGACCATGCGAAACCTTCGCACCGATGGACAAAGATGCATAACACGTACGAGCTGTTTGAGTTGAGGTTTACGCATTCATGATTCACCTTGCAGAGCCGAAGATTGAGGCACAATTGGAGAAAAGTGTGATCTTCTAGTCCTTCAGAAAAGTTATAAAGACCCATCGAATGTCACGCAATTCTGTCAACTTGAGGACCAGCAGCCACACCAAATTTTTCATCACTATCAACAAATCACAACATCTTTTTAGCTTATTACAACATACTTTACCTAACTTTTAACTTCAAAATGGGTGACATCCGCGGCACCGAGAGAGACAGCAACGTTATTGCTCTTGTCGAGGCTATCCTTGGCCACAAGATCGAGAGCATGCCCGGATCTTCATCTCAGAGCACCATGGAGGACTACGAGGACCTCGTCGACATGAACAGGGACCACGAGTTCAGCAAGGATGGTCCCCGTCCCGACTCTCCACCAAAGAACCCTTGCGTCGGTGCCGTCAACCCGTACGCTCTGGCTGAAGCTCTCATTGGCCGCAAGATTGACCGTCACTCGATGGCTGCTGCCCAGATCCTTCAGAATGTTCTTCAGACCGACTATGATGAGCTCTTTGACATGCGCCACCACTCTGTTCTCTTCGCCGGTATGAGGCTGAACGAGAAGGAGAGGAAGGCTGAGATGTACGATGAGAAGGACATGAAGATTCTCAACGAGCGGGATCTCATGACTCCCGATTTCTCTGGTGTCCGCAGACTCGAGGATCTCGAGAAGGTCGGACTCAAGGACCTCAAGGAGGCCAAGGTCAAGATGGCCCGCATGAAGAACGGTAAGCTTCGCCTTGTTCTCCACGCCCACGAGCTCGGTGACACTGTCTCCAACCGCAAGGTCACAATGTCCATCAACGAGCTCGTCACTCCCTTCAGAATGCAGAAGGGCCGCTGGCAGCCACCCAACGCCTCGTGGCGCGACATGTACGACTACTTCTTCCAGAGTGTCAACAAGCGCCTCATCTCCGACATCACCATGTTCCAGCTTGGTGACCGCCGTGAGACCAACCGCCAGTTCGATGACCCCACCCAGGGCTGCTCTAGCAACAGTTGGTTCGTCTCTGCTCTCTTCTCCGTGTTCTGGTCCGACCCCAGCGCCATCAACCGCGCTACGCGCGTCCACACCCACGACAACGACAAGAAGCGCTTCTTGTCCGTCAAGTTCCACGACAAGGGCGGCAAGCAGAACAACAAGACCGAGACTGTTGATGTCAACTACGAGATCCCCATCAACAACTCTGACAACGAGCCTCTCTACTGCCGCTCCAGCGATGGCGCTGACATCTGGCCCTCGCTCTACGAGAAGGCCTTCGCCAAGTGGATCACTGGCTCCAACTCTGAGCAGCCGGATATCACCCAGACTCACTGCGGTGACCCCATCAAGGCCATGGCCCAGATCAACGGCCGCACGGCTCACTACTACAACTGCGACAACCACTCTTCCCACACCCTTTTGGGCTTGGTTCGTGCCAACAGCGTCAACAACAAGACTATCAACCCCATGACGGCTTATACCTACGCCACCGGCCGCGAGTTCCACGGTGCCAACATCGTTGCCAACCACGCCTACTCCGTTCTCGGCTACTGCGTCATTGGCGACAAGCAGTACATCGTCCTCCGCAACCCGTGGGGTGTCACCGAGCCCCAGGGCCTCACCAGCTACACCGGTCTCCTTGGCCGCCTCGAGCCCGAGATCTGGAACCCCGCCACCCTCCTCGACCACGGCGGTCTCTTCGCCCTTGAGGCTGACTCCTTCAAGCGATGCTTCTCCTGCATCGGTGTTGCCAAGTAAATGTTGCGAAATAAGTGACCGGTCACTTATTTCGCAATGGAGTTCGATGGCAGTTAATTTGGCAACTATGGTTTGGGAGTATGGGTTCATTCGTTTTATACTCTGCTTTTCATTGTGTCGCAGGCTCATTCTTGTGTCTGAGTCTCATAAAAGTTGTATCGTGTCGCTGTACTTTCCGATCAATGCTACCGGGACTGGGCCAAAGCAGCTGGCGGTGTAACGGAAAATGGCGGAAAACTCAAGCAGATTGAATGAAAAGTTGGTTTGGTACTCGTTTGGATAGCAAAATTTAATCTCAAGTTGCCAAGATTGGTATTTCACGTGTTATTGTGAATGCGTAAGTTTGCGGATCTTCAGTGAAGTGCGATGGCCCGCCATTCGTTACCCGCTTGATCGAGGCTATCTTCATATCCATTGATCAAGCATTCTCCGACGAATCTGTAGTGACCGAGAAAGGCTACGTTCTGGAGATTCAATAAGTCGCAGCCGGAGCGGAGTAATGATAGAATTTGAGTCTCGTCCACATCCATCACGAAGTGAATGTCGTCCATCGGCCGAACAACAAATGGTACTCGTGCACCGCGTAACGAGACTATGAGATCGTTCCTTCTCGCCCCGGGTGGTAGTATAACTTTCTCAAGCTCTGTGATAACATCGGAAAGTCTATCGTAGGCACCAATAGTCTTATTTTCAAGTATGCTCATCCTGTCAGTGACTCGGTTGATGACCTGCTCGCCTTCTCCGGACCAGGCAGCTGTCTGTCGCCCTCGAGAGACCAAGTGACTTTCGATTGTGTGTGATCTCATGTCTGGAATATCATACAAAGATCGGAGGACGGTTTCCATACTTTCCTCTGGGCCAGAAGGTACTTGTCTTGGGTCAATGTGGGTTCCTACACAATTTCTTCTGTGTCTGTAGAGAAGAAGCCGAGCCCATCTTGCCATGATTTTCCGACGCAACTCTGGGAGATCATCGCATCGGTTTCTGATCGCTTGAAATGAAATTTCATCGGCTCCCCAAAGTTGGAGGTCAGGTCCGGCGTGTATTATACTGCCAATCACTGAACCAATCGTTAGTAGAATCTTATTGTCGTTGAGCCAAGCCATGCTCTTGGAGGTTATGTCCCGCCGTCTTTCAGTTTCTTCATCTTTCTCTTCATTCAAAAAACTCAGAATTGTTGGAACGATGGGGCTAGCGGTGTCCAGGGGTAGTGAGTCCCAGTTGATATCGTAGGCATGCATGGTCTTGAGCCGCTGCCCTCGAGCAACTTGGCTTGCATCCCAATCAGGAACCCACGAAGGCAGCGCTTCAGCCTGACCAAGGCCAAATAAGGAAGAGAAGCCGTTGATTGAGTGGTCAACGTAGCTCAGCATATCCAAACTCTTGTGTTCCTCCATGAGGCAGCAGGCCAAATCAGTCTGTACTTCGGCCGTAGATTTGCCATAATCAACAGCCACCAATCTATTGTCGACATCCACATTCGTTGAAATCCCTAGAAGGGCAAAGATCTTGTCCCGGGGATCAGATGCTTCAAGCTGACGAGCCCTGACAAGCATATCGATAATGTGTGCACTTCTACCACCATAGTTGGCGACATTCGTGTGCCAGGAAGGTCGAAGTTGGGCCAAATCATGCGACTCTTGGTAGGCGCAGCGGGCCTGAAACATGTCGCGCACAATGTCGACTCTTTCTATGGCTCGCATGCTGTACCCATAGCGATCGTGATATCGCGGATTCAGCAAGATGATCTTGCAGAAATCGTCCCAAGGGATTCTTCGATGACCACACTGTATTGACACTTTCCTCGATACAACGACTTCCTGGAGAACCCAAACACGCAAGAACCATTGTCTTTGGAGGACACTGAGCTCAAAATCAGCCACCTCTCCTCTGAAGTGAATCAGATTCTCCTCAAGAGTGGACGGTAACTTCATGTCTTCGTTGCCATCTCGGTTTAGTGCCCATTCGCTCTGTCTTTCGAGAAAATTCCAAGCCGATGATGCCGTGTTGCTTCCATCATCATCTCCAAGGTAAATAACTGTCTCCAAAGCAGAAGAATAGATGTTGCGCATTTGATAAACTTGGTGGTTTCGCTCCGTAATATCGGTTTGGTTGATACATAGCGCGTCTGCCCAAGCCGTATTGGACGATCTCGACGACGAAGATGACGGAGTGCTTTGAAAAGGTTTCTTCCAATGTAAACTTCTTGGTCATTGACATAGACAAGCTGAGGATCACTTAGGTTCCCCCAGACATACGACAACGCTACGTACGACTGCTCGAGCTCTTGGCAAGTGGATATCTCTGTCGACAATAGCCCGCACTGAACTTCGGCATCGTGACTAAGGGCGGGGTAAAGGGTCAACACCCGAATCGTGTTGGATTGCACTAGAGGAGTATAGATAGTCGACGCATAGGACGGCGGTGAGTATGCAGGTGGATCATCTGCCGGCATGGTCATCTGATGGTGAAAACTTTCGTCCTGATGCGATGACAGTAGACGGGCAGTGAAACTTCGTGGGATACCAGGGGCTCGGCTTCTGGTTATATGGCGCGCATTGGGGTTGCATGATCGTTACTTAAGCAGGTCGCGGGCAGCAATCAAACGTCGCTTTCAATGAGTGGTCCGACTAGCTGCAGCCTGCAGAATTTCGGCTGGGGCTACCAATACTGGCTAGGCTAGTAGGATTGGGCTGAATGTGCATGCTAAATCACCTGGTAGAGTCAGAGAAATAAGTTTTTTGCTGCGCAGTGTTTCCTTCGACAATATGGGACAAGTTACAGACCAGGAAAGTTCAAAGTCGTAGACGAATGATCATACGCAATAACAATCTGGAAGGAGGGTCAATGTGCTGCTACCCTTCGAACCCCGCGGTCGCCAATCATCCTTCGATGTAGACTACCTTGTTAAAATACTTACTCAAGCGAACTCAAAGAAGTAATCGACTCCCAGTTGCATAAACTGACTAAAGCAAGTGAGTACAACTTAGCACATGTAGGTAGTGAATGTCGCGTTACAAAACCTGCAAGCGATTGATGGTATAATATCCTGCTAAAGTTGAGCTCACGCATATGGTCACGAGATGTTGCTGTTCGGAGGCGAGCTGACTTCTGGACGTCATTTGAACCAAGCGTAAATTCATAATCTTGCTTCTTAAATGGAATCTTTCGCTTCTTGGAGAACAATATGTTGTCACATGGATGCTAGTCTACGGAGCCAACGTTCACTGACACAAATGGAGACTGAGTACGGTGCGGTTAATGAAACACATCCCATAGGTCCTCAACACAGCTAAAGATGAAATCTATACAGATGAAATCTATAGAGATGATATAATTTCTAAGTATACTCCTAAAATAAATACTACATGTACTAATCAGCTTTGGGAGACTCCGCGAGGTCTTGATTCAACCCGCAGAGTGCGAACCAAATCTACTAACCTTTGGTATAGATACATAATATCCGGCGAGATGACCTTGTTGCGCAAGCAGGTGATCGCCTTCCTCCTCCTCGGCAGTCAGACTGCGCAATTATCTCTTTCTTTGATGACTAAAGAAGAACCCCTTTGGTTCGCGTGCATAGTGCAGGCAGATCTAGCCTTTAGCCTGCATCAGGCCAGTGGTATGATGTTCCGACACAAGCACAAGCCAACTGCCAAAGTGTAGCAAACACCTTGATTGAGCAGTTGAGCAGTTGAACAGCCATATATGAGCTGACCAGAACATCATCTACTCAACCAACTGTTTCTTCTTTCCGTGAAGAGAGATCATTTGCATGCTCTCGAAGTCTAGGTACCAAATGTCTCTCCACTCCGAAACTGTGAGCCTCGAGACCGTCAACCGCGGCGAACAAGAAAGCCATGACGAAGCTTCGGGTCGGTCAATTCGCCCTGCAGACAAAGGGTTGTCTGCTTGGCTATTCATACTTGCATCCTTTGTTGCTGAAGCTGTCCTCTGGGGTATGAAAGTTACATAAATAAACCCTCAATCGCTTTCATCTTAGATACTTACAGAGAATCCAGGCTTCCCATTGTCGTATGGCGTCTTCCAAGACTACTACTCGAAACATCCTGCCCTCAAACATGACCCAAATATTGCCGTCATTGGGACCGTCGCCACCAGTGTCTACTATCTCGGTGGACCACTGGCAACACCCTTTGCGGCCCGTTTCCAAGCGTGGCAGCGACACATGACTATCGTCGGCTGGTTAGGATGTGCCTTATCCCTCCTGATAGCCTCATTTGCGACTTCGGTACCTGGCCTCATTGCAACTCAGGGGTTTCTCTACGGTTTTACCTTTCTCTTCGTCAACTACCCACTTCTTCGGATGCTCAATGAGTGGTTCATCGAGCGCAGAGGCCTTGCGTATGGAATCATGTCGACTGGTGCTGGATGTAGTGGAGTTGGCTTGCCGTTTCTTCTAGAGTCACTCCTTACGAAGTACGGGTATCAAACAACTTTGCGAGCAATGGCGGTGGCACAATTCGTCACTTTACTTCCCATGGTTCCCCTCATCAAAGGGCGGCTTCCAGCCTCGAGACGGGGTACGCTGAGGAAAGGCGATTTCAAGTTCTTCAAAAGGCCTCTGTTCTACTGCTTTGCCTTGACCAACTTCCTCGAAGCGCTTGGATATTATATACCCGCACTCTTCCTACCAACATACGCAACGTCGTTGGGTTTCTCGGGAACGATGGGTGCGCTGATTCTGGCCGCGAACAACCTCGCTACGATATTTGGCCAGCTTGTCCTCGGCTATATCACAGATCGTGTCAATAACGTTCTCATCCTCGTCTTTGCCTCCTCCTTTATTGCTGCAGTTGCGACCTTTTCCCTCTGGGGCTATGCCTCGTCTCTTGCACCGCTCCTCGCCTTTTCTTTGGTGTTCGGATTGGCGACTGGCGGGTTCCCGTGTTTGTGGAACAAGTTCGGATCGGCCCTCTCGGAGGATCCGGGGCACGTATACAGTTTCATGGCCTTTGGTAAAGGTGTCGGCAATATTTTGACTGGAGCGATCTCTACACCGTTGGTAATGGGCTCTCTCACACGTAGCTATGGTCTTGGTCGGTTTGCGCCGTTGATCTTGTACACTGGATCGATGATGTTGGCATCATCGCTCGGGGTCCTTAGTGGGCCGTTCATGCGGCAGGCTGACAAACGATAGGTGTTGCTCATATTCATTTATGCGCCGCCTTGTTTGTTACTCCAAGTGAGGCTAGTTAGGCCTGCATTGCTACCGCAATTTGCTTGCAGCGTGACTAGATCTGGCCCGACGTTTGAGGCATGGAACTTGAAAAGGGTGATTGGTAATTCAGTATTAGTGTCATCACAATGATAGACATTGACAATTCTACATCACTACAGGCTTGAAGCACAACATAATGTCGTGCAAAGATTTTGCAGGTTCCTTGGAAAAACCATCGACGCCAGCAATCACACAATTAGCTAGCTGGCCCCAGCAGCTGAGCCCTTCAACGCCAAAAAAACGTGGTGTAATTGTGGAAAGCTGCAGAAAGATACCAGACATGGACAAAGATCCGAGGAATCGAGTGGCTCCTGGCTGACGTTTCTCAATTGTTAGTCCCATGGGGAGTGGGAGCTTCCTCCCGGCTGTAGCGTAACTTGGCCCGGCCGGTCCGTATGGGTTATCGCCTCACGCCCGCAAACACAACCTATCACACGTGTTGGTTGAGACAGGGGCCGTAGAACACTCCGCTTTGAACTCTGGGCGCAGAATTATGAGCCAATTATGAGCCAATTATGAGCCACTATGCGTTGTGCAAGCCTGTGCTGTTGGTGCAGGTGCAAGTTCAGATGCCTGTTTGAGAACCGATTGATGGGACTTTACTCCGCCGATAAACAACAAGTCCGGCACTAAGAACGTGTTGGAACTTGGGACATGCCTTTCCTGCGTGTGATTTATTTAGAACGCACGTTCCCCTTCTCTTCGAAGTCCCAAGCTTCTGTGCCTCCGACTGGACTGCCCTTTCGTCTTGTGTCACTTAGTTATTGACTGATCTGCTACGCGAACCCATTCGTGCTTGTCGTTGGACGTGAAATATCTGGATTATCATTCCGAAACCCGAGTAGCCTTTCCAGTAATACCGACTCATCTCTCAGGAATGCAGCAAATCGACCCCCCTCAAGCCGTAAGCATGCTTGGCTATGTGCTTTCGATATCACAACTAGCTGACGACGACAATGCAGGATATCGAGGCAGACGATGGAATTTCAACCGGAGACGTAAGTTATTGGCATGCTTTTTCAATGCAGTATCCGAATTTCCAAGACCTCGCTCTAACGCTTTTATCTGTCCAAGCTTTACGAAGACTCCTCGGTGGCTTCACTGAGATCAAGTATTCTGGAGCATGAGCTCGAAAACGGCCGCACATATCACTCCATGAGCTCCGGAAGTACGTCTATTTTCCCAGTGAGCTTGAACTACCGTCAATGTATTGACTGTGTTCTTCCAAGAATACCAATACCCGAATGATGAGGTGAGTAGCTTCATGGTCGTCAGTCTGGCGCATTCTTGCCTCAGCAGAACTTGTTCACTGACATCATAGTCAGAAAGAGAATGATCGTTTAGGTATTTTAACCACACATGCGTATCCTGAGCTATGCGCTATGAAGTCTGTTACTCAGCCACGATGCTCATCAATGCAGACTTTCAACATCACATCTGGAAACTCACCTTAGGCGGTGCACTCGCAACTGCCCCTGCTCATAAGACTGCGAAGCGTGTCTTAGACATGGGAACAGGTACTGGTATCTGGGCTTGTGAATACGGTTGGTTTCTTTCAGTCCGGCGCTTCAACATCATCCCCTGGCTAATGGAAACACATGCGCAAAGCGGACGAGTTCCCATCTACCAAGGTAAGACTATACTTGTTCCCGAGAAGCTTGTGGATCTTCTTCCGAGTCGTTGATCATTATGCTAATACACCAATAGGTCATTGGCGTTGACCTTAGCCCCATCCAACCAGAATGGTGAACTCTAGCTATATTTGTCAGTACCAATGCGCCGCCAGACTAATTCGACACAGGACACCTCCAAACTGTGTATTTGAGATTGACGATCTTGAGAAGGAGTGGACCTGGGCTGAGCCGTTCGATTACATCCACTGTCGTACAATGGAGGGCTCATTCGCAGATCCACCAAGGATCATCAGGAAGATTTACAAGTAAAAGAGACCATCACAATCTAATTGCTGATCCAGTACAAGTACACGCTAACGCCGCAGCTAGAGCCCTCACGCCCGGCGGGTGGTTCGAGGCCGGAGGCTTCGTGCTTCCCATGGGCTGTGACGACGGCACCGTCCCCAAGGACTCGGCTCTCGCCCGCTGGCACGATCTTCTCGCCGAAGCCGGCGAACGGTGCGGCCGCTCCATTGAGAGCCCTTCCAAGTACACAAGCGCCATCGAAGAGGCTGGCTTCGTCGACATCGTGAACAAGCATTACGTTTGGCCTCTCAACTCATGGCCCAAGGACGAGAACCTTAAAGAGATCGGCCAGTGGCAATTCGTTAACCTTGACTTGGGCATCGAAGCACTTTCGATGGGTCTGCTGACGCGAGTGATGGACTGGACGAAGGAGGAAGTCTACGCGTTTTGCGCCGAGCTCCGCAATGACCTGAAGAAGAAGGAGTACCACGCCTACTGGAGGGTGTAAGTTTCTATCCTCGATGAATTACCTCAACAATGTGTTTCTACTTGTTCTTGTGCTGACACTATTAGTCACGTTGTTTACGCCCGCAAGCCACTGACTGAAGAAACTCCCGAGGAAGCTCCTGAAGAGTGATGGGGGTTATGACTGCTAGGCCTCGAGTTTCAATACTAAGAGACAAGACAACAGGCCATACTAGCTGTAGTACTTCGAAACCGAGGACATGTGGGTATGCTCATGTCGCCATTTAGAATTCTGGAACCTGTCCAGATAAGTGGTTTCGTTCATGAGTAGTCATAGAAGGTAAAGCAATGAAACCCTAAGAGACTCTGCAATCAATCCGAGACACAAGATTTCTCTTAGAAAAAAGATATTGCTCTGAACCAAAGCCCCGACTGCGGCTTGACTGACCATGACCTTTGAAAGAAGTCCATCTTTGTACCTATGTATGTAGATGAGCTGCCTTTGAGCTTTGTCGGTACCAAAGACTAATGTCGCCTGATGAGGACTGACCATTTGTCTATCCCATCAACTGCTAGATAGCGTCACCATATCCGTCTCCAGTCTTTCTCTAGTTTGCTCTATTTCCCTTGTATCCGCCTATGAATGATCTCGATAAATATAACGACAAAAACAATAATCTTGAAGTAGATTAAACTTGGAGCAAGACTAGAGACTGATGCAGTGACGCTATCTAGTAGTTGATGGGATAAAATAGAAGCTTCTCATCTAAGATAAGTGTTGGATCTCTGAGCAGTCGGCAGAAAAGGTGGATCTGGAAGGCGGTATGGGCACTTACAAACGACCCCTTACATACCACTTCTGAGAGGCCGTGGGCTCTGCCCACAACCTCCTCCTTCCACCTGAGGACGCAGCAATAATAGACCATTATTGACACTTCGTTCCAACCGTACGGTTGCCCTGCTGACGTGTATACCAACAATAAGGTACGCTACAACGTAGATTGTAGAAGCCTAAAGCAAAGCCACTAATACTCATAATAGCTATTTATAAAATGCAACGTCGATAAATAAAGTACGCTCGATAAGGTGGGCGCTTTTCAACTAGTGAAAGCCTGCCCTCGCTACTATAACGAGAACATGCGATGCTAAAAAGTTGAGAACGATCCCTATGTAGCCACTGCACGGACCACCTCTTGAGCCTATATAGGTCCCAATCCAGCCTCCCCTGTCAACCAACTATCACTGGATGTAAACATCCACCAATCCCCGATAGTCTAGTGGTGAGGATATCTGCTTGTCATTGACCTTCGAAGATACGCAGGGGACCGGGGTTCAATTCCCCGTCGAGGAGTTATCTTTTGCATTTTTTGCAAGAGAGGCATCGCATCAAACACTTCATGGTCTGAATGTTGTTTTAAACCCATTTCGGGAGGCTCCCGTCCGATTGGAGTGGTGCATCTAGGCCTGGAATGCATGGAAGGAGGCATGAATGGCCTCTCCCTAGGACATTATTCACACATTTACACTCCTTCTCACTGGCAATCGCATATCGAAAATCAGACGAAATCACTCTCGGAAACGTATTAGAGAGGTATGAATGAAGAAATATTTGTGTCATCGAATTACACAACAAGTTAAGCTGCTGACCACGAGGGTATCCGTAAGTCGGAAGTCGGAGAGTTGATGCGCATCCCACCGGAACCGAGGTCGAACAGAGTCAACAGATTGGTAGCCAAGCTCCCGCGCTCCCCATCATCGGCTGAAAAGATGAGATCGTTTCTTTGCCCGTGCCTACCAATTTTCCAGATGAAATGACTTGGTACAAAGAGACAGGATGTACGAGCGTTTCCCGCTACCCTTGATCAGAATAGTATGGTCTGAAAGACGCAGGCCTTGAGCTGTCGAGAATACTTTAAGCTTGTTCCTGGTGTGAGAAGGGACCATGTTTGCCTCCTGCAGTCATCCACAAGTTCAGTAAGGCTTCGCTGACCGGGGAGCTTGGCGCGCCAGCACGATATGGTTGGTCGTTTCGGCTCTGTCGAATTTCGCTACGAAGCGGATAAGTGTGATGGCAGCACACGTGCAGGCTTCGACAAGCGCTGTGTAAGTCCGTAAATGCGTTGTACGTGATACAAACTGACTCTCATAGTCGTATATACACAACGGCGAGCCGCTCATGATTGATATTGCAATTGGCACATTGTACGGCGCATGTCTTGCTTGTTAATTCCCCAAATTTTGCCTCATCGCCAAGACGGAACAAAGGCAACCCCTCCTTTTCTTATAGCGGATCGTGGGCCCGCAGGCTCCAAAAGCCCACCTCGCGTTTGTTCCAGTCTGAGACGCGTCTCCTCGTTAAACCCGCCATGGCAGAGGAAATGAGATCCAGCAAAAGGAAAATGCGCTGGGTCCCTATTTCCCATGCTCTGCTATCAAGTTGTCAGAATCTTGGTTCACCTTTTATGAAGTCGATCTGAACGACATTGGCAAAACTCCACGTCCGAATGAAAAACAAATCTCTTGCTGCTTTCGCCCGTAGGCTCATCCATCATGCGTCTTCCCAATTTCCCATCCTGCGGCTCCTGCGGGGACTTTTGTCATTTAGGCCGGGGGAGAAGGGAAACAAGCAGTGAAACCGATCTTCCAGAGGGTGTCGAGATTGCGGCGCGGGTAACCTTTTAAAGGTCATGACATGGACGGCGTCCGGATCGGTGCAAGTGCATTTGCCCAACTGAGTCGTTTGCTTTGTTGAAATGGGTTGACGCCACGGGCGCCACGCCGCAAAGACGCTGTTAAGAAGTCGGGCGCCATGAAATGGGAAGATTGGAAGCAGGAACACACTCGAAGTTCGCCTGGAGGATCGCGGGATGGCGCTTGAAGGTTGAAGTTGGGTAGGATGCCACACACCCAATCGAAGCCCCTGCCGACTGTCGGGCGCCCAATAGACTGTGAACGAGTGAAGTTGCGACGCAGTCAGCCGTCCGGTTTGGGCCAGCAATTCCCCCTTTTTTCTCAAAACACCACAACACAAACCAGACCAGAAAGTGGTGAACCAAGCAGCCACCAGAGGCCGAGCAGCAAAGCCGGGCTAAACTGTGCCGCAAACTGCTTAAATGCTCTCGCTTAGGTTGACGCTACGTGAGGCCACTCTAACCTCTCCGAGAAGTACCATCCGTGCCACGGTCCTGTCTTGAGTGACATGCCCGCCATCGTGAACCGCCCACCTGGCACCGACAGGCCCCTTGCGAGTAAGAGTAACTGACTCTCTGGGCGGCTTGCCAACGCCGAGGCGCGCCGTGGACGATAATACGAACTCGCCTTGGCTCCGCGTCGTTCGATGGGAATTTCACGGCCGAGAGGATCCGGGGTTGACTCCACCCCTTTTGCGGCGCGGGTGCAGCTGATGCCTATGGCCAATTTCCCGCATCCTCGACCTCCCAAAGAGCACATAATGGCCGCGATGCCCCCCTAAACTTGCTACGGACTCTCAGGTTTCCCTTTTGCTTCCTCACCGATCCCAGTCACTCTTTTACTACTATCCGGATCCGAAAAAAACTCCACCAAAATGCGTTTCTTCTCCGTTGCCCTCGCCATTGCGGCCCCTCTGGTTTCCGCCATCGAGTTCACCAGCCCCTCGGCCAACTCCACCGTTGCCAAGGGCAAGAGCTACGAGCTGTCGTGGAACACGGTCGACACTGACCCTTCGACCTTCAGCGTCTTCCTCGTCAACTTTGTCAACTGGCCTCCTTCCTACGTCCTCTTGGCTCAGGACCTCGAGACCGCCGCCGGCTCTGCCTCCATCGACGTCCCCTGCTCCACCCTCAACACTGACGGTTACCAATTGTGAGACATTCTCTTTCTTCTTTGTTCGTTGTGTCTCTGGCTCTTGCGCCGTTATTTCTTCTCTCTTGTCAAGTTGTCTTGACTCTTGAGTCTCGAATTCCCATTTGTACCCCTGAATTGTGCCCCAATTAGCCTGTTCTGGGCAGGGGTCAGATTTTGACGAGTCATGCGCTGCAACGGTCATTTTAAATGAACATCGGGGTGAACCACTCCAAAACAGAAGAATGAAAACAGGGGGTCAAATAAGAATGAAGCCAAGGGGAGGATGGCTAACCCGACATCCAAACAGCAACGCCATCAACGGCACCAACGTCTACGTGATCTACGCGCAGACTCCCAAGTTCTCCGTCACCGGATCCGACTGCACCGATCCCACCACGCTGCCCCCGGCTTCGCCCTCCACCTGCGCGCCGCCGAGCACCGTCACTGTCACGGTGAGCAAGACCCTTTCCAAGAACTCCACCGCGACGGCGACGGGCGGTTTCTCGGCGGCCCAGAGCAGCTTCATCACGACCACCGCCGCCGTCCCGGCCACCACTCCCGATGCCCCCGTCTTCCATGGCACTTGTCCTGACACCGTTGGCTGGGCCTCAGACTACCATCACCCCGTAACTCTTACCAAGCCCCCCAAGGCCCCCGAGGTCACCGGCGCTCCCTACCCGACCGGCTCCTTCAGCGCCAAGCACGACGAGGAGGTGACTACCATCTACCGTACCACCTACCTGCCTTTGGAGTTGGCCCCGACTGGTGCTTGCAAGTGTTAGAGTACCTGACACGACAAACATCACTGACAAGAACTCTCTCCACGACTGACTAACAGACGGCCTTGATGTGAATTTGTGGCCGAAACCTGGAAACGGAAAAACCGGGAGGAAAAAACCGGGGAGTAAGAGGTTGCAGCTTGCGTCGTCTCCTTTGAGGCAAAAACTTTCTTGGACGTTGGTGGTTTGGTGTAGCACTTTTTGGGCAGCAGAGAAAGAAATCGAAATGGGGGTTGCGAAGTGAAGGCCGATCCTCGATATCACTTTAACACCCTCCCCTTGAGCCCTCAACTCCGTCGCATCACCCCTACCGCGTCTTCTTTTCTCTTTGTGTATGCGCTTTTACTTCTTAATGTCTAAATGTCTCATGACACCACAAAAAAATGATATCATCAAATCAACTCACATGGCATCACATGACCCAGATCCAGACCCTTGACATGCGCAATTGCAGAGTCCGGAAACTTGCGAGAGTTGCAAAACAGACAAACACAAGCAACCCCAGCAACGCCAATAATAGCCCGCGCTGCCGCAGCTCCGTGACGCCAAGCCGTGCCGAGATGGTGGAGACGGACCACTTGCGGCGCCGTCCGATGTCACTCAAAACCGATCCCACCTCATGCGCGCCAGTTATAACGTGCGGCCTGTTGGTGTTTGGCGGTGGTCTAGCCAATGCCTCCAACTTGACGAGCGTTTTAATAGCATCCTTCCCCTGGATGTTGACTACCTTTTTCTTCCCACTGCCAACAATACTGCAGGGTTTCCTCCATACCCGGCAAGTTGGATCGGCGGACAACACGCCTAAAGTTGAAGGTTTTGAAAAAGATGCCCTCCTAGGGCCCGAGCACCCAGGGCAAGTCCCTGTTGCACCAGTCAATAGAGCTTCATGCGGCTCTAGGTCTCTCGATACCACGTTCTACGGCCCGGGTTCACGTCCACGTCACCTTGCAAACACGGGGAGGCAGAGCCAGCTAGCCTAGTCCAAAGTAAGCATGTTCTTGTATTGCGGACACTGGGGAAACGCACTTCTGACGACATCCGATTCCATATGTCGTTCCCATATGTCGTTCCTCCCTTGGGTGATATGTGGGACTGTAAGTGTCCGGTTCCCTCTTTTTCTCTTTTCCCCGGACTGTTCATCATTTCATCTCGTCTCTCACTTGGTTCGTGACTGTTGTCGTTCCTCTTGTCTTTTTTCATTTTGATAGAACTGAAGCTTGATGCTTCGTGACGTATCCTTTTAATTCCCTTCAATTCATTCCTTGCTGCTGTGCAGCCCGATCTTCGCACGTATAAAACTGTTCTTTTTGTCTTTCCTTGATTTGCTCGAGAAAAGATGCGTTTCTCTTCAATGGTTGCCGTCGCCCTTTTGGCACTTGGCGAGACTGGGCTCTGCGATCGCCAAGAAAGGCAGTCAAAGCTGTTCTCTGTAAGTCGTCCTACCTAGGCATCCCACTACGATCTAGAGATCAGATCATGTCTTGGAATCATTCATCGTTCTTCTTCCATTACCGTCTCTGACATAGCTTGCCGTCATAGGGTAGCGTCGCCGGCCGCGCCGCGGTCCTCGTCAGACAAGAAGTCGAGAAGCCCACGGTCGAAAAGAGACAAATCAGCTTCGAGAATGGAGGCATCAGTATCGGCGGCGCCGGAGGACTCCAGCTCGGCGGGAAGGGCAAAGGCAAAGGCAATGGCAACGGTCAGGCTACTGCCGGCCAGCCCGGCACAAATGTCGCTGGCAACCGAACCGCCAACAACAACGCCGGCCTGACTATCGGCGGCATCAACCTCGGAGGCGGCAACGTGGGGACTACCGGAGGGACTGGAGGCACCGGCAACAGCGCATTGGATGCTTTCCTGAACGCGGCCAACGGCAAGAAGAAGAACAATGGCACTGCTAATGCGGGCGAGGGTGCCGCTGCGCCGGGCAAGGCTGCTGGTGGCGAAGGACAAAAGGCTGGTGCTGGTGCTGCTGCCGGTGGTGGAAAGCAGAAGGGCGAGGGCGGCCCTGGTGTTAACCCCGGTGAAGCCGCCAAGGCTGAGCAGGGACTCGGAGCGAACCCCGGCGAGGCCGCAAAGGCTAACGAGGCCGCGAAGGAAGCGCAGCGGAAGGGTGCTGGGGCCGGGCTCGGGGAGGCTAAGCCGGCTGGCGAGGCTCCGCCTGCGAATGCTGCTGAGGGAGCCAAACCTGCCGAAGGAGCGAAGCCAGCGGAGGGAGCCAAGCCTGCTGAAGGAGCTGCCGAGGGACAGCCCAAGGCAGTACAGGAATCTGAGCAGTTCAAGGACAACGCCGGCATCACTCTCGGTACTGATGGCCAAGCTCAAAACAGTAAGTTCTCAATACCGCAAAATCCAGATCTCTTGATGGGCTAACCGTGGATCCTAGTTGGAGGCAATCTCGGTATCACGAAGGGCAGCGATGGCAGCACATCCGTCGGCGGCAAATCTGGTAAGACGATCTCGCCTCTTTCCCCTAGCTTGAACCTCACTGACGGTCTCTAGGTATTAACATCAGCCCTGGTGGTGCCCAAAGACAAGGCAAGGGTAAGGGTAATGGCCAGCAGCAAGCGACTCCGCCGCCTGCTGAGGGACAGCCGGCTGCCCAGCCTCCAGCAGCGGCACCTGAAGCTCAGCCGGCGACGCCTGCGGCTCCGCCAGCTGCTCCAGCCGTTGAAGCTTAAGAAAATACTCTGCGGTTATGTAGCACTCTGTCACGGTACGATAATTGAAACGAGTGGCTTACTCTGGAGGACGGGCAGTGACGTATTGTCTTGCTTGACCTATTGGAGACTGTCTAAGACGATAGGTGTGGCCGTAAGGGACAGCTCCGCGTTCGTCATCGGCTCGGAACGACATGCCATGCCTATTGCCACACCTCTCCTCATACAATGAGAAACAAGCTTTTCCAGTCCACAGATAGCTACTCATGTATGCCAGCCATTTGAATGATAATCGACATTCAAATATCACCCCATCTTTGTCATGCCTGCGTTTGTGGCACCGGAGCTCCTCCTCCAACGGCGACCTCAGATTAAGCCATGGAAGCTTGCGACTCGTTGACCTCGCGGCATCCGCAGCCTTCAGGGCAGTTGGACCCCAACAAGTTGCGCAAGCGAACGCCCTTCTCGGTGAAGAGCATCTCGAACACCGGCTTGCAGAGCTCGCAGCCGCAAGCGTACACCGTAGTGCCCTTCTCCTTAAAGATCTTGCAAAGAGTGCTGTAGTTTCTCTTGTGCATAATCATCCACTCAGCCAGATCCTCGTAGTCGACGCGACGAAGGGGCACAACGCCAGCGTGCTGAATTGGGGGGGGGGGGGGGGGGGCCAAAGATGGGGACTATCGCGTAGTACAAGTGGAGCTCCTTCAGGTTGGGGAGCACCATGGCAGCGTGGACGTGTTTGTCGAAGCCCTGGGGGAGCATGATCTTGAACTTCTGGATGCATTCCATGAACTGGAGTCCCTCGGGAGTGGGCAGGTGGAGTGCCATTCCGAGGAAGTCTGCGTAACGCTGGATGACTCTCATCTCTCCGCCCACGAATTTCAAGCCAACGACGAAGTCATCGGTGGTGGGCAAGACCCAGGCCGTCATGAGAGATCCGACAGCCATTCCGAACGGGCTCATTGTGGCTCTGGGGAGACAGCGGTAGGTCTGATGGACGAGGGCGCAGGACTTCTGGTTGAGCTGGGAGGCCATGCGGATGCGAGAGAATCGTCGCTTCATGGCCTTGACGTGGTCGAAGCCGCTCTCATTCATGTCGGTAAGAACAAGCTTCGAGGCCGTGTCCTGCTTGTATGCGATACCCCAGTTGAAGGTCGTCTCCTTGGACGCGGCATCGGTGATGAGGGCGTCGACGATGTGCAGGATGATGTCCATGGACAGAGAAGCCGGCCCAGTCTTGCCAGAAGGAGTAGGCTGGATACCCTTGGACAAGGAGATGGGCTTGGAGGACTGGGTGCCTTGGCGGCCCTTGTTCTTCTTGTTGTTGCCAGGCATCATTCGGGTTGCCGGTAGGAGAGGGACAGTTTGTCGAGTAAGGTTTGTGTGAGAAATTGGTGAAAAAGGGAAGTAAATGGCCGTCTTACCGGTCGTTTGCTGGATGTACCCTTGCGATAGGAGCAAATGAATGATACTCCTGTTGGTGGATGGGAGGGGAAGAGTCAATCTTCTTTCCTTGCAAACGTGGAAAGAGTAGAGGAGAAGATCTTAGTGTGTGGAAGTAGCGAAAACGGGGAGAGAATGAGAGACTGATATCCTCCATATGATTTGGTGAGTGAGAAAGCAAGTGAGACAATCTATGGATTCAGGCAGGCCGCAGGTGAAGCCGCAGAGTAGTTCACCGCCCTATCACCTGAGAAAAGAGGTCTGTTTGTACATACCATCTCACTCCCGTCTTCTCAGCTGCCTAAGTTCATCTTTCGTCCAGAATACCTTAGCAAATCTCTCTTAAAGTGAGGTAAGGTAAGGTACCTCAGTGCCTCTTTATTGCCTCCTTTTGGTCTTTTGTGCTTGGTATGGTCCTGCCTGTTTTGATTGAGACCACTAGGCTGGTGCCTTCCTCTTTTCAACCGCGCTGACTGCACCTTCCCATCCTACATGTAGGGGCTGCCGATACCTCACCTACCTTACCTTGCAGCACCGCAGTGCTGCCTTGGGCCCTCTCACCCACATCAACTGGAAAGCTCCCCCACTCTGCCCTTCTCTTCTCTCTCAAGGCTGTCGTCAGTCATATCACCCCGGAACCTTGGGTCTATGTTTGCACGGGGGTACCGGTTTTCTGATCAAGTCGAAAGCATCGGTGGTCGAGATATCGGGCAATTCAACCCCTTCCCAAACACTGTGAGAACGGCTGAGCATAACTTACTTGTCTTCCCGTGCAACAGACTTCCGTCGTCGATACCAGGACAAGCTTTTCGGACCGCTACGAACCAATCACTGCCTTACTACCACACTAGTGACGAGACACCATCAACATGGGCGCCGCCGACGAGAATACCCAGGCGCTTAGCACTGCAACGACCAAAGCCGGTGCAGAGACTACTGTCCCCACACTCGATGAAGCTGCCACCCTGCCTTTCGAGCTTGTCCTCAACATCATGGACCATGTCGTTCTATACATTGAGAGCATGGATTCTCTGGAATTGAGTTGGGAGATGAAGAGACGATAGTCAAGCTCTCGGCGTCTCATTCGTTCTCGCAGAAGCTAATCTGAATCCTCCGAATATTTCACACCGCCATCGCTTCAGAGGTATTCGCACCCTGCTCCAAAGCAGTCAGAAAATCAGATCCATGGTTCTTGGCAAATTCTACTTTTTGTATCCACAGACGCAAGAAGAGAAAGATGTCTCCAACTACGTCTTGATCAATCCGAAAAAAGACCAATTCCAGGTCGCCGACCCCCTTGCGTGGGATGCCGTTGGGCATCCTCGTGCGGCACTCAAACCACTTGTCGAGCGCATGAGCAAAGTTGTTACTGGCAACGGCAGCTTCTTTGCGCCAAGCAACTCCAACAATATTGAGATCTTACAATCTCTCTCCAGCTTGCGTCGGGTCGACCTAGAGATTGGAAGAAAGGAATATCTGGCATTGGTATCAGAGCATTCGGAGGCCGGACTCGTTGAACTGGAAGTTGGATCCGGTAATTGGAGAATTCACACAGGTTTGTTTCCGGATCTTGCAGCATGGGCAAAAAGACACAAAGTTACCTTTCCTGCTATATGGCAGCCATTCAAGGAGAGAGGAGTTAGCCTCCTGGGTTGGCGAAGAGAAGAGTACTTCGGCGGGAAATGGGGGGTTTTGAGTAAACAGTTGTGGCTTAACACTTATTCGGGTATTATTTGTATGAATCTCTGCGAGGACTTGGATGACTACTATCTTTACTGGCAATGAGCCCATGCGGGGGAGGTTGAAAACGCTCGGATTATTCAAGACGTTATCTAAGAGTAGTCATTCGGTGATTGTTAGTCAGCAGGAATCAAAAGTTGCCCACTGACGAGGACATCGGCCTGGGAGTTTCAAGTAATCATCTCTCTCTCTATGATAAGGATATCTCATTGATGGGGGTTGTTCTTCGATTGGTGTTCCTCGTGTCATGCAAGCTCAACGGGATGTTCAAGTCATACCAGTCAATTTTTCCTTTAGTTCTTAGCAGCATTTTGCGTCATTGCAGGTCTTGTCGTTCATAAACCATACTGTGCATCGTGTAAAAACTTAGGCAATGAAAGGCATTCAATCAAGAATTAGATGAAGATGGAAAAACCATCCAAAGTCACGGGCTGAACTTCTGTAGTATCTCCGTCGTAGGCCCCATTGATACATGCGTAAGTACAACCAGACTACAAGCCGGGGACGTCTAGTTACACGAGGCAACTTACCTTTTGATCAACATAAGAATTTTACGACGGTGCGCTGGGTGCTACTGTCGCTACGCGGGCCTGCCCTTCACACAAGGCACATCACTGTAGTGAATGTTTACATATACGATATGGACGATTCGGACAATATAGGCCGATGACCCGTCAATAGAATGACCCAAAATTGTTTTCGAAAATGGTAGGTCCTGATCCACCTACGGAGTGTAGTTGCGAGGATGGGCAACCTTCCTACTTCTCTAAATCGAAGTATGGCATCGGTTTAGCCGACATATTGGGCTCACTAACAGACGCAAAGTATCATGGGCTCGTAAGTAGTAGGATAATCATCGTCAAATACATATTTTGATTAACGATGATACGTTCTGAGATCTTGTAATTTTTGGTGATTGACTGGTTCGAATGTGAACATGGAGTTACTTCAATTAGCCCGCCATCTCATCAGATATCAACCAAAGATCATGGTTGTCGGAGGGATTGCAGTTGAGACTTCAGCAACCTGCCCAGGGTACCTTTTCCTGGAAGCGCAGCTCTTCGATACTGTCTGTGGCATGGGTCCAGTAAAGGGCGTATCCTCCAGTCGTAAGGTTTCAACAGTCGTGGAATGGACTTGGCCACCTGTTCATGCTCTTGGATTTTATTTCTTGATGTTTCGGCCGTTTATATTCCAAGATAGGTTGCGCTCGGGTCGCGCTATTCGGGGAACTAAAGTCGAGGCTTTGCGCCGTGCATCAGAAGTTTGCCCTGTCCCTCCTTTGTCGTTCAATGACTGCTCGGGGCTGGAGATCTAGGTGTTGCCGTGTTCCCAAGCAAATCGTCATGAACTTTGAATATTAGAGGATAAAGTTAATCGGTTCAGCCCAGCTGTTTACTCAAGATAACCTTTTCTATGTTAGGCTGATGGTCGCGTATTGATAGAGGGTGATTTGGGGTCTTCCAGGATATGGCGAGTGAAATGCCGGGCTTCGTTCGATGGTGTCACGCCAAGTGCGCCACTCTACCGACCCAGGCCGGGTAATGCTGTTCCGCGATCATGACGCGAGGAACCCAGCACTCAGGGGTCAAAATTCTGCTTTTCCGTCTCGTCAAGGTCTTCAAAATTCCAAAGGGCTGTCCTCAATTCATATGCGTTGCAACGAGAAGCGAACAACATAGAGACCGGAAATCTTGGAAAGCTTGACTCCGTATCGGTAGATGGAAAGTTTTCTGCCTACAACAATATAGACAGAGTATTACAATTTACAAGGCAATTTTTGACCAAGCTCTATGCCTGACGCCCCTGGATGGGTAAGGTGCATGCACCACTTTGCTCGTCATCTAAGGCGCTACACGATTCACGAAGCCTGCCGGATCGAAACACGACCGGGCAGGAGTCGACGTTGGCAACCATCACAGTCTTAATAACTATCATATATCAGGTTGCGGGGATTCTTACTCATGAACAACACATCATGAATGTGAAGACCAAGATTTGAAGAGATCGCGATGTTATCCTGCAGGATACAAGGACGAGGTGTTGTTGTTCCATCCAATCAGGTGTGTTGCGGATCTGCGGGGTGGATCCCTCCGCAGTCCCGCTTTCTTCAACCTCCTATCCATCTACCGAGTATCAAGAAAACCGAGAACCTTCCTCGGTTCAGCTCCCAGGATGTTGTTTGCCTATCTCGGCAGACCTGAGTACCCCGCAAGCCGATGTTGACCTATAATGCAGAACACACGTGTTGAACCGTGAACATCGCCCATCACTGGGCCATACACTGACAGCGTGTGGCACTAGGCCCGAACCCTGGCATGTTCGACTCGTGGATTCTGTGCTCTTCCGAACAGCGAGAAAAAAAGCGTTGACGCCCTGAGAGCGTTGAGATTTGAACCAGGACGCGATAACAATCGCTCCAGAGAAGAGGGCTAGAAGCTTCATCTGTGATCACACACCCGCAATAACACTGAGGGGCGAGTGGACATGACGTATTAGTGTTCCTCATTACTAGAGCTCCAACGCCTTTGAGGCGGGCTTGTCGACTAATTACAAGCTGATCGTTTACTGTACATTATCTAACATGGATCCCATGGAGTTTCTCTCGCCGAACCAAACCCTACGCCATCCTCGAGATCTCAAACGTAGTCGTGACATGGATACTTCCGGTATTACCTCGTACCTCCTCATCCGAACGCTTTGCCGAAACAGACACGTCGTGTAGGCTCTTCATTGTGCGCTCCTCGCTGTTGTTGTCGATTTCGGTCCATCCCATATTCGCGGAGCGGCCGTCTTTGGTCAGTTTATCGAGGCGATGACTGCTGCTCTTCGCGCCAATCGTGACAATGTGATTAGCCGATTCTTGGCCGCCCGTCTTGGAGCGGTTCTTTGACGTGCGGGAACGCACGGCCGAAGCGTTTTTGGCGATCCAGGGACCCAGGACCGGGGCGTTGACGGCTAGGATTGCGACGAACTGTCGGGGGTGGGAAAAGGCCGGGGTCAGTGAGGTGAACGAGACCGGAAAGGGAGAGGGGGCAATGCAAATTGGGTGAGCGTGGGTCTTACTGTTTCTCTGATTGACCAAATGATGCCCAGATTGATCGACTTTGCATCCTGCAGGCAGAGGATGCACCTGAGAAGGGTAGCAATGATGATGAAGATACCTGTGCAAAGCCACAGAGAGCAGATGATTTTCCTGTCCATCATCAGTAACTACTCCAAAGCCCAGTTCACCGCCGAGCTGACTTACTTGGCCATTGGCATCTGAACCGACCATAGCAACGGTATTGGGATGTACAGAATCATCATGTCGGTTCTGTCTCAAAGTCAGAAGTCTTCCCACGATAACACAGAGTCATAGGGTCTCAATGTGTCCACTGGGGAGACGTACGCGACATTGGTAATTGCCAGTGCAATGTAATTGGGAATGTTCAGCGCACATGCGTCTGTATCCAGGTCAACTTGAAGGTCCATCAAAATCGGGTCAAGAAAGAAACTAACCACCGGGGTATGGGTAAATCTGCCAGTTCCTGTGTACTGGCATACACTTTGTCATGATGACAAGGACTGTGGCAACGTTACACAAGACACACGCTCCAGCAGTTATCTTCACCATCTTTTGCTGTTGCAGGTTGAGCCTATACCCCATCGAACCACCACGTTAGCCGAACTTCGCAGAATGTGAGGACGAGGCAATCGATCATACGTGAGTCTTATGTACAGGAACAGCATGCATGCTTTCAAGCACCAGATGAGGGTAACGTAGAGAACCCATCCTGCCAGAAGGCATTTGCTCCCAATGACAATTGACTGTTTCTGTTGGTCCGAAAGCGTCAGAGCAATCGCGTCGCTCATTCCGGTGATGCTACCATATCGACCTGAAGCGGAGAGAAAGAAAGTTAGACTTCGATCCGATCTCATGAAGTAAGGGGGCTTGTCAATGGAATCCTCACCGATCATCTCAAGCATCAACAACTCGCCCTAGAAACCAAGGGTCAGCTCCAAATTCTATTTTTGAAGCGGTCGTGCGCTGGGCGGTACATCCTTACCGTCCAGAACAACACCGCGATGGCCGCGAAATAATCATCTCCTTCCCAGTTGGTCCCAACAAGTCTCGTCCGATAGACGATGCGTACCAGGAGCACGAGCAGCCCGATGGCATACTCGGTCCAGGCCTCAACTTGGAACGGCGTCGCCATGGTGTGTGCCGGTGCTGGTGGTGGGGGAGTGCCTGGGTGGGAAGATGCGGGCTATGCAATTGCGGTGGTCTCTCATCCGCAAGTTTCGCCCCTCACCTCTGCAATGTAATGTGGCCTCCCTTTTCAAGCCAGGAAGCAAAAAGCTTTTGCTGGGGCCAGGCATGAATTATACAAAATTCCCGCTGTCCAAATTCAGTCACGCCCTAGGCGCGTGTCTGCCAGTTCTGGGATCTTGGAAGCAGAAAACACTATAGAACCAGGGGGTCAACTAGGACCTTGTGGTGCCATGTTGACACCTTGAGTTGCATTCCGACATCCTGCCGTGGGAAAAAGGGGCCTTTCGAACAGAATCCCCATCCGTACCTGAATCGTGAAAGACGTCTTTGGGGGACTAGTGTCGGGGCTCGCGATATAGATATGCGCCTGTCTTTGCAATTCTGAGGCTGCAGCTGGCTGGGAAGCCTGGGAAGGCCGTCCTTCTGCCCACCGCCGGTGGGGTTTGCGGTTTTGGTGGAACGTTAGTCGGGATGTCAATATTTTGCGACCCCTGCGAGAGGGACCTTTCCGAGTGCTGCCCAAGACGTGACGCGCAGTCATATCTATCATGCGTTTGTCGTTCCGCTGCAGAATGTCTCTTTGTTATTTCCTGGTGCGAAGACGTCTCGGTGCGCCATCTATTTAGCGTAAAGTCAGTGCCCGGGGAAGTCAACCGCCTCTTTCTTAGCTCACTACCGTCCTCGTGGACGCGAGACATTGGATTGATAGCCATGTGAGATAGAGTCATTCGGGACTGGATTGACGGCAAACAAGGCAGAGGCGACTTGGAATAGTGAAGGTAGCAATTCGGATCTTCCGACATGATATTTCGACTCATGATGCAACCACGGCTCGACACTACTCCAGGTTGGGATTCGGAGCCGCAACTAAGGTTGTAGGGACAGACCCCATCGATTCCAAGGACTTGACCGTTTGGGAAACGACATCTGCCCATTGCTTCTTGTCAAGCATCCCTGTACTTGCATATCAGCATGGCATTTTGGCTTGACCCTAGACCATCTTCCCAAGATATGGCCTTGTTCCTCCGCTTCGTGGTGTCAGTCAGGTTCCTATCCCCTTGATGTGGCTTAAAAGCATAGTGTCGGATTGGAAGCCCAATTCGGCCGCGAGTAAGGGCAGAGCATGGGCCACCTCGAGGGAGTACGATTAGACCTCGACTACCCACCCAACCTCCGGTTGGAATCTCCCTTTTACTCCTTACGCAGAATCAATCAATACAGAGATATTGATACTTCGTCACCCCCAGGACCCTACGGTTCGAACCAACTTCCCTGTGATAGGGATACCAACACATAGTCCCCCGACTTCCTCTCTTCGTACGGCTGCTCGCTATCCCCCCTTGTCACCAATCCCATCACCCGTATTACACAAGATGCTTGTCTCCGCAATCCCAGAGCACCTCCAGCAGTGCCCCCGAAAGATAGCTGCCAAGACACCACCCGGCTTTCAACCTCATTTCCCAGCTTATAGTGCCAGCTTCCCCAAGGACACCAAAGATCTCGTCTTTGCAGTCATCGGGGCTCAGTACACCTCTGCATCCAAGGCAGATGGCGCCGCCGTCACGCAGCTAACGAAATTCACCACCTCTAAGGCCGTCGACGCCGATGCCCGCCCTCAGTTCGCCGAGTGGGCGTCCGTCACCGACAACAAGGGCTACTACAACATTGCCCACCTAGCTTACTGGCCGAGCAAGACAGCCTACGAGAAATGGGCTGTCGACTCAGGGTTCCAACAATGGTGGGATGACCTGGACGTCGAGTCACAAAGCCACGGATGGTTCCTCGAGATCTTTTTCCCGACGATTGACCGGTTCGAAACTGTGTTTTCCAACAACGAAGTGCCCGAGGGTGCAGCACATATGAGGGAATGCGTTAGGGGCCCGATCCAGGAGCATGTGTACTGGGGTAGCATGCGTGATCGCATGGCTGCCGCCCAAGATGACGAGCTGGCCGGAGAAAAGGTTGATCGGCCGACGACGACCTCCCATACCAACGGCACGGAAACCAACGGAGACGCAACAAAATCACCTCGCAGAGTCAAAGTCGGTGGCAAGCACAACTTGGCCATCATTCGCTCCGGCCAAGACTGGTCCGACACTTTGCCCGAGGAGCGACAGCTCTATCTCAACACTATGCACCCTGTCCTGATCAAGGGAATGAACTTCTTGCGCGATCAAGGAGAGGAAGTTGGTTGTCACAGCTGCCGATTTATGGATCTGATTGATCCCGTAACGGGCAAGGCCGATAAGGATCGCACCTTTGGACTGGCGTTAGTCGATGAGCTAGGCTCGCTGGAAGGGTGGGCCAAGCAACACTCAACACATCTGGAAATCTTTGGAGGCTTCTTGCAATATGCCAAGAAGTTGGAGAATAACGTCTCGCTTCGCCTCTTCCACGAGGTGCTAGTACTCAAGCCCGAGCAACAATTGTTTGAGTACGTTGGCTGCCATCCGGGCACCGGTTTGCTAGCCATAGTTTAGTCAATTGATGCACTCGAGATACCAAGCTTTGATCTAAGATACAAATTTCGTAATTCTCGGCAGATGCCCAGAGGAACGTAGCTGTTGCGGTAATGTGTGCATCCAGAACGGTAAACCTGATGCCAGAGATCTATCGAATGACTCCAGGAGCTTTCCCGAATCGAGTTAGATTGACATGACTCTCTCGAATGGTCCTCCCGCCGTTATCGTGCGGACTCAACAGCTCCGCAAACAGCAAGTTTAACGACAACAGATGCTATAATCTCCTAGATGTGGAAGCATTTTGCAGAGACGACTTATCGGATCATTCCTGCTGGTATCTTTCGGCGTCAAATCTTTGCTTGAGCGTCAGATGCTGGTTCGGGTAACTTGTGATGCGGTGTCTTTCCCCAGCGCACCTCCGAAACCCGAATCCGACATCCCGGGAATGAGTGGATCTCCGCGCCGAAGAGTGGATTCCCAATCGGCCGGCAAGCTCGGAACCTGTACTTGAGCTAAGAGTGCAGGTATGCCGGGACGAGACCAGTAGCCTTTGACACTTCATCTTGAGTAAAGTTGCTTGGAAAACCTTACACCGCCGATGGTCATGTTTGAGTGCGGTAGATGATTATTTATGGGATAATTTAAGATCAATGCTGCTAGAAGGTACATGTACGTCCCTTCGACGACAGCTGCCACATACCTGCTTCAGCTAGAGGACATAAGCTTCTGTTTCATTTGAAGGTAGTACTTACCCGTAACATCTTAATATATTTTATTTCTGTTGTACAGAAATTCGAGTTCTTAGGCCTTTGGGCTACCGGCCTCTTAAATACCTACTTTGCCTCAGGACCTACTACTTAAGGTAGTAGTTAAAAGTCTGGAATAGTTCTTGGTATAAGGCATGTATATTTGAAACCCTTGTATTCTCCTTGAAGTCAGGATGGATGAAGCTATATAGAATAATATGTGTCTCCAGGGCCCAAGACAAATTCCGGACTGAGATTTCAGTATGACCTGGAAGGTCTCAATTAAAAGCATCAAAATCCTGAGTTGGGACTCCCAAAGATCATTCGAACGGATCATTCGAACGAACCGCCATGACTAAGAGGTCTTCAAGCTCAACGATGCATACGTCCTAACCTCTATACCCACGTTCTGACACCCAGAGTTGCGTAAGAACTGCAGACAAGCATGGAACTGTCGCTCATTTCTGACCCACAGGTTTTCATCAATCACCAAAAACTCTTCTTCTTCGACAAAGTGCACCCCAAAATGTTCAGTATCGCTCAGAATTTCAACCAGCTTCCGCCATGAAGGCTTCTGTGACGTATCCAGAATGTCTTCGGAGGCCACAAGATCCCGCCTTTGAGGGTCGTCAGCACGCCCGATGTTAAGGACGAAGTCTAAATTGTGGTCTTTTTCCCTGAAAACCTGTGAAGGTAATGAGGTTGTCTCTTCGGATCGCTACGCCCTGCTTGCTTTGGGAGATAGTTCTTGCCGGGCTACTGATTCCATTGAAATACACATGCTTTTGATGACTGATTTGTATGTCTGGTAACCCTTTTGGTTCGATGTCGGTGGGGATCTCCACGCCAAGTACAGCTTCTGGTGGCATGAAGATACAGAAAAGGACGTCGGGCGGCTCTGGAGGAATCTCTGACACAAGAAGCAGCTTTTCTTGCTAACCCCCATGAATCTAAACGGCGGCATAAGCTCGGGATTTTGGTCGTAGAATGCGATAAGCTGCAACTCGGCATGAACAGCAAGTTGGAGATGGCAAGCTTTCCGGAAGCGCGACTCGGGATTTGCCACACCCCAGATCGTAGCCAATCTCCTCGCGAACTCATCTTCTTGGCCTCCAGCAAATCTCCGAAGGGTATCCCTCAAAGGAAATTCGTTTTCTTCCATGACAAAATCATGCCTTTCAAAAGGTTCGACGGCTTCTATTCGCATCGGACAAAACAATTCGCGGTATTCTGCCGGAAGCTAACACAAAGCTCTTGATGCGACCGCATAACTTCCCAGCTTGTAAATGCTGTATATCCAACCAGGCAGGTCAGTACCCTGAGCAGAGAAAAGAGCCTCAAGGTAGGCGGAAAATTCCCATTTGGCCTTCTCTGCGCACAGAATGTAAGGCAATAGCTCTGATGGAGACGCTTCCGCTGTGACAGTTGTGATTGCACTGAGGTTTCCCATCCACGTAAAGAATTTCTCGATTTCGTTGGTATTGAATGTGGAAGAAAGTTGCGGCAAGAATTGCTCAGTCCTCAAGATACTGGATCGATGTTTCCGTAGTTCCGCAAAATAATGACGTATCTTAGGCGAATCGAGACTGATTATCTTCAACAGAACACTCATCCTCCGCTCATCTGTGAGGCCTAGCCATGAGATCAGCGTGTGTCTTCTAAGAAATTTTCAGAGTTTGTATTACCCATGACAGACACATTGTGAAGGTCTTCCATCACGTCCCGGAGCAGGACAAGCGTCGACGCACATACACCAGCATTACTGGCAATGCGAACAACTGAGCCTTCAGGCGCTCCTACCTCTAAGGTCGCTGCCGATACTCTGTCGCCATCTTTGTGCGTTGAAGCCAGTAGAGCAAAGGAATCGAGGAACTTCCGTTTGAGGAACACTTCTCGGGACACATCCGTGTCATGGGGATGGCGGTCGAGACCGTAAGCCGTCGGACTACCCCTCACCGGGTTCAGCTGGTGAAGAAGTACGGCATCTTGCACGAATCGTTTCTGTAGGTTGCCAGTGATTCCCAGAGTCAAAGCTATCAGAAGATGTAGCTGTTGAAAGAGTCGTGTTCAAGGAAGGAGGAAAATCTATGCGTCGGATCACCGATGTCCCTGTGCAGCGTGGACGATGGCTAGTGCTAGTCCTTATATGCGCTGTGGAAGCTGAATGCTACATTTGATTTCAAGGCCTCTCCGTCCTCCAAAAACACGGGTCTAATATACTTTATGCGTCGTGTGACAGTAACATGCATCCGCCAATTACAACTACTGCTAATTGTGATCGGATTAAGAAGGTTTGAGTAAAGGTAATCGGGAACAATTCGGAGAGCTTCTCGCTGCCAGGCTGCTTTCTCCCGATCTTGCTGTGCATATACTACACCGCTTGTCTTGTCCGCCTTGTTTCATCTCACACTGGTTGTTGGTCCACGTTGAAGGGGCCTTGCATGCAAATGGGTGTCCAGGTGTTGTTGCATCATAGTCTGGATGCTGAGAGGGGGGAATCTGGACGGCCTCCTGCATATGCCGGCAACTCAAACGCCACAACCTACCACGCTTTTGTGTTTATTTTTTTCCTTTTGTTTTTTTTGCCGATAGAACTGAAGGAGGAGTTTTTGGTCGATCGTACACGATTCTACACCAGCGACGTTAAGAATAGAACACATAAGGTCTGAGACCACCGTGCATCAACCCCTGGGAACATTTTCCTTAACTTTCGCAGATGCTCAATTGTCGGAATGTGCGAGAAGAATTTCTGACTGTCGCGAACACAGGTCCAAGAGTTAGTCGTCACTGGAGAATTACAGCATGGATTCCGAAGAATACGACCGAGACTTCACGTCTCTGAAGTACGCTTTCAGCGAACTTTACCTCGCAAACCATGGGCCAAGAGCAGAGCAAGTTCTCGAACTAGTCAAGGATTTAGGATGGGACGCTGAGAAGGTCATAGTATAGGCCTAAAGGCCCCGACATCGACTACTGCTTCACGTGAGCTACGACGTCTTGGCCTAGAGGATTCTAAGTCAGTCTGGATGAATCCAGGCGTAATGCAGCGGATGGATGAATCATCAATTTTAATCGGCAATGATAGCATGTGTAGTGCAACATAGCACCGTCTGCCACAAGTATTAGTCTTCACTCTGCGCAGGATGGTCGCATCACAAGAGGTTTGACACTTGGCCATCTTTTCGCAATTTAGGGCTCGAAATTGAGAGATATCAGGCCGGCAGTTCCACCTTCAGCCCTCGTTCGCTCACAAGTACCGCCGAGTCAAGACCTCATTTCATGTTAAAACGGTCTCTATGTCATAAAGTACACTAAGAAGTCACTACAACCTGAACATCCGATTTCCCTCATGCGTTATTACATTTGAGCAGACGTTATGGATATTCTACCCAGCTGTCGCCATGTCCGAACCATCCATGATCATCATAGACTGTCCCTAGCAGTGGCGTGTGATAAACTCGCGTATGCAGAATAAAGGAGAATTTCCAGCGAGAAAAGAGCCACTGATCCCAGGAAACAAACAATCAAGTCAAACCTCTATGGCGTCTTTGAAAGCTTGCTTAAGTCGGATTTATGCTCGTCTATTTAATTGCCAGTTACCCGGGGCCAAAATTTCGCAGCCCATTCTTAGAATTGGGTCTAGGCTGCCCAGCTCTCATATAAGAAAGTCTCAATCTTCCGTGGGACCTTCTGACCTTCGACGAATCACAGAAGAGTGGGTGAGGGCATTTGTTATTACCAACGATTATTCTTAAGATGTTTCACCTTGTGAAGCCAGGCTTGGCATCTCAAGAACTGCGCCTCGAGGCCCAAAACTGAAGAACTGGTCAAGGGCATAGCATGACTCATTCAATCGTGTGTTAAGACTCTTGGCTAGACCTCGTACGAGACTGTCGGAATACTCGGGTTTCTGGTGAGCATCCCGCTGACTGTCGGCGTCCCGCGCACCAGGCGGCATTTCCCTGCCGTGTTGATTGGATGACCCGCAGGGAGAGCAAATGGGCCGAAGAGCTCAGTTAAATGTCGTCAAGACTTCAACGCGGAAGTCCCAAGCCTAATGTTCGTCTCGTATTGAACGATTGGACATCACGACATACTTACCACATCTGATGGTTGATTTGGCCTTTTTAAACTTGCTACTTCACCAAGTTTCTCACAGGTCCCTATGGAGTAGAAAACAAGCTGTTTTTTTCAATACTAAGATAAACGTGCGCTCTGCAGAGTTGGTTGCGTTCGCGTGGTACCTAAGTATGTAGCAACAGGTATCGCGGATACCCGTGAAGCAAACGTCGAGCTGTATAGAGATGACTTCTAATAAGGTTGCGGAGGATTCTTTTTCGTCAGGAGAGGAAATACCATGCGGGTGGCCAGTGGTCTTTAAATAGATCCGAGCGTCAATTTGATGAAGCTGGCTTAAACTCTATCACTACCCTAGCGAAAGAACGCAGCCGATCGGATGTGCTGGCCCCACAAGGCTCACTGATGAAACCATGACAAGCGAACAGGTGAGAAGGATATCAAGCTCGGACAATATATCATGATTCTAGGCCTGCACAGCCGATTCTTCGCGTTACAGTAAAGGGTTTCCTTGTATTGAGTCAAGGGGGAAAGATGAAAGAGGTGAATGCATGACGATGTAGGCGAACCATCGCAACTTTATTCGCCGTATAGCTAAAAACCCCATGTTGCAACTTGACCACGTCTCTTGCGTCAGGTACGGCGGGCAGACCGAGCTTGTAAATTGTTACTAGTACAGTTCGTCTTAGTGGAAAGTCTTCTGTTGACATGTTCGGACGAAAAAATGAAGGCCAGCTGCCCTACGAGGCGATGGGGATCTGTCGCAGCGCCACACGTGGAGCTGCCGGTTACTGCCGTACGATACCGCTTTCCACAAGCCGATTACCCGTCTTGTACGGTATATAGATAGGACCCTCATACGGGTCTTCCACTTAGAGGAATCAAGCCACTCTCTACCATACAAGTCTTCCACTTGCTACCTCGCTTTGTGATAGGATCTGATTAGCTTGGTCAGCTCCGGCCGTTCCTTCTTTTAGTCACTCATTTGAATTTGCCACTATTCACTCATTTAGAGCTTTTATATTCCTCCTTTCAGCAATTCTCGGCCGTGACCATGGTGAAATCCCGAGATGCCCTTGGGGGTCTCATGACTGCCATTGCTACACTAGTAGTAGGAGCTAATGGTCAGACGGACAACACGGTTGAATGGGTTAGCCTCCTTCTGGGACACCAACTTCCCAATATTCCAAGTACAACGAAACTGACAAAAGCCATTCTGTAATATAGAGTCTCGGAATGCCCCTGAAGTTCTTTGCTACAGCCGAAAATACACCATCATGCGCCGCAAGCTTCCAAGACGCAACAGGCGACGCCAAGACGTTCACACCAGTTCAGTCTAGTACTGACACGGTGATGGCGGGAGGCACTGCCGCCGACCTAGCCACCACATTTTACTTGACGAACGGAATTTTGTCTGATAGTAAATCTTTCACCGATCCTTCGGGGATCAGAGTTGCCGGAGGCGGCTCCGGTGGTGGCTGCTGGGACATCTCCAGCGGCACTGTAAAGGTCGCGGCCTGCGATCTAGCCAAGAACCAGACATTCTATGTAAGCCAAAGACACCACTTACACCAAAGTTCCAAGCACCTAATCATGTCTTTCGTCAGGTCGGGATCCCCGGTGACAAGCAGCCGTTCTTCATCTTCTCCGCAACACTAGGAGCCCTCGATAGGCCCGCCACAGCTGGCGACGCCCTCACCTTTCCTTCGGCCAGCCAGACCCAGTTCTGCGCGTACGCCAATGACACCGGAAAGCTCGTCATACCTCCCGCCATGGGGACTATGTACTACCCTCAAGCACAGCTGACAAACCTCACATCCACCTCCTTCGGTACCACCCCCCCAGCATCCGAAGGCGACATTCCTCAGTGCAGATTCGCCGACCAAGGCAACACGTCAACATCCATGCTGGAAAGCATGGGCTCGACCGACTGCATCGTCGCGCGATCCTTTGCGACTATTCCCAGTGGCTGCGGTTCCAACCCTTCCAACAAGACTTGTATCCTTCACTTGTGGCCTGCCTTTTGTCTGGACCTTCCTGAAGTTCGCACTGGGGCCAACGCGTCGGATACGCTTGAGATTTGTGTGAGGAAGATCAGCCAGGGACCTTGCGTTGCCAATCCCTCCGGAGCCGCTTGCGCTTCTAACCTGTTTGCTGGGATCAAGTATGTTGGCGGTGTTGGTGGTGGGGGCGGTAGCGCGACGTCGAAGCGTCAGACTTCCAACGATCCTCTGTTTGGGAATCCCGAGTCGAATATCCCTCTCGAGGACCAATTCTGGATGGGTAAGTTTGGAGGAACTCCAGAGTCAAGAGAGGCCCGTCAACTAATACGAAGCTCAACCCAGGTGTCATGAAAAATGTTATCAACTCAGCTATCGGTGCCTTCAAGTTTCTGGCCACACCGCACGTCCAAGAGCTCAAGATCACATGCATGGGCATGAGCCATCTCACCAGCATCTTTGAGGCAAGCGTTGGGAAAACCATTCGAGAAGGTTGCAGAGATGCATTCAGAGCATTCGATGTAAGCAGAGTCAGGGAGGGAGGCACTGCCGAGTGGAATTCGCTGACAAAACTCATAGAGCATCCACGAACTCACATACGACAACGACATCGAAAAGGCAGGCAGCATCTTCGCCGATGTTGTGGGACTTTTAAGTCTGGCCAAGGATGTCGCAACGGCAGCAAAGGCCGTTGGGGCTGTTGATGCCGTACTGGCCAAGTTCGGCAAGACTGCCGCAACCGTTGGCGAAGGCAAGGGGCTTATGCTGGAAGCCAAAGAGGGTGAGAATACAGTTCAAATCTTCCGTGATACTGGTGATGGGAAGCCGAAGCTTTTGTACACCGATAGCGATGTTGCTGCCATGGAGAAATCTATCGAGGAAGGAGGTGAGTCCCAGCAACGCCCAGCTTGAAATCTCGGTGCATCCGGTTCCCAGGCTGACTTCAACCAGGATTCGACAACTGCAAAATCTGCATCGAGGGCGGCGGTGTCAAGGTCCGCCGTCAAAAGGGCATTCTTCGCAAGTTCTGTTGCTTCCTGAGTCCCCAAACCATAGAAGCCCCCGAGCCCGTCTGGAACGACCAGACCGGCCTGGCAACCAGCCTCGGCACGTCCGAAGCCATCCCCTTAGCCAACCGTGTCGTTGCTACCCTATCCAAGACAGCAGCCCTCTCCGCCGAAGAGAAGACAATCATCACCACAATGAGTGAGGGCTTTGCCAACTGGTACACAAAGGCGCAGTCCGTCTCCGCAAACGTCGACGAGATCAGCACGGTACTCCTTGAGGCGAGGAAGAACACCGCCGACTGGGGCAAGATCGCTACTGCCACGTCCAAGGCCTACGGTTTGAGTGATCAGGAGAAGTGGGCTCTCAAGACGTGGATTCAGTGGTACATGATTAATCCCGAGTTCAACAACGCCTTGACAAAGTTGCCTTCTGCTACCGGCTTGGTGGTCCGCTCGACTGATCTTGATGCTGCGACAGTTAATATGCTCAACAAGCTTGAGTCTGGTGTGATTAGCAAGGGCAAGGCAGGCATCTACGAGGTTCAAGGTCAGTCATGCTGATACCTTACGAAACTTGCATCGTGATTTACTCACTAACCAAACGCCAGACCTCGTTCTCAATGTGAACACGCCCTCAGGCGGCACGGGCCAAGTTCGCAAAGTCATGGCGACGACCCTCAACCTCGGCGACGGCATGTTCACAACCACAAAGGACTACCTCTTCATGATCAACTCCAAGTCCGGTCGGTATATCGAGGCTGTTGCCAACTCAGAATACCGCGAGACCTCCTTTGTGCAAGGAATTTCGGGCAAATTCAAGCTCATCGGCAAGCAAGAATTGAACGGTGGAGAGGCCGCCAAGGCGGCGGGCAAGCCAGGTCCCTACGCTGTCTATTAGTGAGTAAACCAGCATCGGTGTTCGTTCCCTGAATCTAGCAAGGCTAACTAGAGAAAAAAGCTTTGATGAGATTGAGGCGCCAGCTTCAACCTCAAAGGCTACTGTTGCAGACGTCAGGAAGGCCCTGACTGATGGGGGCGTTACATTATCTGGAGGTTCTGCCAAGCGCGGGATCGATGGCCTACTAGATGTGCTTGAAAAGGGAGTCGTTGCCACTGGGAAGAAGAGGCATGGCTTGGACTATCATGTCCGCAACCGCGTTGTCCGTCACTGAGCAGTGAGAGACAGATGAGCCAAGGACAGCAGGTAGTTTCTTGTACATACCCTCAAGTTAGTTCGTTCTACTTTTATTCAGCATATTTGTACCTCTTCACATTGGTCATCACTGCCAAAGCAGAACAGTCGCAATCGTTCCAGTTCACGTAACTTTTGCCGCTCAATACTGTCCCCTCTAGCTGAACAATTTCCTTCCCCACGGTCAAGCTCTAGACAACGAACGCCCTTGCTTCCACCGCAAGCTAAACACGTATTTCCTCAAACCCCCATAGTCTTCCATAGCTTTCTCCTTGACTCGGGCTCCAAAGTTCACTCAGACCGACAAAGATGTGTTGACTACCCTTCAGCTTCAGCTTCATCTTTAGCGGTCGACCCCTTGGTCCATGGTGTTGATTGCAAGCGTGTACAGGTGCATCTTCTCCGGCCAATTCGGCCCCATCGTCATCAGGATTTCTCGCATGACGCCCGAATCAGGCGAATTTCCAACTCCAATCTTCCGCTGGACTTTCTTCTGAATCTCTCGCACTTCCTTCATTGTCTCCTGTTCAGTCTGGCTCGGCGGTCGGACTGCACGAGTGAGGCGGTCGACCCCGGCATCATCAAACTCTGCCATTTTGTGCACTGGGGAGCCGCGAGGGGCGTCCAAGAGAATCTCAAGCCGAATTCTCTCATGCTCATTCTTCTGGCTAAGAAACGTCGGCCCAAAGAGAACTTGCATGTTTTCCGGCGTGTCCTTGCCGGTGATGACGAGACGTCGAAGTGGCAGCGACAATCCTTTGTGAGTTGAGATAGGATCGAGATGAAGGGAGCGCATCAACGCCTGTCCCTCCGGGGACTTTCGCGCCACATTGTTATAATAGTTGTACGCTACTTCGGATGATGGAGTCGCCGATGGATCTTCGGGCGCCTGCGTCTTCGGGCGGTTGGCGACACATGTCGGCTTGTGCTCCTTCCAATGCGAGCGCTGGCAGTCTTGGGAATGATACCACGCCTTCAGACACGCGGAGCACTTCTTCATCGGCGAAGAGAAGTTTTCGGAGGAGAGACTGCAACCGTGGCACTTGGATGAATCGCCAGGTGACACAGCAGACGAGGCTGCGGTATCCGCTCCGGGCCTGCCACCACCCATCAACTTCATCAGATGGTTCCTGACATTCGACCATGTTTCTCCGAGGATCTCCTTTTCCTGGGCAGAGCAAACGGTCACATACTCAAGACCACCCGAGATCCCTGCAGCAGCCAGCTCCGGCCCAATAGCGGCAGCGAGCTCGGAACTGTCCGTTGACCAGCTCCAAGGTGCAAATGCGGCATGTTCAGCGCCTGGACTGCCTTTGGAAAAGGCTTGAAGAAGGGGAATCACAGCCGCCCTGGCCCTATCACGCTCGGTAGGCTGCGAGAGGATCTGAGCCGGGCCGCCCTGCAACACGAACCTGCTAACTGGGTGCACGGCGAGCAACAGATCTCCAGGTGGATTGAGGTCGACGTGTCGGATGCCGAAGACCCATTTGTTGTCAAGACCTGACGGCGTTGTCTTGGACCGACCGAGGGTTTTGAAATCCCTCACCGCTCGCTCCATTTTGTAGACGAGATCAATAATCTGAGTCGGTTGTCTAGTGCGGGAGAAATTGTACGATGGCCGAGTGAACAGAAGAGAAAAAGCAGGCCACGCTTGTGCGTAATGTTTTTTCAAAGAGCTCACTTAACTTCCGTTTGCCGTTTGCGTAGAAAAGAAAAGAAAGAGAAGTTGCAGATGGCAAGGGACAGTGCCCGGTGTTACGACCCAACATGAGACCAGGGCGTGCCACGCTGACGCCTGGCGGCTACGGCGCATCATATATGCAGGACGGGACGGAACATTGGGGAAACCCCAGGAACGGAAGAACTATGGTACAAGTCACGTGACGATAAGGATAAGAGATAACGATAAGGATATGTTGGATATGAACCTATCCAAGCGATCCTTGGATAATCAAGATATGAGCTATCCAACATATCCAGACAAAGGGACTGTTCAGCACTGTTCAGTCAGGATCGGACTTGTATCCTGACAGAATCCATGCATGCTTCTACGCGAGTCATGGACATAACCCATTCGGAATGGTCTGACCATCACGAAAAAGGCCAGACTGTCATTTCCACCTGGTCCTAGCTCTGCAAGACTTATTAGGATAGCATTAGGCCCACAAGCCTGTGGTGATTCAATCCACTCTTTAGTACGAATAGACGCTCTTTTCTGCTCACTCACATATGCATATTCCGCTGGCCACCCTGACTAACCGTCATATCCCATCGGGTGCGGATGGACAGCACTTTCGCCAAGGGCGGGGTAGAGCCAATAAGGGCTTGCAAATCTATAAAGTTAACCAATAGGGCTGTAGTACCTCTGTTTCCTACAGATTTTGGGTATGCCAGAGGTACCAGCAATCTTTATTAATACATAATGGTACATTACAATCTAAGCAAACCTTTCGAGTTGTCTGCCGTCGTTGCCGAGTGATGGTATTCCCAGATATCTCCTTGAAAACCTTCCTACTACCACAATAGGTACAAGGTGAAGATACCTTCTGTGGCAGGTGCAGGTGGGTCACGTGAGGCAGCTCCTTCACATCTCGGAGCTGCCCCACCTACACCTTGCCCAGATATCCAGCCCAGCCAGCGCTCAGCTTTTCCCATCATCATCATCAGATCCAATACAGTAGTATTGCCTCCACAGGTTATGAGAGCCCAGCGTTGACTCTTTTTCTTTTTACCCCATATGAATTGATCGCCCAGCTCTGCGTAGAGCCCGTTCAATTGAGCAGTTACTAATCTGTCGACCAGAGATCGCGGCGTCGCGACTGGCAACGGCAGAGGTACAGATTCCTCAAAAAAAAAAAAAAAAAAAAATAACAGACGCGACCGTACAGGCCGTCTACACATATACACACACTATCACGAATCTTTCACCTCCATCGTCATCATGGCTGGCAACCGCGCCCGCTGGGAGGTGCCCGACCTCAAGGGAGAAGAAAATTGGGACCAATGGTACGCAGTACTGCATCTCACCCTTGAGACTCTCGATTACGAGAAGTACGTTGATGAAGACGTATCTCAACCCCATCGCGATAATCCTATCACTCCAGCGCAGGCTGTGGCCTTCACCACTTGGAAGAGCCAGCGTATTGAAACGTACGGCATCATCATCGCATCAATTAGCAAAGTCCTCGATCGTCTCCTCGCTGATGGATACAACATCAAGACGGCTGACCGCAACCCCTTCATTCTTATGAACAAGTTGAAGACCATCATCCCCAAGATTTCAGAGGATGCCGTCGCCGAGCTCGTTCGAGAGCTGGTCCCCTTTTAGCACAAGAAAGCCATGTTTATCCTACTCAACGGATGCCAACAAGAATATCCAGCACTTTACGATAAGTACGTCAAGGACAACACCAAGACTCTTGAAGATCTCACACGCGATCTCACATTCAAGGCCAATGCCGAAAGGACTACTTCACTCAATGCCGCGAAGGGCTACGTCGCCGTTAGAAACAACAGCAACGGCAATAACAAGGCCTCCAGTAACACCTCAAACAACAATCAGCAACCTAACAACAACTATAATGGTCCTGATTGCCAACACTGCGGCAAGAAACATGCGACTACCTCTTGCTAGGTCGCCCATCCCGACCTCATCCTATCCAACCATAAGTACCGTAAGAACCTACTTAAGAAAGCTGCTGCTCATACTTGCACCTCCGAATGCTAGGAGGGTAAGGCAGTCGCGGTCAAGGCTACGCCGAACGTTCTCCACCAGAACACAATAGGACATACAGTCTTATCGTACTCAACTTCGATATCAACGGGCAGAATTAACCACAACGACATCATCCTGGATTCCGGGTGCTCGCGAACCACTTTCAACAACCTCAGTTGGTTCACCTCCTTCACCGAGGCAATAATTACTGCCACCCATGGAAGTCGCCAACGGTCAGTACGCATCGCCAGCTGGTTACGGCACGGTTTACTTCACTGCCGTTGATCCAGGTGACAGCAACAAGGTGGTCGACTGGTCAATTGAGGATGTACAGTACTGCCCTGACTGCCCAGTCAACCTGCTGAGTCAAGGCACACTCCGTCAGCAGGGCTACAAGGTCAGCAACGACACTATCCACATTAGAAACAACGTCGCGATCGCCAAACTCGATTAGCATAACAATATTGCCGTTATCGTCACCAACAACTACGAAGGCCCGAAAATTAACACGGCCCTTAACCTTGCTATGGTAAGCAAGAATAATAACAAAGTCACATTTGACCTTATGCACAAGCGACTTTGCTACGCGGGCAAGAGCAGGGTCGTTGAAGCCTGCCGTCGTGTGGGCATAACTTTTCCTCAACAAGAAATTGACACCTTTCACTGCGAGGCTTGCCACCTAGGCAAATCTCAACAACTCATCAGCAGAGAAACCCCCATTCGAGAGGCCCAGCCCGGTCATCTCATTCACATGGACTTGGTACAATTCGAACCCTTGTCCTATACAAAGTCACGTTATCTAATTCACATGATCGACGCGCGTACAGGCTTCCAGTGGCGATACTTGCTCAAGAGCAAGCGTGCTGACGAAGTGCTTGATCGTATCGAAGAATTCATCAACTTCTTCGAAAACCAGACTAACCTTTCGATTAAGGCGTTTCAAATAGACAACGGCACCGAGCTTTTCAATGCTCTTTCGCAGGAGCTGTACACCAAACGAGGCATTAAAGTCAAATTGACTGTTGCTGACACCCCAAGCATGAATGGAAAGGCAGAGCGAGCTGGCCGGACTTTTGCAGAGGCGGCCCGAACCATGCTGATTGACGCCAACCTTCCTGATTATCTCTGGGACTATGCCGTCACCACAGTCATCACGATTGCCAACCTGTTGCCCAAAGCAACCAATCCAGGCCATCTCAGCCCCCACGAGATGCTCGCGAAAGATCTCAATCTTGACGAAGCCCATCACGTACCGTATATCCACCATATCCGCACTTTCGGCTGCGTTGCCTATCTCTACCGCAAGGGGTCATTGTAACCAGCCCGCGCCAACAAGATGGAGACAAGAGCCATCAAGGGATATCTCGTTGGATACGACTCACTTCACGGCCATCTCTTCTACGTCTACGTACCTCAAAGCCACAAGGTATACCGCTGCCGCGATGTTCGTTTCTATGAACAGGGCAAGCACCAGGACGAAGACAATGACCCAACCATTGATCACGATGCCATTTTTGCTGATCCAGACACCAGCACCTCATCTGTTGAGTATGAAGGAGCACGGAAGTCGTCCAGCACTCCTGACCGCCAGGACGAAACCACTGACAACAAGTCTGCCGAAGAGGCAACTGCCCAAAACCCTCTTCCAACCCCTGAACCAGACAGCCCTATTGATCAGCAGATGTCCACTAACATAACTGTTCAACAGCACGATACTGATACATCTTTCGATGACGCTATCGAAGAAGCTATCCAACAGGATATAGATGAAGCAACTATAGTAGTTGCCACAGAAGATCACGATCTCCAACCTATAACACAACCAACTAGACGAACTCGTCAATCTCGCCCTCCTCCAAGCCAACCAAACAGAGCCTCAACACGTGAGCATGTCAGAAACTCACAGGGCACTTGGGTCAAGAAGAGGGGCGGTTTCAGCGGTTGCTCTCTCCGAGGCAACACGTATGCCAAGTCTGACGGTTATCAACAAGCCTATGTCAGCCTTGACACAGTTGTGCGGGAAGACAACCAGCCTCCAGTATTATCTGCTATCGCCGCTGCCGCACTCGCTGGTCCAACCGTACCTCGCACTTTCAAGCAGGCCAAAGAGGGTCCTGAGTGGGACAAGTGGCAACCTGCTTTTGATAAGCAAATCAAGGCGCTACAGCAAGCCGAAGCCTGGGAACTCGTTGACCCTCCAACAGGAGAAAAGGTTCTTCCTGGCCAATGGATATGCGATATCAAGTCTGACGGCAGATATCGTGCCCGATAGGTTGTCTGTGGCAACCACGCGGTATCTGACTGGTCCGCTGAACAATTATACGCAGCTGTCGCTAATGCAACCTCTATCCGTGTTTTCTTTGCTGTTGTTGCAACCAAGAACTACATCGCAGAGTTATTCGATTACGACACAGCTTTTCTTCACGCCTCTATCCCGGACGATACCAAGGTGTACGTCCAGCAGCCCCATAGCTATCGCCAAGGAGACAAAGTCTGCCTCCTCAAGCGTGCCCTTTACGGCCACCCCATGGCACCTATATCCCATCGAGTGCCAATTGGCAACAGGTACATGCCCTTGAGGGGAACTGACCACTCAGGAGACAGCCAAGACTTCTTCTAGCCAACCAAAAAGCCTAGATTATGGATACTTCTGTTGTCTATATACTCTGACTATGAAAGAGGTACCAGCAATCATCCGAGTTACAAAGCGCTACTCCACACTGCAGGCACCCTGACCTCGTCTTTTTTCTGTGGGATCGTGAGTGTTGTTGAACAGGGCCTCGTACTGCGGCTTCATTGGTCCACTGTACCCACGATTCAACCAGCCTCAAAGGCACATACTGCTGAAAAAGCTCTAAAGGGGTAGTAGATAGACCCCGTACTGTTGCGGCGCGGTAGGGCACGTCGAGGGGGTTGAATTGGCCCGGTGTGCCCCTTTCTAGCGGAGGCGATTCGTGTGGGCGTACAGTTGCGTTATCACACCTCTCGGGCCTACATTGAGCTGTACAGGCGCTATCAAGGTCTTCGGGAAGTACTGCGACGGTGTAATTGCTGAAGAGCTATGGAAAGTCTGTCCTAGAGTCCGGCTCGAGTCCATCCTATATACAAGTCTTGATTCTGAACATATCCTTTATCCGTATGTTTACCGTACGGATTCCGTATTCTGAATATACGGGGTCCGTACCTCAAAGGGACGGACTCCGTATTCTTGGCATACGGCTTTCCTTATCTTATCATCACGTGACTTGTACCATAGTTCTTCCGTTCCGTAGGGTGACGCATGTGTTCCCATAGTTCGTGTACTTATGGTGTGCCCTAGTCGCCGTGGTCCTGCGGGGCAGGCCCTGGACTTGGTCGTGCATGTCGGGTCGTAACATAGGGGTAGTTTGCAGAAGTTGAGGCTGCGGAACTGGTAACAGTAATCGTAGTCGGGGATAGCTTCAGGGAAGCTGTCTGTCAATCGTAAGGGTAGGTAAGGCTTCGGTGATCAATCGTAGTCTTGTCAAGGTAGTAGCTGAAAGCGGATGTTAATCCTGATACGAAGTTAATTGCTGAAGAAGCTATGGAAAGTCTGTCCTAGAGCCCAGCTCGAGTCCATCCTTATATACAAGTCCGATCCTAACTGAGCAGTGCTGAACAGTCCACTTTGTCTGGATATGTTGGATATGCCGAATATCCAACATATCCTTGACTCGGTTGGATATGTCGAATATCCAACATATCCTTGACTCGGTTGGATATGTCGCATATCCAACATATCCTTATCCCTTATCATATCTCTTATCATCACGTGACTTGTACCATAGTTCTTCCGTTCCTGGGGTTTCCCCAATGTTCCGTCCCGTCCTGCATATATGATGCGCCGTAGCCGCTAGGCGTCAGCGGGGCACGCCCTGGTCTTCATGTTGGGTCGTAACAGCCCGCCCCACAGGCCTGCGGCGGCTATCTACCTGATATACGCAGAGAATCCGGGAACTCAGGTGACTCCTCATGGAACGGAAGAACTATGGAACAAGTCACGTGACGATAAGGAAAGTGAGCACACGATAAGGTGATTACAGTGATCACCCAAAGTGAGCACACGATCAGGTGATCACAGTGATCACCCAAAGTGAGCGCTCACCAGTATCCACTTAGTGATCACCAACGAACATGGTGACCAGGCAACAAAGGATATGTTCAGGATCAGGACTTGTATATAGGATGGACTCGAGCCGGGCTCTAGGACAGACTTCCCATAGCTTCTTCAGCAATTAACTTCGTATCAGGATTAACATCCGCTTTCAGCTACTACCTTGACAAGACTACGATTGATCACCGAAGCCTTACCTACCCTTACGATTGACAGACATAGTTTCCTTGAAACTATTCCACGACTACGATTACTGTTACCAGTTCCGCAGCCTCAACTTCTGCAAACTACCCCTACGACTAGCTGGCCGTAACAAATAATAGTTAGTTAGTTATACGATTTTATATATTGCCGTACGGGGTCCTATAAGTTTAATTAATAATATATTTTAAGCCGTAATTTAATATAAACTATAACTATCTATAGTTTATCTCACTAGTGTAAAGTTTAATAATTGGTGGTGGGGTGATTGTAAAATTCGATTTCTGCTTTGATGCATGAAAAAAGTGTTTTGGCGGAGTGCCTCTTGCAGTCTGCCGTAGGCGGGGTCAAATCCATGGCTCAGGGCAGTAAGGCCCCCTCCACTCCATCAGAGGAACGGGAAAACCTTTTTCAGAGAAAGGGTGAAATGCATGGTTCTTTCCTCGCCTGTGAACGGAAGCCCGCAAGAAAGTGTTGAGAGCATCGATCCGGTTATTACGATACCTTTACATTTCGGACTCTCTCCCGAGTCGCTTGAGTCATCGTTCCTTGTCTCATTACAGTGCTTCAAGCCTTAATGTTCTTTAAAGCTTAGCGCCCCTGCTTACAGCCGCATCAATCTCTTGCCGAACAGCCAAGTCTGTGATGATCTCTTCACTTCCGCCGCCGACAATGTTCACTCGAAGATCTCTGCTTATCTGCTCGACTCGAGCCCCAACGCCGCCGCGCTGATATCCAGCACCACCGAAGATCTGTTGCGCCTCAAGGTTCGCGAGCTCTAGGAGGCGACCGCCATGAATTTTGGCCATGACAATCCTCGATGCAAGTTCTGTGCCCATTGACCCGGTAGTATGAGCATGATACGCAATCTGCTCAAGCCAAGCCCAGTGAGACTCGATGTAGCGCGCCATCGTGATGAGCTTATGTCGGATGATCTGGTGATACATGAGTGGCTTGCCGAAAGTGTGGCGGTCCATGGCATATGCCCAGGCGTCTTCCAAGCACACTCTGGCCTGGCCATTCATCAGCACTGCAAGAATGAATCGTTCCTTGTTGAAGTCTGTTTTGTCAGCATTTGAGTCAAGGCTCACGATGATATCTCGCGGGAGCACTTACTTGTCATAATGTACTGAAAACCTGCGTTCTCTTGCCCAATGAGATGGTTGACGGGTACTTTGACATTGTCTAGCGTCACCCACGTGCTATCCCCAGCATTCCATCCACTGTTACTGATCTTACGTCGAGAAACACCGGGGAGATCGAGAGGAATTACAAGAACTGAAATACCCTTGATGCCAGGGCCTCCAGTCCTTACGGCAGTCGTCATATGGCTCGCACGTATCGCACCAGTGATCCATTTCTAAACGTTCCTTAGTCTCAAGCCGTGAACCCTGAAGTGAAGCCGATGTTCAACTATAGAATGCTTGGGTTCTTGACTTACCTTATTGCCGTTTACCGTGTAGTATTTACCATCATCTGATTTGATCGCCATGGTCTTTAGACTCGCCAGGTCGGAGCCACCTTGACGGCATTAATCACCGCGATCCAAGTACCTTTAGTCAACGAAAATGTTGAAGACAACTTACCAGTGGGTTCGGTGCAACCGAGACAAAAGCTCGTCTTCCCGGTGACAAGCCCTGGCAGCCACCATTTCTTCTGTTCTTCTGTGCCATGATGGATGACGGGGGGTACACCGATCGTGGTGCCGCCGTTGAGCCCCACTGACACTCCGGCAGCCCAGATCCTACTAGCCTCGTAGCTTACAACAAGAGAATGAAAGATATCCCATTCTACAGATGATGTCAGATGACAACTTGTCACACTGGAGCATCCTACTTACTCTCAGCCGGGACATACCCTGGCAATGGGATGTCGCTAGCATATTGACGCGGCAGCTCTGAGAAAGCCAGACCTGATTTGGCAAAGTGGACTCTTTCTTCATCAGGGACATGGCCCTTTTCTTCCCATTCTTGTATATGGGGCGCAATGTGTTCCTCGATGTACTTTCGAACGTAATCTCTCACTCTTCGGTGACTTTCATTGTAGTAGGGAGAAGCCAGGGTATTGTACCACGCTGGCTCCGCAAAGGGTGCAGGGTTGCCGTACGGCTCAACGACAGAAACATTCATGACTTTAATAGACATCGTTTCTTCTCAGCGCTTGGTTCAATTCAGTTGCCCTTCAGATTCTTGAGAATGTCATGACTCTTGTCCATCAGTTTCCTAAAATACATGTGCGGCCCGGTGCACGGTGCGGGATGAGCCGAGGTCCGTCCTTGATACAGCCGCTTGCCCCGCGCCATCCGCCTAGCTTCTTGTCAGGTCTCGTCTCTACCCCGCGCCTAGGCAAAAGGGGCCTTTAATGGTAGACAGGGTTTATTAGGTATTGGCCCGGATGTGCGATGCGGTCGGAATGGATTAATTTTTGGCACGGCTCGCGTCGGAGTTAGGCGACGGCGACAACACTTGAGGCACAAGCCGGCACGGCTGGGTATTAACGCCTAGGTTTCGGCCGCAAGGAAGCGGGCAGCATCTTTTTCTCAGCTGAAATGCGGTTGTGTCTCCAGGCAAGATCCTTCTAGTAGCTTCGACGGAGTAAGATGCCAAAGTGAAGGCGATTTTGGCGATTTTCTGCGAAAACCATCGTTGACACTGGATGGCAATGCGGCAAGTGTGGTCGATGCTTTGTGACAGGCTCTAAAAAAGCTCACTTGCTGGTCAATATGCCTGCTGATGTTGCATCAAAAATGGGATTCTTCCAACTGCACATGGACTCGACTATCTTTTAGTAAAACTTTCGACCTGTCATTACGGAACGCAAACAATGTACATCATACTTAAGTAGGTAAGAAACATACCAGCCGTCGACCGGAGAGATGTCTGCGACAGCCAAGCACCCAGCCAGAAGCAACTCGTTCTCGTGAGTATGTTTGAGCAACACACAGCTTCACATCTCACAACACCCTCCAAACAGAAGAGGAAATATCTCCTTCACATTCTTCGGCCCTGTTAACTAAAAGAAGTATGTAAAGCCTCGGACTCGGCGAGTCAGTTCGGGTTCTCGGCTTCGTGTTTGACGTCAGCGGTAGGACCTCTCCATGTTCATCCCTGATTGACTTTTAAAGTTATAGAAGCGCACCTCTTTCCTCTTTTCCGCGCGTCTGGCTGGCTGGTCTACCGGCTATCAAACACGTGTATGTGTTGGCTGATCAAGCTGTCTGAACACAATTGTCCCGGAGTCTTGGTTATTGTCCGAAGAAGACAAAACGCAATGGAAGGAATGTCGCACGTGGAATCTCCGGGCTGAAGGGAGACAACCGACTTTCTAGCCAATGCCATTAAACATTGGAAAGAGTCGGGGTTTGAGCCGTCGCAAGCGAAGTTCTGCTTAGCAGAAACTCTACCTCGTCAACGTCAAGCCATAACTTACCCAGTTATCTATCACCTACTCTAGCTGAATTGCAGTTGGTGGAATAACGCGACATACACGCGTTTACACCAAGCCTGCGTGCTTTTTACCGGGAATGTAGCCCTCTAATTCAAATACCGGACTTCCAGTTGTGAAGGTGGTCACAGTTTTGACTTTGCGTTATCATGTACTCTGTCAGGGATGGCAGCACACACTGAGTTCCCGTCTCGCAACCCTCCTGAATGCCTTGTGCCGAACTCTATTCACGTTGGGAAAGATCACCCACCGGCACGACGTTTCAGAGCTTGTTCAGTTCAATCTCTCGTCCCCTCCTCATTTTCGTAGTCTTTCCCAATCAGATGTCTCTTTTTACCCTTCTAGAGCCTTTCTAGTGCTTCCTCAGCTTCTGCCCCTCGATGTCATCACCGCTGCTGCCCTTCCTGTCAAAATTTCTCCTCCTCCTCCCCGCCACCTATGGAAGCGTCGTGACTTTCTATACCGACCGACCGACCGATACCCCCGGCATCGCGATATGTCGTTCTTTCGGTCATTGGATGCGGTCAAAGGCATGCCTCTGATGACGCCGGAGCGGGAGGCTGCTTTTAGGGCGGAAAATCGATCGGGAGAGGTGTATACAATACATATCATCTTCTTCGTCCTCTCGATTCTTTCAGTGTGTGCGCGGCTTGCTGCGGCGAGACAGTCTGGTCGGAGGCTGGCTTGGGATGACTGGCTATCGGTAACTGCCTGGTGAGTTTGTGATTCCTCGAGCGAACGAGTCGACGAGATCAAGGTCTCGTGACTCCCATGGATTCTCCAATTTTCTCCAGTGATGAATATTGCTCACACATGTTGCAGGTCTTCATCGTCGGAGTGTTCATTGGCACGATGTTCTGGCTCAAGTTTGGGCTTGGTAGACACGAAGTAGTTGTCCACGAGGAAGATCCCATGAACATTACCCGGTTTTACCAGACCATTTTCGCCAACGAGATTATGTATCCGATGGGACTGGCAAGCGCGCGGCTATCACTAGTGATACTATATCACCGCATCTTTGGGCTCTTCAGTGCAAGATATTACTTGTATGGTCTCATGTTCTTCATCGGAGCGTGGGCAATCTACGCCGTAAGTCAGCTATGGGTGCGGGAGGACTTAATTGGACGAGGGCCATAATTGCTGACCTGAGATCTAGACAATCCCAACAATTGTAGCTTGCATACCCGTGCAAAACTTCTGGACTACACATAAGAATTGCCTTGACCTATCTAAACTATATATCAGCATAGCAGTCGGCAGTATCGTGACCGATTTTGTGTTGATTCTCATTCCGATACCTTACGCCATGAGGTTGACGATGTCACCTTTCAAGAAGATGCTTCTCATCTCGTCCTTCGTCTTTGGCGGTTTGTGAGTTCTTTTTTTCTATTATGCGTACTTTTTGCCTTGAGAACCGATAAGGATACCTTACTGACGTTTGAAAATTAGCAACTGCTTCATCACCATCATACGACTAGTCAAAGTCTCGACCTTTGACTACAAAGATCCCACATGGGGAACCGTCGACCTCATGATCTGGACCGGACTAGAGGCTTATTGGTAAGCACCTGACGTTCACTCACGATACTCATAATAAGGGCTTACCCTAATAAACTCAAATAGTGCCGTGATCTGCTGCTGTCTACCGACACTTCGCCCCTTACTTCAAGTCCTTCGTTCCAAAGCTTCCAAAGACACCAACCAAAATGGGGGCGGAATGAGTCAGCCCGACGTCTATCTGAAAATGCCACCGGAAATAGCTTCCCGCTCATCCGAGGAGGCACTTGAGGAACACGACTTCGTCAAGATGAGTCTCGCAGACCTCCAGCAATATAGCCGGGGCACGATGATCGAAGCGGGAGGGACGGCACTGGTGTATAGGCAGCCGTAGCAGTACAAGACTAAACATCATCTTAGAGCTAGTGTTTAATATCAATAATTAGACCCCAACAGTCCGAGACTGCGGTTGTTCTACAAGCGAGCTTGTAAACATCCGAAAGCGCTTCCATAACACGACTTAGTAGCTCAATTGGGTGCGAGCGATTACGAAGTGTACTATCTCCCTCGATGGTTTAGGACCCTTGAAGCTGGTAGACATGTCCGTTCTGAAGACTTCACCGAGGGAGGAGATGTCTATGCTCTAGCAATCTTCTGAAAGTGACATCAAAAGTACGTATTCGCAAGTATCTGTACCCAGAATTGACTTCTGATAGTCAGTTGATATGCGGGAGCCGAATGGTTTGCCAAGGCTACCAGTTTCAACAACTATCACGCTAGGAGAACGAAGGCTCTTTAGAAAGGCGCTAATTCTCACAGATGGTCCTATTCACACTATTGAACCTAAACTCGCCGCCGTTACACTAGCTTCCGCTATACAACCGTTCTGAGCAGAAACTCCATTATGATTCTATCTGCTTAACGTGCGGCCGTTTACAAGTTCAAGGTAACCATCCGCACTCCAGCATTTTAGTCCCAAGTATTCGCCCTAGTCTCGCTTAAGTAGACTGCTTTAAGCAGCACCCCTTGTCCATGGCCTGGCTGCGATATTTTTGCTGCCCCTGGTCAATTTATTGTCACGTGGAGCCATGAAGTCTTAATCTTTTAGTCCCTTCAATGTCTAAGGGAGAAGCGAGCTAGAGCAGTGTCGAGTCGTCGACCTCTTCCCAGCAGCAACTATCCGTATTCAGTGATACGTGCTTCCATGGAACTGGATCCGCCTACAGACGGAAGGCTACAGTGTCTCGGATTCTCTGGTTTAGAGATCATCATACACACTACTTGGTCGCAATAGCAGTAGAGCACATGCACAATGTGACATTTACTCAGAGTCAAAGTCACGCTTTCGAACAGACTGAGGGCTCAAAATCTCCGGACCTAGAGAAATCAACGCACAATCACCCAACACCTAATGCGGACAAGTAGAACCGGTTCATCCGAACACTGTTCAAATGGACGTAGATATGATAAAGAAGCCGTGGAAAGGGAAATTACGTTCGGGTCAGGCTTTCCAGACATGATCACGTCTAGCCAGGTCTGATGAGGTCTGACTAATAGATATCAATTTCTGAAGGTCTAGAAATCCCCTCGTGAAAACTCCGGGGAACACAGAGTGCATCTTTCGCTGGAAGCGGAAAGTGTCCCATGCTACATGTACTGTGTATTCGTCCCCAAAAGGGCTCGTTTGCATGGCGTGGAATACCGGAATCCTCCAGTTGTGGCGTGTAATGACGGACCTTGGCTACTCGATATGGAGCTCAAAGAGCGTCTCTGGCATGGTGAGATACCAACAAGTGGGACACCATCTCGAGTGTGTCGAATCCGTGGATGTCTTCCCAAAGTACCTCAAATGTGGTGTACACGTTAGTACCTGGCAGACCCCATCCTCTACTGCGTATGCGGGCAATAATTCCCAATACTCCGGACACAAATCAGCTCGTCCAATGCCAGGATCCTTCTCAAAGCCCTGTCAACAACATGGAAGCCATGCGAATTCTTGACCAACTGGCAATGGAGCTTACTAAGTGAGTCGATTCATCACTTTCTCGCCTGTTGCGTCGCATCGTCCCATATCGGTCGAGGCAAGTATCCGAACGGGTAGCTGCGCGCACCACATGTCGTCGACATATGAGCTTCCACTCGACGACGTTGCCATCGACGCCTCTTTGATGGGCCGTTTTCCCACACTATCCAACGACCGTTGAGAAATCCTAAGACACCACTATCACTGGTCCAGTCCAATCCTGACCCCTTGCTTGTATGGACAAGGCTAACGCACTTGGTCCCCATACTGTCACTTCTCACTCGCCAACAGCCTTGATGGGTCCTCCTATCCGCCCCCTGAGGTTCGGTCATCAAAAACTCTTCTCGCTGCATGTCCTCCCCGGCTTCACTCGGGGGTCGGGGCTCCGCTGGCGTCGCATTCGAAATTCCCAGAGATTCGTTCAAGAGTCCAGACTCTGTGCTCTCCCAACCAGGCTACTCGCTACGTCCCCTCGCTACCGTTCTACGAAAGAGTCGGGGACTCAGAGCAAATGTCAACAGGCAGTCCCAGGCACGGCGAAGGGGCCCGTCCTTCCTTAGCGATGAGCTTTGATAGGGTGTAACGACACCGGCGTTGAACATAGCCGTAATGTGATATATCTGGCTTCGGGGCGGCATCTTGATCCGGCAATCTGGTCGGGAGGGCACCTGGAGTCCTGGACTGTACAGAGGACTGCGAGGCGCGTTGCATACAGTGTGATATGATCTGGCATGCCTGAGGATGAAGTACTCCGTATATGTACGAATATACATGGTGCCGTGCGTACGCGGGACAGTCGTCCAATGCCAGCTACAGGATAGCGTGATTTTTATGCAATGGCTGTGGCTCTCTTGTTGAATATAGACGAGTGGGAATTGCAGGGACATGCGCACGACAAAAATTTGTGCTGCCCTGTCAGCGCAGCTTTACAAGAACCAGACTGCCGGGCAGATGGTATCTTGTCGAAAGAGGGGTGAGAAGGTAGGGCGGGCATGGTGATTACTGATCGGAAGACATGATGTGAATCCGAGCCAACATTCGGGGATCGGAGTATTGCTAGTAAGCGCGGTTCGATCTGATGTTCAGCTGTCAAATGGCACCAGTCAGAACTTTGAATGGTGCTTGGTTGGTTGGTAACTGGTTAGACCAACCCGCTAGTCAAACTCAAGACTAGTACGCTCAGTAACATGACGGCAGAGTAACGTTCCATTTCGAGGTTTTTTCTGAAAGATTGTATGAATACAGTCCACCGTCAGCTATGACGCGCTCCATGACACGCACTCTCTCTGTCAGTCTCGCCTTTCGTCAGACGGTCAGAGTCGTCCCCTCCTCGCCTTTCGGTAGCAGTTTCGGGAAGCAGGAACGTAGGAGATGGGCTCCAGTAATCTAGGTGACACGGAACGCGGCGCTTTACCAAATGTATGGCTTTGTAGCGAAAGGGGAGGCAAATCACCGAAGAATATCCATGTTACGTGCTTGCAGCAGGAGGACGAGGGTGTATGTACCAGTATACGTACTTTGTCGTGTATCCGGCGTGCTGTGCCGCGACCTTGCATCGCTGAGGCATGGGTCGTTGGCTGCGGGCGAAAGAGAACAGGAAGACGCCTGAGAGAAAAGTCTGATCTGCGACCGATGTTACCATCTTCGGTGCATTTTTTTGCTCAGCGTGGGCGATAAATCATGGGAGTAAAGTACTGATGGAGACGGTGGATATCTGAGGGGGGCGAACGAGATAGCAAGAAGGACAAGATGCGAACCAAGACGGGCTCTCGTCGCCCAATTTGTTGCTTTGAAGTGTCTAGATACGGCGAGGCATAGAAAACCTGGTGCTGGTCACGATTTGAAGACAGCCAATAGGCCGCCTGAGAGGGCGAGGAGGCTTGGTGTTTGAGGACCAGGCATTCCTTGTGAGCTTGTACCATGGTTGCGAGGTACTGAGGTCAGTGAATTATCCTTGAAGAAACCGCCATGAGTGGTCGTGAGAGGCTCGGCTGCTGCGCTAGATTACCACATCTTTTCCGTGTACGAAGTATTCAGTACAAGGCCTCGGTGGAGTTACGGCATTGTTTCCCGGGAGCCTCCACTGGACGAGAATGCTTAGCCAGACACAGGCGAGAAGAGAGAGGTGGGAAAAGCCGCCTTTTGAAAGAGTGGTTCTGGGGGAAGGGGGGCCTAGCTTCACTACAAGGTTGTGGGAGTTGAACTCCGTAAATAGGGAAAATGGCCAAGAACGCCTGAAAAGGCACAGCAACACGAAATCTCCCACTTTTCTCTTTGGTCTGTGGGTTCCTCGGTGGAATTACGTACGGGCCCAGAAGTGAACTTTTGCAATTCAGCCCTTCACTTCGTCTACCCCCACCCCTTCTAGCCTGTCCGAGATTAGCGGTTCTGGGGGTTGGTCTGGCATCCCCTGCTCTCGAGCGAGGTACACTACTTTGGCCGCCTCGCTAACCTCCCCCAACTCCCTTTTTGTCTCGATAACTCGCCAATGATTGAAATGAGCTGGCGCTCGACCATGCGATTGGAAACCAAAGAGATTTCGAAAATAAGGGCTATCGTCAAAGGGTGGTTGAAACTACCGTTTGCTTGTCGGGCTGGGGTGTGGCAGCGGCCACGACCGCGTACCGTTCCGCTGTGGCACAGACATTTGGCAAGCAAACAAAACGGGTTTGTTAAGCCTTTTTCTCCTCCCCCTCGCTCCCTCCCGCGCTCCCGCGCTCTTCCCTAGTGTGTGTGTGTTTGCGTGTGTGTGTGCCGCTGAAGGAATGGCGCCCGTTGGAAGGGGGAGGGGGGGGACCCAAACTTGCCCGTCGACGGCGTCTCTCCTAGGCTCTAGCCTCTTGGTGTGGGTGTGTGGCACAGCTGGCGCCCGGGGGGGAGGTCTCCGGCGATCCTCCCGCCCCATGGGTGTCTCTGGTCGGGCCATCCTTGCCGGTGGCCCCCGACATCAGGCGATTTCCCCCAAGCAGGGGTCAAGGGAAGTGGGATTAGAGTTTTCGGTTCAAAAAGAGCATCACAGTAGGGGTGGTTCGATGAAGCTCGAGGAGGGACCAGGGTGAGTGGCTTTTCTGTGGTCTAGTTGCGTGAAATTAGATGACTTGCGAGTTCTCTTGCATCGGATGTGAAGCCCTTTGGGCTGATGGGTGCAGAGGCTGGCGGGAGAGTTCAGAGAGGTGTGTTCCGCGCCCAGGCCGGTTAGCATACATACAATTACATTATTACTGCATCTCATTGGTGCCGTATGCTCTCTTGCTCGTTTCATTTGCCTGCTTGCCGCACAGCCGCCACTGTTGCTGCATAGAATTCTGACTTATCGTCCATCGTTTTCAGCCGTCGCAAAAAAGAAAAGAGACCTGGTCAAGGTTATACACGCCCCCTAGCCTCTTCCAAAGACAATTATTCGTCCAACGGGCAAGCCACAAGAAAAGCACGCTCCAAGCAAACAAGCTGCCCAGCGGCCCAGCAAAGAGAAGAGCCCAGTTCAGCACAGAGCACAGCAGCCATGGCAATCTCACAGCAAGGACCCCTCCCCGTCATCATCGTCGGCGCGGGTGTCAGCGGCCTGCTGCTCGCGCAGTATCTCCGCAAGAATAACATCCCCTACCGCATCTACGAGCGCGACACGGACCTCACGACCCGCGGCGTCGGTTGGGGCCTGACGCTGCACTGGTCTCTCCCTGCGCTGCGATCCCTGCTGCCGGACGACCTCGTTGCGCGGCTGCCCGAGGCCTATGTTGACCAGGCTGCCGTCGCGAGGGGTGAGGCGTCGGCGTTTCCCTTCTTCGATTTGAGCACCGCCGAACTCAAGGGCGCCAGCCCCCGCGCACCGGAGAGTCTGAGGATCAGGGTCACGAGGGAAAGATTGCGCCGTTTGTTGGCTACGGATATCGATATTCAGGTATGTTTTTGGTGCTTTATTATACCCACCCGCATTTCCTGGTTGGTTACTGGGCACTTGGCAATGCTCCGTCAACAGCTCTCGTGCTGAGTCGTAATCGCAGTGGGGGAAAGGCTTCACGAGATACGAAGAAAATGAAACCGGAGTAGCGGTCTACTTTGAAGACGGCACCTCGGTGGCCGGTCGCGTGCTTGTTGCCTGCGACGGGGGGCCATCCCGTGTCCGGCGCCAGCTCTTCCCGGAACAGCACGAAAGACACCGGATCCCGGTCCGGGTGCTTGGCCTCAAGTTGCAGTTGACTCCCGAAGAGATGGAGCCGATCCGGAAGCTCGACCCCTTCTTCCTGCAAGGTGCATCATCTCGGAACGATACGTTTCTTTATCTTAGCAGTAAGTTATCTTGTCTTTCTTGGTTTTTATCAGAGCGTAGTATCCGATCTTTTCTCTTTTCTTCTTGTCACAGAGAGTGGCTCTTGATACCCGATCAAGGCGAAAGCGAGATCTTGGCTTTCTGCCGAACAAGGGGTGTGTCCCTGAGCCGAGAGTGCTACCATGGGGCCGAGACCCTCCCTTCCCCTTCCGTCTCCATCGTCTTCTCATTGACTTTTGCTCTTGCGCGCGCATGTACGCAGGGCGGAAAAAAGAGCAACCCCAAAAAAAGATTGACGAAGACTAATACAAACTTTGCACGCTCCCTGCAGTGCTCGACGCCCCTGGAAACAACGACGAGAGCACGGGCGAGTACAGCTGCCAACTGTGCGTCTCATGGCCGGATCGCCCGGGCTTCCTGGGTAAGCCGGAGCCGACCGGCTATCCGATGACGGACGCCGGCAAGGTCGAGCTCATCAGGTCGTTTGCCGAAGGGTGGTCGCAGCCGTTTCGTTCCCTTGCACTCGGCATTCCCGCTGACACTGACGTGAAACACCTTGACCTCTACGATTTCCCTCCGCCAAAGGGTTTGAGGTCCAAAGGGAGGGTCGTGTTGATGGGAGATGCCTTTCATGCGATGGCGATGTGTAAGTCCAAGAAATACCCTTCGTTGTTGACAAATCTCCACGTTTACCTCGTTTACCTATTTTCCCGAAACGTTTCGTTCGGCATTGAACTCTGGGTTTCTTGGCCCTCTATCTATCCTTGAGGGTGGTTCGTCTCAAATAGACGAGGATGTATGGCTGACGGCACGCACAGACAGAGGCGAGGGTGCTAACCACGCCATCCTCGATGTTCTCGACTTCGCAGAGACCGTTGGGCCCAAGTTGAGCGGTAGCAACAACAATCTCGCAAACCTTCGAGCCGTTCTGGATATTTACGAAGATACCGTGGTCTCCAGAGCCCGACCCGGCGTGTTGGCGTCGCGGCGGGCCTGTATGGATGCGCACGACTGGCCCAAGATTAGCCCTACGAGTCCTCTTCTCAGCAAGCGGGAGATGAAGCTTCAGTTTGATGAAGAGTAAAAGGAGCTATGGAACTACTCCGTACGGATGTCCCACCAGTAGAATTAATATTCTTTCTAGTCTAATTGATTCAATCATGATATAAAAACAGACCTACGAGATCGCGTACACCGTGTTCTCGGGAATGGGGATCAGCATTGTGTTGTGGGATGTATGGGGTGATGGGGTGATTTCTCGACACGTAACCGTCCCTCCACCTCCTCCCAACCACCCCGGTCTGTTGTGGTTCCTCCACCGCAGTGGAGAGAGATCAGCAAGACGAGAGCCCTGTGCTGCTGTGCTGTGCCTGTGCTGTGCCTTGCCCGTGCTGTGTGTGTGATGACCAGGTTTCCCCCCATCTTGCTCCCGCCGGCTAGCGATCGAGGGTATCCTTTTCTGCAGAAGCGAAAGAGTCATGATGCGATGCGATGCGCTTCCGTCAGATCCCAACCGGATTCCGAGAAAAACAAGTCCTCAATGGGAAGTGATCGCTACTAATGAAGAAAACACCTCAAAGTTGGTGTCCCTCCAACTCCCTACAATCAATGTATCGAATCTGATGCTTTTCTTTCCAAACCAAGTCCCTTTTACACATTGTCATGTTATATTTTCGCCATTTAAATGCTTTATCTTGTGATTTTTTTGATATTGTGGCGACGCGTGATATCAGCCCCCTCTTACACATCTGAATCTCGTGAATCCCTCCGTCGCGTGCCGCCAGTCGTTCCACCTTGCATGCCGGATTTGCTCTCCACCCTGTTGTCGACTTGGACGCTGTACGTCACAGACTTCATGATGTTGCCGGGCAGAATGTTCTCCTCGCTGCCGTTGTCGCCCTTGCTGTGGTTCGCCGACGCGAAGACGCTCTTGTCGTGGTTCATTTCGCTGAGCTTGTACCGCTCCCCGCCCTTGAGGTTGCTGCGTCCGTGCGACGAGCCTCCGGAGTACTTTGAGCGGTAGTTCTTGGCCTTCTTCATGCAGACGGGTGCCAGGAATGGTAGTGAAGACACGATATTCTGCCCAGATGCATTAGCCATTTTTAGTCTCACCGGAAGGATACGGGAAAGCTCGCGGACGCTTTTCCGGGAGAAAACTTACACCAACGTTAAATTCAATGGTGCCCCACAAGACCAGCATCGTCGAGTTGCCGTCGCCGTACTGGATGCGGTTGATCTCGAGGTATCGGAGAATGGAGCACAGCGTCGTGAAGAGGCCGAGTAGGAAAATAGCGATGAGACCGGCCTTCTTTTCCACGCGGACGTTGAGCTTCAGCAAGACCGGGATAGGTAGTACTGCCACGACAACGTCGGAGATGATGGTGACAACGGCGTATGCGGTGAAGGACGGGCCCGCGGGCAGACAAGTTCCCGCTTTGAGGGGGTTCCATGACTTGTCGACGGGCGTGCAGGCGAAGACAAGCGAGAATGAGCATGCCAGGTGAGCAATGAAGACCAAGATAATGGTCAGCCAGACGATGCGGCGATAGCTCTTTTGGTCGGTGCCCTTGAGAAGGCGGAGATAACTGATCAACAGGGCAATTTTGAAAAAGCTGATGCCCAGTTGGTAAAAAGGACGACCTGCAAAGTTGATACGTGTATATAAAATCAGATTGTCCTTTGGCCTAAGCTTGATGGGCAAACCAAGGCCGTATCTCGTTTCTGGTATCCCCATTAGTATCAGTGGTGGAAGTCATATCCAGAAGGTTTGAACTTACGTGCAATTGTAAGACCGGAATAGATGAGAGCGAAGAATTCCGATAGAACCGACATCCAGTCATCAGCAGCCAGACCTCTGGCGGAAAATCGGATCCAGATTCGAGAGCCCACAACGAGGACTGAAAGTACAGAGAGAACGATGACGACGGCGATGATGGTCGGCCATTGCGAAATGGCCTCGACCTCGGGCGTGGCGTTGAGAACCCAGCCCATGGCGGCGGTTTATAAACAAACGGTTGGCGCAGCGGGCTGCGTGGCGCTGAGTCGAAAATCCAAGACAAGAACCAACAAACTTTCCGATGAAGAACGCCGAGGTCTTTCGTGACTCGTTCTAGCGTTGCCACGATGCGGTGTGTAACTGTGGCTTGCAACCAACACGATTTGACGTCCAACAAGTTTCCAAGTTCCAACGAGGAAACCAAGACCAAATAAACGCGGGACCAACGGCGTAGTATAAAGCCGGGCTCGAATGGGGAGAGGGATAAAAAGGCCAACGGAGGTTTAAGGAGACTCAGGGGAGAAGCGAGCGTGGATGGGGAGAGGGAGGGGAGGCAACCAGCCGACTGGTAAAATAAGATCCTAGCCTGCAGGTCGAAAGCAAGGGACACTTTATGAATTTGGTGGAGAGCAGCAATATACAAACAGCATCCGCAGACGTTGAACGGCCAAGACTAGGGGGGTTGGCCACTTTAATCTTTATTACGTCGTGCGGTGCGGTCTTCCACCGCCCGCTCGCTCGCGCGGTTGTGTGTTTGGTGTGCGTGGCGTTCAACACCATGTGTGATGAGTGGTGCCGCATGGCCCCTTCACCTTGCCTTTGCCAGCTGGGACATGACATTATCCACAAGGAACAAGAAAATATGAGCCAGTCGCTTTGCGTATATGTGCCCCGAGCTTCTGGGAACTTTGGGAAGTAAAAAAAAACAACAACGAACAAGCTATGGGGTACGGATACCTGCGTCAAGTACTCCGTAGCTCTATCCTTACGAGGAGGAGTCGAGAGAGTCTCCGCCTGGCCTTGCTGCTTCGACACCCTGAAAAGCTCGCAGGTCACGACATTTTGGGCAGGTCAAGAAGCTTTCACAAGTGACAAGGCAGAAGGGGGAAATCTGGGATGCCTTGTCTGGCAAAGGCAATCGGTCCTCAAATGTCTCAACCATCGTAAGGATTGTGCCAGTCTGGATGGAATCCGTGCAATGTGATAGGATTTTGGGGCCTGGTGCTGGCTCGGGAACCTAGTGCTGGCATGGCCTTGCTAATGTCTCGATGTTCGGCCAGTGGCCCAATGATCAGGCTCCGCAGGGCATTCATCCATCGGACATGGGGCAAAGGCTAGAAAAAGTTGCCATGGAAGGGGGGAAATCCAAGTGATTCCACGCCGAAGTGATGTGGATGTCTTCGGGTTATTCGTAAATCGAATGTGACGCTGGGCAACATGAAATGTGAGAAGCTTCCAAAGAAGAGGAAGGTCTGTAGGTCACGGAAGCGCGGGAAAGACAAATTGTTTGGGGGATCACCACAAGAGGCTCCGCAGCGAATGCATCGCTGCATCGTTCCCTTTTCTTGCGATTTGATGCATCATCTTCTTTCTGGGTTTCTGGCTGCCACACGTTAAAGCGTTGCCAAGCCTCCCAAGTCTGGTTTCCGAATTACATTATTTCTTCTTCCTGGGGCCGGGACTGGGCTGGCTTCGGTTGTTCTCCATCATGCCGTCCGGAGTACCATCCGAAGAGGAGGGGGGGGGGGGGGGGGGGGGCGTCTGGCGTGGTATTGTAAATGCGTGTGGTTACTTTGGGCCAGAAAAACTTCCACGGAACAAAATCGCTCTTCGGGAGAATACTTTCAGAAGTTACCAAATACGACCACGGAAAGACAACGGTTGGCTTGGGTTGTCAACCATGGTACCATGGTGCAACAACCTACGACGGCCGACGAACCAGGGTTCTTGGAGGGGAGAAGTGAGAGAGGTTAGGCCAAAAGCAGAAGATGCGACGGCAAAGGGACGCGGGCGGTGCTAAGCGGCATTGCGTCTGCTGCAAGTCGTTGGCAACTTGCAAGGTCTGAACGGACCACGGACGGTATCTGTCAAACTTCCCACCGTTCGCGGCCCTGGCTTCTTCTGTTTTGTTGCCGCCGCCGAGGCGAAAGTTTGAAAGTTTCTGACATATGTTCCCCAAAGTGTACGGATACTGTGAGTGTGTGCGTAATGCGGAACTTCCTACGCAAGTGTCTGGTGTGTCCAGAACCCAGCAAAGCAGGCGACAAAGATTAACATCGTTCGATGGCAGAAGCCAAATTGACACTTTGACAAGTCGGCTAGACCGTCCCGTCTTGTCGCCTTGTCATTATTAAAAACTGTCCCCATTTCTGCCCGTGTTCTCGCAACGCCCCCGCTCGCAGAAGAACTTTTTTTCCCTTTTCTGCCCCCCCAATTGGCAGAGAGCATAGAGGCTCAGAGCCTCCTTCATTCCCAGCTATCTGCGCTGGCCCGCCACATCACGACGACGTCTTCTGGGTTGATGACACGGATGTACAATAAGAACCAGCAGGCCGCAGATGAGCGGATGGGGATAACTTGAGAATCAGTCTAATAGAGAGGGGAGGAGGGGCCCTTATTTACGGTCGCCATCAAGCCTAGATCCCCGCGCAAAACCACTCTGAAGAGCGGGCCGACGAGAACCAAGAGCCTAGAGGTCCCAGAATCGTCGCAAAAGTCGCACAACGAACTGGTATTGGCATACAGATCATAGGCTAAGAGGTGATGCGGCCGGATATGAATGGGACAGGGCTCTTCAATGGGCCCTTTAAATGGGGTGAATAACCGTAGCAGGCCGGGTTCTGGCTTCACCTGGATCCAGTCCTCAGCTGAGAGGTACGGATATGCCACCACTCTCACCTGTGTGTGGAGTACTTCGTACTTGGGGAGAAGAGGAGCCTGGAGGAGTACCTAACTTGTCGAGATCCATCGCTCGCCAGACCGGATATCCCTCGTTCTCGAACTGGAGGTCCAGGTTACATGCATCGGCCACCGGGGATCGAGCCCCAGTCTTCCTTCTCGTGAGTTAGGGGTCCCCCCGGTCCCCCTGGTCCGACTACGCAAACCTTGCATGCTGCAGGCGGGGATCGGGGAGCTGCGCCGTACGGTACGCTAAGCTGTTGGTGTGGTCGATTTTGGGAGGGAAAAGTGATAATACTTGCGTCGACATGGGGTGAGATGTACAAAGGTGAGGCCTGCAGCACGCAGGTAGCACGTTGCTCGTCTTGTACACATCTCCTGGCGGGGTCTCTTTTACTGGACGAACTACTAACCAGTCGAATCAACTCTTGTCACTCGTTGCTTTTCTCCCTTTTCATTGCGACTTTCCCCTCCTCTTCGTCCCGTTTTACTTCTTTTACCTTTTTCTTTTCCATCTGACACCTGCGCGCGGAGATCAGATCACATTGGATCAGAAATCTCGAATACCCCCATCCAACCTTCTTTAGCCTTCAGTCCCGCAGCGGAAGCCTGTGCGCGCCTCGTCGTCGATCACCAGACGGACGGACAACTTTGCTTTTTTGGCATCTCTCTTCCTTTCCCGCTACTGAGGCTACGGTAGTAATCGAGAAGGGGGCACATTCTTCCTAATTGCTTTGCTTATTCATTCGTCCTACCGTCCTACCTACCGGCTCTAAAGCAAGACAACATAGATACAAAGCAAACATGTCTGTGGACGAGAAGAACCCAAAGGACTTTGTGAGCTCGGCCTCGTCCGACTCCCACGCTGAGACGGGCAACGTCGACGCCGCGTGGAAGTTCCTCAACGACCATCGCGATGCCGGCACCGACACGAGCGCCGTGGACATGAACGCGCTCAGACGCAAGATCGACTGGCGCATCGTCCCCCTCATGTTCCTCTGCTACACCATGCAGTTCCTGGACAAGGTCATTCTCAACGTAGGTACTTCCACGAGGCGGTCGTCAGAGATCAATTCTCCCACTACGACCCCTCTCAGCTCATGTCTGACTGCTTGCTTTTGCGGCCCGGGCCTCTCTCTTACCACGCGACCAATGCTAATATGATATCTGACATTGTAGTACGCCGCCGTCATGGGCTTGAACAAGGACCTGAAGCTCGTCGGCAACGATTTTTCCAACATTGCCACCTTCCTCTTTGTCGGTCTTCTCTGCTTTGAGATTCCTAACAGTGCGTTACCCCATTTCATTCCCAATCTCACCGGAAGAAAAGCAAGGAAAACAGAGACTCGAACGATGAAGAGACTCTGGAGAAGTTCGGAAGAATGGAGAAACTCGGACGTTGGAGAGACATGAATTATCAAGACTCGAACCATTGTCACGGTCTGGCAAAAGGAAGAACAAAAAGAAAATTTCGAAACTGACAACAATTCCTCCACAGTCTACTTCCTCCAAATGATCCCCGCGGCCAAGTGGTTGGGCGCCAACGTCATCCTCTGGGGTACCGCGACCGCCTGTGGTGCCGCCGCGCACAACTACCAGTCCCTCCTCGTCTCCCGCGTCTTCCTGGGTATCTTCGAGGCCACCATCGGCCCTTCCCTGATGCTCATCAGCGCCCAGTGGTACACCAAGTCCGAGCAGGCCCCTCGCTTCTCCTTCTGGTACCTCGGTCTCGGCCTCGGCCAGATCCTCGGCGGTGCCATCTCCTACGGCTTCCAGCACATCGCTCCCGGCGCGGGCCTCGCCGGCTGGCGCATCATGTTCGTCGTCCTCGGCTGTATGACCGTCACCATCGGCATCTGCACCATCCTCTTTGTCCCTGATACGCCCATGAAGGCCACCTTCCTGAGCGACACTGAGAAGGTTGCTCTGCTGAAGCACGTCAGCGTCAACCAGACCGGTATCGAGAGTCGCAAGTTCCGTCCTAAGCAGATCCTCGAGGCTCTCATGGACCCCCAGATGTACCTTATGGTCGTTGCCGTCGTTCTCGTGAGTTTTGTCCCGCGTTAGCCCTGAAGATGTGTAGTTCGAAGTCCGCTGACCCCTTTCCAAAGTTGTCCGTTTCCAGCGGTGTTGTCACCACCTACTCTGCCACCCTCATCCGCAATCTCGGCTACGACTCCAAGCACGCCGCTCTGATGAACATGCCCTCGGGTGTCGTGAGCATCTTCTTCACTCTCCTCGTCGGCTATGGCATTCGTTACACGTCCAACCGGTGGGCCTGGATCGTCGCCTGCATCATCCCAGCGTGAGTCAAGAGTGAATCTAGCGTCTGAAGAAAAAGCAAAATACTAACCCTGCGTAGCATCATCGGTGGCGCTCTGATGTCTTTCCTTCCCGTCAGCAACCGCTCTGGTTGCTTGGCCGGTATCTACCTCGTCAACGCCGTCGTTGCCCCCTTGACCGTCTTCTACGCCGTAAGTACACCACATCTCCAACTCTAAAGACCTCTCAGTCTCGCAAAGTCCAATATCAGACGTTGGACGACATGACTAACATAGCATCTAGTGGACTGCCGCCAACTTTGGAGGTGCCACCAAGCGTGCCTTCGCCGCCGCCATCGTCTCCGGCTCCTTCTCGCTCGGCAATATCATCGGACCCCAGACCTTCCAGGCCAAGGACGCCCCCGAGTACCGCCCGGCCAAGATCGCCGTCATGGGCACCCAGGCTGGCTGCGCCGTCGTCACTCTGGCGCTGTACGCCTACTACCGCTTCGAGAACAAGCGCCGTGGCGCCATCAAGCAGTCCGAGGACGCCTACATGGCCCCCGAGAACTGGCAGTCAATGACCGACAAGGAGAACAAGTCGTTCCGCTACACCTACTAAGATAGTTAGGCAGAGCGCGGGTAGTATGCACAGAGCGCAAAAAGTTCCGAGTTGTTGAAAAAAGTATAACTACTTATAGATGTATATAGCATTTGGGCAAAAGAGGGAGGCTTCATTGTACGTTACTAGATCTTGGTACTGACCAATGAGACCACGTATTTACCGACGAATACACGTTGCGCCGTCCGTGGACTCTTTTGGGTTTCAGACGGGTTGGGTCTTACGCGCCGATACGGACGACATAGCTTTTCAGCTTACAGGCCCGTTACAGTTTCAGGCCACATTTATCTCGCCAACGGACGCTTTAGACTGGCTCTAAGTCCGATGCTTTGCCTGCCCGTCCGTCGCAGGAGGGGCAGGACAGGGTATGAGAATAGAAAGAAAACAAAAAAGATGTTTGGTCATCCATCCCGTATTCCCGTTGCGTGTCATTGCGTTAGTCTGTTTGTGGTTGATGTGTAAGGCTGACTGTACGGGCATACGGCGCCACGGTTCACCAAGTCCGGTAGCACCATCCGGCCGGCACTTGGAGCGAGTTGGTGCTGCGGCTGTCTTTGATTTAAGCTTCATCGTACCGCCTTATGTCACGTCTGTCGTGCGGGTCGCTCGGTAATCTCCACCCACTTGCCGGTGAAGGGAAAAGGGAAAACAGGGTGACAAAGAAAAAAACCCAAAAACCAATCGGCGGTCGGTGCTCACGGGCAACTCTAACGAAGCAAGCCAAGCCCAAGGTCTCTACGGCAAAAGCCCTAAAGACTTGGGCCTAAAGACGCATGGGTTGCCCAGAAGAGGTTAGCATTTCCGCTATACTTTTTGACAATGGGATCAAAGATGGGTAGACATTGGGCTGATAGTTCTTCCAGGTTCACTTTGTACGGGCTTAGGCTAGGAGTAGTAGTATTCGCCTAGCTCTGGACTGGTCAGATTGCGACCCCAGCCTCTAGAGTCTACTATGACCTCTAGCCTATGACAGCTATCCTAATGAAGAGCTTACTCGCGTGGCACGGCACCGGCATTGGATCCCGTCGGGATCATGTAGAGAGCCCGCGCGCGAAGCCTCAACCTCAGAGCTATCTTATGCCAAGGTCTTGACAAGCTCTTTGAAATCCACCTCGGTCATCCTCTGGACCCCGAGCAACTCGTTGGTGTCATCGGTATCGAAAGGGAGCTGGAGCTCAGGGTCATAGACAAATCGCAACACAATGTCTTCGATGACCGACGCGTCAAAATCCCCAGAGAGTAGCTTCTGCACGCGCCTCTCGTAGCGCTCCTTGGTGCTGACGTTGATGACCTCGATTTCTATATCGGGCAGAGCTTCCTTGACTAGCTCCACGATCCGGTTCTGCGTCAGGTTGATCACCTCAATCGTCAAGATCTGGTTCCTGGTCGCGTCGGGTCGTTTGAGCACACCCACAACCGCATCTCCAAACGCCTTGCGCGTGCTCAGCCCAAACCGAATGTCGCCGTCCTCGTGGATGTAGAACTTGCGTTTGGGAAGGCACATGCCAGTGTCGCAAGTCATGAGCCACTCGGTCCAAGGCCCGCCGAGGATGCTGGTATACTCGATGCGCCCAGCCGCGGCGGCTTTATTCAGCGCCTCGTCGACTCGAATCTTGGAAGCTGAGAGGGGCACGGATTGCGCACTCGGATTCCGATGATCGGAGCCGAACTCCGAGGGGATGAATCGTTTGACCTCCGCAGCGATGGCAGCCTCGAGGATGCGCAGCAGGAGGGCCTCGAGGTGACCTGGGACGACACAGACGACGGCGTCAAACCCGCGGAAAGAAACGGTCAAGTCGTCCAATGATTCATAGTCAGCTGCGACAGTCTTTACTCCTGGTGGGAATGTCTTGGCGTGGGAGCCCCGGGTGATGACTACAAGGTTAAAGATGCCGGCGGCAGCGAGTTGGTCGACTATGACATGCCCGAGGTCGCCGGTGCCCTAACGTCGGGTAGTAAGTATGGGTGGTACGGTGGTCAGTGCAGTTGATCGGGCTGCCTATGTTAGGCTTTAGGGGTACGGGTACGGAGTAACCGTAACCGTTTAGTGTAACTTGTAAGGGTAAGGTAGGGGCAAAGGGGAGATGGGGGATCCACGATGCGTGGCTCATGCAATCTGTAAAGAGTAGGTAGAGTGTGGCTTACTCCAATAACGGCAATATTCTCCAGGGTAGCCGTAGTCATGGTTTATTTTTCGAAAGAACAGGGGGCCTGATTGATGAGGTGAAGCGTGTCTGATGTGAGATGGGCTGATAACGGCTAAAGACGTGAGTGCTTAATGCTTCTGATCCTCTTTGGCGATGTGAGGGCATCTCCAACTTCTTTGGTATAGGGCGATCCCCTAACGTACTTGATAAGCGAGCTGCCCAGACAAGCGAGCTGCCCACCTAACCATGATCACATTATAAATCTAACTAAGGAGCAACACTAAAAACATAAAATCAATTGAGACTACTCTGAATCCTATTCCTCAGATATTTCTTCATTAAACTGACATGTTCGCGCATTGTGGCCAGTGTTTCCGCAGACGCTACATCGCCGTTAACCTGTTTCTGTCCTCGGCCGACGACCACTACTCTGGTGCGTTTCCTCCTCAATCTGGGCCGTAGCCTCTCTCTGCGACTGAATGTCCTCTGCCTCAGCTACAGTAAGACTTCCTCCTTGTCTGAGACGTGTTTTCTTAGCCCTCCTGCGTCGGCTAAGTAGGTTATTTTCCTCCCGGAGGATCTGGACCTCCGACCTTAATAAGGCAATCTGGTGCATAAATCCCCGCGCTCCCTTTGATAAATGCTCTACAGCTTCAATAATTGAAGTTGGGGAGCTATTCTGATGGCGGGAGATCCTCCTTTTGATGAGTTCGGACTGAGAAGAGGCCTCTGTTGGGTTATTTGGCGTCTGAGAAGTCCACGCGGGGGGTGTTGTTGGTAGGGACCCTGGGGGTGTTGGAGTGTGTAACTTGATATCAAGCTTCGAAAGCACACTTTCGGCACTTAAAGGAACAAGCACGGCCCCTCTGAAGCCTCCCTGGATGTTTTTTACCGTTAGGGCTTGCGTGAAAGCGTTGTGAAATGCAGGGAAGAAGTCCTCCTTCGTAATATGGGTATTACCCCGGCGCATCTTATCCTCAATTTGTCGACCATAAGCCGTCTTTAGTGGCCCAAAACACCCAACGTCTAAGGGCTGAAGTAGATGAGACGAATAGGCCGGCATATAGAGTGTAACGATATTGTTTTCCTTGCAATATATCTCAAAGTCCGCAGAGTAGTGACTTTCGTACCCATCGACGACGAGGAGGCAATAACTGCTAGTTACACGCAGTTTTATATGCCGATCAAAGTGCTGGAGCCAGTCTAGGCCTCTTTCATTTGTTGTCCATCCGTTTTCAGACGTTGCGATAACCCAGTCGCGTAGGAGATCTGTTTCTATATACCAGGTAGAGAGGTGATATTGGCCTACAACGATGATGTACGGCGGAACGCTGTAGCCTAACGAACTAATGGCCTGAATGACTATAATCCATTCACGATTGCCAGGCTGCATCATTTTTGTATTTGAACGCCTTTCGGCACTCGTGACGACCATCCCGGATGCAATCTGGCCCATCATAAACCTAGTCTCGTCGAAGTTATAGATATCGGAGTCTATAATGCCGTATTTCGCGATTATGTTTACTATAAGCCGAAACCACGCGTTTATCGCGTCAGGATCTTCGCATTGGGCCCTCTTATAGTCGTACTTGCGAAAAAAGCGCGTCCGGAGCTGTGGTTGTCGTTTAACGAAGTTTGAAGCCTAGCGCTTCCCAACTGGGGGCGCATCGCGGTCGGCGAGTAATCGATTGGCCATTTCTTCCACACCGCTGATCCGGGGAGGAAACGATCGGGAATCCAGGTCGAGGATATACTTAACTAGCTTCTCCTCTTTAAGCTCCGTCAATTTGCGTGAGTTAGGTATAGTATCTTGTCGTGTAGGTGTCCCTTTTAATCGGGTGCCTAGGGTCCTAGGGGGGACTGAATAGATTCTTGCTGCGGCTCGAATGCTGAGTTTAGGGTTTTTTTGGATAGCCTTGACTGCTAAGTTCAATTGGGCCTCTTTGCTTTGTGACGACATGATTATTTGTGGCGTGATACGCATTAGAAGTGAGGAGGAAGGATGAACGCGGTTGGGTGGGCAGCTCGCTTGTCTGGGCAGCTCGCTTATCAAGTACGTTATTCATATTATACAGAAAGACTATGAGACTCTGCCTATAACCATCATTATTCATCATGTCTGGGCCCTCCGCTGCTGCTTACCGTTATCCTACCTGTGTACCGGCGGACGCATACATAAGCCTCGGCGCCCGGAGGCCCCGCTCCGGCGGCAGATCTCCACATATCTCGGTATCCTACCGGCTGAGTAATCTGGGCTTATAGATGGGCCAGACGGACGCCCAGCCAATCGTTGGCGAGCGTTGGCGCATCCAACTGCCGCGGAAGGTTTAGCCCCAAATACCCATCGTCCACCTCTGTCATCTCCCTCCTAGTCCCAGGCTCCCAGTCACTCGTCTCCCAGTCGTCCCAGTACCCAGCAAGCATAGTCGTTCCGTCTCGTCCAAGAGCTAAGCGTACGGCGGAATCAAGCGAAGTCCACATCCGAACACCCAACATAACGCCCACACACTCTCTCCACGCACGTGGCGCACACAGGACCTGACCCAGACCACCTAAGCCTTTAGCCCTCTTTAACCTATCCTATCTCTGCTCTGCTCTGCTTGCTCCGGGAGGCTATCCGACCCCCTTTTCAAGCAACCTCTTTAAGATCTAGTCAACCCGCCGGCGACTAATCCAGGGCAATGGATCTATCCCTTCCTTGCGTTGGAGGTCCCCAGAATGCCCTTCACCTGCGACCATGAAGGCTGCGGCCGCTCCTATCTTCGTAAGGAACACCTCACACGCCACAAAAAAGAGCATTCTGCAACGCCTTCTTTCTCCTGTTCGTCATGCGGTACCAAGTTCACAAGAGGGTACGTATGACATTGGTGGTTGACAACTGCTTATCCCTCTCTATTACGTGGTGTCTCTGACACTGTTTGTCTTGTCACCTGTCGCGTCCATCGGGTTGCATTCCCGAGACGTTTTTCATGGGTTGACTATTGTTTGTCGATGTCGATCGGATTCTGGATCCCGCGCGAAGAATAATAACTAACCGCGGTAATTTTCTATCAAAATTGTAGAGATACCCTCCGTAGACACATGGTACTACACGGCCCTTCAGCCCCGCCAACCCGCGTAGCACAAGCCTGTGTTCCATGCCACCGGACAAAGACCAGATGCGATGGTCAGCAGCCCATCTGCTCACCATGCAATGACAAGGGAAAATCGTGCGAATGGCCCCAGCCGCGCGGCGGCAGCAAGTCTCTGACGGACCGGTCGTCCTCCTCGCTGTCCAGCTCCTCCGGCCTACCGACCTCGGGCTGCACGCCGCCCTCGGACTCCATGGCCATGCCCGACCACGGCGGCCACCCGATGACGGCTCCGTCCATGCAGCATCAGCATCAGCAGCACCATTCGCCCACCGGCATGACTACTACCTCGCATGCGATGATGTCGGCTGGCCCCATGCCGATGACGACGATGTCCGACACCCTCGACTTCACCACCCCGGGATCTATCCTGGATGAGGCCATGAGGCTCCAGCTGCAGAGTATCTACTTTGCCAAGTTCCATCCCCAGTGGCCGCTGCTGCATCGGGAGACGTTCGAGACGACGGCGCAACCCAAGTTGTTGATGCAGGCCGTTATGACGGTTGGGCTGTGGTTTGCTTCATGGCCGGACGCTAGGAACCTCGCAGTCAAGTTCCACGACAGTCTCTTGGCAGAAACAGGAAACAAACTTGTAAGTTGCTGTTGCTTTCTATTGTTTACCAGCCTATGTGTTTTCCTCTGGTCTTTTACTGGTATCTATGCGCTTGGGCGGAGGTCCTTGCCAGCTACACGGACGTTGGTTGTTGTATAAGGCAACCTATTCGTAAAGAAGAGCCCTGTGCTAACCGTCGTTACAGCTCGATCTACTGGAGCAGTCACGACAAGGCTTGCTCTCGCCGCGGATGGATCTGCTACCAATTTTCCAGTCCATGCTGATCTCGACAATACTCGTGCCGTACCGAGCGGACCAGTCCATGGACAACGTGATGATGACGCACGCCATGTTGCTCGAGACGTTCAAAGCCACGGGTGTATACGAGCAGTCAAAGATCAACCTAGGGTCGCAGCTCTGTGGGCATAGTGGATACCCTTGGATCTTTAAAGAACTATACCAACGGTAAGTAAGAGTTATTTCTCTTGATATGTCAACCCGCAAAGGAAAAATAGGGAGAGCATCGGAAAGATCGTATCGCCCAACAGCAGCTTCTTCCCGCCGAAAAACTTGGAGAAACAGTCCTTCAGCGACTACAGTCTTTCCAATACTTGATTAATACGCGAGTCATGACTAACTCTATTCGTCTACAGTCTCGCCGTCTTCCAGTTCAAGCTACATCTAATCCTCCAAACAATATTCATCACAATACACCCGGCCCTGCGCTTATCCCGCAACGCAGAGCCGGCCATGCTCAGGATAAAAATACCGCTACCGCTGATGATGTGGGACGGTCCCGCGGCGCACTGGTACGGCATGGTCCCGACGGATCCCGCGCTGATGGACGCGAGCTTCGGCGGCGGCGGCGGCAGTGGCGACGACGAGGTGCTGATGATTAGCAAAATGTGCGAAAAGGCGAGCTTGACGATGGACAACAAGGCCCTCGTCCCTCTACTTTCCTGGGACCGGTGTTTGGGTATGGCGATTTGGTGTTGGTGTCTACGGGGGTCCGAGAGCGACAAGGAGTTTAGAGAGAACGTGAAGCCGTTTGTTCTCGATCCGTTGAAGGATACGAATGTTTTTCCAGGTTCCGGCTAGGTGGGATGGCATCAATGCGAAATAAACAAAAAGAAAAAATACTGGAAATTTTTGGTACACTAGCAGCGATCTATTTGCTATGACGCAAAGCATCTTTACAGCTTGCCTATACTAACAAACGTGCAACGCCTATAGACTACACCATTCTCCGCGTCGACAAACATCACGACCAAACGACCAGACCTCATCAACCGCGACGCCTACAACGACCGTCGGACCGACACACAAGGCTGCTCTATTTTTCTCTCTTTCTCTATCCCTTTCCGTCGGCGCAATTTTGCTGCGGCGGCGCCCACTCGGCATCCCACCCGGCCAACAGGTCATTATCAAGGGGGTTTTGATCCTAGTGTGCCGGTGGGATAGCGGGATAATTTTCCCGCTCTGGACCTAGTGAGTGGGGTGGCGCGGTGACCGACGCTTTATGCACAACAGAAACTAGCTGGGGCCGCCGGGTTGACTTGCCTCCGGCTTAGGTGGGATAGAGATTTCATAGTCAAATTAGACGTCTGCCGCCCTCACCTACCGTAGTCCAAGTGGGCAGATCGGTCACCGCGCTTCAAGGGAGTGTCAGTGACAGTTGCAGCAAAACTTGCAACGCGGTCATCGAATAGTTAACGATAACGAAGTGGTACTTTCGAAACTTTCCTCTGCTCGAGACACCAGAGTCGAATATCCGAGCGTCGGATTCACAGAACCGAAAACGATCTGTGCTAATATCCACATACCTTGGACGATGAGGGACTCTATACAATGGACTCGAGGGCTCCAGCTCGTCAACCTGCTGGGAGTCACTCATCTTGCCGGTACCGTGATAACCATCTGAACAAGGCGCACGAAATTCCGGAAGCGTGGGAAGCTAAGGTCGTCTGTAGGCTACCAATTCGGGACGGACAAGATTGCCATGCACAGCATCCTAAAACTCAATGACAAGGACACCATCGTAAAGCTCTGGTTCCGGGGATGGGACTTTGGACGTGTATACGGCCCCGCAATGGTCGTCGGCACGGCCGCCGTTTTTGGCTTCCTGGCATGGAACGGTGCGCGCCCACTTCCCTTATTTTTCGCCCCCCGTCCACCCCCTAATCCGTACTCTACCCTGCCCTTTCTACTACAGCTCCCGCAACTTTAAACAGACGAACAGACCCCCCTTCCCATTCATGGACAGGACTCGCGGCTAACGACTCTTGTTGAACTAGACGGCATTGCAAGTCCGGCGTTTCCTTTCAACCTCGCAGCCGGACTCCTGATGGGGGCCGTCGGGCCGTACACACACTTCAGGGTCTTCCCCGTCAACGACAAGCTCTTGGAGGAGCATCGAATTGTTATCAAGGCGGAAAAGACGGATGAGCGAGCAGAGGGGGCGAGTCTCGAGGCTGTTCGAGTATGGGCTGCTGATTGGAAGAGACTCGACATACATCGACAACTGCTCGCATATCTTGCTGCGGGGGCTGGACTGATGGCTGTTCTCAGATCTTGAGTTGCTGTTGAACCGATTGGCGACTGAGGATATACTCGATGGTGGGGGAGAGTTGAGACGATGTTACAGTCATGAATTACGACGAACGAAGTCTCCCGAATACGAACGGATACGATTAGTACGAAGAACTTGCCGAACCTGTTCTATTAAAAAGAATACTTGAATAAACAAGTGACCTGGTACAAGACGAGACACTCAAACGATAAGCGCAGATTGATTCAAGTCCATCGTCACACAATCTCTGGTACTCGCAAATTTCGTGGCATCCGCCACATGTCGACATGGACTCAAGGTCTGAATTCGAAGAAATCCCCCGAGCGTCCTTCGAGGTTTAGCGAAAGCGATGCGAAATGTTGAGGATCCCCAACTTCCCCGTCGACAGACGATACTCAAAGTACGAATCGAACGGTTTCGACTGTCGCGCGTTTCCGTTCCGTGAAGCTGTTCACATAGTCTTGACCTCAACATGGACTTGCTCTTTTCGCTAGCGATGCAATAAGTGATTAGTGGAAAATAACTTCCTATCTGGTTCTGGTATCCACACGATTCCAGCCGCCGGCAACTGCTTTAACTACCTGTGGGAAGGGTAGGGCAGAGCCCAATGCGGGGCCTAGGACCCTTTCCGGGCCCTCGCCAGGGTTTTCTCATATCCACACCCTCCGACCAAGAAAAAGTGGATATGCGGCGAGTACACGTCGTCAACCAAGTACTGGGGCAGGAATGGTCTTGTACAAATCAGAACATGTACGAGGGGCCTGTTTCGGCAGGCCGCCCTCTCCAGACATATCCGGCCTTAAGCCGCAAAAAATTCAAGAATGGAACTGGGGCACCAGCGGGAACCAGGGACAGATAGAACGCATAGTAGCCATAAGGCACGATTTGGAGGACGATTTGAACTGTATCTAGCAATAGTTATAGGGCGACGGCTCTCCACGCCATATACCCTTCGGGAGGTCGGCCGCAAGGGCGGCTGCGCCCTTGCCGCCACGGCGTTAAATATAACAAACAAACAAACAAACAAAGTATCCACACATTGAGACCGATCGAGCCTGTCGAGGCGGAACTCGGCTCTATTGTCAGCGGGAATAACGGCATTTTATTGAACACTCGCGTCTTCAATCAACCAGCCCTGTGAGCCGCGCCTGGTAAGCGACTGGTTGGCTAGATCTCTTTGCTTCCCGGAACTGAAGCCAACTGGAAGGGCTTTGCCATTGAAGCATTGTTCGATTCGTCGTCAGCTTCGTCTCGTCTCGATTTTGACCTTGGGAGCTTCAGAAGCATCGTCGTCATTATCGATCTTTTCTCAGACTCCTGCGGAGTCATGGCGCTGTCCCAATGCTATGATGTAGGAGAACTAACATTATTTTGGGTTCCCGAGACCGGACCGGCCTCAAGATATACTGCCATCTGCAGACCACCGAAGCATTTATTACACGGGCGGATTATGTTGTTCTTCCGGCGTCGGCTGCGCATTTCCCTGTTCATATACTTCTAGCGCCGTATTGATGCGTTCCGTATACAGAGTCCACGCTCGCTCACAATTATGGCGCGTGCCGTTATGAGACCAGCTCGAACAATCGGGAACAGTCCAGTGCCCCCAGCCAAAGTTTCGAAAGTCCTTAGTTCATTGATCAGACGAGTTCATGTCTCCATTGATGTCCCTGCCGTTCTACGATGCCTATAAGTTCAATCGCCGACAATATCCTGGCCCCTCACGAGTCGCCAGCGATCGTACTCGATGTTCCCGTGTTCCGGAGGGCCGCGGGCTACTAGATCTCTTGGGCACACTAGACGGCAGTCGCTCCCACGCGTTCAAATACGTGCCTTCATGTCGATCAAAAGGAAAGGGCATTCGGTGGACTATTATGTCTGATGGGTCATTTCAAGCTGCAAGAAATGATCCAGCTACCAATGCCAATTGGGTACTGTGCATGCAACCTTGCAAGGCATTGAACGCATCCATCGAGAGACCAGTGTAGATTGATGGAGCACCTAGCTGCTCGAAGAGAAAGACTCGAACGTCATTGTTCGTCTACAAATCTTCGTGGGAGACCTTCTCCTGTTTCCCATTGCAGTCGTTCAAGTCCCACAGCCCCCAAAAAGGCCAAAAAATTAAATCTTCAACTGTATTGTGGAATTTAACCACCGAATCTCCCCGAGGTGGGCTCGAACCACCAACCTCCAGATTAACAGTCTGACGCGCTAGCCAATTGTGCCATCGGGGATGTTGAGATGTTGTGTCTCTGTGACTTGACGGGCTGCGCGATTTTTGGGAATATGGAGCTCGCGTCGTAGTGTGGGGAATCGTCAAAGCGAGAAGTGATAGAGTGGAAACGAGTCAGTAAGGTAGGCTGGAGAGGAGCGAAGAAGCAGACGACCTTACAGAGCGTCGTCGAATCGGGAGGGCGTTGTCGTCAACTCTCTGGTGCCGAGAGATGGGGGGGAGAAAGGAGGAAAGTCGTGAGTTCGTGGAGGAATCGGCACATTGGGTCTTGGCAATAGGGCTTGCGGCAAGGGCCTTTCGTATTGGAGGTCAATCGATATCAATGCCTCGAGAAGAAGTGGCACGGTTGTCGCAGAATTCTCGTCGGATGTCCAGCTATCAATTTTGTGCCTTTCTGAAGTTGTGATCACTACTAAGCTGTCTGAGGAAGTTGAACCAGGAGCAGTAGCTTTCGGTGAAGTTTTGTGGCTTTCGGTGCAACACTCGGTAAGCAGGTGGATCCCCTTGACCTTCCAGGGCAGCTCGGTGAAGCAGGTGGGCAGAAATAAGCTTCAATACGTACCGACTCACGTGCCATAGCTCCCTAGCGCGCATCAATTTTCGACCCCTGTAGTTGGGCTGTCGCGTCTCACCCTCATTTCACCACTGCCGTCACTTTTTCAGCCCGTTTGTCTTTCAACAAACGCAACTTTTCTCTCCCGCCGACGAAGGAATTCCATCGGTTAACATGCCAGACTCATCCGACGAATCGGACCACGATGGCGTCGGCCTCATGCAGAATGATGCATCCGACCGGGAGTCCTCGGCGAGCAAATCCGGAACAGAAGCCGGCGACGACCCCGGCCAGGGCTTTCTCGACGTCGAAGCTTCAGAAGAGGGGAACAGCGACTCTGACGACTCATCAGAATCGGACTCGGAAGATGCATCGATTCTTGGCGAATACCGTCGCAAGAGCCCACGGGTGTTCTTCCCGGAATTTCGCAGACTTCCCATCGAGCTTCGCCATCGCATTTGGCAGTACTTTTGCCCCGATCTCGATCCATCACCACGCGTCTTCTCATTCCAGGTGCTGCCCAATCCAAGGCAGGACACCATCTGGGAAAGCACGCCCTTGGAGAACCAGATTGCGGCAGTGGACGCCATGTTGCGCGTCCATCACGAGTCTCGAGACATTGCTCTCAAGGCATTTCCAGACACCCTAGCGATCCGGGAAGGCCGGCGCAGCATTCGTTTCAACAAGGAACGAGACGTCGTTCACCTCAACGGCATTAAGCGTGTTTGGGACCACAACCTCAAAGTCCCTGGCTTCTCTGAGAAGATCGTTAACCTGGCCATGGACGGAGCTAACCTGGACGCCAATGAACTGCGGCTCCTGTTGGCGTTTCCTAATCTCAGAAAACTGTTCGACTTTCAGTGGCATAATGACAGGCGTATACCGCATAGGCTGCGGTGGTGCGCGTCGGATCTGGTTCACCACTACGAGCTCCAGCAATTGCGCAAGGACGTGGACATCGGCGAGGATCTTCACTTCGTGTACTGCTGGCCGGACCTCACGCAGCCGCAGCAACGCGAATTCGCATTGAAGAAGAAGCTGTCCAAAGATGAGATATGGATCGATCTCTTCACGGAACTGTTCGACATGGTGGAGGAGGGTTCCCTCTACCTGAAGCCGGATGAAGCTGAGCGCCTGGAAGAAGTCAGCTATTGGCCGATGCAGTGCTTTGGGTGGGATGCAGCCGACCGATTCGATGCCTTTCGGGCGAAACACGGGGCTGCCAAAGCAGACAAACCCGCCGCCGACGGTTCAGAAGACGACAAGGAAGATGGGTCGGAAGACGACTCAGAAGAAGACTCGGATGACTCCTCGGATCAGAACGAGTACGAGAGCGATGGCATCGACGATGGAAGCATTCACGAGGAGTCCGTAAATGAGGACGAGGACGATTTGCTTATCGACACGCAGCAAGCGAGCGACGACGAAGAGGGAGGAGGGGATGTTTCAGACTATGGCGGATTCTCTCCACTCGCAGACGAGGACAGCACGCTCTTTGATGGCAACGGCCCCATAAACCCTGCCGCTCACTGGTCCAGCCCCGAGCCTGGCTCAGGAGAAGACGAACAGCCCCGCGGAGGCAGGAGGAGACGACAAGTCGCATCATCCGACGAGGACGAGGAATCGGGTGAGGAGGAAGAGGCAGAGGACTCAGGCCGTAGCACAAATCGACGTGGTCCAGTGGTCATTTCTGACGACGAAGATGAAGAAGATGAAGCACAGCCTTCTCAGCCTACGAGTCGCCGGAGTCGCGTTGTTCTGTCAGACGATGAGGACGACGATGAAGAGGCAGAGGCGGAGGAGCCTGCGAAGCCTGCCGGTCGCCGTGCACGAGTCCTCCCTTCTGACGACGAGGACGATGACGACGATGAAGGTGGGGCTGACATTGCCAACAAGGAGGAGACGCTGGGAGGCTCAGACTCGGAGGACGAAGACGTGGGCGCGAAGAATCCCTTATCCCTAGCTGAGAAGCTTGCTCGCAATCGTCGCGACAACCCGGTCTCCGAAGAAGAGTCTAGCGAGGAGAGCTCCGAGGAGGAGGAGGCAGCACCACCCAAGACGATGTCTCTCGCGCAAAAGCTTATGACGCACCGCAGACGGAACCCGATTGCGTCCGAGTCAGAGGACGAGCCCGAAGGCAGTGTGGTCGGCAGCGAGGATGATGATCTCGAAGACGAGGAAGATGAGGACGAAGAAGACGATGAGAATGGCATGTTCAGGAACTTGGCGGATGAAGGCGAATTTGGGGACGAGGAAGGTGATGAAGATGAATACTAGGTTTGAACCTGGAAGGGAGGTTCGCGCGTATATTGCATAACATTACGCCATTATCTTTCTTGGTCTCGAAATGTGGACGACAAGGGCTTAGAGGATTCCACAAGTACTTACCTTATATTCGGGTACGTGGTCGGATGACCAGGATATCATTGGAATCTATGACAATGGAATGAACGTTTCGACTCAGAAAACATCGAGATCTTTTTCATGATTCGTACACTTATCGTTTTCTTCTTCAACTAGTGAGCACATTGATCGTACCCTTTTTCCTGGTACCCATCATCTTTTCAACATGTCATTAAAAGCTTCCCATGGACCTCACAAGGATTCAAGGATCATATACCACCTTCGTAGCACATCCCGAGCAGTGCCTGGATTCGCTGATAGACACATGCCGGCAGCAACGCCCTTGATCTCCAGCGGATCGAGAACCACAAGCGCGAGGTTCGAAATTTGATGAGAGCCAGAAGATTCAGTATTGCTGGACTTCTAGCAGGTTGTATCCCCTATTCGGATCAATCATCACTACATGATTCAAAGGAACTCTCAGCAAATTAGGTTCAAGGTCCTCGTTCGACTTTGTGGGGACCTATTCTCAGCTAGGAACACCGTCTCGTCTTTGAGAAGAACTAGGTAACCGTGGACTCTCGCGGATTTCTCATCAATGCAACACCAGGATTGATATCGTAGTAAAATGTATTCGTATCTCGTAACTCATAAGAGGTATCCAAACTGTAAAAAAGCAATGGTATCACCAAACCCAAACGCCTCATCAGACCTATCCCTCTACTCTCATCCTCCATCTCCCATGATCAGCCTCGTTTCTCACGGGCATCAAGCCTCCACTCACCTACTTCTGCCTCCCTGTGACAGCCCCAACAGCCAACGTCTCAATCCGCCCCGAATACAACTTCATCACATGACACACCGGATCCCCCCAAATCACCCCCCTCAGCTCCTCGTCCGTCACAGTTTGCGCAATGACGCCCTCATCAAGCCTCTCCGCCACCGTCTTCCGGTCCCGCGGCCTCGCCCTCGGGTCCCCGCTCCGCAAGACCACGATCCGGCCCGGCGAACTCAGCGTCCCGGGCGGAAGATGCCACACCGGCTTGCTGCTCCCTTCTCTCTTCCTCCTCTCCTTCTCCCTATCCGACTCCCTACCAGGCGCATGCTGAACCAGCGACATCTTACTCTCCTTATTCCTCAACGACATCTTACTCGCCTTAGCAGCCAACCTCGCCTTCCTCTCACCCCTCCCTTCGCCCCCAGACTCACAACCCCCAGAACCAGCCGCCGTCGACGGCGCCGGACTGGCATACAACTCCAACAAACTCTTCACATACGCCTTATCCGCCCTCGCAATCGGATCACCCTCATTCACAAACGTCAAGAACAAACTCTTTCTCAACTCCGCCCTCTCAGGCCTCTTCAACGGCAACAAACTCACAGGCGGCGTCCCAAAGGTAACGCAGTGAACCCTCTTGAAACACCCCGTCAACGCATTCAACTCGCTCCCGGCCCGCGGCGAGGTAGCAAGCATATGCGCATACAACAAGCTCGCCACCGCACCACCGGCAGAATGCCCCGTAATCAACAAACTATACGCCGCCCTGCCCGGGTCCTCCTCCAGCAGCTGCCGAAGCCGCGCAGCGACAGGCTTCACCATCTTGCGCGCGACCGCCAAAAAGCCGGCGTGGCACGAGTTCCCCGCGTCGTCGAGGAAGCCCTCGGGGGATGCGGGCGCCGTGTTGAGGTTGACGGCCCAGTCCATAAAGGTCGCGGAGCCGCGGATGGCAAAGACAATGGTGTTCATGTGGTCCATGGGGACGGACTTGATGACCATTGCTTTGGTGCCTGTTTTCCAGTCTGCCGAGACGTGGGCGTCGCGCTCGGCGCCTTTGGGGTGGTCGTAGACGCGTTCTGCGTATTGGGCGGCCATGCAGAGGAGGGGCCATGTGGGCATGTATCTGGGGTGTGTCAGTTCGTCTCCTCACATGAAAATCGAATGGTATTCAGGAAAATTAGTAACTCACAGTCTCAAGGGTGGGAGGTTCATTGGCAACTTTGAGTTGGCGTATAACTCGACTTTGGCAAAGTAACCCCCCGACACCATACACGTCGCAACAGCCGCAGACTGGCCCTTTGACCCGGAAGAAGAAGTCTCTTTACTCTTCTTCCTCTGCCCGCTCTTGTCGCTTTTCCCGCCGCCGCCGCCGCCGCCGCCGCTCCTCCTCCCATCACCCGGCGGAGAAGAAGTGGTCTGCACCGCACCGCTTGCACCACCACCACCATTCTGGTACGTGAACAAAGCCTTCTCGTTGCCCACCATCCGGTCCCGATCAATCAGCGTCATGACATCGTTGAAACACCCCGCAATCTGGTCGACGCACGCGGCGGTAGAGTTGATGAGCTGCGTGGCGTGCGGGTGGAAGTTTGGCTCCTCGAGAAAGGTGGGGGACGTGAAGTCTTTGGCGATTGTCACCACGGAGCCGGTGAACTTGTCCAGGCCGAGGGGGTGTGCTGTCGTAGTTCCGGTTGTCCCTGGCGGTGCGGGGAGGGCGAGGTGTGAGGGTGGTGGGTGGAGGTAGTAATGCTGGTTTACGACTATGGGCTGCTGCTGTTGAGGATATTGGGCCCCGCGCTGGGGGTGTTGTTGGGACCAGCCTTGTGCGCGATGAGGCTGCTGCGGTTGCTGTTGTTGGTGATGCTGTGGTTGTGGATGGCGATATGGAGGCGGGGGGTTTTGGTATTGTCCCTGGCTGTTCGGCTGAGGCTGCCAGTACGGCGGCGTCTGCGTCGTCGAGGTGGCGTATCTTGAAGATTGATGCACCGGTGGGTGTGGTGGTGGTGGTGTGTGATATTGGTCATGGTTCACCGGCACAGGTTTGACTGGCACGGGGCCATGCTTGACGGCCTTTTTGCGGTCAAACCAGCCCATTGTGACGATAGCATCAAAGAAAGTTCACTAAAGTCTCTGGTCCTCTCTTCTCCGGTTCTGCTTTCCGGGCGCTGTTGTACTGAGATCTGCGAATGAGGTCTTTCCCGTCCGCCCAGATTCACGATTCTTGGCCGGGGGGGTATCGTTAAACCTTCTGCCGGCAGCCAACCTTCGATCAGCTTGGGAAGCCAAGCCTAGCTCTCTGCACAAAAGTGGATTGGCAGATCGAAGAACAGGAAGGGAACGCCCTTTTTGATTCTCTTAGCTCTTTTGATAAGATTGGGTTCCTCCAGGCACGAAGGGAACTTGTTCGCCAAGATTCAACGGAGCGGTCTGGCAGAGGAACAAGTTCGCGTGTGACAGGCGGGGAACACGAGAACAGGAAGTAAGGCGTCCCGGTTGTGCTGTGTACCCAGGCGTTCGGTGTCGAGCGGGATCCTACTTTTGTTCTTTTTGACTTTCCTCTTTCCGTTCTACCTCGGTGTGTTTGAGGGAATGGGGATAATCACAAGTCAAAGTCCGAGGCGAGTGACCTTGCGCAGCTGAATCCGGTCCAGGGAATGAATCAGTGTTGCGGGACAAACTGGGAACCTTGTCTCCGACCAAGGTACCCAGACGAACAGGCGAGAAGGCGTGACGCGATATCTCCAGTCGCCCTTTGGTTGCTACTGAATTAGAAACGTCTGCGCCTGCTCTTTGGCCCAAGCAGAATAGTAGCTATTGTCCCGGTTTGACAATACCACCGATGAGTTTGCTGTAGCTAGCTATTCGCTACGTTCGGGGGCGGCACTGGGATCCAATCCGTCGGTGCGTTTTCGGTGGCGATCTGGCCGCGGCCGAGACGGTGGCTTAGACGGCGGGAAGGAGAGCCCGGCAGAGACGGGACTAGTGGTGGAAGGGGTATCCCCTCGTGAGAACACGCAGCTGAAAGAAGATGTTATAACAGACTCCGGACGAGGAGTTGTCAGCCGCAAGACACGACACGGATGAACGTGGGAGAAACAAGAGGAGCAAAGTAAGAGAGAGAGAGAGAGAGAGAGAGAGTGAGAGAGAAATTCCGGATATCCTCCGATTCTTCTATTCATGTGCCACACGATGGACCGGCGCAGTCGAACAAATCACATCGTAAAAAAAGTCATGTGTCTCCTCTAGAGCCCTCCTTTACCCTCTTTACCGACCACCGCTCACCTCTCCCGCTCCCTAGATCGCGCCAGGTACGAGAATCCAATGTCGGAGAGGGGGGTCAAAATGGCACCCTTAACCGTTCTATCGTCTCTGCTTCATCCTCTACTCCAAGTACCCAACCCATACAAACCACACCAAAAGAGTACAGACTACTCCGTTAAAGACACAACCACCATCATCAACGCGGGCACTACCAATATCCCCCTCCCCAAAACTCCCCCAAACGGCGTATCCCTCCCTTGACAAGCTTGAGTAGACCTAAGTTCAAACCCCCGTCTATCCAACCTGATTCGTCGCCCGCCAACCAGTCCGCGCTCTCCCGCGCAAGGAGACCTGCACACCAGGCGCAGCGACCCCCTCCATGTTCTCCCCTCGACCTCTAATGGGTGCGATCCAGTTCAAGCCTAGCCCAGGGTCCAATACTACATCATGGCTCTATGGACCTGTAGCTACTAGAGTGGTGAGTGGTAGACTTCCCTGACTCCGTCCTCACATAGCCGATTACGGGCGCCCTGCTCCCCTCTACCGCCTGTGGAACTCGTCCGTTACACCTTGATTGGGAGAGGGCCAAAGCTCCCCTATGCATTTCAAACACAGCCTCAGAAGCATCTGTAGAGTGGTGGCATTGGAAATGCACATGCAACACTGGACAAATCATGAGCCTCAGTCGTTTCAACCATCATGCTCCAGCATCTCATACGCCGAGCAAAGGCATAGAGAGTGAGAGCCTGCTTTTCATGACTGGAACATACACATACATGGGGCTATCTAGAATTCCCTCCCAACCACCCCCACCCACCTTACAACCAGGTCCATGATCCGACCAATACTCGACGAGTCGCAAATCAGTTCCTAGGTTTCTTCACATGCGCGTAGCCGCCCAGAAACGACGCTACCGCCACGATGACCCCTCATTGCTCACAAACACCCTTGTATGCGTTCTGTGTTTCTGGTTGGTGGTACGGGGGTTTGTAGAGTACCACCAAACGCGCACATGGGATGTTTTCCTTTCTCTCTCGTGCATCTCGTGAGTTGATATCAAAAAACTCTGCCGAACATGTGAAGGTCAGTTATCAGGGGGGGGATGAACTACGCCATGGATTGTCGTGACTCAGACTTATAATTGCACCTTGACGGTGAGCCACCGTGCCCAGTTGTCACCTATTGTATCCGATGACAATTATCGCCGTGTACAACGGCATGGACGGCAATGGCCTTGGTAGAAGACGGGGTCCCCATTCAAGAACTTGCGGAAAACGTGTTTTGTTTCTACACGGCAAAGGTTAACAAACAGAACGCATGCTTCTTCGTTTCATCATTGGGCATCAAACCTGCGGCAAAGCAATCGACCAGGTTAAAATTTATCGAAACTTTTGCAACGCTCCAATGTTCCATTCATTGTGTGTGCACGAAGGGCTGTTGAACGTCGCTGGACGTTCCTAGGGATAGGTTAACTCACCCGCCATCACTGCATACAGATATGGAAACACCGGTTCTAGTTCACATGCTCAAAACATTCATGTCTCGTAGGATATGCACGTTCTACACGGCACATTCCTATACTGCCTGCCTCATCTCGAATCAACCATGTAACGGGACTAGACTTACCTTTCTACGCAAAAACCTCTCTCCGCGCTTTTCCAACCCTCTCATCTCACTTCCCTTCCCCTCTACCATTGCTAATGCCAAAGCTAATACCACATTGTAACCATCACATGAAGTACAATCCATTCATCCGACAGCTAATCCCACGTCGTCCAACCCTCATCAAACCCCCAAGAAAGAGTCGCACCAAGGTCCGCTAGACCCAACTCCTAACTGCCGGAGAGGGGGAGAGGAGGATTCCTTGACCCCCAAGCCAAAGCAAATGGGATGAACGGCAGGCGGAACGCAATCCAAAAGTCTCCCCGGCACCGGCGCCGCGCCGCCGACGCCCTTCCCGGCCATAATTTCTAGGCGTGCGGCGAGCCGGCGTCCCTGCAGCATTCCGTAAACCTTGTTTTCCATACCTTACGGTAGTCATCATATCTTATCGTAAATTGAGGTGCTCACCTACCTTAGAGAGGCATCTGACCTCACTCACCAATTACCAGTTCACGGTGCATCACCATAGACATCACGAGACCATATTAGAAGACAGATAATCTAAACAAAGGCACAACTTTTTTTTTGTCTTCATTTCGCTAGACGAAATTGCTGCGGACATGCAATCCACCTATTCACAGGCTAAACCTCGACATAAACATACCCCTCCAACTCAGAGGAGGGGAGAATAATGGCATGAGGACAAGATCCATCAAATGGCGGTTGACTAGACAGCCCAGCAAACAACTTGTCCCGACTCGAGAGACGCTTGAAAGTCGACCAACAAAGAGCAAGACACAATTCCCTGGCAAAAAAACAGACGCACATCAGACTGGGCTTTGAGGATCCCGCATGCTTCCGCTGCCGCTAGCGCTTCCACTATGGACGCTGCTGCCGCCAGAACCTGACCCTGCGCCGTCGCTCCGTTGACGTCGCGTAAAGGCAAACGTAACGGGCGTGCGCTGGGCCATGGGCTGCTGCGCAGGCGTGTTGTGGAGCGACAAGAACTCGTCGTCGCCGTTGCTAGACTGCGTGAACCCAGAAACATCGCTAAGCATCGAGGAGGAGCGGCCCCTAGCCTTGAGAGAGACAGTGCTCTGGTGCGTAGGCGGATAACCCCACACAGGCTGCGAAGAGGATGCTGGCAGCGGCAACACGGAGCCGGACGCAGTCATGGTGGACGTGGGCCACATAGGCCCGGCAGGCATCACATACTGCGATGCCGCGGCGGACGGCGGTGTCCAGGCTGGCGCGGCGGGATTGTAGGCGGACGACGTGGTCTGAGGCTGGGCGGAATGACGCTCGGGAAGATCGTAGGGCATCGCGGCAGTTGTGGCGTAGTTCATGTGCTCATGATATGCCTGGAGCTGCTGTAGCAAAGCGTTAACCTGCTCCTGCTTGTTCGCGTTGGCCGCCTTGATATCCGCAATGCTACCCCGGAAGTTGTTCTCAATCGTCGATGCATCCCCCTGCCAAGCGATACGGGCCTGGCGCCTACGCTCGGCCTCATCCAGCCCGCGATTGTTGGCATCCGTAATTCTGCCGAGCTCGTTGTCCACCTTGGCGATGCGTGCTGCAATCTTGTTCCGTTTACTCTGCGCGGCAGCCTGCTCGTCCTCCTTGGCCTTCACAGCCTTGGCAATGGCGGCTTTGTAGTCCTTGTATTCCTTGGAGGCGGTATCGAAGACAGCCTTTTCAGCAGCCCACTCCTTTTCCGTCTTTTTCTTACGCTCGTAGAATCCCTCGGGTGTTTTCTCAAACTCCTTGAGTTCCGCTTCGAGCTGGGCAATCTCCTTTTCGGATTGGGCTTTGTTGGTTTCTTGCTGGATTATCTTCTGCCTGTGCTTTTCGTCATTGCCACCAGCGGTCTGTATCACATTGTCGAGTCTTTCGTTTTCTTTCCTTAGCGAAGCAATCTTGTTCTTCCACTCCTTGCGCAACGTCTTGAGCCTCGCCTTCTCCTCTGCCAGCCGCTCATTGTTCGCGTTGATTGTGCTCTTCAGCGTCGTCGCGGGCGAGTCGGGGCGGAGAGACTGTGGCGTGCTGACGGGCGGGTTGGCAGAGCCCTCCTGGTCCTTGTTGGGCGCAAAAGAGGTTCGGATGCTGGTGGAAAAGACAACTCGGTTCGTGCGTGTATCGACAAACTCGCAGACGTACTTGGACAGCGGTCGCAGTCCATAGATATCACCACACCAACGGTGTTGACGGGATTGCTCGTGTTGGTCATCTTCGTCCTGAATGCGGAAGATACGTGTCGGCTGCCAGAAGGCGTTGTTTACTCGGACGTAGAAGGGTTTTGAAGTGTCGACTCCTGCCGGCCGCGAAACGTGCCCGTTCGGAGCAGCGCTCGGGCTGTCGGGGAAGTAGCTGGTGTTGAAGCAGACTTCATCGTGGCCAATATACGATATCCAAATCTGTTCGGCCTGGCTGTCGAAGGGGGCATTCCCCAAGTTGTGAATGTCGGTAGCGTTGGAACCGGCTGACTCGGAAGTAGCGTGCGATAATTCGTACTCCTTAACCATGACAATTTTGGTGCTCGCTAGGGCCGCCCACAGCGGCTGCTGAAGACGCACCTGTGTGCTTTGTTTTCTCTTCTTTTTCGTAGATGATACTGTTGCATTTTGTTGGAAAGTGGTGTCGCTGTCGGGCGTAGCAAACCCCGTGTCGGTCGTCGTCTCGTTCGAGTACGACTTACCGGCCTCCGGGTCCGTTATGCTGTGTGTCGACGGGCTTCCCTTTTCTCTTCTCAGATACCACTCCCTAATGTACCTCACTATACCCTGTGTTAAAATATGTATGGCGAGTACGGTCTTGATCCACCCGTGCGGCCCTCTCTTATCGAAGCCGCGAGTAAATGTTTCTAACGGATCGTCAGAGTCGGGAGAGAACCGCCAATTAGCAGGGAGAAATTTTGCTGCTCGAGTCCAGTGGAATCTTGAACCGCGTAAAAGGTGCGAGCCTATGACCAGGAAGAAGCAGGTAGTGACGCTCCTCGACGCTCCCTCCCTCGTGTTGGATCCACCGCCCAAAGTGGCGGCGATGACGGGCTTCGCAAAGTCGAGGATGGCGAGCTGCATGGGAGGCCACAGGAACAGCCACACGAGCAGTATGAAGACGTCCATGCAGAGTACCGTAACGAGGGAGGGCATAGTGGAGTTATAGTCAAAGATCTCGGCGAGATTGATGTTCATTCCAGAGCTCGTGGTAACGGGGGGCACAAACGTCAGGAAAGTGAAGACCATGTAGATACCGGAGAGGGCGACAGGAGGGACCTGCATGAGCAGGATGAGAATGGCGAGGGTGTCGTAGAGAGGCAGAGCCCTCAGGACGGTAGCGGCGAACTCGAGGGGCCCGCCAGGGTCGCGATGGACGTCGGCGTTCTTGGTGGCGTTCACATCAATCTGGCGGTGGCTCGCGTCAGCAGCACCATTGCCCATGGTGGAGGAGAGCGAGTCGGACGACGAGGTCTCGGAGCAGCCGCCTAACGAGGGCCGCCTGGTAGCGGCATCGCCATTTCGGTGGTCAGGGGCCATGGTGGTGCCGTTGCTGTCGGAAGCGGGCGCAGCGAGGTTCGGGGTCTTGAGGTGTCCGTTGGAAGTGCCGTTGGGCAAAGGCGTGGGGAGAGCCGGGGCAGCAGCATTCTGGTCAGAGGAAGTCCTGGCTGAAGCGTCGAAATTCGACTGGCTCTTCTTGTTGGCGACTCGCTTGGCGGGGCCTACAAGACCATTTTCGTGCCTGGTATCGCGTTGGTTGGCGGCGCCTTGCTGTCGCTTCGCAGAGCTGGAAGCACGAGGCATGCGCTGGGAGAATATCTGCTGTCCGCCGACCCGGGAGCCCTGAAGAGGCAGGTCGGGGGGCGCCAGCAGCACGACTTGAAGTGGTCTAGATGCTGGAGGAGGGGGGATGCGAGGGAGCGGTATCCCGTTCTCGAGAGCGATCGGGACGAATACAGCGGCGGAGAGGGCGAAGGTGAAGAGGAACGACTATGCTCTCGACGGAAAGTAGAGCGCAAAGGCGTAGGTATTCGGAGGATTGCCGTGGGGCCTCATGCGTCGTGGCTCACGGCAGCAGGTCGGAAGAGAAAGGGAACCGAAGGAGGGTGGGTAGGTGGGAGGTTGAGGTTCCAGAGAGGCGGGACGGTGATAATGATGGTTGAGTTGTTGTTTTTTCCCGAACCTTGGAACGGGGGGGGGGGGAGGTTTGTGTGGTGGTAAAGTAAAGTGTAGCCCAGATTACTCGCGTCGGGAAAGGTTCGGTAGGTGGGTTGAAAGAGCAGCGATGCAAAGTACAGTGTAAAGGAATGGAAGGTACAGGTAAACAGGGGGTTACTTGGTAAGAGGGAAAAAACCAGGCAAAGCCGCAAAATAGTGTGGAAGGCGCTCTGTGCTCGGGTACCTTCCAAGTTGGTTCGCAGTCTTAGGTAAGACCACAAAATACTTCGGTACCTTGACTCCTTAGGTAAGGTACCGGGGAGTGGAACAGACAAAGAAGGACCTGACCTGAGTTGGCAAGGGCGGCACGAGTTCGGGTAAGAGCCGAGAAATGGGGACGAACTGAGGCGTCAAAGACTCAAAGTGTAAGGAAGTTGAAGAAAAGCCCTCTTCTTTCCTCCGTTTCCTATGTATCCGTGGGCATCTAATCTATATTGTTATGCCCGTACGAATACCAACAGCAATAACACACAATTAGCTGTCAATGGAGTGGAATTTGTGTTGTGTTGTTTCCCTTATTTTTGTATTCCTAGGTTCGAGCATTCCTCCCCCCCCCCTTTGCAACAGCAAGTCCCGGGACATTGAACATAGGGTGTTAGGGGCAGAGCGCCTCGCTTCGAGTTTATTTTAAAAAAGACTGCGCAGGAACAGGACGAGAGCAGGGATGATGGATGGTGCGGGAAGGGATCCAGTCGCACTGTTTCGACTTGGGTAGGTGGACGGGTACGTATCTCCTTGTCGATACGTATCCGAGAAGTCAGGACTCAGGACTCAGGATGGACTGCTTGTTTTTTTTTTCTTCCTTTTACTTTTCTCGCTGTTCCTCCCGGGCTGATGAGTTGTGGGGAGGTACTTTGGCTGAAGTCCCTTCCAAGTGGTGGCATGACTGGATCAATCCGTCCTGAGAGAATATCTCATTGGTTCATGACTTCCAGTATGGAGACAGAGTCCCTTCTTCTCAGACCCACTCACAAACCCCCCTCCATCCTCCACTCCACCCCCGATCAGAATCAGAATCAGAATCAGAATCAGGATCTCGGATCTGGACCTAAGCAGTACTTGCGACTCGGCCAAATCATGTCTAGCTCGAGGGGCAATTTCCTTTCATGCTCTCGTACCTTGGGGTACCCCCGACCGAGGCAAGCCGCAGTTGCCAGCACCGGGATGGATCATGGAGGCCGATTCAAGGTTGGCTGGCGATGGGATGAGATGCTGTTGGCAGTTTCTGCAGCCCTTTGGACTCTCCATGGGGCCGCCGCCAAAGAGTAAAGTAAGATTACAGGGGGCCACTGGTGCTGGGGCAGCTAGATGAGTGCTGACTGAGTGCTGGATGACGGGTTCACGGCATGAGGTGCAGCAGCATGCACCCTCGACCTAGGTAGCTGGCTGGCTGAGATGAAGGGCTGAATAAGGTCATTATTCGGGCGAAGTCCAGAGTCCCCTTTGTCAATGCTGTGGACTACAGCTTATTCTTAAGGTACAGAAAGGCATTCGCAAGCCAAAGTCAGGTGGGTGGGTAGTCGTCAACAGGGCTGGCCAAGCACGGGAGATGCAGCGCATTGCATAGAACAGCTGCTCCTCCTCCCAGGGCCTGGCACAGGATGGATCCCCCAGGCGGAACGGAAAACACGCAACAAGGCAAGATATCAATGTCCTGCATTAAGCATGAGTACCTATCCGTCGTGCCATCCTCCATACAGGAGTCCATAGGGCGCTACTGGAGGTACATGACATTACGGCACTTATGCTGGGATATCACTGTATTTCGAGTTTTGTTCCATCATGCCTTCCGCGCCTTCCGTACCTCAGTGCCTTTTCACACCTCCGGTTGTTGTGCCTGCGTTGCGTTGCCTTCCTCGGATCTAAAAATGAGGTACCTTACCTCAGGCAGATGCAGAAGGGTCTTGTAGCACCTGAGAGAAGTTGGGAAGGTGCAATACAAACACTAGGAGGAAAGGAAGGCATTATCGTCGCGTGCCTTCCCAACTCCAGGTCTGCCATTGCCTTGCTTACCACCTAACTACCGTGTAAGGAAAGCACCTACCGTACTCCGTACCTTTTGTAAGGTAACTAACTACCAATATCCGTTAGGTAGGTTGCTTCCTTCCATGCCTCGTGTGCGGTGTGAGGTTGGGAAGGTGGTGGTGCGCTTCAGCCTTCACTCTTCAAGTCTGCAGGCATCGTCCCCTCCTTCCCATGGAACAATCGTCATATTCCAACTCTAAATTCTCTTCCTCATTTTACTCTTCCCAAATCGTCAAGTATTCCCCCTACAGTACGGATAATCGTACGGAATTACGGATACAAGCTGAACAACACATTTCTCTCTTTGACATCCCCGTCAAGTTCAACGCCCCTGACCACCGCCGCTACTACGAGCGTGCGAGCCTACGACCGCGCCGCCGCTGGAACGTCTTTCTTCTTTCGTCCCTAGTTCGGTCCCCCGTCGTCTTTTCTTCGTCTTGTCCACGGCTTCCGTCATCGACCGTTGTCCATGCTGTCAATCCTCCGCAACACCCATCATCGTTGTTCGCATGACAACCCGGCTCAGCTGGAATCTTTGGGAACTTGTGGAAAGAAGAGACTGGACGATATCCCATACCGCCTCTACCTCCTCGTTATACCTACCACTGTCCCTCCATGGCCTTCTCAATCGCCAAGCCCGCTCACCGCTCCCATTCACCGATCTTGAAGTACCGAAATACATGTCTTCCAAGGCACCCGAGCATCGACGCTTATATCAAGTAATAAGTAGTGGCACTCGCGTCGGATAGCCATACCGCCAAAGCGGCATTCAGAGCCAACATCGGGACTACTGCCAACGGCCCGGTTGAGCTGAGCTGAACGCCCATCCCGCCAACATGTGCCTGGTTTCTGGTCCTACAAAGCAAGCTATGCCGGTACAGAGCAGTAAGTAAACTAGAATGGATATACATTCATCGCCAGGCCCGGCCTTGTTGTCTGCAGGCTGTCTGGGCGGTGGACGGTCTCTTTACGCTCGTCATCCCACATGTCGAAGCAACTTGGCCATCACGCAGTACCTAGGAACACGACACGACGGTCCAGTGTGTACATCCTGACTTCCTTGTCGCCTCGAGACTAGGCTCTCCCCGCTCTTGCAGACCAACCCCGCGCACTCAAAATTTCTTATCGCTTTCCCAGCGAGCCACGAGGACATCTCAAAGACAACCATCGCCTGTCCGCCCCGGCCGAAGCTCGACATCATTCACCAATCCTCGCTCGCCATAACCCGTTCCCCAGGCGCACACCGACGATCGCCAAAGTATGCTCCACATCACGCACCGCTATTCCGACGGAAATATATTCGCCTCAAGACCACCATTTCGGAATCCCCCTTTGAGGAGCACGATGCCACGGATCCACGTAGCCACCGTACGACCAACCACCCAATGTGCTTTCCATCCTCTGCAACCCACTATGTGTACATGTATGAATATCCTCCGACGCTCGGTGGACTGACGTTCCACGATCACCATACTGACGCCGATAATCGGGGCTCAACTTCACAAGTCGAAACGCTCTTTGGTGAGGCACCAAGCACGAAAACGTGGGGACGAAACCAAGGAACCTGGCATGCCTGGCAAGACGAGAGAGTGCCTTGACCCCTTGGACCCTCGCACAGTGAAAAGCATCACGGGCTAGCGACAAGCCCAGCGCTAGTCCTCGAGAGCGAACGCAACCAAAGCCACCAAACGCCACCACCACCTCACGGACCAGCATCCAATTCCAGGGCAGCCCTGGACCATGGTCCGGCTGCCATCAGGCAACGATACCACAAAGCCAGAGGACAAGTCGACGGGACAGGAGCATCGTCGGTGGAGCTTGTGCTCGGCCGCGACTCGACGGCAAAAGACTGAGACTCGTATGCAGCAATGCACATTCGTCTCGTCGTGTCTTGTCTCGTGGTTGACAACGCACCATCACATTGCACGCACTGCACTCACACTTTGACTACCACATTCAGTGCTGCAATGATTTCTGCGAGACGTGCAGCATCTCATTGCCCTCCTCCTATCAGGGATGGCAACAGACTTTTGGGGGGGGCAGATTTCCCATGTCGATCATCGGCTAGTCGAGGAATGTCGCATGCGTAGCTTTCTGGGCACTGCACCTGTTGTTAAGGCGGCATTCGCTCGAGCCAATTCCTCTCCAAAACTAGGATGATGTGACGTGACGGGATCAGCTTGACAGGCTGACAGCCTACAAGCACGTTACGAATACATGCACAACGGTTTGCACGCGACGGATGATTATCAATACCGATAGACAGAGACAACTGCTGATGGCTGGGGCCCGGAGATCCGCATCGCTGTTTTCTTCCCCGTCGCAGGCCCTAGACAAAGCCCGTGTCTTTGTCGCCTTTGCCCGGCTGTCGACGATCTCCTCTTGATTCGAAACATAACAAAGCCATTTCAGGAAATATCCAAGACAGTGCGCCTCGGCCATCCTTCCTCTCCGCCGACAATCAACCTCTGGTCTCTCCGAAAGAGCCGGCGAGGCACTGAACGGCCGCCGACCGCTGACCGCTTCCGTTGACTAAGTTGAGCCCCTCCATTAAATCAACATCAAATCTACATCCGGACTCAAATGAACCCGCGGGGCGGACGAGACGGAGTGAACGGGTTCGCAATCCTGTCGACGGGGCATATCCGTACTATTATGGACAGCAGAGAGAATTTGGCAACTCTTATGGCGCTTCCACCGCTATCGATAATCAGCTTGCAGGGTCAAGCTTTGCTTTCCGCCATCTCCACCTGTTTAGCTAATTATCCTCCGATCGAGATGACAGGTATCCCACCTGGAAAAGGAGGAGGGACAGGATCAAAAGGAGCAAGACAGTGTGACAATGCAACCACATCCTGGACCCGTCGCCAGGCGTCTCCAACTTGCTCGACAAATCACGACAGAGGTGATTGGAAAATACTACCTGTGGTGGTTGTTAACCCCCACTTGGGCCCCCCAGGTCTTGAGCATAAACGGCGAGGAACAAGAGGGAGCTAGGCGCAGAGAGGTAAAGCAAGTCGATCTGCCTGTCGGCATTTGACCGCTACCAGCGGCGCGCCATGCTGCCAGGTTGCCTTCCATGTCACAGCCGGTGCACTCCAAGTGGACTGCTGACTCGGGATGCCGTGGAGAGCAATTTGCAGTCAAATCACCTGATTCGTGGTACCGCAGATAAAATCTTCAAAGAGTCAGTGGTCAGGCGTGGATTACCGGTAACCTCACGGAGTAGGTACTGGGACTCTTGTGTCACTGTGAGTACCTAACAATATTCAAACTTAGAGTTGGAGGGAAAAGAAGCGATGTTACGGCACCTCTCTCACTGTCTGCCGCTGCAGCAGCGATACTTCATCATTGGATGTCGACCAAGGCGAAGGCTTGAGGAGCAGATGACCTCTCCAATCATGGATAGCGAGGAGATACGACTAGCACCCGTCAACTGATCTAGCATCGAGACTAAAGGCCCGGGAATAAGCTTCAAGGCGCCAGCCTTCCTGCAGCACAAGCTACGGCACGCCTCTCATGCAGCCCAAACAACCTCAACACGGCAGCAGCAGACTCTCACTCCAGAGCTTAGACTTGCGAAGTCGCGGCTCCTTCCCCCCTCCTCCCCCTCCATCTCGACGAGGGAGAATGCTTGGCGGTCCATGGTCCTGTCGGGGGCTGATTGGTGCCCTGCAGACCGTTATATTTCTACGGCTGCTTAGCGGGGTCGACCACCCCCTCGCTGATGTCCCTTCGCACTGTGGTACCGATTTCGAAGGCGGTCTGCAGACTACAGCGCCTATTTGCCATCTGGTAGCACACACCCACGCAACGAGGCTCGGATACACACGCGCACGCTCTCAAAAGTAAGTAGTGTATTGATACCCATGTACGGATATGTGAGGCGGCACAACGTAATAGCGCGAGGGCGGCTCCGTGCGATGCGGATCTCCCGGTGGGCTCTCTGCACCGCCCCTCTTCGGAGCCAATTTGAATTTTCCAGCGGCGGACACTGGACGCGAGGCTAATCGGTGCGCCGTGGACGTCGAAGAAAAGAATTTGCGAAATTTTTTCACGGAGCCTCTGATAGTGTGACTTTCTTCCCATGAGGCTCTGAGTCTGTCCCACCGAAAAGACTCCGTGGCGCTACACGCGCATGGAGCAGGACGGACGACGGTTTCTGATACGATGGCATAATGGAGCCCAGTGGCAGTGACACCATTGTCATCGACAGTGAGGAGTCCTTTTCACGCGTCCCTATCACTGGTCTCCAGCTCACATGTCAACCCAACCGCATCGATTTATTTTACGCGCTCAGCTCATGCCAGCGACCCGACACGAGTACACCAAGATGAGACCTGGCACACGATCAGGGGCCTGCTCCATCACGGCGTTGGGTAGTTGCCCGCTGTACGGAGTACCTTTGGGGGTCTCCTCCAGTTCCATGACTGATACCAGGGACCGATGCGACGAATATCTGCCGGCAACGTGCTTTCTGTCGTCTGTTCGCCAGGCATCGAGTCTACTCTTGAGTCGCGTGTAGAGTGGAAGGAGCCTCAAGCTGTCTTCAGCCATCAAGTTGTCGCCCACATATCTGCATAGCGGAGGAGCGCGCCCAACTGGCGGAGTTGGTTTCCTCTTCAAAGAGGCCCGCTTTCACCTCGACTCGCCTCGCTCAACTTACACCAGCAACATTCTGTCCATCTCGGGTTTTCCGTCTCGGGCCATGGATCTCGCTAGATTCTTTAGGCCGACGACGATAGTACCCAGTGCCGCGAAGTAGCGGTTGTGCATATCTTATATTCGTACCTCGCTAGGGCGCGGCCGTGCCAAAGTCCTCCGTAGCGTCAGGTCTTCTCCAAGTGCCCTTCTCCAGATCCTTGATCATTTTCTCGATAGATTTTGCATGGTTGTATGCGGAGCTAAACGCCGCATCGGTGCCGGTCAAGAGACTCACGCGCTTCATTTCTTGGCTGAGCCAGCCCAGTGGTCGTCCGTGGGGGGTGTAGTGCTTCAAGTTCAAGTTCAAGTCGGCTATTCTCATCAAGTGCTTGTGCGAAAATATTACAATCTTGAAGCGGAACGTGCCGTTTTTGTTATAATCGTTGGACTTTAACTTTGTGTATGCGCTGACGACTTGCGGCTCGAGCGAGCGGCTCTAATAGGAAGACTCATCAGCAAATGCTCGAGGGGCGAGGGACGAGGGGCAAGGGGCGCAAAAGAAGGTATGATATTGTGACATACCGGAAAGGGGCGACCGTTCGGGAATTGTTCGTTGAGGCATTCTGTGATTGACAGTGCGCATCCATCGATGTGGTTGTCACGAAGAAGCTCCCACTTTCGTCTATATTGGGGCTTTGCCGTCTTGAGAATGCGGTCGAGGAATCGGGCGATTGACTGCTCGGCGATTTGTACCAAGGGAGATACTTGAGATATGCCCTACGACGGCGACGAGAACAACAGTCAGCGGCGCCATCGATGCAAGTTTGTTCCACGAGACCAGGACTGGGATTGGGGACTGGGGCTGGGGCGGAAACCGCAGCGGTGGATCAAAGACTCACTCGCCATGGACGATGGCTCGGCTCGCCAGCTCGCAGTCGGGTGGTGTATACGGAATTCTTGGGGTCGTGGAAGCCCTGCACGGCTGCCTCGAGATTGCGCCAGTCTTTGTTGATGATTCTCAGAAGACTGGCCGCGCGGTGGGTCTGCTCAGCATCACAGCCAAAGGCGAGGCATTTCCCGATGCGCTGGTTGAGCACATAGGGGCTGACTAGAGTTCGAGGAGGGTTGTTTGGCGGCGTTTTATCTGCGCTGGTGACGCTGGCGGCGGCGGGCTTTTGTACGTTGGGTACTGCGTCGCGAGGGGAGTATGTTTTTACTACGCGGCACAGCATCGACCGTTGAAGCCTTGTTGCTGTGGACCTCATTGTCGGGAGACGCTTGCTCTGACGAGCGGGAAGCGTGAGGTGTATTGGGATCGGGGTCGGGGATCGGAGGTCGGGGGTCGAGATTATGAGAGGGCGGCGAGGGTATCGAGGCTGGTTTTGGTGCTGCTTTCTCTGGAGCCGCGGCGCCCTCCGGCAGATGGATGACGACGACGAGGGAGAAAGGGGGTTGCAGATGGCCGGCCTCAAGCTCCTGAGGTTCCGCGGATGTCGAATGTGATGTTGAGGATGCGGCGCAGTTCGGCCTTCAAGGAAACAAACACGGCTGGGCTGGGCTGGGGAACGGATGTGAGGACCTTCAAAGCTCCAACCAATCATGAGAGCTGCTGGAGCTTGGTCGGTGGGGATGGGACCTCTGGGGTGTCTTACATCATCCCGCCGAGGTCTGAGGCCATTGGAGCGAGCTCTCGACCTCATTGACGACCTTGCGAGCCATGGGTGTGAACTGCTCAAGTTGACGGAACCTCACCATCTATTCGCACTCATCGTCTATAACAACAGCAGCATCGGAAGACTGACTTTTTCTTTATTTCGACGAGCTGCTCTGACAGCAGTCCGAAAAGAGGATGAGCGTCGTGAGCACCGAGTTGCGGAGGCGGGTCATTGCCATTTACAAGGGTGAGTTGAGCTTCCTTATGGCATTGCTATTCGTGTTTACTCCAAGATGGAGCATCGCCCCTTTGCAATCAAGCTATGTCGTGTAGCCTCGAGGTTCTCCAATTAGTCGAGTTGGCTTAGTGATTGGCAATCCTTGTTTGCCTGTGAAAGACGTGCCCTTTTCAAGACGTCATTTGTTGGCGCATCGTTGCTTTGCAGACAGACAGACGTCTTTGAGTCTGGACATCCCATCGAGTCGGCTGATCGCAACACTACCGAGTTCAGAACACTCTACATCAATCCATCTCTCTGCCTCTCCACTGCCTCACCCATACTTTCACCTTCCACCTTCCATCAACCACCCTGGCTAGACTCACACTGCAACAACACCCCGAAATGAATCGAACTGACAAGATTGCTGACCATCGATAACAGAACTCCTTTACCTGGGTCGAGAATACCCCCTCGGCTATGATTACTTCCGGCCGCGTCTGCACAAGGCATTTTCTGCTAATGCTGGGTTGCGGGATGAGGAGGCTATTCGGCGGGGGATCGAGAGGGCTGAGTTTGTGAAGAAGGGTATGTTTTGTTTTTATTTCTCATTTTCTTTCATTTTTCTTGCTTCCCCCCCCCCCCCCTTCGGTTGTTTGCTTTGGATGGTCTCCCTTGACAAGTTTGTTTGTGTCCCGTTTGCGATTTACAATGGTTTTTTTTTTTTTTTACTTCGCTCTTTCTTTGTTTCCTTGTTGGTTCTTTCCTTTTGTTTTGACCTTGTCTTCTCAGGGCATGTCTGATGCTGAAGGATGGTTGGGAGGAGTCGTGGATGGGAGTCTGGGGCGTCAGGTCTTTGGGCTCGGCAAGTGTTGCGGCAAAGTCACTTGACAATGCCATACCACAGATCTCATCGCAAAGTGGGAGGTGAAGGTGGCAGACCGTGGGTTCTTCGACTCTTGACTCCGACCCGGGAGACTCAGTGCCGAGACAACGCCAGAGGAGGCAACGCCAAAGGGGAGGAGGAGGAGAATGGCCCTTCTCCCGGAACTAGGGCAAGATAAGACCGATGAGTACTCGATTAACGTACGATTACATGGCCCTACAGGATCGATTCCGAAGTCGGAGTTGTTTCAGCCTCATCAGGGCAGTTTGTCTTCACTTTAAGAGGACTCTCCCTCTTCCAGTGCGTCAGATCTCGGTGTCCTTCAAGACTTGCATTCTGCCCTCATGTTAGAGGCGAGCTTCTTCTCGCATCTAGTGGTGCTTCAAGGCTGGTGTAGATATACCAGGTGTTCCTCGTCCGCATTGTGTGCCATTGAGGCATTTGCAAATGCACCCTGGGCATTGACTTCGTCGTCGTGGCTAGTACCATGTACAACAAGATCTCGTTTCTCGCACTGACGGGACAGCGGCTGTTGCTTCTTGCGGTATGGCCAAGTAGCCCTTCGTCAAAACTCTCCTCTACATCTCTATTCCAGGTCATCATAATCCAGCGTCCCCTGCTTCCAACTCGTCCGTCCACTTGACGCTTACGCCTCTTTCCACGGAGTGAAGTACTCCCCGTAGTCGAAGTCGAGTATTATCGTTCACAGTAACACGTCTCTTCAAACTACCGCTACATGTCCATAATCTTACATACCACGCTGGCCGAAATTACAAGCTAGATTGGGCTACTTCTATATCGAAACACATTACATGTACACACACAGTAAAACTCAGGGGTCACTCCTCCTGCTTCTCTACCCCTTTGCAAGAAAACACCCCTACAGCAATACTGCCAGCTCAGAGAAAACAAAACAAGCAGAACTAGAAGAACCAGAAAGACTGACTTTACAACGCACAGAAATCGAAGCATTGTAAGTTAAGCCAAGCATCCCCTTATCTCCGCCATATACACCCCCTCTCTCTTCATCTCATCGACAATCACAACGACATTCCCCATTCTTTGATTTTGTTACATGCGCCATTTTCCCTCCCCAGTACGGCAAACTTGTCGAAATGAGCACCCTCAACCGACATACCGGGACCGCAGCTAGCGTCACCGCTCGTATCGTACGCCACATATCCTTCCCAAGCTACCTATGCCACTATAATCACTCGCCCTCATCACTCACCCTCCACTCACCCTCCTTAATTTCTCCCCAAGAATAAGACCACACACAGAGCAAGCGCAGTCACTTCACGACGCGCGCAATCACATACCCGAGGCGTCCTGTACTGAAGCCAAAGCTCGCCTGACCTACCTCATCTCCTTCCCCTCACCGCCCCTATCCACAAAGTTGTACACAAGAGGACAAACCCGCAGGTCTCAACATCATAACCCAGATTATGCTGACACCCCCTCTTCCACGCCTCAATCCTCCACTCATCTCGAGACGTCTACTCATTGGCAATGAACCCAACACATCTCAAGAGCAACACGCCTTCCATCACTCCATCTCCCCCCTCCCCTGTCACAGCTGGAGTACTTCACCTTTTTCAAGCTCACGCAAGGGGCAACGTCAACCTCTACGACCAGCTCCCACCCCCCGAACCCTTTACGTTGCCCAGCCACTCCTATCCTCCTCATGACTCGCAAGTTGCCTGCTTCGTCCTGATCCGAATACCAAGTCACTGCATGCAAGTTTGCAGCATCAAGTCACACCTTGCTTCACATTATAGTCCTCTAGTCACTCCGTGGTCTCATCATTGTCACTCCAAGGCATAGCATAAGGCATAAAATGTCATATAGGGGGGGATATAGATGTTGTATAGCTATGATGAATGATGTGACAGGATATGTATGTATATATGTAGATGATGTGGTAGTAGATGATGATGATGATGATGATGATGGGGTATCTTCGATGAAACGGATCTCTGACCTTTCCCCCCTTATTCCTTCCCTCCTTCCTTCCTGCCTTGTCCCTTTTCGCCATTCCTTTTTGTTTCTTGTTTCTGGTAAACTGTATTCTGCCATCGTTGCCGTAGGCGCTGCTTCGCACTCGACTCGGCATAATGCTAATCGCGCAACAGGTATTATCTCAAGCGATATCGGGCGCTGAGGAAGCGGTACGTCCCAGGGGCGTGATGTGACGGGGCGTCTTGGGTTGGGCACAGGCGTAGGCCGATGTGAGGGCCAATCATTCCCATAGAGTCCAATAGACGTCGCCGCAAAACGCGAATGCAAAAACTCCTTCTTTTCCGTCCACCATAACTTCGTCATGCTGCCCTTCATCGCTCCCTCTTGCGTGCCCACCAGGCACCGACTTCCAAACACTCGCCCCAGCTCGTGCCATTCTCCCTCATGAGGTCGTTCATCATCTTGCCTAGCCAGCCGTCCCATTCGTCCTGGCTCTTGCCGCTGACCTCGCGCAAGATCGGCTCCAGGCTCTGGATCTGCTGTACGACGGTCATCAAGGCCGTGCGGCGAAGCGCCGCCTGGGCCTCGGTCAACGTCTTCTTTTGCTCGTCCGGCTTGTCTTTGCCTTTGCCCTTGCCCGAGTTGATGAACGACTTGCCGTCCTTGGTCACGACGCCGCCGACGCCCTCACGCTCCCAGCGCACTTCAGAAAGTGGGATCGCCAGGCGCTTGCTTTGTATGTCGGTCAGCTCCTCGGATTCCTGGATGAGCATAGGGCCAATGAGAGTGCATGGCACGGGACTCAGGTTGCGGGACTCTAGGGCGCGATGGACCCAGCTGTTGTACTCGACGAGAAAGTTATTCAGCGGCGCGCTCAGAGGGGTCTTGGCCGAGATGGGATACGCGCCAAGCGAGGCGACGGTGGCAGTGTCTTCGGTATCGCCGGACTGTGGCGCTGCGTGGGGCCGTAACATACGGATCTGGTGGTCGCTGTCCCAGAATTCCAAAGTGCCACCCGGGCGCAGAATGCGATGGTATTCTTCAATGGCGTTTTGTAGTGCGTGCGGCGACGTCACTACCAGACTCAAATCCTTGACCATGACCAAGTCAAACTCGCCATCGGCAAACGGCCAGGGGAAGTTGCGAAGGTCGTGCTGCATGAATCGCCATTTCATATCGCGCGATACGTCTCCCGCATTCTGGCCCATTGATCCAATATCCATGCCAGTGAAGTGAATATCGGGGTGACCTCGTTGTGCGAAATACCGGTGACAAGATTGACTCCAGAATCCGGAGCCGCACGCAACCTCGAGAACGCGGCCAGGCGGCATGCTGGCAAAGGCTGTGGAGCAGATGGGCGATCCAAATAATTGAATGAGCAACAGTGTGCGCAGTGACTGGCGATGGATCTCGCTCAGGTCAACCGGCAATGGGTATGCCAGTGACGGGTCAGACAGATATGTGCGGCCATTGCGCAGACAGTACGGGCGGGAGGCATCGAAGGAGTTTGTCGTGGGGTCGGAGGACGTCATTGTGCGGGTCGATATGGAGGCCGTTGAAGGAGCCGCCGACGATAGACTGTCGGTACGGGAGAAGGGAATTGCACCGGCCTTGCCGGCAGTGAGGTGACGGCCCGATGTGTCCGTGTCGACGAGCATGGCGACATGTTTTAGCTCATTCGCGGTGAGGCCGATGTGGGATGGGGGCGATGCGAGCGCGTGTCTCGCGTACGAGCTTAAGCTGCCGCTTTCCTTGCGGAGGCGCGCCGGCGCCCGGATGCGAGGAGTGCGGTCGGCACCAACGCGGCTCTCTTGTAGCGAGCTATGGTGCTTGTGCTTCTTTGGAGACGCTGGCGAAGCGGGATCGCGCGGGTCGATAGGCGACGCAGTCGAGAGGGTTGTCGAGGTGGGTGTGATTGATGTCTCGTGCGAGGAGCGGGAGGCCGAGGACGATGACGAAGTGCGAATTTGCTGAAGACGGGTTGCGGGGTGGTGGTGGTGACCAAAGTGAGAATTGGTTGTTGATGATGATGGTTGGCGCGACGGTATAGGCGAAGAATCGGCCGGGTTGGCCTTTGAGAAGAAGGACGAAGAAGACGGGGTAGGTGGTGCGGCGGCGGGGGGTTTTGTTGATGTTGTTGATGACAGAGTTGTATTGGCAGATGCAGGAGTAGTGGTATCCGTAGTTGCAGCACCAGCACGAGTACCAGCACTAGCACCAACCGCCGCCGTGTGTTGTTTGCTTTTGGTGGTGTTGTTTGGGGTCAAGGTTGCAGTCGCAGTCTTTGGCCTAGTCGACTCGGTGCGAGAAAGAATGGGAGGGACGGGGGCGAAGCTGGTGTACATGTATTGGGACATGTTTGCAGAATCTTCCGCATCCACGAGTGCTTCGTCAGGAGGAGCGGCGGATTTCTGGGGCCCTTGGGCTTGGGACCCGGTTGTGCCTGTGGTTTGTGGCTCTGGTCAGTTGGGTCAGTCGGGTCCTCTCTTCGTGTCTTGGATCCTCATGTCTGCCCTGCCCTCTCTGGGGCCGGGAAGACGACAACGAGACCCAACTCGCAGGTGGGAGCTCCAGCTCGAATGGACGGGGGGGAGGGGAGTGGAGGGGGGGTTTGGGGATCCGCAAACTGCTTGTGGATTGTGGGAGAGAGACTCTTGGGAGTGGGAGCAGTGGAAAGGAGGCAGAGAGAGCGCGAGAGAGGAGGGGATTGGCAGCTGCTTGTGCTTGTTGCCTGCTTGCTCGTTTGCTTGCCGCAGCTGCTTCTTGCTTGCTTGCTTTCCTGGGTTTGGGCCTTTGGGGTGTGTTCAATTCAGTTCGGTTCCATTCCAGTTTCTGTTGCGACCTTGCAGCTGGGGGGGAGATGATGGTGGATGTGATGTACCAGGTGGAAAGGGGGGGAGATCATGGATGGGAGGGGAAGGGGAGGGGTGTGTCTGTGTCTATGTGTGTCTGTCTGTCCGGTGGAGGGGAAGAGAAGCACCCGGGTGGGAAAGGAAGCGGAAGGGAACGGGGAAGGGGGGGTGAGGGGGGAAGGGAAACCAGGAAGGATATGTTTTTCTTTAATTTGGCATCGCCTCAAAGAGTCAATACAACCGCCATGTACTTACAGAACGGTTCGGTCCTTTTTGAAAGCCAAGAAACCAAAGACGGATAGTCCTCGTGGCTCTCGTGGTGGTGGCACTGGCACTGAGAGCGGCACTACTACTCGTGCTCCCATCTTTCTCTCTGTCTTCTTTCTCCTCTCTCTCTGTCATGTCTGTCTGTGTCTGTGTCTGTACCTACACTACTGCGTCCAGATACTCCGTAAAGATACTCCGTAAAGATACTCCGTAAAGATACTCCGTAAAGATACTCCGAACATACATAACAGATGCAGAGTGGCAGACAGAACCAAAAGGCAAGGATGCATGACTTAGCGTACTGGTCTGTACGTACCTTGCAGCAACACCCAGCAGGGAGCCCGGGGATGGGGTCAAGTAGTAGGAACAGGCAGGTAAAGTTGAGTTGGGCAAGGTACACACTGACACCCGGCCGCGGCGAGGGTCAGGGGGTAGTGGGGGGTGGGGGGAAGAGAAATTGGAAAATGAGGGAAAATGGGAAAATGGAACGTGGGAATGGATAACGGAGACGGATGAGGAAGAGGGACCAAGTAACCAAGAGCAACTCGGGTAATCTTCCGCGGTTCCAAGTCCAGTTTAACAGAAAAAGAGTCCGTTAGGATTTCGCCGATTCAGGACTCTGGAACCAGACGGTCCAAATAGACGAGCGACTTGCCGCTCTCATGGTCCTTGGTCCTTAGACTTCTAGTCTCTCTCTTTCTCTCTCTTTCTCTCGCGCGCGCGCGCGCGGCCAAGGTCGAAAGACGGAGCAATGACGATGAGAGAGACAAAGAGAAGGAAAAGACCAGGTTAGAGACTCGAACTCGGACGTTGCACTAGTTCTTGCATCTGCTCATTCTTCTTATTTGCTTCTTCTTTCCTTTGGCCTTGACCTTGTTCGTCTTCCTCGTCTGCTACACGCACACACGGGGCGGGAAATATTACAAGAAAAAATAAATAAGAAAATGGAGGGGACAAATTCACACATACACACACACACACAAAAACACCACGCTGACCAGACGTAACTGGCTGCTGGGCTTGCTAGGGACCGAACGGGGATCGGTACGGGGTCCACCACAGGTTCGTTTGGCCGCCTTGTACCTTGCAGCACCTTGCGTCGCTCGCTCGCCGTATGGAGGAGTGGGTGAAGGTACTTTGGTCGACTGCAGGTACCACGTCGCAGTTGTGCAGTCGTGCAGTCGTAGTCGCAGGTCGCCCAAGTCTCTCCCGTCCTTGGTCCGTTGCCTACCAAAGGGCACAGAGCAGTCAGTGTACTGAACCACAGAACCTATCCTGACCTGACTGGACAGGTCTCAGTGGACGGCCCTGGCGCTCCCGGCCTCGGTGACGGGAAGGGAAGGGAAGCACTGGACGCTAGTTGGAAGCTGCTTGCTGGCGATTGTTAGTGTAATGTTGAAATGCTGCTTGGCTTGCTTGCCTCGCTGTCGCGCTCTCGCTGTGCAGTATGTGGTGCTCTGCTAGCTAATGCGCTAACCAATGCTGATGAGCTAGCACCGAAATCCACGAAGGTTTGTAGTCCCGTCCGGCGCCGCGTCTCAAGTCGTCCCAGCTCGACAAGACTAGATACCAAGATGGGCAGCTTAGCAGAAGCTAGACCTCGGGCTATCTGATAAGCCAAAGAGCACGAGGAGGACGAGAGCTCGTGTATGCCGGCTCTGTCGCTTGCTGTTCTGTGCCTCTTGTTTATCGCGGATTGGCGACTCCGGGTCGCAGAGGCCTTTGCGCGGCAAACAACCCAGACTCAGGAATGAGGCCAGCCAGCAAGCGGACAAGCAAGGCAAGACAGGGCAGGGCAGACGCCGTCGACAGGCCTCTCGGGTATCCGCACCGGCAGGGGAAACCCGTTTGGACGGTACCAAATTACCAAAGTTCCCCGGCCAGGGCAATGGAGGGAATCGCAAGGGGTGTGCCTTTCTCTGGTCTCCAATTGGCCCGTGTCGTTCGTCTACTGTTGCGTGGGATCGTTGTGTGTGACCCGCCGACAAGGTGATCCACGTCGGAGGCTTCACCTCTGGCCCGCGTAGCCTGTGTTGGTGCGCCGTCCGTCTTGCCAATGACAGTGAAAACGAGCACTAGCCCTCAGTGTCCGATTCCTCAATAATACCGATGGATGACGGCACTTTGCACGTATCTGTGCCTGGCCTATTTGCCCGCCAATGCGTTTGTTTGATTTGCTTGGTTTGTTGTCGTGTTTGGTTTGGGCCCGTGTCGTCCAAGCTTCCCACTTGTTTCCCAAGCGGACTCGTCACAACTCCACGAGTCTCCTCTTCAGCTTGCTAGCTCCGGCCTGACAAGAGCCACTAGGGCGGCAAGACTGGGGTTCGGTGAGCAATAAGACCAAGCCAGCACTTGAACAGCTCAAAACTTTGGTTTGTTGGTCGACCGTCGCCCACGATGGCGTCAATGTCGAGGACGTAATGGATGGTGTCCCTGCTCTTTTCTCACGTTGACCACTCGGCGGCAATCCAGCAGCTGTTGAAGAACGACTGTGGCTGCACAAGGGGGCTTTTCCCACACACCAAAGAATAAGGCCAGCAAACGCCTCACTCAGCCCCCGATCCAGCTCGTCGGGACGCCCGGCGCTGTAATTCTCCAATCCAAGCCCACTCAATCGTGTTTCTTTTCCCCTAGGTTCTTTGTTCGCGGGGCACTTGGTGTACTTGACCCAACTCCTGGACCTGCCGTTCTTTTGTTCCAATGTCTCTGTCTCAAACTTCGGCTCTGTGCCGTCGGGTCTGCCTCTTTCGCACCTGAGACTCGATGACGGACTAGAGCAAGGCTTGACAGACAAATGGGAAAGCAGGTCCGACAATAACAAAGTCGGCCGGACAAGTGATCCCCAAACAGTATGCCCTCGACCTGTGAAGTCAGCGACCCTCGTTGGTTTGTTACCTCTCCTTTGCCGTTGACCCTTGCTACGGTAAGCCAAGGGTCTGAGAGACGCCTGCAAGTGCAAACTCCTTTGGGAGCAGAACGGTGAAGGGACTTAAGGGAGAGCACCGGGAACCAGGCCCCCGGTAGAGTGCAGTCAATCTATCGTATCCGTATGGGTGGCAGAATACTGCAAGTTGGATGAGGGCGTGAACCTTGAGTTTTCAAGTGAAGTTGATTTCTGACCGGCGAGGACGTGCGGGCCCTCGGTGACCAGAGCGAAGAAAAAAAAAGATGCTGGCCCCTGTTTTTTGACGTTTGGGTGCTTTGTGTCGACTGTTGATCCTCTTGGTAATGGAGTGGACCGGGCCGCGCTGATTTCGGGTAGGCAATGGAGACTGCTGGCAAATCGCTCCTCTTTGTTCGGTTGTGCCCTTAGTCAGGCTGTATCTTCGTAATCACGTATCCGTGTCCGTAGAGTACTCAGGTACGGTATCCGTACTTGGTAGAAATCAAAAACCCGGTGGCCACAGTTTGCGTCAGCAATATGACTGCTGCCCGCCTCGCCGGGAATTCGGCGGTTTGGCTCAAATATCTCGACAGTGTCCGGATAGAGAGGTACGGATACCTCGTCCTGCTGGAGCCCAGAAGGCAAGCAAGAGTCGAGTGCGCCGGAGCTTGCCCCGTCCTTCTAGAACCTGGACCAGGTTCTTTCTGAAAATTTGAGACGGCGGGATACCGGCCGCTTGTTCCCCGGTGGGGACGGGACTGGGGTCAGTGGAATGACGGATAACTGACAGGCCCTGGTTGGCTGGCTTGAATTTGCGCTTGGGTTGGATGGGAAAGCCGCCGAGCTGAACAAGAGTCGTGTTTGCCTCGCTCTCGTTCTGCCCCAAGGACCAACGCAGTAGCCGTTATTAAACGAGAGGGCCAAAGACCGCTGCAAGACAGGATAGGACGGTGCTGGTCGAATTGGCTCTTGTGCCGCCTCGTTTGGTTCCGTTTGTTGTCAAGCTTCCGGCCGGTCTTTCTTCGCGGTAAATCGAGCAGAGGGTGTCGGTACGGTCACTACGGTCAAGGTCCGGGCCCTTGTCTGAGAGACTGTGATGAGCCGGATCCCTTGTTTGGTGTTCCGTCGCTTCGCCCCGTCTCGCCTCGTCTCGGTTCCCGCAGACAAATGGTACCGAGGGGATAGATGGATCAAATTTCACCGCGGCGTCTTGTCGGCGATGGCCTGCGTTGGTTACGTACATATATCGAATCCTGTCGAATGGCTGCAAGGTCTATTTTGCCGTGACGCCTGTCTTGTTTCGTCCCGTTCCGTGCGTGCAAGCTGGCTCTGTCACTTGTGATTTGTGTGGTCACTGGTGTCGTTTCTAGCTCGCGGTGACACGCTGTGACCCGTTGCTGATCCGAACCGGTCAGTGGTGTGCGCTTTTTTGTCGCGTGCCACAACGGCGGAACGATGCTATAAAAGACGGCGGGCGACTGGTGATGACTGGCTGAGAGCGTAGCCAAGGGATCAAAGGGCATGGAGCAGAATCTCGTGCTTGTCGGAGATAATGACGTTGCCCTCGATATGTCTTCTGGGAAGATACTTAGAGCGTGGGGGGACCTTCCCTTCGCAGCCAGCTGGGCGATTTGTCTGCAGCAGATTGCCCAGATTCCGCAGCAGCTGTCAATGGTGCGGTGCAGGCTGTCTGTCGCGTGTGTTGCGTCCTGCCTGTTGGGGTGCAGTGCCGATAGCGTAACGTGGTAGTGGGTGCGGCCTTGTTACAACTTGTCCCCGTCCCGGTCGGTGGATTCCGCCCAGCACCGGCAACGGAATCCTCTGAACCTTCTTTTGCAGAGTAACTGCATGGTGAGAAGATCGGCGGTTCAGAGGGAGAAACAAAGCAACGTGGATGAGTTGTGACGAATGTTTCCGCTAGGTTTCCGGGCAGATTCTCCCTTTCGGCTTGCAAGCCTCCTGAAAAACTACTGGGGTTTCGGGACGAAGCCTGAAGGCAAGGGCCAGGCGAGTTCAGGTCGATCGGGGCTTCTCCGAGAGTGCAGAGTCAAATTCGAAGGACGAACATTCGCACATATTACAAAGTACTCCGTACAGAGGGGTAGACCGTAGGCCGCCGGCGTCGAGGCAGGATTGACTCAATTGAGTGTCCGTAGAGAGTCGCAGCCATTGGACCGTAGCGCTAATCTGCAACTTGATGCCTGGTGTAATTGGGATCGCTGTCGTTCATCCGCAGAAGAAGATCAAACGAATTATGGATACCCGGTCGACCGGTAGAGGGAGATCGTCGCCGTGTCTCAATTATCACATGAATGATGAAGACAAGATCCAGACTGCCAGACTGCCAGAGCGGTTGGTGACGAAGACTGAGCACGGCAGTCTGCCCGTGTATATGGAGGATGTACGAAAAGAGCCAAGCAGTTTAAATGCCGCGTCCGTTGCTCGGGTGAGCGATTTCGGCGTCCGAGACAGCATGCAGCAGCGGTGCAGCACCCCAGGGCTCGGAGTCTAGGTAGCGGCGGCATTCGTTGGATGCTGACAAGGTGAGGGAATTGCGCACACCGCGACTTTGGCTTTGACTTGCGTGCGAGGCCGAGAGAGGGGTGGTGAATGTGCCGTTGCCTTCTTTCGAGATGTTTAGGAGGCAGCCTTTGGATGAGGTGAAGCTGAAATCGCGAAGTTGCAGCTTGGAATCAAATCGAAGCCTCGCCGTCCGAAGTGGCAGGAGCGCAGACCGGTGGAAGGTGGAAGGTGGAAGGCGGAAAGCGCAGGTGCAGGTGCAGCAGTTCGTCCCTTCCTCCGTGAACTCGGAAGCTCCTGCAGAATTCGCCGTGTTAGTCGCCGCTTCCAAATGGGCAAGAAGCAACCCGCCGCACGGAAGTTGCGACTTACCAGATTACCTAAGACAGGTAATATGCTTCTGTTTATGCTTGTTGGATGGGCTGAATGAATTCTTCTCTTTCAAGACACCACCAGTATTGTCGTTTGATGATCCAGAAGCAATTGCCAACTCTGAAGATGCAAGCCCAAAAGATCGGAGCCTGTCAAATGATTCATTATCGAGAGAAGAGCTGACAGGTTATCTATATAATACGACCTAACCCGGACAAACGGCACACGATCCATCTTCCCTCTCCAGTAGACCAAGGCAAATCATATTCCCCCGATATCCGAGAAAAGGAAGCTCGAATTCAAAAGCCCGGAGCAAGCCTGTCAGTCGGGGACCTCGATGATTCGTCTCTACGGTGTGGTCCCGCGGCCATTGGCAGTCCGATGCCGACATGACAGAAGGGGGGGAGGGGCCCAGAAGTTGCGAACTTGCGCACATATATTTGCACTTGCAGCTGCATATTGCATATTGCAAGGGCCCTTTCTCTGCTCACAGCTCCGTACGCGCCCGCCACCAAGACCCGACTCGGGCCTTGGCCGCCGTTCGGCACTGCAAGCCTGGCTTTTGGCAGCTCGTTCGTTCTTTGCAGCAGCCAATCTTTGGAAGTCTGGGATAGGTCGCCGTTGGCCTCGACCCGGATCTTTGCCCACCATCTGGGTATTGCATGCCGCTGGGGACGCGTGTGAGCGGAAGTGAGAAGTGGGATACCGACTGAACTGCATGTCTGGCATGTGCCTCATTGCCGTTTCTGTTCATGGCAAGTTGGGATGAACGGCATCGAGGAGTTACAAAGTTTCCTATCTTAGTCTATCAAGTTCTCCCCATGCTGAGAATGGTATCGCAGAAGCCTGGGTCCCATCTGTTCGTTAAATCACTCGGATTTGAGGATGTCGCGATGGCTCAGATAAAACGTTGTGGAGTCTGGCAAGGCGTTGAAAGAGAACAAGGCCAAGATAACGAAACCGACCCGGACCGCTCTTCCCCCGCATCCCATTGACCCTTGTCGCTGAGTGGCTGGCTAAGATATTCGACAACACCCGGCATGGACTAGCAAGCCCTCACTGGCCATGTTCGAGACGATTAACGAGGGCAGGGCACTGAAGGCATCCCCCCTTAGTTCTCGAGCCTAGGCGTGTCCATGAGTCGCCTGCTGGTCTGAGCCGAGGCCCATGAGAATCTGCTCTCTCGCCACTATCTTCGCGGTTTTATGCTCCGTCTATCGCGTTTTGACAATGGAGAAGGTCAACTACCATCCGTCGAACATGAACAGGAGGCCAAGGTCCGGGGCTCACCGCCATTGAGTTGAACATCTAACTCGTTATATCCGGCCGGTCCCCCGGGCAGTTGTCCCGAATCTCCGGTTTGCCTTTGCTGCAGCCTCTCGCCGCCCTGTTGATCCGACGGTCTACCCCGAATCATCGCGGCACGTGTATGATATGTGATTGCTCTCTAAACCAAAGATACCAGCTTTTCGGTTATTGATTTCCTGGGGTAATATCCAATGGGAATTTGGTTCACTGTTCCGGCTTGGCCCTGCGGCACAGGCGACAGGCTGATATCAAGGCTGAAGACGGATCCAGGAACTGGCAGGGTTGTCGTGGGGAGAGCGGCTCGGAATGGCATCTTGATCGGTCAAGTTTCAGTTAGAATGGTGCAAAACATCATTAATATGTTGCGACTATCGTTTCTTTCAATCATCTTCTCAGGGCCAAAATGTTGTATCATGGCTGAGACTAAGGCAGACTTATTTCAAACTTCCACTCTTTGACGGTGCTGAAGTATTATGTGGCTCCTCGAAACCCCAGATATGGCCCCTTCCTCTCTGTTTCTCAACTCGCTAGATAGTAGTTGTAACAAAGACAGTTCAAGTACGTAACAAAGAGTACCTGTCTCAAATCGGGGTAGGATATCTGTCACTCCTAGACACCTAAGGCCAGTTGGAAGCCATAATAAAGCATTGAGCAATAGAAACTTGGGGGGATTAAAGGGCCGAATACTGTGTGCCACAACCTCTCAGGGAGAGGTGGGGAGCAATGGTAGCAAGGATGTAGAGAGTATTGTACGACACAAAATTGAAGCCGCTCGACTTCTTTCATGGACCGACCTGTCGTCAGTGACAGCCCTGTACAAGATCTAGCTAAAACCGCTCCAACGCTTAGCATGTGACCTGACACATTGTCAGATTGCAATTAGAGAGCAGACTGTTAGAATGAATTGTAGAAGAGGGCCTGAATGGGTGTAGGTTACGAATCACTTCTTTATTTTGATTACTGTCATAGGTCTCACCACACTGATCAATCTCACTGGCATACTTTTCTCCGAAGCCTTACTTGAAGGCGCAACTCGTTTTGTCAAAGAACGTAAGAAACACAAGAGCGAATTCGTAGTGCTATTCGAATCATAGAGACTTTATTGATTAGTTATCGCCGAGCAAGAAAGAAACAATGTTTCGAGAAACGTGTTCTCGATCTCCAAATCTCTTTGGCATCTCTCGATGCGGGTATAACATGAGGTGAAGAGGGTCCACCCTTGAACGATTCTCATACCTGATTGTTGATCATGATAGCTGGCTTCAGTCACCAAGTTCTTTTCATGGTCACCTGAGTACCTTGAGACAACGGCGAACTTGCCAAACTCGCCGACGAGGCAAGGTGTTATCTGAAACAACCTATCAATGTCCCCTGGGACTACCGGCAGCTATGTCCTTGAAGCCTCAGGTTTTAAGAAAAAGAAAACAATTGATCTCTGTGTTGTTGATGTCTACGAAGACAGCTGTGACAATTTCTTTAAAAGAACTGTCAAGCCGAAACGGCTTCTAAGAGTAAAGCTTTCCAAAAATATGAGTAGCTTTCAGTAAATCGATGATGATCTCTCATTAGCAGACATCATGACATGGAACCAATAGACTTCGACACGTCAATATTCATTTTACACTCATGCCACATGACATGTAAGGCTGAATTAACCACCAGATAGACGGGTTGAGACGGAGTCTCCGCAAAGGCCATTAGTCCCGCACATATCAAGTGTGGTCCCAGTAAGGTAGATACCAGATGTGACAGCAATTCAGGTCAGTCAGTCTCATTGCTGAGTGCTCCTCCACCGTTTTTGTCACAACACACCACAAGTCGCACCACTTGAATTGGGTTGCATCTCACGATCTCACCACCATCCTCCACCTTGGCTGCTTAGCTAAGGCAGTGTACGTACTGCACGGCCGAGCGTCACGGGCATGATCACGTTTGAATTAAGTGGAGCTTTCCTGTCTAGCTTCTGGTCCGTGCAGCTCTCTTCATCACGTGATGACACTAGAGCTCGCAACCTCGCGGGCCTGGTGCCCAGTGTCTGCTCTATCGTCAAGATCGAGTCAATCCCACCACCACCACCACCTGGCTCTATCTTTGGATCATCTGCATCTCCGACCACATTCTTCAGTCCCAGTATCCATTGGTTGCTCTAGAGATATTGCAAGAAACACACCGCGCCCGCTCACTACGGTATGTCATCAACCCATTCCCCGCCCTTGAGGGTCACCAGGGGGGCGCTGCTCGAGCCGAGCCTTTGTCGCAACGACGCGGCCCAGCCCCTACTCCGTAATCCGACTCCTGCTCCTGGGCCTTGCTTCAGTTCCATGTCTTACTCTTCCAAGCTCGCTCTGCTGACGAGACACATTCTCATCCAGACCCTCTTCTGCCGCATCCAGCGCGTCTCGACACCGTTGACCAGCTTTTTGCCTCCCGCGTACGCTCTCCCCATCGGGCGAGCTTGCTCGACTCGCCGTCTAGCTTAATCTCAAAACCCCTTCCTTCCTGACAGACCACATCACCAGACCGAGTAAAAATCAACACCACTCTTACCTCTCCACACGCACACACGAGACATCACACGAGCTTCCACGCCCCGTCACATCATCGACGTGGTTCATGGGCGGCCAAGGACAGCACAATACATTGCGGTAACCGGAAGCTCCATTGTCTGAGCCGATACTCGATGCAGCTGGACCCGTACCTCGACTCCCATGCGCAAACGCGAGCTACCCTGGCTTTCCCTCGTTTCCAATCTCACATAAGCTGTTGCTGCGAACCCATTGCCTCGTTCACCACGCCTGCATCGTAATCGAGGCACCACCACCGCCAACACCACCCGCGAATCTCAGGTAGATGGCCGATGGTACTCGCTATCTGGACCACCCTGTCGGAGATCTCTACCTCAACTCTCTCATACCGAAAGAAACCGCCGCCGACGCCATACTCTTGAACACGCTCTTGCGCCAATTCGTCGCCAAAGACTCGAATACACCTACACCATCCAATCCGATCCCACGGGCCAATCTGCTAGGGATGTTCTCCCAGAATCATCAGCAGGGCCCCAACTCCCGCATCAATGGGGGCCATGGCGGCCGGGGCATCCCAATGCTGTACAACTACCAACAGCAACAGCAGCAACACCACCAGACTCACCTCCAGCACCACCAAGCTCAGGCCGAACATGCTGCGCACAATGGCAACGGCGGTGTGATGGGCCACCACTCGGCCTTCTCCTCTGGCGTCATGGGAAACTCTAGTCCGTATAGCAGCAATGCTATGCAAAATGGGCAAGGAGGAGCCACGCGGGGAGGACAAGCACAGCAGATAACCGAACATTGGGCTGAGCAGCTCCGCCTCTACGAGGAGTCTAAGCAAGCCCACCGTGCCATGACCGAACAGAACCAGCCGCACTACTACGCCAGACTAAAGGCTTCGGAGAACCGTGGCATTGCCGGGCCGCCACCATCCTCGGGCAAGAACGGCGACGACGATGCGGACGATAGGAGACGACCATACAGCGTTGAGAAGAACAGGGAACGGCAGAACTGGCACAATATGGACCTTAGTGGCCAAGGACTGCGTAATCTCGCACCCGCTCTTTTCCGCTACCAGTTCCTCCACGACCTCTTCATCGCCTCGAACAGACTTCAGAGTCTCCCTCCCGCCATCGGTCAGCTACGCCAGCTCCGATACCTCAACATGTCGTTCAACCAGATTAAGATTCTTCCCCCAGAACTCGGCATGTGCACCTATCTCAACCAGCTACTCCTCTTCGACAACCAGATCCAAACTCTCCCCTTCGAGCTCGGCTCTCTACACTTGCTGGACGTTCTTGGCATCGAGGGCAACCCCATCGACCCGGACATGAAGCAGGAAATCATGGAGAAGGGGACCAAGAGCTTGATTAACCTCCTCAAGGAGCAAGCCCCAAGTATGTGCAATCGGATATGTCTTTTGTTGTTATCAACAGCTAACTTATATCTTAGTTCCGATGCCACCCAACCCAAGAAAGCTCATAACTGTACAAGAAGATGTTTCACCTACTTTGGAAAAGGTCAGAGTCTTTTCTTGGAACGTCTTGTGCGACAAGTACGCGACGCCGCAAACATACGGATACACGCCGACGGGAGCATTGAATTGGGAATACCGAAAGGACTGCATTTTCAGCGAGTTGAGAGAAAAGGATGCGGATCTGTTGTGCCTGCAGGAAATCTCGACGGAGGCGTTCAAGGAAGAGTTCAGCCCGGAGTTGGCACAGATGGATTACAAGGGTGTACACTGGCCCAAGACCCGCGCGAAGACCATGGCGGAGAAGGACGCACAGGGCGTGGATGGTTGCGCAATTTTCTACAAGGCCAGCAAGTGGATTTTGCTCGATAAGCAAGTCGTCGAATTTGCCGCCATCGCCATCAACCGGCCGGATATGAAGAATCAACACGATGTCTTCAACCGTGTTATGCCAAAGGACAACATCGCAGTTTTGGTGTTCCTCGAAAGCCGAGCTACAGGCGCACGCATCATCCTAGTCAACGGACATTTGGCTTGGGAATCTGTGTTGGCGGATGTCAAACTGATCCAGACGGGTATCTTGATGGAACAAGTCACAAAATTCGCCGAGAAGTACGTTCGCTGGCCGGCACTCAAGGACAAGAAGCCCATCGTCTTCTCTGCTACTGGCAAAGACGGAGATGAGCTTCCCCCTCCGGCTAAGGAACCGGGGCCAAGCCAAGAGTACCGCAACAATACCGACATTCCCCTGCTCGTGTGTGGTGATTTCAACTCAACCGGAGAGAGCTCGGTCTACGAGCTATTGTCCATGGGACGCGTCCCTCCCAACCACCAAGAGCTATCATCGTTCCAGTATGGTAGCTTCACGAGGGACGGTATCGAGCACCCCTTCAGCTTGCGGGATGCGTATGCCCACATCAAGAACACGCCCGACGAGATGCCCTTCACCAATTACACGCCTGGCTTCTCAGATGTCATTGATTATCTGTGGTACTCAACCAACACATTGGAAGTGGTGGACCTGCTTGGCCCGCCTGATGCCGAATACCTCAAGCGGATGCCGGCGTTCCCCAACTACCACTTCCCGGCCGACCACATCCAGATTATGGCCGAGTTCGTCATCAAAGCTAGAAAGGATAAGAAGTCGCCGCACCCGGAACCGGATTTTGGATCAGGAAGCGGGCAAGGCCGGTAGACGGGGGTGTCTGACGACTTGTTTCCAGTGGTTTAGTCTTCAAAGGCAGTCGCGCGTTGCGTTCAGGGAAATTCTTTTGCCGGAGTTTAGGATTGCGATGCTTTTCGTGAATCGGAGGAACTGGCGGGGGGATGGTCTTTTGGCGAGGGAGGCGAAAGCTCATGAGATGACAAGCAAACACAAAACAACCTAAGAGAAACGGAAGGAAACATGGTGGGGGTGGGCTTTGGGGCGGTTCTTTATCGTCGGAAATGCATCGTCAGGGGCTGTGGATACGGCGGGGTGGATTGGGGGGGAGGAATGAGGCTTTTGTAGATGGGCGGGGGTTGTGGCACATATCACCAACCAGCTGCGTTTTCTCTTGTGTTCAATAACTGTGTCTTTTCGGTGTTCAACATGAATGAATTGGTGATTTGCGAGGGCGGGTGGACTCGCTTGCCTTACATTTCTGGCCTAGACTCGAGGCTGCTGATGAATGTAGGAGATGAGCTGAGATGAGACCGTTGAATGGGATCTTGGCGTGGGCTCACATTGTACATGTCTCCGATCGGATCTGGCCGAATGGCTAGGCACGTCTTGCGCCGACCTTGGATTCTCTACGCGTTATATCTTGAACATCCTCTTTTGAGTGTGAATACTGGGATTTGAGGGAGCAGCCTGTGAGACGATGGCATTGCTGCTTATCGCCGAATAAATCCCCGATGTCCGTGTCACTTGCTTCCTTGAAAGGGTTCACGTGTGATGTCTCGATTTCATCCCATCTGCTCAGCTGTGGTGGCCTTCTTTCTTACTAAAGTCATCTTACAGCCCACGGGCTCGAGGCTTACGCCTTTCTCACACGCCCTAAGCTCATAACGACATTTGCTCGTTTTCGCGTCTTCGGGCCGCTGACCCCCCATCTGAGCTACTGATATCGGGACACGAAAGCTTACAAGGTGTCATGAGATAAGAGGATGCTTAAGTATGTGAGCGAAGCTTGCGGCGTTCCCCCTCACCTCCCCACCTTTCCGGCATGTCTGGGATTGCTCTCAAGGGACCTTGGATCTAGTGCTGACGGCGTGGTAGAGTTTTGGCTAGCTGTCTGAGGAGTACAAAGGAAACCCATAAAACTTCAATCGGTTCTGGTATTTTTCCATCTTGCCAATTTGGATTCGACTGCACTCTCATTACGGGGGTCCTCAACTCATTGGCCCTTCGTTGCGAATCGACTATTGGGGCTCAACGGCACAAGCGGGTAAGACTTGGATGCACGATGCAGGAGACGTGTTTGGTTTCCGGGTTCGAGGTTCCCATCCTGGCAGGGAATGAGAGCCCCAAGTGCTTATATCAGATTTGATGGATTACGCTGACGACACTCAGTTCTTTAGGCCGTTTCAGCCGGCTTATTCTTGACGACGATCGGTCGGGACACTGTTTGATGAGATAAAGCCAGAGCGGCGCTAATATTTTGAATCTCCTCGCAACGTCTTTGAGACTCTCACTCTCATCGACCATTTCCTCCCGCCATTGAAATCCCCAGGATCAAACACAACACAGGACCCAATGGCCTCCGAGACCTACCTCGTAACAGGCGGCTGCGGCTTCCTGGGCAGCCACATCGTCGAGAAGTTCATCGCCGCCTACCCGACCGCCCGCCTCGCCGTCTTCTCACGCAACCCGACGACCAACACCTTTCCAGGTGTCACGTACCACGCCGGCGACATTGCGTCCCTCGACGACGTCGCAAAGGTCTTTCGGGATGTGAAGCCGACAGTGGTGTTCCACTGCGCGGGGATGATGACGGTGGGACGTAAAGTCATGTCGGACGCGTTTGTGAGGGCGATTAATGTCGATGGGACGAGGCATGTGCTGGATGAGGCGAAGAGGGCGGGGGTGAAGGCTTTTGTGACGACGAGTAGTGCTAGTGTGGTGCAGAAGGAGATGTTTAGGGATATTGAGGGGGGTGATGAGAGGTTGCCTATTGCCGAGGAGGGGGATGATACGTTGGCTTATCCCAAGACCAAGGTGAGTCTTCATGATGTCTATCTCAAGCCAAGTTTTTTACTGACAAAACGCAAAGGCCGCCTCGGACAAGATGACGCTAGAATATGACGACCCCTCCGGCATGCGAACCTGCACCCTCCGCCCCGCCGCCGTTCACGGCGAACGCGACAACGACATCACACCCGCCATCCTCCGCAACCTACGCCTCGGCCGCAACAAGATGCAAATCGGCGCCAACAAGAACCTCTTTAGCACAACCTACGCAGGCAACGCCGCAGACGCACACCTCGCCGCGGCCGCCAAACTCCTGAATGCACCAGACGGCGTCGCAGGCGAAGCCTTCTTCATCACCAACGGCGAACCGGTCCCCTTTTGGGATTTCAGCAGGACCGTGTGGCGGGCTGCTGGGGACGAGACGAAGATTGAAGATGTGAGGGTTATTAATATGACGTTTGCGCTGGCGTATGTGTGGGCTTTGGAGTGGGTTTATTGGTTCAAGGGGGAGGTGCCGCCTTTGACGAGGCAGGTTGTTAGGTTTTCGGGGATGAGTAGGTGGTATGTTATTGATAAGGCGAAGGAGAGGTTGGGGTGGAAGCCGGAGGTTAGTCAGGAGGAGGGGATCAGGAGGGCCGTTGAGTGGTTTCTCGAGAAGGAGAAGAGGGAGGCGGCTGAGGGAGGGCAGTGAGATTGATGTGTAAGGGCGAAGGTCGTCTGGTCGTATATGATAATATGGCCCTGTATCAACTCAATTATTGTGAGGTGTGCGAAATAAAGATTAGTACTGTGGTCTTGATATCAGGTTGGTATTAGGTCTTTCATTCACCTTTCCACCAACTTCCACATTCGGATCCCATCGCTCCATGCTCAGTTTTATTCGAGGTTCAGCGGGTCCCTGGATGCTAGGCTGGAAGCCTCAAGCCAGTCGGGGGATAGGAACGGGACTGCCGTGAGACGAGGCTGACTTGGTCTGTTGTTGAGTTTGCCTGGACGAACTCAGCATGAGCGACATCATCTCCTTCCCCGTTAGCTAAGAGGCCACAGATATCGCCAGGCGAGTGGAGAGCAGTCAACATGAACCGTCACATGGGAGCCAGCACGATCTCGTATTCACCTCCGTCAGGATAATTGCTCATTACTGCGCTAATCACCGAAAACTACTCTCGAAACCTTGGTTACAAATGGAATTAAAGATAACTGAAATGGAACTGAGCAATCTTCACCATCCGAGCCTCAACCTCGACCGAAGAAACCCGCCCTTCCCTTGCCACGTTCTCTCGGATGCACCCCGGTTGATAACTCAGACTGACCGGCTTGCATGGTATCGCTCGAGTTCTAAGCCTGCTATGTGGTGTGCGAAGTCCCAGACCCGAATCACCGAACTACCTTCCGCGTGATGAGAGCTGTATTTGACGTGGTGGTGGTCACGCAGGACTAGTTACGGGTGTCAAATCCTGAGTATTAAAAGTTAGTGGTCTTGATGGTTCGTTAGGTAGCAGCGAGAACTAACCCTGCGGTTGTTTCCGACTTGAGGCACGTTGTCTACTTCCTCATGATCAGAATCGTCTCCATCGTGCTCTCCGTTGCCGACTGGCGGTGCGTTCAGCCAGGTCATCACTTGAAAAGCCGCCTGGGGATCTCCAGCCTCTTGGAAATAGCGATGAAGGAGGGCTCCTGTCTCCCGTGTCCGAGGGTGGCCTCGACTGAGATGTTTGGTCTCCACCTGCACCACCTTGTCAATCAATACAGCTGCTTGAGGTGCGCCGCTAACAGAACTCAGCAGTGAAGCAAGCTCCTTCATGTTGTCCAGGGTCTCTTGGCTCTCTTCGCCCGGGTCCGCCCTTTGTCTTTCCAGCAATTTCTCATGGACTTGGATTGCTTGAGGGTACATCCCCAGTTTGGCGAGATCGATGGCCAACAGGAGCTGGGTCTGGTGGGTTCTGACATCTTCCTCACCAAATTGGCTTCCTTGATCCCTGAGCAGATTCTCCCGTAGTCTGAGAGCCTCCAGTAAGGTATCCTCTCTGCCTTCGCGCGAGAAGAAAGTTGCCAAGTAACTCCTGAGCGTGAAGGTGGCATCCAAGTCCGTCATAGTGTAATTCATAGTGTGTGCCTCATCCAGTCCATCCCTCAAAAGGCTGTAAGCTTCTTCGAGACGGCCTACTCTCCACAGCGCGTCCGCAACGTTACCGACGGATACAAGATAAACATCAGTCCCAGCCGCGTCAGCGGTTACTTTTGTATTGCGAAAGGCCAGAACATATTCCTGTTCAGAGAGAGCTTCCTCAAACTTGGAAACAGCAGTGTAGCTGTGACCCAAGTTGGCTCTTGCTTCGTTGGTATGAGGATGACCTTCTCCACGAACTCGCTTCCACGAGGCCACGGCATCTTTTCTGCGGTCGCACACCTCTTCCTTTTCTGCTTGAGTGTGGGAGAGGAGGCTCTTAGTGTCGATGAGTCGGTCAAATGCATGCAAAGTGTCGGGATGGTCGACGCCGAGAAGCTCAAGCCTTGCCTTGTAGACTTTCTGTCGCAATGACATTGACTTGAGAAGCTGTCCGTCCCAATCATAACTGTCACCTAGCGCACTCTTGGCTTCAAAAATACGCAGACGCTCTCCTGCAATGGCAGAAACTCTTGTCTGGAGATCACGGACGGTTTCTTGCCGTAGTTGAAGACCTCGGCGTTGGCGTCCGACTCCGTGGAGGAAGTCTGCCACCAGAAGCCGTGTTCGCACCATTTTGGCATCATCGACGGGCAAGTTGTGGGAACCACACATGGCAAGCGCCGTTTCCGCCATGAACAATGCCTCCATCCGCTGCTCAGTCGCCCATAGAGAGCCCGCATAGTTGATTTGAGCTGACCATAGAAAATCGAATCCTGATCCCCACTGTTGACACGCTTGGATGACACCGGGTTGATACTTCAGGGCCTCTTCGTGTTCGCCGGTGTGAAAGTAGCAGTCGGCGAGCTGTTCATTAACTTGCAGAGTCCATGTATCGGGGATCGAGTGATCGTCGCAAATTTCGATGGCTTTCTCCAGAACGTCCTTCGCATCTCTGAAGTGACCTGTGGATGAATATGCGTTTGCCAGTATGAGCATGATCTCCAGGCGTCTCTCAGTCTCAGCGAGTTTCACCCAACTACCCATCAATCCATTTGAAGTAAACGCTTCCATATGGGGTATCATGGATTTTTGTAGATCAACACCCAAGGGGTCATCCATCCGCGATGCAGTCGTGGAAATCGGTTCATTGGCCAAGGCCAATGTTGACAGACAAGTTGCTCGATACACATACTTCTCCCGATCCTCTGCTGAGAGCGACTCCCTGCAATAATTTGTACGAGCTTGTTCATCGAATACTTGCTGGAGTACGATGCATCGCAGACAAGCAAACTGTACCGACACAGGGTATTGAACGCCTTACGGAGACCGGTTGTGCGCCACTGAGTACTTCCGGCATTCAAAAGCGGCACTAGGGGCGCCCAGTGTGCCCACTGCGAAGACCCTCCTGAGAATTCCGTCGTCAAGTTGATCCAGGCTTTCTCAAAAATCTGCTCCGAGATGCTTTCATTATGAAAAAAGCAAAGGGTCCGAAGGAGCTCCATGGTCTCCGGCGAGTTCTTGACGAGGGCCATGGTGGTGCTCAATGCGTGTAAAGCGGATCTGCTCTGGCCACTCCCCGGGGGCAAGTCAGGCAGGTCTTCGAGGCTTGTTTGAAATGATTGGTCGAAGTCATAGCAGTAGTCCAAGAGGCTGTTTGGGTTTATGGCAATGTAAGAACCGGCCTGTACAATGGCCAGCGGGAGCCCCCCAAGTGTTCGAGAGGCCAAGTCGTCGATCGCCACCCACTCGTCTTCAGTAAAGTCCTTTGCGGCATTCACGAAGTTGTGTACCAGTTCGTTGGCATCCCATGGATCCATTGAGGAGATAATTTCCTGACTATCGCAGTATGGAGCGAGCTGTCCGTCAACGGTTGTAATAATAATGGCGCCACAGCCTTTTTGAGGAAGATAGTCATTGAGATCAGTGGCCAAAGAGGGTTCGAAATTGTCGATGAAGAGAATCCAGGGTCCTTCAAGGCTGCTAATCCAGAATCTCGTGAGTGAGAGCTGTTGAGAGATGTCCTCTTCGGAGTTGATGCCAGACGTGTCTATCAAGGTCCCGCTGACTCGAGCTATGGCAAGGTAGCTACTGTTCGCCGACTTTTTATTGCTGGCGTCGACGTAAAAGACTGCTCTGAATCTGATAGTGATGAATGTCAGAAGAGTCAATACGCGAAGTGGAATGAAACAGCGTACTTGGATTCATTTTCAGTAATGGCTTGCAGACAGATTTGACTCTTCCCAACGCCAGTTACACCGTGTACAAGAAGCTTCAATGATCGGGGACTGTCTCTCTTTGGCGTCCCACAACGGACTGTCTGTCCGAAGGCATGATGGGAACTGTTTGCGTTTCACAAATTTCGACGCTAGAGCCGGTCGTTCATTGCGAATCTCTGGCCACACAATCTTCGGTGCTACTTGTTCTTCCTGGCGCTGAGCTCGGAGACGAGGACCTACTAGGAGTATATCCATGTGTTAGTCATCGCATTGGCATCACTATTGAGTGGGCTTGCGCCGGAGTCATAGGATGTGGCAGGTACCTGTGTAAAACTCACCACCACTTTGATTGTCTGAATCCATCTCGATATCCGACGAAGCAGGACTGGGCGGCAGGCCGGGTTTTCTGACAGCTGGTTCTCGCATCCGGGCTTGAGTTTTGGAGCTCAAAGATCCTGGCTGCTCGTTGTACCTGGCCTCCTCAGGCGTTCCTACATGTATTGAGTCAATGAGTCGCACGTCCGTATATTGATGGTACTATAGTGATCTTACGAATATGAAGATCCGAGTCGGATTCGACAACGCTGATCTCTTTCAACACTTCTTTCGCGTATGCGGCAGCCATTGCAGCCGCGTAAGGCTGCCACTCCTTCTTCTTCTGCTCGTCCCCATAATCGCATACCCCTCTGATGACACCGACAGCAAGACGGTTCATGATTCCTGCTGCCTCCATCTCTAGACCAATTATGCTGTACTGGTCTCTCAAAGCGTCCCTCTTCTCGGCATTCTTCATCAATTTGTCACCGGAGCCGAGCGGCCCATACCACACTTTGGTACGCGCGGCATTGTTTGGCCGTGGCTCCCGAGGAACAACGACTCTCTCTCCGATTGTATTCGTCCCGATTAACTCGTCTTGAGGTTGGCCAGGATCCTTGAAGTCGCCATTCGAGTGCCTTTCGTCTTGCATGGCTTTGAAGTGGTCCAGGAATCCGTTGATAAGACCCTCAGGATCCGAAACCTTGATCCTTCCAACAGCAGATCCCACAATGGTCTGCGTTTGATTTTGGCTTCGTCCTCCACGAATGAGATTGAGTCCCTCGGATGTTTCTTTGCCGAGTCCGTAAGGTACTATAGCAGGGACTTCGCCATCAGAGAGTGCAACGAGTACATCTCCAAGACGTATGTCTCGTTTAAGGCTTGGAAGCCCTGCTGCGACACCAACTAGTAACGTGAACCAGAGCTTAGGGAAGAGGAGCTTCATCTGGCTAGCGAGAGCTGCTGCTGACGCTATGCCATATTCTTTTCCAAGGGGAAAGGTGCCGATAACAACGTTGTGCCCGCACATGCGACCCGCGATGAAGTTGTAGTCATGGCCCACTCTTACTGGAAATCTGCCCGTGTGCTGAACATCGAGCATGCACATGGCTGCCCGAGCCTCGATCTCGAGCGGAGCAATCCATGCCACCTTGTAATTGTTATAATCTAGATGAGCCATTAAATCCCACTGTCGTGAGGTATGAAGTAAATCTTGGGACTGATGGGATAGTACGAATTAAAAAGCGAAAAGAATGATGAGACAGTGACAATCTGATTGAAACGATGTGATAGTAACGAGGTGATCGAGTTTACGTGCGAAATGATTGAAGCGAGACGATACAGACGAGATGACAGAAGCGAAACTATTGTACTTAGTTAAGGACTTTAGTAGGTATGAGTTGAAACAATGGAAAGAAACTTGAAGCCTATCGCCGAGTCTTCGAATAGTTGCAAGGCTTTCCCAAATCCTAGTCCTCAATGTGTTGCGGAGACACTGCAGCTCAGCCCCTTAGGCACGAAGCAGTCACCTATGGTAGTATTGATAAAGTTAGCAATTGGCGGAATGACCAACCGGAGTGTGTACCCGTAACCGCTGTCTCATGTAGCCGCCGTGCTGTACGTCAAAGGTTGCTTTCGCTCCTCCGTTGGAACTACAGCCAATTATCATCTCCATATTGTGCGGCACTGGGCATGTTTCCGGGTTGGCTTGCACCAACAGCCGGAGAACCGCCGCCGATCCCATGCCGTCGGACGATTTCAAGGCATGAACACCGGCGTGCCTTGTGTTACTGCATGTCTTCGGCATTCGATCTGCGAGTAAAATGTTTCACAAAGCTGCAAGTTAAAATTGAGTGGAAGACAATGCATTGTAAAAGCTCCTCAGGGGTTGCCTACATGCATCTTCCCATAAACGCCTTGCCTGTTGAAAACAGAGCGTTCGTCCGGTAGGAAGCCGATGTCGTACGGCCGAGTGCTGAGAAGCGCCGTAAGACAAAGTCCGATATCAAGACAGAGTCGGTACACGTAAGTTGCCATGAGCACGATATAACAAGAATAGTATGAAACACATTGCGTGAAATCGTCTTCTTTCATTGGCGGTTGCTGGCGGGACACCTTATGCATCCGCCCTCAAGATGGCTAAAGTTTCCGTGAATGCCTTGGCCAGTTGCACACCACCACGCCAGATATCGTTGTGCGCAACATCGAGCTCGACCAGGTGTGTCTTGCTCTCCAATTCAGGTAGCGAGTCCAGAGTAGCTTCTATCGACTCGACCTGGTCCCAAGGCACAAGTCCATCATTCCTACTGTGCGCCAAAACAAAGGCCTTCAGGTCAAGGTCCGCGTATTTCCGAGCATCAACCTTGGCCGGGCTGGCCTCTATCAATTGGTCTTCCCTTATGGCGTTAAGTACGAGATAGTCATATCGGGGTTGGTGATGTGGAGCAGAGGCAAGTCGTAAATGCTGCTGATCCCTAAAACAGCCGCGGGCTTGGGCACGGCGGGGTCCTCGAGAGTCTCCAAAGCCGTGAAGAAGGCTATTTGGGCGCCCACAGAGTGACCAGAGACAATGTAGTTGCCATCGATCGGATAATGCTTGCTGAGGTCCTTGAGTGCGGCGACGGTATTGATGAGATGATCGGGCCACCTGGCGTTCTGTAGCTCGTTTGTTGGCGCGTTGTTGGGTCGAACACCGGGGAGTGCGGAAAGACGGTAGTCTAGAGATGCAATTCCTGCGATCTGATTTGCGAGCACGTCTGAGCTGTTTGCCTCGAGGGAAGCGATGGCTGGAAGGATGTCCGTTGCGTTCTGGGCAAAGTTGCGATAGAAGCCTCCGTGAATGTATACCAGCCAGTACTTGTCGGTCGCCACGGTCTCGTTGTTCGCGGCCGACGGGATGTAGACGTTGTAGACTTGGCGAACGTTGGGGCCGTATGAGTAGGTGGTTGTCTTTGCGGTAGCCATGGCGGCCCCGACTAGCATTGAAGCAGCGGAGGCAATTGAGAAACGCATGCTGATTACCTTAGTTGTTTCTTCTATGACTTCCAGATGTTGCGGGAATCAGGGCCAGATATTATATGTAATTGATTCTCGGAAATCCCAGCGCGAGGGGCACGTTGCATCCTGTATTCCTCAACTGGGGTAACTAGGCTCAAAGGGCGGGATTCCTCCGCTTAACAAATAATCAACGGCTGTACAGACCAGCCTAGCCCAAACGTCAATCGATTGTCGGTGACGCAGTCCCACCAGAGCTTTATGCCAAGGATTGTATCATTTGCCTATCAGCGGCCGAGGAAACTACCCCAGGAATCTTAGCGGATGAGACTTCACTTAATTATCGCGCACCATATTTGACATATCCGGCATCCGCTCCGCGTGGGTCGCCGAGGATCCCGGGTTACTAGTGCTGACAACGACATGGAGTTGGAAGACTCTTCAATGACGTTTGCGACTAACTCTAAGCGAGGACATGAACACGAAGTTGAGATTCGATAGCGAAATCCGGAAAACAGAGTTTACTGAGCTTTGCGTTGCAATTGAGAAGACAACCTTCATCTAATCACGACTTCTATGTCATACCTTAGTGCCCACATTCAGGGACCGATATTAACATGCAAAATCACACCTCAAGCAATCATATTGGGTGAAGACTATCGATTCACCATAATTCATGGTCTATGATTTAGTACCTGTGAAAACCTCCACTACCAGGGTAGGGTCCAAAACCTTACGCTAGCAAGAGTTGAAACACTTCGTTCAACTCCTGTAAGGAGCTCACAATATGAGATTGCCGCTCTTTGATCCAGTCATCCAGATCCTGTAGCGCCTGCTTCGAATTGCCAATCATACGCTCCATCTCCTTGGGCTGTGGGCCTCCCAAGGTGGCTCTATGCTTGATGATCCCGGCCGGATCAAGCGCTTCTTGGAATTCTGCCTCACTCAGAAACTGATATGATCCATCATCAAGGCCTGCGTGCTTCAATGTTTCCTTGAATATTATAGATGCCTTCGCATAAGGGAAGTTGCTCGGGGACAGGTCTTCCGCCTTGGCATATCTGACAGTTTCTGAGGCAAAGTGATGCCCAACACGGAATGGCACCTTGTGCTCACGCATAAGGAAATCGGCTAGTTCTTGCGAGGCGGTCCAGTCGAGATCCAGTTCTTTCAGAGATCGTTCGCCGTCAATGACAAGTGCGTTGAGAATGCGTTGCCATTGTGCGAGAACCTTCGAGGTGCCGTTGATAATAGCCAGATTGTGACCAAGGTCCTTTGCGTCGCCGTATCCAGGCGGGAGATTATGTCCTTGTATGGCACGACCAACCCCCAAAGTCACAATGTAGGAAGCATCGGCGCGGGTGTGATTCAGTAGGCCCGGATTTCTCTTCTGCGGCATAGCACTCGAGACGTACGTGTTCTCACCTCCCTCTTGGAGGAGAATCCAGGGTTTTGGCTGGGCGTACTGATTCATGACGTCCTGGATGTAGGCGCCGGTATGAAGAGCAATCTGAGAGGCGATACCTCCGAGCTCAACTGGCATTTCGGCCATGGAGATTTGCGCGGCATCGTAGGCATTGTCGACAACTTGCGCGAAGCCGAGATACTTGGCCATTTGTTCCCGGTTCAGAGGCCAACTTGTGCCATTGAGCACGGTCGTGCCCATTGGACATCGGTCTAACCGGGCAAAAAATTGCAGCAGTCTCTCCGCGTCGCGATGAAGGCCTGCGATATGGCCTAACAAATAGTGACCGTACGAGTTGGGCTGAGCTGCAACACCGTTGGTGTAGTTTGGCACCAGTGTCGAGATATGCGTTTCCGCCAGTTCGAGCAGACGATTTGTTGTCGCGTGAAGCTGTGAAGCTAGCTTAAGGACTGCATCGCGAAGGATCGCAGTCGAGACTGTGGCAAGCATATCTTGACTCGAACGGCCGGCGTGCAGCAGAGTTGCTTCAACCCCAGCAGCTTCGATGAGGAGAGGCTCGAAGGTGATGACAAGGCTAGGACGCGGCGCGTTGGGCTCGTTGCCGGAGTCTAAGAGTTTCTGGAGTCCGCGGCTAATGCGACGGGCTGCATCTTGTTCCAAGAGACCTTCTGATGAGTTGATGACGGCGCTGGCCTTATTGATTTCACCGAGCCAATAGTATGTGTCCCGACCAGGGACCGGGACGTTTTCCGGCGAGACTGCGAGACCGGGCATGATGTCTGGCGATGAAGCAAAAAAATGTTGGAAAATGATCAGGGCGTGAACTTGAGTTTCGTCGTTCTAACTTTATCGTGGTATGACTTCGATTATATGCTGGAGGCTGCGTTGGAGTCTGGGAGATAATGGAACTTTGAGAAGTTGAGTTGGAGATAGGGTAGACCCGGCGGGGGTAGATAATAGAGTGGACCCGAATGAGGCGATGCATCTGCAGCGTCGATCGGAGCCGACTCGGTTATCAAGCCGTATTCAGCACATTAGTCTTTGCTGAATTTTGAGGGTCGTCTCGTGTTCATGACTTCAGCTTACAATTGAACTTCGATGACTCAAAACGTACCTTATGATAAGTCGATGTAACGTCATCGGAGCTTGGGATCCGAGGCCAGTGCCGATTCGCAACACAGCTAAGTCTTGTTAGCTCAGAAGTTCCGTGGAACTGCCGTGTTTCCTCAACTTCATGGCCGATGGTTAACGCAGATAAGATTATTTCAGCATGTCACAGCTTTTGATGAATTTGGCATTACACCATACTTTCATTAAATTCCTACATTACTGTCTGGATACCTCGTTTCATTACGTGGGCGCTTGAGTATCTCGGACATTGACAAGTGCCTCGGCTGCTCTTGCCTCATAGTCATCATCTTCGTACATGTAGCTCTTAAGAGTTGTTGCCAGTTGCGACACCCCAGAAGTACGCCGACCAAGCACCCAGAATCAACACAATCAAAGAGCTGAAGCAAATCATAGAGATCCGCTTGTTGCGCGCTCCATTGTCCTCGTAGAAAGCTCTCTTTCTCTCATTCCACAAGTCGCCGTTGGCCCTGCGCTGCTTTCTGGTCCACTGGAGGTTACCCAGATCGATGGACCACCAGGACAGGACGCCCAGCATGATTGAGACCAAGACGGAAGCAGCAGCAAGAACGGCGTAGACGATGACAACGTGGTCATAGCTGTCGTTGTCGGCATCCTGGATGGCACCGGTGATGACACGGACGATAATGTTCATCCTGTGGCCTGTTAGACATGGATGACTAGGATGAGATGGACCAAGAACTTACGCGTTGTTCGTGGCAATCTTGACAGCGTAAGCGGAGCCAAAGACAGATCCGTGCCACATGGAAGTACGGATACTGTCGATGATGGTGGTAGGGCCCAGAGTGAACGCAACGGCGTAAATGCCAAAGGCGGCAGCAGTTCCTTTGGTACCCGTGGCCCAGTTGATGAGAGCCATGGCTAGGAAGACTCCGGTACCGCAGATGGCCACTAGATGGATTAGAAACTGGCAGGATCGTCGTAGGTAGGTTGATGACTTACACAAGGTGATACGGTTACCCAGGAGATCGATGAAAGCACCAACGCAGGGTACCAAGAAGAAGCCGGCGTACTGCAAGGTTGCCGAATACCAACCCGCAGTGATGGAGTCCGTCTTGAACCTCTTCTCAGCCAATTCCGTGGCGTTCTGCGAGAACACAATCGCAGTGCTGGTTTGGAACAGGGAAAACGACAGGATGGCCCAGAAGACCCACGGCAGCTCCAGCACTTTCCTGACTTCGAACTTCTTGGACTTCTCGGTGAGCTTTTCGCCGGTGGCCGGGTCCGTCACGTTGCCAAACTTCTTATGAGCAATGGTGTTGAAGCGATAGAAGACGAGGGTGAGAATATTGGTGAAGACGTTCATGAAGACGGCGATCCAGAAGACCCATGCGAAGTTGCCGGTGTTCTTCGCAATGATGTTGGCCGAGGACTTGCCGACGAAGCCGCCGATTTTCTTGATGCCAAGTTCAAGACCGAGGGTGGAGGCGAAACCGTTGTTGGGCGAGAACCAGGAACTGAAGACCTTGTACTGGGCGACCTGGGTTGCGATGTCACCGAGGGCAAGGATAACTCGGCCGCCGATCATGAGCTTGAAGTCCCGGGTCTGAGCTGCGGCGGCGACGATGATGGAACCGATGGAATAGATGACGTTGCCTGCCATTACGTTAGTTGCCAATGTCTCTAATAACCTTAGAGGCGCAAAAACTTACCGTAAAGCATGGCACCGGCACCGCCGATTCTGTCCGTCACGATACCGCTCGTGAGAATGAGCAGAGTTACCATGAAATCTTCACTGGCTTCAAGCAGCGAGAACTGCTTGTTGTTGATATCGAGCTCTTTTTTGAGCGTCGACTTCAAGGCGCCCGTGATACCCGAACTCCATGACGAACCGAAGCTGATGCAGGAGATCAAAATGACGGCGATGATCTTCCAGTATATCGGGGGATTGGGCTTGAGGTCGTCTTCCGAGTCCGAGGATGATGACTCGGGAACCTCGTTGACGAGGTCTTCGGGGTGTTTCTCCCGGTGAGACTCGAGATCTGCGCGGGCCGCCATTATCGTTTGATAGTACCGGTCTCTCGGTAGCAGTCTAATGCACGAATGATGGGTGAGAAGGACAATGGAGCGAGGTGAGAGCAGCCATTGAGGCAGCGCCCGTCTTCCTATTTATTCAACCTTTGTCGGACGGTAACCGAACTGTGTTGGTTCGCAAACCCGAGATCGGATCGAGACGGCACGGCGAGAAACGTAAGACTTGGCTTGGAAGAAGGCAACTCGGACGATGGAGAATCCCATCAGAGGACTTTTCCTCTCACATTCAAGGTTTTCTTTGCTCTAGACTAGTGCGCCAAGCACCATGAAGGCGCTCGGAGATGCATCTGATAAGATTAAAAAGGCTAGAAAACCCCTTTACGAGTCAGGGATATGCTAGTCCGAACCGTCCCGTTCAGCTCAACGACCTGTCAATGCTCTGCTTTCAATCCACAGCGGGGTTGATGCGAAGTGGAGTGTCAAGCAAGTGAGAATTTTCTCACAGTGAGGAAATCGTGCATTCGAGATTCTCCATACCGCCAGCTCTTTGGGCCAGTGAGAAAGCCGTTGGGAGCATTTTTGGCCGGGTGCAGATGACGACTTGTGATTTCATCCGGGGGAAGTTCCATCAAGCTACTTGAAAGTCTCGGCTTTCGGGTGGGCTTTGCCACATGGGGGCAAGGATGGCGTGGTTTTCAGCCGTATGTGGGCGCTGACCCTCAAGTGGCATCTGACGATCTCGAAATCTCACCGTGAGGAATTGAAGCCTTCGACATTGCCTCCAGTCTTCAGCACGGGCAAGGTTGGTCAGCTTTACTTGCACTTGGCGTAAAGCGGACGACGCGTCTCATCCGGAAAGTGCCGCAACAATACACTTGTTTTTAATACTTGTCTTGCCCATTCGGTTCGAGAACATGAGAAACTCGGTGGTGCCGCTGCTCTAGGAACCTGTCATCAGACCGAGAAAAGCGATTTGTGTGTTCCGATTTCCGGTGAAGGCAGCTTTCGGGCTTACTAAGCAGCAAACACCCACCCCGCTAAACACCTTTGTGTTTGGATCTTGTGTTCAAGCTCTTGCCTTTTATCAGATTTAACTGCACTCTCAGCTCATACTTGTAATTCGTGAGTTGAGGTCGTGTGACTTGAGGCTGTTTTCTTCCCCGGCTGTTTGTGTGGCATCAGTCGCCCGTGTTTTCGTGACCGCGTCATGAAGCCCCTCTGCCAATGGTCTGTGCGCGAGAAGATGGCAGAAATTCTTCATACTTGTCGTTTTTTAAGACTTTACAACTCCACGAGCATGACCAAGTCACAAAGTCACAATACGTACAGGGCCATCAACTTAAGATGTTGTTTGCACTCGTAATCTCATCTGGCTATGATCCGAAGCTAGTTCTGCGAAAACATGGGTTATTCTCCACTCTCGAAACGAATGCGCGAGACGAGTCAAAATATTCTCCTCCTGAGATGTTCTCGGTAATAGGGTTGCCCAACGAAGAGAGGAGCAGGCGTCCGATGTAACATTCTGACTTCAGAGCTGGATCATACTTTGTTCTGATAAACCTGAGCTTTGACGGGGAATAGTCATAACCTTGAGCGCTGCATCCCTAAATTGGTCCGATTGTACGAAATCTGATGTTCACCTATGAATTACACCAACGGTCGAGGGCTCTATTTGCCACGGTGAGAGTATTGTGCCTTGGCTTTTTGGTTACTTTTCAGCCTCGGTGAAACAGCAAGAAGGCCTGATAGATTCTCAAGAGACTTCTGTCGCGTGTGCTAAAAGCATGCTAATGGCTCAAGAAATGCACTACATCAAACGCATAAGCTGGTCGATTCAGTTGAAGTATGCAAGGGATCAGAGCGACACATCAATTGCTAAAGAGCTAATCAGAGACAATGAAGACCTAGCCCTAGAAATAATAGTCCATCCCATGCATTCTCGACCATCGTTCCAGGTGAGAGCAGATTGCTGCGATGCTGGCAAGCGACAAGTTGTGCTGGAGAATGCACCATGATGCGCAGGCTAAAAAGAAAGCCTGAGCAGCAAGACAGTAAAAGCCTTAGATGTTGCACAGGAAGGAAGAGACATCGTCGTTCATGGTGCTGAACGAGGGGTGGCTGCGGATGTCGGTGACCTCGCCAGTGGTGGCGATCTGACCGCCACCGTTGCGGCATCCAGCGTCACTGTGGCAAGTTTATTAGAACTCTGATGTAATCGAATGATGGAGATGTCTTTAAAATTACTTGTAGAAGATGCAGTTGTAGCCGTTGGCGTTGAGAGAGCTGAGCTTGTCGTTCAGTCTTCCGATGGGAGAGACTAGGAAATGTCAGCTGGAAGAATCGAGAGAAGAATGAGGACTTGAAACTAACCGCAGAATCCAAAGTTGAAGTTGACAGTGTCGCAATCAGCCATGCCCTTGTCGCTGCAAAGGGTGACGCTCTGGTTAATCTGTCTTCCTTCGACTTCCTTGCTGGAAGTCTCAACAGGGGCCGCGAAGACAGCGACGGAGGCGAAGAGAAGAGAGATGATGGTCTTGGAGAACATTTTGAAAGATTTGAAAAGTTGGGAAGTGGTGAAACTTGTTGAGTTGGCAAAGAGTGAGAGATGTAAAGATTGAAGAGCTAGAAGCTGAAAGATTGTGATGATTGTTGTTGAAGAGACTGAATGAAGTGTGTGATGATGAGAAAAAAAGGGGGTATTCCCCATGGGATTCACTGATCTTTTATAGATTTGAGAAGCACCTCGTGATGTCTCTGGACTTGCTGTCCTGTCCTTGAACTTCTGCACGGGGAGTTCTCAGCCGGAGAAGTCCAGCGCAACTGACTTGTCGACAACATGATTCCGCGAAAACGAATAAGTAATCTCAAAGCCCAGGTTTCTCATTGAGAGAATTGAACCTTAGAGATTGAAGAAATAGTTGCCAAGAGTCTCGTCGACATGCCTTCACAGACTCTTGAGGCTGAGTTTAGAATCTTGGCGATTATGCATCGAGCTCAGATGGAAGAGGGTTAAATCGCGTAGAACCCGCGTACGCAGTAAGTTCGGACAAATCGTAGTTGTGTCAATTATAGATGGTTCCTGTCCTTTCGGGCAAGGTCAACGTTGGCAAAACCACTGAGTTTGGATAAAACTGCCCGGAGATGACTCGTCTGTCCACGCTAAACCATATTAACGTTATTCGTTCCAGGCTTAATCTGACAATCCAAACCACTGGGTCGGAAAAAAGCAGGCCTAGACCTCTTCGGATCTGTGCCGGATCACCACCCACGGGCCAAAAGCTGGCGCCCGTCGGGAACGGCCAAATGCTGCTTTTCTCCGCATGCACTGCTGTTACGGTGTAAACGGGCAATGTAAGGCGCAATGAGCCACGTGCCAAGCCCCTTTATATGAAGCTCCCCTCAGTGTATTCAAAAGCCGTAAAGACTACATGTAATTCCTCCATCTGAGCTCGTTTTCGTCTAGCGCCTGGCTAGGCACCAATGTTGAGTAAACACTCTGGTCAAAAACTATAATAGAGACAGCTAATATGGAGGTGAGTATCCAAGACTCTTTGATGCACTCGTGATAGCTTCAAACTGTCTTCAAGCCATGAATATGCCAAGAGTGCATTTCTGGATCGTGGTTTTTCGGTTTCGGGTCTCTCCTGAATGTCCACGCAACTCGGGATTTGAAAAAAGTCGTGACGGATTGTCTAACTTGTGAGTCTTTCGCAAAGCATACCTTGGACTTAGTCTCAGCCCCAAGAGAATGCTGGAGAGTCGACTCATCCAACATGAGAAGGGGTTGTCAGCAATAGCGGCCTTTGAAATTCACCTAAATACTCCCTCATCCACCCTTCGTCCAGTTATATCATCATTCAAACCAATCACTTGTCCATCACTCTACACTCCTTTTCCAGTCCTGCAAATCTCAAACCACCTTCTTTTACACACCACTCGCTTGAGCAATTCTTCAAGTCCTACATTTCGCCAATATGAAGTTCACCACCATCATCACCGTCTTTCTGAGCAGCCTCCTCACCACTGCAACAGCCATCGACCCCGCTGTGTACGCCAACACTTTGCAGGAACGACAAGTTGCCGGCGCCATGGAGACCCAGAACTTGGTCCGGGCCGAGAGCATCCTCAACACGGCGCCCTCCGGGTCAGTCGGCAACATCCGCAGGCGCCGTCTCCGTGAGGCTCAGGAGAGGCAGTGCGTGAAGCAGCCTGCCACGGAGTGCAACAAGTGTATGGACACCCTTGTCGGATCAGCAATCTTTGAGATGATGGAGTGCGGTATTGCGGCTCTTGGCATCGGTGCGATTGGCGGAGGTACCACCACTGCACTTGCTGCCATGGGGTTCTTGGCTTGTGACGGAGCCGTCTACAATAACTACGAGAAGGGCCTGATTGAGTGCAGAGCCTTTTAGGGGCGTATGTCGTACAATATGTGACAGCTGGTGGTATATGTACACACATCTAGTGCTTTGTTGAAGTTTACATGTATTCAGAGATTCTATCTTTTGCCAAGATTTGCTAGCGCTGCGTATGCAGCCTATCATTTGCACGATGAAAAGTTTCCGAATCCCATACTGCTGATCACGAAACGAACAAGACCCAAATGCATAGACCTAGCTGGTATCGTCATTGCAGACTTTGACCGAGAACAGACTTACAGTACGCTTTGTCGTGGGATTGGGAAATCCAGAACCGAACATCAATGTATTCCTATTCACTTCTATTCATCATGCCCTGGTATTATAGATGTAGTCTTTGGCCTGCTGACTGCATCCATTACGCTGATTCGGCAAGCGGACAGCGACTCTCATCCATCGACAACGTTTGCTTGCCTACTTTCCCTTGTACGATGAGGAGTAGGTGCGGGGGATGGATGATTGTTTGTTTGCTGATGATTTCCCCTGCCTGTCACTGGAATCCTTCTGATACATGTACGTTTCTTTGCGAAGATCGTTTGATACTGCGGCCTGCCTGCGCTTGAACAGTCTTTGAAAGGGATGATGTATCTTTACCGCCGGATCATTCAAACATTAGTCGAATTGGTAGTCACATTGAACAAGAGTACCTATGTCACTCTTGACCGCCACACTATACCATCCTCGTGGACAGCGCATTCCTATCCCGATTAGAGATGCTGTGTCACCGAATCGCTGTTCGCGACAACAAAGAAGCGCCAAGCCTGTGGCGGCACATCTGCCGACAACACCAGATATGGGACATATGGATTCGGGAATTGTCGAATATCTTCAGAAAGATCATGATAGTTGATGCTGAGGCTTATTTCCATCTATAAAAGAAGGCGTTGCGGACACCCAACTCTGGACAATACTACCTTATGTGGAAAACTCAAGCGACCTACCGTCTACCAGAATAACCCCCCCGATCTCGCCATAATATTTGCAGACGTGCACGAATACATCTCAACTTATTCAAATCACCATGTCAAATTCATCTGACAAAGCCCCATCCCCAGTTGATTCTGATCAGTCGCAAGCGACATTATTCTCGAAATAAGCAGTATGGACCACTACTCCCAGGGGGCCATGGCTTGATGGACAAGACGTTGGCTGCAAAGCCGGAGAGCCAAATGGCCCAAGCAAATCGTCTGCTGGTATCCAAGGCGGCCCCCACGCCGGTGCGGAGGGTCCCAACTCCGCACCCCAAAAGGGAGGCCATTCTGCAGGCACTGGCAGTGGTCAACACGGTGGGAGCAACAAAGACATTTCCAAACGGATACCCCACACTTCCGACGATACTCATGTATTTACACACTTGTCATACGAGGAAAGAGAGAATGAGTTCTGGGGCGAAAAGGCACAGGATCGTAAGAAAATGTTGCAGGAGGCGCTGAAAACTACTGGGTCAGCTACTGGGCCAACTGCTGAACCAACTGCTGAACCAACTGCTGGAACAACCGCTGGATCGCCAATGTCAATAGTTGGATCAACTACTGAATCGGCAATGGAAGTTGATGACTAGAAGAGGAGCGATACGTACGGAAATGCTCTGAGCGTTACAATGGAGTTGTAGTCTACTAGGTTTGACTTTGGCTAGTCTAGCTTCCTTAACAAGTACTCTTCATGTCTCACATTGACCTACCTGCTGGTGCCTGGCAGAATGCAAACTAGGTATCCCATCCAGCGTCAATTAAGTTCCCTACCTTTGCTTGAAAGAAGTCAAGCCAGATAAATCTGGGAAACGTCGGCTTTTTGCTTGTCCGATTCCTCAACGTTTGGCTCAATCAGCGAACCAATCAACATAGAGCAGCTTGATTCCCTAGCCGCCACGTTTTACCGTACCGATATACAACAAGTTTCAACTTTTGATCCGTTCGGAGACGCTGTGTTACCGAACCACTGTTCGAGACAAACTAGGATGCAGCAAGCCGATGAGGCACATCTGCTGACAGCACCAACTCAACAAAGATAAACTGAACAACCCCAGGTGGTTCATACCGGGGATGATATAAAAGACGCGTGCGTATGCTCGGCTCTGGACGACATTCTGCACACCAAGTCGGCACGAAAAGATCTCAACCACTCTACCGTCCACCACATGAAAAGAATCCAGTCTCATCTCATCGGAACTTTGTACAACCGGGAAGAACAACATCAAGATCTCAGAATATACAACTCACTCTGCTCACTGTCATTTCCACGCGACGAGGGAAGACCTCGATACCTCAAGCAAAAATGTCATCGCAATTGTTCTCATTTGAGATAGTCCACGGCGCTACTCCCGAGACGTACGACAGTTCCTACACCGGTGGCACCAATGCCGGAGACGTCAACGGCACTCCTGACTTTGCGAGTGGTACCAGGGGCGGTCGCCGCGCCCAGACCGCTGATACGTCCATACAGGGTGGTCGTCATGGGGGTGCCGGCTATGGGCATCACGGGGGAAGTAAAACAGATCAATCAGAAAAACGTCCTGTCACTCACAATGAAGCTACTCCTCAAAAGCTATCAGAGGCCAATGACAGGATCGTATACACCAAAAGATGTGACGATGCTAAAAAGAAACTTCAGCAGAAGAACGCACAAAACGCTACCGGGGCGCAATCTGGTCGTTAAAAACTAGAAAGCACTGGGACACGGGAAGAGATTCTCGGTAAAACGCAGTCATAACAAGTTAAGTTGGTCTTAAGCTAACTTCATAAATAAAAAATCATAAACGTCCCATCAATTGACGTGCCGCGATCGTACAAAACTTTGCTCATCAAACCCTAGAAGGAGCCAATAACTCCATCTACAGTCTGTCTAGACGTAATTCCTCTTTGAATGTAAATTACGTCAGCCTGGATTAGCGTACCATTTGCCCTCAAGGTGTTAATGTGTGTGGGCACGTCTACAGACTCTTCTGTAGCCTTTTGCTGATATATGAGAGAAGGAAAAATATTGATATCTGGTCTATTGAGAAAACTTGAACCTGCGAAAAAGTCAGAGCTGTTTTCCATTGGTTCTAGAATGGTCGTCAACCGAGAGATTCCATGTCTAAGTTCTGGCATGGTCTGGAGGGAATCGGAGAGATAGGTCAGAGAGATATGATGACCCAAAGTCTAGCATGTAGTACGGTAGGGTATAAAAGAGACGTATCCCATCGGGTGCTGACTGACCCCATTTTCGCCAAGGGTGGGGTAGAGCCAATAAGGGCTTGAGCAACTATTAAGTTAACCAATAGATTTCTAGTACCTATATTTCCTATAGATTCTGCGTATGCTAGAGGTACTAGCAATCTCTATCAATATATAATAGTATATTATAGTCTAAGTAGCCCTTCCGTGTTTTCTTTCGAGTGAGGGTATTCCTAGATATCTTGCCTAAACTCTGGCGGGCTCTTAATGCCTTTAGATTACTATAATAAGAGCAAGGTGAATTGACTTTCCTAGATCCCTTTTTATGGTGTTCCCATGGAATAGAGGTATTCCTTTTATCCGTAGCCCGCCTAGGTCGTGAAAGTCTTTGCCCACCTGCTAATGGTCTAAACTGTTGAATAAGCTGGGCTGCAAGCAGCTGCTGCCATTGGTAGTGGGTTTTCACCTTTTGCTACCTAGGGCTGCCCCAGAGCTGCAGTAGGAAGCTATTTATAACTACCATTTCCAGCAGGAAATTCCAGGCAATTGACTGCTAGCCCCCTCGACGAACAGGGTGGCTATAGTGATAATAGGACCTCATCTGCTCACTTATATCAACCCCATTAATCTTGTGGTTGTATTCATTAATTGCCCTAGGGATTGGTAGGTCCTTGCGGACGTCTGGGCCAAAGACTTGCCGGGCAGCCCTCTTAGCAGTGGAATTCCCAGCTGGGCGGCGGCGGCTGCGAACAACCTCCTCGCCGTTCCTGAAGACAGTTGATAGGAATAGTACAAGGGCATTATCCTTCCAGGTAAACTGGTTAACCTATTTACTAGTTAGCAAGGTAGGCTAGGCTAGGCTAGGCTGGTAGCTTACCTCCCCATTAAAAGTAGGGATATAGTGTACTTTACCCTAGGGGATATCCCCTCCTTTAGTCTCTTTCTTATTAACTAAGATCTTATCTATCCCACTATCCTTTCGGCAAGTACTAGAAGCTCTAACCTGTTGGTTCCGTAAGGTACGAAAGAGACGTATAGAAGTAAAGAGGTTATCAAGAAATACGTGGTAGGTTGCAGCTAGAAGTAGGGAAACAAGGGTAGTTACTACATGCTGTGTTGGTATCAACAGAGCCAACTTTCCAGCAGCCAGCCCAGCCAGCTGGGATGGCTGGGCCTGAGGGACTAATGCGTATAGGCCCTTTCCATGCACATGCCACAGCCACCGTATACAGTAGCCAGACTGGGCAAGGATCCAGATCTTATAGCCAGTTAGGATAGGCTTCGTTGGAACCGTCGTTGTCTCAAAAGATCGACCTGTAAATCGGACCATAGCCTCATCAACTGTAAAGTCTGAACCAGGTATATAAAAGGAGTCCCCAGTCTCTTGGATGTAGGCTGATGTCAGAGCCCTCCCGGATAGGGGCTAGTTAGAGGTAGTAAGGAGTCCAAGCAACAAAGGAGCAGCTCAGATATATATACAGCGCAGGGAGTACACGTCGAGGGAGGAGCAGATTTCAGTAATTCATCATTTTACCCCTAACTGCAGTTGGCCTCTGAGAGCTTCCACCCTGCGTCAACATCCCAACTTGACAGCTGACCACTAGTTAACCTTCCGGTATACATCTGGCATTTAATCTTAGGCCCTGGCTGGGCTGGCTAGGCTGGCTAGGCTAGAATTTAGCTATGTTAAATATCCGTAGTCGCTGGAATAGTAATTAGAAACGGTCCTGGGATATAAACCGTATGAATAGGTAGATAGGATCCTCCCTCTCCTGCTAGGTTAACCAATAGGTTAATAATCTAGATTCCCTAGGGATCCCTATATATATGGATCCCTATATATAATAAGATCCCTAGGAAGAGGTAGATCTCATCTACTAAAGTCTGCCGCCATGAATTCACTCTAGACGTTCTAGCCCTAAGGCCCTCCTTAAATAACGGCGCCGCATTCGTCCACTAGGCCCACTACTCCACGAGGCTCTGCGGAACATATTAGATAAAGAGGTCCAGCGGGCTTTCCGGCAGCTACTGTACCTCTTGGGCCCGGGCTAGCACGTCAAACGGCCGGAAAGAGCCCGGAAAACCATGCTCGGTAGCAGGAGGTTCGTGGGGCCGGACTGTTGCTACGTCACAGCGCTCTGGCGTACAGTCTGGATTACAGGCAGCAGTAAGGTCTTCAGGAAGGATCTCAACTACTATACAACTACGTACAGAAGTAATAGAATCATTAGAAGCATCAGAATCACTAGAAGACATCGCAGCATTAATCAAAATGGAGTAATAGTGGTGACAATAGGTAAAGAGCATAGAGATAAATGACGTACTGTTAAGTACCCCTTTAAATGCGGGGCAATAGTGGGTGAACAGTGGGTATTTCGTGGTCTTGGCGAAAGTGCTGTCCATCCGCACCCGATGGGATAATACCAATACTAATCAATAGTTAACTTCACAATAACCACTACTACAAGAATACTACAGATCAACAAAGATTAACAAAAGAGACGGTTACGGCTCCTCTATAAGCCCCTTCTCGTACTAACAACTAGTTTCCGGCCTCACCATAAGCCCGTTATAAATCGAACTTCCCTTTTGGCCTTACCATAAGCCTATTAGTAAAGACGTCTATCACGCTATCGGAATCGACCTTGCAGACGGATATTCTTACGTACTTACCACAGTACCCTTAAAAAAAGCCCTTTACTTAACAACGATATTTATTACCTTCCTACTTATTACCAATTTTCCCCTTTAACTTCTCTTTTTACGACTCTTATGTTACGCCCGCCGCAACTTGTCACTGTGGGCGCGTAGCTATATATGCAGAACAAGGGACAATGATGACCGGAGTCATCATTATCGAAGCTTTTGCTTTGTGCCACAGTTGGTTGCCTTGTCCAGCTCGTAACATCTTACTACGTAAAGAATTACTATATCGCGAAAAACGACCTTTAGTCCTTCTTTCCTTCTTTTTTTACCTTATATAATATATCGGAATTATAAACCTTAAACCTCACGGCTTTACTACTAATACCTAAGAGCTTCTGCAAATATATCGATCTAGCTATGTAGGGCGAATATCCTTACTTCCTTCTTAATAAGAGGGATAGCGGGAAAGTATACTCGTATATCGGGTATATAATAGCTATATGGATGTAGGAAGACCTCTATAGGCGTGGCCTTTAGCAGTCCTTTCAACGAGACTTTAAAGACTAGGATACTGATCTCTTCAATACGGCAGGCACAAATCCACTAGGGATCCTACGGGGTTATCTCCATAGCCACGGCGTCTATATGCCCAAGGATAGAGACAGAATTGCACCAAGGCTGGTGGCAATCGTCGATGACCCTTCCTTTCATTTCTGGACTCAGGAAGAGATTGAGGATGCTCAGACGACCTCCCAGACTTTCGATAGACTTACACGGGACAACATCGACTTTATCCCCAACATAGTCAGCCCAAGCAAGCGAGCTAAGATGAGAGAGATTATACGATAACGATAACGCGCTAAGAAACAACAAGAAGAAGAGGATCAACGGCTAGACTAGTTAATACAGCGACAGCTAGCTACTACTCGTAATATCCCCCTCGAATTACCTTGCCCGTCACCTTGCATATCTCAATCACGATTTATAACAGCTCTCTCCCGTTAATAGTTACCTTAACGTATACTGTAAAATGAAGACGCTCCTTCCGAACAAAAGCAAGAAGTCTTCTCACAGCACTTCGAACGACAACCTCACCTCCAGTCTGGATACCTACTGACGCAAAGATACGCGCCTATCGTCACTACCTCGCCTAATACTCAACCATCGCCACGATAACTAACTAATCTCGCGAAACTTCTTACCAACTATATAAGATACAACAGCGAGATATACGACGTATTTAACTTAAAGCTAAGGATTTTCCGCAACAACTACAACAAAGTTAGAATTACAGCCCAACAGCTAGGTCCTACCTTCTCAATTATACTCCGCGGCAAGGCTACGACCTTCTACTTTCAACAAATCTATAGAAGCGGTCCGCAAGACTTCGCCTCCATAGCTCAGAGAGTCAGAGATCACTTCGAGAACTAGGAAAGTCGCCAGAACTACCTGACTAAATAGCAGACAACTACATTCCATCAGATTACCCAAAGCCAACCCGACAAGACGAAGACCCAGGTCCTTGAAGCTCTGATCGAGAAGCTCACAGTCATCCAACAAGCCCTTCCCTCTACATACCAATCCGACGAAGCCTTGAGATCCCAGCTACTCGACACTTACGCTAAAATAAAGGAATACAGCCTCTACCTATACAGCCCATCACCTACATTAGAAAGAGTCTATAACCAACTTCGTTCGGCTATCAATACTACACTACGTATTAACAATAACCATCAATATATAGCTAAACCATCTGACCAATACTGGGTCGACCGTACCTATTCCGGTCGAGGAAGAGAGAACCGCTACAGCAACAAAAGAGGCAAAGACCCACCACCCGACCGCAAGTGCTACATCTATAAGAAGCCTGGCTGCTGGTCAACCAAGCACTCAACAGACGAGAGAAATCAGGCATACAAGCAGTTCAGAAACAACCAGTATGTTCGAAATACATCGTCGACTAGATACGGCACCTTCCTCGCACGATACGAAGGACTTGAGCTCCATGACGATAAGGGCAAGTACGACGACAGCAACGAAGATATCCGTCTATACCTCCAAGGTACTACTACTGCCGACAACAACGACAATAAGGAAGACAACAATACATTCTACCTTAGCACAACTTTCTTCAACAAAACGGAATTCAACAGCAAAGCTATCGCCTCCTACCTTGCCGACCAGTCTACCCAACACCAATTAATAAAGAAAGATCTCTGTAGCGAAATTACAAAAGAGACCGTATCAACCTTCATACTCGAGCGATACTTATCCGACGTTTTCTAAGGTATCCTACCCGATACTGGCGCTGCTAGATTTTCTACTACTGGCCATACCCAAGTCCTCGCCCTTTAACAAATACACCCTTTAATTATAATCAATACCTTATTAGTAGGAAAGGCGAACATCCGCTTTAGTAGCGGCGACCTCCTACCATCCAGTGGTACTATCACAGTCCCCACTCCCTTTGGACCAATTGATTTCTACGTCGTCCCCGTCAATACACTATTCCTGCTCTGCGTAGCTGATATAGATCGACTACATATTCGCTTCGACAACCTCGCTAACACTCTACAACAAGGCAAAGTTATTGTACCTATTATCCACAAATAGGGACATCCCTGGATACTACTAGACCTGCCCGAACGAAGCCTTACTTAGAACTATCTTACTAACGTAAAATTATATAGACTACATCGCCGATTCGGTGATCCCTCTGTCCAACGACTTCGAAAAATCCTCTATAAAGCTAGCCATAACGTCGAAATAACAGCAATAGAGTACTTAACGAAGTACTATCATCACTGCTAGATGAATAATAAGTTCCCTAATAGGTTCAAATTTACCTTACATAACGACTAACGTACATGATAAGCGAGTGGGCCAGACAAGCGAGTGGGCCACCCAACCACGACCACAGGACATGAAGGAGCAAATATCAACACCCACCTCATGGATTCAATCCAAACTATTCAGAGTCCTCTTCCTCAGACATTTCCTCATTGAATCGATATGTTCGCGCATTGTGAATAGTGTTCCCGCAGACGCCACATCGTCGTTGACCCGTCTCAGTCCTTGGTCGGCGACCACTACTCCGGCGCGTTTCCTCCTCTACCTGGGCTGTAGCCTCTCTCTGTGACTGAAGGTCCTCTCCCTCAGCTATAGTGAGGCTTCCTCCTTGTCGGAGATGGTTTTTTTTAGCTCTCCGGCGTTGATTAAGTAGGTTGTTCTCCTCTCGAAGGATCTGGTTCTCGGATCTTAACAAGGCGATCTGGTGTATAAATCTACGAGCCCCCTTGGATAGATGCTCTATAGCTTCGATAATTAAATTTAGTGAGCTGTTTTGATGACGGGAGATTCGATTCTTAATGAGTTTTGATTGAGAAGATGCTTCCGTTGGGTTGTTTGGTGTTTGAGAAGTCTATGCCGGTGGTGTTGTCGGGAGGGATCCTGGAGGCGTCGGAGTGCGTAACTTCATATTAAGCTTTGAGAGCATACTCTCTGTATTTAAAGGCACAATTTCTGCCCCTCCGAATCCTCCCTGGATGTTTTTCTCTGTGATTGCTTGCGTGAAAGCCTTGTGAAACGCCGGGAAGAAGTCCTCCTTGGTAATATGCGTATTGCCCCGACGTATCTTGTCCTCGATTTCTCGACCGTACGCCGTTTTTAGAGGCCTAAAATATCTAATATCCAAGGGCTGGAGTAGATGAGACGAATGAGCCGGCATATACAGGGTGACGATGTTGTTCTTCTTATAAAAAATCTCGAAATCCGCGGAGTGGTGACTTTTGTGTCTGTTGACGATGAGGAGGCGGTATTGACCTTTTGTACGCGGTCTTGTATGCCGTTCGAAGTGCCGAGCCTAGTCTAGACCTCTTTCATTTATTGTCTATCTATTTTTAGATATTACGATGACCTAGTCGTATGGGAGACCGGATTCCGTGTACTAGGTGGAGAGGTGATATTGGCCCGTAACGATGATGTACGGCGGAACGTTATAGCCCGACGGGCTGATGGCCTGAATGACCGTAACCTATTTACGATTGCCAGGCTGTATTATTTTCGTGTTTGAACGCCTTTCGGCACTGGTCACGACCATGCCGGTTGAGATCTGGCCTATTATAAAGCCAGTCTCGTCAAAGTTGTAGATGTCTGAGTCTACGATGCCGTACTTCGCGATTGTGTTCGCCATAAGTAAGAACTATGCGTTAATTGCGTCCGGATCTTCGTATTGGGCCCTCTTGTAGTCGTACTTGCGAAAACGACGCGTTCGCAACTCTGGTTGTCGCTTTACGAAGTTCGAAGCTCATCGCTTCCTAATAGGGGGCGCGTCACGATCAGCGAGCAATCGATTCGCCATTTATTCAACACCGCGAAGACGGGGAGGAAAACATCTGGCGTCCAGGTCGAGGATGTACTCAATCAGCTTCTTCTCTTCTAGTAGCGTCAAATTCCGTGAGTTGGGTGTGCTATTACGTCGTGATAACGTTCCCTCTAATCTGCGGCCTAAGGTAACGCGACTGATGTTATAGATCTTTGCCGCGGCCCGAATACTGAGATTTCGGTCTTTCTGGGTAGCCTGAACCGCTAAGTTTAATTGGGTATCTTTGTTCTGTACTGTCATTGTTTTCGATGGAGAAATGCGTGTTGTGATGATGTAGGTGGCACGATGGCGGTTGGGTGGCCCACTCGCTTGTCTGGCCCACTCGCTTATCATGTACGTTACCCTATAGCTATAATTAAGCCCCTAATGAACCCCCTACTACGACCTACCCCCTCTACCCAGCCTATTACCCTTAAACTAGCTAGCTAGGGTAAAAAAAGATATTATAATAGTCAACTAACTACCCTAGTTGAGTGTTACGACCCAACATGCATGACCAAGAACAAGGTCTGCCCCGCAGGCTCTGCCCCGCAGGCTCTGCCCCGCAGGTTCGCGGTGGCTACAGCGCACCATGTATGCAGAGGACAAGGAACACTAGGCACCCTCTCACGGAACGGAAGAACTATGGACAAGTCACGTGATGATAAGAGATAAGAGATAAGGATAAGGATATGTTGGATATGAGTTATCCAAGCTATCCTTGGATAACCAGGATATGAGCTATCCAACATATCCAAACAAGGACACTGTCCAGCACAAAGGACATGTTCAGAATCAGGACTTGTATATAAGGATGGACTTGAGCCGGACTCTAGGACAGACTTCCCATAGCTTCTTCAGCAATGAACTTCGTATCAGGATTAACATCCGCTTTCAGCTACTACCTTGACAAGACTACGATTGATCACCGAAGCCTTACCTACCCTTACGATTGACAGACATAGCTTCCCTGAAGCTATCCCCGACTACGATTACTGTTACCAGTTCCGCAGCCTCAACTTCTGCAAACTACCCCTACGACTAGCTGGCCGTAACATTGAGCTATGGGATTCTACTACCTTTATAATGGCCTGGTCGATACTTAGGAAGCTGGCAGATCTTAGCGGTTAATTATACTTATATACTTAATGTTACGAGCAGGTCAAGGCAACTAACTGTGGCACAAAGCAAAAGCTTCGATAACGATGACTCCGCATCATTTTCCCTTGTTCTGCATTATATAGCTACGCCATGACAGGACCAACTGTTTAGGCCGTAACACTTAACTCGATAATAATACTAGTACTTAGCGGCTGCTGTTTAGGAAGGAAAAAAAATGCTTTGTAGAGCAGGCCTAGTAACTAGCAGCTGCCTACTAGTAACTAGACCTTCTGAAGGCTTAAGTTGCTAACGCTATCCCATCGAGTGCGGATTAACGTCAAAATCGCCAAGGCCAGAACTACCCACTATTGTACCCACTCTTACTCCGCACTTCAATGAGTACATGACGAAACATCATTTGAACCTTTGTTTTCTTCCTTATTGTCACCACCAAAACCATCATTTTGTTCAATGCCGCGATGTCTTCTAGCAATTCCGATGCCTCCGGGGCTTCCGGGGCTTCCGGGGCTTCCGTACGGAGCTGTATTATGGTTGAGCTCCTTCCTGAAGACCTCGCCGTCGCTTACACTGCCGATTGTACCGTATTTGTACGCCGGAGCGGTGCGATAACAGCACAGTCCGGCCCCACGAACCCCCGGCCGTTGAACGCGGGCGGCCGGGCACCTTCAGACCCTTTGACGTACCCGCCCGGGGTCGAGGGATACGGGACCTACCGGCAGCCCCGCTTGACCTATTTCTCCAGTATGTCTCCCGGGACCTTGTTGAGCAGTGGGCGCAATGGACGAATACGGCGCCGTTATCTAAGGAAGGCCCCCGGGCTAAACGGTCAAGAGTGTATGAGTGGAGAAAGACCTCTGTAGAAGAGATTTACCTCTTCTTAGGAATCCTACTTTATATGAGGATTCATAATGAATCTCAAATATCAAGATACTGGTCAACTCGACAGCAAAAGGAGGATCCCATCCATCTATTCACCCGGTTTATCTCCCGGGACCGCTTCCAAAGTCTACTCCGGCAGCTACGCATCTTTAACACCTCTGATTTCCAGCCTAGCCAGTCAGGTCAACACCAAGCCCAAGCCGGGATGCCGGATATATACCGGAAGGTCAACGATTGGTCAGCCCATATTCAAGAGACTGGAGATTCCTTCTACATAGCCGGCTCTGACCTTACTGTTGATGAGGCTATGGTCCGGTTTACAGGCCGGTCCCTAGAGACGACAACAATACCAACAAAGCCGACCCCAACTGGCTTCAAGGTCTGGATTCTTGCCCAATCAGGCTACTGTCTACGATGGCTCTGGCATGTACACGGCAAGGGCCCGTACGGACTAGTCCCTCAAGCCCGGCCAGCAGATAGTCAGGCTGGAGTAGCTATCACAGTCCCATTGACACCAACGCAGCGTGTTGTAACAACACTTATTACCTTACTTCCAGCTGCAGTCTACCATGTGTTTCTAGATAATCTCTTCGCGTCTGTACGGCTTCTTCGGGCCCTCCGGAAGCAGCAAGTCGGAGCTTCTGGAACCTGCCGGAAAGACAGTGGGATAGATAAGATCCTTGTCACCGAGAAGGAAGCAGAAGGTCAAGGTATCTCTTGGGGGCAGACCCATTGTATCCCTACCTTAAATGGGGAGGTATGATATTATAAATTACTTTCTATAGAAATCTCTGTACTGACTAGTATATCTATTTTTAGGTTAACCAATTCACCTGGAAGGATAATGCTCTTGTCCTCTTTATGACAACTGTCTTCCGAGACGGCCAGGAGGTTACCCCGTCTCCGGCGCCGGCCGGCTGGAAACTCTGCAAGCAAGCGGGCTGCCCGGCAAGTCTTTGGCCCAGACGTCCGCAAGAACCTCCCAGTACCTAAGGCAATTGATGAGTATAATCATAAGATGAATGGGGTTGATATTAGTGACCAGATGAGGTCCTATTATCAATACAGTCACCCTACTCGTCGAGGAGGCTGGCAGGCACTTGCTTGGAACTTCCTGCTAGAAGTAATTATTGTGAATAGCTTCTTTCTACAGTTCTGGGGAAAGCCTGAGTGGCAAAAGGTTAAGACCCAGTACCAATGGCGGCAACTACTTGCATCCCAGCTTATTTAGCAGTTTGGACCATTAGCAGGAGGTCGAAAATATTCACGGTCTCAGCGGGCTTCAGATAAGAAGAATACTTCTATTCCCTGGCAGCAGCATCGTCAGGGGTCTAGGAAGGCTTGTTCGCCATGTTCCTATTGTAGTAATACGGCAGCACTAAGATCTCGCCAGGCTCTTAGTAATACAACTGGGAATAGCCTCAAGCGGCAACGTAGGTTCACTCGGAAAGGCTGCTTAGATTGCGACGTAGCTTTATGTACCAGGGGGGATTGCTGGTACCTCTGGCATACCCAAAATCAATAGGGAATAGAGGTACTGGAAATCCTAGTTATTCATTGGTTGACTCCAGTGGCCTCGCAAGCCCCTATTGGCTCTACCCCGCCCTTGGCGTTTTTGACGTTAATCCACACTCGATGGGATAGTGAGGAAGCGGAAGGTTATTAAAGTGTTACGCCCGCCGCAACTTGTCACTGTGGGCGCGTAGCTATATAATGCAGAACAAGGGACAATGATGCCGGAGTCATCATTATCGAAGCTTTTGCTTTGTGCCACAGTTGGTTGCCTTGTCCAGCTCGTAACACCTAAGCTCTCAGAACTCGCTTAGTAAATTCCCTGATTTATTTATATATAGAAGAGATCCCTAGAATATATTGAATACGAGTCCACTCTGCTAGTCTGTCTTCCTGCCATAGATTTAGTCTCTAAAGCTCGGAAAATACGTTGAGTCTGCTCTAATGCCCTTTAAGTCGACTTCGTAATACTAATCGTAGTACAGCCTAGTTAATCGAGGCCTTATTAATAGAGGTACTGTTCAAGATAGCATCAAGTACTTGCTGTACATCGAATTTGGTATATGAGACCATTATATATCGATAAATAAGTGTACTAAGAAGGAGTTTGTTTGGACGAAAATTGCAATTGTTGTGGTTATTTGAACAATGGGGGTAGGATAATAATGAGGAGGCTGGGAAGCATTTTTGGGGTGGCGAAAGGGGGGAATGGCGAAAAGTGGGTAGGTTGACTTACTAATCAGTGAATGATTTCCCCAGCAGTGACAGCACCACGCCGTTGGTACCGTAGAAAGGAAAGACCACAAATGGGGGCCCTCGGATCCCACGGCATGCAAGATTACTTAAGCATACTGACGATGGCACACCGGCATTTCGAACCCACTCCTGGTCATCGTTCCTTGCAAGTGACGACTCAGATACACCAGCAACACGAGAGCGATTCTAGTCGTTCCGGGATCCTGGAAGCCGACCCTGGCCACCAGCCCTGTGTCACTGAGGAGACGAGAGATTTTGCTAGACGAATGTAGACAGTATGACGGAATGAAAAAATTTCGGATCCAAGTCCGGGTGATGGCCCTGCCAACTCACTCAACTTTGGAAGTGCACAAAACCGTCTGCGTTATGATTTTGGCCATCATCGATAGCATTGTACTCGTCAAACTGCGGATCAAACCAGCTCTGGAGTCCACAGTAAGAAGGAAACATATTTCGCGGCGGAAGGCAGTGAGGGTCGCCGAGATTTCATTGGATTCTAGATGACGAGCAAAATGCAGTGTACGCGTATTGTAGGTGCCGTGCTTAAGATTGCAATTAAAGTGAAAAAACTCATTGTAGGAAATATCCACATGTAGCGCTATGAATGGCAACTTTCCAGAATAAGGTTTGTCGATCGTGGGACAGCTTCTCGAGGAAAACACGAGGACTGACTCGGACCATCACCCGATGTTATTCCAGGGAGGGCGATCACTTATTGCTCTTTGCTGAGTTGAACAAGAGCTACGGAGTATAGTTGACCTATAAATGTTGACTATATCCAAGCTGACTATCCCCTTCTCTTATAGTCTCACAGTAGAACAGTCTTTACGTCATTCATCGAGTATTGGTTTCAATTATTGCTCCGAGGTCTGTTCATAAACTGAGCCAGCGCTGACGGGACACCTCACTAATTCCTCCTCTATAGAACTGAAAGAAATCTACCTACTCTCTAGTCGAAATACTTCCTCCGAACCGCAATCATGAAGTTCACCACGATCGTCGCCGCCATCACCTTGGTCGCCTCGGGCGTCCTTGCTACTCCGTCCGGGGGCAGCAACCTCGTGCGTCGCGACTGCTACGACTGCCACTACAAGTCTTTCAATGCCGGCCGCTGCGATGGAAGCTGCAGCAGCTCGGAGGCCGAAGGAAGCGGACAGGTTTGCCGGAAGTGCATCAGTGGCTGCCCTGCCACGACCGACGCCGATCGCGGAGCCACACCCGTCGTCAGTTGCTAGATATTCCGAGTGGTCTAGCCATCGGGGAGAGGTACTTGAGAAGAGGTCTGGGTGGGAGAAGATCGGAGGACTGCCGATTTTAATACAAGTTCTTTGCCCAAATTTGAATGGTTTCCTTGGAATTACTGTGCTACCATACAGATGAAAGAAATCCGGTAAACATTCTCGATCACAACAATATGGGTACTTAACCTAGGCTGAGGACTCATGTGAAGCCGTAACCTGGGAAGATCGCCTTTTCAGCGAATGATGCCATTCTGAGCTGGTTGAAAACCTGATCGTCGGACAGGAAGTTCCCCGACAAAGCCATCTCAATGGCCCCAGGAAACCAGACACGGCAGTACTCACTTGTGACAGGACTCGTTACCATCAATTTGAATACAAGACCGTTATTCCGCGCTTGAATATCTTTCTGTCGGATTGGAAGTCCAATTCGGCCGCGAGTAGGGGCAGAGCATGGGCCACCTCGAGGGGGTACACTTAGACCTCGACTACCCACCCAACCTCCGGTTGGAATCTCCCTTCTACTCCTTACGCAGAATCAATCAATACAGAGATATTGATACTTCGTCACCCACAGGACTCTACGGTTCGAACCAACATCCCTGTGATAGGGATACCAACACTTTCGCTAGCATCCCCAACTATTGCATGACAGGGCACATTCCTCTGATGTGGACCTCACTTTCGAGAAACTTGATACCATCAATCATGCAGAAAACGACACCTGATCCAAGTCGGTCGATGAGCAGTGATCCGACTTTTGATAAAATTGGACTGCGAGACGGTTTGTTGTGGGTTAGAGGGCGTTTGCGACTGCCAAGGTGGTGGTGTTGAAGGGTTGGCCACAGGAGGTGTAGGCGTCCGTAAACGTATATCAAGCTTTTCAATGACATGCTCTGGGTTCCATGGTGAAATTCCAGCGCCTTGAAAAGCAGCCTTAGTGTTTTCTTCATTAAAAACTTTATTATAGGCCTGGTAGAAGGCAATAAAGAACTCCGACTTGGTAATATGGTTTATGGAGGCTTTGATGAATAGGTTGATTTCATCACCATATGCGCGCTTTAAAGGCGAATAAAGGGCAATATCTAATGGATGTAGTAGATGTGACGAATGTGTAGGCATACTAACGGTTATAATGTTATTCTGCTTGCAGTAATTGTCGAATTCGGCCGATAAATGGCTCTCGTGGCCGTCGATAATAAGCATCCGGTAGACGCCCTTCGTTTAGTTCTTAGTATGTTTATCGAAGTGTTTAATCCAGTCAAGACCCGTCAAATTATCCGTCCATCTATAATTGGTAGGTTTGATAACCCAGTCGCTAAGAAAACCTGATTCCGTGGTCCAACTAGCAAGGTGATATACGCCTTTGACAATCACGAACGGAGGGATACACCACCCGCCCGAATTAATACATTCAACGAATATAGCCCATTCACGGTTGCCAGGCTGGACAGACTTTGCTTTGCCGCGTCGATCAGCGCGTGTTACTACTATTAACGCGGTGATCATGCCCATCATAAAGCCAGTTTCGTTGAAATTATATAGGTCCCCCTCTTGGATGCCATACTTGGCCATCATATTGCGTAACAGCGCAAACCACTTTGATATAACTTCAGGATCTTCTTAAAGAGCCCTTTGATAATCGTATAGACGATTAAACTTGGTTTTCAGAGCAGGTTGCGAGTCCACAAACCGCCTGGCCCATCGCTTGCCAACAGGCTTGCCATTACGCGCTCGTAGCAGGAGATTGGCCATATCTTCCACACCAGCGAGACGCAAGGGAAACCCTCTTTGATCCTGCTCAATAACGTATTGGAGAAGCGCTTTCTCTTCGATCGCATCAAGTTTATGTCGTTGGGGTTGGGCACGTTCGCGTCGGGGTCGATCGTTCATTCTATAGCGTACGGAACTTTCGGGGACACCGTAAGTCTTCGCAGCACGCAACACACTTAGTTTTCGGCCGGCGGCGCGGGCTGATCGGATAGTCTCAATGGCTAGAAGTATCTTGTCTTCTTGTGTGTAAATTGGCATAATGGTTGTGGAGTTATTACGCGTCAAAGGTTGGAGTGGTTTAATGCAAACCGCATTTGGGAAAAAGTTCGTCGCTGACTGATATTCGTCGCTGACTGATGAACTACGTTATCTGTATATGTTGGAATAGGCCTACATTAGGCAGCAGGAGGTTGCTGCCGCGGTCCGTTCCAGCCACGGTGGTCCGTGTGGCTCAGCCACACGAGGGTGGTATACCCCAGACTTCCTGCCGCCGCTGGCACCTGGTTAGACTTCCACTCAACAACAACAAGAACAAGCAATATCACCACTGTAGTCGGTGATCGTTGCTACCCACGATACTCGAGTATTTTCCTTTTCCACCTGTGAATCCAACAGTATAAGGAGGAAGTTGGTAGGCGTAGCCTACGATTCCTCTGTCAGGTGTAAGTAGGTAGATGTTACGCCCGCCGCAACTTGTCACTGTGGGCGCGTAGCTATATATGCAGAACAAGGGACAATGATGACCGGAGTCATCATTATCGAAGCTTTTGCTTTGTGCCACAGTTGGTTGCCTTGTCCAGCTCGTAACAGTAGAAGGGCCGTTTATAACGGCCTAGACCACCTTCTAAATCCACCTTTTTCTACCGTTAACATTCTAATACTAGTAATATCTAAATTGTAGACTGAAAAGGCAGCGGATTTAGGCCTGAATTTATAGCTTCGTACGGGCCGTCGAATTTAGTAGTGAAATCCCCCCTTAATACCATATAATTAACCTTCCCGAATGCCCTTTTTCTATTTTAGTAGCACTTTGTTACGCCCGCCGCAACTTGTCACTGTGGGCGCGTAGCTATATAATGCAGAACAAGGGACAATGATGCCGGAGTCATCATTATCGAAGCTTTTGCTTTGTGCCACAGTTGGTTGCCTTGTCCTGCTCGTAACAGGTAGCTGAAAGCGGATGTTAATCCTGATACGAAGTTAATTGCTGAAGAAGCTATGGGAAGTCTGTCCTAGAGCCCGGCTCGAGTCCATCCTATATATAAGTCCTGATCCTGAACATGTCCTTTGTCCCTTGGGTCGTCTTGTATCATTCTGATCCAGAATGATCGTTTAGCCCCCAATGATGATGATGATGATGATATATTTAACGTCTGGTAACAAAAGGACGTGCCGGGCGCTATGCCGACATGGTCTATACTAATCTAAACTATGTTACAGGCTACCGTCTTCACCTAACGTTCCTATTCAATGACTCGGGCAAATTTCGGAAAAGAAATTAGTCTCCTCTATCCATTGGCATAGAAGAGAGGCTCCCTTAGCAGAACCTAACAAGAAATCAATACTTACTTTGGCCATACGTTGGCGGAGGTAGCGCGGTGTAGCCTTGCGTCCACGCTTGCAGAAGTAGAAATGGACTGGTGTCTTGGGTTTCCCACAGCTGCAGCTGAGCAACGCATCTTGATGAGCGAATCTCTCGTGGTATGCTACAAAGTCTCCATGATGGGATCTTACTACGTATAGCCTTCCTAATAAGTGCCGAGGGAGGCGGAGTTCGGGCGGCTTAGGGTGAAGAATTATCTCGAGGTCGGCATATTGCCGAGGGCATTGGGACAGCCATTTTCTGGCAAAGGCTTGGAAGGCAGCTGCTTTAGCTTGCCTTTCTAGGTGCGCTAATGAGGGCTGCGGTTGTGATTTTAGGATTGGTTTGCAGGCTTCCTTGGCTAGAGCATCCGCTTCTTCATTTCCTGGTACTCCCTTATGCCCAGGGCACCACCAAACATAAACCCTGCCGGGGGTTATCCAGCTCTCTCTTTGTCTCCGAGTCCAGGAGGAAGAGAGCCTATTGAAGGCCCTAAATCTAGCCTGGCTGCTTCCTATGCTCTAGGAGTATAGTCTAGCCGCGACTACGAGGTTATCGAGGCAGATGTAGACGTTATCTGCTATACGAGCCGTAGGAACCCGGGTGGCTTCCATCAGGCCGTGATACGCAGCATATGCCTCCGCATCATACAACTCAGTTTAGGAGCCGAGTGGTTCGGATCCGCGGAAGATCTGCCGTGTAGCTTGGTACCCTACCCAGCCTGCTCCGGCGGAGGTGCTGCTGCCGTCCGACATCTGGGACCCGTCAGTATAGACAACAATGTCCCGCTTAGAGAAAGTTGCCATCCTACCTGCAAAGGAGAGGGCCTGTTCTTCTTTGGTCTTATTAGGTTCGTAGCCGACCCTGGCGAGGGCTGTCTGCCAGTCCGCTAGTTGCTCCCAAGGGGGGAGTTCTAACGGATCGATGTACTCGGTATTTTTGCTTACGAGGCTTGCCATTCGTCGTAGCCGTGAGTCTGGTCCTGATTTGTCCCTGAGTCTCGTTCGGAGAGGGTGTCGCTCGTCCAGACGATGGATTCTGGTGGACGCTGTGTGGAGCTTCGCGTCCAGTATCACCTCTGCTGGGGGTAGAGCCGCCTCGCGCTATAGGATCGGTACAGGCGTAGTTCTGTATACGGGGACCATCGCTCCAATGGCTTTGGTTTGCGTCGCGTCTAGTTAGTGTAGCGGACTACCAACGCCGTTTAAGATAGTACGTCCATTCTTTATCCGGCTCTTGCCGGGCCACTATACTTTAGATATATAATACGGAATAGGTAATATATAAGAGGTGATCGCTTGACGAAGTAAGTACGCAGGCGCGCCCTAGATAGTGTTCCCTAGTCCCCGTAGTCCACTAACTACTTAGAATGCTTTTATAGAGAGGTTTCTTACGTAACTCTTAAATATGAGTTTATGGTCGAAGTGAACGCCGAGCCAGCGTAGAGAAGAGCCTTTTTTGATGGCCTAAACTATATAATACCTCCTATCCGGTAAACCTATTATGATTAATAGGTTTCCGTCTTTTCGTTTCTTAGTAAAGTAGATTAGTTCGGACTTATCGAGGTTAAAAATAATTCCTTCTGTTGCGCCCTATCCTAAGGTTTCTTTCTATTCTTTAGTTAGAATGTTAAAGTTGTTCTCTAATAATGTTAAGCTTACTAAGATAGCGACGTTATCGGCGTAGCCGAAACGAGATCGCTTCCTTCCTAAGCGAGCTATACCTAGCTTAAAAAGAGGTTCGATATAGAGCATGAATAGAATGGGAGATACAGGTGAGCCTTGTGGTAGTCCGTATTCGAGACCGAAGACGTCTCCTACCTCCCCATCAAGCCTTATTCTTGCTCTCCTTCCGGTAACAAAACTTGAGACCCAGCGTACGAGGTTCTCCGGCCATCCTTGTTCGTAGAGGCGTCGGACCAGTCGTCCTGGGAGCACGGCGTCGAAAGCCCCTTTTATATCGAGCGTAAGCATAGAGGTAACCAGGCCTCTTTGCCAGGCGCACTCGATGTTGTGGATGGCCGCTGCGATGAGGTCGCTGCAAGAGCGAAGAGGGAGTGCTCCAAACTGTTGATCGTGCAGAACACGATATTTAACTGCGATCTAGGTAAGTCGTTTAGCGATGAGTCTCTCCAAGCCTTTTCCGAGGACGGCCAAGAGCGCAATTGGCCTATAGGAGCGCGGGAGTGTCTTGTCTCTTTTTCCCGGTTTCGCTAGGATCACGAGAGTTGCTTCTTTAAAACAAGTAGGATGCCAACCCTCGCATATACACCCGCTATAAAGTAAGAGGACAATATCCTCGATAACTAGCCATGCTATTTTCAAAGCAGTCATAGTGATTCCGTCGGTCCCAGGAGTCGTGTTTCCCGCGGTAAGAACCGAAGACCGTACCTCGTCCTTCGTAACCTGCGGGAAAGGAAGCGTAGCTTGCCTTTATAAGACTGGGCTTTCTATTGGTATGTCCTCGGAGATTACAGCGTTTCTAAGGAGGACGCGGGTAAATAAGTCGCGCTTCTCTTTTGGTTATGAAACAAGCGTGTCTTGGTTATCTACATCTCGGAGTGGCGGGGTCTGAAAGGATCCTATGGCTTTATACCAACCGACCATTTCAAATATATTTTACTTAAGGAGGCTAAGGAGATCTTATCTTTCCAAAAGGCATCCTTAGAGCGTTTAAACTCGTAGAGGAAGTCCTGTTTTAGAGCTTCGACCTCCTCTTCTTCCCATTGGCAGTTCACTCCGGCTGCGCGGAGTCTTACTAACATCGCTCGCTTACTCGCATAGGCTCGGTGTTTACGTGTGCAGCTCTCGCTCCATTATGGTCTCCCTGTACCTTTCCCGAGCGTGCGCTTTATGGAAGCCGTAAGTGCTTTAATAAGACAGTCCGTAAGCTATTGTGCTAGGAGATCTAAAGACTATGGGTCTTAGATATTGCTACAGTACGGCGCATAGGTTATAAGTTACGTTTAATAATGCCGAGGAAAAGCTCCTCGTCCATCGTATCGAGCCGAAACCTTCCCGGGGTCTGGCTGGGTGAATCGATCAGGGCCAAGGGGACCCGGGTAAGCAGAGATTTGTGGTCTGATGTCGTGTGTAGTGACGTTTCAAAGTTTAGCCCCCAAGTCGTGTTGGATCATATTGATCCCAAATGATCCTTATCTTATCATCACGTGACTTGTATTATAGTTCTTCCGTTCCTGGGGTTTCCCTAATGTTCCGTCCCGTCCTGCATATATGATGCGCCGTAGCCGCCAGGCGTTAGCGGGGCACGCCCTGGTCTTATGTTGGGTCGTAATATCAGCTCTCCCCTTAAAAGGTGTTGTCCTCAAGGCCAACATAATTAAGTGGTTGTTCCTAGGTTGGGGAATCTGTAAGCTTGCGTCCTTGTTCATGCTGACTTGCAATGTTAGGTCGCGTTTAAAAACGAAAGGCCGTATCGTCGCCTGAAGTTCGTCCTGTAAAGAAGACTGTTGAAAAGAACTCTTTACTTTCGGCCATTCTTTAAAATTTTGTCTTTATGCCGACTTGCTCTTATTGCGAAGGGAAGGGTTATTCTTCCTGCGAAGTGTCCCCTTCGGATTCTTCTCGTTGCGCTGAGTGTGTTCGCCTTTGTCGCTCCCGCTGCGACGTTCTCGGTGTCGGGGCAGCTGAGCTTCGGAACATCGCCACTCAGCATCAGAAGTTAGAAGATGAGCTTCAAGTCGCAGAAGAAAAGGTACTGTGCCTTCGAAAGCAGAAAAAGATGTGGTTTGAAAAGATGATGCGCGCGGTGCGTCGTGGTATCGACAGTGTGGAGGAGTTGGAGCGTGTCGAAAGGGAGGAGGTGGAGGCGGAGCAGCGTCGACAAGGGGAAGCTCGTCCTCCTTCTGCTGGTTCCGATCGCCTCCCTGCGGGTTTTATCGGGGAGTGGGATACGGTTTATCCCGGTGTCGTTTTGTCTCCATCCTTGTTGGCTGACTTTGGTTTGCTGGATTCGGGTTCGTTAGTGCCGACTTCCGGTAGTCCTCGAGGAGTTGCCGGGAGTTCTGAAGGTTCGTGATGGGTTCCCATGTATTTTCCTCATGTCCGTAGTTTTTCCATTTAATCAGGAATTCTCGTGTCTCGTTCCTGACTCTGTGGTCGATGATTCGTTCGACTTCATATTCTGGTTGGTTGGATTCTACGATGATGCAGTCTTCTGTGTGTGATCCTCTGGGTGCTTGTTCAAGCAATGAGATGTGAAAGACGGGGTGGCATCGCATCGTGTCCGGTAGTATTAATTCGTAATTGACTGGTGAGACTTTCTTAATGATCTCGAAAGGTCTAAGTTTCTTATAGTCTAATTTGTTGCTTGGTCGTTTTGTTTTGATGTTGCGTCGAAGGAGATAGGCGCTATCCCCCTCTTCTAAGGTTGGTCCTCCAATCCTTGATCTGTCGGCGTTTTTCTTTATACGCTGCCGTATAAATTCGAGGTCCTGAGAAGCCTTCTTCTGGAGCTCTCTGAGTTTCGTCACGTCGGCCACGGCTTTCACGGCCTGTGGTCCTTGTCGTGCTCCTCCGTACGCTGTTGGCTGGAATCCGTAGTTAAGATAGAACGGGGATTCTTTCGTACTCTCGCCAAATGCGCTATTATATGCGAATTGGGCCATTGGTAGTAAAGATACCCAATTATTCTGGTCGTAGTTCACATAACAACGAAGGTATGTTTCGAGGATTTGATTAATCCTTTCTGTCTGTCCATCGGTCTGCGGGTGGAAAGAGGTTGACAGTTTATGGTCTGCACCGAGTTGGGAGATCAGGGATCTCCAAAACTTAGCGGTGAACAGCTTATCTCTGTCAGAGACAATTTCCTTTGGTAGACCGTGGTTGGCGTTGGCAACAATAGTCTTGAGGAAGGTGTATGCCAGTTCCTCTGTATTGCTTGCTTCTTTGTATGGTACGAAGTAGGCGAACTTGGTGAGTCGATCGACGATAACCAAGATACTGTCGTATAGTATATTTGTGAGTGGTTCTCTGGATTTTGGTAGTTTGACGAAAAAGTCCCATGAGATCGAGTGCTATGCTTCGGGTGGCACCTGAAGGGGCTGTAGCTCTCTATAGGGCTTATGGGGGCTGTTCTTGCTTTTCTTGTAGATGTTGTAATCTTTGATTGCTTCAGCGACTTCTGCTCGTGTTGCGGATTTGTTATAGTGTTGTCGAATCCGTTTCCATGTCTTTGTGACGCCTTGGTGACCGTATGCCTTAGTACTATGGATTTCTATGATGAGCTCAGGAGTCATCTTTCCAGTCGGGCTGGTATTGACTCTTCTAGCTATCATAAGGAGCTTCGTAGTGGGTACAAGGTTGCCGTCATCGTCGTGCTTAAGGATAACCTGTGTTTCCTCGGGGACCGTGACCTCATGGTCAGGTCTTCTGCTGAGAGCATCGGCTCTGCTTTTTTCTGAACCTTTTCGGTATATGATGCGGAACCAGAATTCTGATAGGAATTCGCTCTATCGTACCTGTCGTTTGTTGAGGTTCTTGTTTGTAGTGAAGTTGGCTAGGCTTTTGTGATCCTTGTAGATTGTTACTTCGTACTTGGTCCCGGATAGCTGAGGTCTCTATTCTCGAAAGGCTTTGATAATGGCTATTAGCTCCTTGTCGTGGATCTGCCAATTTAATTCTGATCCGTGGAATGCCTTTGAGTAGAAGGCATAAGGATATAATTTTCCTTGCTCGTCTCGTTGTCCTAGTACGGCTCCCATAGCGAAGTCTGAAGCGTCCGTTTCGACTTCAAATGGCTTCGTGGGGTCTGGAATCATTGTGACTGGTTCCGAGATGATGAGTTCCTTGGCTTTCTGAAATGCTTCTTCGCATTTGTCGTCCCAGACGTATAGGGCGTCTTTTCGTGTCAGATTGTTAAGAGGTCTGACTACGTCTGCGTATCCTTTGAGGAATCGTCGATAGAAATTCGCGAGTCCTAGGAAGGATTTTACGTTCTTGGCGTTGAGTAGCGTAGGCTAATCCCTGATTGCGTCCACCTTACTCGTTTGTATATGGATTTGTCCTGGTGTGATTGTATATCTAAGGAAGTCGACTTTCTATGTGTGAAATTCGCACTTCTCAGGTTCGGCGTTAACCTTAGCGTCCTGAAGTTTTTAAAATACTATGTGGATATGCTTCTTGTGTATTTCGATATTTGGTGAGAAGATGAGGATGTCGTTAATGTATACGACGACGAAGATGTCGACGTACTCCCTGAGTACGTGCTTGACCATTGTCTGGAATGTAGCAGGTGCGTTGGTGAGGCCGAAGGGTATCACGAGGTACTCGAAGAGTCCTCTGCGCGTTCTGAATGCTGTTTTCCATTCATCTCCTTCCTTGATTCGAATCTGGTTGAATGCTCCTTTGAAGTCTATTGTAGTAAACCAGTTGGCTCCGTGTAATAGATCTCGTAGCTCAGTAATGAGCGGTAGCGGGTAGCAGTTCTTCTTTGTGATGTCGTTGAGTCCTCTGTAATCGATAACAGGTCTCAACTTGTTTCCTTTCTTAGGTACAAAGAATATCGGTGCCCCTGAGGGTGAGACCGACGGTCTAATGTGTCCTTTCTTGAGCTTATCGTCGAGGTACTTGTTGAGTTCCTCCTGCTCTTGTTGGTTCATTGGGTATAATGGGTAGAATTTGGGCCGCGTCCCTTGCTTGAGTTCAATCTCCATATCCCAGTTGCTGTGTTCTGGTAATCCCGTTTCTTTTTCTGAAGCGAATAGCTTCGTGTATCTTCGGTACTCCTTAGGTATAGCTCGGAGTGGATCTGACCCCTGGTCGTCTGTTACCGATGTTGGCGTCTTGGAATGTTCTGGTATGATTACGATGCATATCGCTCGTTTCTTTCTGTCGTTAGGAGCTGTGCGAGATTCGTTTGAACCCTGGTTCTTAGGCCATTTAGTGATTGAATCTTCCTATTGGAGTTGGCCGGTTCTCTAATTTATCCATGGGTTGGCTTCTCTTAGCTATGGAATTCCTAGGATGATGTCGTCATCTCCTATTTCCATAATGTCGAATGTCATCTGTTGCTGATGGTTGTTGGTATAAGTCGGGAGATGTACGGTCTCGCGATTAATATATCCTCTATCGTAACCGACATTTTTCCCTTTTACCGTCCGTAGGGTATAGGGTTCTTCTTTTCTTTTCTATGGGATGTCTTTCTCATTCACCGTTCTTGGTGATATGAAGTTTCCTTGGGCGCCGCTGTCGATCATAGCGCGTATATAGTGTTTTCTTACCTGTATTCGTAATATTAGGTGGTTGTCGTTGCTGTGCGATGTTGCACATAAGAACTTCTCATAACTAGTCGCTGTTCGTCGTTCCTTTGCGATTGGCGTATTTAGTTTTTTGTCTGATTTCTTCGTTGAATAGCTTCCTTGAGCTGTTCGTATCGTTGGCGCTAGGTTCTTGCCTTGGGTACGTAATGTACTCGGTACTGGTCGTTTCTACAATCGTCCCATTCCTTGTCCTGGTCGTTCAGGTATGATATGGGGTATTCGTCGTTAGGTTCGAATGTCGCTATGCCTTCTTTATAGGTAGTCATCGTCCATTGCGGGAGTTGGTCGTCTAGATAGACGTCCCTGATGGGTTCTTGCGAGTATCGTTTTGGGTAGAAGCGGCTGTCTCGCTTCTCTGATATGTGTTCAATATACCAGTTGTCAAGGCATTCTGCCTAGAAGATTTTCTTGTGGTATCGGTGCTCTGAATCGAGCAGCTGGTGATCTCCCTGAGTGAGGGGCGTTTCTGACGCTTGTTTGTGGTTCCCGTAAAACTTAATAAACTGGTTGTTGTCCTTCGGATGGATAACTTTATACTCTGGTCGCTTCATGACTTCGGGTTCCTCTTTAGAGCTGGTGTCGTAAACGCTAGGCGGTGCCTTGTGATCGATCTCCGTCTGGGTACGTCGTCGGGCGACGTCGTGAGGTTCATCCGAGTCGTAGGGTGATTCTTCTTTATTATCGAAAGTGTAACTATCGGGTCCTTGATCTTCGTAGGTGTGAGTGATTCGGTTGGTGACGCTGAGATCAACCTTTCCGTTTTTCAACACGTAGTTGACAGTAGGTCTCTTAGTTACTTCGACTCGTTCTGTCCTGGTCAACTCATCGAGTTGCTCGGATATCTTACGCTCGAGCTTGCTGTTGGGTACTCGTCGCATCATGCAGATAGTTCTGCTGGGTGTTCGTGCTTCTGTAGCAAACTCTTCTTCTAATCTTAGAAGGTCTTCCTTTGTCTCGGTTTTAAGTCGTCGTTGGATTTGGACTGCGAGAGCATTGAGGGTGTCTCTGGCGATGGGGTCGCTTTTTGCCTTCTTCTTTAAGGCGTCGCCTGCTTGTATTAAGATGGCGATATACTCTCGATTGTTTTCTTTGAGTGTGCAGGATTGGTAGGTAGGAATTTCTTCTCCTTTGGTTGCAATAGCTACCGTCCTGATGGGTGTCGTTCGGGTGGTGTCGTATCTTGAACGTCCTTGATTTCTGAGTCTCTTCGGGTACCATCCTGCTTGTTCTTTACTGTCTTCGTGCACAAGGCAGTTGTCGTCGTAGCAGGCTGTCCATGAGAGCTGTTGGTGGGGTACTTCTTTAGTGGCGACACTGGCGTGCCTCTTGGGTATAAATCGTTGCTGGATCTGTTTCTGTTGTGTGTAGTTTCTGGCCAAGTGTCCTGACCTGTCGTAGTTGAAGCACCTGAAGTCGTTGTTCTTAGGTGGGTAGCCCTTCTTGGCTACGCTGAGATCCATCGGACCGCTGTGGTGCCTGTAGGATGTCGATTGTCGGTTTTGCCACTGGTGGTTCCTAGGGCGTTCCCTTTGTCCCTGGAATCGCGGTTGGTATCGTTTACTGGTATTGGCTTGTGGAGTGTGGTTTTCCTTCTTTTCTCTTTGTCGCTTGAAGAGTCGATTGTCGAGCTTAATAGCGAGTTTGATATACTTTAAGAACTCGTCTGGTCTGTCTTGCTTAGAGAGTTCGTCCTTAACATCTTCTTTGAGACCTTTGTAGAACATGAAGATCTTAGAGTTGTCTGTATAGTCAAGTCTGGAGCAGATGCGTCTGAGTTCTGCTGCGTAGTGCGAAGCTGCTCCCTTCTGCCGAAGGTTGGCGAGGTCGCGCTCGTACTGTCTCTGCTCGTCTGGTTCCTGAAATAGTGACATAAGGGCTTTCTCGAAGCCGTGAAGGCCTTCGAAGATCATTCTGGTTTCGTCCTTGAGAAGGGTCCAGTCGTTGATCGTCATGAAGTCGGTCAGGTGAGGTTCGAACCAGGCGAGGGCATTTCCTTTCAAAAAGGAGGCGGCGTGGATGACTTTCTCTGGCTCATCCTTGAAGTTCATTCCATGGAACCTCTGATAGGCTCGGACTTGGGTGAGGAATCCCTTCAGGTGTCCTGGGGTTCCGTCAAAGGCTTGAGGAGAGTTGAGTCGTAGTTTCTCTCTTCTATCCGGGGTAGTGATGATGTTGGCGGCGGATCGGAGAGTTAGAACTTCCTGCTGGAGTTCAAGGATCTGAGCCCTGTCTGGGTTCTGTCTGACAATTCCTTGAAGCTTTAGGAGTTCGTTCGCGTTGTTTTTGATGACTTCCTGCATCTTGGCTATGTTGCGTTCTTGTTTCTGGAGTTTCTTAACCGTCTCTGTAGTGTCCTTCTCCGTAGTGTCCTCTTTATCGGACGAGGAGTCGGTATCCTTTATTTCTTCGTCTAGGGTCTTGGGTGGCATAGGAGCTTTACCCTTAGAGCCGCTGTCGGAAGTGGACGGGGTGGCTTGGGAAGATATCGTCGTTCTTACTGTTAGTGAGTTTCGTAGGGTCAACTTACTGAACAGGAGCAATTAAAGTGTTACGGCCAGCTAGTCGTAGTGAGGTTGTTTGCAGAAGTTGAGGCTGCGGAACTGGTAACAGTAATCGTAGTCGTGGATAGCTTCAGGGAAGCTATGTCTGTCAGTCGTAAGGTAAGGGAAGGCTGCGGTGATCAATCGTAGTCTTATCAAAGAGGTTCTCAGGGAAGATAGCTGAAAGCGATCATAAGATCTGATACGAAGTTAATTGCTGAAGAGCTATGGAAAGTCTGTCCTAGAGTCCGGCTCGAGTCCATCCTATATACAAGTCCTGGTCCTGAACATATCCCTTGTCAATGATCAGTTCCTCTGATCGGGTGAGCGCTCATTGTTCGGCATGAGCGCTCATTGTTCGGTATGAGCGCTCATGGCCCCACCATGGCCGCTCATGTCTTATCTTATCATCACGTGACTTGTACCATAGTTCTTCCGTTCCGTGAGAGGGTGCCTCGTGTCCCCTTGTCCTGTATATATAGCGTATCGTAACCGCCGTAAGCCTGCGGCGTAGTGTTACGCCCGCCGCAACTTGTCACTGTGGTGTTACGACCCAACATGAGACCAGGGCGTGCCCCGCTGACGCCTAGCGGCTACGGCGCATCATATATGCAGGACGGGACGGAACATTGGGGAAACCCCAGGAACGGAAGAACTATGGTACAAGTCACGTGATGATAAGAGATATGATAAGGGATAAGGATATGCTGGATATGCGACATATCCAACCGAGTCAAGGATATGTTGGATATTCGGCATATCCAACATATCCAGACAAAGGGGACTGTTCAGCACTGTTCAGTTAAGATCGGACTTGTATATAAGGATGGACTCGAGCTGGGCTCTAGGACAGACTTTCCATAGCTTCTTCAGCAATTAACTTCGTATCAGGATTAACATCCGCTTTCAGCTATCACCTTAACAAGACTACGATTGATCACCGAAGCCTTACCTTACCTTACGATTGACAGACATAGTTTCTTTGAAACTATTCCACGACTACGATTACTGTTACCAGTTCCGCAGCCTCAACTTCTGCAAACTACCCCTACGACTAGCTGGCCGTAACACACAGTTGGTTGCCTTGACCTGCTCGTAACACGTAGGCTCTGTTCTTGGTCATGCATGTTGGGTCGTAATAACTTTTCTGTTTATCAAGCTACTTTCCGTTTTTAAGGAGCTACGAAGGCGGGGGAAAATCGAAGAATCTGGGCTAACCGTAATTTCGCAATAAATAGAAGATGCCTACGTTAGGCAGACTGACAGAATCCATGCATGCTTCTACGCGAGTCATGGACATAACCCATTCGGAATGGTCTGACCATCACGAAACAGGCCAGACTGTCATTTCCACCTGGTCCTAGCTCTGCAAGACTTATTAGGATAGCATTAGGCCCACAAGCCTGTGGTGATTCCATCCACTCTTTAGTACGAATAGACGCTCTTTTCTGCTCACTCACATATGCATATTCCGCTGGCCACCCTGACTAACCGTCAGTTATGAGCCCAGTCGACTCTAGCAACTGTCTTCTTGATTGATTCCTTCAGCCAAGAGGCAAGGTCCTGTCACTCAGACATCATCAATCAATCAAGTGCTTTGCAACTCTTGGGACTATTCAGTCTCCTTTGGCCAGCGCCAATCCTGCAACCACAAAGGCCAGGATCTTCAGCTTCAACGGAAGCAACAACTCTGCCTCTCTATAGGCAATCGATCAATCCGAACGATATCGATACGAACCTACAAGGCTACAATTGCCTCTTCCTCAACCATGGAGTCATCTAAGGTCACTCAGAAGCTGACTTCTGACGCTGACTGGACCAAATGGTACGGAAACCTCAAACTCGTGGCTAGGATCCATGAGGTCTGGAACTATATAGATCCAGACCAACAAGTGGTGAACATCAGGCCCCGTCTTACTGAACCAAACCCTGAAGCTGAAAACTTCGTCAATGAGCTTGCCTTGGCTAAGGCCAGACATGCTGATCGAATGGAAGACTACAAAAGGGCTAACAAAGGCACTATTGCCGTTCTTTCCTGGGTTACCTCCACAGTTGAGGCCCAGTACATCAACCACGTCAGTAATAAAGAAAATCTAAGAGACATGATTATTGCTCTTAGAGATGAGCTAGCTCCGGATAACTACGCAAGACAGCAGCTCATTCTTCGTCGCTATCAAGCCCACATGGGCTCAGTCAAGCGATCCAAGCTGTCTGATTGGCTCAGCAACTACATTGACATCATGGATGAAGTCGTTGATGTCGCACTTCCAGCTCTTCTTGACCCAACTACTCAAGTCGCTGATTTCCTCAAAGCGGTCGAGCCCCTCGCTCCTAGCTACTATACGACTGCTACTTTCACCTTCAATCAGACCAACATTGGGAAGCCTCCTAAGGCCGGAGAGAAATGTGCTGGAATTCAACAAGCCAACTTCTTTCGTCAATGGGTCAGGTCCTTCCATCCAGACTGGCTATTCAAAGACGCCAAACCCTCCAGTTTTGCTACTTGGCAAGGAGAAGATGAAAAGGGCAACTCTACAGAATCACAAAGAAGAAGGAACGAGACGCCTGTTCCTAAGTGTCCCGCTTGTCCTGGCTCGGTGAAGCATTGGGTCTCTGACTGTCCTCACTGCAACCCGGAGAAAAGGAAGTCTAGTTACGACCCAAACCATCCTCAGACTAAGAAGGCTATTGAACGGGGTCAGGCCTGGCTTCAGAAGCACCCAAAGGCACAGGAGCGACTCAACAACGCTAAAATCTCCTCGTCATCCTCGTCAGACAATCTGGCTACTCAGTCTTCCTCTCTGTCGGACAAGGAGAACCCAGGTCAGCGTTCTTCCTACTTCAACCAAGAGCAGTCAGACTCCGATAGGGACACCGATCACAGCTCTGAGTCCTCATCCTTCTTCACTGCCCCAAAGAAAGCTCCAGCAATTAGTCTCTACGCTGGCTTTCCACTCCGAAACAGTGTTATCGTCGACTCTGGGACTGGATTCCACATCTGCAACGATCGCTCAAGAATGAAGGATCTAAACTTCAGCCAGTCAACAGAGTTCACTACTGGAGGAGGGAGAATGACAGCTATCGCTCGAGGGACGATGAAAATACGCCCTAATCAAGGAGGTCTTAGGAAGAAGGGATTTACAGTACGGGATGCCTGGTATTGCCCAGACTACCCGGTGACTCTCCTCGGGGCTCAGCCTATGAAGGAGAAAGGTCTCATCTTCACGAATCGCCATCCAGGATTTGAAAATAGAACAGGAGAGGTCCTGTACCACACACCTTGGAAACATGGCCAATATCTCCTGGAGTACAATGGTATTGACTCAACTGTCGATCAAGCCTCCTCTTTCAACAACGACTCTTCGCTAGTCCCAGCGACCACGAGCTCTAATAAGCATGTCAGCTTCGATCCTATAGACGCCCAGACAGCAACCAAGCGCGGACAACCTAACTCACGGGATCCTCTCTCGCCCTCTAAGGCAGAGGCCATGCTATGGCATGAGCGTCTCGGTCACCCTAGCGCCGCATCTCTTGAGAATCTGCTCAAGACTAGCCGAGGAATCAAGATTCAGGGGGTGACAACCATTGACTGCGAGGCCTGCAGCACAGGCAAGGCTATTCGTAAAGTCTCAAGGAGGAAGCCTGACCACAATCCAACCGCCCCAGGGGACTATATCTCCATAGACTTCTTTACAATAAGAAGGACCTATAACGGGGAAAAGGTCGTCCTTCTCATAAGGGACGAATGGAGTGGATTCACATGGGTTCGCTTTCTTAAGTCTCGTAAGGAGGGACTACAGGCGATCACCCAGATTGCCACATTTCTTGAAAAACAATACCACTTCAGTTTCTCAATACTTCGCCTTGATTGGGAAACAGCTCTTCGCAATGCCTTCGACCTATGGGCAGCGGATAACGGCAAGCTTATTGAGCGATCTGCTGCATACACTGGGGCTCAAAATCCAGCAGAAAAGGCTGGTGAGATCATCTTCAAGATCACCAGGGCTCTACGATATCAATCACGGTTCCCAGAGGAATTATCTCCCGAACTGGTGAGAGCGGCCAACTACCTCAGCAACAGAATGCCTCGCAAGAGACATGGCTGGCAAACCCCAGAAGGATTAATGAACACTTGGCTCAACTCTAGGCCATGGTCAACCCATCAAAGGGCTGAGTTTCCTCAACTTGCCCATCTACGGCGATACGGCTGTAAGGCCTACCCTCTCACTACGACCTATCTGAGGGGGGAAGAGAAGGCAAACAAGACTGAGCCCAGAGCCCATGTGGGGTATCTCTGCGGCTACGATAGTACCAATATCTATCGCATCTGGATCCCAGCTATCAACAAGGTCATGAGGACTAGGGATGTCACATTTGACGAAACAAAGCTGTACGACCCCAGCAAGGAGGATACCAGTCTCTTTCATCGAACGGAGCTAGAGAGAGTCTTCTCTATTCTGGAGATTCCGATTCCTGATCCTCAGAGTGAAGATCTCCCCATGGATTCACGACTATGGAATGACGAAGATCTCCAGCCGGCTACTGCAGTTGGACCAAGGGATGTCAGGGAACAGTGCTTCGACCAACAGCGAGAGCCTCAACTGCCTACTCCTACTGGTTCTCCAGGAACACAACTTCACGAGTCACACACTCCTTCAGTTGAGGGGGTGGAAGAGTATGGTTTAACCTATACAGACCCAGAAGAAGAGACAGTTACTCAACAGCTGTTACCACAAACAACTTCATACTCAGATCAACCTCTCATTCAGGACCCTCCTACTCCTGAGTCAACAACCCATGAAGAGTCACCCACTCCGGAGACTGCAACTCAGGATCGCTCGCCCTCCGTCTTATCATTATCTTCTTCAGCAACGACCGCTGAGTCAACAATCCACGTCGCTGATTCTTCGGATGCTCCACCTCCTACTATAGGTACAGGGAGACCAAAAGGACGACCAAGAGGAAGTCGCAATAACTCTATTTACAATCGAGAAACGCCAATTGGTCAAACTAATCATCAACCAGAGGCAGCTACAAGATCCTCTCGCCGACTTAAGGATAGATCTTCATCAATCAGATCTTCCTTCTTCCAGTTGACAGATTCAACCAAGGAAAAGGATAGATGGGACGACTTCGCTCATGATCTAGGTCAAATCCATCGCAGAGACCTCCCTTCACCTCCCCTGAAATACTCCGAGGCAAAAGAGCACAAGTTCTGGCCTAAGTGGCTGGCAGCAATGAACGTGGAATATCGAACAGTCTGGAAGAAGGGCACCTTTGAGCTTACCAGACTGGAAGACGTCAATCAGAAGATCCATCGAATTCTTCCTCTCAAATGGGTATATACCTACAAGTTCAACAAGCATGGATTTCTCAAGCGATTCAAAGCAAGGATCTGTGTGAGAGGAGACCTCCAGCCACTCAATGGGTTAGAAACCTATGCATCAACACTCGCTGGAAGATCATTTCGCAGCGTAATGGCCCTTGTGGCTCGGTTCAACTTGGAAACCTTACAGCTTGATGCTGTAAATGCGTTTACTAACGCCGTCCTTGACGAACTGGTCTATGTCTGGTTCCCTCCAGGCTATAATAGGCCAAGATCCTGCCTCATTCTTCGCAAGGCCCTCTATGGTCTTAGAAGAAGCCCTCTCTTATGGCAAAAGAGCCTCTCAGACACACTCAAGAGACTTAGTCTCTCTCCCCTTGACGAAGACGACTGTATCTTCATCGGTAAGGGAGTCCTGGTCTTCTTCTTTGTTGACGATATTGCAATCATCTATCGCAAGAAGAACGAACAGAAAGCCCAGCAAGTCGTCAAAGGACTTAAAGAGATCTATGAGATGAAGATCATGGGAGAAATGAGTGTTTTCCTGGGTATAAGAGTCATCAGAGACCGCAAGGCTAGCAAGCTTTGGCTCAGTCTTGATGATTACATCGCTAAGATCTGCGACGAATTCGGAGCCAACAAAAGGAAGAAGCCAACAGGAACACCAATGGGCACTGATAATCTGGTTCCTAATGATCAGGAAGCAACTACTGCTGAAGTTCGTCACTACCAGCGACTTATTGGATCCCTCAACTATGCAGCAGTCATCAGTAGACCAGATATCTCCAGAACTACGTCCAGGCTCTCTGAATTCCTCGTCAATCCATCAGCTAGTCACAAGAAGGCAGCCGACTCTTGCCTTGACTACCTCTACCACACGCGTTATCTTGCAATTGAATACAACTCCCAAGGGCCAGGAACTCTCTTCTGCGCCTCAGACGCCTCTTTTGCTGATGACGTCGACACTCGCAAGAGCACCCAGGGATATGTGATGATGATGTTTGGTGGTCCTATCAGCTGGAGCTCATCTAAACAACGTCGCGTCGTCACTTCTAGTACAGAAGCTGAGCTAGTTGCCCTCACTCAAGCAGCAAAGGAATACAGGGCTACTATCCGACTTATCGATCAACTTCAACTTGATCTCGATAGTGACTTCTATCTCCAATGCGACAATCAAGCGACCCTAAGAATCCTGACCACTGAGAGACCTCAAGCGACTAGCAAACTTCGTCACATCAACATCAACAACCTATGGCTTCGCCAAGAAGTCAGTGATGGTCTCATAAACTTCAATTGGATCAAGACCAACGAGATGGTTGCAGATGGACTTACAAAACCACTGCCAGCTCAAAAGCATAGCCGATTTCTAGCCCAGCTAGGTATAGCAAATGTTGAGCAACACGTTAACGCTCTCAAAGAAGCCGAGTTAGTGCAAGCAACATAGGAGAGCAATCTCCTCCTTATCAAAGGATGATCTGCAGGTTGGATCAGTAGTGGTCACAACACCACACAATTCAAAGAAGGGAAATACCAATTTTTGGTCTTCAACACTACATTACCCTACCTCTGTCGCTCTCGTTGATCATCAGTTATCAATAGCTCTGCTTTATCCAGAGACACAACTTAACAGTTGCCTCTCTGAGGGGGTGTGACAGAATCCATGCATGCTTCTACGCGAGTCATGGACATAACCCATTCGGAATGGTCTGACCATCACGAAACAGGCCAGACTGTCATTTCCACCTGGTCCTAGCTCTGCAAGACTTATTAGGATAGCATTAGGCCCACAAGCCTGTGGTGATTCCATCCACTCTTTAGTACGAATAGACGCTCTTTTCTGCTCACTCACATATGCATATTCCGCTGGCCACCCTGACTAACCGTCACAGACCCTTTATTCAACCAGTACAGTTACCCCCAGAAGAGACTTAGTAGAAGTTAGAAATCCCGGTAGTAGTATATAAAAGGAAAATCCTTCTATAGCGAGCGGGCGGAAAGAAGTCAAATCGAAGTAGGCATCTTAGAACGCCATCTTAGCGGCTAATTGTTACGACCCAACATGCATGACCAAGAACAGGGCCTGCCCCGCAGGCTCGCGGCGGTTATAATACACCACATATGCAGGAGATAAGGGACACTAGGCACCCTCTCACGGAACGGAAGAACTATGGTACAAGTCACGTGATGATAAGATAAGACATGAGCGGCCATGGTGGGGCCATGAGCGCTCATACCGAACAATGAGCGCTCATGCCGAACAATGAGCGCTCACCCGATCAGAGGAACTGATCATTGACAAGGGATATGTTCAGGACCAGGACTTGTATATAGGATGGACTCGAGCCGGACTCTAGGACAGACTTTCCATAGCTCTTCAGCAATTAACTTCGTATCAGATCTTATGATCGCTTTCAGCTATCTTTCCTGAGAACCTCTTGGATAAGACTACGATTGATCACCGCAGCCTTCCCTTACCTTACGACTTACAGACATAGCTTCCCTGAAGCTATCCACGACTACGATTACTGTTACCAGTTCCGCAGCCTCAACTTCTGCAAACATACCTCACTACGACTAGCTGGCCGTAACACTAATGAAATAACGGTTTGGTAGCGGAGGATTTATCAAAGGAGCTCTTTCCATAGGGAATTCTGGCAGAAAGAAAAGTTATTAAAGTAACCTTTCCGCAGCGAACTTAGGCGGAAGGAATTAAACATAAGTAGATACCAGAGGAGGCCTTATCAAGAGGAGCTTTCCGTGGCAGTCGACTGGTAGAAAGGATCGTAATTAACGATATAAGCTCTCGAAGCCTCCGCTATCAAGAAGGTAGAATATATATAGTATAGAACGGACCGGATTCTACTAGTAAGTCCCAGTCACCTACATTAATAAGTAAAGAGCTAATTACCGAATCGGAACTAACTCTTTTAAAGCCCGTATGCCCATACTGGTCTATAACGAAACCTACTACTAATCTATATATACGTATAAGTACGTACAAATTAGGGTTATTCTAAGCACTAATTAGTATTAGTATATACGTTAGCAGGGGCCTGTAGGCCGGTACGAAGCTCAATAATCTTGGTATTAAACTACGTATATCTATGTAAGGAGGAAGTTGGTAGGCGTAGCCCACGATTCCTCCGTTAGGTATAAGTAGGTGGAAGGGCCGTTTGCAACGGCCCAGACCACCTTTCAAATCCACCCTTTTCTGCCGTCAATATTCCAACAGTATTATCGCTGCTTGTTCACGCCCCAATAATGCCCAACCGTGCAGACATACGGATGATATTCCTGGGGTTTTCTTTATTACGTAGGTATGATAGCCCTAATTGTAACTAGTCGGTATTGAAAAATCTGCCTTAGACCCCCTCCTTACCACATCAATATCTCCTCATCCGAGGTCCATGCGGCTCGGGGTTTGCCCTCGAAATAGTGTATTCCGTGGTGACGACAATCTTATTTGGGTCAACGTCAGGTTGATGCTGCCTTGCCCTCATCGATTGCCGATTGCTGTTAACCGGCTCTGCTGCGACCTCAGCTATGTTCGAACCTTGCGGCAAGTAAGGGCTCTTAGGCTTGTCGGTAGAGCCAATCGAGGCTTCCTCTCCGCCGGCGATGTTCTTCTCTACGCTACTAGAGACTATGTGTTCGTCCGATCCCCAAGTGGTCTCGTTTGGAATGGAGAGCGGGTGACTTCGGGGTCCCTGCTTCCCTGGGTAGCTGCCCAGGCGATAGCCCTGACTGTCCCCCATGGCGCCGCTCTTGTTTGTACTCGCATTGCGGCTCTTGTCGATGACGCTTTTGAAAAGGGGGTAGACCATGGGCATGTTGGTGAGTACTACGGATACGAAGGACTCTCGTACAGACCAGTAGCCTGATTGAGCGGGATCGGTGTCGCCGACCTGGGGAAGAAATGTTAGTGAATGTCTATAGCATCTGCAGTCTTGACGACGTCAACTTACTGTGAGAATAGAGACGCAACGGAGGATACCAAAGGTCATCTCGAGGAAGCCGCCGCTGAACATGATCATGAGGGTGACCTTCTTCCTCCAGGGAAGATGGGACTTCCACACCATCTAAGCCATGTCAAGTCAGCTCTCGAATCACCTGTCAACTATGTCTCCATTCACAACATACCGGCAGCGGGATAGCCATCAAATAAAAGTCCGTTACCGTGTTCTAGTCAAGCGTCAGTGATGCAGTGAGGATGTGTTGCAAACTGAAGGCAACTTACCATGGCCATGACAAAGGTCGTCTGCAACACAGAAACGGCAGGCATACAAGAGTCTATCTTCAGTCAGTACAATTACTTTCCAGGATGATTGTTGTAACTTACTCCCCGGTGAAGGGTTGATCTGCCATTGGTTCTGGAATGGAATGCATTTCATGAATGCGACCAGAAGACAAGCGACGTAGGTGATGGGCATGATAATCATCGCCCAGGAGATGACTCGCTTCATATTGTGAACACCATCACTACCAAACATTAGCACCGGAAGGGGCGATATCGAATAAGGATTATGGGAGTCGCTCACGTGAGACGAGAGTAGTAAACTACCCAACATGCCTTCAACAGCCATAGCAGAGTCGTGTACAGTAGAAGACCAATAACGTGTGTCTTGGAGCCATTGACGCGCAATAACCACTCTGGTGACGCCGGATCTAAAGCAGCTCGTTGGTCGTCTGTCATGCCATTGTTGGCGAACCCTTTCCAGTAAGCTACGACAAAATATGCTGCGACCGATTCTGCAGTATAAACCAGCTATCGGAGAGATTAGTCAAGTGTAAGTTCAACGTTGACTTAGCCACGATAATGCTTACAATTGCCAGGAACATCAGAGCGTCATCCCAAGCAAACTTCCTCCATCCTAACGTAGAGGCTCGACTGTAATATCGTAATCCCACCACGAGATAGGCAGCACCCTGCAAGCCCCAGACCTCCCGGATGAATGCGTTCGATTCAGCGGCGGACATCTTGTCCACAAATAATAACCTTAAGGAAAAGAACCGCCAGAGATGAAAACAAACAGAAGCATAGCCGGACCCAGCAGCTAAGTCAGACGAAAGGAGATTGAGCGGGAAACATGATGTGTAAATAATTAAGTACCCGACAAAAACTCTGAACAGATGTCGACGCGATGACCTTGAGCATGTAGCCCCGTGCGCCTGGGAGCTTGAATCGCTCATGTGTCACTGCTCTTCTTTCTTCTTAAAGGCCTTCCTTGTGCCTGTTCCCTGCTCGGTGCTCCTGATTCAGTGTTCACAATATCTAGCAAGGTCCATGCCGATCGTGAGGCCATTGCAGGGGAAGGTCTGAATTGGGTGCTTATGATGTACTCCGTACTCCGTACAGTCCATCTCTTGGGACTGAGGGTGATTAGGGCACGAACGGTGTCAGCGTACGGACTGCTCCGTCTGCTCGCATCCTCAATGGGTCAGGGGGAATATCGTCACGGAGCCCGCTCCGCTTTCGATAACGAGAGTGGCATAGGAGAACTGCCCCAGTCGTTTTCCACTCTGGATACCACATGAGGACCAAACCGTCCGATCGAAGGTTTGCTCGGGGAACCGGAGGGGCCGGCCGGGAACGTTGGTCCTCCCCAGAGCCACAGGTGATCTAGGCTCGCCGTTGGTTAAAACCGAGACCTGTGGCGCTACGCCACTGTGATTTCTGAACCAATCCGTATTGAAGCTAAGTTTTAAATAGTTCACTAATCGAGTCCAGTCAGCAGATATTCTCCTTTGGGACTGGCGGACTGTGACGGGAGGACGTCAATCATAATTAGTGATGTCTTGAACCCTGGTGGCTGGTCTAGCATAGTCTTCAACATCCAATGTGGCTCCCCTGAGGTTCTCCATAGTATATTGCATGAAACGGCATTTTACAAAGTTCCCACGAACTTGGAGCCGTCTACCCGCGTTGCGCGCGTCCGGCTTCTGTTTGCCTGCCTCGCTTGCGGTACAAATAGGACATATCGCACTTGTGTTCTGTCATATCTCATTGCGGCCCAATGGAACTGTAGGAATGTCGATCTCGAGTTTTTGGCCGCATTGAAACCCTGCCAGGAACCCAGTCGCTCGGACGCCTGAGGTGCAGCATATCATTCCATCTTCTTACGCGGCCCCGGTCGCAGGAGCAATGATCAACGCCTCGTAATGTCGGGAGCTATTCACCCTTTTTGTAACGCTGGGTTACCATCTGGAGTGTTTTCGCCAGAGTGACTCCAGTGTGATAATACAATGTGACGAGTCAGTTCGAGTTCCAACGACGGCAATGAGTGGTATTCGAGCTGTAAAAAGGTGGTAACTCTGTGGATACGGACTTGGTAGAGCACGAATCAAGATCTTGTCGTTGCGAGAATCTGCAGATAATTCTGCCCAGGGTTTGTTCCCCATAGTGGAAACTGCTGCTCAAGGGTTCCGGGGTTTGATACTCCATTATCCGTACTAAATTGGAGAGACAACGTCGTCCGCCCGCGAATAAGCGTTACAATGAACTCTTAACTCGCGCAATACCGCGACCGTCAATCGGGGCCTTGTCGCGGCAGTAGTCCGACTGTTATCAAATCTTGAAGAATTCGTTGCTTACCTCTATCAATGTGCCCGTCCCATCAACTCGTCCCTGCAACGGAAAAATGCCACGTCAACCAGCCATTTAACGTAACTGCCGGTGGGATCGCCGATACACCGCGGACTCAGGATGCACCACCGTCCACAATTTACGGTTATGGTTGGCTTTCTTGACCCAACGACGGACCCATCATTAACGGACGGGCTAGTGGGGGAGCCGTTGCGTGGTCTCCACGGGTTGCGAATTCGTCTCGCTAACGTCGGCGAGAAGCGCGTAACCTTCGAGTCGCATCAAGTCTGTGTATTCCTTGTCTGGACTCAAGTTGTACTTCGTAGACGATATCACCCGAAGCACATCGCTTAGCCATTTCCTTAACCATGGTGTTGGGAAAAAGAAAAACTGTCAGGCAAGTTACCAGCTAGCTGGTGGCGAGTAACATTATCAGATATCAATAACCCGAGGAGTTCGGCATGAGCCGGGCCTCCGTCTGCTTTTCAGCCAAGCTGGTGCTGTTTCTCTCTTAGGTCTCCAACAGTCTGAGCAGTCATTGGAACTCGAAGAAACTCGTCTGCTATGGATTTCTTGCTGGGCGCTGCGCACTTCCCCCACCCAGGTGATTTGCAAAGAGACAAAGCCATCTCCCTGCTCAGTTGGATTCAAACCATGTATCATCTAGCCTGCCCTTGTCGTCGTACTCTTGATGGGTCATCAACGCCCCCCCACGTCTAATGGCGCGCCATTTCGACCGTTGAAAAAGGGCCCATAATCCATATGAATGGCGCACGGACAAGCATCCTGCTTTTCCATTTCGGTCCTGACTGACTCGAGCCAGAAAGGGGAACAGATCGGCCCCCTCCCATGGCTCCAGGGCCCATCAACACCGAGCCCTTGTCGGCGGGACGCTCCCAGGTGTTGGAGTGACGAGCCCAAGGTCCCACCGGCGCGCCGTTGAAGACCCCCGCAGTCTTTTTTGGAGATGGTGGTACGGCATCCTGCTCCTCTGTCGCATCAAACCCATTGCTCAATCAACCAACCATTGCACCCATTGGCTTGGTCTGGCAGAGAAGCAGAGCTCATTGAATGGAAGTGGGGAGGTTCAGCCAAGAAAGCTCATCAAGGGGTCGCTCTCCCGAAGACGAGTCAAGATGCTGACGGACCCCGCGACTTGAGCATATGCGAGCCATCCAGCTTCGTCTTGTCAACGCACAGCTCACACTCTCTTTTCCTCGCTTTTCCACTCTCCCTAAACGCCAAACTCTAAACCTCAAGTTTGTAAACGCCGCGAAGCCAAGCAAACATGGCCACTCCCGAATCGAACGTAGATGTGTAAGCCTCCTCACAGACAGCCTGCTTAACATAGGTATTGCCCATAAGCATGCGCAACATTTCACTAACCTCGTGTCTCACAGGCTCATCATCGGCGCGGGCCCTGCGGGGTAAGTTCAAGCAGCGCGACATAACGGTTTCTTTTCCCCAAACGCTCGGTGCCAGAGGGCTGACGAGTGTGAATGCCGGCGCAGCTTGATGGCAGCTGCCTGGATGGCGCATTGCGGCGTCAACGCTCGTATTGTCGACAAGAGAAACACAAAGATATTTTGCGGCCAGGCCGATGGACTCCAATGTCGCAGTCTAGAGATCTTTGACTCGCTCGGCTTCGCGGACCGGGCCTGGAAGGAGGCCAATCACATGATTGAGGTATGGTTTACAACTGACACTCTGTTACCGAATGTCTCACTGACTTATTTTATCAGATTTGCATGTGGGTATGTGACCAATTTCAGCATTGGCTCATGGCAATTGGCAAGGACAAACACTCACAGCTATTAGAACCCCGGCAATGATGGTATTATTCGCCGCAGCGACAGAATCCCAGACACCATCGTCGGCCTATCACGCTTCCAGCAGATCGTCCTCCAGCAAGGTCGCATCGAACGGTTTTTCCTGGAGAATATCAAGAAGCACTCCAAGGACGCGATCAAGGTCGAACGCGGGGTCCTTCCCGAGTCCCTTGAAATAGATCTGTCCAAGGTGGACGATGATGCCGCCTACCCAGTGACAGTCAAGCTTCGCACACTCAATGAGGAAGAGTCTACCCCTCCTCAGGCTGCTAACGCGAGCAAGATCCCTGATGGTCTGTTCCGGAGCAACTTGATCCGGGACGATGACGAGGCGGACTTGATCAAGAAGGCACAGGACAGAGCCGGCGCAAGTGAGATTGTTCACGCCAAGTATGTTATTGGCTGCGACGGTGCTCGCAGTTGGACTCGGAGGGCCCTCGGATTTGAGCTCGACGGAGAGGCTACCGATTTCATCTGGGGTGTCATGGACATCATCCCCATCACCGAGTTCCGTATGGTCTCGCTTTTACTACTTTATCCCTATATGTGTTCAATGCTAATACCTGGGCCCAAACAGCCGATATCCGCATGCGATGTGCTATTCACTCCGCCGAGAACGGCAGTTTGATGGTCATCCCTAGAGAGAACAAGCTTGTCCGACTCTACATCCAGCTTAAGGAGGTCGCTCCGGATGCATCCGGAAGAGCAGACCGCTCCAAGATCACACCCGAGCTCATTTTCGGCGCTGCGCAAAAGATTCTCAGCCCGTACAAGATTGAGTACGAATACTGCGACTGGTGGACCGCTTACCAAGTGAGTTCGACATCTTGCTTGTACAGTTTAATGATGTGATGGCCTTTGCTTACACGTTGTAACAGATCGGTCAAAGAGTCGGCACCGAGTACGATGCCCACAGCCGCGTCTTCCTCGCCGGAGACGCCGTCCACACCCACTCCCCCAAGGCCGGCCAGGGTATGAACGTCTCCATGCAAGACACATACAACCTCGGCTGGAAGGTCGCCCTGGCCGCCAAGGGCATCGCGAAACGCAACATTCTTAGCACATACCAGAGCGAGCGCCGCCGCGTTGCCCAAGACCTCATCGAGTTCGACCACCGCTTCAGCCGTCTGTTCTCCGGCCGTCCGGCCAAGGACGTCCTGGACGAGGAGGGCGTCAGCATGGAAGTCTTCAAGGATGCCTTCCTCAAGGGCAACTTGTTTGCTTCCGGTCTTTCGGTCGACTACGGTGCCAGCAACCTGGTCGTCAAGGCCGGCGATTCGCTGAAGCAGGGCGATGGTAGCACGGTGCTCAAGTCTGTCGCCTCCATCTCCGAGGAGGACTTCAAGAAGAAGCAGGCGCTGGCCACTGGCCTTCCCGTCGGTATGCGCTTCAACAGCTTCAAGGTCCTGAACCAGGCCTCCGCTCGCCCCTGGCACTTCCAGGAGAGGCTCAAGGCTGACGGCCGTTTCCGCGTCGTGCTGTTCGCGGGTAACGTCCTTGATGTGTCCCAAAAGGCTCGCGTAGACAAGTTCTGCGCAGCCCTCGACGCCCCCGAGCACTTCCTTCGCAAGGCCACGCCTACCGACGTTCCCATTGACAGTGTCATCGAGGTGTTGACTATCCACTCCGCGAAGCGCACCGATACGGAGCTGCTGAGAGACTTCCCTGACATCTTGCATCCCTTTGATTCGCACACTGGCTGGGACTACAATAAGGTGTACGTTGATGACGAGAGCTACCACGAAGGCTTTGGAGACGCTTACAAGAACTACGGCGTCGACAAGCAGAGGGGCTGCGTTGTGGTTGTGCGACCTGACCAGTATGTTGCGTGGATCGGTGAGCTCGAAGACTTCGACGATTTGCAAAAGTACTTCGAGGGATGTATGGTCTTGGGCCAGCCCACTACAAATGGAGTCAATGGCACGAACGGGACTTCATTGCCGGTCCGGTAAAGGTTCATGGGCTCTTAGCCGTCGGCATCTGAGACCAAAGCGGGTAGCTCATAGCTCACTTAGAAATCGTGTAATCAAGTACTTGAAAAAGTTATAATCAACCGCTGGTGATAAACTAATTCGCGAGACTTGAATTTGACCGAGAGCAAGTTGTTTCCACCGATGAAATATCACCCAATGTGGCATTGGGCTGCAGAGCAAAAAGAATCTAGTCGTCCCAAAGATTTGACGGTCCATTCTACTTACTCATGTTCTGACGGAAATCACTCAATGGTAAGCAGCAAGTCTAGGGTCGTTGGAGCGTGAAGCTTCTCCATTCTATAATTACTTTCTGGTAATCTTCGTTCTTATACAAATCTCGGTGTAATCTTGAAGAGAGGCAACGGTGACCACTATTCGGAATGTTCCGGCCCTTGCTACCCGTGCGTTGGCTGATCATCTTCAGGGGCTCTAGCCCTGTTAGCTCTGTCTCACTAGGAGGTGCCGCTCCCCTCACTCTAACATTGAACCTTACAAGCCCCCCGCTGCGGGAATAAGGGCGCTACTGAGTGATGAAGTTGCCGAGGGATTGAATGTTGAAGTCGGGTTCGGAAGGGGTCGAGGAGGGTTCAGTTGTTTGCGGGAAGTGATGTGGTTTTAGTTGTCAAGTCGGGCACGTCTGGTGTCAAGTCAGTCCACATGGGCAACAGCGCGCATTCCCTTGAATCTCGCAATGTTTACCAGAACTTGTCTGGTATGCCAATGGCGTAGGCAGTTCCTCCCTGGGGAGCCGTTCGTTCTTTCGCAATGTTCATCACAACTATGCTCAAGGTTCTTACTTTACTCAAATGCCTATTTAGATTAAATCCTGGAGACTCAGATCTCTTCATGTCTCTGGTGTCATTCAAGCGCGACGCCTGCCATCCGATAGCCAAGACGGCGCCCCCCCCCCCCTCCTTTGCAGAATGCCGCTAAAAGATCACAGACCCTTAGCCTTAATCAAAAGGACTATGCTTCACGGGAGATGTGCGCTGCTGCCATCCGCCCTAGAGTATCATATTGAAACAGCCTCGGTCAATTGCCTCGTTTCTCATTTAAGAGAAACGCCTCGATGTTTTTCGGAGAATTAGACGCCGCTTTTCACTCGAAACAGTGAGCGATCTTCTCTTTAGCCCCTAAGTGTCGACCCTCATTACAAAGCTTACTCAGGGAATTGAGGACAGAAACGCAGCGCATTGATACTTCAAGCCACTCGCACTGACGGTTTTCATCACACCATCAACTCCCGGGGTGAATCTCCCGTGCCTTGTCCTGGTCTAGAACTCGTCGAGACTCGAGAGGGATCTGGGATCTGGAGCAGTCTTCTGCCACCAACATCACCACACAAGGCGCTTCCCGTTGAAGATCCCGGTGCCGCTCCCCAGGATTAGTTGAGCTTACTCGATTGAGCAACATCCATCAAACAACCATCCCTCCCACTAATAGCGCAAGTATGTGCAAATGAGGAAAACGCTGCGACCTCCGTCCGTCTAAGCGCTCATTCAATGTCGGTTTGGACGTCTAGTTTCTCTAAACTGCCCAAGATCAACTTCCACATGACGCTATTTTCAGTGTTCAACCATGTCGCATTACTCTTAGCCCAGTAAGCTTACCTCTTCATCGGTGATTTCACGGTCTTCCATCAGGTTTGACAAATGCCTATCCAATAATATGAGGTGCGAGACTATGGCCAGCCAGATCCCTTGATACACGTATATAAGTCGGGAACATCTTCCGCCAAGTGGTTGAATTCCCTCCTCTCATCATCGCATTACCTTCCAGAGCATTCTTCTCTACTTCGAAGCAAGGCTTCCGTTCTATTCTTGGCACCACGCACAACGTTCACTTACACTCTCATTTCTTCCAACTATATCTATCTTTTCAACACGACTCCAAGTCAAACCCACAATCTCTCAAAATGAAGGGCACAGTCTTCGCAACCGTTCTCGCCGCCTTCTCGGCTGGCGCCTTGGCTCACAAGGACGACTACAATAGCCCTACTCAAACCACCGGTGGCCAATCCGGAGGCAAAACCGGCGGCAAGTCTGGTGGCGGCGGTGGTTATGGACTCCCTGACTCCGGCGGCTCCGGCGGCAGCGGTGGTAGCGGTGGTCTGAGTGGCATTCTTCCTACTGGACTGCCTGTCGGAGGCGACAGCCAGGGTGGAATTGGCGGCCTTCTCAGCGGCGATGGCAGCGGCAACGGCAAAGGTAATGTTCTTCCCACTGGTCTTCCCACTGGTGGTGAGGGCGGTCTCGGAGGCCTTCCAGGTGGCATTGGCGGTGGCCTTGGTGGTAGCGGCGGTAGCGGAGGCCTGAGTGGCATTCTCCCCACCGGTCTGCCCATCGGTGGAGGTAGCGGAGGAGGTAGCGGAGGTGGAATCGGCGACATCCTCGGCGGCGGTAACGGCAAAGGCAATGTACTTCCTACTGGGTTCCCAATCGGTGGTGGTAGCGAGGGGGGATACGGAGGTGGCGGCAGCGGCAGCGGCGCCGGCGGTATTGGTGGTATTCTCCCCACTGGCCTTCCCATCGGCGGAGAGGGGGGCCTCGGGGGTCTTCCCGGTGGTGGCGGCAGCGGCAGCGGTGGCATCGGGGGCATACTTCCTACCGGCCTTCCCCTTGGTGGCGAGGGCGGCCTTGGAGGTCTCCCTGGTGGAAGCGGCGGCGGCAGTGGAGGTGTTCTCCCGACTGGCCTCCCTGGCGGTGGTGAGGGCGGCATCGGCGGTCTCCTGGGAGGCGGTGGTGACAAGGGTCTTGTTCTTCCTACCGGCGGAAGCGAGGGAGGCATCGGTGGTCTGCTTGGTGGTGGAGGAAACGGCGGCATCGGCGGCATCATCCCGACCGGCCTCCCCATCCCGGAAATTGGCGGAAGCGGCAGTGGCAGCGGCGGCATTGGAGGTGTTCTCCCGACTGGCCTCCCTGGCGGTGGTGAGGGCGGCATCGGCGGTCTCCTGGGAGGCGGTGGTGACAAGGGTCTTGTTCTTCCTACCGGCGGAAGCGAGGGAGGCATCGGTGGTCTGCTTGGTGGTGGAGGAAACGGCGGCATCGGCGGCATCATCCCGACCGGCCTCCCCATCCCGGGAATTGGCGGAAGCGGCAGTGGCAGCTCCCCCTCCGGCTTCGAGACCCGGGTCCGCACCACTACTGACAGTGGCGATGGCTACAATGCTCCCGCTGCCACCCCGGCCCCAGAAGACTGGTAAATAACGTAAATTGCTTGAGGTATACTAGTAGAGCTAGTACCTGATACTATTCAATTTGAGATAAGATCTTTGAGGAGAGAACTAAAGAAAGTAACAATTTGTGACGCTCTCACTCTACGGAAGTCTCTTTAAACCCGAATCCCCGCACGCATAACACTCACCGGTGCACCTTGGCTCCCATTCTCGGCTACTTCATCCACCTCTCCAATCATACTGTAGCCATCATCACCCTCCTCAGTTGGGAGATGACCTCCCCCTTCGGCACGAGTGTTGAGACTCATCTCATTCAGCCGAACCGCCGCCTCCCCCATGCTGGCGGTGTCGCTATGCGTATACCTAGTTAACCCCGGTGGCACACTGGTGTAAGTGTTTGAATCATAATTCTTTCCCACGGGCCGCTTCTCATCCAGCGTCCTCTTCACATCATCGTGCACCCTCTCCGTAATCTGTTCAAGTAAATGCAGAGTCTTTGCGTCGGGGGCACCAGAATTGGGCCCCTCAAATACCCCTGGGAGACACCAGTTGGGGTAAAGGTTGAAGTGAGACTTTCTCACTTGCACTCGGTCGGGGTGCGCAGTAAAATAGTATGAACAGAGCCTGCAGGTAGGCTTGCTGCTGCCAATGTACTTCCAGCTGTTGAAGTAATCTCTGGGATGCTGAAGATCGTGGCTCAACAGATAGCTGTGAACGAGTACTTCGGCATGAACGCGCGGCCTGAAGGTGCGCTTGCTGATCTGTCTGAAGATGAAGTCGTCGAGGCCGAATTTCTGCATCTCGAGGGCTTGCTCAAGATAGAACTTCTGTTCCTCTTCATCGTCTGGAATCATGTTCTTGATGATGGATTCCGCCGTGAAAGACCTGGATCTTGCGATTGGTTTTGCAGCGTCTTTGCCAGATGGGATAGCCGTAAATTTGAAGTCTTGGAAGAGGTTGGGCAAGCGTTCATGGGTACCTATCATGGCATCTGCTGCCTGGCGGAAGGACAGAAGCCGTCCGAGGTAGTGTCTCAAGTCGCACCAGGCCTTGGAGCTGGTCATTTCTCCGTCTTTGGCGTTCCTCCTGATAGCCTGCTCGATCTGAGTGCTCTTCATCGAAACAGCCACTTTGATGAGCTTTTCGCAGTCACACAAAACTTTGCGAGGGTCAGCCGTCTTTCACTATAGACTGGCATTCTTGAGGCAAACGTATGCAACTTTGGTATTATTGTAACTTACATTTATCTTGAATACTCCCAGATTCAAGATCGCGAGGGAAGTCCGCTTTCTCCTTCAGTCTCAAGAGCTCCGACATGAGGACTAGAATTGTGTCAGCAATCTCGTAGTATGGGGGGGGGGAAGTTGAGAGATGGATGTCTCACTTTCTGGTGCCTCTCGCCTGTTGCAATCGTCGATGCAGGCATCTATGGATGTACCCAGTGTATTCAGGTATATGTTCAGACGCGGAAGGTTGAATAACAGAATCTTCCACAACACCTGTTTGGCAAGGGCCTTTTGCTTAAGGCCGGTTGGGTTCTTGCCAACAAGAGTAAGAAGGCTTTCGGCGAATTCCTGGGTCTCAGATAGCTCATCCGCGTCTCTGTGATTGGACGCGAAGAGGTACTCTGGGCCATCGGGACCGTTGAGAACAGTGAACGAGGAGACTGTCTCGCCGCCGCGCCTGTTGTCGCATACCTGGGCTAGCTTGTCGACGAAGAAGTGGAAGACCTGCGCTTGAGTCGCGAGGGAGTTGTTGTCCACCTCTGGAATGCCGTTGAAGACTTCTTGCCCAAAACGACAGGCCTTTTGCAAGGCGTTCTCAAGGACGATAGGTTCGTAGAAGAGCTGGCGATGATCTACACCAACGGGCTGAACCTCAAGTGTGGCTTGTTGATTCATAATTGCAACTGTCTGTTTGCGGAACTGAGTAAGGTACTAAGTAGGGATAATATTGAATCAAACCGTCTGGAAGAGACGGTTGTGTTGATGGAAGGGTGATATTCTGAAAAGGCAAGACTGAAGTGGTGGAAAAAACGGCCCTTTTATAAGTGGAAGATGCTTCACGTTGACAATTTCATCATCATACAGGCATATCCAATCACTCATTCCATAGCCCCTAGAAAGGAATGCACTCCCGATATCTTAACGTTTTTCCACTTCCACCAGAGCAGCACCAACATCGCTTCCATGAACATCTACATGTTTCGTGATGTCGTATGCTGCTGTTGGAAGGACACACAAACCATCCAATCGCGTGTAAGCCTTGAAAGCTAGTGGTTATATCTCCTAAGAGCCTGCTTGGACCCTTGCCACAGCAGAGCTGCGCCCATTCCGCGACCCGCGACCCGAGGCAATGAGGCGGTCTACTTTGGGTCGCCATGCAGCACTGCCCGCAGCGACAAGCCAGGTGTCATCGGTGCCAACTAAAAGTCCATTCGTTCATATTAACATTAGCGTGAAGATCAAATGTGAAGTTTGGCTGTCCACACTAAATGCGAAGAGGGATACAGGCGCAGACCGAATTCCGAACGGCTCGGTCATCTACCTACCTTCAGCGTCTACCTCGGCTTTGAATCATTTTACATCAGATTAAGGACCCATAGATATGAGAACAACAAGAGAGTTCACCGCGGTAGGCTACGTCTCTTGTTGCTCATTCTGTGACTCGAAATCGGAGCCTGTCGTCGAGCAGGCTGTGTGGATTAAAGCTTGACTTTGAACCTCCCCAGCACCCAGCCTGTTTGATCTGAACAACCGACCTAGGAATGCGTCTATATGGGCTTGCACCTGTTGTGTATTCAGGAGTACTGGGATGGATATAAACACACGCGGGATGATTCACTGACGGTAGCTGGCGATACCCTAACGCCTGTTGGCAGGCAGCTGGCAGGCAACCGGGAGGCAGCCAGGAGTAAATTGTCGTCATTGACAGTCTGCCGCATATGTCGGTAGATCTTGGACCATCCAAAATGAGATATGACACCGAGAAAAGCAAGCGTGCCTCGGTGGTCTTCAATTTTCATCTGCACGAATTACAACTTGGCCCACTCACACAGATTGAGAAATGATGATACCTTCGTCCGGCCTCCCGCGTCTTGGAGGGCAGGATTCGAGCTTATCTTCTTTCGGACGCTTTTATCATTTATGATTAGTAGGCTTGGGTCAAATATCTGTCCTCCACTATTCGATATTTATGCCAGAATAATGCTGGGAGATGGAGCTGATACCTTGGTAAGGTCACGGCCAGATGAAAATGCACAGCTCCGTAGGTGACCTGCAGCTACCTAAGTGTTACCTGAAGCATTAAATCGGCTCAGATAAAAGTTAGAGCCTTTGGTCAAGAAGCCAGGCACTAACATATGGGCAGAAGGTGAATCGAGGATCGTGACTGCACGATGTCAGCTGCGTTATGGTAGCAACCGTGTTCAGCCTTAAGTATGAGTGATGTGAGTGATTCTGCTACTTACAGCCCCTCAACCAAAAACAGACCTGCCACTTAAATCACATTTCCCGTATTTCAACGCCTGTGAAAAATGCGGACGACGGGAGGGCGGCTGTTTCCTTCCGCGCGGCCCGCCTAGGGCCTAGTCCACATAGGTATAGTAGCTATGCCAGCTCTATTACGGAAGTTGACCTTTGAAGATACCTGGTACTTCCAATACCTATTATGTTCAGCTGGAAGCGTTCACATGAGCACATCACGTTGTTTACAGCGGAACATTTAGGGACCCATCTTACCATCCCACGGCAGCTGAGAATATTGGCTTCGGTAATTATCTTAGGTTAGTAGTAGCTGGAAACACTTTCTCGGTGAGGACGAAAGCAGGTCTAGCTGTGAGGAGCTTGATGTGAACTCTCGTTTGATGGGTTATTAGAAGTACCTTAGTTTATCTAACGACCCAGTGCATACATCTCCACCACGGTCATGCATCAGTATAGCCTTTCAATCCAGGTGTTAAATCCATTGGGGTAGGCCGAATCGCACAGTAAGCGGCATTACAATCTACTTAGCTTGCAAGAATGACCAAGTTCTTACATTCTGGGTAGTAACGGATGGCCAGTAACGGGGCGAGCTATGTCAAACCAAGCCATACATGAGGGAGTTCGTGCTGACTGAGATAAAAAAGCGTTGAATTCAACAACTGTGCTTGCTATCTATATGAACGAATGAACTCTATCTTATTAAATACAATCAAGCTTCGGTTAAATTGAAGCGAAATGCTTTACTCGCTGGTGTGGGCAGTAGTACTGGAAATGAGTGATCTCAAGTACAGTTCCAGCTGGTCGCCATATCCAAATCACCGGCCACGTACCGAGCCTTCGTAGGATAAGGGCAAATGGGTCGCTGGCTCGCCACTTCTTTCAAATCATTGTCACTGTTGTACTTTGTGGCAATGGTCTTCTCTGGTGCGATACCTTCTTCAACCCAGCGCACGATAGCAAGAACTCCGTTGTGGTCCGCGTCGTTGTGCCCAGGCACACCGTGAGTCGCCCCGGTAATCGTGGGAATCCCAGTAAACCAAGGAGCTTCTGTGCTTCCAGTGCAGTGAAAAAGGCCAGGGACAAGGAACATGCGATAAAAGTCGTCCAGTTTCACTCCCATGGTCTTGTAGACTTCCTCGTAGAAGTAGATGCTAGCCCCGCTACTGATTGTGTCGTCGGCAAGTCCATGGAGATGAATCAGCTTCCCACCTCGCGCTTTGAAAGGGGCAAGATCGTAGTTGTCGGCGGTTAAGTTTCCCGGATCGATCCTGTCAATGGTCTGCACAGTTTCGTAGTTGAAGGAGCGCCAGTTCCAGTTGATATCATTCATGACCATGTTGATAATGTATTGTAGGCCAATTGCGGATGGCTTCTCCGTTCCGCTGGCGACAAATCCAAGGCTGGAACTCAGAGAAGGGCCGGGGAAGATGAAGGTCTGGATGACGTCCACATAGTCGCTGATGAGATGGCGGAGGGTGCCGATCTGAGAAGGTGCGAGGCAAGTGGATGCGTTGTTGTTTGACTGCGTACAAAGCATTGCTTCAAGGCGGAACTTACAGGCGTAGGGGTACATTATGATGTTGTCCGCGATGCCATCTTGTGGGTCACATTGCTTGACCATCTCATCGACGATAGGCTGTAGTAAGGATGAAGGGATGTGCTTCGGATCATCGGACGGTAAGTTGAGGACCCCTCTTTGAACACCCGCTGCACCCAGACGGGTAGACCACCAGGCAGGTGCATTTACTACAACGGCGTCAAAGTCTTTAGGAAACTCTTGGACCTCCTTCAGACCCTGGCGGCCACCGGTCGAGCATGCAACGTAGTAAGAAAACTTTGCTGGAGAGCCGTAGTAGGCTCGGACAACTTCTTTACCGAGGACCACTGAGCCATGCATGGCGCGGTATCCCCAGTCAATCATGGCCTCAGGGTTTCCAAGAGCCCAAGACGTGTCTCCGAATCCTGAGATATGGCCCGTGTCTGTGCCTCTGTGGTCAAGGACGCGAAGCCGTAGTGAGAGAACATGCCAATGTACGACCAATTGGTGAAACCCCCGAAGCCACCGTTTCCGGTGGCCATGAATCGCGAGTTCCATGCCGTTGGCAGAAACATGGCAAAGCTGAAAGAGCTGGTGTTGGATGAGAGGACTTTGATGCCAACAGCACAGCCCTCTGGAAGCCCGGTGGCGTTTGCAACGGCTGCTTCGTCGCCGAAGGTGCCATTTTGAGGGACATGATTGACGTAGTTGATGGAAGCGTAGGGAGGTGAGATGCCTGCAATGATGTCTACAGAACACCTAGAAGGTTGAACCGGATGGAGCTGACACCCAGAAACGGAGATGCTGGCAAGAAGCGCAAGTATGAGCGCAAACATCTTGAGCGCGTTCCTAGACTGAGAGATGTTGGAGAAAGTGATAGTTTGCTTGTTCATTCATTATTACAGCTCCAGTGTCATCTTTAGCTTTCTTATATCCATTCATCTTTCGTTGGGCAACCAATTCATCGTCGAGGCCGCGCTCACGATTCTTCCTGGCGGTGTTCGCCGGACGGCAGCCCAAGAAACCGATCGGTGGAGCACTGACACCGGTGCCGACCTCAAAGGCGTCGGAGTCGAGCGACGGAGGGGCAATTGACGACACAGACCACGGAGCAATTTGGTCTGCCCAATCACGATGTTCAAAAAGCAACATGAATCGATCAAAGCTAAGAAGTATCCACAACGGAGCACGCACGTACAACAGTTGCCAAGGCTTCGTCGGAGTCTTCGAAGAGTCCTCACTAGGTCTTCTTGACCCAGTCATGATCCAGTCCTGAGCGTGGTCTTCATTTGCAGCTTCTTCAAGCTATGGCCGCATGTAAAAGCGAGTCCGACATTGAGGAAAAGTGGTACATCATTCTAATGAGAGCATACACACAAAGGCTATCATTAAATACATGTGTCAGGCCCATCCCAGTACACTCGTTACAACGATTGTCACACTATGCCTATGAGACAATATGGTCTTACACAAGCATGACTAAGTTTGGCAAGGATATGCCAGCATAAAGGGTCTTCCACTCACTATATAGATAGTCGGGATATTCCCATAGCCACTCGTTCTTCATACTCATCAATACATCCCATTGACCCCCTACCTGACAATCGCTGCCCAACAACATGTACTTACAGTAATATTCGGGATATTATTTATTCTTTGATGTGATTTCTAATACCCAGCACGGTAAAGTGCTTATTATTCTTTCCAACTTGAGATCTCAGGCAAAATACACATATATCTATGAAGCCACCTAGGTGTTACGGCCAGCTAGTCGTAGTGAGGTATGTTTGCAGAAGTTGAGGCTGCGGAACTGGTAACAGTAATCGTAGTCGTGGAATAGTTTCAAGGAAACTATGTCTGTCAATCGTAAGGGTAGGTAAGGCTTTGGTGATCAATCGTAGTCTTGTCAAGGTAGTAGCTGAAAGCGGATGTTAATCCTGATACGAAGTTCATTACTAAAGAAGCTATGGGAAGTCTGTCCTTGAGCCCGGCTCAAGTCCATCCTATATATAAGTCCTGATCCTGTCTGAACATATCCTTTATGGTTAGGACCGATATCACCGTGTCGGTTCTTAAGGGGTAGACCGCCCTTATCATGTCGGTCCATGTTCAGGGACCGCTTATCGCCCGTCGGTCCTTTTTATCATTACGTAACTCATCCATAGTTCTTCCGTTCCGTAAGGAGTTTCCCGAGTTCCCGGGGTTTCCTGTATATATCTAGTAAATAGCCGCCGCAGGCCCGCGGGGCGGGCCCCCTAGCTTTGTTATGCATATTGGGTCTTAATAGGCGTGTCTATAAGTCGTAAGATAAGGTAGGTAAGGCTCCGGAACGGTCCTGTGTTACAACCCAACATGCATAACAAGGCCAGGGGGCCCGCCCCACAGGCCTGCGGCGGCTATCTACCTGATATACGCAGAGAATCCGGGAACTCAGGTGACTCCTCATGGAACGGAAGAACTATGGAACGAGTCACGTGACGATAAGGAAAGTGAGCACACGATAAGGTGATCACAGTGATCACCCAAAGTGAGCCTGGCAGACAGCCCTCGCCAGGGTCGGCTACGAACCTAATAAGACCAAAGAAGAACAGGCCCTCTCCTTTGCAGGTAGGATGGCAACTTTCTCTAAGCGGGACATTGTTGTCTATACTGACGGGTCCCAGATGTCGGACGGCAGCAGCACCTCCGCCGGAGCAGGCTGGGTAGGGTACCAAGCTACACGGCAGATCTTCCGCGGATCCGAACCACTCGGCTCCTAAACTGAGTTGTATGATGCGGAGGCATATGCTGCGTATCACGGCCTGATGGAAGCCACCCGGGTTCCTACGGCTCGTATAGCAGATAACGTCTACATCTGCCTCGATAACCTCGTAGTCGCGGCTAGACTATACTCCTAGAGCATAGGAAGCAGCCAGGCTAGATTTAGGGCCTTCAATAGGCTCTCTTCCTCCTGGACTCGGAGACAAAGAGAGAGCTGGACAACCCCCGGCAGGGTTTATGTTTGGTGGTGCCCTGGGCACACGGGAGTACCAGGAAATGAAGAAGCGGATGCTCTAGCCAAGGAAGCCTGCAAACTAATCCCAAAATCACAACCACAGCCCTCATTAGCGCACCTAGAAAGGCAAGCTAAAGCAGCTGCCTTCCAAGCCTTTGCCAGAAAATGGCTGTCCCAATGCCCTCGGCAATATGCCGACCTCGAGATGATTCTTCACCCCAAGCCGCCCGAACTCCGCCTCCCTCGGCACTTACTAGGAAGGCTATACGCAGCAAGATCCCATCATGGAGACTTTGCAGCATACCACGAGAGATTCGCTCATCAAGATGCGTTGCTCAACTGCAGCTGTGGGAAACCCAAGACACCAGTCCATTTCTACTTCTGCAAGCGTGGACGCAAGGCTACACCGCGCTACCTCCGCCAACGTATGGCCAAAGCAAGTATTGATTTCTTGTTAGGTTCCGCTAAGGGAGCCTCTCTTCTATGCGAATGGATAGAGGAGACCAATTTCTTTTCCGAAATTTGCCCGAGTCATTGAACAGGAACGTTAGGTGAAGACGGTAGCCTGTAATATAGTTTAGATTAGTATAGACCATGTCGGCATAGCGCCCGGCACGTCCTTTTGTTACCAGACGTTAAATACATCATCATCATCATCACCCAAAGTGAGCGCTCACCAGTATCCACTTAGTGATCACCAACGAACATGGTGATCAGGCAACAAAGGATATGTTCAGGATCAGGACTTGTATATAGGATGGACTCGAGCCGGGCTCTAGGACAGACTTCCCATAGCTTCTTCAGCAATTAACTTCGTATCAGGATTAACATCCGCTTTCAGCTACTACCTTGACAAGACTACGATTGATCACCGAAGCCTTACCTACCCTTACGATTGACAGACATAGTTTCCTTGAAACTATTCCACGACTACGATTACTGTTACCAGTTCCGCAGCCTCAACTTCTGCAAACTACCCCTACGACTAGCTGGCCGTAACATAGCTGGCCGTAACACGAGGGAAACCTAGAATCCAAAAATAGATATTTCTTATTTAGAATCTAAAGATAGACGTACTAGCTTACTAAGTCTAGAATAGAGGAGGCTAGTTTACTTAATAACTAGATAGGGTAGTACGAATAGCTTTATCTTAGTAATAAGTTAGTATAGTTAACTAGTTAACTTAGTTAACTTACTTAACTTTAATAACCAATTTAATTAACTGACGAGTAAAAAGGTAATTAATCAAATTAATTAACTGCTCGAGGGCATTTTGGCAATCAATCAACTGGAAGGCCAGATTTGCGTTGATTGCGTTGAGTGAAGCGTTGGTAGCGAAGTTGAAGAGAAAATATTTCAAAATTGAAAGAAGGGAAATTGAATTTAATGACAGAGTTGTATCTGCAGTGATGCCCAAAGTTCGGATACACATGCTACCACAGTTTGAGTAAGACCTGAACCGTGTAGGCCCGTCAGAGAAGCATCAGGCCTCAAGGGGCAGCACAGTAATGGCAGGCGTCTGCCAAATATCCCAGTCCTCTGAAACTTCTGGAACGCCAAAAGGCCGCAAAGCAGCAATGCGAAATCTGTTTGAACATGGTTAGCATAAGGTCAAATACCCAGGCCTTCTGCTAGCTACAAGACTTTGGGGTTCTTACTTGTATGATCCGGATTGGATGTGAGATCCATCGGCAAACCTTCCGAGCCAGTAGTAGATACCTCCTCTTGCACGAGGTTGCGAGTAGAGCGGAAGGGAGAAGATATCGTCCTCATTATCTTCACCTGGGATGAACCAAGCCGAGGTGGCAGTTCCGTTCCAGGCGGTTGCCGAGCCGACGAACCCCTTCTGACCTGCGACAGGAGGATATGACCATTGCGTCTCGCTGTAATTGCCCGAGAAAATCTGTTCAAGACATTAACTGGATATCCCCGGGCTCGCTATGGAGCTGTCTTGACTTACATCCCAGCGGAACTCCTTGGTTCCCCATACAAATTGGGTGAACAGTTTCGGGAAGTCTTGCGCCTCTCGGCTGAGGTTGAAAGTGAAGCTAGAAGACGTATGTCAGCTTCTGTTTGAGATATAGACGTGCGCTGTTATCCGGCGACTTACTTGGACTTCTGGTCGAGCTTGATGCCGTTTACGCCAGACGTGAGGTAAGGGTTATTCCATCCGTAGTCCCAAACGTTTTCAATAGTCTCTTTCAAGTCGCAAGCAACACCTTCAAGTTTATTAGCTTCAAAAATTCGGAGTCTCGCGCGACAGTGAACTAACCGAAGTAAGGAATCCCGAGTTCTTCGCCATTGCTGCCGCTAACCAGGACCTTGCCGCTGTACACTGGCAACTTCGTGGCGTCCGCTCCCTCGGGAAGGCTGAAAGTGAACCTGGTTTCTTTGTCAGCCGATGTATTATGAATGCAAATCACAAGGTAAGATGAGATCATACTCTGTTGCCTTAGTCTCGCCAGCCGCGATGGTAACCTCCTGGGGCAGGGCAACCTCGGGAGTCAGCTTGAAGGGGTCGAGATCCGCGTAAAGAGGGATGCCAGGAACAGCAAATTGAGTCTGTCCAGGGACAGAGGGGGTATACGCGGTATATCCACCAGCATCCTGAAGCGAGAACTTGTACGTAACTGTCTCTGTGCCGCGGTTCGTAATCTCCACCGTGTGTGTGCCCTTGAAGTGCGCAGTATCATTGAGCTCAAATTTGCGGCCGTCGAAGCTCAGTTCGGTAGTATACGCAAGAACCTTTTGCGCATCAACGAACCCGCCACCCACTTGGGTTGTCGGGGCCCAGAAGCCGTAGTCGGTCGCGGTAGTCGCCCAGTCAGCCCACGGTACAGCACCAGCAGTCGACGTGATTCGCGCAATTAGACGGCGCGCCCACTCCGGATCATCTTTGTGCGCGGCCCGACCTCCGAACTTGCCTACCCAGAGAGCGGCGACACCGCTGATGTAAGGCGTCGCCATACTCGTGCCACTCAGCACGCGGTACTCGTTCGTCGGGTAGGTACTGAGGATCTTTGTGCCAGGGCCGGCGACGTCGGGCTTGAGGGCGAGGTCGTAGGTGCTGCCCCATGAGGAAAACAAGGAGGGCTGTCCGCCTCCAGCGTTGCGGAGACCGACATAGTGGGCCGTGGAGATGTCGAATGAAGCAGTGACGTTGCCTCCGTCGAGGATGGTGGCAATGATGGCTTCGCCGGCATTTGCTTCGATGGCTCCAGTGAGGCCAGTGAGGTTGGAGCTTTCGGCGCTTTTGTATGGGCCGGCATCGTTGTAGAAGAGGACGTAGCGGGCGCCGAAGGCGGCTACGTTGGTGTGCTTGACGGTGTTGGTGCAGCCACCAGTTCTAACGAGGACTACGGTATTGTTGAGAGAGGTTGTGTTCGCCGGGAGAGGCTGGCACGCGTCATTGGCAAAAGAGGAGTTGAGGGTTACGGGTTTGACGGGCCAGTCGACAATGGTGTCTGGGAAGAAGCCCGATCCAGGGATGTATGCGATCTCGGTCTTGTTGGATTTGCCGCCCAAGTTGAAGTTTGCCGAGAAGGCCTGGGCGGGAAATACGCCAGGATCGGAAGATGCGACGGTCAATACGTGTTCGCCGGATGCTCCGTTTGCCATGTCGAAGGGACCATCTTGTCCGGAATTACCTGCAGCAAAGACCACGACGACACCGTTGTCGACGATTCTAGACGCGACAACTGCAAGTGCGTTCGTGGTAAAACCACTGGTTTCGCCAACGCTGGCACTGATGATATCGGCCTGGGGAGAGTGTTAGCTACACTGATTTTCTACCTCGCCGATTGCGTTTCATGGACTTACACCAGAGTCATATGCCTTCAGGAAGCCTTCAATAACCGTCTCCTCGTTAGAGTAACCACTGCTGCCGAATACCTTGAAAGACAACAACTTGGCGCTAGGGGCCACGCCGACAAATCTGGTAGAGTCAGTAACCACCCTCCGAAGTCAAAGATCTTGAAGATACCTACTGTTCACTCTTGCCGGCAATGATGCCGGCAACGTGAGTTCCATGGCCATATCTGTCCATAGGGTCGTCATCCGGTTGGGCTGGCGCATCAGGCCAAGCATCACCAACAAGATCATAGCCTCCAGCAACAGTAAAGTTAGGCCCAATGCCTCCACCCAACTGCATCATGTCAATGATTTGAGCTCGAGTTTGGGGATATCCGGGATACTTACTGCAGGATGAGTGTACTGAACACCACTGTCGACAATGGCAACAATAGCGCCCTCACCCAACACTCCATCCTCATGAAGCTTCTCAACTCCGGTAAGACCATGGACAGAGTAATTCAGCGCCGCCGCATCATCGCTGTATGACTCGCCCTCAACAGTCGGAAGAATCTGCATGACCTGCGACTTGTAGACCGTCGCCACAACAGGCTCGTCGCCGTCGTCAAGAGCACTTCTCACAGATTCAGCGCTGCATCCTCCATCGCACTCGACGGTGACGGCGGGGAAGATGTCCGAGTCAAATTGCTTCACGACGCGGAGACCCGAAAATCCGGCAGCGACTTTGGCGGCGACGAGAGAACCGTGGGCACGGGATTTGTACTCGACGATGTACCGCTTCGGCGCCGGGTCGCTGGGGCCGGTGGTGTCGTTGAGAGAGCGAGGCGCGAAATGGTGGAGGGCCTCAGCGGCTCCGAAGAGCAAAGCTGCGATGGCTGTCCCTGTTGCGCGCATGGCTGCGGTGGGAATACGGATCTAGAAACGAGTGTGAGGGTTGTCCTACAACAGAAACTGACAAGTACTTTGGGATGGCCATCACGAAGACATTAAGTCTTTCCACATTTTCATTGGAATGTCCATAGACCTTGATTGCCAAGAAGCACGGCATGTCGTTCATCCCACCTGCCCAATAAGGTCCGTCGCGCATCTCGAATCCCGCGGTGATTTTTGTCGCATTGCAGCGGGGGTGATCCACTGGGGTGACATTGAACGACGCACCCATAAGGCGATTTGGTGCTTTTTCAAGGGAAGCAATATAGTAGAGCAGGGGATGTTGATGGAGTTTCGGGACTAGCGGGATAGGGAAATTGAGGAATACGAGCTCTTAACGTTAATCCATGGTCCTGACCAGGGGCGGCTCCTGACTTTAACGCGGGATGCCGGCTGTTTGATAGGATGATAAAAGTCTTAGCCTATGTCATCACTCGGATGTTGATTAAACACCATCTTGTCCAGAGTGGCATTCTCTCTGGAGGTTAGGCGGACCAATCCGTGTCAAGATAGTACGGGTAGTTGAGGAGCTTGTCCGAGGTATGATAGCAGACTTGTTGGATTTCGCTATCAACGGACGCGGGTCCCTGCAGGCCAAGACACATCACGGCACTCAACTCCAATCTCCAACGGCCCAAGGTGCACAGGTACGAGAAGATCATCGCGAACTGACCTGGGCCAGCTAGCGTCGGACAGATATGGTTATGACTTGTTTCTTAAAATATAAAAGCGTAAAATAAAGTGGTATCAAGTTACAACGGTATGTTCAATCATCATGCTTTATCCGTCCGTATCGCCAAATCTCCTTCAAGTTCGACAGCCGACCCCTTCATCCCCTGTTCCAGATCCGACGTCCCCGCAGAAGTAAGTCGCGAGCTCTGCGTATGCTGCGTATGCATCACGGAATCCCCGCCAAAAGTATCATGATACAATTGAATGGTGCTGCCGCCGGACACCGCCCGCGCGTGGCCGTGCTTTGCTCCCCCGTTTCGCGCTTCTTTGGACCCGACGGTCGCGGGTATCTCTTCGGACCCGGGACCGCGCTGTCGGCCGATGTCGCCGCGGTTGGGACCCAGCATGCGCGGGAAAAATCGCATGGCGAGAGGTTTGAGGGTGATGAGGCTGGCGCAGACGATCGCTGTATTGAGTTCCACGACTGACCATTTTGCTATGCCTGGGCTGTCTAGTGTTGGGTCGCGTGAGGATTTTGCGACGATGAGAGAGGGTATTCGGAGGATGGAGACGACGCAGATGCTGAGATGGTTGTTAGCCGGGGTAGTATGTGTCAACATCAGAGGAGGTGGACCTACAAGAAACCGAGCGCAAAGATGAGGTATAGCCCAATTTTCTGCCGGCGAGACTGCTTAATCTTGGGCAAGATCGGTAACGGGAGGATAAGGATCATAAAGTCGGTAAGGATGTTGAGGGTGGCATTGACGAACCATGCGACGCCCTGGCTGAAGCAGACGCCCGTGACGGCGCGGTCTCAATTTTTGGTGATGGGGACGCAGAAGAATATCGAGGATAAGACGGTCCAGAGAGACACGCACACCATGATGAATAGAACCACGTAGCATGCCTTTCGGTAGTTGAGGTCTCGGAGTATTCGGAGGTAGAAGAGGATCGAAACCTTGACGCAGGCAAGGCCAGTATTATAGAATATTATAGTTAGGTATGCCCACTTGAATTATGTCACGAATCAGCATATAGAGTAGCTCATGAAAATCGGGATCTCAACTGTGGTCTAATCAACTATAGAAAAGGGAAAAAAGGAAGCCCTCGAGTGTTACGACCCAACATGCATGACCAAGAACAAGGTCTGCCCCGCAGGCTCTGCCCCGCAGGTTCGCGGCGGCTACAGCGCACCATGTATGCAGAGGACAAGGAACACTAGGCACCCTCTCACGGAACGGAAGAACTATGGTACAAGTCACGTGATGATAAGATAAGACATGAGCGACCATGGTGGGGCCATGAGCGCTCATGCCAAGTAATGAGCGCTCATGCCGAACAATGAGCGCTCACCCGATCAGAGGAACTGATCATTGACAAGGGATATGTTCAGGACCAGGACTTGTATATAGGATGACTCGAGCCGGACTCTAGGACAGACTTTCCATAGCTCTTCAGCAATTAACTTCGTATCAGATCTTATGATCGCTTTCAGCTATCTTTCCTGAGAACCTCTTTGATAAGACTACGATTGATCACCGCAGCCTTCCCTTACCTTACGACTGACAGACATAGCTTCCCTGAAGCTATCCACGACTACGATTACTGTTACCAGTTCCGCAGCCTCAACTTCTGCAAACATACCTCACTACGACTAGCTGGCCGTAACACTCTGGCGAGGCTCTAATAACAACTGCGGCGCTCCTTCACGCCTCAGGTGCCAATGCGCATAAAAGTGCTCACGTAGCAGAATAAGATTTTGTTCCTATAAAGCATTTAATTTATGTAGACATAGTAGAGCGTACACACGAGAGAAGGCCCCCGTACAGACTAAGGAATAGTCTATACCATTCTTACTAAGCAGCTTCCGCTACTCTTTTACTTTCCAGAGGGCTTCATGCGATACCTAGCCAAGTACTACGCTATATATTATTCCCAAAAGCTCGACCGGTATTCGTATCTATTATTTAGCTTAATTAGATCTTAGATCCGAGAGCTAATTAAGTAACGCGTACTTTACCGCTCGCCAAACCTCAAACAGATCTAACATAGATCTCTTTAGGTGCGATTTAAGCAGAGCATAGATACCCTCAACCCGCAAGGTAGCCACGTTACCAAAGTGCGTAAGCTGATCAACCCAGGCTTTCACTAGCTTCTCCTTATACGGATAGAGCTAAAAAGACGTAACGTAGCCGACTTCTTCAAGATAGTCCGTAAGATAGCGTTCTTCGAAATGAGAAACACGTTCCCGAAAGTTCATCTTAGACGGCGAGCTAATAATCAAATGCCAGGACTTTTAGAACTCTTCCCAGTTGTCAGTCGATGACTTTGGCGCTGCAGGGCTACTGGTTATTTTCGTCTTGGCAAGGTCGAACGCAGAGTAGCAATGCTGAAGCACCGCCTTGTTTGCATGCCAGAGGCAAATTAAAGATGCCGAAGATGGAAAGACAGCGGCTACAGTATTAATATATGCTAAGTAGCGATCTGTAAGGACAACCGCAGGTAGGCTAGCGTTATACTGGTCATATAAGGACCTGACCCGCTCTAGAGCCTAGGTATAATCTTCTTCCGTTTCGCTACTAAGAAATGCGAACGCGATATAAAAGGAACGCTAGCAAGCATCGATGCCAACTATTTTAAGAAGCGGTATACCGTACTTATTAGTCTTGTAAGTGCAGTCCAGTAATATTACGTCTAGGTAAGCTTATAGGATGGCTAAGGAATCTGGATGGGCGAACAAGACAGCTGTAACGCGGCCATCTAGTGCGAATTACATTCGACTCCAGAAGCCTTCCTCGTCAAGCTGATTGGCAAGTGCGTGGATTGAGGTCTACCCTCCACGAACATCTCGTTTGATGGCTGCAATATAATTATAGATATCCTGTTAGGTTGCTACAGAGTTTGTAGTTTGTCGTATGTATGTCCGGATATCCCTGGGCGCGACGCCAGCATTTAATAGGCCGGCTACTTTCGCAAAATCCTCCTTTATTAGCTTACGGTGTGTTGAGTGAGCAGACGGATGCTGGCTTAGGGGATGATTACGAGAAGAAAACCGTTTATCGGGGCGGTATCTCAAGCTCTATGTGCTTTTATCCAAGGATTCTTTGGTAAGCACGGAAAATTAATAACCGGTTCCCCTGCTCGTAGTTCGTCTTTGGCGCGCTATTACTTTACTTGGGGGATAATGCGACCGATCGCACGAATATATAATTGTCCGCCGTCCACTCTTCTCTTTAGTCGATCTCCCGGTCGTGAAGGCGTATCCCCTTGTTACTGCTTAATTGTTAATTGCTAATATGAGGTCATCGCGGGATTCATATTCGCTTCCAGGAGGTAGATAGTCGTCTAGGAAATTGAGTGCTGGATTGTCCGGGGCTGTTTCCATTCTTTTCAGAAACTTGTGGCCGAGTTGCTATGAGCAGAGAAACGTGTAGAATGACGCGAGACGCGTTCGTCAATCTGTGCCGCCAGCTTGCTTAGTCATTTTCACGGGTACCCGTGGAATTTTACATGCACGGGTGCCCGTGAGCCTATTGGGAGCCCGGTTAAGGTGGGGTGACGGTTAGTCAGGGTGGCCAGCGGAATATGCATATGTGAGTGAGCAGAAAAGAGCGTCTATTCATACTAAATAGTGGATGGAATCACCACAGGCTTGTGGGCCTAATGCTATCCTAATAAGTCTTGCAGAGCTAGGACCAGGTGGAAATGACAGTCTGGCCTGTCTCGTGATGGTCAGACCATTCCGAATGGGTTATGTCCATGACTCGCATAGGAGCATGCATGGATTCTGTCATGGGGCAACCACCCAGGCCGTCCCCACCTACTTCGATCGGCCCCTGCCCACAATGTAAATAGGAAGAAGAACAACAACAGCAATTATCACGGACATCGACGTGATTGTTGCCGAAGATACACCCTCATGAGGAAATGTATCACGCCTGTGATACCAACAGTTTGTGTAGCCTCGAACTCCTCCTTGATCAGTTCGAGCATGCCGTCAACAGTCAGGACATCAACAGCAACACCAGCCATGCTCTTCGCGACCACGATGGCCTTGTCGAATGCAGCCCTACTACCAGCGGCAACTTCAAAGGCAGCAGTATGAGGACCGCCAGCTGGCGCCCTGCCATTCTCGTTCGTAATTCCAAAGCAAGGGCTGATCGTGGGGAAGTCTTTGCTAACATTTCCCTGATCGGTGCTACCACTCGGTTCGCGCAGCTTATCAACCTCGGCGTTGGGGACTTCGCCGCCAAGTTCGGTGAAGTACTTTGACCAGGAGCTGGCGAGAACGTCGTTGGATATCATGTTGGAGTAGCCGTAGGGGCGCTTGGTGACGTTGAGCTCAGCGCCTGTGGCCAGGGCACCGGCTTCCCAGCACTTGATGATGCGCTCAGTCCATTCTTCCAGGGCCTCGTCCTCGGCGGATCGGATTTGAAAAGACGCTTGAGCGAGCGCGGGGATGACATTGATGCGTGTTCCTGCGGAGGTAATAATACCATGGATCTTGTCGGTCGATCGCGTCTGCTGGCGGAGGAGAGCGATGGCATTGTTGGCGAGGACCAGGGCGTCTTGAGCGTTGATTCCCTCCCAAGGAGACGCAGCCGCGTGGGCCTCCTTGCCATAGTATTCTACTTCGAAACGGTCGGTCGATGTGGTGATCATGTATGGAGAGTCGCCGCCGTTGGTGGGGTGGGAAATAAGTGAGATGTCGATGTTATGATCCTTGAAGGCGCCGGCTTCAAGGAGCTTGACCTTGCCACCAAGGCCTTGATTCTAAATGAGTCTCCGCGCGGAAATTCTTAGGTGCTAGATATCACTTACTCTCTTCAGCAGGAGTGCCGAATAAAATCACTTTACTAGGAATGCTTTTAGCACGCATGATCTCAGCGGCAGCAAGCGCTCCTCCGACAGAGGCTGTCGCGATGAGGTTATGTCCGCAAGCGTGTCTCAATCTAGGCAAAGCATCTACCGACACTAATCAGTTTTGGGCGAAGGAGCCGTATTCAAGATTAACTAACCATATTCGGCATTGAAGGACACAACAGGCCCCTCGCCTGATCCTTCAAACACCGCGACGAATGCGGTGCTGATGTTATAGATGGATCTTGTAACATTCCACCCTTCGTGGGATTCCATGAAGGAAGTAAGGAGGTCATGGGCTTTGACTTCTTCATAGCCTAGCTCAGGGTTCTCGTGGATTTCCTTATTGATTGGCCATAGCTCGTCAATGATGGAATTGATGTAGTCGGACACGTCCGAAAAGTACGGGCTTGTTTCGCCAGTGCCGTTGCTTTGGCGGGGAATTACGTTGAATGCCACAGCTGAACTTACATTCAGTGCTGCCACCAGGGCCGTGAAAGAACCTTGGATACCCATGATGTTTATTTTCAACGCAAGTGAGTAAATGAAGATGAGGCAGAGAAGAAACTTGAGACGAAGATTCTGAGATATTGTGTGCGGTTATATACCCGCTGCTCTGGACTCAGATACCGTGAAGTCGCTGTCTGCTGTTGCTACCTCCTCCCAAGGTCCGTGGTCCGGCCTAACGCACGTAGATCGATCCGACTTGGTCCATGTATGGGGCAGCAAACCTTGTCAAACCCTTTACATTTGGCAATTACAGAAAGAAAGAGCTCATCGGCTACAGGTCAATTGAGATGGGCCCATTACCTTAGGCAAGGTTAGAATTGAGAAGTAACAAATCTTATGTTGGAGAATAGCCCGAGAGCTACTTTTGATCTATCAAGATGTCTCAAATGTCTTCTGATTTACCGGCGTCAAAGGTTTTCCAACCAAGCTACCGTCGCTTCCAACCAGTTCAACAATGTTCTTCATAGCATTCAGTTCAAAGTTAACCCGCGTAGTTATGGCTGCTCCGCCGCTGTGACACGTCAGAGTTTCATTCTCCATATCTGCTAATGTCTTTGAGACTTGTGGTTCGTGGTAATGCACATCCAACCCAGCAGCCGACAGCTTTCCGCTCTGAAGAGCCGCAATCAAGGCTTCTTCGTTCACGACTTCGCCCCGTGCCGTGTTGATGAGCTGCGCCCCATTCTTCATGGCTGCGAAAGCTTCCTTGTTGATCAAGTCCTGCGTGTGAGCATTGAGCGGAGTATGAAGCGTCACACAATCTGACACCGCTAGGAGCTGGTGTAGTGTTGGATGGAAGGTGGCTTGCAACTCTTCCTCGACCTCCGGTGGTGATCGCACGACATCATAGTAGTGGATCTTCATACCTGTCAAGTTGGGGTGTTGACGCAGGGTGGAAGCTCTCAGAGGCCAACTGCAGTTAGGGGTAGAATGATGAATTATTGAAATCTGCTCCTCCCTCGACGTGTACTCCCTGCGCTGTATATATATCTGAGCTGCTCCTTTGTTGCTTGGACTCCTTACTACCTCTAACTAGCCCCTATTCGGGAGGGCTCTGACAATACCCAATGCTGTCCGAGCTTTGTATGCGAGCTTCTTGCTGATGTTTCCCAACCCCACGATTCCTAGCACATGATCGCGTGGGCTCCACGAGATTCCTCCCACGAGCCGATGCATGGCAAGAAATTGCTCAGGATCACACGTTCTTGTATCTCTCTGTGCTCTCCAGAAGTTGCGAAACACGGAGAGGATCATGAATAGTCCTGTGTCGGAGACGGCCTCATCACTGGCACCGGCACCGTTGGCGTACCAGATCTTGCGGCGGGCGAGAGCTTCGACATCGGCCCAGTTGAACCCTGCTCCCGCGGAGGCAAAGATGCGGACTGATGACGGCAGGAGGTCGATGAGTTCATCATCCCATTGGCCCATTTCGCCGCCGCTCTGGAAGTGCGGGCGGAATATTGCGGAAAAGTCGCCATATTTCTTTTCTTTGAGGGCTTTGATGAATGACGCTCGGTCGGTCTTCTCGTTGGCTACGACGGTGAATCGGTCCGTGAAAACATCTTTGTAGTAGTCGTGATTGTATTTGATATCCTCGCCAAGGCGGAGGACAATGGGCTTGATCCCGGACATTGATTCAGAGGGCTCCTGGCGACGTGGATAAACATGTAAGAAAGATCGCCGGGGCTTTCAATATCCTGGGCCAGTTGACTGGCAATGAGGCCTTGCTGCAGCTAGAGATCGTGAGAGGTAGCGAATGTTGGTGACATAAGAAGCTCCGAGACAACGATCAACTGATTCCGGTTTACGAGTGCTCATCTTGTGCTCGTAAGGAGAACTTGCTAGTCAACTTACCTCATTAGTTTGAGGCAGTGAACTAGAAGAGCATTGATAGTATCATGGTAGTACGGACAGAAAACAGTCGATGTGGTCAAGAACTCATCGATTTGATTCAGGAGCTATGACGAGTATCACTCGACTAAGTCTTTAATTACTCATTCCAAGATCGGGAAATCATTTAAGCCTCTACAAACTTCTCATTGGGAACCTTCATGGTCTCCAACACAGTTGATGCCGTTCGGGGCTCCAAACTCTTCTTGACGGGGTTCGGTGCAGAGAACACCTCCTCGAGCTCTTCCAGCGTCCTGTGATTGGTTTCCGGGAAGAAGTAGAAGATGAAGATCGCCTCCAATATGTCCCTAGAGATGAACTTAAGCATTGATGACATCATTTTGACTCGAGGCAATGAATGTAGGAGCAACTCACCAAAAGACAAAGACCAGTTAAAAGTAGTAGCCAATCTTCTCAAACGCAGGGCCAGAACTGTAAGCAAGCACCAGCGAGATAGCCGAGGAGGCAAAGTTGCCGACGGCAGTTCCTTTGGCACGGGTGGAGGTGCTGAGAGTCTCGGCAATGTACATGCTCTGCTGTGCTGTCCAACCCAGAGAAAATACGACACCGAAGAGGAAGACAAAAGCGATGGTAGTGTTAGCTGCGTTGGTGTTGCTCGGATCATCGACAGCCATCTTAGATGTACCGGTGATGACGGCAAAAGTGACGGAGCAGAAGAGAATGCTGTAGATGAGCAAAGGTCGTCGACCGACGCGATCGGTGAGGCGGGCACCGATAACACTACCTAGAAGACCGAGAATGCTGTTGACGGCGTTGAGGGCTAGGACCTTCTTTTCATCGGTGATTCCGGCTGTGTTCATCATTGTGACGAGATAGTAGCTTGATAGAGAGTTGCCAGAGGCCTGAGATGAATCAGAATTAGGACCGGTCGTAAAATTTGCTTGAGGGGCACTGAAGTTCTCACCTGTCCCATGATGGCCATACCCAGTACACAAATAAGTCTTCTCCGGGCAGAGTGGGTATTCCACAACTCATGATAATCCCACCACTTCTTATCACTAGCCTCGTTCGATATCTGGGCCATCATTTCCTTCATCTGCAGCTGCACGATAGGGTGATTGGGGTCCTTTTCGCCGTGCAGCTGTGTTAGAATCTTTGCTGCCTCTTCGTGCCGGTCATTGGCGACGAGCCATCGGGGCTGTTGAGTCTCATATCAGCTGCTGAAACAGGATCTAGGGCTCCGCTGATTGCTCACACTCTCAGGCAAGAAGAAAACGAATGCAACAACGATTCCGGAAGTGACCAACTGGCACCAAACAGGAAGTCGCCAGCCACCGTCGCCTGGGATGAAAGAAGCGCCGTATGCAACCTGTTGGTTCGCAATTAGTACCTGTTTACGAAGAAATCAAAGAGTTCAGAGGTTGTAGTTGCTTACCCAACCGGCAATGAAAGCCCCAACTGGCCTGTCTCATTGTTAGCTTGAGCGAGACCTCGTGCGGAAGCTCTCGAGTAGATGTTCTTACCACATGCAGTTGTAGAGTCCAGTCAGGGTACCTCTCCACTGTTTTCCAACTTATCAGCGAAACTCATTGGGCTATTCCTATGTGCAAGATTCTACGTACCTTCGGATGAGCCAGCTCGCTCACGTAGGTCGGAGCAGAGACACAACAAAACGATACGCCGAAGCCCAAGACGAAACGTCCTCCTAGGAACTGGGGAATGTGGTTTGCCGTGGCCCTGAAGCGCAAGTTAACGTCCGAAATCAACATCTCGATGAAAAACTTTGTCTTACTGAATGCAGGTGCCAACCTGTAATGTTTATCAGTACATGCCCGTCCGGAAAAAAGCTCGAGAGATTGATGTATAATTGACTTACAATGATAAGTAAACATTGCTGATGACAATGGCAAACCTTGGCGTGCCATATGCATGAGCCCCTGCGAGCGACTGAGAAACTCTCCTAGATTGTCTCGTGGTCCTACCCCCGGCGGCCCGGATTGTTGGAAGGAGACTGTCCGTCGCGCTATGTCGAGCCATCCAGCTGGGAGAGTCAAAGCCAACATACGACAGAGACCATGGGGTTGGTAAGGCGTCTCCGCAATCTATCAGTGTGCATGTGTGGCCTCAAAGCCATGAGGAAAACAGTCGTCTCCTGACTGGCAAAATTTGGGGTTCTAAAATGCCGGCCGAGGAACTAGCCCGGGCCGTAGTAATTATCATGAATGTTGGGAAATGTATCGACGAAGTAGTGATTGAAACATCCGCTTTCCAGCAACTCGAGATAGGAAACATTGCGTATGCGGCCAATTCTCGAACAATTAGGTAGAAGAAGAAGACTCAAAAAAGAAGACCCAAACGGCCTTCCGATCCGTGGTGAGGATGGGGTGCAAGACAGGCCTCGAAACTATTGACCACCCATTACGAACTTGTTCAAGTCAACTTGCGGGGACTGTGGATCTCATCCCCTTGTTCCAACCCAGTAGAATTGATCAAGAGTCTGAAGGATTCCTCGCGTCAAAGTGTCTGTCTAACAAACAAAAGACGGCACAGTAGCCATCTTGGCACAAATCGGAGGTGCTGGCTCTTACGTTCAGGTTCGGAGAGTTAGGCCCGAGTTATTCGTCTTTGCCCTTTCCGTAGTTGCCATGAAACTGTTGCTATCCCATTGCGACTTGATGACGAGGTGTGTCTCAAAGTCCATTTTCCATTCCGGAAGTATTTGCCCGTGACATTCGGCTCCGGCCGGTCTCCGTCGGACCACCACCCCGCATGAGCCATCGAACGCCTGACACCCAGCCTCCATTTAGAAAAAGCGGAGACTAAGGGCCTGTTTCACTCTGATGAGCGACCTTTGGTGTTGGTCTCGATATTCTGCAATGCTTTCTTCCGTGGTTGAATGGCATGATTTGAGTAAATTATGGTTCTCCCGCCACCAAGCACCTGATGCTCCTTCCTGCGAAGGATAAGCCTCTCCACTAATACCGCCGCCAGGAATTGATCTTGATTGATAAATCTGTTCAGAATTTGGCGGCTCGAGAATGGGGGGACACCTTAGGGATTAAGCTCTAGGTCGTTACTATGACCCCAAAGATTGGCGGAGTCGTCGTGAAGCAAAGCATTAAAAGTCCCCGTGCCCCCTGTGACCTATGATCCAGGAAAATTCGCTGTTAGACGTTTGGAGTTTGGCACTGCTATGTGGAAATGTTACTTGCCAGAGAATCGAATTGAGCCCAATTCGTCATGTCGAGAAATCCGACATCGAACGCATGGAATGGAGCGGCACCATCCTGGAGAACGCTTTCGGCAGCTCGACCCATGACAAGTCTCGATTCGCTCTCGCCATTCCTGAGATGCGATCAAGGCTTCTGGCAGGAGGCCGCCTGGTTCTCATTGATCTCTTTTGTCGTCGACCAATCTCCAGCTCTAGGAGTTGAGACTGATGCGAGATAGGTGTTATTCCGCAGAACCTCGAGGCGTAATTCCTGCAGGACAACACCGTAGCGCTGCATGCTCAACCTAGAGTAGTAACTCACAAATAGCGTGCTATAGAGCTCACCGGCATCGTTGATCAGATGTATGTGCTTGGTGATTTCTATGGCGGCGTCAACGCAAAGCTGAAGGTTCATTCGAATCTCTTCGTGCCTCAACCGCAAAATTTCAGTGCCTTCTTCGTGACCACTGTCAGAGATGCTACTCAGAGACTTGAGGAGGAAGGGCCTGTGGACGAGAATTTGGGCGTGCCAATAAGCAAGCTGGAGAACATCACGTTGCCTTAGGACCAACTTGACATCTAACGCCGAAGGTCCAGCCGTGTCAAGGAGGTAAGAAATTAAGTCTCGCCACTCGGATAAGTCTCTGTTGAACCTTGTAGCAAATGCAAGGTGCTCCTCAGTAGAACATGATTTGATGCCGTAAAGACTTCTCAGAACTCGGGCTACTATCCTCGAGAGCCTATTGACATGAATTAGCCCACGTTTATGATGAGATCGCAACAGCTTACTTGATTTGGGCGACCGGTGCCGAAGCCAGTGAAGAGCCACCTTCTGTTAGCCGGGTCCCATAGCCAGGGTGGAGTTGATCGTCGTCAACGCAAAGCGGCGATTCCTGGTCAATGTCTTCGTCATGAAAGGTCATTGGCCGCCCCAAAGCAGCGCTGAGATATGTATTGAGGTTGTAAGCATACCAAAAAGTACGTTTTCGACATTCCAAGTTAACGTAGTCCAGGCCATCAGACGTCTTTGGGTCCACTCGCGACTTCCTATGGATGCCGAGTGCCATTGCTAATTGAGCAGTGATGCCAAATAGCGTCCAGCAATGGTTAAGTCTTGACTGCGTCAAGAGATAGAAGCACTGTGCCAGTCGCGCTTGAATGTGTGCCAGCCTGATCTCGCCCTTTTCCATAGAGAGTTGGTGTTTCGCCACAGCAAAGAAACGAGCACTAAGGAGTAAAGATGATGAGCAAAGGTTTTCAGCGTGTTCTTGAACCTGAAAGAATGTGCTTGCCTTGTTTCTGCGCATTCTGTGATAAAGTCCTTGCTTCGTGCAGATTGGCGACTCTGATAATTATTCGAGTGGGCGAAAACCATGAACAGAAGTGCTGTTTGACTCCTTGCAGAGTCTTTATAGAGCATGGACCCGTTGGTGTCATACAACACCTCGAGCCAGGATTCTATAGTAGGGCGATGTAGAAAGCGATGTGTGGTTGCAGCAAAGTCGAAGTATCTTTTGAGGTTTTGGCGGTAAAATCGCAAACGATGAATCTTGTCCGGGCAATGGACGATCCCCAAAGTTGAAGACGGACGAGTTTAAATATCCAGGAGATTGAACTTTCAGCCTTTTTTGTATTCGAGAGAGAAACGAAACACCGGATGCAGGTCCTACGTAGTGGCCCTGTTCGTCGGTTTGCGGTGGTTCTGGCGAGTTTCCCAACGAGTCCGTATCGGGGAGATCGGGAACATCGTGAACCACCACAGCATCATGGGGAAGATCTATGATCTCACTATCTCTCATGTGAGACGGAGATTCAAATGAGAACAATGTCTCATCATTGATTCCAGAGACTGAAATCAAACTTTTGGAAATTGGTGCAGTCTCAGCGAACGAAGTCCGATGGACGGCGGCGCTGGTGATTCCTCCGCCTCTGGCCTTCTCAGAAGAGTTTGAGTCTGCAACTTTTGAAGAATTACGCCCTTCGAGATTCACAGCATTATTATCAATAGCTGGGAGAAGCTGGCCTCGCCTATCCCATCGAGTGCCAGATAGCTCCATTTTTGCCAAGGCTCAAAATACCCACTATTTACCCACTATTATCCCGTATTTAAAGGGGTACTTAACAATAACTACATTATTTACCATTAACGTACTTGATAAGCGAGCTGCCCAGACAAGCGAGCTGCCCACCTAACCATGATCACATTATAAATCTGTCTAAGGAGCAACACTAAAAACATAAAATCAATTGAAACTACTCTGAATCCTATTCCTCAGATATTTCTTTATTAAACTGATATGTTCGCGTATTATGGCCAGTGTTTCCGTAGACGCCACATCGCCGTTGACCTGTTTCTGTCCTCGGCCGACGACCACTACTCTGGCGCGTTTCCTCCTCAATCTGGGCCGTAGCCTCTCTCTGCGACTGAATGTCCTCTGCCTCAGCTATAGTAAGACTTGCTCCTTGTCTGAGACGTGTTTTCTTAGCCCTCCTGCGTCTGCTAAATAGGTTATTTTCCTCCCGGAGGATCTAGACCTCCGACCTTAATAAGGCAATCTGGTGCATAAATCCCCGCGCTCCCTTTGATAAATGCTCTACAGCTTCAATAATTGAAGTTGGGGAGCTATTTTGATGGCGGGAGATCCTCCTTTTGATGAGTTCGGACTGAGAAGAGGCCTCTGTTGGGTTATTTGGCGTCTAAGAAGTCCACGCGGGGGGTGTTGTTGGTAGGGACCCTGGGGGTGTTGGAGTGTGTAACTTGACATCAAGCTTCGAAAGCACACTTTCGGCACTCAAGGGAACAAGCCCGGCCCCTCTGAAGCCTCCCTGGATGTTTTTTACCGTTAGGGCTTGCGTGAAAGCGTTATGAAATGCAGGGAAGAAGTCCTCCTTCGTAATATGGGTATTACCCCGGCGCATCTTATCCTTAATTTGTCGACCATAAGCCGTCTTTAGTGGCCCAAAACACCCAACGTCTAAGGGCTGAAGTAGATGAGACGAATGGGCCGGCATGCAGAGTGTGACGATATTGTTTTCCTTGCAATATATCTCAAAGTCCGCAGAGTGGTGACTTTCGTACCCATCGACGACGAGGAGGCGATAACTGCTAGTTACACGCGGTTTCGTATGCCGATCAAAGTGCTGGAGCCAGTCTAGGCCTCTTTAATTTATTGTCCATCCGTTTTCAGACGTTGCGATGACCCAGTCGCGTAGGAGATCTATTTCTATATACCAGGTAGAGAGGTGATATTGGCCTGCAACGATGATGTACGGCGGAACGCTATAGCCTGACGAACTGATGGCCTGAATGACTGTAACCCATTCACGATTGCCAGGCTGCATCATTTTTATATTTGAACGCCTTTCGGGACTCGTGACGACCATCTCGGATGCAATCTGGCCCATCATAAACCTAGTCTCATCAAAGTTGTAGATATTGGAGTCTATAATACCGTATTTCGCGATTGTGTTCGCTACAAGCCGAAACTACGCATTTATCGCATCTAGATCTTCGTATTAGGCCCTCTTATAGTCGCATTTGCGAAAAAAGCGCGTCCGGAGCTATGGTTGTCGTTTAACAAAGTTTGAAGCCCAGCGCTTCCCAACTAGGGGCGCGTCGCGGTCGGCGAGCAATCGATTAGCCATTTCTTCCACACCACTGATCCGGGGAGGAAACGATCGGGAATCCAGGTCGAGGATATACTCAACTAGCTTCTCCTCTTCAAGCTCCGTCAATTTGCGTGAGTTAGGTATAGTATCTTGTCGTGTAGGTGTCGCTTTTAATCGGGTACCTAGGGTCCTAGGGGCGACTGAATAGATTCTTGCTGCGGCTCGAATGCTGAGTTTAGGGTTTTTTTTGGATAGCCTTGACTGCTAAGTTCAATTGGGCCTCTTTGCTTTGTGACGACATGATTATTTGTGGCGTGATACGCATTAGAAGTGAGGAGGAAGGATGAACGCGGTGTTACGGCCAGCTAGTCGTAGGGGTAGTTTGCAGAAGTTGAGGCTGCGGAACTGGTAACAGTAATCGTAGTCGGGGATAGCTTCAGGGAAGCTATGTCTGTCAATCGTAAGGGTAGGTAAGGCTTCGGTGATCAATCGTAGTCTTGTCAAGGTAGTAGCTGAAAGCGGATGTTAATCCTGATACGAAGTTCATTGCTGAAGAAGCTATGGGAAGTCTGTCCTAGAGTCCGGCTCAAGTCCATCCTTATATACAAGTCCTGATTCTGAACATGTCCTTTGTGCTGGACAGTGTCCTTGTTTGGATATGTTGGATAGCTCATATCCTGGTTATCTGTTGTTGGGCAGCGATTATCAGGTAGGGGGTCAATGGGATGTATTGATGAGTATGAAGAACGAGTGGCTATGGGAATATCCCGACTATCTATATAGTGAGTGGAAGACCCTTTATACTGGCATATCCTTGGCAAACTTAGTCATGCTTGTGTAAGACCATATTGTTTCATAGGCATGGTGTGACAATCGTTGTAACGAGTGTACTGGGATGGGCCTGACACACCCCCCTAGGTTCAAGTCTTTGCTTGAAGCTATTCACACTTCTTCCTGGCCCAGCAGGTGTGTGATGTTAACAAGACGAAGTTGACGAACGAATTCTCGGTGTTTTTGTGCGTTCAGTGGTTTGGTTAGACCATCAGCGATAGTGCTATTGGTATCCATCCACTTGAAAGTGATGTCTCCTTTCCGACAGACTTGGCGAGCCCACAAATTCTGTATATCGATATGTTTCAGCCTGGAGGTTCTGTGGGGCTTTTCATCTGTCAGAAGACGAAGAGTTTGACTGTTGTCGCAGTAAATAGTAGGGAAACCGTCTGGTTGAATCTGGAGATTCTCCATTAACCTTATGGTTGCCATATACTCTCTTGTGGCTTGAGTGAGAGCAACTAGTTCTGCTTCCGTTGATGAGGTAACTACACAGGTCTGCTTTGTGGCTCTCCATTCAATAGGACCACCAAAGAGCATGGTGATATACCCCTGACTGCTTCGTCGTGTATTGAGGTCATCAGCAAATGCTGCGTCGGAAGAACAGCACAGTCTTCCGTCTGCTGACCCATCGTATTCAATTGCTAATCCCTTGGTTCGGGCAAGGTAGGCAAGACATCTGTCTGCCGCTTCCATGTGCGATGGACCAGGATTCTGAAGATATTCAGAGAGTCTTGATGTTGTATGTGATATATCGGGTCTGGCAATAACAGCTGCATAGTTGAGAGATCCAACCTTGCTCTGATATTCGATGATTGTCTGTTTTGACGCTTGACCATCGTATTTGACAAGTTGATCAAGTGCCATTGGAGTCATTGGCCATCCTTTGTTGTTTTGGACCTTATACTTGGTCTCAAGAGAGTCAATGTAGTTATCGAGGGATAGCCATATCTTTTTGGCATTGATGTCTCTGATAATTCTGATGCCAAGAAACCATCGGAGATCGCCCATATCTCTGAGTTGGTAATGGTTGTGAAGATCATCAGTGATCTTTTTGGCCTCTTCCTGCAGGTCAGGGAGGAAAGCGATCACTATATCGTCTACAAATATAAAGACGATGATCCCATCTCTCATGAAGACACACTCGTCTTCCTCAAGTTGGCGAAAGCCTATTTGCTTCATAGTTTTGGTAATGTGACGTTGCCAGAGGAGAGGCGACCTCCTGAGGCCATATAAAGCTCTGAGAAGCAAAAGACAACTCTCATATTCCTCAAAGCCAGGTGGGTGTCTGACATACACCACCTCATCTAGCCAGGCGTTTGTGAACGCATTGACTGCATCTTTTTGCCAGAAACGAAGTCCAAACCTGGCTCCAAGGGCCATCATGGTTCTGAAGGTTCTGGCAGCAAGAGTTGATGCTGAAGTGTCGAGATCGTTCGGCGGTTGAAGATTGCCTTGGACACAAATCCTTGCTTTGAACTTGTGAAGATAGCCGTGCTTGTCGAACTTATAAGTGAACACCCATAATAAGGGGATAATAAAGTGTTTTTCCTTGTCGACGTTGCAGATCTGAACTCTCTTCCATGTGGCGATATCCCAATGGTGTTTTAGCTCAGATTCACAAGCAGCTTTCCATTCCTTGAAGAAGGGGTGCTTTTGAGCCTCTCTCCAGTTTCTGGGAGTTGGAGGAAGATCTCTCTTGTGCATCTTTCTTGTCGCATCCATCGTTGCGCTATGGAGTGCGCTTGTGTTGGCGGATATGTAGGCGATATACTGCTTCTGATAGAGACCTCTCGATTCAGAGCCTGCTGCCTCTTTACTTGGTTTCCGTCGCCTCGGGGATTTCAGGATGTTGGAAGAGTCAACCCCTTCACTTTTGTCGTATTTCTGGCGTCTTTTGATAACGTTGCTGAGGGGCTGTTGACCTACACCTTCCAAAGTGTTATTGTTGGAAGTATTGCTACCATCTCCACTCGTTGGAGTTGGTGAAGTCGCTGATTGGGTTGGTGATGAACCTTCTGGTCGAGGGGAGCCTTCCACCCACCCAGGTTCGATCTGATGGTCCCTATGTAAGGGTTGATTTTCTTCTTGTTGAGACACTGTCTCTTCTGTGTTGACATAGATGGTGTCATGGATTACTTCGTCTGAAGTAATGGCTGACGATGAAGATGGAAGTGGAGGGCTACTAGACATCACCCCCCCAGCCGAAGAGATATCGAGGCTGGTTTCTGTTCCTCTTACAGAACTGCCAGGCTGGCTGGATAGGCGGTTACCTAGCGTCACTTCTTCCCTAAGACAAGGTAGAGTTGGAAGACTATTATCTGGAGCGAAAATAGAACTTTGGCGGTCTGACGGATGAGTTGCATAGGTATCTGGGGCCGCGAAATCCTCTAGAATGGATTCGATATCGTGATCAATATCGTCATGGAGTTCCAACAGGTCTAGATGCCCTGTCTGCTCTCTTATCTGTACGGCATCAAGTTGCTGGACTTCTGAAGGATTGTAGACAACTGATTCGTCAAATGACACGTCTCTGGATCTGAAAACCTGATTCAGAGTAGGGACCCATATGCGATAGATGTTCGAGCTATCATATCCACAGAGATAGCCAATATGAGCTCTAGGTGCCATCTTGGCTGACTTTTGGCGGCCAGCCATGTAGTTTTTGGTCAGAGGATAGGCTCTGCAACCATATCTCTTGAGATGGCTAAGCGATGATAGTTCTGGGCGCTTTGTACCCTTGTTGGCATTCAGCCACGCATTCGTCTTTCCTTCTGGTGTCATCCAGTTGATCTTCCTTCTTGGAGTTCGGTTGCCAAGATAGACGGCTGCCGCTGTTGTCTCTGGCCAGAGTTGTGGGGGAAAGTTTGACTGTATACAGAGAGCTCTTGCTGCTGCAAATATAACTCCCCCAGCTCTCTCGGCTTGGCCGTTTTGTGCTGATGTGTATGGTGCTGTTCTCTCCAGAATGATCCCTTCCTCGGAGGTGTAGTCCTCTATGTTGGTCTGTAGAGACACATCCCCATCAAGCCGTAAAAATCGTACAACAATATCGTATTGCACTGAGAGAAACTTGACTAGTTGCTTGATAAATCGGAGGCCAAGAAGTCGTCGATGTGGAAGTGCTCTCTGGAGCTTCAGCTTGGTGTATGGGCATGTGGCGATAATACTGACTTTCGCCCCATTGTACGCTTCCTCCATCAGAAAGAAGTCAATGTTGATCCTCTCGAATGGGTAAGTGGTTTTGTAAATTGGTTGACGTCTTGAGATGCTCCTCATTGCTTTGGCCTGTCTACATGTCTCGCAGTCCTCTATCAGAAGACCCTCTATTCCTGCATCTGAGGATGCCTTGGATAGGTGTTGAAGAGCCGCCTTATTTGCGTGGCTGAGTCGTTCGTGCCACAGTTTGGCGTTCTCCTTGCTGGTTGCTCGAGGCTGAGAAGAGGATGAGAAATAGACTGCCCCTTGGCCGTCAGGAGGCTCGAGATGATACTGTGATTCTAGTATCCAGATTTGAAATTGAGGACTGCCCTGATTGTCTTCAAGGCATCGTTGCCTTGCCGAGAACCAAAGTCCTTGCTCCTCTAATCTGATGGTACTGATCAGGGTAGTTGGAGCGTCTGGTACTAAATATGCGCTGTTGATTCGCAATTGATGAGGTTGGCCCATTGCATCTACTGCATTGACTATCATGATCCCTTTTGCGGTTGCAATAATAGGCCCATTTGGGGTGTCAAAGGTCTTCTTGACAGGGTTTAGATCTGCAAAGCGAGATTTGTCCCATGTGAGGGTATCTGATGCCCCGCTGTCAACAAGTACAGCGTGTTTGTTATCGCTGGCTTGAGCGATGTGCTGACAGCTGCCATTTGGTTCTTCTGGCACTGAGCTGGTATCCGACCAGTCAGTATCTGAGTCTGATGGACTGGATGCCCGTATGTAGTTGGCCTTGCTGGCCTTCTGTTCTGCCAATTGGTCTGGAGAGACGCTCTTGGTCCTGCTTTGCTCTATCTTTTCCTTTAGCCTAGGGTTGTTGGCAAGGAAATCTTGAGCCATCTGGATCTTCGCTGTGTCTCCAGTCCAGCCGGATGGACGAATGTATGGGTTCAAATAGAAGCATTCCTGATAAAAGTGCTTCTTCCCATCTAATAGACAAAAGGGTTTCGGCCTGTTGTCCTTATCCTTTGGTTTTCGGCCAAAAGAAGCGTTGTTGGTGTTGCCCTTGGCTGAAACCCGTGGAGATTGGCCTTCTTCACGCTGTTGCCAAGTGGCATATGCACCGCCTGATTTGGAGTCTTCATCTCCATGCCCAGCCTCTAGCCAGGTTCTCAAATGCTGAAGGATTTTCTTGCCTGTCAGCCGTTCTGATGGATCAACGTCGTCAATTTCTTCCCTGGTTGTATCCCTAGCCATGGGAGCGACGAAGTCTGGATATACCCCTTTCAATGCGTTGAGAAGGGTGGTTTGTTGATGAGGTACACTCATCTCTTCACAGCCCAATCTGACTGCTTTGGAGAGATTGGTCTCACAAGATTGAATCCACTCTTGGGTGCCTGATCTCTTGATCCTCATGAGATGATCTCTATAGGTCTTGTAGGTAAGTCTTTTCTCCGCTTGAGGAGATCGTTGATACCTGTCCTTCAGGCTTCGCAGGGCTTCTCTTGGAGTATCAGCATCCACTAGCCAGGAGAGCATGGTTGGCTCGATAGTGGTGGTGATGTCTCTCATGGTTTTCTGAAGCGCCTGGGTTCTTCGCTCGTACTGCCTAAGCTCCTCGATATATACTCTGCTGTTGGCGTCAAACAGAGTAACTTGGTCGCTATTTGGGTCGACTGGCAGTTGTGGTCTGATAGGCGCAGTCAAGGCCTCATCAGAGTCAGGGTTGCAGAACTGCCATATCCCGTTAGATTTGGCATTCATCCTGATGAAGGTATACCAGTCTGGCCAGTCAGATTGGCTTTTAAGGCGAATAGTAGTCTGTACGGTAGACATCTTGTCCGATAGACTAATAGGTCGGTTGTGATACCCGTGGATTGACCAGGTGCCTGCCTGGGCTGCTAATAGACAAAGAGGTAGTTGACTGTGTGATGCTTATTCAGAGTATCCAGTGGTCAGAAAGACAACTGGGCTCATAACTGTTGGGCAGCGATTATCAGGTAGGGGGTCAATGGGATGTATTGATGAGTATGAAGAACGAGTGGCTATGGGAATATCCCGACTATCTATATAGTGAGTGGAAGACCCTTTATACTGGCATATCCTTGGCAAACTTAGTCATGCTTGTGTAAGACCATATTGTTTCATAGGCATGGTGTGACAATCGTTGTAACGAGTGTACTGGGATGGGCCTGACATCTGTCAAGTTGGGATGTTGAGGCAGGGTGGAAGCTCTCAGAGGCCAACTGCAGTTAGGGGTAGAATGATGAATTACTGAAATCTACTCCTCCCTCGACGTGTACTCCCTGCGCTGTATATATATCTGAGCTGCTCCTTTGTTGCTTGGACTCCTTACTACCTCTGACTAGCCCCTATCCGGGAGGGCTCTGACATTATCCAAGGATCGTGACAGAATCCATGCATGCTTCTACGCGAGTCATGGACATAACCCATTCGGAATGGTCTGACCATCACGAAACAGGCCAGACTGTCATTTCCACCTGGTCCTAGCTCTGCAAGACTTATTAGGATAGCATTAGGCCCACAAGCCTGTGGTGATTCCATCCACTCTTTAGTACGAATAGACGCTCTTTTCTGCTCACTCACATATGCATATTCCGCTGGCCACCCTGACTAACCGTCAGATCGCTTGGATAACTCATATCCAACATATCCTTATCCTTATCTCTTATCTCTTATCATCACGTGACTTGTCCATAGTTCTTCCGTTCCGTGAGAGGGTGCCTAGTGTTCCTTGTCCTCTGCATACATGGTGCGCTGTAGCCGCCGCGAGCCTGCGGGGCAGGCCTTGTTCTTGGTCATGCATGTTGGGTCGTAACATCTATCTTATTGAGATAGTTTGTCCTTGACTTCCTCCTTAGGTTCTTTATAGAATATAAAGATCTTAGCATTATCGGAGTAATTAAGTCGGGCGTAGATTTATTTAAATTCTATAGTATAATACGAGGCTAATCCCTTCTATTAAAGGTTAGAGAGTTCTCTCTCATAGTATCGTTCATCATCTAGTTCTTAAAATAAAGATAAAAGTATATTTTCTTAAATCTGTATAACGTGGTTCATCAGTCAGCCGGCCGGACCAGTCAACCGGACGTTTTTTCCCACGTCCACAACAACATCTAGTATTTCTCAACCACAACGCATTAAATCAATTATTGGTTGTCGCTATTAGAATCTCCTGATGATTTGACATCTTTGGAACAGGTTCGTGCATTATACCCAGTCTTACCACACGCACCACAGCGTCTCCGAGTCGGCTGGGCTCTCTTTGATGGACCCCCCTCCTCATCCTCTCGAGGTGCTGGACGTTTACCTTTTTGTTTCTCTTCCAGCAAACCCTGAGATTCCTCTATACTAAGTGCCCCTCCAAGCTGCACACGCGACCTTTTAGCCCTCCGATGCTTAGCAAGTGCTACATTCGCATCCTCAAGGGTACGAAGCCGATCAGTCAAAATAGTGATTGAGTGCGCCATTGCCTACGCACCCTTTGACAATTGCTCAACTACAGCAATAATTGGTGTCGGTGAGCTTCCTTTATGAGCAGAGATCCGGCTTTTGATAAAGTTAGACTTTGAGACGGCTTGTTATAGGTTAGAGGGCGTTTGCGACTGCCAAGGTGGTGGTGTTGAAGGGTTGGCCATAGGAGGTGTAGGCGTCCGTAAATGCACATCAAGCTTTTTGATAACATAGTCTGGGTCCCAAGGTGAAATTCCAGCGCCTTGGAAAGCAGACCTGATGTTTTCCTCATTAAAAACCTTGTTGTGGGCCTGGAAGGCAATAAAGAACTCAGACTTGGTAATGTGATTTATGGAGGCTCTAATAAATAGGTTGATTTTATCACAGTATGCGCGTTTTAAAGGCGAGTAAAGCGCAATATCTAATGGCTGTAATAGATGCGACGAATTTGCAGGCATACTGACCGTTACAATATTGTTCTGCTTGCAGTAATCGTCGAATTCGGCCGATAAATGGCTCTCATGGCCGTCGATAATGAGCATCCGGTAGACGCCCTTAGTTCGGTTCTTAGTATGTTTGTCGAAGTGTTTAATCCAGTCAAGACCCGTCTGATTATCCGTCCATCCATTAGCAGTGGGCTTGATGACCCAGTTGCCCGGAAAACCTGATTCCGTGGTCCAACTGGCAAGGTGATGTACGCCCTTGACGATCACGAACGGAGGGATGCACCACCCGCCCGAATTGATACATTCAATGACTATAGCACATTCACGGTTACCCGGCTGGACAGACTTTGCTTTGCCGCGTCGATCGGCGCGTATTACTACTATTAACGCGGTGATCATGCCCATCATGAAGCCAGTCTCGTCGAAATTATATAGGTCCTCCTCTTGGATTCCATACTTGGTCATCATGTTGCGTAACAACACAAACCACTTTGAAATAACCTCTGGGTCTTCTTGAAGAGCCCTTTGATAATCGTATGGACGATTCAACTTGGTTTTCAGAGCAGGCTGTGAGTCCACAAACCGCCTGGCTTATCGCTTGCCAACAGGCTCGGCATTACGCACTCGCAGCAGGAGATTGGCCATATTTTCCACACCGCCAAGGCGCAAAGGAAATCCTCTAGAATCCTGTTCAATAACGTATTAGAGGAGTGTTTTCTCTTCGATCGGATCGAGTTTATATCGTTGGGGTTGAGTTTGTTCGCGTCGCGGTCGGTTATTTATTCTATCGGCTAAGGTGCTCTTCGGGATACCGTAGGTCTTTGCGGCACGCGAAATGCTCAAGTTACTACCTACAGCGCGTATCGATCGGATCGCTTCAATCGCAAGAATGACTTTGTCTTCTTGGGTGTAGATTGGCATTATGGTTGTTGAGATTTTACACGTCAAAGGTTTAAGTGGTTTGGACATAAGTGTGTTTAGAAAAAAACGTCCGGCTGACTGGTCCGGCCGGCTGACTGATGAACCACGTTAGTCCTTTAAAGATGCCTTGGGTCTCTAGCTTAAGAGTATTCTAGTCGTTAGTTATTATAAAGTCGGTATGTCGTAGGGTATATATGGCGTTAATTGCTGCCCGTAATTAACGGCGTCGTTTTTGCGACACGGTAAGATATAGTTCGAACTATACAAGGGCTTTTCCTTTTAAAAAGGAGGTAGTATAGATAACCTTCTTAGCTTTATCCTTAAAGTTCATTTCATAGAAGCTTTAGTAGGCTTTAACTTACGTAAGAATCCCTTTAGTTATCCTGGGGTTCTATCGAAGGCTTAAGGTGAGTTAAGCCTAAGTTTCCCTCGTTTATTATATAGTATAGTAATGATGTTAGCGGCACCGTAGAGAGTATTAACCTTCTCCGTAAAGTAGTCCGCTTCCTTGGTCTTGTTCTCAAGTCGCTCTATAGCATTATTAAATATTTATTATATTATAACAATGTGTTACGAGCAGGACAAGGCAACCAACTGTGGCACAAAGCAAAAGCTTCGATAATGATGACTCCGGCATCATTGTCCCTTGTTCTGCATTATATAGCTACGCGCCCACAGTGACAAGTTGCGGCGGGCGTAACATTACTATTAGCAGTTTCGTAGGGTCAACTTACTAAACAGGAGCAATTATAGTATTACGGCTAGCTAGTCGTAGTAAGGTATATTTGCAGAAGTTGAGGCTGCGGAACTGGTAATAGTAATAATCAGATGTAATAATTAGATGATTATTATACTAGGTCGAATCGGTCTCAAGTCGGGAAGGCTTCGGTGATCAATCGTAATCTTGTCAAAGAGGTTCTTAGGGAAGATAAATGAAAGTGATTATAATATTTGATACGAAGTTAATTACTAAAGAGCTATGGAAAGTCTATCCTAGAGCCCGGCTCGAGTCTATCCTATATATAAGTCCTGATTCTAGATATATGTTACGAGCTGGACAAGGCAACCAACTCTGGCACAAAGCAAAAGCTTCGATAATGATGACTCCGGCATCATTGTCCCTTGTTCTGCATTATATAGCTACGCGCCCACAGTGACAAGTTGCGGCGGGCGTAACAATATATTCTTTATCCCTTAGGTCGTCTTGGATCATTCTAATCCAGAATGATCGTTTAGCCCCTATGTTGATGATGATGATGATGTATTTAACGTCTGGTAACAAAAGGACGTGCCGGGCGCTATGCCGACATGGTCTATACTAATCTAAACTATATTACAGGCTACCGTCTTCACCTAACGTTCCTGTTCAATGACTCGGGCAAATTTCGGAAAAGAAATTGGTCTCCTCTATCCATTCGCATAGAAGAGAGGCTCCCTTAGCGGAACCTAACAAGAAATCAATACTTGCTTTGGCCATACGTTGGCGGAGGTAGCGCGGTGTAGCCTTGCGTCCACGCTTGCAGAAGTAGAAATGGACTGGTGTCTTGGGTTTCCCACAGCTGCAGTTGAGCAACGCATCTTGATGAGCGAATCTCTCGTGGTATGCTGCAAAGTCTCCATGATGGGATCTTGCTGCGTATAGCCTTCCTAGTAAGTGCCGAGGGAGGCGGAGTTCGGGCGGCTTGGGGTGAAGAATCATCTCGAGGTCGGCATATTGCCGAGGGCATTGGGACAGCCATTTTCTGGCAAAGGCTTGGAAGGCAGCTGCTTTAGCTTGCCTTTCTAGGTGCGCTAATGAGGGCTGTGGTTGTGATTTTGGGATTAGTTTGCAGGCTTCCTTGGCTAGAGCATCCGCTTCTTCATTTCCTGGTACTCCCGTGTGCCCAGGGCACCACCAAACATAAACCCTGCCGGGGGTTGTCCAGCTCTCTCTTTGTCTCCGAGTCCAGGAGGAAGAGAGCCTATTGAAGGCCCTAAATCTAGCCTGGCTGCTTCCTGTGCTCTGGGAGTATAGTCTAGCCGCGACTGCGAGGTTGTCGAGGTAGATGTGGACGTTATCTACCATACGAGCCGTAGGAGCCCGGGTGGCTTCTATCAGGCCGTGATACGTAGCATATGCCTCCGCGTTATATACCTCAGTTTAGGAGCCGAGTGGTTCGGATCCGCGGAAGATCTGCCGTATAGCTTGGTACCCTACCTAGCCTGCTCCGGCGGAGGTGCTGCTGCCGTCCGACATCTGGGACCCGTTAGTGTAGATAATAATGTCCCGCTTGGAGAAAGTTGCCATCCTGCCTGCAAAGGAGAGGGCCTGTTCTTCTTTCGTCTTATTAGGTTCGTAGCCGACCCTGGCGAGGGCTGTCTGCCAGTCCGCTAGTTGCTCCCAAGGGGGGAGTTCTATCGGACCGATGTATCCGGTAATTTTGCTTACGAGGCTTGCCATTCGTCGTAGCCGTGAGTCTGGTCCTGATTTGTCCCTGAGTCTCGTTCGGAGAGGGTGTCGCTCGTCCAGACGATGGATTCTGGTGGACGCTGTGTGGAGCTTCGCGTCCAGTATCACCTCTGCTGGGGGTAGAGCCGCCTCGCGCTGTAGGATCGGTATAGGCGTAGTTCTGTATACGGGGACCATCGCTCTGATGGCTTTGGTTTGCGTTGCGTCTAGTTAGTGTAGTAGACTACCAACCCCGTTTGAGATAGTACGTCCATTCTTTATCCGGCTCTTACCGGGCCACCATGCTTTAGATTTATAGTACTGAATAGGTAATATATAAGAGGTGATCGCTTGACGAAGTAAGTACGCAGGCGCGCCCTAGACAGTATTCCCTAGTCCCCGTAGTCCATTAACTACTTAGCATGCTTTTATAGAGAGGTTTCTTACGTAACTCTTAAATATGAGTTTACGGTCGAAGTAAACGCCGAGCCAGCGTAGAGAAGAGCCTTCTTTAATAGCTTAAACTATATAATACCTCCTATCCGGTAAACCTACTATGATTAATAGGTTTCCGTCTTTTCGTCTCTTAGTGAAGTAGATTAGTTCGGACTTATTAAGGTCAAAAGTAATTCCTTCCGTCGCGCCCCATCCTAAGGTTTCTTTCCATTCCTTGGTTAGGATGTCATAGTTGTTCTCTAGTGATGTTAAGCTTACTAAGATAGCGACGTTATCGGTATAGCCGAAACGAGATCGCTTCCTTCTTAGGCAAGCTATGCCTAGCTTGAAAAGAGGTTTAATATAGAGCATAACTAGAATAGGAGACACGGGTGAGCCTTATAGTAGTCCGCATTCGAGACCGAAGACGTCTCCTACCTCCCCATCAAGCCTTATTCTTGCTCTCCTTCCGGTAACAAAACTTGAGACCCAGCGTACGAGGTTCTCCGGCCATCCTTGTTCGTAGAGGCGTCGGACCAGTCGTCCTGGGAGCACGGCGTCGAAAGCCCCTTTTATATCGAGCGTAAGCATAGAGGTAACCAGGCCTCTTTGCCAGGCGCACTCGATGTCGTGGATGGCCGCTGCGATGAGGTCGCTGCAAGAGCGAAGAGGGAGTGCTCCAAACTGTTGATCGTGCAGAACACGATGTTTAACTGCGATCTAGGTAAGTCGTCTGGCGATGAGTCTCTCTAAGCCTTTTCCGAGGACGGCCAAGAGCGCAATTAGCCTATAGGAGCGCGGGAGTGTCTTGTCTCTTTTTCCCGGTTTTGCTAGGATCACGAGAGTTGCTTCTTTAAAACAAGTAGGATGCTAACCCTCGCGTATACACCCGCTATAAAGTGAGAGGACAATATCCTGAATAACTGGCCATGCTATTTTCAAAGCAGTCGTAGTGATTCCGTCGGTCCCAGGAGTCGTGTTTCCCGCGGTGAGAACCGAAGACCGTACCTCGTCCTTCGTAACCTGCGGGAAAGGAAGCGTAGCTTGCCTTTGTAAGACTGGGCTTTCTGTTGGTATGTCCTCGGAGATTGCAGCGTTTCTAAGGAGGATGCGGGTAAATAAGTCGCGCTTCTCTTTTGGTTGTGAGATAAGCGTGTCTTGGTTGTCTATATCTCGGAGTGGCGGGGTCTGAAAGGATCCTGTGGCTTTGTGCTAACCGACTATTTTAAATATGTTTTTATTTGAGGAGGCTGAGGAGATCTTATCTTTCCAAAAGGCATCCTTGGAGCGTTTAAACTCGTAGAGGAAGTCCTGTTTTAGAGCTTCGACCTCCTCTTCTTCCCATTAGTAGTTCACTCCGGCTGCGCGGAGTCTTGCTAATATCGCTTGCTTACTCATATAGGCTCGGTGTTTACGTGTGCAGCTCTCGCTCTAGTATGGTCTCCCTGTACCTTTCCCGAGCGTGCGCTTTGTGGAAGCCGTGAGTGCTTTAATAAGACAGTCCGTAAGCTGTTGTGCTAGGAGATCTAAAAACTGTGGGTCTTGGATGTTGCTTGCAGTGCGGCGCATGGGTTGTAAGTTGCGTTTAATGATGCCGAGGAAAAGCTCCTCGTCCATCGTATCGAGCCGAAACCTTCCCGGGGTCTGGCTGGGTAAATCGATCAGGGCCAAGGGGACCCGGGTAAGCAGAGATTCGTGGTCTGATGTCGTATGTAGTGACGTTTCTATACTAGTGGAAGCCCCATGGAGGTTACTGGACGCCCAGCATAAATCTAGGGTATTGCCGCCTTTGGCGTGGGTTTCACCTATAGGTAACATTAGGACAAGGCTAGCGGCTTCTGTCCATTCTACTAGGTTTTCAGCGTCCGGGGAACTCGTGGCCTCGGGCTGCCACGTCCAATGGTGTAAGTTAAAATCCCCCGCAATCAGTACTCAATCCTCAGGTTTAGGTTACCAGGCCGCTAGGATGTTCCTGAGAGCCTAGCCAGATCGCAGAGAGCCACGAGGGGCGTTATATACGTTAATAACTATAAGGACCTCCTTCGTTCCTAAGAGGAGTCGTAAGAAGAGCAGGTCTATGGATAGATCGGGTAGAGGCCGTATTTATACGCCTCGTACCCTAGTTCCTCTACGGAGGTAGGTAAGTACCCTGGGACGGTCTTCGGTCCAGTTATCTACTAGGGTGAAAGTCTCAAAACCTGGGTGGTGTCTTCTGAGCCTCCTCTCTTCCGAACGGATAGACGGCTCTTATATTAAGAATATATCGATCTAGGCTGCATAAGCCAGGTTCAGTGCTATTTCGTAGGCGGATGCCCGCCTACCCATATTTGCTTATATGATTTACAAGGTTTTAGAGGGCTATATTCTTCTTTTATATCTCATTCGCCGGGGTACAGTCCATCGCTTATTCTTCTTTACGGGAATATCGATGCGACTGCTGGGTCGCATTTCTCCATAATCTTTCTCCCTCAGCTCGGATGGCCCGTAGCTAAGCCTTATCCCTCCTCTAGACTACCCCCTTCACCACTTTAGGTTAGATAGGGCAAGTCGCATCGAAGGCGGCGTAAGGCCCGTTACACGACGGGCATTTAAAGGGGCAGTCGCAGCCATCGTGACCCTCAGTGCCGCCGCAGGGTGCCCGGTGTTGATCAGTTGTGTAGGAAGGAGAGCTGCACATGAGGCATCTCTTCCTTCTAGTGCACGTTCGTTCGCTATAAAAACCGCCGTAGCGGAGACATTAAGGAGACCTCTTCTCCTTCGGGAACTACAGGTTTATAAAAACGCTGGCCCCTATCAAACGGAGGTATCTTAGTAATTGCCTTACGGCTTCCGCCTTAAACCAGGCTATCACCGTGCCTAGCCTTTCGACTTCGTCCTTCCTAGAGAAGTGTGCTTTTTCAGGCTTGAGTTTCGTCGAGACCTGGATCTCTTCAAGGAGCTCCTCGGTCGTAATTTCCAGCTCAGTGTTGGTTACTAGACAATACCTGGTATAAGGGACGTTTACGATATAGGCTCGGATCCAGGTATCGCGTTGCTCGATCGCTTACGCTTAGAGAAGGGCAGCGATCTATTCTCTGTTCTCTAGCAGGACTTTTACACCATCTATTAACAAAAATAGGAGTACTAATCCTGTCTTAACATAGTCGATCCCCTTAAGGGCTTCTCGGGCTTAGGGACTTAGCCTTTCCCGAACGAAGATATATATATCGTAGGCTTTCTCGTTCCGAAGCGGGCTTTCAGGCGATAGACGCGCGAAGACGCGTAGATCCTTTAAGGCCGCCCGGTTTGTAGCTTATTTTGCGCCTTGTTTGGCTAGCGTTGGTTCATCCTGTCTTCTGGACAGTAGCTAGCTCGCCGCCGCCGCGTATGAACGGACTAGGGGCGGCTGGTTCTGGGTTGTGTGCGAGGGATGCCCCTGGGAACTCAGGTCAGTCTCGCTAGGCCCTGTGCTAATAGCGTGCATAGACCTTGCTAGACCACGTTGATGCCGGTTTGAACGCTGTTTCTCCTCCTGAAGTTCTCTCTCCAAGGATTCGATCTTCGTCGGACAGTCTTTCAAAAACTGTTCCCTCTCGGCGTCCCGACGTAGGAGGTCCTGGACAAGATTCGAAAGCTTATTGATCTCGTCTTTAAGCTCAGAGTTGTCCTGGTGGTTAACCTGCTCAACCACTCTGACCTTTGCAGTCGGCTTCCGGACTCGTCCCGACCGCCGAGATATACCGGCGTCCCCGTAAACCGTGATCGATGGCCCTACATCTAGGGAGACCGCCATGGTCGTAGAATTTAGCTCGTATAGGCTGATATTAAGAGATGATAGTGCAGTGGGACGTAGCCCTCTATAACCTTAACAATTACTAACAGTGGGTACCTTTCGAGGTATGTGTTCAGAAGTTCTTGTTTAGCCCCTAAGTCGTATTAGATCATATTAATCCCAAATGATCCTTATCTTTTCATCACGTGAATTATACCATAGTTCTTCCGTTCCGTGAGAGGGTGCCTCGTGTCCCCTTGTCCTGTGCATATATGGCGTATCGTAACCGCCGTAAGCCTGCGGGGTAGGCCCTGTTCTTGGTCATGCATGTTGGGTCGTAACAGTATGCTCACTTTCCTTATCGTCACGTAACTTGTTCTATAGTTCTTCCGTTCCGTGAGGAGTCACCTGAGTTCCCGGGTTCTCTGCATATATCTGGTAGATAGCCGCCGCAGGCCTGCGGGGCGGGCCCCCTGGCCTCGTTATGCATGTTGGGTCGTAACAAAGGGCTACTTAGACTATAATATAGCTTTATGTAATAAGGGAGATTACTAGTACCTATAGTATACCTAAAATATATAGGGAACAGAGGTACTGTTACCCTATTGGTTGACTCGATAGATTCATAAGTCCCTATTGGCTCTACCCCGCCCTTGGCAAAAATGGAGCTATCTGGCACTCCATGGGATAGGCTGCGGTGAATTGGCAATCCAACTTAAACTCCACATAGAAGACGCTCGGCCATGTCCCAGAGCATCGTGTCTTTCGCCTAGAACCAGCATACGAGACGTCAGCCAGTGTACGAAAAAACACATTTTCCCGATAAAGTCTAACAATTTACATCTATCACAGGCCCTACTGACCCGTGGAGGCGCAAGATCTGCTCGGGCTCGTTTCTGCGGCCTGTCTGGTTCGTCGGTGTCGGTGGCCGGCCGAGTCCGGGATGATGGTGAGATCGGTGATTCTTCCATTGCTTCCTCGGATAAGGTAGACTATGCAAGAGAATGTGAATTGTGTCATTGTTCGTCAAATAGTTGTTGCAGATGGCCCGGCTCGGATGCACTTTTCCGTCTTTGGAAGCCCGGTTCCTCGGATGTCGGATGTCTGCCGATCCTGGTCATTCTCCAACATCCGCGGAAAAGACGGCGTTCCACCCCGCATACGGATTATTGTCCTTCAAATGGCACAATAGCACGGATCCTACCCCGCGTGACTACCTATCAGACGATTGTACCTCATACTTCTGTAGTTTAGTTCAGTTGGCGACGTTTAAAACATCGTGAAATTCCATGAGTTGAGCCGAACCAAGCTACCAAGACAAGAGAGGATAACTCAAAAGTTGAAATCAGAAATCATGTCTCAACGCGGAGTCATTCGGGATATCGTCATTACACCGGTGGCATTCCATGACATGCCACTGCTCAATAGCGTTGGTGTACATGAGCCATTTGCATTGCGCAGCATCATCGAAGTCATCACAGATAACGGCTACGGATTGGGTGAATCATACGGAGACTCGACACACCTAGACCGCCTGCAGCTTGCGGCCGATAAAATCAAGGGTCTCACAGTGTACGAAACAAACACGATATACCAGCTGTGCGTCGACTCCTTGACAGGCGACACCAGCACCGGCGGCGACGGTATGGCGGGTATGGTGACCACGGCCTCAGTCGCAGACAAGGTCTTCTCCCCCTTTGAAGTTGCGTGCCTCGATATTCAAGGGAAGCTCGCAGGGGTCCCTGTGAGTGACCTTCTCGGCGGACGCGTCAGAGACAATGTTCAGTATTCGGCATACCTCTTCTACAAGTGGGCAGGGCATCCTGGACAGCCGGACGACGAGTACGGCGCGGCTCTCGACCCTCCCGGTGTGGTAAAACAGGCCAAGAAAATCATTGACGAATACGGCTTTAAGGCAATCAAGCTCAAAGGCGGAGTCTACCCGCCAGCACAGGAGGTGGAAGCCATCAAAGCGTTACATGCAGCGTTTCCGGGTGTCCCTCTGAGGCTGGATCCCAATGCCGCCTGGACTGTTGAGACCTCAAAGTGGGTTGCAAGGGAGCTCGACGGGATTGTCGAGTACTTGGAAGACCCAGCCCCCGGAATCGAAGGCATGGCTGCCGTTGCCAAAGAGGCATCGATGCCATTGGCGACAAACATGGCAGTTGTCGCGTTCTCTCACTTGCCCACCTCTATTCTCCAGAACGCTGTCCAGGTGGTGCTCTCAGACCATCACTTCTGGGGTGGTCTGCGAAAGTCTCAGACTCTGGCTGCCATCTGCGCGACGTGGGGAATGCGTCTTTCGATGCACTCGAACAGCCATTTGGGCATATCGCTTGCGGCTATGACTCATCTCGCGTCGGCTACCCCCAACTTAGACTACGCCTGCGATACTCACTGGCCGTGGAAGCCAAAGGATGAGGATGTTGTCGTCGAGGGAGAACTAAAGTGGGCTGATGGCGGTTTGAACGTTCCCACTTTGCCTGGCCTTGGAGTTGAGCTGGATAGGAAGAAGCTGGCGCACCTTCATCAACTCTACCTGGATTGTGGATTACGGAAACGCGATGACACGACGTACATGAGAAAGTTCCAGCCCGACTTTTCTCCAAACGTTCCGAAATGGTAGAATTGTTGTTGTTTGTTTTATATTTAACGCCATGGCGGCAAGGGCGCAGCCGCCCTTGCGGCAGACCTCCCGAAATGGTAGAAACTTTGTAAATATTTGCATGTGACGTGTAAATGAGGTCATGAAATTAGAATTTCTATGAATGAAACCTTATTAAGAAGCAGTTGCCAGAATAGCCCCAATACGCTCACGCTATTTTCGGCCATGATGAGCATGACTTCCCTTATGGTTGACTACAGTACCAAGAAACAGTAATGGCTATATATGACGTTTGATGATATAAGACTAATGTAGCTGCGTGCTTTGAAGAAGGTTCGCGTCAAACCTCACGGACCACGGTATCAGATGACTTTAGGTGCAGTGGGACTAGTTGAAATGAATCATAGAGCTGATTAAATGTTGGTCATGGTACCTCGACTTGCGAACGGAATTCATCAATCCATGAATCCCGGACGGATTGGCTATGTAAAGCGTGTTGCAGGTTAGCATCAATTCGTGACTTCCATGAATCCGTTCGTCAGATGCAGACCTGATCTCGCACGAAAATCAACTGATCCTATAGAGAGCCCCACCTCTTCCGCGGATGGCCTAAACCGAATGGTATGTCTCCGGCATAAATGAACCCTGCCATTAGACGAGACTATGATCAGTATCTCGGAGAATTATGCAGACAGTCCGAGACGTGCTGACTAGCTGATACGAGCAAGACTCCATGTAGCCGACGTGGTGTAGTGGCATACACCTGGCAAGGCCTCTGGAGCCCAGAGGTCGCTGGTTCGATTCCAGCCGCCGGCAACTGCTTTAACTACCTGTGGGAAGGGTAGGGCAGAGCCCAACGCGGGGCCTAGGACCCTTTCCGGGCCCTCGCCAGGGTTTTCTCATATCCACACCCTCCGACCAAGAACGAGTACACGTCGTCAAAGTACTGGGGCAGGAATGGTCTTGTACAAATCAGAACCTGTACGAGGGACCTGTTTCGGCAGGCCCCCCAGAACCATCCGGCCTTAAGCCGCAAAATTCAAGAATGGAACTGGGGCACCAGCTGGAACCAGGGACAGATAGAACGCATAGTAGCCATAAGGCACGATTTGGAGGACGATTTGAACTGTATCTAGCAATAGTTATAGGGCAACGGCTCTCCACGCCATATACCCTTCGGGAGGTCGGCCGCAAGGGCGGCTGCGCCCTTGCCGCCACGGCGTTAAATATAACACACACACACACACAAGACTCCATGTAAGTTTGCGGGGGTGGAGCAGATCCTCCCACTCCATCGTGGGGAAGCGGCACGATATGCGGGGGAAATTAACACCCTATTTATCTCTGCTGTCGATATCACAGCATCATGCCTAGTAAGAAAGACGCTTACTCGTACAAGGGCTGTACCTAGTTTTGGGATGGAAGTCTTATGAATGTGTGTGTTAGGTCTAATAACTCGCAGTCTTTCTTTGTCATCTCAACCGAAACTACATTTGTATTTCTTTTGTATCTACGCCCCCTTCTTTCTCTACCTAAGCTACCTTTCACTGAGAGACTTTCCCAAGGGCATAACTGACCCCAAAAAGAGTATTCTACAGGTACAGCGTTCTTGTGAACGATACCCTCAATCTCTTCAATAGTTGTCGGGGTAATTGTCAAGTTGGGGTTGTTGACACAGGGTGGAAGCTCTCAGAGGCCAACTGCAGTTAGGGGTAGAATGATGAATTATTGAAATCTGCTCCTCCCTCGACGTGTACTCCCTGCGCTGTATATATATATCTGAGCTACTCCTTTGTTGCTTGGACTCCTCACTACCTCTAACTAGCCCCTGTCCGGGAGGGCTCTGACAGTAATGGTCGATATGATGGTGAAGCAGAGGGCTGGCCATCGTGGCAACTCGACTAGATCAATCCTCATCGGACTAGCGATCAGTCTTACTGGGTAAGTGAACTTAAAGACGAGAGCCTGGCTTTGAGCAGAAACTGATGCCAAGTTACGCCCAGGTTCGTTTACGGAATCGACACAGGCATCATTGCCTCTACCATCGCGCAGACCACCTTCAAATTATACATGTACGGTCCTTCAATGGACAATATTTCCGTACGAGCAGGCATTGTATCTGGGTACTACGCAGGATATGCGTTTGAAAGCGGCGGTTCTGCCTACTGCATGGATAAATTGTCCCGCCGCTGGACACTACTCTTCGGAGCTTGTGTCGGTGTTGCAGGGGCCGTGCTGCAGACCGCCGCCGTGAATCCGGCCATGATGATCATAGGACGTGCCTTCCTTCTCGGGGTTCTCGACGGGCATGGTCTATCCGACGGCCCCCGTATATCTTGCCGAGCTCAGCCCCCCGGAGAATCGCGGATTTCTTGTTGGCCTGAAAGGATGATGAAAACTCTAGGGTTCTTCGTTGCTGGCTGGGTGGGCTATGCGGGCTCGTTTGCAGTTGGTGAACTGCAGTGGCGCATCCCTCTGGCCACGCAAATCCCGCCTTCACTTTGTCTCGCGATCATGACATTCTTCTTGCCTTACTCTCCGCGATGTTGTAAGTCCCTAGGTTCATGTTCTCAATTTTCATCAAGCCAGTGATGACAAGCGCTCGAAAGTCTGGTCTGAGTGTTAACCAAAATCCGATAGTGGCCATGAAAGAGCGATACGACGACGCCAAGAAGGTCATGTATTCTCTTCACGCCCATCGTGGTGCAGAAACAATCGAGCAAGAATTCGCCGAGATGGTCAGCCAGATCCAACTCGAAGCCAACAAGAAGAAAGTGTCCAACTTCTGGAATCTTTTTACTCGACAGTACATCCGCAGAACTCTGCTAGCTTGCTTGACGGTCAACATGATGAAACTGTCGGGGTCCAACATCATTCAGAACTACCAATCCGTCATGTACAACTCCCTTGAATACGAGGGACAGACTGTGCTTCTAAAGGCGGTCTGTATGGTTTCATGACAGTCATTGGCCAAATAATCAACGTCTTCTTCGTCGCCGATCACTGGACGCGACGCATCACTGTCATCTCCGGTAGTTTCACGCTTGCCGTCCTCCTGGCGTTCTTGACGGCTTTGTCGAAACTTTTCCAAGACGACTCTAATCCCGCCGGGTCCCGCGCTGGCGTTGCATTCATTTTTCTATTCGCTTTTGCGTACTGATTCTTCTTCAACATCGTCAACTGGGTCCTTGTCGCAGAAATCTTTCCTCTCGACCTTCGCGGTGTCGGAGTTGGGTTCTCAGTTTTTACTCAGGCTGTCACGGCCATTTGGTTGTCTTACGCGGCATCACTCGCGTTCGATGCCATTGAGTGGAAGTTTTACTTTGTATTCATCGCCTGCAACGCTTTTGCGGGAACCATCTACTTTTTCTTCCTCCCCGAGACGCGCTTCTGGTCTCTTGAAGAGGTGGCCGCCAAAGTTGGAGATGAGATCGTCAGCCCACTCAGGAAAGATCCGGAATTGGATCAGCTGGAGCAGGATGCGGCTGATAATAAGAGGCCGCTTCAAACCTCTTCGAATCATATTGAGGATTCGAGGAGATGAAGAATGAGCGACCTGGATACATCAACACGTGGGATATCAGCCTAGGCTCGTTGGGAGCTTCATATGACATGCTTTCTGTGCGGCAGCTTAATGAATCCAATTTCTTCGTCCTTCCGTATTCCTTTCCATTCGCCACCTTGTCTACTGTGCCTGCGCTAAATCACCCACAATGACGAAATCCTCTAGATTATATTGTAATTACAAAAACGTTCCCTCCTCTTCACAACCAAAAATAGAGTACGGCTCAGTTACGGCGATCCGAGCTTTCTGTTATGCCATCCTGATCGCCTTCTTGACTCTCTGTTTCAGCTAGCCTAGCATCACGCCGGTGCGCCAAATTGAAATATCTATGAGATTGCAGAGAAGCTTTGGCAAATTCTCGGCGCGCGAGTGCTGATGTTTCCCAGTTCTAAGGGTACAAAGGTAACAGAACAACCTGTTCAGTATCAAGACCTGTTGATAATAACAATGTAATTGTTAGCAGTCTATAGGAAAGACGTAAGAATGCCACATACCTTACTCTTCAAGACTCCACATGTCTACATACTCAGAGATACTCTCGTCCGTGATCTGATAATCTGCAGGTTTCTTGCATTCCATTATTTATCCCAATCTCGACCCGTCAACCCTCGGGGTTTCTGGAGTAAGGTGACAGAAGGACTCCTCGCCGTGTTTCGGGATCAATATTTCCGACACCAGTATCCGGAATCTCATGATGATTTCTGAAATGCGTAATCCAACCACTCGTGCATGTCAACCGTATTAAGGTCTACCTCCGGGATGTCCAAATCACACAATGCTTCGTGAAGCTTTTCGAGTCCGCTGTGGTGCCTCTCCTTCCAGACTCCCAGCCTTCGTCTCCGCCTCTCGTCTCGCGTCCGTCGCGCAGGATCTTTGTGCTGATAACGGAGTACTCTGTCGAGAAGTCCATCCATAAGTGACAAAACAAGACATGCCAGCCATCCTTTTGCCGTTAACGAGTGAGGTAGAAGAGTGCCGCCCGAGGCGACTGTTGATCGTAGTCTTAGCTCAGACATTGACTCGGACCAAGTATGGTTGACAGTGGCATTCATCGCTCCCGTTGGCGGTAAGCAGATAGTCGGAACAAGCGCTCGGGTGGACCTCAGGCAGATTGAACTCTTGAAGGAGGTGAAGTCCAAAACATCTTTCAGGTAGTTGTGGTTAATTTACAGTTATAGCGGAATCACCGGGGTCTTGAAAGTTTAAAAATGTCCGAACGTCAAGCCACACGCACCAGCACTGCGTACAAAGTGTCGATGCGTTTGACTGCTGTAGGAGCAAACCTTAACCCGATGAAACGCTGTCATAGAACTTCAATGTCACCCTATTATGGTTTTGCATCGTTCTTTTTCATCTGAGATCAATCATCTTTGATGCAGATGTTCGTGCTAACGGCCAGCGCTTTTAAGAGATTACCGGGACCGTGGACGATCCGGGACCACTACCGCCCCCGATAGGCCTGGCCGAAGCCTATTGGTACGCCCTGGTCAGAGACCCGGGTGCCTTTGAGAAGTTCGAGCGTGTGACGCGCTACTATGAGGCTCACTCTCTGCAAAGATAGCGAGCCCGAGATCCCGCGCCTCACAACTCTCTCACACACCCACCGACGCCTTGAGGCCCCGGCCTTACCACACCCCTCTCTCTTCCTTCCTCCTTTATCTTCTATATAAGAAAATATAAGAAAACAGAAAAATGCTCGCGTAGGCAAATATGCCTCCGAGGGCCGGTTACTTGTTGCGGCAACGCCGTCTGTGGACGGCGTAGGGCTGCTAGAGACCCATTCGCTTCTGCCGAGTCAGGGACCCCCTGCTGGCGTGCTTTTTGGAACTGAACGGACCCTGGGGATTAGATACTAAACTCCACTGCTCTAGGCACGAGAAGAAAAGTGTACATTATAGACTGCCTGACTTGTCGTACGCTATAATGGCGGCACGGCACATCATATGCCCAAAGGGCGCTCTGGTTGATCGGAGCTTAGTTACATAGATAGCTGGGCACCTGTCCCTGATGATGTAAAACACCACTACTACTACTACTACTACAGCGCTTTTAAGACGTGTACACTCGTGGACCGTGCTCAGTGAACGAACCCATTCGATGAAAACGGTTTAGAGTCCGCGCTCGCACACTACCCGAGGGCATCATGGCCTCTCTATCTTTCTCTCTCTAGAGATCGTACCGAGAATCTCGGACTGAGTTCGGCAGTAATAGACGCGCCGAGGAAGAACATTGGGGGAGAGCCTGGAATAATATATCCAAGCTCCGATTGTGAAATTTGCAGTCCATGACGCGCTTGCTTCCGGCGAGTATCTAAGGAACTCAATTTTTAGCTAAGCCACGACGAAACGACTTGAAATAGATTACCAATACGCATACAGTACTCCGTATATTTGTTGTTCTATTTAACGCCATGGCCGCAAGGGCGCAGCCGCCCTTGCGGCAGACCTCCCGGGGGGTATGTGGCGTGAAGGGTCGCAGGCTCTAGCTATATACTATATAGTACACGCCGTATCCTGACGTCCTCCAAATCTTGCTCGCGAGCTACTATGTGTTCTATCCATCCCTAGTTCCCACTGGTGCCCTAGTTCCGTTATAACCATCTGGTTTCTTAATAGAGGTAGTTTGTCGTTTGGAGGATAGGTTATGACCTATCTCCTAGTACCGCGGGCAGATCTTCTGGAAGAAGTCTGTCACGCAAAGGAAGGCCTGGAAGCCTTCAGAGTCAGTGATTAGCCCCTTGAAGTAGCGATCGAGGGACCCTATCCCATCGAGTGCTGCAAGGCGACAGTACATTGGCTCCACATAAGGGGCCCTCTTTTACCCCGCACCGCATCTGGTACATCCACTGCTTGAGTTGCCCCTATGATTTCTACTACGGTACATCCACCAAACTGCCTCGAGTGCGATGTAGCTCTCTGTAACTCAGAAGATTGCTGGTACCGATTTCATACGCAGAATCTCTAATAATTGGAAGTATCTATTATCAATTACGTTGGTTGGTTGGAAAAAGGGGCCCGAAGTGGCCCGATTGGCTGCTCCCCCGCATCTCAATGTACTGTCGCCTTGCAGCACTCGATGGGATAGGTCCTACGGGCTCCTGGCGGCTGTAGGGGTAGAGAATGGGCCACTGTTGCCTCCTCAGTAGGGTCTTTCGGCAGTAGACTAGATGGTCTGCCTCCTTACTCCGTATATACTCCGCGTGGAAAACTTGGATACGGATCCACGTAAAAGAATACACGTAGAACAAAAGAGTGGGTACGCTGACCATGGAGATCTACACTAATTCTAATCATTCCGCATAGCTATTAGCCAGCACAGATCTCCGCCCACCTCTATGCGCAAGCGCTCCAAGGGGGCCCCATCGCCGAAACCGAGAGCGAGCAGAACACCACCCTCTGACGCAGGTGTGGCTTGAAATGTCAGGGGTGGCTTTTTGGGCCAAGGTCAAGGTCTGGAACATATCTTAGATCGCCATGGGTAAAGTAATACGTAGTTCAGGGTGGGCAAGAAGCAAGTACCACAGTTTATTTCCGACAATGAAAGGCGACAATTTCGTTCTATCGCTTTGACGGCGGAATGATGAGGTGGCACATCCAAGTCTTTTCGAGTTCGTGACCCGGGGCAGGAACTCAAGATGGCACACTAGGGCGGGAGCCTACAGCATAACCTCGCGGGAAACGCCTCATCTGGAGGTCCATCAGTCGAACCCCTCTGTGGAACTGCAATGCTGTGTCTCTTCGGGCTGGTTCATCTTTTAGTGAAGTATAGAGGCTAAGGTTAGTAGGTGGCAAGGATCTAGTGGTTCGCTGACGAGGATGGCTATGACGGATTCGCGTGTTACGTATCGACTAACAATAGTGTAAGCTCGGCAAAAGATCTCGCTTGAAGTCTCTGGCGGAGTTCCAGGAACGAAGTCCATAATGGAGCTATTCGATGGATTCCACATAAAAGGCTGAGTCGATCGCAGCAAGTTGCAAGGCACAGAGCGAGACCGATTGCGATTGAGGCCTTCATAGCGGATCATGGTGATGGAGATATTCGAGTGACTGAGGAAGATCGCAGAGACAGCAGCGTAAACGGTATCATTTGGTTGTAAAGGGGGTTTCACTGGGCAGGGAGAGTGGCAAGGCTATTCAGTAGAGCATCCCTAGAGACAGATAAATACTTAGTGAATTCTTTCCCACATCGTCACAGCAATACCATCACCCATCCTCGCCCATTCCAGTCAGCTTCTCCTTTTGCATCTTTATCGGCAGTCATCGTCAACCATGTTGTACTCCCTCGCTCTTCCAGCTCTTCTGCTGGCCAGTTCTGCCTCGGCCAGCAAGTCCGTCTTCGGCCACCGAGACCTAGTCTCCGAGAATGTCAAGTGCGCTTGTACCGGACTGAGCAACCACTCTCCCAACTTCACTCTCTTCTCCAACTCGACGGCCTACGAGACTCAGCGCGTCAACGTCTGGGACAAGAGAGCCAACCTTCACCCCGCCTGCATCTATCTGCCCTCGACTGCCGACGATGTCGCCAAGGGCGTCGAGATTCTCTCCACCTGCAAGGCCCAGTTCGCTGTCAAGGGTGGTGGCCACATGAACGTACGCGCAAACTCATCTCCGCCCCCCTGCCTACTCTTCCCCCGGCAGCATGACGCAGCCCACTAATCGCACACATTCTGCAGTACCCCGGAGCCAACACGATCGACGACGGAGTCCTTCTTGCCCTCAACAGTCTGAGCGCGGTCACAATCAACAACGACGAGAGCACCGTCGACGTCGTTCCGGGTAACAAATGGGTTGACGTCTACTCCGCTCTGGCGCCGTACCGCAAGTACGCTATCGGCGGCCGCCTTAAGACGATCGGTGTTCCCGGTCTGACCTTGATCGGCGGTGTCAGCTACTTCCTCAACAAGTACGGCTTCTCCATGAACAACGTGGTCAAATACGAAGTCGTTCTGGGTAAGGGTCCCCAAGTATCCGCAACCAACACCTCGAACCCCGACCTCTTCTGGGCCCTGAAGGGCGGTGCCAGCAACTTTGGCATCGTCACCAAGTTCTCTCTCAAGACTTTGGATCTGCCCTTGGCGACTAGCACTTTCCAGATCTTCAACGAGTCTGCCGCGCAGGCCTTCATCAAGGCTGCTACTGATTTTGCCCTGAGCGACGACAATTCCGAGGGTGCGGGTGCCGTCATCAACATCAACTACAATGTGACGACCAAGGAGATTGTCCCGCAAGTCTTCGGTTTGCAGGAGACCACTGTCTCGCCTCCGTCTCACTTTGCCAACTTCACTGCCATTCCCGCCGTTTCCCGCAGCCACAACGTTACGCGGCCTATTGACTGGCATTCTCAGATGTTGTCCCCTAACCAGATGTTCCGGTAGGAAAAGTTCTCGCTATGAGACCTTCTTTCAGGTACATAAGCTTACGACTTTTGTTCAGTATCCAATTCGGCCACCAGACTATCATCCCCGATGCCGACCGCTTGTACGAGATTCACCAGACCTGGGTTGAAGCCGTTGCCGACATCGCCGACATCGAAGGCATCCGCCCTACATTCATCTTGAACACAGTCCCAAGAACCGCGCTTGCTGTTGGAAAGAAGAATGGCATCGGCAACACTTTCGGTCTGGATGCTGACCAATCCTACATCTGTAATTTACCAATATGCCTCCTCTCTCCATATATCTCTCTCCGACAGCGACTGACTGAGTTTTTCAGGGTGGCAAATCACCACCTCTTGGGCTCGCCCAGAAGATGACCTCCGCATGACCGCTTGGTCTCAGAACTTCCTCGCCCACCACCACGAGATCAACCAGGAGTTGGGACTCGCGACCGAGTTCGTTTACATGGGTGACGCTGGCGAGTGGCAGAAGCCCTTCCCTGCTTACGGAGAGGGAAATATGCAGAAGATGAAGGACATCAGGGCTCAGTACGACCCCAACATGGTGTTCAGCAAGCTCAACTGGGGTGGCTTCAAGCTTGGACACTAAGACTTCGACTGAGTCTTTGACATGCGACCTGTGCTTATCGACCTTGTTCAAGCATCGTGATTGAAGAGGTCCTTTGCATTGTGTTGATTTTTTACTTCATTTCTATGTGCATATTTATCAAATTTGTTCTCATATGTGTATTTATGCTGGAGTACATTAAAACTCTTGCTCTTGGTTTTGCACAAATGATGGATGCGAGGTGTGAAATTTTCGAGATCAATGGTCAACTTGTGATATGAAAATCTCCACTAATATGATAACTGCGCCGATTGAAATGATGTTTCTCTGTTTTATCCCAGTTGGCTTTGAGTATGAATGCGATGCTTGCACGTGGCCATTGGATTCCCATCACCAAAACTCCCTCCAAATTACAAATGAAATGCTTTCAACGATTGGTCTTTTCCTTAAACGCCATCTCTATAAGTCGTGGTCTTCTCTCGCAATTCCCGTCATCCTTTGTCTTCGTTGATGTTCGCTCAAGGTCTAGTTTGCTGTCGCCGGACCATTGTTTGCAGTGTACGCCGGGGGCATCGCATCCGACGCATTGTACCCAACCTTGCTGTTGCCCATGATTCCGTCGTTCGCAACGTATCCTCCGCTAAAACCGTATCCGTTCATGTTCCCACCGCTGGGTGCCGGGCCGTTCGTGTTGCCCGCGACCGCCGCATCGGTGACTGGGATCCCGCCCACGTACTTCTTCATCTCCAACTCGTTTTGCGCCCGTCTCCTGTTGTTCCGGCTGCATCTGACGATGGCGAAAATGAAGGCGGCAAGGGTGAGGACAATGATGACAACAATGGCTGCGATGACGCCTCCCCCGATTGCTCTGGCCTTGTTCCTAACGCTGTTGTAGTCGTCGTTATCGCGTGCCGAAAGGAGGTGGCGGATGGCGCTGTTGGCTGTTTCTGAAAGCTGGATCGCTGGCATTTTGTGGAGATCGAAATACGTTTATCTTGGTGGATTGCTAATTCTTTTTGGGCGCAAAGACGTCAGTTGTTGGGTTGAACGTGCGCAGCAAGTTGATGAGGCAAATGGGACTCTAGAGAATTAAAGAAACAGAAAATTGGCCAGCGATTTATTCTTGGACGCAGTCAGCTTATAGACTGATTTCCCCGTGGCTTCGCGGCGAAAGTACCGCGACGAATCGCTGCGTTTGTCCCACGATGGCGGGAGGATTCCGGGCGCAGTCGGCGCAAGGGTTCGCAGAGCTGGACCGCCTGGTTGAAAAGTTCATAGGTTTTTGAGACAGTCGGAGCTGCGCCGGAGCGAATGAGAGACGTGTTTGGAATGCCAGTTACGTCGATGTGCCTAGGCGAAGCTCTGTTAGCGTGGGAATTATTGTCTTGCAAGGGTGATTTAGAAATAAGCACTGCCAGGATGTCACACTTGCTGCCTAATGTGATGTGATACTACGGAGTACATCTACGGATACAGATTTCACTTTACCTGGGGCCTGAGCACCTGGTCCAAGAGGAAGATAGCAACACTCAGTCTCTCATAATAAAGGTAACTAAGACTGCTCTCTGTTGGTGAAGAGTCTTTGGTTATCCTAGGGTGTCTGATCCGCTGATTGAAGTGATGCAACGATAGGGCGAAATCTGAGAGTTAGGAGGGAGAGAAGGGATAAATCTGGCTGACCAATCAAACGAATGGCATTTGTATCCACATCGCCGTGTGCCTACCTCATATTGAATTGCCGTATTCTCACGACTTGACGTCTGAACAACCATTACTAGAGGATTTGTTTCTACCAGGTGCAGGACTTAGTGTGGGCAGTACAAACTGCTCATCTGGACCAACGAGGCAAGCAATGAGGTAATACGACTGGTATTGACGGTTGGTTGGTGATGATGTGGTGAAGGTGAAAGGTGGCTCCGGTGGGCTGGATCAACCAGGAAGTGGATCGGGCAGCTGGTGCCTGGGGCACCAGCCACTGCCTCAGGTATCCACAGTCCCACACTTAGGTACTCAGTTTTTACCAAAATTTATATCGAAATTGAATTATCTCTTGTGCTTGGACTTTGCAACGCGATCTGGATCGGGGAATAAGTAGTCGCGGCGATCAAATGTTGCGGCCCTCCCAGGTTCCTCATCACTTCCGTCGCCCCGCCCACCACCTCCGGCTGGCTTTAGTCCGCATCCGACAGTACTTGTATACATCTCACAGTGTTTATTGGCCGCTGAGACTCAGCCGGACTCAAATATCTCCTTCCAAACAAATATGTCAATGTTTCCATCTTCAACGCGATCCTCGGATACCTTCGTGTTTTGGCGACGCTGCCGCTGCCGATTTCTTCGTTGGTCTCTGGCGAATGATCAACTTCATATGATAATGTCTGAAGCAACTTTTGGGTCTATATACGAAACGGATTCAGACAACTCAACAAGAAATCAAAAAGATTTGCAAGCTGATATCGAAAGAATTTACTTCCAGGTGTCTAGATTTAGCCCTGTAATCTCTTGTGTTTGTTTCCATTAGGATGTAGCTCCCTGTCTTCTCAAATCCATGACGATAAGTAGTTTCAAATCATCTATTATTCGGCATTGGGGGGATATGAGCTTCTTTTAATCTGAATTAACTGTTTCTTCTCGCGCATAGTAGGTAAGTAGAATATTAATCGACCCATATCAAGTACTTGTAGTCGCTATGGCAATTGTCCCACCTCTTTGAGGTTCATTCACAATGACTTCTTGTGTCACAGCGCCACACGTGGCGCTACCGGTTACTGTCGTACAATACCGCTTTCCACAAGCCGATTACCAATCTTGTACGGTATATAGATATGACCCTTATACGAATCTTCCACTTAGAGGAAAGCTACTTTCTATTCTATATATCTTCTACTTACTACCTTACTTTATAATAATTATAAGCCTAACTTAGCTTTAATTAACTGAATTATAAATAATAAAAACCCCTATTATTATAAAGCGGGCTATAAGTACTTATTCTCTCTCTAAATTACCCTTTTTATATAAAAAGAAACCGTTATATATATAACTATATCCTCCTCATTTAAAACTAAGTAGTGGAAAATAAAGATCTTAAATAAAGGGAATTGATATACCGGCGTCGCAAATTGATACACCGGCGTCGACCTTACACCGGCGTCGCTGTTCGACCTTTTGATTGGCTCAAAAAAACAATACCTCCCCATAAAGGCGGTGAGGGTGACTGCACTAACATGGCTATTCCTGCCCTCTTCTCTAACCTAAGCTCGGATTTGAGATTTCTAAAAGTACGTATTACAGCCTACTTATACCCCAGGTTTGTAAATCTCAAATAGGGACTATATAACCCCTCGAAAGGCCTATTACCTAACTACCTTTTGCGACGTGGTTACAAAGATTTATCGTCACTACAGACCATTTCCCACTGACTCCGTTTCCTCCTAACACTAGGCTGCATCGGCCGTCTACTTGCATGATTCCCTGTTGTCCTCCCCTTACCAAGAACACTAGACTGGCTCCTTGTTTGTCGCTGGGATGAGCTTGATATCTGGCTTTGACTTGGCTAACTTGTCTCTTATGTAAGCCCAGCTAGCGTCGACTTATTCTTGCTCCCAGGTGGGCGGCCTCGCTTCTTACTACTTGCGCCTTGGCTGCTGTAGGTAGTGCGGGCTTGTCTGGCTGACTAGCCCTCTACAGGTAAGGCTAGTTATGATGGGACAGGCTACACTGTGTTCTTTGGCCTGCCGCGGAGGGATACAGCAATCTTAGGGTCAAGGATCCGGCGGCATAGATCTAAGGAAGACGTCTCTCGAAGACGCCACCGAGGGTGTACCTCCCATTTACTAAAAGTAGCTGAATTTAGCTTTTGGGAGTAGATCTTATGGCAGCAAGGGATACTTAGCTCAATTGAAACAGTGCAGTCTGGACCACAGTCTCCAAGGGGGGCTGGGAATGGCCTCGTGCCAGACGGCATTGCCTTCTTTGCCAGCCGGTATTGCTTCCCAATTAATATAAGACACTTCGAGGAAAGCATCGTTCGAAGTTCGCCTAGGTACTCAAAGCAAGTACCTATATACTCCCGGCTTGTAAGTACTTCATCCTTAGCATAAGCTTGCCTGAAGCGTATCTCCTGGTCACCAATCATGTCCTGCATAACATCAACAAGTCGATATAGGTGACTAAGACCATTTAAGAGATAAATCTTAATGTTGTTATTACTTGACTTAGTGCCAGAGGTGACGCGAACACTAAAGTTCTGGTATTTTCGGATAGAGCAGCGGGCCCACTGTGCTCTTAAAGGTAGGTATGTTATGTGGAGGTACTGGAGGATTGGGCGTTGGTCGTTAAACTCTTTACAGAGCTTGGTCCAGGCTTTCTCAAAAGCGTGCTCAGTCTCAGCAAAAACAACAAGCTTCCACATCATAAGGACCCCACGATACGTATGAGGGGGGGGCTCATCAACAGATGTGTTGATATAGGCCTCATCCTCATCACTTAGCGTGGCCATTGCTTGTATTGGTAGCTGATATCCCTCGTCATCAGACCCACTGCTGTTACTGCTACAGCTGCGGTCCTTAACCCACTTCTGCTTAGCCCTGAGCATAACGTTAGAATTGATGTGGTGGATGCAGAGTTGTTGCTGAACGTCTGGGAACTGCTCATTCAGTGCAGCCTTCATTTGCTTGTCGTAGTCTGTAATAATAACAGTGGGGTAACGGACTGAGTGTTGGTCCATGAGTTGGCGGATCCCTGCTGAGAGAAACTGGAAACCCTCTAGTCTCTCGTTGTCGATAAGGCCAAACGCAGCGTTATAAACAGATCCAAGGCAGGTCTTCCCAGTAGCTTGGAAGAGAGGGAGCTTAAAGCGATTGGTGTTGTAGGTGTTGTCAAAGCTAATCACCTCAGGGAATCGCTTCCACATTTGGAGACAGTAGGGAAAGGTCCAGACAAGGCCAATAAGGCGGTTTGGCTCGGCGTCTGCCCATTTCACCACGTATAGGATGTCTTGCTCATCAAACAGCTTGATTAATGCTGCAATTGGCAAATATCCCGCTAGTTTCTCTCGATTTATACGAGCCCTAGCGTTATAAATATCTCGCTGGGTGAATGAGGACTCTGGGAACTACTCCTGGACAACAGCACGCACATCGCGAGCCCGAATCCTAACTCGTCGGCTTGTAGTTTTAATAGCATCCTGAAGTAGCTAGGTAAGCCTGCGATGTAAAGGGTATGTAGTAGCTTCAGGGCTAGGGCCATGATTATGCTGACTATACTAGGGGTCTAGGTGATAACGTAAGAGCCACTTGCCCTCCTCTTGAGCCTCGGCAATAACTTGCCATTTATAACCGTATTTACGAGACTTGCGCTATCGAATACCAGCACCTTATGTAGGCCTAGGCTCGCTAAACCGATCATACTGGAAGGTGTATCGAATGATTCGGCCTCGAGCTTTATACCTATTCCGCTTTATAATGCCAAATCCATTAGCTTTTGTAAAGGTATTAACTCGGTCGAAGAGGGCATTATAGGTTTGCTCTGGATCGCCAGGAATCGGTGGGTTTGGGATTTTGGTTATAGGAGGAGAGGAGGATCGGTTGCTTAGAGTGTGGTAGGAGGCTGTAGTTTGGAAAGATGCTTCGCTTTGAGGGGAAGATTGCCGTGGGGGTGAATAGGGTGGTGGGTTGACTTAGGGACCCTATGTTTCTTGCTATTGATGGACATACTCTTGTTGTCGGAGGAGTGCCGTTGTTAGCTGTTGATTAGTCCTAATAACCTGTAGAACAAGCTAAAGAGCAATATTGAACTGCTCTGTTGTAGGATGGGAAGGTTGCTGGGACTGTTCGTTAGGAGGAGAGGGGCTATGCTCTGGAGAAAGTCGTGGGAGAGTAGTCCGCTGGGTTTTTATTGTTCCTTTAGGGAAATGATGAGTAAGATATAGCGTAGGCTCTATATTAGGGTAATCGTATATAAGAGGTCGCGTGTCTTGTAGTATGTTGGCTGGGAGCTTGGTGATAAGGTCGCGCTGCCCTTGAGGATCACTAACTCTATAGAATTGGCTAACGTTAGGGCGGCTGCTTTCTAAGGAGGGAGATGATGGTGGTTGACTAGATGATGGTGGTTGGCTAGATGATGGTGGGAGGCCGTACTTAAATAATGGTCGCTCTCGTATAGGGGGAGGTTTATTAGTAGGGGGATTGCTTTGAGATTGGCCTTGTGGAACATCTCTAACTCCAATTAGAGAAGCCATTGTAAGCAAATAGCATAAGTCAGACTTAGAGGCTTGATGATGTAATCTTAGAGGAAAGGGAGCAAAGGAACAAAAAGGGTTGAGATACTTTGTGGGTATCTGGCAGAATTTGATTGCACTAACAATATTTTTTTGAGCCAATCAAAAGGTCGAACAGCGACGCCGGTGTAAGGTCGACGCCGGTGTATCAATTTACGACGCCGGTATATCAATTCCCTAAATAAAATAATAATAATCTAAACCTATTATTAATATAGGTTAAGACTAACGTTAACTACTTTATATTAAATATCTTTTAAGCTAACTATCCGAACTAAGCTTATTAACAAAATTGAAAATAAAACACTTAAACTATACTAAGTAATATAGGCCCTTAAAAATAAGTTTACTTTATTAAAAGATATAGTTATTAAAAAGAGTATAGTTAATAACATTATCTTTCCAAATAAACTAATTAACCTAGAAGAACTAATTAATATAAAAATCCATAGAAAGTAATTTATAATATTATACCTTCCTATTTAAAATAAGAATATGATATATTTTACCCTAATGTTACGCCCGCCGCAACTTGTCACTGTGGGCGCGTAGCTATATATGCAGAACAAGGGACAATGATGACCGGAGTGTTACGCCCGCCGCAACTTGTCACTGTGGGCGCGTAGTTATATATGCAGAACAAGGGACAATGATGACCGGAGTCATCATTATCGAAGCTTTTGCTTTGTGCCACAGTTGGTTGCCTTGTCCAGCTCGTAACACAATGATGACTCCACCCTGCGTAGAGGGGTTGTGGGTTCGATTCCCGCACGCTGCGTCGATAGTGTGATTGTGCCTCCCACACTATGAAGGGCGTCCCGACCGTAGGCAGCACGTGTAGGACTGGTTACCCCGCACCTCTGCTGGAGTTTCCCTGCTTATACCCGAAATGTCCGATTGGTCCTCGGCATAGGGACATGCCTCTTGGAGGGGAGATGTGGTGTTACGCCCGCCGCAACTTGTCACTGTGGGCGCGTAGTTATATATGCAGAACAAGGGACAATGATGACCGGAGTCATCATTATCGAAGCTTTTGCTTTGTGCCACAGTTGGTTGCCTTGTCCAGCTCGTAACACCTAAGAGATATCTTATCCTTTAGTTACTTTCTCGGTAATAAGGATCTTATCCATCCCGCTATCTTTCCGGTAAATGCCAGAAGCTCCGACTTACTACTTCCGGAGAGGTGTTACGGCCAGCTAGTCGTAGTGAGGTATGTTTGCAGAAGTTGAGGCTGCGGAACTGGTAACAGTAATCGTAGTCGGGGATGGCTTCAGGGAAGCTATGTCTGTAAGTCGTAAGGTAAGGGAAGGCTGCGGTGATCAATCGTAGTCTTATCAAAGGGGTTCTCAGGGAAGATAGCTGAAAGCGATCATAAGATCTGATACGAAGTTAATTGCTGAAGAAGCTATGGAAAGTCTGTCCTAGAGTCCGGCTCAAGTCCATCCTATATACAAGTCCTGGTCCTGAACATATCCCTTGTCAATGATCAGTTCCTCTGATCGGGTGAGCGCTCATTACTTGGCATGAGCGCTCAGGGCCCCACCATGGTCGCTCATGGCTTATCTTATCATCACGTAACTTGTACCATAGTTCTTCCGTTCCGTGAGAGGGTGCCTAGTGTCCCTTGTCTCCTGCATATGTGGTGTGTTGTAACCGCCGCGAGCCTGCGGGGCAGGCCCTGTTCTTGGTCATGCATGTTGGGTCGTAACAAGAGGCCGGAAGAGCCGGAAAGAAAAAAAGAGGTTATCTAGAAAAACGTAGTAGATTATTACCGGAAGTAAGGTAACTAAGGTCGTTATAACCCGTTACGTTAGTATTAAAAGGGCCTACTTTGCCGCCTCGTTATCCGGCGCTAGCTAGGCCTATGGGACTAGCCCGTACAGGCCCTTTCTATAGATATACCAGAGCTACCGGAGATAGTAGCCTGATTAGGCAAGAATCTATATCTTAAAGCCGGTCGGGATCGGCTTAGTCGGATTATTATTATCTTAAGGGACCGGCTTATAAAACGAACTATAGCCTTATTAACGGTAAGGTCAGAGCCGGCCGTATAAAAGGAATCCCCGGTATCCTAGATATAGGCCGACCACCCGTTAACCTTCCAATACATATCCGGCATTAATTTATCCTAGGGCCGGCGTTGGTACCGGCCATAACTAGACTAACTAGGGAACTCAGAGGTATCGAATATCCAGAGCTACCGGGATAGTATTTAATAACGGTCACGGGATATAAACCGGGTAAATAAATAAATAAGGTCCTCTTTCTCTTACTAAGTTACCTAGTATCTTGATAATTTATATTCCTTATAAATTCTTATATAAATACGGATTCCTAAGAAGAGGTATACCTCTTCTATAGAGGTCTTTTTCTATTTATACACTCTTAAGTGTCTAGGCTAAGGGCCCTCCTTAGAAATCGGCGCTGCAATTATCCACCGGACCCACTGCTTAACAAGGCTCCGGGGAACATATTGGAGGAAAAGATTAATCGGCGTTTCTGGTAAGTCCTGTATTTGCTGGTCCCGGGCCGGTATATTAAAGGGTATAAAGGAGCCGGGTGTTACGGCCTAAACGATTGGTCCCGTCATGGCGTAGCTATATAATGCAGAACAAGGGAAAATGATGCGGAGTCATCATTATCGAAGCTTTTGCTTTGTGCCACAGTTGGTTGCCTTGACCTGCTCGTAACACCGGGCAAGCCAGGCTTAGCCGGAGGCTCATGGGGCCGGACTGTGCTATTATCATACTTCTCCGGCGTATAGTCGGCAGTACAGCCAACTTCAAGGTCTTCGGGAAGGAACTTAACAAATATATAGCTCCGTATAGAGGTATCGGTAGCTACAGAGGCATCGGAAGCATCAGAATCACTAGAAGATATCGCAATATTAGTTGAAATGATGGTTTTGGTGGTGATAGATGTTAAAAAAACATAGGGGTAAATGATGTTTCGTCTTGTACCGATTGAAGTGCGGGGTAAAACCGGGTATTAATATGGGTCCGGCTCCGCTGACGTTAAGCAGCAGTCAATGGGATAATAAATGGGAAATTTTCCTTTCCTAGATCCTTCTTATTTTCTCTCACATTACTTCTACGGAAACTTTTAAGTCCAGGAGTGAGCTTCCCTCCGAGATCTTGCTGCTTCCACCGCCTCCTCCGACATGTCGCAGAGCTTGTAGTAATTGCTGACCAATTGACTCAATTTCGGTTCCGAACCTACGAGATTCTTCACCTCCTCGCGCATGACTGTGGCCGCTTCGCTGACTTCTCTTCCCCTCGGAATCCTGTGGGCTAAGAACCATGTTCGCTCATCGTCACCCTTGAAAAAAATCTAAAGGTTGCAATCGTCAGCCACCTGCCATCTTCAATAGCTCTAGTCTGACGGATTGGTAGCATTGGAGAGGAAATGTATTCGACGTACTTCTGCCTCCCGCATGATGGCGTTTGAGGCGCATCAGACCTCATATGGCTTCCTCTGATTCGTTGCAATTAGGCCTTCAATGCCAAAAATTTGACAGAGGGTCTTTGTAGCTCCTGCCTTTTCATCCGGTAACTCCGTGGGCGCAGTAAGGAATTTGGCGAAGATGTCCTGGATCCTCTCTTCGTTGGCAATCTGAATAAGCTGTCTCAGGCCGAGCTGGGTCTCTTCAATAGGCACCTGGCGCCACATAAAGTCAGCCATGGTGTGGCGATACTTTCGCTCAAGGCCATCGGCATCGGAAGGGACTTTGGTTCGTAGTGCGGTCTATTCCATGTCAGCCATCAGGAAGGAATTGGGATAAGCGTCATATGATTTTTGACCATTCCAAATGTTCTGCACTTGGTAAAAGTATCAAAAAGCTCTTACGATAAACAGATTTTGAAGTTCTTCAAGGCTTTCGCACTGTTGCGCTATGATCCTTCCGTTTGTTGATGACATGGACAAGCTTTGAGATCACGTCGAGATCCAAATCTTCAATCCCAACCGGTGATGGCCAAGTGTCTGGACATATCAGAATTGGTGTGTGCCAATTCACGGACGATTCGAGATGCCTATTTATGTGCTCATGTGATGGGATGATGAGGCACATGCTGACGAGATGGGTTGCATTCCGGCCCCGCAGATCCTTTGTCTTTACATGGGTTGCTGATGACTTTTGATTGGTCGCCGTTCTCAAAGAAGGCAATTCGGAAAGTATGGAATCCACATAGTTCGTGATGACAGATCATGTGCAATATCTTCAGTCAACCTTAATTTTTCTAGGCTACCATGAGCCACTTTTATCGCAAAAGAACAAAACGGTCACGTGTAAGGTCTTCTCGCTGAAAGATCATGGGAGAGTGTTCGCAAAGGCAATTGAAAATATCATTCTCCATTCTGCTGTGGGTTTCCATACTTAAGCAGGCTACTTCTGGATTGTGGACTAAAGCAAACATAACAAAGCCCACTAGAGACGACTTGAGGTGTTGGAACGGTGCTTGGGAGTAGGCGTGTCCAGATACGCCGGCGGAAGAATACCTGCGAGGTCAGCTTTGATTTGCAACGCCAAAGTTCGAGAATGCCACCGCTGAAGTCTCGTGTCACCACCCATGACCCAATAGTTGTCAAGCCGGGATTGCCTCTTCCACACCCCTCGAACCTCTCCCTCGGCATCGACGCCCCAAGTCGCATCGAGGCGAGCTGCAATGTCTCGCGGGCCAAGGATCCCATTGTTTCCATGTTGGTCTTCTCCAGACATCTTGTTGATCTCATTCGTTGTTGAGGCCCCCAACATCTCTGCCGCTGTCTTACGTGCATCCCGATCGGCGAACCCCGTGCACCAAACCACAGCATCCGCGTCAAGCGTACTGCCGTCACAGAATTTGAGTCCAGTAGCAGTGAAAGCTACTGGCTCGACATTGGCTTTGACACCTGCTTTGCCCTCAGATATCAGGGCCGTGCCGCCCACATCCAAGTAGTGACCTCCGCCCTTTTCAAACAGGTTAACCATTAAGCAGCATTCAGGTGAACGGCTGTCCAAGACGGGGAACCCAGCTTTTGAGAGGGCTGCGTAGCGATCGGGCTCTTGAAAGGCCAAGTGGGAGAAGTGTCCTCGCACCATCTGAGCTTCGATATTGGTGGGAATGGCCATGGAATCCTTATCTGCCTCCACTCCAAGCTCCTCGTAGTTTCCATGCGCTGCAGGATCACATACATACGCGACCGGAAAGATGTAGGTCGGGGACCGAACTACCATCGTGGTCTTCATCCCGGCAGCGTAGCAATCTTCAAGAATGTCGAAGGCGGTGTTTGCTGAGCCTATCACTAAAGCTGACTGGGTCCAGAGATCTTGGTTAATGATATGGCCCACCCTCATCAAATCTGGAATTGTTGACTGACCTTTACACCAAGCATTTTCAAGTCTTTGGCGTTACGATAGGCAGTAGAATGAACACTGACCCCCTTGTACAGATTAGCATCAGCCATGGGCGGCATGTGAGGTTTCTGCGACCCGAGCCCGGTTGCTTGAACCAAGTGCCTGGCCACGGCAACACGCCTGCCAGTTGGTGACCAGAATGTCACTGTGTACAACTTTGACGCTTGATTGAAGGTGGTCGACATAACCTTTGCCGAGTTGACAACATTCAGATTGAAGGTTTCCACATATCGCTTGACCTGGTTTGCAAGTTCATCTCTTGTGAGGAAGTGTGGGAAATGCTGTTCTTTTGGATATTCTATCCAGATAGCACAATGTCAGTATAATCGACTTTTGACCTGTGAGGAGCATTCTGCGGTTCGTATGTGATGCTTACCCAAGTACGCCATGGTGCATATCGCCGTCGGAATGTGGAACTTCATGGCACTATAGCGAAGAGCCCAATTATCTCCAGGGCTAGGGTTGCGATCGAGCATGACGCTCTCGACACCCAAGGCCTTCAGCCGAGCGGCGACTGTCACTGCGCTACACCATTCAGTGTGCTCGTCAGCTAATGGTAATCCATTGACATCAAATATCCAGATCGGGCTCACCTATTGCCACCACCGATGATGATCACCTCAGTTTCGAACTGTTCGAGAATGCCCAGCTGCTTTGCGGGGCCCCGTAATAAGCTCAAATCCTCGGGGTGGAAGACAAAATCTTCAAGTCTGGTGCTCAAAACCCATATTTTCCAGGTCGCCGAGCCCCCGTATTCGCCTCGAGGCTTTTGGGGCAACAAGATGATCTTGCCATGGCAGCGAGCGGCTGGATTCATTGTCTTGAACGTGAAATTACAATCGATGAATTGCTTCATGTAATTAAGGTGCTAGTCAGCCTAGGGCCAGACACAATACCTCAGTTCTCAGTATTGAAGCGGTTTGAGACTCACAAGGGTAGGAGTGATGGGCGAAAAGCTCGCGTCTCCGTCAAGCCGGATCTCTTCTGACCCCCGAAGATTATTTGTCTCTATGAGACTGCTTGCAATGATGCCTGCTTGTTGGATCGTCCGGAGGTGATACGTGAGTGCCAGCTGGTCTTTCCAGTACGCCTGCTCCGCAAAGAAGCAGTCTTCTAAAGCAGTCACATCGCTGGCCTTCAGTGCTGATGTGAATCTTTCAATGAGACCTGAAGCGATCTTCGTTGGTGTATCTCCGTCCATAGAGCCATGGTCTATCGTTCCCTCAGTAATGATTGGCAGAGGTTTCTCAGCCATCATTGTACGTATATCCGCCTTAAGCGGGTATTCTTCACCTGACTGCGTCATAGTATCTGTTGCGGATTCGTAAGCTCGGTGACTTTACATTTGCCCCTTGATATTCGCGCGACGGAGGGCGCTGGTAGACCTTACCGCTTGCCATGTTTCTTCTCCGGTTACCTTAGTGAAGCTTGGGACTGCCGCTGAGAGGGAGATGATCGGTTGATATGAATGAGGGGAAGTCCATCCTTCTTAGGTTTTTAAATAGCATCGCCAGCTCAGCAGAAATTCGTCCGGTGTATTCTGTCCCAAGGCGCCAACGGCCATGGCCAATCGTAACCGGAGAGCTTCCTGGCGGAGTTGGTATCCCTCCGAGGCCGTCAAAGGAAAGGACTACAGTGAGTATTAATAAGTCAAGCAGGGATTGGAAGTGGCCGGCGTTCGGTGTTTTCTAAAGTCCTTCTGCATGGTTTCTGGTGACGGCTGTGACGAATGTCTCACCCGTGCGGAGAAGCCCCACGTCTGCCAGACCTGGATCCCGAAACTTGTTCCTCACCACCTTACACAAGGCGCTGTGTACATGTTCTCTCCATCCCGATTCTGAAATCAGACGCAACATCCATTTGCAGCGGCTCATGACTGAATTCGGGCTTGCCGGCCAACTATAAACGCTGAAACGCCGGAGGTGTGGGAAAAGAGGGTGTTGTCCCTTTATAACCAAATATGCCGTCCGCTCGTTCATACCAATGCCCCGTTGTCTGAGAGATTAAGTATCACGTACACGTATCCAAGTCACCAGACAATGCCTTTGTCGGCTTTCTCGGCGTCGGCGATGAGTAGGATGATGTCCAAGGAGAGCGTTACTGGTCCCTTCTTCCTATCGCGGATCGGTTGACTCGTCATATTGATGCAGCCGCTGATGAGGGATTGGATATTTTGGTGCGAAATTTGTCTTCGTGAAGGAGAAATCGATCAAGTCGCCGGACGAGGTTGCCGTTTGTAGGCAATTCAGGCTGCGAGAGGGTAGTTCAAGCCAGCGACTAGACTCTCATCGACTGACTGCCACGGGAAAGTTCAGGGTCAGAGGATCTCATGAGATATGTGGTGAGGTATATGCTTACTGTGTTCCAGTCCTCTGGAGATGAGGACTGAGAACCTTATGGTGAGGGCCAGAAGAAGTTGAGGTTGGCAATGTTTCAGTGAGAGGAAGACAAGAGAGAAGGTACGAGTTGAGCAAGGAAGGCAATCATTATTTTTTAGCTCTTTCCTAATTTTTCTGATTCGGCAGCTCCTTCCTGAAAACATAGAGTCAATGAGACGGGAAGGCACAGGTGCCTGAAAACTGCTGCGTTTGCACAATGAAGCTTGTTCATCTCACATTACATAAGGTAAGTAAGGTGAACACTCAGGAACCCAGTGAAATATTTGAGAACAGAAACATATCGTTTAAACCTGCTTCCACTCTAATACTTTCAAAGACAAGATATCACAAAGCGAGGTAGCAAGTGGAAGACATGTATAGTAGAAAGTGGCTTGATTCCTCTAAGTAGAAGATCCGTATGAGGGTTATATTTATATACCGTACAAGATGGGTAATCGGTTTACAGAAAGCGGTATTATATAATAATAACCGGTAGTACTACATATAGTACTATAGTATATCCTTTTAATTAAGTTATACTTAAATAAAATAAAGGCATGATTATGATATAATATTATTAAATTTTCAAACGTTCTATATTGAATATAGTAAATATAAATAAAAAATAAAAGATTATTTGATAATAATGTTACGCCCGCCGCAACTTGTCACTGTGGGCGCGTAGTTATATATGCAGAACAAGGGACAATGATGACCGGAGTCATCATTATCGAAGCTTTTGCTTTGTGCCACAGTTGGTTGCCTTGTCCAGCTCGTAACACAATGATGACTCCACCCTGCGTAGAGGGGTTGTGGGTTCGATTCCCGCACGCTGCGTCGATAGTGTGATTGTGCCTCCCACACTATGAAGGGCGTCCCGACCGTAGGCAGCACGTGTAGGACTGGTTACCCCGCACCTCTGCTGGAGTTTCCCTGCTTATACCCGAAATGTCCGATTGGTCCTCGGCATAGGGACATGCCTCTTGGAGGGGAGATGTGGTGTTACGCCCGCCGCAACTTGTCACTGTGGGCGCGTAGTTATATATGCAGAACAAGGGACAATGATGACCGGAGTCATCATTGTCGAAGCTTTTGCTTTGTGCCACAGTTGGTTGCCTTGTCCAGCTCGTAACAAATAAGTAGGTCGTAGTTACCACGTTATGTTATTTAAGTAACGGGTATTCTATAAGGCCCTTATAAGTAGGAATATTCTGGCCCTTATAAGCGATTTCTTCTTAGCTTTCATTTTTTCTTTCCTTATTTAATATATTAAAAATGATAAATAACGTGGTCCATCAGTCGGCGACGAATATCAGTCAGCGACGAGCTTTTTCCCATGCATATAATAGTATTTACTATTGCACAACTATAATACATTAAATTAACTATTCCTTATTACTAAGTTACTCGAATCATTTAACAATTCCGTATCCTTAGAACAGGTTCGCGCATTATAACCGGTCTCGCTACACACACTATAGCGTCTCCGAGCTGGCTAGGCTCTCTTTAATAGACCCCCCTCCTCATCTTCTTAAGGGGCTGGATGTTTCCCTTTTTATTTCCTTTCAAGCAAAACCTGAGATTCCTCTATACTAAAACTAAGAGGTTAGTGTTACGAGCTGGACAAGGCAACCAACTGTGGCACAAAGCAAAAGCTTCGATAATGATGACTCCGGCATCATTGTCCCTTGTTCTGCATTATATAGCTACGCGCCCACAGTGACAAGTTGCGGCGGGCGTAACAGGTACGTAGGCAATAGCGTACTTAATTATTTTCTTGACTAATCGGCTTTATTTACCGATCTTTCCAAAGTCATATTGTGTGGGTCTCGTGCAGGTTAGGATAGCGCGTCTCAAAAGCTCCAAGGATTTGGTAGACTACCTACATGTAGCATTTGACTGTGTGACGTAGTTTTCATAGTGAAATTGAGAAGGATTCAACCTTCTTCAACAGCCTAACTAGGCAAGAAGATACCGAGCCGTGGAACGACTCCAAGACGCTAACGGAAGTCTCTCAAGAACAAGGTGATATTGGTGCACTAACTGTACAATATCGCTAAACTTTCGTGGATCCTTGAAGGTCATTATATCTGGGCAACAAATGAGGCTCATCCCTATCGCAAATCCGTAATATTTTCAAGGCTAGTTACACTTGCCATTGTCCACGTAGTTTACGCGTGTATTTAAGTCATTTTCTCAAGCCTTCCAACTACTGGCCTTGGAAGGCAACTCATCTAAGTAATTACAATGATTCAACCACAACACCCAATGCCGCACTCGCTTCCTTGATCTTCTCCTCCTGCCATGCGACGCTCTCTTCCGGCAGAACGAAACTTGAGAAAGCCTCGCCGGCGTTTTGAATCAAAGTTTCAATACCGGGACCGTTGGTGAAAACGGTGGATCTTACAAAGCGAGAGCCGTACTCCAATGTGAACGCCTGTCCCGCAGAAACTAACAGGGTCTGGCCCTCGCGGACCTCAGTCCAGGAACCAGACTCCTTGAGCTTGACCTTCAGAAGACCCTCCTGAACACAGAAGCAATGGTCCACCTCGGGGAATGTCAACCACCGAGCGAGCGGGGACTTCTCATACAGCTTCGATGACTCGAGGCTGGTGATTGCGAACTTGCCGCTGCACTGAGAGGCGTTGATGAAGGGTCTGGAGAGAACACCACCCAGGATGTATCTGGGTCCAGTGTTGGCGCGCAAGAAGTACGGCTCCAGGGGGCCGGGGAGAACGTTTTCTGACTCTTGCCAGTCTGCGACTTCGGGGGGAGCGTAGTTGCGCTCAAAGTTCACGTCAAACCGGTCCTTTGCGGCCATGACCTTGGGGATCAACAGGCTCTTCAAGTCGCGGTTGTCGTTTTCTGGCACAATGATACCCTCGTACTGCTCAGCGACGTAACGGAAGAAGTCAACCCAGTCACCCGGCGCAACCAGACCCAGGGTTTCTGTGTGAGGGCCGAGAAGCTCGGGGTTGTGTACGACTTTCTGCTCTTGGATTAGCCGCGAACGCCATTAAGTGCGTGTTGTCCGTGAACTTACAGGAGGGACATAGGCAAAGTCACCAGGGCCCATGATTCTGCACTTATCGCCGTTCCATAGCTTCAGGTATCCCTTGGTCACGAGGAAGACGTCGTGCGCCTCGGCGTGCCAGTGGAAACCCGGCGCATCAGAAAGTACAGCACCACTGGAGAAGACAGCGATGCCACCGTTGGTCTGTTTTGACGAGGCAAGAATTCTGAAGACACCCTTGCTGCCGGGGATCGTGACGCGTTCACCCTCGAGCTGATCGATAATGTAGCTCGTCCTGGCATCAGGAGGGGTGGAGAGAACGGGAATGCTCATGTTGGGCAAGGTGCTTTTTGCAATTGTCCAATAAAAGAAGAGGGAAAAAAAGATGCCGTTCAAAGAATGTGAGTGGGGGCGTTTGTCAAGGGTCTAGATCTCTGGATCGTGGACACACAAATTGGAGACTTTGGAGTTGTTGAGGGGGTTTGCTGAAGATGGTCTCTCTTCACGTTCCGGGGATGCAAGCGGCGCCAGTCCAGCCTTTTACAGAGCTTCGCTACCCCGCATTCTTACTCTACTGGATCTCGACGGGAAACTATTTGATGCCGCCCACCGCGACCACATGTTTTGCTGCCCCTCGTAAAGGCCCCCCAGTTCGGCTCAAAAGTGCGGGAGCTCGGATATCCCGGGAACAGATCCGGAACAGCCCCGATACAGTGACGGAAATCCCACCGTTTCGAACAATGGAGATAGGATTGGTGACCAACGTTTGCCACGCGGTCTCCGCCGTCCGGAAACCCGGCTCGGGGGGGGCGATTCTAGCGAGCCTCGTGGACCGCGTCTCCAGTTTGCTTCCCATTGTTAAGCTATCTAGGTTGTCCCCCGCCACATCATTGCCCCGGACTTTTTGATTGCACTCTTTGCGTCTTTCTAATTATCATTGCCGCTGTCACTGTTGCTGTCACCGATACTGAGACAAAGCCATCTTACCAGCCAAGAACACAACTAACCAACAACTTTTCGTCATGGCCAGCCCAACCTCTTTTCGTGCAGTCTACAAGACCATAGGGTCACAAGAGATCGATGTGGATATCTATGCCCCGCCGCTTGGAGAAACCAACAAGGCAAAATGTCCGGTTGGTATGTACACTTCAGAACCCTTGCATGGCGGCTGGGGCCGTACCAATGGAGAAACTTCTGACTAACAGTTGTGTGTCTGCTCTTGCGCAATAGTCATCAATATCCACGGAGGCGCATTCCATCTCGGCTCATCCAAGATGATCAACAAGGACCAAGTAGCTGACTGTCTGAGCAGAGGCTGGATTGTCCTAGCACCTAATCACCGTCTGTGCCCCCAAGTCACGCTTCTGGATGGGCCGATGAGAGATTGTCGTGACCTCCTGGGATGGGTGTACGACGGTGGACTTCAGAAGGCCCTTGACGCTAGTGCTGATGGACCATATGCCGTTGACACTGACCATGTCTTTGCTTTTGGAACGTCGTCTGGCGGCACTCTATCCCTTGCCTTGGTATGTTCATGCACCTTAGTGTCTGCAAGTCATTACGGGTATCAGATTCAATCAATGCTGACACCAGGGTTACTTTGCAGGGCTTTGGAGTTGATCGTCCCGTTGCTGGTATTTATGACATGTACGGGCCTAGCAACTTTACTCACGCGTTCTGGGAGAAGCCTTTGCCTCACGTGGCAGCAAAATTGCCCAAGGGCCTTACAAAGGAATTCATGGACAAAGTCTTTGACGAAGACCCAGTGCCAATTCTAGGTGGCGTGTCACTGGAAGGTCAAGCCCCGGGGCCGCCCAACTTTGATGATCCAAGACAGGCGTTTGCAATGACACAAATAGCCACCGGCAATGTCATGAACACCATTGTTCCTGACAAGAACTGGGATGCTGTCGACCCCATCAGAAACATCACTCCGTCCTTCCCACCGACATTCATCGTGCATGGACAGGCGGATACTATGGTGCCGCTTGAGCTTAGCCAAGATTTGATCAAGGTGCTCAAAGAAAAGGGGGTCAAGTCTGATCTGAGGGAGATTCCGGGCGAGGAACATACGTTTGCCGCCAAGATGAAGGTGGGATCCCAGACTTGGAATCTTCAGAGAGAAGGCTTTGACTTTTTGGAGAGCCTGATCAAAAATTGAGCAGGGGCCGAAAAAGGAGTTAGTTGAGTAGGAGCTAAGGTAGTCAACTTGAAATGGACTGATCTGGTTTACGAACTAATAACACGACAATTGCAAATTCCATTGAGAAACGTGGTTGGCTGCATCAAGTGAGACTCTCAGCTTCCGTTGAGCCGTAAACCATCCAAACTGTCAGTCATCAAGTTCATGCAAGAGTTCAGACTATGTGAAACTGTCGCAGCGCCACACGTGGCGCTGCCGGTTACTGCCGTACGATACCGCTTTCCACAAGCCGATTACCCGTCTTGTACGGTATATCCCATCGAGTGCTGCAAGGCGACAGTACATTGGCTCCACATAACGGGCCCCCTTTTACCCCGCACCGCATCTGGTACATCCACTGCTTGAGTTGCCCCTATGATTTCCACTCCGGTACATCTACCAAATCCATCATTACCAATACTCAATTAATGGATTCTGACGATTCTGACGGATCTGGCCGTTCCACGGGCTCGGCGAAGTCGTGTATCTTTGCCCTGCTGCCCGAGGACCTCGCCGCCGCCTGCACTGCCGACTGTACGCCGGAGCAATGTGATAATGCCACTGTTCGGCCCCGCGAGCCTCCGGAGGTTGAGCCCGGTATCCCTGGGAAGTACACGAGGATGGGCTGCCTCGAGTGCGATGTAGCTCTCTGTAACTCAGAAGATTGCTGGTACCGATTTCATACGCAGAATCTCTAGTAATTGGAAGTATCTATTATCAATTACGTTGGTTGGTTGGAAAAAGGGGCCCGAAGTGGCCCGATTGGCTGCTCCCCCGCATCTCAATGTACTGTCGCCTTGCAGCACTCGATGGGATAGATATGACCCTCATACGGATCTTCCACTTAGAGGAATCAAGCCACTTTCTACTATACAAGTCTTCCACTTGCTACCTCGCTTTGTGATAGAAACTCAATCGTGAATTCGGATGATCCGTACACGTGTGAAGGTGTGTAGTAGTCTCGGTCGAATTGACAGCGGGAAAGTAAACAACGCAGAACTTGCTATGCAAACCAATACTCGGCCAAGAAGAGAAATACTATGGATAACAGAGTGCATCAGCTGCACACTTACGTGTCAATCGTGACAGAAACCTAAGCCACCCACTCTTTCATGTGCCGGTCAAAACGAGTTAGCACCATCCGGGGTCCCCGCCACCCTAAAGTGTTGAAGAAAGTCTGGGGTGCAGCCGGGAACTCCGACCCATGCCCGGATCGATCCCGGTTCCAGCGTCTGCCAGGAGTCAACGAGTGCAACTGCAAAGTCGGTCAAAGTTTGATAATAACCCTCCGAGCCTACTTTATCCATCAGCCCATCTGAGTTCTGGCATCGACTGACACACATCCCATCTCAACAACATCCCCAAATCGGCAACTCGAGTCACCGACATCCCGTCTTTGACAACTTCAGACTCTTTTGCCCCCCTGCCACTGTGCATTACGCTGGAACGTAGGCACATTTTCGAACCAGACTCCGGGTCGGCGTAACTCCATCGCCGACAGAAGCAACCCCGCGACGACCACCCGGTCGTAGAGTTCTTATTTACAATGGACTCATCACCTACTTCGCCTCGCGATGACATTCGCAAGAGCGATGTTATGATCGACAAGGTCGACGTTCAGCACAATGAGGAGGCTTTGCGTGAGGCTGATCGCCACATGAGCCCCATGAAATGTCTTTGGGACAACCCAAAAGTTTTGCTATGGACTATTTACGCCAACTGTAAGTGCCTTGCCCTAGTGTACTGTCTGTAGGTTGACTCGGCTAACTCTGGGAATCTAGTTGGCTCAACTTTGATTGGTTTCGAGAACTTGGCACTCTCTGTATGCTTGGCTATGCCGGCATTCCAGTAAGTCCCTCATCGACTAAAGACTATAACGAGAGATAACAAACTAACCACTATGCGTTTCTTAGAATGACCTTCGCAAGTGAGGTCAATGGAACACTCATTATCCCCGCCTACTGGCAATCAGCCTGGAGTGCGATGTACAATGTCATGATGTTGTTCGGCTCTCTCTTTGCCGGTTACATGCAAGATTGGTTCGGTCGCCGCTCCGTCTTCGCTTTGGCATCAGTCATTGCCTCTGCCGGTATCGCCATCAGCTATGTCTCCGAGACACCGCCTGAGTTCCTGGGCGGCAAGATTGTCACTGGTTTCGCTGTCGGCCTCTTGACTTCGACCACTCAGACATACGTTTCCGAGATTGCACCGCTGCCGGTCAGAGGCATTTGCTTGTCTATCAACACTATCATGCTCGTAAGTTCCTATCAATGTCTTTAAACTAAACGACAACTCGAGGGATATGACTCTAACACATAATCCACACAGAACCTTGGCATGCTCAGTGCCATCGCCGCCAGCTTCTCCCGCGTCGCCATCATCGACAAGGCCGCCTTCCGCGTCGTCTTCGCCGCCGCCTGGACCTTCCCCGGTCTCATCCTCCTCGGTCTCCCCTTCGTCCCCGAATCGCCCACCTGGCTCGTCTTCAAGAACAAGCACGACGCCGCTCGCAAGGCTCTCGAGAAGCTCTCCGGCCGGAACGAGGATATCGATGCGCGCCTCGGCCAGATCATCGACAACGTTGAGACCGAGCGTCGCCTGCAGATGGAGGCCGCTTCCTACCTAGACTGCTTCAAGGGCACCAACTGGAGACGCACGCGCATCATCCTCATCTGCTTCTACATCCCCCAGGTTGCTGGCGCCGTGCTCTCTTCCAACGCCCCTTACTTCCTCAACCAGACTGGTCTGTCTAGCAAGACCGTCCTCCTGCTCGTGCAGGTCGGTATCGCCGCTGGTGTTGTCTCTGCCATTGTCAACTCTATCATGATGGGCAGGCTCCGCCACCGCCCGCTCTTGTTCTTTGGTGTCTCTATCTGCGTCGCAATGTACTTCACGATGGGTGTTGCCGCCGCATTCCCCAAGACCAACGCCTCGCTCTTGATGATTGGTGTTTCGCTGGTCTTCACCTCCATCTCCTACGGACCCGCAGTGGGTGCCTCCATGGCCGTGGCCGGTGAGGTCTCCGCTTCAAAGCTCCGTGCCAAGTCGCTTGGTTTCGGCTTCGCCTTCTCCTCCATTGTGTCCACCGTGTGGACCATCATTCTGCCGTACCTCTTCAACCAGGACGAGCTCAACATGGGCGGTCACATTGGGTGGATCTTCTTTGTCATGGGCATTCTCATGTTGGTGGTTCTCTACTTTGATGTTCCGGGCACCAAGGGACGCACGTTTGAGGAGTTGGACATTATGTTTGAGCAGGGCATCTCGGCGCGAAAGTTTGAGTCGCACAAGCTTAACATGGGGCCTGTGGACACCAAGTGAGTTGTGTGTCTCGCGGCCCGCGGGATGTTGCCGACAGACGCGTGTGTGTGCGTTTAGTTATGGAGCCCTCTCTCTCCTGTTTTGGGACGAGTTTGTTTTGAGTTTCGAAGACTGTTTTGGTAGAACTGGAAATGAGAAAAACTCTTTAAGCGGGTCTCGCCGCAGTTGCTTCAAAATCCTTGTGTCCTGCAATCGCAAGAAAAGTTATCCACAATTGCTTGTTGATCAACCTTCTTTTGTGACAGTGAGTTCTGAATTTCTGCGCGTTTTCGGCCCTTCTCGATCGATGCAACACTGGCGGCAAAGCCGACGTAAACAACCCGGAATTCCCGGTTACAAGTGGAGATTCTGTAACCCCGCTCGGAGGGGAACACTTCGTTAGTAAGCAAAGGGAGCAGTAGCTGAGGGAGAATCGTAGAAAGAGATGACTCGAGTTGTCCGGATAGGAGGCATGGATGGGTTCAAGGAGCCGTGAACATCGATCCTGAATGTTCGTCTGATGCGATCTAAGAATAGGAGAGAGATCGAATGGAGTTGGTACATCGATAACATGCCGAGTTATGACTTTGTTTCCCTGGATCACCGGTTCCCCCTTTTCTTTCTGTGCGCGACTCAGTCGCATTGCCGTTCTCACAGCCCAATCCCACGTGAGGTTGCTCCCGAGTCAACTCCATACTATCACAAAGTGACAAAGCTCTTGTTTTAATCTGTTCCAAAGCTAAGAACGCTTGAATCAACAGGACATCCCCGAAGATCGGGAGACTAGGGTGTCGGCCGATCAAGCTTACCAATAGAGACACAGGCAATTTGCTTGAAGAACCTCTCCCCCTCGATCTGTCTCCCTCACCCCAACCCCCCTCCTCCTAGTCTCTATCCGTAGCCTCTTTGCTGCCCTCCCTCCCCGAGTCTTCTCCCCGGCGTTCCTACTCTACCCCACAGAACATTCCCCGCATCTGCTTGCCGTCCGTCGTAGTACTCTATGCGGGGGTGGAGGTCGATCGTTTGGAGCGCGCGTTCCCACGTTCCTGCGGCGCCGGCAGCGTTTCGGATGCACGCGGCGAGCACAACAGCTGTTTTCACACCTTTTTCCTGCATAACGCATATCCAGCTTTCCCATCCACCAAAGATCTCCATCGACAAATGAAAGACAGCGGGTGTTCCGGTTCTGAAGTCATTGAATATCTGATTCTGGCCTGATACTTTTTCTTCAGCCTTTCTTTACTTATCATTGGTTCATCTGTGCCTATGGACGCTGCTGCTGCAAAGACCCAGCGCACGACGCAGAACTCGGGGATCAAGGTCCGTCGACCCCGGGCCGCCCGCGCATGCGACCTCTGCAGGGCGAAGAAGAACAAGTGCGATGAGTTGTATCCTTGCACCTACTGCAAGAGTATGTTTGTCCATGACGATGATGAAATCTCTGCCGCCAAAAATGCCTCATTGGGAAGGTTCGTAGTGCTAACGCCCGCGGGAATCCAGATCGGAATGCGACATGTGTCTACAAAGGCCAGGATATGTCAAGGAGGCTCTACACTCCAGAGTATGCGCCCCCTTTAAGAACTTAATCTTGACGTCTGTAGCTTATTTCATCGGAAACCCCTAGATATGTGAGACAACTAGAAGAGCAGGTCAAGAGCCTTTCCGCAGTCGCCGAGTCCGTCAAGGCCCAGTCAGTCGATGACAATGCCTCGGTAACAGCCACCATCCCCGAGATATCAGAGGGATTCTCCCCAGACTGCGGCCTCCAAAGACGCCCATCACGAAGCACCGCCGCGGGCTCACCGTCAGGCGCTAGGTCAAGGAATGCAGCGGGCCAAGAGATCTTCGGCGTCAACCGGCACACTCGGAACGTCGAGTTCTACGGCAGCTCATCCTCCGTCGCCCTACTATCACACGTCCAACGGACCGGCGATGAGCCCGTGATCTCCCCGGACCTGGACTCCGACGCCGGAACCCTCCTCTCAAGTCTCCATAACCCGGCCTTCTCATCACCCTCAGCAGACCAAATTCAGACGCCCGCGGCTGCCACCGAGCCGAGGTCGGCCGTGAGACCGGTGACGCATTTCCCGCAGTGCCGGCACTTTCTGCAGAGCTTCTTCTCCAGCATACATTTTGTCCACCCGATCCTCGACAAGAAGATCTTTTTCGACCGGTGCGAGGAGTTGTGGTCGAAGCCGGACGTCGCGCGGGAACCCTCCAGCTTTGTTGCCTTGTATTACAGCATACTGTCTCTGGGCGCACTCATTGGCGTACGGGAGGATGAGCCGATTAATGGGATCGAGAACCTGCAGTGGAGCCGGAAGTTCTTTGATGAAGCCAAGAGGCGGTGCGATCAGCTGGGGATGGTCACGGATCTGGAAATGGTTCAGTGCTATTTCTTCCTGGTGAGTTCGGTGCTTTACGACTGAGGATGCTTGACGCTGACGTGGTTGAAAAGGCCAAAGTGTGTCAGAACGAGCTGAATGCTCACTGTAAGTGCTTGATGCTGCCGGAAGTCGTCAAACTCTCCTAACTGTTCAACAGGGGCATACATGTATGTCGGTCTTGCTGTGAGAACAGCGCTTGCGATGGGCATAAATCGAGAACCTGGACCCGATGTCAAGAAGGAGCCAGCTGAACTCAGAGCCGAGTCAAGAACGTGGTGGTAAGGATGCCGAACCATCTGAGAAGTGTAAATGACATGACTGACAATTTTGAACAGGGGTCTATACTCACTAGAAACGTAAGAACATTGGTTGGAGCAAGAATTCGGCTCGTGCCGAGAAGTCAGGAAGGATGCTAACTTCCCGCGTAGAGAAATGTCCTTCTCGATGGGTAGACCAGACACGCTCGGCGCAGATTTATACCACAACCGACTGTTCCCTGTCATTGGTGAAGCAGACACAGAGTATTCTGGAAGCTTGGAGCTGGTTGACCCACCCTCGTGCGCTATCATCAAAAGTATGGTAGACTACTCCAAAATCATCCGGAGCATCTGCTTGGGGATCTATCTGCCGGAGACGACGGTACCACGAACCGTCCACCTGGCGCACCAAATCGACCAGGATTTGCAGAGATGGGCGGAAAGTCTGCCCGAGGCCATACGCCCTACCACTTCGGTTGAGCCGCGTTCGTTGAAGAGCGTGAAGGAGGCTCAGTGGATGAAGAGGCAGAGGCTAGTCTTGACTATGCGTAAGCCTTACCCTCCCGTCGCTCTCCAACGAGTTTTGTGCCGCAACTAACATCGTGATGCAGGGTTTCTCAACATTAGAATACTCTTGTTTGGGTCAATAATTCTTACATCGACCTCGGCGGAGCGAGCTTCCATCCCAGGCTCGCAGGAAGGCATTCATCTGTGCCTCGAGTCTGCTAAGCAGACCATTGAGATTATTTACCAGACATATCAGCATCATGACTTCTTCCGGACTTGGTCAGTACTTCCTATGCTACCCACGGCTTGAAATTGAGACTTTGTACTAAAGCTACGGTCTCACAGGTTTTACAACACCACATACACCGTTTTCGCAGCATCCATGATCCTAGTTTACGTGACACAAGAAGCGACAGAGCCCGAAGTGCAGCCGTTATTAAAGCTAGTCGGTATGGCTATCGAGATACTCGAGACCATGGACGAGTGCATCGTGGCGCTCAGGTCGGCCAAATTATTACACAAGGCCATCCAAAAGGCGGAAAAGAAGTTTTCCGCATCGACCCCCGCGGATTTACAGATTCCTGCGATGCCGCCGGCGGATGCCATGCTCCAACTAAACCACTATTGGGGCCCGCTGAATATTTTGGACAATGAGATGGATTTTGGGTTCGCGATGCAGTTTGCGGACTTTGAGGGGACAAATTCGCTGTTTATGGCGCTTGATGATCCAAGATCAATGCATTAGACAACAACAAATGAAACGCTTGAACAACACGCTGACATAACTGTATAATTGATACTTCAAATATCTCAAATACTTGTTCATACTTCGTCACTTCTCAGAGTCTTTGTTGGTATTTGAATCCTCTCGGACGGACGACCGGGCATGTTGACTGAGCCAAATACTAGCCATGGCTATTACCAGCGAAACTGGGCCAACGTGACAACTCGGCGATGTTGTTTTGGAGAACTGCCGGTCAATATTGCCACAAACGCGTTTTTTCGGCTTTAAATAGCGTGCATATGGCCCCGGAGATTCCCACAATGCTGAAAATGTGTGTGTGTGTCGCCGTGGCGGCAAGGGCGCAGCCGCCCTTGCGGCCGACCTCCCGAAGGGTATATGGCGTGGAGAGCCGTTGCCCTATAACTATTGCTAAATACAGTTCAAATTGTCCTCCAAATCGTGCCTTATGGCTACTATGCGTTCTATCTGTCCCTGGTTCCCGCTGGTGCCCCAGTTCCATTCTTGAATTTTGCGGCTTAAGGCCGGATGGTTCTGGGGGGCCTGCCGAAACAGGCCCCTCGTACAGGTTCTGATTTGTACAAGACCATTCCTGCCCCAGTACTTGTTTGACGACGTGTACTCGTTCTTGGTCGGAGGGTGTGGATATGAGAAAACCCTGGCGAGGGCCCGGAAAGGGTCCTAGGCCCCGCGTTGGGCTCTGCCCTACCCTTCCCACAGGTAGTTAAAGCAGTTGCCGGCGGCTGGAATCGAACCAGCGACCTCTGGGCTCCAGAGGCCTTGCCAGGTGTATGCCACTACACCACGCCGGCCACAATGCTGAAAAGCCGACAATAAATGGGGTGTCCCTTTGACTTCCCGGAAAAGCCGAGGACGACACGAGCCTCAACGATGGGCAAAGCAGACTAAAGCTGACAATTGAGGGGCGGAATGTGGGGGGTTTGGAGACACCGATCTGATCTCGCGGGGAGCCTTGCACTCTTGGAGGAGGGGAGATTTCCGGGGTCGGAGAGATCGGTCAACTTTGGCCGACATTTTTACATCATCACATGGGGAAGAGTGGAAAGCTAGCCGTTGGAATCCGGGGTTCACGATATTTTGTAGCATGGGACAATAAAAATTGCGATCCCGGAGAGTTTTGATCTAAAAAGCCAGAGCTGCCATTGACTTTGGGTCGGCATTCTTCAACAACTCCCAGACATTTTCTAGCAACCTCGAGGTCGAACTAGATTATCTTCTCTGACCTGTCACCCTTTAACGTTCAGAAACCACATTCACAGTCCTCTCCATTCACATTCACCATGATGGGTTCTCAGGTTGACGACAGAGACTTCACCACCCTGCTGCCTGAGCTCACGCTTGAGGAGAAGATTGCCCTCCTCTCTGGCCGTGACTTTTCCACAGCAGCAGGCGTCGCTAGATTGAACATTCCTCCCATTAGAGTAAGCTCTCCCAAAGATCCTCCGGCGCAAGCCCAGCACGGAGAACAAGAGGCAAGCTGACAGTCCACCCACAGGTAGCAGACTCAATCGCCGGCGTGCGCCCCTCAGGGATCACGGCCGACCTCACAACAGCATGCTTCCCGAACACAGCCTGCCTCGGATCGACCTGGGACGCCGAGCTCCTCGGCCGCCTAGGTGAGCGCCTCGCGCACCAGGGCCGTGAGAAGAGCGCCCAGGTTGTCCTGGGCCCGACGATCAACATCCACCGTGACCCTCGCGCGGGACGCAACTTTGAGTGCTTCAGCGAGGACCCGTTGCTGTCTGGACAGCTGGCGGGCGCCATCGTCAACGGTATTCAGAGCCAGGGCCTTGGGGCCTGCCCCAAGCACTTTGTCTGCAACGACTCGGAGACGCTGAGGCACTTTTACGATGTTGACGCGTCGCCGGATAGTCGGCCGCTGAGAGAGATTTACATTGCTGCTTGGCAGCATTTGTTGCGGACATCGAACCCTACTGGTGTCATGACTGCGTAAGACCCTCTCTACGGATACACACACACACACACACACACACACACACACACACACACACACACACACAATTGGGATAACAGTCTTTACTGACAATGATTTGGCACAGATACAACAAGGTCGACGGCACATTCTGCAGCGAACACGGTCCCCTCATCGAAGGCGTCTTGAGAAAGGAATGGGGTTTCGAGGGCATCGTCATGTCCGACTGGTTCGCCGTCCACAACGTAGTCGAGCCGGTCAAGGCCGGCCTCGATCTCGAGATGCCCTTCCCCGTCTTCCGAGGCAAGAGACTGGCCGAGGCTGTGCGATCGGGCCAAATAACCGAGGCGGAGATCGACACCAGAGCGCTCAAGATGCTGGAGCTCCGAAACCGCACGCGGAGCAGCTTCAGCGACGAGCCCGAGAGGTCCGAGATCAATGAGGAGACGAACAAGATCTCGAGAGAGCTCGCGGCGGGCGGCATCATCCTGCTCAAGAACGATAACCAGGCCCTGCCCATCAACCCTGCGGACAAGCCCAAGATTGCCCTCATTGGCGAGTTTGCCGGATCTCCCGTCGTGACTGGCGGTGGCAGCGCGTCTTGCACGCCTCAGTACCGCCACTCGCCGTTGAAGGTCCTCAAGGAGGCCTTCTCCGGCGAAGAAAGCGTCCGCTACCACGCCGGTGTCCGTACACGACGCGTCATCCCCGTGGCCCCCACCGAGCAGCTCACAGCGCAGGACGGACGCAACGGTATCGACGTAAAGTACTACAACGACGAAACTCCGGAGCCGATCCTCACCGAGTTCCAGGCAAAGGCCAATGTCTGGATGCTGGGCGAGTTCAAGGCAGGCCTTAAGGTCCCGGGCTCCCGCATCGAGCTCCTCACCAAGCTTACGCCCAAGACGACGGGCGAGCACACACTCGCTGTGCAGGCTACCGGAGACTTCTCCCTCGTCGTGGACGGCAAGGAGATTCTCTCTGGACCTCAAAAGGAGATTACCACGGAGCAGTTCATCTTCAACCACGTCAAGCTTGAGACGCGCGTGCAATTGCAGATGAACGCGGGTCAGGCTTATGACATCAAGCTCGTCAACAAGTCGTGGGATCACCTCGTCAAGGGCGAGCCTACCCCATACGCAGCAGCGATCTGCTTCGAGGAGCACCGCTCCGACGAGGCCGCCATCGCGGAAGCCGTTGAGCTCGCAAAGCTTTCCGACGTGAGCATCATCTACGCTGGCCGCAACGAGCAGTACGAGTCAGAGGGTTACGATCTGGAAGACATCCGCATCCCGAAGAACCAGGCGGCACTGATCAAGGCAGTCGCCGCCGCGTCCAAGAAGACTATTCTGGTGCTGCACTGCGGCAACCCCATCGATGTCAGCGCCGTCGTGGACGACGTTGACGCGGTGGTCAACGCCCACTTCCCCGGTCAGGAGGGCGCGCAGGCGATGGCGGATATCCTCAGCGGCGCGACAAACCCCAGCGGACGACTCGCGACGACTTGGTTCAAGACGATCGAGGACGCGCCCACCTACGGCGATTTCCCCGCCACCAAGCAAGAGGATGGCACCCACAAGTTCCGCTACGCTGAGGGCATGGGTATGGGATACCGTCACGCCGAGGCAGCGAAGCGCTCTCGCTTCCCCTTTGGATACGGCCTTTCTTACACCACCTTCAACTACTCCGATCTCACGACGAGTGTGGCGGGGGCAGACAAGGACGCGAAGCTCAAGGTATCCGTCAAGGTGACCAACACGGGAGCCCGCGCCGGCAGGGAGGTCGTACAGCTCTACGTCAACCCGGCAATGGAGACGCCGGCCGCCGTCTGGCGACCGGAACGCGAGCTAAAGGCTTTCAAGAAGGTTCTTGTGCAACCTGGCGAGTCGGCGGTGGTGGAGCTCGAGGTCGACGCCAAGGTCGCGTGCAGCTACTGGGATGAGGCGGAGAAGGCTTGGAGGCTGGAACAGGGCATATATGGCGTCCGGGTCGGAGATCTCCAGAGTGAGATCTCGATCAGCGCTGGAACGGTCTGGGGTGGGCTGTGAAAAGTGAAGAAGCCCTTGATTGGTGTGTGTGGCGTGTGACACGAAGGAGACGGCTCCATGTTCTAGACTTGGCTCAGGATCTATTGATTGTTTGTATGCGGCGGCATTATATGCATGTATGTTATTTGGATACCAGTAACCTGTCATGAAGTTTCCAAGTTGTCTAGCGCTAAATGATCTGCCTTCCTTCATCGCTCCCGGTAGGACATCGTCCCGAGGCGGGTGAAAGTAAACCACCAGAGCTCAAGTGAGACATTGGGCGGTGCTGTGTACGCGCCGTGTCCCGATCCCGCTCAATAGCTACCGCCACCAGACCTTCACTTCCAAATCGAAGTGATGATTCTCATCATTCCCAGTGAGCCATTACAAGGTGGTGGTATGAGAGCTGGAGTGAGGTGATCAAGATATTAAGGTAGTCAGTAGATTATACACCGGATGAGAAACGTTTACTCATCAGACTCACACTTGCTTAGTATACTACGTGACTACCCACAAGATGTCTCGGCGGAAGTCTCACGACGGCGACCCGAACAATTCGATATCGGTCCCCACACCACCGAGTAATGAATGTCATCATCAACTACCGCAGGACAAGGTCAATATTTGGTCCCATCTTCAGAGGTATGCATCCAGGGGAAATACAACACCACACCACTTCATCGCCAGAATCCACGCGCGCCAAGGGGTTTGTGCTGGCTCTCAGGTTGATGTGAGCTTGAAGGGTAGGCAGAGCTGATCCTCGATTCCCCAAGACTATCCGGCCCGGATTCGGGTGATGTATGCTCGGAGCGGGCGCCAGATCCACCACGACACAGCCTGCTCGCGAACATAAACCCGGTCTCATTCAAACATCATCACCAGCGAAGAAACCCGTCTTGGGCAAATAAAACCCCAATGAACCACGGATGACTCAGGCAAAATCTACACCTAAACATGACTTAATCTTAAAGCATCGACGCCCACTTAGAGAATCGACGCCAGCATTGATCCCTAACTCCCCATGCTCCCACCAAATATCCGAGACCTCGTCCCATTTCGGCTGAAGATTCCAACTAATCGTTAAACAGCCTAGTCCGTTTCCCCCCTTTCGCAGCCTGTGCGCTGACGCTTCATCCCGTGCCCTGTTTGATTCCTGAATTTTAGGCATGACGGGAGTTTAAACCTCTCGAATCTGCGATCCAATGGCCACCATACTACCGTACCGACACACATTGCGGTAACACGGTAGTTAGAGTATCTACTTACCTTACTGAGGAGGGGAAGAGAGAGACAAACTTCAGATGATCCGCACGTCCTCTCATACAACAGTCTACAGAGAAGCTTGGACGTTGGCGGACAGATCGCGCCTGGTCTATGCCCGTTACTCTTCCTCCTGAAGGTGGCATTGCCTTGGAATAAGGATAATTCTTGGCTTTTGCTGCAGGTCAGTGACTCTTGTCTCTCCATCCTCCACCAGGCAAAGACTTCCCACTCTGGAATCTCGTACTTGCCCCCCACGATTGGCAAATCTTGTTCCGTCCCATGAACTTGGACTTTCGGCTTTACACTGTCGAAACGGATTTTAGTAACTTTAGTTGATGTTCCCTCACACCCATCGGAATTCCACTACCCTCATCGTCACTTTGGTTTCGTCTCGTCCCGCTCCAGCCTGTCTTAGTCCGCCTTTCCTTGGTGTAACCGGTAAATTCGTACTACCTTAAGTTAGACGACGGATGGGACGCCTTTTCGTGGCGTACACTGCCCTTGCAGTTCCCCAGTGTATGGGACGCCTTCTCCGGGACTTGGTCGCTATGACTTAGGCTAACACAAAGATACTTGCAACATCGGACTAGCCTGACCATCTTGCGACTTTGATTGATATGCCGTGCTGTCTGCCCCCTTTTCCCACTGCTTCTTGGTTTCATTCATTCACCCAAACGCAAGAGACAGAACGAGTCCCACAATAGCTCGACCCCCTGTCGGACGAGCGTCGCGGACCCGCGCGGCGATGATCGCACGGCCCCACGGCGACGGCCACGGCTCGGTCGCATGACTGATTCATAATGGACATGGAAATGGATTCGGACATCATTGAGAACGGAGGGGCGCCGGGACTCCCTCCCCATGGAAAGGCCGTCATCGCGTGCACGACCATTTCGGCTGGACTTGCTGGCCTCATCGTCGGCCTGCGGTTCTTTGCGCGATTGTACCCTGCGCGGCTGTTGGGGAAGGAGGACTGGTGTATATTTGTTGCATGGGTATGTTAAGCCTCAAAATTGTTGCCCGCCGTGGAGGCGGAGAGCTGATCACACGGCTATCGGGAGACATTTTGGGAGCGTCCAGCATCAATGATGTAAACTGAGCTAACCATTCTGGATGAACAGCTTTTCTCTGCTGCAACCTCTATTGGCATGTGCTTTCGTAAGTTGACACTGACTCTCACTGGCATCTCGATAGTGAGACTGACATTATGCAGAGGTCAAGACTGGCATGGCTGAGGAATTCTCAATCCTCAGCGTCTATCAACAGCAAACCTTCTTCAAGGTAAGACCAAACACTCTTTCGGACCAACTTCCCTCTCGCCTGATTTTTCTTGGCATCCACTGTTAGTGTAATACGTGGGCTACCACCAAAACCCTTAACAGCTGAAGATCCTTTACCTCTCTCACCCAGCGCCCTCCCGCGATGGCCTCGCAGCCTCCGGCGGACTCTGGACCGCTGCCGGCCTCCTCGGCCGGCCCTGACCGAGGCTCTGGACCCCCTCCGGAGTCGTCCTCAACCTCTAGCGCTAAACGCCGCCGCGGTACCGAGGCCCAGCCACCCCGGCCCAGCCTCGTGGGAAGCCAGCCTGACGCCTATACGACAACCCCCTTAACGGCTAAGGGGCCTATGACTGCAACTGGGACAGCTACTGGAGCTGTCCTTACGGCCCTAAATGAAGAAGCGAAGCATTATGAAGCCCGGAAGGACGTCTTTGTAGCTATCGCCCAGTCTGTGGATAACGTGGTCTCCTGCTTCGAGGGGCCCAGGAAGCAGATCGCAAAGGAGGCTACAGCCTATGTAATCCAAGCCTTGAAGAGGATTATGGGTAGCGAGGCGGCGGCCCCGACCCCGCGCCGGAACTAGGCCGATGTAGCGGCCTCAGCCCCGGCTGCAGTCCTAGCCCCAGCCCCGGCCCGTACCCGAAACCTAACCCGGCCCCAAGGCCAGACTCAGACTCAGGCCCAGACCCAGGCCCTGGCTCTGGCCCAACCAAAGGAGGACCTCCGAGTCTTTACCCGTATCCCTAAAGAGGGTCTAGCGGCTACTAGGAAGCATGCCCCTTTTACCCTACGCCGGACGATCTACTAGGCTCTTAGGCTCCAGCTAGCGGATATCCCACATATATACCACATTGCAACTGGCTACTCACTAAGACCCCTAAATAAGCAGGTCCAGTAAGCCCTCCTTATAAACAAAGAGAAGCTGGCAGACTGTCTGGGGGCCTATAAGGTTGAGACCCCTACTAGGTGGTTCACTTACGTCGTCCCACGCTGCCCTGCTAAGCTATGGACTATTGATGGAGACGCCCTCGACCCAGCTACTCTGCTTGAAGACGAGGTCCTTATATAAACAGGACGTAAGCCTATCCGGGCCCAACAATCTCGACTAGGCGTTAACTCTATTACAAACGAAGTCTCCTAGGTTATCTCCTTCTCCGCAGAAGTACCACCCTTTAGACTATTCAACCAAAGCAGTAGGTCCCAGCTTATCCAAAGGAAGAAGACCTTAAGCAGACATGATCCCGGTTGCCAGGGATATCACTCAAACCGGCACTACAACCGGCAACCATTTTACGGCAACTACGGCAGGCCCTCAGGCTCCCATAAGACTAGGCCCTACATAGCTAGACCGAAGTACGCCAACTGCTACGGCCCCTTCTAAGCTAACCACAAGGACTACCCAGCAAGGCCCCTAGTGGTTAACGGCTCCCCTACCCTCCCAGGCCGGAAGGAACTCTCCCGGATCCGTAAGGCTGGACTAAAGGCCTATGAGGCCCTCTATCAGAACATCCAGGCCGGCACTCAAGCCAACAGCACCCAGCAGCCTAGTAGCAGCCTAATTGTCACAGACCCGCTGTCCTAGACCCCAACCTTGAGGTTGGTGTTGAGTAACCCGGTGGCCGGGTTACGTAAGCCTGAGGCTGGATAAAACTCTGCATCCTGTATTCTGTCGCGCATGTCCAGAAACGTAGCTCCTTGAGCTACGTCTTGTCAACAGAGCCTGTACCTGCTTAGGATAGAGCCTGCCCGTAGCAATAGATTGTCTGATCCGCCTGCCCAGCATCCACCTGCCAAACAACCTGCCTGCTACCGTGACACGACGCTATAACAAAATAGCCGCTCCTAAGGAGTATTAAGGATATTTAAATATTCCTAGGCTTTAACTACTAGATTCTACTAAAGGTTTATATCTAACTATATAAAAATTACATTACCCTTTAACTTAACGTACTTGATAAGCGAGCTGCCCAGACAAGCGAGCTGCCCACCCAACCGCGTTCATCCTTCCTCCTCACTTCTAATGCGTATCACGCCACAAATAATCATGTCGTCACAAAGCAAAGAGGCCCAATTGAACTTAGCAGTCAAGGCTATCCAAAAAACCCCTAAACTCAGCATTCGAGCCGCAGTAAGAATCTATTTAGTCCCCCTTAGGACCCTAGGTACCCGATTAAAAGGCACACCTATATGATAAGATACTATACCTAAATCACGCAAATTGACGGAGCTTGAAGAGGAGAAGCTAGTTGAGTATATCCTCGACCTGGATTCCCGATCGTTTCCTCCCCGGATCAGTGGTGTGGAAGAAATGGCTAATCGATTGCTCGCCGACCGCGACGCGCCCCTAGTTGGGAAGCGCTGGGCTTCAAACTTTGTTAAACGACAACCATAGCTCCGGACGCGCTTTTTTCGCAAATGCGACTATAAGAGGGCCTAATACGAAGATCTAGATGCGATAAATGCGTAGTTTCGGCTTGTAGCGAACACAATCGCGAAATACGGTATTATAGACTCCAATATCTACAACTTTGATGAGACTAGGTTTATGATGGGCCAGATTGCATCCGAGATGGTCGTCACGAGTCCCGAAAGGCGTTCAAATATAAAAATGATGCAGCCTGGCAATCGTGAATGGGTTACAGTCATTCAGGCCATCAGTTCGTCAGGCTATAGCGTTCCGCCGTACATCATCGTTGCAGGCCAATATCACCTCTCTACCTGGTATATAGAAATAGATCTCCTACGCGACTGGGTCATCGCAACGTCTGAAAACGGATGGACAATAAATTAAAGAGGCCTAGACTGGCTCCAGCACTTTGATCGGCATACGAAACCGCGTGTAACTAGCAGTTATCGCCTCCTCGTCGTCGATGGGTACGAAAGTCACCACTCTGCGGACTTTGAGATATATTGCAAGGAAAACAATATCGTCACACTCTGCATGCCGGCCCATTCGTCTCATCTACTTCAGCCCTTAGACGTTGGGTGTTTTGGGCCACTAAAGACGGCTTATGGTCGACAAATTAAGGATAAGATGCGCCGGGGTAATACCCATATTACGAAGGAGGACTTCTTCCCTGCATTTCATAACGCTTTCACGCAAGCCCTAACGGTAAAAAACATCCAGGGAGGCTTCAGAGGGGCCGGGCTTGTTCCCTTGAGTGCCGAAAGTGTGCTTTCGAAGCTTGATGTCAAGTTACACACTCCAACACCCCCAGGGTCCCTACCAACAACACCCCCCGCGTGGACTTCTTAGACGCCAAATAACCCAACAGAGGCCTCTTCTCAGTCCGAACTCATCAAAAGGAGGATCTCCCGCCATCAAAATAGCTCCCCAACTTCAATTATTGAAGCTGTAGAGCATTTATCAAAGGGAGCGCGGGGATTTATGCACCAGATTGCCTTATTAAGGTCGGAGGTCTAGATCCTCCGGGAGGAAAATAACCTATTTAGCAGACGCAGGAGGGCTAAGAAAACACGTCTCAGACAAGGAGGAAGTCTTACTATAGCTGAGGCAGAGGACATTCAGTCGCAGAGAGAGGCTACGGCCCAGATTGAGGAGGAAACGCGCCAGAGTAGTAGTCGTCGGCCGAGGACAGAAATAGGTTAACGGCGATGTGGCGTCTGCGGAAACACTGGCCACAATGCGCGAACATGTCAGTTTAATAAAGAAATATCTGAGGAATAGGATTCAGAGTAGTTTCAATTGATTTATGTTTTTAGTGTTGCTCCTTAGTTAGATTTATAATGTGATTATGGTTAGGTGGGCAGCTCGCTTGTCTGGGCATCTCGCTTATCAAGTACGTTAACGTATAATATTTAATAATTTTAAAAGCACCTACAGAAGCTCGCTTTAGCTTCCTACCGAAATACTTAATCTTATTTATAATAGGAACGAACGAAGGGACGTAGAATGCCTCTACCTGTCACGGTAGCAGGCAGGTTGTTTGGCAGGTGGATGCTGGGCAGGCGGATCAGACAATCTATTGCTACGGGCAGGCTCTATCCTAAGCAGGTACAGGCTCTGTTGACAAGACGTAGCTCAAGGAGCTACGTTTCTGGACATGCGCGACAGAATACAGGATGCAGAGTTTTATCCAGCCTCAGGCTTACGTAACCCGGCCACCGGGTTACTCAACACCAACCTCAAGGTTGGGGTCTAGGACAGCGGGTCTGTGACACTACCGAGGAGCGGGCGGTACACTTATAAGTAGACTAAGTCGCCTTATAACTATTATTACGAAACGCGAGAAATATATATAAGAACTAAGTTTATAAATCTAGAGTTAAGAAGTTATGTAAAGTACGCGATTAGGTTCTATTATTAGGAAAGAATATATGGAGGTAGCGACCGAGCTATAAGCTAGTTAGTAAGTATTTAAGACCCTTTATAATTAAAGTGATTATTAGGACCTCGGGAGTTGCGTACGAATTTGATACATTACAATAGTACTGGATCTATAACGTACTCTACATATTACTTCTAGAGCCTTACTAATATTACAAAGAAGTAACTTACCTCGAAAGTTATTACCTATTAGCAATATCGACGGCGAGCCCATTTATGAGGTAGACGAGATTATTCAATATATGGGGCTAAAAAAGGAGATAATACTTGATTAAGTGGAAGGGTTATAGTAGCGAAAAAGATACGTAGGAGCCGGCATTATATATTAAAGACGTAGCTTTAATTAGTATATATAAGAATTATTGTTACGAGCAGGACAAGGCAACCAACTGTGGCACAAAGCAAAAGCTTCGATAATGATGACTCCGGCATCATTGTCTCTTGTTCTGCATTATATAGCTACGCGCCCACAGTGACAAGTTGCGGCGGGCGTAACAATTATGTATTAATTAGGTAACGAGCCCTAGCTCCTAAGGAGCCTAAAGACGTAGCTAACTAGCTATTAAGAAGACCCCTAACTAGGAAAGAAGCTCCTCTAGAGCTATATATACGTAGTATGGGAAACATTTATTCGGCGCTATTAGTACTATCGTCTTCCTCTAACTAGTCCTCATACTGCTCCCCCTACTAGGCGAGGAGCTACTATTAATAGATCTAGATAATCGAGTTAGGAGAATATATATGATATTAACAAGGCGATTTACTTATACTATTATAGTGCCTATATAGACGAGCTTATCGAGAATAAAGCGAAGAAGCTATGCCTTAGTATTGCTGCGGTTCGAGGACGAACCGTAAGAGGTATTGTTATACTTGTTACGACCCAACATGAGACCAGGGCGTGCCCCGCTGACGCCTAGCGGCTACGGCGCATCATATATGCAGGACGGGACGGATCATTGGGGAAACCCCAGGAACGGAAGAACTATGGTACAGGTCACGTGATGATAAGAGATATGATAAGGGATAAGGATATGTTGGATATTCGACATATCCAGACAAAGTGGACTGTTCAGCACTGTTCAGTTAGGATCGGACTTGTATATAAGGATGGACTCGAGCTGGGCTCTAGGACAGACTTTCCATAGCTTCTTCAGCAATTAACTTCGTATCAGGATTAACATCCGCTTTCAGCTACTACCTTGACAAGACTACGATTGATCACCGAAGCCTTACCTACCCTTACGATTGACAGACATAGCTTCCCTGAAGCTATCCCCGACTACGATTACTGTTACCAGTTCCGCAGCCTCAACTTCTGCAAACTACCCCTACGACTAGCTGGCCGTAACAATACTATAATTTATTATTACTATTATTAAGATCTGGAGTGGAAACAATAGAGCGGCCGGAGCGCTTTAGTATTTTCTATACGTTTCCTACCGCTATATAGTAGGTATTATAGGCCTATATATTATTAATAAAGACCATAAGCAGCGACAAAGTAACGGCAAAATAACGATGTACGTCCTTATTGCGGCGGTCCTAGTTAGACGTGCGCGCGGTGCTCCAAAGCGTGCGCATAGCAGAGAGGGCGGTATGGGGGACCTTATCCTTACAAGAGTGGTTCTAATTAGTACACTTAACGTATCGAAGTCCTTTTCCTGAGAATCGAGTCAACAATAGTAGCTATAGAGCACTTATAGAGTACCTACCAAGCTGATTAAAGCATTCATGCTCCGGATCGACCGCCTTGCGCGTAATGTACGAGGGGCAGGGGACTTAACGACAGGAGCTAGCCTTAACAAGCTTTTTGTTTTTCTTACGCTTCTTCTTAGGAGTCTGACATAATCAGTAAGAGCACTAACGGAGTACCATCAGAGCACCGATAGAATATATACCTCGGGACGTGAATAAGGCGTCTTCTTAGGCGGATTACCGCCGCCGTTCGGGGACTGCGCGCCCGAGCCGCCAACGATAGCACCCCCGGAGATATTAACGACGCTACTAGTTCGCTAAGGAGGTATATTATAGAACTAGAGTAGAGAAGATCTGGAAAATTATTAATAAGTAGGGATAACGTAACGAGGGAGTAACGAATTCGCTAATAAAACCAGCTAATAACCTATAAATTAAGTGACTACGGATAGGAAGGGGAAGAAGAATCGGAAGGCCTATATAACAGTAACGGAGAAGAAAAGTGGGGACACCGACCGCCCAACGGCCGGAGTAGGTAGCGACGGCCCAGAGGTCGCCGATGTGGGGCCGGGCGGCAACTATTGTTCCGTGTACGGGACCCATACCTGGACAAACGGTCGGCATCTCCGTAAACATATCGACGCCGCCACGACAAAGGGCAACGCTACCATAGGGAAATAACGCAGTACGTTCATTACTACTGAGCTTCGAGGACGAAGCCTAGTTAGAAGGGGCGCCCTATTAGAGCCCTCCCGGATAGGGGCTAGTTAGAGGTAATAAAGAGTCTAAGTAACAAAGGAGCAGCTTAGATATATATATAGCGTAGGGAGTACACGTCGGGGGAGGAGCAGATTTCAGTAATTCATCATTCTACCCCTAACTGCAGTTGGCCTCTGAGAGCTTCCACCCTGCGTCAACACCCCAACTTGACAAGCTGCCCGATCCACTTCCTGGTTGATCCAGCCCACCGCAGCCACCTTCCACCTTCACCACAACATCACCAACCAACCGACAATACCAGTCGTATTGCCCCATTGCTTGCCTCGTTGGTCCAGATGAGCAGTATGTACTGCCCACATAGGTTGACTTATTCCTTGAGGACTTATTCGGTCAACACAATCAGATTGAGGATTTCAGGCTCAGGCATGCCACTCGACCTCATGGAAAACGAGAATTAGTCTGGAATTATTATGTTCAGTCTGCTTTCGTTTACATAATTACCAACGAAAGAAGACCTACGTTAGCTAAGTAGGTGCACAGCGGCATTGCGCGTATATATCCGTATTGCTTGTAGGCAGAACTTCAAATCCATTGCGAGACCGAGCCGTCGGATCCGGCTCGCGAATCGGACCAACTGAACTGAATGTAGTTCGAAGAGCACTAATAAATGTAGCGAATCACACAAGCCCCTATACGGGTACGCAGTTGGCGACTTGTCTGAGCTCTGAAGCCCCACAGACAGAAACTCTCCCTCTCAACAACTGTCGTCCTCTGAATCAGACAGCATGGTAGTTTGATCTTTGGTAGGCAATCCGCCGAGGACTACTTTGCAGCCGGGAGATCGTTCCAAATGTCTCTTGATGTAGCACGCCTTTGATAGTTTTCTTCGACAAATACGGCAACGTCGCCTTGGATCAGGTACGTTATTCTTCTTGGCCCACTTTTTGTGGTAACGCCAACTGTGCTCGTTCCTTTCCTTTGTAGATGCAAATGTCTTGGAGCACTTTTCTCTACGACATTTGACCCGTTGTTCATGTCGTCTCTCGTGTCGCCTATTGGTAGGTTAGAAATTGTGTAAGTTTGGCAAGAGTTGAAGTAGTCGGACGCACCTGAATTTGTCACCCATCTCATACCACTTCTGGTGCTTAAGGCAAAAGACATATCCTGGCTGTGATACTAAGTAGTTTGGTTTTAGCCATGTCCAAAGCCGGCGAGAGGGGTTAAGTACCATGAACGATAAATGTCTGCCTTCCATGCTCCTCGAAGGTACCTGAACAGAAGCCAGCCGGCTCGTGATGAGGCGAGCGTAGGCCAGAAACATGCGGAAAATCCGGCAACTAAGTCGTCGGAGTAGGATCATCGAGAGCACTCCGGATATCTCCTTCAAGATTGGAGAGATTGTATGGTTGTACGGTAGGACCAGGATTATCCATCATGGGCTGTGATTGAGTGTCATATGAATACTCGCTGTCTATCACCGGAACATGGGCCGTATGTCCAGTATAGTGTATGTGAACTTCATCTTCATTGTATATCGGATACTCCGTAGGTTGGACCAAATGGTCGGTCTCGCGGTAGCAGGGTAATTCAGCGACGATATCTTGAATGGTTGGGTCAAGAAAAAGGGCTGAAAACTGATCTGTTTCAGTCAACAGATCGACTGGAGTCACCGGATCTGACGGTATCGACATAGACCCTTCACTGCCTGGAAGCTCAGTGAGCACCATGCTAGGGCTATCCAGGTCCTCACATTGCTCAGGAGGTATCGAAAAGTTCATGATATCAGGCGATCAAATGTGTCGCAACCACCCTAGCGAATGAAAATGTCGCCTACTCCGGCAGCGGTTAGAGCAGGAAGAATGATATTTCGATGGGTAGATAATGTTGGCGACGATCCATACTAAGGATATATACACTCATATCACGCGTCGGCAAGGGTAGTCGCAAATGCTGTGGGGTTTCGATCGGGCCGGTATGCTCGGCATCGGAATCCCCACCACATCAACTGATGTCAACAGACTAGGCCTATCACCACTTCGGACCTTATCTAGATTAGTCTGACTTTTGAGCTTCGCGGAGAGGCTTGTCAATGAAGTGAAGAAGCGCAAAGGCCTGTTTCTGGCCGGCGTGAAAGCTTTGGAAGTCTAACCTTAAATTCGTTGGGACGAGCTCATACTTCACGGAATGGTTGGATGGCCTCCTGCTGCTGATACACGAAGTACCTAAGGCGTACCAGAACGATTGCATCGAAATCTTTGGTCACCTCGTCCCGTGACTTACGGTTATTGCTTGTCGCGACATTTTTCCGTTTTTCTTGGGGCTGCGAATATAATGTAGCTACCTCAGTGCCAACATCAGAGTCGCGCCGAAGGAGGTTGGTGCTTTCGACTTGCAGTTGCTTACCACGGTCCTTTCGCCACATTTGCCGCATCACCATGATGTCCGCTGCAGCCGAACAACGTTTGTACAACACGTTTCTTGATGCTGTGTATAGATGTTCATTTCACCGACGCTAATCGCTGCTACAGCTGAACTTATCTCGATGAAGTCTCGAGTCATCAACAAGTTCTATGAGCCCTTAGTCCTCCTCAAAGCATTGAACGATGAAATGACAAACCTGGCCGAGTTTGTCGACCCAGATGATTTCAACTATCGCGGAGACGTTAAGAAAATCTTCCAGGCCTTTGTATACAAGCTAGCTCATGTTTGCGACAGTATCCCGGGCAACGGGGGCGGCACTGTTACCTCAATCATGTTGCTCCGCGGTTCTGGGAGAGCAAAGGTTGAGTATCACCTTGCATCAAATCAGCGAAGTCCCAATGATCTTGAGAATATTAGATCATACATTCGACATCTACTCGAGCGAGTTGATAGGGCATCAACGTCAGGAAACGTCTCGGAGCTGCGCAAGGACTTGCTCAACGCAGTGCTCTGGTTCAACAGACCTAGAATCAATTCATATATTAGCAGACTCGAAACAGAAATCCAGCTTTGCATCGATAATAACCGAGATGGTAGGTCGAACTGCGGAACAATGGTCAACCAACATTCAGGTACAACTAACTTATGGTATTTCAATAGAGAACTCAATCGTCCAAGCCCTGAGGAGGACTCTCGACCTACTTGGATTTCACCATGACAGAATGGCTACCCAGTCCCAATGTTAGTAATGTGCCATCCAACTGCCGTCAAAGGTGTGTATTTAGGAGTGGTTGACCTAATAGGAGAATGCCAGACCTGCACAAATGTAATATCCTTCTTCACAATCTGATAAGCTTGAAAGCGTCGGAGGTTTGGGGTCACATCGACCAACGAGCCACAGGAATTCGTCTGGGTGGAGTAACAAGCAATTCCTCTTCTTGTTGGCCCGAGACGCGACATATGGTTAACCGTCTTCTGTCATACTGCAAGGATATCGAGTTTTTCATTCTTGCAAAGGACAATTGGCCTGAGATATTCCGTAACTTCGAAATCTCGGCCTGTCCATCAAGTCAGCCGCTCCCACGACCAGGACGGAACAAGAGTATGACCGCCGAAAGCATCGTCGGTCGCATGACCCGCCAAGAACACCTCATCGAAAGGTTTAGAGAATGTGTTCATGACCTGCAAATCATGCATCTGGACCAAAGAATTCAGACAGAATACCAGAAAGACAACTTTCGCCCCATTGTTCACTCAGAGATCTTGCTTCTCAATCACCTCGAGAAAACAGCCGGGAGTGTTTCGCCCGCCAGATTCTTCAAGGATTGGATGTATATTGGTAGTAGCAAGCCCACCTGCAGGCTTTGCGAGTACTATTTCGAGGAGCACCGGTCCGGCGTCGAGCACCGGAGCAGTCATAAGAACCTTTACATCTGCTGGCGCCTGCCTGATGTCCTCCAATCCGAAGGCGATCTAGGAAAAGAAAGGCGACAAATTATGGTCGACAGATTGCTTCAGAGAATTCGGAAAGATGCATTCAATCTAGTGGAGAAAAAGGTGAGGCCAACATTTAGGAATCACGATTCCATCACCTCATCCGTCAGCATGACTCTGCAGGGAAATTGGAGCGACGCGTCCGACATATCGGATGTCTTGTCTTCAATGGGAAGCCTGAGATTGAATAACGACGAACACTCTGAGGGATAATTAATGTAGAGAGTTAGGGACCTAATTGGATTAGCAAGGCATCTTCGCGAAATTTAGGTTTAATATCAGGGTGCTTGTCGCCAATATTATGAAGACGAGATCCCACCGGCGAGCTGCTTGCTGACGGCAGGATTCGCATTCTTATCCGCTAACTGCCCTTGTTAATTAGCGCAGTAACATGGCGGAGCTCAATCATGTGATGCGAGGCACCCGTAAGCGCCGGGGCGCTTTGTTGGTTGAATCCCTCAGGTTCATCTCATGGTCATAGACCCCGCACCTGTTGGTGGCGTGAGGAAGAGGCGCGATGTTTGCGTTCTACAACATGCGACCTCAACACCTTCCCGTTGGTCAAACCCGCAGTCTTCATGCCCACAATGCCTTCCAAAATATTGGGAGTATTTGAGTGGATCTTTAGCCATCCTACAACGGCGGCCATAGTACTTTTGATACCCGTACTGTGCCTGGTTTGCCTCCGGCGGTCAAGTCAAGATGAGCCGCCATCACTCCCCGAGATCGTGCCATTCATCAGCAATACCTACCAGTACATGACAGATAGTAAGACGCTCATGAAGCGTGCAAGGTATTTCAATTACAAATGTTCCAATGCTCATAGAGTTGAAGCGCAGCTGACTCTGATCTTGTTAGTCGCACCATGAAATATAGCAACATCGTCAAATTCTACTTGGGCCCCATGCGCGTTTACTTTGTACAAGGAGGAGAAAGCGTTCAAGCAATGTTTCGCTCATCGACCAGCATCAGCTCGAACAAGTTCATCCTACTGGTCATGCGAAATCTGCAAGGTTCAGCTGAGAAAGATGTCGCCAAGTTCGCAAACGACCAATCAGGGCGACAAAGAATACCTGCGCCAGGCTACGAGAATACACCGCAAGAGGAGCGATTCTGGTACACTTTGCACCATATTACTGTCGAAAACCTATCACGCGCAGAGCCCACTGCTCATTTAGCAGAGACTTACACGAAATTCTTCGACGAGGCTTTGGAAAAGCAGCCTCTAGGCCAATGGGCGACTGTTCGTCTTCTGGATTTCTTGAGGAAAGAAATGTGTTCAAGCGCCATCAAATCGTTTTGTGGTACCAAGCTATTAGATATGGTCCCGGACTATGTTGAACAGTTTTGGCGATTCGACAGCATCGCTTTCCAGGTTGTGTACGGCCTACCGAAGTGGATCAACAGCAAACCGGTGAATGAACGCGATAAACTGAACGGCATGACGCAAAAGTATCTGAAAGAAGCCTTTGCAAATTTTGATTGGGATGGTCCTAGGGCGAAATCTCCCTGGGAGCCCATATTCGGGTCAAGCTACGTTCGCAAGATTATCAAATGGCTTCAGGATACAGACATGGCTCCGGAGACCAAAGCTGGATTCTACATGATTGCAATTTTTGGGTAAGTGTAACAACGTATTGATCTTGGATTAATGTTGATGCTTATCGGTTAGTATAAACGCAAACACCATACCGATTACCACATGGGCGATGATTGAGCTCCTGCGAGATCGCGAACTGTTGCAGGCAGTTCGCAGCGAAGCTCTCCAGACCCTCAACGTGGACCCTGTCACCGGGAAGCGATCCTTCGACGTGTCCAAGCTCGTCTCCATGCCACTGATGCAGTCTGTGTACACAGAGTGCATGCGTCTTCACGTCTCCATTGCGCTCTCCAGAGAAGTCATCGAGACTACCACGCTCCACGGCTTCCGCTTGAAAAAGGGTTCAATGATACAAGCTCCGACACATCTCGTGCACTTGGATGAGAACATATGGAGCCAGGGAGGACATCCTGCTGCGGAGTTCTGGGCAGAAAGACATGTCAAGCATGTCAAAAAAGTGGAAGAAAATACTGGTCGATTTACCACTGAAAGGCAGTTCGTCTTGGCCGGAAAGTCCAACGAATTCATTCCCTTTGGTAAGTTAACCACTTCAATATTTTTCCCCCAATTACTCAGGACGTCTTGGAACACCTTGAACAGTAGACCAACTGACATAATGGCTCGCACAGGTGGTGGACCTTCGATGTGTCCAGGGCGGTTCTTTGCCAAACAAGAAATTCTCCTTACAATTGCCATCCTTGTCACAAAATTTGACATGGAGTTTGTTGAGTGGACAAACTTGGACGGGTCAAAATCTGATCGATCCCCAGTGGATGATGAGCGGTACTTTGGTACAGCTGCTGTTCCACCGGATCGCGATGTCAAGGTACGATGGAAGAAACTTTGGTGATTCTTGTAGATTTACGTCTCAATATGACATAGTACATGATGTAATATACGACAAGGCATGTCGATGGTCCTTGGTAATTCAAGTATGACGTATGTGTTCAGAACTTCGACTGACTGTATCAGTAACGTAAAATCTCTGGTCGATTTGTGCCTTATGTACTTCTACTGACCAACTACTATGAACAAGAAGAAATTCCTACGAAGATAGCCCATTACTAGGGAGTCCTCGTCGGAAATGAAACAAAGACTACTTCTCAGGCGTCACTCGGAAGGATAGATGGGTCCGCATTCTCGACCAACATCTGCACATATTCATCAAACCAAGCACCAGCTCTGGGCGCACCCTCAAGTCCGCATCGTCCATCACTCTCTCCTCCGGGCTTAACCCACACAATGGAGTCGACGTGGGTGTTGGTCTCCGGCGTGCCGGGCTGCATACCGAAGCCGGCGGGGTGGACGTTGCACCATTCACCCCACTCAGCTCTGCTGTTGGAAACACGGCCTTGATCGATGATGAACCTCGATGGCAAACCTTCGGCTTCGAGATGGGGAGAAAGGGATAGCGCGTAGTTGTTCTCGTCATACGAGTTGCTCCATTCTGTGTAGTTTGCGCGAGGATCGGCGTGGAAGGGATTGTAGTTTGAGACGTTGGTGGAGAAACCGCGGATCTTGGTGTTGTTACCAGCTCTCTGGACGACCTTGGCAAAAAGTTTTGCGGCTGTGTTGATTGTCAGCTCATATCCTTATATGTATGTGGTTTCGATGTTTCGACATATACTTACAAGGCGCCAGGTTATCGTCCCAGCCTAACCAACCACCATGAGCAGCATCGATGTAGAGATTGACATGATCATACTGCAAGCTTGAAATGGCATACGCAATACCTTCCTCATACACTGGTTGCGCCTTGGCACAAAACTCGATTCCCAAATTAGTCACAAGGTTCGCCAGGGAATCCGGCTCCAGAACAACCGCAAAGGTCAGGTCACTGGCAGCAGCCAGCTTCTCCGCGTACGGTTTGATGAAAGTCTCCTTGTACAACTTAAGCCCATTGTTCTCGCTGCTAAATTCGCCAGCACTCTCTCCTGCACTGCAGTCTCTGTCGGGGAGGTCGTAGAGCACCAGACCAACAATCTGCTGCTCGCCCGTCTTGGATTGGACGACGCGGGCTCGTTCAATAGCCGTGTCAATATTGGCCAGACCCGCAACGTCCGCGATCCAGACAAATGTACCAATGTCCTGGATGGTTCTGACCTTGCCTGCGTTTACGGTGTCTCCCTTTGCCACGAATGCATCATGAGTCTGTTCAAGCTTATCGGCCCAGTCTGGATTGGCGTAGAGCTTCTTCCCGTCGAATGGGTTTGTTGTGTCGTTGCCGGTGCCTGCACGGCGAAAGTGATGCCCTCTAGTACCAAAGCGTGATGATGCTGATACTGCTCCAAGGGTGTAAAGAAGAGTGAGAAGTGAAGCGAAATGCATTTTGACGACTGACCAAATCGAATGGCGAAACTTCAGCTACGGCAGCTACTCAGAAGGCAGGTTTGCTTGTGGAGATATCAACCAAGTCGCAACATGTTTTCCGTACAGCAAAGTTGCTGCTTCTTATAGCCCGAGAGTTGACACATTGATCTCCTTTGCTATGGCGGCATCTCTTCCAGCCCCGGGCAAACATCGCCATGTCTAGAACGGAAACAAGGGCGCCTCGTCACAATGCGACGGTTTTGCGGTACCAAAGGACCGTAAATACAGCCCTCTATCCGAGAAGCCTATTTGAGAGAGGATCGACGCACGATCCAGGGCCAAGAACCAAACTTGGTGCAATATGTGGTGGTGAGATGTGCGAGATAGATTGCAGTAACAAACATTCGTTTGGTTCCGGCTGCCGTCCCTGGCAGGCGGCTAGATCTGATTAGTCGGAAGATAGCTAAATGCTCGAATTGCCGAGCAAGGCCAAGATCCCTGATTGGAACCGACGGCTTCCCCTCCGAAATCCCAATCCGGAGCCACGTGCCGGGCCGCTCGCCTCTGGACAACTGGCCTCATGAAAATCATATTGTGGGCCTGTAATGGAACGGTAAAGACATCAAGTGTTTCAGAAACATGACTTACTGACGATGGAGGGTGGTGCACGTGGTCTTTAATAGTTCTTGGTTCGGGATATCGGGTTATCGTACCGTCAACCCATGGGGCATAAGGACGATAATACACGGGGCGTACTAGAGTCTAGCTGGCCTACCTACATAGAACTCCTGTGATGTGATGATTGGTTTTGGATAATTTCTCATCGCTTTAATCGAATGGAATTTTACGGAGCGGCAGGCTCTCCAACCAGGAAGGGCTGACTTACACTACCAGCGAGCACTATGCGTGTGGCGACGACTCATGTCGCCGGGCTATTTATTGAATCTGTTGGATCTCTGAGCAGTCGGCAGAAAAGATGGATCTGGAAGGCGGTATGGGCACTTAAAAACGGCCCTTTCACTTACATACCACTTCTGGGAGATCGTGGGCTCTGCCCACAATCTCCTCCCTCCACCTCCAGACGCAGCAATAATAGAGCATTATTGACACTTCGTTCCAACCGTACGGTTGCCCTGCTGACGTGTATACCAACAGAATCCGTTGTATTTAGAGAACCTCGAACCCTATCGTTGTGTTTAGTTTCTAACAAGACACTGTCCATCTTGCGACTTCCAAGTCTTCAAATCGAACATGAAGCATTTAAACTACCAGTACTACGACCCCACTACGTTGTACGATTAATGCACAAACTTGGTGATTTTGTTTCATGTGTTCTTCATATCACACCAACGATATCATAAAGATTGAAACAACCTTGACATCTCGAATCTATATGTACTTCGCCTAGAAGCATGGATCGCGGGTAATAAGATCTTGTTGGAACATGATGATGATGATGATGATGATGATGATGATGATGATGATGATGATGTATTTAACGTCTGGTAACAAAAGGACGTGCCGGGCGCTATGCCGACATGGTCTATACTAATCTAAACTATGTTACAGGCTACCGTCTTCACCTAACGTTCCTATTCAATGACTCGGGCAAATTTCGGAAAAGAAATTAGTCTCCTCTATCCATTGGCATAGAAGAGAGGCTCCCTTAGTAGAACCTAACAAGAAATCAATCCTTGCTTTGGCCATACGTTAGCGGAGGTAGCGCGGTGTAGCTTTGCGTCTACGCTTATAGAAGTAGAAATGGACTGGTGACTTGGGTTTCCCACAGCTATAGTTGAGCAACACATCTTGATGAGCGAATCTCTCGTGGTATGCTGCAAAGTCTCTATGATGGGATCTTGCTACGTATAGCCTTCCTAGTAAGTGCCGAGGGAGGCGGAGTTCGGGCGGCTTGGGGTGAAGAATTATCTCGAGGTCGGCATATTGCCGAGGGCATTGGGATAGCCATTTTCTGGCAAAGGCTTGGAAGGCAGCTGCTTTAGCTTTGCCTTTCTAGGTGCGCTAATGAGGGCTGTGGTTGTGATTTTGGGATTAGTTTGCAGGCTTCCTTGGCTAGAGCATCCGCTTCTTCATTTCCTGGTACTCCCGTGTACCCAGGGCACCACCAAACATAAACCCTGCCGGGGGTTGTCCAGCTCTCTCTTTGTCTCCGAGTCCAGGAGGAAGAGAGCCTATTGAAGGCCCTAAATCTAGCCTGGCTGCTTCCTGTGCTCTGGGAGTATAGTCTAGCCGCGACTGCGAGGTTGTCAAGGTAGATGTGGACGTTATCTACCATACGAGCCGTAGGAGCCCGGGTGGCTTCTATCAGGCCGTGATATGCAGCATATACCTCCGCATCATATACCTCAGTTTGGGAGCCGAGTGGTTCGGATCCGCAGAAGATCTGCCGTGTAGCTTAGTACCCTACCTAGCCTACTCCGGCGGAGGTGCTACTACCGTCCGATATTTAGGACCTATTAGTAAGTTATAGATAATAATATCCCGCTTAGAGAAAGTTGCTATCCTGCTTACAAAGGAGAGGGCCTGTTCTTCTTTAGTCTTATTAGGTTCGTAGCCGACCCTGGCGAGGGCTATCTACTAGTCCGCTAGTTGCTCCCAAGGGGGGAGTTCTAACGGATCGATATATTTAGTGTTTTTGCTTACGAGGCTTACCATTCGTCGTAGCCGTGAGTCTAGTCCTGATTTGTCCCTGAGTCTCGTTCGGAGAGGGTATCGCTCGTCCAGACGATGGATTCTGGTGGACGCTATGTGGAGCTTCGCGTCCAGTATCACCTCTGTTGGGGGTAGAGCCGCCTCGCGCTATAGGATCGGTATAGGCGTAGTTCTGTATACGGGGACCATCGCTCTAATGGCTTTGGTTTGCGTCGCGTCTAGTTGGTATAGTAGATTACTAACGCCGTTTAAGATAGTACGTCTATTCTTTATCCGGCTCTTACCGGGCCACCATACTTTAGATATATAGTACTGAGTAGGTAATATATAAGAGGTGATTGCTCGATGAAGTAAGTACGTAGGCGCGCCCTAGATAGTGTTCCCTAGTCCCCGTAGTCTAATAACTACTTAGTATGCTTTTACGGAGAGGTTTCTTACGTAACTTTTGAATATGAGTTTACGGTCGAAGTGAACGCCGAGCCAGCGTAGAGAAGAGCCTTTTTTGATGACCTAAACTATATAACGTTAATACTTCCTATCTGGTAAACTTACTGTGATTAATAGGTTTCCGTCTTTTCGTCTCTTAGTGAAGTGGATCAGTTCGGACTTATCGAGGTCAAAAGTGATTCCTTCCGTCGCGCCCCATCCTAAGGTTTCTTTGCATTCCTTAGTTAGGATGTTATAGTTGTTCTTTAGTGATGTTGAGCTTACTAAGATAGCAACGTTATCGGTATAGCCGAAACGAGATCGCTTCCTTCCTAAGCGAGCTATACCTAGCTTAAAAAGAGGTTCGATATAGAGTATGAATAGAATGGTAGATACGGGTGAGCCTTGTGGTAGTCCGTATTCGAGACCGAAGACGTCTCCTACCTCCCCATTAAGTCTTATTCTAGCTCTCCTTCCGGTAACAAAGCTTGAGACCTAGCGTACGAGGTTCTCCGGCCATCCTTGTTCGTAGAGGCGTCGGACTAGTCGTCCTGGGAGCACGGCGTCGAAAGCCCCTTTTATATCGAGCGTAAGTATAAAGGTAACTAGGCCTCTTTGCTAGGCGCACTCGATGTCGTGGATGGCCGCTGCGATAAGGTCGCTATAAGAGCGAAGAGGGAGTGCTCTAAACTATTGATTATGTAGAACACGATGTTTAATTACGATCTAGGCAAGTCGTCTAGCGATGAGTCTCTCCAAGCCTTTTCCGAGGACGGCCAAGAGCGTAATTGGCCTATAGGAGCGCGGGAGTGTCTTATCTCTTTTTCCCGGTTTTGCTAGGATCACGAGAGTTACTTTTTTAAAACAAGTAGGATGCCAACCCTCGCGTATATACCCGCTATAAAGTAAGAGGATAATATCCTTGATAACTGGCTATGCTATTTTTAAAGTAGTCGTAGTGATTCCGTCGGTCCCAGGAGTCGTGTTTCCCGCGGTGAGAACCGAAGACCGTACCTCGTCCTTCGTAACCTGCGGGAAGGGAAGCGTAGCTTGCCTTTGTAAGACTGGGCTTTCTGTTGGTATGTCCTCGGAGATTGCAGCGTTTCTAAGGAGGACGCGGGTAAATCAGTCGCGCTTCTCTTTTGGTTGTAAGATAAGCGTGTTTTGGTTGTCTATATCTCGGAGTGGCGGGGTCTGAAAGGATCCTATGGCTTTATGCAAACCGACTATTTTAAATATATCTTTGCTTAAGGAGGCTGAGGAGATCTTATCTTTCTAAAAGGTATCCTTGGAGCGTTTAAACTCGTAGAGGAAGTCCTGTTTTAGAGCTTCGACCTCCTCTTCTTCCCATTAGCAGTTCACTCCGGCTATGCGGAGTCTTGCTAATATTGCTCGCTTACTCGTATAGGCTCGGTATTTACGTGTGTAGCTCTCGCTCCAGTATGGTCTCCCTGTACCTTTCCCGAGCGTGCGCTTTGTGGAAGCCGTGAGTGCTTTAATAAGACAGTCCGTAAGCTGTTGTGCTAGGAGATCTAAAGACTGTGGGTCTTGGATGTTGCTTGCAGTGCGGCGCATGGGTTATAAGTTGCGTTTAATGATGCCGAGGAAAAGCTTAGGGTTAATGGTGTCGAGCCGAAACCTTCCCGGGGTCTGGCTGGGTGAATCGATCAGGGCCAAGGGGACCCGGGTAAGCAGAGATTCGTGGTCTGATGTCGTGTGTAGTGACGTTTCTATGCTGGTGGAAGCCCCATGGAGGTTGCTGGACGCCCAGTATAAATCTAGGGTGTTGCCGCCTTTGTGCGTGGGTTCACCTATAGGTGACATTAGGACAAGGCTAGCGGCTTCTGCCCATTCTACTAGGTTTTCAGCGTCCGGGGAACTCGTGGCCTCGGGCTACCACGTCCAATGGTGTAAGTTAAAATCCCCCGCAATCAGTACTCGATCCTCAGGTTTGGGTTGCCAGGCCGCTAGGATGTTCCTGAGAGCCTGGCCAGATCGCAGAGAGCTACGAGGGGCGTTATATACGTCAATAACTGTAAGGACCTCCTTCGTTCCTGAGAGGAGTCGTAAGAAGAGTAGGTCTATGGATAGATCGGGTAGAGGCCGTATTTATACGCCTCGTACCCTAGTTCCTCTACGGAGGTAAGTAAGTACCCTAGGACGGTCTTCGGTCCAGTTATCTACTGGGGTGAAAGTCTCAAAACCTGGGTGGTGTCTTGTAAGCCTCCTCTCCTCCGAACGGATAGACGGCTCTTATATTAGGAATATATCGATCTGGGCTACGTAAGCTAGGTTTAGTGCTGTTTCGTAGGCGGATACCCGCCTACTTACATTCGCTTATATAATTTGTAAGGTTTTAAAGGGCTAACGTTATATTCTTTTTTTATGTTTTATTTGCCGGGGTATAGTCTATCGCTTGTTCTTCTTTACGGGAATGTCGATGCGACTGTTGGGTCGTATTTCTCTATAATCTTTCTCCCTCAGCTCGGATAGCCCGTAGCTAAGCCTTATCCCTCCTCTGGACTACCCCCTTTACCACTTTGGGTTGGATAGGGTAAGTCGTATCGAAGGCGGCGTGAGGCCCGTTACACGACGGGCATTTAAAGGGGCAGTCGCAGCCATCGTGACCCTCAGTGCCGCCGCAGGGTGCCCGGTGTTGATCAGTTGTGTAGGAAGGAGAGCTGCACTTGAGGCATCTCTTCCTTCTGGTGCACGTTCGTTCGCTGTGAAAACCGCCGCAGCGGAGACATTAAGGAGACCTCTTCTCCTTCGGGAACTACAGGTTTACATAAACGCTGGCCCCTATCAAACGGAGGCGTCTTAGAAGTTGCCTTACGGCTTCCGCCTTGAACCAGGCTGTTACCGTGCCTAGCCTTTCGACTTCGTCCTTCCTAGAGAAGTATGCTTTTTCAGGCTTAACTTTCGTCGAGACCTGGATCTCTTCAAGGAGCTCCTCGGTCGTGATTTCTAGCTCAGTATTGGTTACTAGACAATACCTAGTGTAAGGGACGTTTACGATATAGGCTCGGATCCAGGTATCGCGTTACTCGATCGCTTACGCTTAGAGAAGGGCAGCGATCTGTTCTCTATTCTCTAATAGGACTTTTACACCATCCATTAACGAAGGTAGGAGTGCTAATCCTATCTTAACATAGTCGATCCCCTTGAGGGCTTCTCGGGCTTGGGGACTTAGCCTTTCCCGAACGAAGGTATATATATTATAGGCTTTCTCGTTCCGAAGCGGGCTTTTAGGCGATAGATGCGCGAAGACGTGTAGATCCTTTAAGGCCGCCCGGTTTGTAGCTTGTTTTGCGGCTTGTTTGGCTGGCGTGGGTTTATCCTGTCTTCTGGACAGTGGCTGGCTCGCCGCCGCCGCGTATGAACGGACTGGGGGCGGCTGGTTCTGGGTTGTGTGCGAGGGATGCCCCTGGGAACTCAGGTCAGTCTCGCTAGGCCCTGTGCCAATAGTGTATATAGACCTTGCTAGACCACGTTGATGCCGGTTTGAACGCTGTTTCTCCTCCTGAAGCTCTCTCTCCAAGGATTCGATCTTTGTTAAACAGTCTTTTAAAAACTGTTCCCTCTCGGCGTCCCGACGTAGGAGGTCCTGGATAAGATTCGAAAGCTTGTTGATCTCGTCTTTAAGCTCAGAGTTGTCCTGGTAGTTAACCTGCTTAACCACTCTGACCTTTGTAGTCGGCTTCCGGACTCGTCCCGACCGCCGATATATACTGGCGTCCCCGTGAACCGTGATCGATGGCCCTATATCTAGGGAGACCGCTATGGTCGTGGAATTTAGCTCGTATGGGCTGATGTTGAGAGATGATAGTGCAGTGGGCCGTAGCCCTCTATAACCTTAACAATTACTAACAGTGGGTACCTTTCGAGGTATGTGTTCAGAAGTTCTGTTGTTGGAACAGCAAAGGCTGATAAGGAGCAATGGGCAGGTATCGTGGGCTGGCTGGCGCCTGCCCTGGGCGAAGTGGGACAACTGGCTTAGTCACCACGGCCGGTTAAGGTGGGGCAGCCACCCAGGCCGTCACTACCTACTTCGACCGACTCCTGCCTACAATGTAAGACAGAACAACAAGAAGAACAAGCAATAGGGTCACCAACAGACGAGTGATAATTGCTACCACTATCTTGTCGTATACGACCCCGTGAACCAACAGATCTCATCGCTCTTGACGCCCCTCTCTGCAGAAGAGACTGGAGCTTCGATCGTACACATCTTTGTCGTATAGTGGAGAAATCATCAATACGTGAGAATAACTGTAGCACTCGCCAGTGTTAGGACTATGTCTTCTGAGAAGACAGCAAACGTCCAGATCATCACCATAGTGTCAAGAGCAAAATGTGCAATATCCAGTTGATCTAACATCGTTAGCAGAAGGATTTTCGGTTCCTCAGGGGCTTCGTCATCCTCTATCTTCCGACGGATTCAATGCCACATCTATCGTTTTTTTTGGTATCACAGGCGTGATACATTTCCTCATGAGGGTGTATCTTCGGCAACAATCACGTCGATGTCCGTGATAATTGCTGTTGTTGTTCTTGTTCCTATTTACATTGTGGGCAGGGGTCGGTCGAAGTAGGTAGTGACGGCCTGGGTGGCTGCCCCACCTTAACCGGCCGTGGTGACTAAGCCAGTTGTCCCACTTCGCCCAGGGCAGGCGCCAGCCAGCCCACGATACCTGCCCATTGCTCCTTATCAGCCTTGCTGTTCCGACAGTTTTATGTCAATGGCTCCGAAGTGACAAGTGATGTCGAAGTACGGCCGGAAAGCGTTCCATCCATTCTTTTTTTTTTTTCAACGGCGCCGACCAATGCATTCTTGCCAGGTTGATTGTCACACGAGCTAGAAGAACATCCTTGCAGATGTCAGCATCTTAGCGGGCATCCTACCTTCCAAATCGACGATTTCTATGCAACCAAGCAGTCAACCGTCTGACCGCCAGCTTGCCGGGGATATCCCATGAAACATAGAACGAGTGTCGGCAGCTTATCACCGTTCGGGGAATGATTTGGCAGTCGAAAAAGGTTCTACCACTGTTATGTTTTCTTTTTCCTTTACGCGAGAAACAAGTTGCTTACGCCCTCGCGACACTCTAGTGGCTCTAGCGCTGATACGATCTGCCAAACACGGTCAGCATCTCGTACGCGAAGGATCCAAGGTGGCAGGGTGGCAGGGTCTCAGTAAGCTTTCCCCCGCCTCCGTCGGCGAATTTTTGCTCCCTGATTGTACGTCACCGCTAAGGTTTGCGAAAACGAGAGGATTAAAGGGCCCCGAATACACGTGGGGAACGCGGAGATGCCGTTCTAGTAATCCGTAGTCCGTTCGGACTGTATGACAAAGTGCGACGTTCATCGTTCAGATGGTGTCGTACAGAGTACAAAGATCCGATTCTTCCGCAAGTTGGACTTTTAGGGATGTTTATCGACCTCGTCGATAAACATCTGGCATCATCAGCCTGTGCTCTTCGGAATATCGAAAACATGATGTGGCTACTATGGGCACCGGTCGCTCTCGCGGCTGTGATAATCGCATTTGGTCGACTGCGCAAGAAGATTAAGCCGAATTATGGGCTTCCACTTGTCGGGTCTCCCGATCAACAAAATCTGTCCTCCGCTATCATCGACGGCTATCAAAAGGTGATTATGCCAGGCGTTCTGTTCTCTTTAGTGAGTCGTCAGTTAATCGAGACCCAAATGGCAGTATCAAGACACGGCGTTTGTGGTTCCAAGTGACCCCCCACGGGTCATGCTTCCAATGAACCTGTACCAGGAGGTCATCCAAGCACCAGACACGGAGATGTCCTTTGCGGCTGAGATCTATGACATCTTCCTCGGCCGTTACACTCACGTCGGAGAAAGTCGAGGAGAAGTAATCGAGGCTGTACGGGTCGACTTGACAAGGAATATGTCCGGTGTCCTCCGACCAATACAGGAGGAAGCCAAGTTCGGCTTGAACCAGCTGATTGGGGATTCGGCAGAGTGGAAGACGTTCAATACGTACCACATGGTTCTCCGCATGATTGGCCTGATGAGTGGCCGAGTCTTCGTTGGCCTGCCTTTGAGTCGCGAGGAGGATTGGATCCAGGCTTCAATCACCTTCGCCACGGACGTGGGGAAAAGTCGCATGGCTGCCCTCCGATGGAACCCCTGGATCAGGCCTTTCGTCCTCCCGTTTCTTCCTGAAGTGCGGCATACGCGCCGTGCGCTCCACAAAGCGAATGAACATATGCGACCTCTAGTCAAGGAAGTTCTTCGGGATGAGAACTTGCCTGAAGAAAAGCCGGCGAAACCAGGCGCTCCTGGAGCTTTTGTGTCATGGATGATGAAGTATCTGAGCTCCGAAGAGAAGACTCCTGAGACAATGGGGACCAACCAGATGTTGCTTTCATTCGCTGCCATTCACACAACTTCCGGAACGGCCACATTGGTATGAAAATTCTGTGGCTGGTTCAAAGCTTGAGCTAACGTCTCCCAGGCTCTTCACGACTTGCTTGGCCGCCCCCAATACATCGAGCCTCTCCGTGAGGAGATTGCAGAAGTCATCAAGGAAGATGGCGTAGAGAGTGACGAAAATGGACAAGTGTTTCTGTCAAAGTCTTCTGTGGGCAAACTCAAGAAGCTTGATAGCTTCATCAAAGAAAGCCAGCGCACAAGTCCATTGAGCCTTGGTAAGTCACTCTCCCTGTAATAAACTCAAATTTAAAACTCACCCGGAGAAAAAGCCGGTACATCTCGAAGGCTTCGCAAAGATCAGACCTTTTCAAATGGCATGAAGTTGCCTGCTGGAGCAGCCATTTCCTTTCCCTTGTGGGCCGTGTAGTAAGTCACTTTGAAGCCTCGAGGCATGTAAGCACATTTTTGACGTTGGACTGAGGCTCACACACTCTCAGTCACTCTACCACAACGAAGACTTTCAGCCCAGAGTATAACGCCGAAACCGGCAACGCGCCACCTAGCGAATTCGATGGTTTCCGTTTCGCTCGTCTTCGAGACCAACCAGGTCGTGAGATGAAGCACCAAGCTGCGACAACAGGGCCAGATGCGTTCAACTTTGGGCACGGCCCGCATGCATGTCCGGGGCGCTTCTTCGCTGTTTATGTGATCAAGTGCATATTCATCGAGTTGTTAATGAACTATGACATCCATCTGAAGGGTGTTGCTGGCCTTGAGACTACGGAAAGGCCGCCGAATCAGATCAGGCAAATGATCGTACAGCCAAACTATGGGGCTGAGGTCGAGGTTCGAAGGCGGGCGAAGGTTTGATTGAGATCCGGAATTGGCTACCTGTGAACACAAAGGGGGGCTGAGGTGCTTTAAGTAAGACTCATAATCTAGGCGAGACGAGGATTTTCAACCCTATTTGATGACAGCAGAGCAAAATGCAAGATTCCAAAGTTGCAATCAAAAAGGTACATATATGCGAATCTTCGACTATCTAAATCAACGACAAATGGGCAAAAAGATGATTTCAATCGCTGACGGGAATTGAGCCCGACGTGGCTGGTATTTGTTAGTTGTTGCACTGATGTTGATGACCGCAGGATGAAGCTTACGGGTCGAACCCACAACCTTGAGATTAAGAGTCTCACGCTCTACCGATTGAGCTAGCCGGGCAGTTGTACACAGCTGCTGGTTGTTGAAGCGTTGGCTTCGTCGGTGGGATTATGTAGACGGGGCACGATACCCTCGAGACCCGAGGCCCAAAGGCACCAGAATTTTCGAATCTAAGTGAGGCCGAAGTGGACCGGCGAACCGGGCCAAACCATGTTTATGTAAAACCCTTGGCGGCGGTCCACCGGCTGTGTGATCGACAAGGACCCATCATGAATAAGGAACTGTCAAGTTCGGATGAACAGCCGGTGAATTTTCCCCAACAGACACTTCGGACGGCGGAGGTGCGAGAGAAAGGGAACAAAGATTACTTTTCTTGGATTTTGCTCAAATTGTGTGGCCTATGTCTGCAAATAAAGATGTCTCCTGACATCTGGTCCCAGAAGCCACGAAAGTACCGAGCCGGGGTCGGCTCCGCGCAAAGTGTGCCTCCTTTTCACAGGCTCACAGCACACGGAGCGTCACACTCCGTCTTCAAATTCATGAAAGCCAAGCCCCCTTCCGACATCCCGGTTCGATGCGATGAGGTCCCGGCAAACATGCTCAGTCAAGATAAACGGGATGGATTGTGGAGACGCAAAATTAACCTCCGTCACACCTGGAATCTGAATGATCGCCATACCCTTCCCTCATGAACCCCCTACGGTAGATGGCGAGATTGACACGATGAGGGGGAACACTTTGGAGATGAAAGGAGAGCCACCCGACTGTCGTTTGTAATAAGCATAGATATCCCACCGGCGGAGCCATACCTTTGGTTCCTCGAGACGATTCCGTTTCGACCGATCTTTTCAATTCTTTTCTCTTTCTTAGGTTGTAACACCCCCGCGTTGATCTTCCGTGAAATCATGGCGAGATCTACGGCGCTTTCGCTCCGCGCCGTCCTCGCGTTTGCCGCTGGCGTGTATTCGCAGAACTGCATCGGCAGCACCGGAGCCAAGGTCTACGAGGCCGAAAATGGAGTTCTCAACGGTACTACCGTCGCGACTGAGCAAGCTGGCTTCACAGGTATGACACGTTTGCCTGTCAATCTCACTCGTATTGCTTGTTAACCTTGCCGTATTCCGAAGGTACCGGCTACGTAACCGGCTTCGAAGATGCCACCGACGAGGTTACCATCAACCTTGACTGCCAGGGCGAAGGACAGAAGCTGTTCGACCTCAACATTAGATACGCCGGCATCTACGGCGAGAAGCGCACGAATGTCATCCTCAACGGCGGTGCCGCCAGCGAGGTTCTCCTGGCCGCGACCGAAACCTGGGCCAACGTTTCCGCTGGCCAGGTGCTGCTCAACGAAGGTAACAACACGCTCGACATTGTCACGCACTGGGGATGGTACCTTATCGACTCCATCACTCTCACACCCACCGAGGCCCGCGGACCTCACAATGTCAACACGGCCCTCATCAACGCAAAGGCCAACGCCGATGCCAACGCTCTGTACACCTACCTTCGTTCTATCTACGGCAAAAACATCCTCTCTGGTCAGCAGGAACTCAACTACGCAAACTGGATCAATGAGACCATCGGCAGGTCACCCGCCCTCGTCAGTGTCGACCTGATGGACTACTCGCCCAGCCGCGTCGAGCGCGGAACCGTCGGCACTGCCGTCGAGGAGGCCATCACCCACCACGAGCGCGGCGGTATCGTGTCCGTGCTCTGGCACTGGAACGCGCCCACGGGTCTTTACGACACAGAGGAGAACAAGTGGTGGAGCGGATTCTACACTCGCGCCACCGACTTTGATGTCTCGACTGCCCTCGCTGACACCACCAACGCCAACTACACCCTCATCATCCGCGACATCGACGCCATTGCCTTTCAGCTCAAGAAGCTCCAGGATGCCGGTGTTCCCGTTCTCTGGCGCCCGCTTCACGAGGCCGAGGGTGCGTGGTTCTGGTGGGGAGCCAAGGGTCCTGAGGCGTGTAAGAAGCTTTGGGCTCTGGTGTACGACCGTCTCACCAACCACCACGAGCTGAACAACCTTGTCTGGATCTGGAACTCGGTTGCTGCGGACTGGTACCCCGGTGACGATACCGTCGACGTTCTCAGTGCTGACGTCTACGCTCAAGGCCACGGCGTAAGCTCTTCTTCATTCCCTTTCATTATGCAGAACCCGTCGCTAACCTGACCACAGCTCATGACAACTCAATACAACGACCTCATCACTCTCGGCCAGGATAAGAAGCTCATTGCGGCCACCGAGGTCGGCAGCGCTCCCTTCCCCGATCTTCTCCAGGCGTACGAGGCCCACTGGCTGTACTTCTGCGTCTGGAGTGATGGCTTCATCAACAACACCGAATGGAACAGTGTCGATGACTTGAAGAAGGTATGTAGCATACTGAACCCCTGTCTGTGCCGTGCTAGACCTGTGGTACTAACACTTGTGACTTGATAGATCTATGAGAGTGAGTATGTCCTCACTCTTGACGAAATCCAGGGATGGAGAGGGTGAGAATTGGGTTTTTGAGAAAAGCATACATTTTTCTGCTACCTTCTCTGTAAATATTTTTGACAAATCTGTGTATAAAAATCAAAGACTGCTGAGTCTTGCCTTCAAATCCACCATTTTGGTTTCCATGATGTGTCGATAAACCTCACTAGTAATGTATTTAGGTGCCTTGGGGATGGATTTCCCGAAAATCAAACCGCTCTCTTGTGACCGGTGTATTTACTTCTGGCGATCGGATTAATAAGACTACCTGGTTGGGTTGGGTTGGGTTTTTACGAATGCCCAATTTCTGTTCAATACGTTTTTAGGTGTATATGCATGACTGGACGAGAAGGAAAGTCAAGAAAAAGGGAAGAAAAGAAGTTTCTGGGACATAAGAGTTTGCGCCTGACATGTCGCTTCTTGAACGAAAGGGTCTCGCCTCTGCTTGCGACTGTCATCGTGGTAGAGGATACGAAGGGGGTTCCATCGATCGACTGTCCAAGATTGCCGAAACATCTCCTACTCAGGAAAGGGGTCAAGCGCATCCATGTACTCCGTACTTTGTCTCCCACCCACCCATGTTGGCAGCTGATATAGAACTATACGTCGCCGCTTGCTGGAAGGACCTGACGGAGGTCATGACCGACGCCAGTGACTTCAATTGAAGCGCCGTTGCGAGCTGCTTCAGAGTTCACAGCGCTCGAACCCCCGAGCTTTGCCGAAGATATGCTCTCTCGGAGGTTAATAAGACGCGTCCGTCACGAAAAGAGCGCGTTCGAATACCCCCTGGCTGATTGGCTATCATTCTCGATTCTCCACAGCGTGACAGAAGAGCAGGGAGTGCCACAGTGGCAAGGCAAAGTAGCTACTCCGTACTAAATTGAATCAACTATTTCGTACATCAAGACTCACTCAAGAGGAAGAAAGCGCCGGAAGTTTAATAAAGCGACAAACGGAGTGGAGAAGTTTCCTGCCCAAGCCCTTTCTGGTTCATGGGATATCAATACCAGTCACCCAGTCAAAACGCCACATACCTCAGCAAGTTTCCCGTGCTCCCCGGTGCTTCAATCGCACCTCCATCATCTCAGAACATCTAGATTTCAGCTGGTCTTCTGCTCAGAAAGTCACCTAGACTGTTGGGTTGTTCCATATCCTTCGCCTATCTTCAATTCTTCAAAGTTGTCCCTCCGGCGTCAGTCGAATTCATCATGCCATTGTTCAAGCAAGAAGACATCCTCTGCGCAAGCGCCCTCGTCGCCGAGCGGCTGGCCGCCCTTGAAGCCCGTGAGTCCCGCGAGACTGGCTCGACATCGAGCTCCTCGGAGCCTCACTGTCAGCAAATCAACAGCAATCAGCCCGGCGACGTAAATACTCCAGCTCAACAGTCCACTTCGAGCTCTACATTTGTGTTCGATTCGAATCTAGTGTCCGCGTCTCCCAGCGTCCCGAATATTTTCGGCAAAGCCTCCACTCCAGCTGTCAACTCCTCTCCAGCTTCCCAGAATTGCTCGTCTCCCAGTCCACCAGATGCACAGCCTGCTTGAGAGATCCTGCCTGCCCGAAGTCCGAGACCATCGCAGGGCCCACGAAAGAATCGTAGGACATCCGAGACAGTCGCCGATCGCCTTGCCCAGCTCACTGGCAAGGTGGAGGTACTCGAGCAACAACGACCGCTTTCCAGCCTTCCCGAGTGCGACTTGGCCACTCTTCACAAAGAGCGGTCCGAGGTGGATAGCATCACTTCAGAAACCTCGACTTACGATGAGCGCGATCTGGGCACTACCATAGACGCCATCTATCTCCGAGATGCGAGAGAAAGACTGAAAAATCGGACCGCTCTTCTCCAGGCTATCATCGCCAAGGCTACAGGGGCAAAAGCTCGAGCTCTCAACATCTCCGATCTGTTGTTGTTGTTGTTGTTGTTGTTCTATTTAACGCCATGGCGGCAAGGGCGCAGCCGCCCTTGCGGCAGACCTCCCGAAGGGTATGTGGCGTGAAGGGTCGCAGAAAGCTCGAGCTCTCAACATCTCCGATCTGCCAGACAATGTCTTGGGCCGCATTTTCGACCATGTCGCGCAAGTGGTCAAGCACGACAGCATCTGGCGTCCCTTTGTTTCCAGAGACGCAAGACAGACAATGATCTTGCGGTCAACCTGTCCACGCTTCCGACGATTGGTTCCTGCATACCCAGATTTCGTCCAGGTCACACTCAACCCTCACTCTTTCAACAATTTCGAAAGCATTGCTCAAAACCCTGATTCTGCGGCCAGCATCGTGGAGGTGAAAGTCAACTTGGCCTCCTACTCCAAGGGGTTAGCCGGAGACTTCAAACTTTTTCAAGAATATCAACGTGCACTTGCACAAGTGAGGAAGGAGGTGGTCGAGCAAATGGTGGAGGAAATGAAGCCGGCAAACGAACCAGAGGTGCTACTTGACGTCCCCCAGAAGCTTCTCGACCAGCTGGCCATCGAGTCCAACGAGATGGAGAAGGCCGTCCGCACACGAAAGCCAAAGGGGCCCCATCACCGATTGATGCTTTCGGCGCATGCGGAGTATAAGCGTCGATTCCATAGCAGAAGGAGTTGTTCAGTGTCTCTTATACCTTGCTCATCAAAAGGATCGCAGATGCACTGGCGAAAATGCCGAACATCCAAGTCCTGCACATCAACGACGACGACAACGAGGACTCCGCTGCCGCCCCCGACTGGAAATCGAGCCTAGACTACCTCAACGGCGGATTATTCAAGATGATGACAGCACCCATGTGCTGGGAGGTTTCAAACGCCAATTTTGTCAAGCAATCGGTTCCTTGTCAGCGCTGGCTGGTTGAGTTGCCTGCTGCGCTGGCGAATCGCGGCGTTCGGCTCAAGGTATTTAATGTCCGCGTCACTCCTGGCAAGAAAGATTTATATGCAAATCTCGATCCAGGTCGCAGCAAGCTTGCTAAAAGTCTTGGCCAATTCGCGGCGAGTCTCCGGAGATTGTCAATTATATTCGAAGACGAGCTTGCGTGTGAGGTTGATCCGCTTTCCCCCGACTGTAAAACTATGCCGACGTTCTTGCCGCCGGTTGCCAATTATGTCAATGTTCTCTTCCGCGGAGCGTTCGACATCGTATACCTGCAGCTGCATCTCGAATCCTTGATTTTCGCTACCACGAAAATATGGAACCTCCCGAATGGCCACCCTTTTCTTCGCTGCTCGACTTCCAGCGTTGGCCAAGGCTGCAAGAATTGGAGTTGTCATTCTTTAGCACCGCGGCTCAGGGTCTGAGGAAATTTCTCAATAGCAGAAAAGACTTGCGTCTGGATCTGGATGAGTTGAACATCGTTCAGGGTACGCTACGAGATGCGCTCGATGTTCTTCGTGAGAAGTCAGCTCGGCCTGGCAGGGAAAGCGCTGTCAACGCAGGCGACGCCATCCTTGTCAATACACTCAATGCGCCGTCGGATGGTCTGACCGAGACCATGATGAGCGACAATGAGTTGGTGCGTGACAGAATCCATGCATGCTTCTACGCGAGTCATGGACATAACCCATTCGGAATGGTCTGACCATCACGAAACAGGCCAGACTGTCATTTCCACCTGGTCCTAGCTCTGCAAGACTTATTAGGATAGCATTAGGCCCACAAGCCTGTGGTGATTCCATCCACTCTTTAGTACGAATAGACGCTCTTTTCTGCTCACTCACATATGCATATTCCGCTGGCCACCCTGACTAACCGTCAGTTATGAGCCCAGTCGACTCTAGCAACTGTCTTCTTGATTGATTCCTTCAGCCAAGAGGCAAGGACCTGTCACTCAGACATCATCAATCGATCAAGTGCTTTGCAACTCTTGGGACTATTCAGTCTCCTTTGGCCAGCGCCAATCCTGCAACCACAAAAGGCCAGGATCTTCAGCTTCAACGGAAGCAACAACTCTGCCTCTCTATAGGCAATCGATCAATCCGAACGATATCGATACGAACCTACAAGGCTACAATTGCCTCTTCCTCAACCATGGAGTCATCTAAGGTCACTCAGAAGCTGACTTCTGACGCTGACTGGACCAAATGGTACGGAAACCTCAAACTCGTGGCTAGGATCCATGAGGTCTGGAACTATATAGATCCAGACCAACAAGTGGTGAACATCAGGCCCCGTCTTTCTGAACCAAACCCTGAAGCTGAAAACTTCGTCAATGAGCTTGCCTTGGCTAAGGCCAGACATGCTGATCGAATGGAAGACTACAAAAGGGCTAACAAAGGCACTATTGCCGTTCTTTCCTGGGTTACCTCCACAGTTGAGGCCCAGTACATCAACCACGTCAGTAATAAAGAAAATCTAAGAGACATGATTATTGCTCTTAGAGATGAGCTAGCTCCGGATAACTACGCAAGACAGCAGCTCATTCTTCGTCGCTATCAAGCCCACATGGGCTCAGTCAAGCGATCCAAGCTGTCTGATTGGCTCAGCAACTACATTGACATCATGGATGAAGTCGTTGATGTCGCACTTCCAGCTCTTCTTGACCCAACTACTCAAGTCGCTGATTTCCTCAAAGCGGTCGAGCCCCTCGCTCCTAGCTACTATACGACTGCTACTTTCACCTTCAATCAGACCAACATTGGGAAGCCTCCTAAGGCCGGAGAGAAATGTGCTGGAATTCAACAAGCCAACTTCTTTCGTCAATGGGTCAGGTCCTTCCATCCAGACTGGCTATTCAAAGACGCCAAACCCTCCAGTTTTGCTACTTGGCAAGGAGAAGATGAAAAGGGCAACTCTACAGAATCACAAAGAAGAAGGAACGAGACGCCTGTTCCTAAGTGTCCCGCTTGTCCTGGCTCGGTGAAGCATTGGGTCTCTGACTGTCCTCACTGCAACCCGGAGAAAAGGAAGTCTAGTTACGACCCAAACCATCCTCAGACTAAGAAGGCTATTGAACGGGGTCAGGCCTGGCTTCAGAAGCACCCAAAGGCACAGGAGCGACTCAACAACGCTAAAATCTCCTCGTCATCCTCGTCAGACAATCTGGCTACTCAGTCTTCCTCTCTGTCGGACAAGGAGAACCCAGGTCAGCGTTCTTCCTACTTCAACCAAGAGCAGTCAGACTCCGATAGGGACACCGATCACAGCTCTGAGTCCTCATCCTTCTTCACTGCCCCAAAGAAAGCTCCAGCAATTAGTCTCTACGCTGGCTTTCCACTCCGAAACAGTGTTATCGTCGACTCTGGGACTGGATTCCACATCTGCAACGATCGCTCAAAAATGAAGGATCTAAACTTCAGCCAGTCAACAGAGTTCACTACTGGAGGAGGGAGAATGACAGCTATCGCTCGAGGGACGATGAAAATACGCCCTAATCAAGGAGGTCTTAGGAAGAAGGGATTTACAGTACGGGATGCCTGGTATTGCCCAGACTACCCGGTGACTCTCCTCGGGGCTCAGCCTATGAAGGAGAAAGGTCTCATCTTCACGAATCGCCATCCAGGATTTGAAAATAGAACAGGAGAGGTCCTGTACCACACACCTTGGAAACATGGCCAATATCTCCTGGAGTACAATGGTATTGACTCAACTGTCGATCAAGCCTCCTCTTTCAACAACGACTCTTCGCTAGTCCCAGCGACCACGAGCTCTAATAAGCATGTCAGCTTCGATCCTATAGACGCCCAGACAGCAACCAAGCGCGGACAACCTAACTCACGGGATCCTCTCTCGCCCTCTAAGGCAGAGGCCATGCTATGGCATGAGCGTCTCGGTCACCCTAGCGCCGCATCTCTTGAGAATCTGCTCAAGACTAGCCGAGGAATCAAGATTCAGGGGTGACAACCATTGACTGCGAGGCCTGCAGCACAGGCAAGGCTATTCGTAAAGTCTCAAGGAGGAAGCCTGACCACAATCCAACCGCCCCAGGGGACTATATCTCCATAGACTTCTTTACAATAAGAAGGACCTATAACGGGGAAAAGGTCGTCCTTCTCATAAGGGACGAATGGAGTGGATTCACATGGGTTCGCTTTCTTAAGTCTCGTAAGGAGGGACTACAGGCGATCACCCAGATTGCCACATTTCTTGAAAAACAATACCACTTCAGTTTCTCAATACTTCGCCTTGATTGGGAAACAGCTCTTCGCAATGCCTTCGACCTATGGGCAGCGGATAACGGCAAGCTTATTGAGCGATCTGCTGCATACACTGGGGCTCAAAATCCAGCAGAAAAGGCTGGTGAGATCATCTTCAAGATCACCAGGGCTCTACGATATCAATCACGGTTCCCAGAGGAATTATCTCCCGAACTGGTGAGAGCGGCCAACTACCTCAGCAATAGAATGCCTCGCAAGAGACATGGCTGGCAAACCCCAGAAGGATTAATGAACACTTGGCTCAACTCTAGGCCATGGTCAACCCATCAAAGGGCTGAGTTTCCTCAACTTGCCCATCTACGGCGATACGGCTGTAAGGCCTACCCTCTCACTACGACCTATCTGAGGGGGAAGAGAAGGCAAACAAGACTGAGCCCAGAGCCCATGTGGGGTATCTCTGCGGCTACGATAGTACCAATATCTATCGCATCTGGATCCCAGCTATCAACAAGGTCATGAGGACTAGGGATGTCACATTTGACGAAACAAAGCTGTACGACCCCAGCAAGGAGGATACCAGTCTCTTTCATCGAACGGAGCTAGAGAGAGTCTTCTCTATTCTGGAGATTCCGATTCCTGATCCTCAGAGTGAAGATCTCCCCATGGATTCACGACTATGGAATGACGAAGATCTCCAGCCGGCTACTGCAGTTGGACCAAGGGATGTCAGGGAACAGTGCTTCGACCAACAGCGAGAGCCTCAACTGCCTACTCCTACTGGTTCTCCAGGAACACAACTTCACGAGTCACACACTCCTTCAGTTGAGGGGTGGAAGAGTATGGTTTAACCTATACAGACCCAGAAGAAGAGACAGTTACTCAACAGCTGTTACCACAAACAACTTCATACTCAGATCAACCTCTCATTCAGGACCCTCCTACTCCTGAGTCAACAACCCATGAAGAGTCACCCACTCCGGAGACTGCAACTCAGGATCGCTCGCCCTCCGTCTTATCATTATCTTCTTCAGCAACGACCGCTGAGTCAACAATCCACGTCGCTGATTCTTCGGATGCTCCACCTCCTACTATAGGTACAGGGAGACCAAAAGGACGACCAAGAGGAAGTCGCAATAACTCTATTTACAATCGAGAAACGCCAATTGGTCAAACTAATCATCAACCAGAGGCAGCTACAAGATCCTCTCGCCGACTTAAGGATAGATCTTCATCAATCAGATCTTCCTTCTTCCAGTTGACAGATTCAACCAAGGAAAAGGATAGATGGGACGACTTCGCTCATGATCTAGGTCAAATCCATCGCAGAGACCTCCCTTCACCTCCCCTGAAATACTCCGAGGCAAAAGAGCACAAGTTCTGGCCTAAGTGGCTGGCAGCAATGAACGTGGAATATCGAACAGTCTGGAAGAAGGGCATCTTTGAGCTTACCAGACTGGAAGACGTCAATCAGAAGATCCATCGAATTCTTCCTCTCAAATGGGTATATACCTACAAGTTCAACAAGCATGGATTTCTCAAGCGATTCAAAGCAAGGATCTGTGTGAGAGGAGACCTCCAGCCACTCAATGGGTTAGAAACCTATGCATCAACACTCGCTGGAAGATCATTTCGCAGCGTAATGGCCCTTGTGGCTCGGTTCAACTTGGAAACCTTACAGCTTGATGCTGTAAATGCGTTTACTAACGCCGTCCTTGACGAACTGGTCTATGTCTGGTTCCCTCCAGGCTATAATAGGCCAAGATCCTGCCTCATTCTTCGCAAGGCCCTCTATGGTCTTAGAAGAAGCCCTCTCTTATGGCAAAAGAGCCTCTCAGACACACTCAAGAGACTTAGTCTCTCTCCCCTTGACGAAGACGACTGTATCTTCATCGGTAAGGGAGTCCTGGTCTTCTTCTTTGTTGACGATATTGCAATCATCTATCGCAAGAAGAACGAACAGAAAGCCCAGCAAGTCGTCAAAGGACTTAAAGAGATCTATGAGATGAAGATCATGGGAGAAATGAGTGTTTTCCTGGGTATAAGAGTCATCAGAGACCGCAAGGCTAGCAAGCTTTGGCTCAGTCTTGATGATTACATCGCTAAGATCTGCGACGAATTCGGAGCCAACAAAAGGAAGAAGCCAACAGGAACACCAATGGGCACTGATAATCTGGTTCCTAATGATCAGGAAGCAACTACTGCTGAAGTTCGTCACTACCAGCGACTTATTGGATCCCTCAACTATGCAGCAGTCATCAGTAGACCAGATATCTCCAGAACTACGTCCAGGCTCTCTGAATTCCTCGTCAATCCATCAGCTAGTCACAAGAAGGCAGCCGACTCTTGCCTTGACTACCTCTACCACACGCGTTATCTTGCAATTGAATACAACTCCCAAGGGCCAGGAACTCTCTTCTGCGCCTCAGACGCCTCTTTTGCTGATGACGTCGACACTCGCAAGAGCACCCAGGGATATGTGATGATGATGTTTGGTGGTCCTATCAGCTGGAGCTCATCTAAACAACGTCGCGTCGTCACTTCTAGTACAGAAGCTGAGCTAGTTGCCCTCACTCAAGCAGCAAAGGAATACAGGGCTACTATCCGACTTATCGATCAACTTCAACTTGATCTCGATAGTGACTTCTATCTCCAATGCGACAATCAAGCGACCCTAAGAATCCTGACCACTGAGAGACCTCAAGCGACTAGCAAACTTCGTCACATCAACATCAACAACCTATGGCTTCGCCAAGAACTCAAAAGCATAGCCGATTTCTAGCCCAGCTAGGTATAGCAAATGTTGAGCAACACGTTAACGCTCTCAAAGAAGCCGAGTTAGTGCAAGCAACATAGGAGAGCAATCTCCTCCTTATCAAAGGATGATCTGCAGGTTGGATCAGTAGTGGTCACAACACCACACAATTCAAAGAAGGGAAATACCAATTTTTGGTCTTCAACACTACATTACCCTACCTTCTGTCGCTCTCGTTGATCATCAGTTATCAATAGCTCTGCTTTATCCAGAGACACAACTTAACAGTTGCCTCTCTGAGGGGGTGTGACAGAATCCATGCATGCTTCTACGCGAGTCATGGACATAACCCATTCGGAATGGTCTGACCATCACGAAACAGGCCAGACTGTCATTTCCACCTGGTCCTAGCTCTGCAAGACTTATTAGGATAGCATTAGGCCCACAAGCCTGTGGTGATTCCATCCACTCTTTAGTACGAATAGACGCTCTTTTCTGCTCACTCACATATGCATATTCCGCTGGCCACCCTGACTAACCGTCAGTGCGCGTCTTTGCACCGGGTCCTGGCCAGCCCCCTAACCCCGAAATTCCGACGCCGAGTCTAGCCCTGCAATACGTCAGGGGCACTCTAGGAGAAAACCCTGTACCTTTGACAGATCTAATCACCAATTCACCGGTGCACATGACCGTACAAGATCTTGACGGCGTCAGCCTGTTCATTCCTGGACGCAACGCTGCAATCGACGAGGAAGGTGAGGACGAAGAGGATAACGAAGGTGACGACGAAGAGGATGACGAGGAGGACGACGAAGAGAGTGACATGGAATATTTCCGTCCCAAAGGGTCTGACGACTTGGAGTTCGACGACAACCCTAGTGGGTATACTCCTGGTGAAGAGCTTAGAGTCATGCAGTTTTGGCGTGACCGTGGGGTCCGTGGAACACCAACCTTCAGAAACATGCAGGCTTAGAGGTCTTTTTCCACTTATACACTCTTAAGTGTCTAGGCTGAGGGCCCTCCTTAGAAATCGGCGCTGCATTTGTCCACCGGACCCACTGCTCAACAAGGCTCCGGGGAACGTATCGGAGGAAAAGGTTAATCGGCGTTTCCGGTAGGTCCTGTATTTGCTGGTCCCGGGCCGGTATATCAAAGGGTATAAAGGAGCCGGGCAAGCCAGGCTCAGCCGGAGGCTCATGGGGCCGGACTATGCTATTATCGCACTTCTCCGGGGTACAGTCGGCAGTACAGCCGACTTCAAGGTCTTCGGGAAGGAGCTCAACAAATATACAGCTCCATACAGAGGTATCGGTAGCTACAGAGGCATCGGAAGCATCAGAATCACTGGAAGATATCTTAACATTGGTTGAAATGATGGTTTTGGTGGTGATAGAAGTCAAAAAAACATAACGTGGTTCATCAGTCAGCCGGCCGGACCAGTCAGCCGGACGTTTTTTTCTAAACACACTTATATCCAAACCACTTAAACCTTTGACGCGTAAAATCTCAACAACCATAATACCAATCTACACCCAAGAAGACAAAGTCATTCTTGCGATTAAACGCGCTGCAGGTAGTAACTTAAGCATTTCGCATGCCGCAAAGACCTACAGTATCCCGAAGAGCACCTTAGCCGATAAAATAAACAACCGACCGCAACGCAAACAAACTCAACCCCAACGACATAAACTCGACCCGATCGAAAAGAAAACACTTCTCGAATACGTTATTGAACAGGATTCCAGAGGATTTCCTTTGCACCTTGGCGGTATAGAAGATATAGCCAATCTCCTACTACGAGCGCATAATACCGAGCCTGTTAGCAAGCGATAGGCCAGGCGGTTTGTGGACTCACAGCCTACTCTGAAAACAAAGTTTAATCGTCCATACGATTATCAAAGGGCTCTTCAAGAAGACCCAGAGGTTATTTCAAAGTGGTTTGTATTGTTACGCAACATAATAACTAAGTATGGAATCCAAGAGGAGGACCTATATAATTTCGATAAGACTAGCTTCATGATGGGCATGATCACCGCGTCAATGGTGGTAACACGCACCGATCGACGCGTCAAAGCAAAGTCTGTCCAGCCGGGTAACCGTGAATGGGCTATAGTTATTAAATGTATCAATTCGGGCGGGTGGTGTATCCCTCCGTTCGTAATCGTCAAGGGCGCATATCACCTTACCAGTTGGACTACGGAATCAGGTTTTCCGGGCAACTGGGTCATCAAGCCCACTACTAATGGATGGACGGATAATCAAACGGGTCTTAACTAGATTAAACACTTCGACAAACATACTAAAAACCGAACTAAGGGCGTCTACCGGATGCTCATTATCGACGGCTATAAGAGCCATTTATCGGCCGAATTCGACGATTACTGTAAGCAGAACAATATTATAACGGTCAGTATGCCTGCATATTCGTCGCATCTATTATAGCCATTAGATATTGCGCTTTATTCGCCTTTGAAACGCGCATACGGTGATGAAATTAACCTATTTATCAGAGCCTCCATAAATCACATTACCAAGTCTAAGTTCTTTATTGCTTTCCACTAGGCCCACAATAAGGTTTTTAATGAGGAAAACATCAGGTCTGCTTTCCAAGGCGCTAGAATTTCACCATGGGACCCAGACTATATCATCAAAAAGCTTGATATGTATTTACGGACGCCTATACCTCCTATGGCCAACCCTTCAACACCACCACCTTGGCAGTCGTAAACGCCCTCTAACCCACAACAAGCCGTCTCGCAGTCTAACTTTATCAAAAGCCGGATCTCTGCTCATAAAGGAAGCTCACCGACACCAATTATTACTGCAGTTAAGTAATTGTCAAAGGGTACGCAGGCAATGGCGCACTCAATCACTATTTTGACTAATCGGCTTCGTACCCTTGAGGATACGAATATAGCACTTGCTAAGCGTCGGAGGGCTAAAAGGTCGCGTATGCAGCTTAGAGGGGCACTTAGTATAGAGGAATCTCAGGGTTTGCTGGAAGAGAAACAAAAAGGTAAACGTCCAGCACCTCGAGAAGATGAGGAGGGGGGTCCATCAAAGAGAGCCCAGCCGACTTGGAGACGCTGTGGTGCGTATGGTAAGACTGGGCATAATGCACGAACCTGTTCCAAAGATATCGAATCATCAGGAGATTCTAATAGCGACAACCAATAATTGATTTAATGCGTTGTGGTTGAGAAATACTAGATGTTGTTATGGACGTGGGAAAAAACGTCCGGCTGACTAGTCCGGCCGGCTGACTGATGAACCACGTTAGGGGTAAATGATGTTTCGTCTTGTACCGATTGAAGTGCGGGGTAAAGGCGGGTATTAATATGGGTACGGCTCCGCTGACGTTAAGCAGCAGTCAATGGGATAATAATGAGACGGGAGAGTACGAAATGCGATACAACCTGCGCCGGTATAGGGAATACTAGGCGCGACGAAGTATCGAAAGGATTGTCTACGTGTGATAATCTGATATCATGCTCGGGTTGGATTTGAAAGTTCGCAGCCAGGTTCGAATTATATCCAACCTGAAATGTAAAGCAGCTTTGTCATCGCCCCCTCATCTTGACAAATTTGATCTCTTCCTTGTCGACTGCTCTTCGCGAGGATTGCGTGAGTAATTCGGAGTTTGTATTCTGCATGTACGCATGGGTGTGAGTGTCAGACAAGCATCGACACAGCGATCGGTTCTCCTCTTTGATCAAATCAAGGAAGCCACCTTTCATTTCACCATTTGGCATGTTCCGACATCTGAAGGTCAGCATAAAGAGTCTCCGCGAAGATTTCGCTCACAAAGTGGTGAGGGCGATTTCACGTGACGTCACGCGTCAAGACGCGACACGCCCTGCCCAAACTCAGATTGCTGTTCCTTGTTCACAACTCCAAAAACATCCAGCATCTCAAAACAATGCCCTCAAATGGAATAACCTCGGCCCTCGAAACTAAGTCGACGCTCTGTTAAAACTTTCCAAAGGCAGGGAGTAGGATTCCGCAGGCAGCGAGCGTAGTATGCCCAAGAATGGCACCTTTCACGTTTGATATGCGGAATGTTTCCGCAGCCATCAATCAAACAGCGGTGGAAGAGCCGAACACCAACCCAAGCCAAGAACTTTCTAGACTCTACCGGCGGTTGATTGAAGTTGACCCGACCTTCAAGAAGATTATCAACCACCACCCGGAACTCAGCCTGGAGGACTGGAAAGCACGGAAGAGAGCAAAACCAGACGAAGTCGGCCCTTACTCGGATTTTGTCGAACATGGATTCACCCTTCGAGCACATGTTCGAAACATTCTCAATCCAACGAACAGCAGGCTTCTGGAATTGCCTTTTGAGCTTCTAGATCAAATATGTTCTCATGTCGACAGCGTGTCGGCGCAGGAGAGCGACTTCACCTGGTCGCAACCACACATGAGGCGCAAGGTAGACATCGAAGCCCTCAAGTCTCTTCGCTTGACCTGCAGACGTTTGTGCGAAGCAGCATCACCTTACTAAGTTCCCACCGTCACTGTACACGTCACACGAAAATCTCTCGATCGATTGAATGCGATTTCTCGACATGCGAGTATCGGACGAGGCGTGCGCTGCATCCGTATCGCGCTGGGCTTCTACGATGGACTCGCGGCGTACGCACAGGAAAAGTTCATTCTCATGGCGAAGCAAAGGCTTGAGAATCTATTCGAACGGGAACTTTGGCATGGAATGTCGCACAAAGACATGTTGTCTGACGGAGCAAAGGAGAAACTTCAGGCGATATTCGATCTCTTAGACAGGTTGACGGACAATCAACCGTGGGATCGGGAGCTTTCAGATCCATTCCACGAAAGCCTGATTGGGAAAGCATACGACACATATGCGCGCCTTGAGGCGGAGCAGAAACACCTTCACGATGACAGATGGCACAGCTTCTCAGATACGGTATCATTCGCAATGAAACGGATGCCGAACGCCACGAGACTGGAGATGAGTGACACATTCGAACCTCAGTGGACCCCACCTGAGGGAGACGCCCTCGTCAACGAAGATGAGCTGTACCAATTTCTCATAACTCCCTACCGTTGGGAGCACGCGGCGAAAGGGGTTGATGAGCTAGAAGACGACCTCATCTGCGCTCGACGGCCCCTCGGATTTATTCCAGGCATTCTCGGCGCTACCAATGTTTTCCTGACACGATTCGCTGTGAAAGTCACTCCGATGCACCTCTGGGATGCGTTTGATCAGGTGAGGGATGAGCCGACAATAGATGAATACACTTTGGTCACTGAACGGCTCCGGTGCCTCGACTTCACGAGCAAATACATTCTCAGCGACGGCAATTCCAGAAGACCCCAGGTCACCTGGCCTAAGTTTGACGATGCGGCCGGCTTTGAAGGCTGTGGGAAGCTTCTCAGTGTTCTTACCATGACGGACAATATAGAGCGCATCTCGATCGACTTGGAAGAGTTTAGCCGCGACGCAGACACCATCGAGATAGGTGCGCAAGGACCATGGCATCTCAACTGGTTTATTCAAACACAACCATGGCCGAACCTTCACCGGCTCACACTTTCGAATGTGCGTCTCAGCTCTCACGGCTTGGGCGTTTTCCTTGGAGATAGGGAGATAGAACTCAGTCTTAGCTCTGTCCAGATGGTTCAGGGCACGTGGGAGGAGGCACTGGACATGTTGCGGCGCAAGACCGACCCGAAGCAGCGTGGAGAGCAGGGTTTGGCGTCGCTCAAAATCATGGCTTTGATAAGTCTGTCTGGGGCCGAGTGTCATGAGATGGGTGAAGATGAGTACCGCGTCTTGAGTCTCGCGGCTCAAGCCTATGTGTGGCACCTTCAAGAGAACAACCCTTTCCGATGGCGCCCGGCGGACTGAGTACCAACCAAATTTAGATCCGGGAAAGACTGTGTTAAAAGCAAAGCTTTGGATGAAGCTAAAGAGTGACGGAAATACATGATACCAGCCTCCCGAACCCCAGCAACTCGTGTCCCCAGGTCAGAGTCAATTAAACGCGCCTCCTTTGACTGAAGATGCAACCCCGTACTTTTGGCTTGCCCCTCCACCCCACCAATTTTTACCCCTCCATGCTTGAACGGTGTGAATGGTAAAGAAGACCACATTGAAGATCTCCATCAATCCAGGCTTGCATACGTCGGAACACTTGCGTACTCAACATGGCAGACAAATTGAATCCTCACGTAGTTTCATCTGAGCCTCTGGTAAGGCGCAGGAAGTTTAATTGACATCCTGGATCAACAAACACGGCTAACGATTCATCCTACAGGAGATTGGAGATGCCAAATGGATGACATTGGTCAAGTCGGTATCCCTTAGACGAGTATTTTGGATGGAGCTACAGAGCTCAACGGATCTAACCGGTCGTCTAGGATTAAGTACAGAGACGTCGATGGTAAGGAGCGCGTCTTGGAGGGAGTAGAGAGAAAGACGCGCGCGGCAGGCAGCTCCGTCGACGCGGTCCACATCATTGCCGTGATAAAGAAAGACACTGGCCCAGAATTTCTTCTTCAGCGACAGTTTCGCCCAGCTGTGGGCAAAGTCTGCATCGAGCTTCCCGCGGGGCTGGTCGACAAAAATGAAACGATCGAGCAGTGTGCGGTCCGCGAACTCGCTGAAGAGACAGGATAAGTCGGCACCGTCAAGCCGAATCCTGGAAATCGTCCCAGGCTTTACGGTGGTAAGTCACCAAGCCAATCTGAGCTGCATTAACGACCTTGAGTGCTAATGTCCTACAAGCCCCTGGCTTCTCCAAGTTTGTCACTCTCAATCCTTGCCAAATCTCATCGTTGGAGTGCTTACTCCCTTTAGCTCCTGTTCTGTGATGGTCCATGTGGATATTGACATGCGGGCAAAGGAAAACCGCAAACCAAAGCCGCGCTTGGAGGAAGGAGAGTTCATAGAGTGTTTCTCACTGCCCTTGGACAGTCTCCATGTCGAATTTGAGAGGCTAGAGACCGATGGTTTTGCCATCGATGGAAGACTTGGATCCTTGGTGGAGGGGCTTCAAATGTCTCAAACGTGGCAGGCTTATGATTGAATGACTGGGGAAAGCACCAAAGATGACCAGTATCTCTGATCTGGTTGAGCATAAACTGCTTTAGGTAATTCAACAACTTTTTTTCTTTTTTGAAGTTATTGGTAGTCTACCTTAAATACCTGGGCTCAGTGAACATAGCATCAATACTTCGGCGTCCTTCAAATACTTATCGCGTCCAAGTAAGCCCATTCGCGGTCACTCGTGTATATTCACCGCTATCTACATGGAACTATGACTAGCAGGGAGCCTCGCTCTGGCAGCCAATGAAGTGTGCAGTACGACTTTGTTCTTGGTGGCTTCATGTGACTGCGCCGCATGAAAATTTGGTGCTTTTCAGCTCACTGGCCTCCGCTGTCTGCTTAAAAGACATTGAGCCCCCTAGCTTGACCGGTGTCTTACCTCCCCCTTCTTTCCTTTGCTTCAATTGGGAGTTCAACTTCGTCACGAGTCCCGAGCTCTCGGTACCATTTTCGGGGACAAAAGTGAAGTAGAAAAACTCAGTTTAATGTCTTCAAATACCTGGTTTTCGGGATCTGTCATCGAAGCCTGTCTCACACAATCATTTCCGACCCCCGAAAGTACACCGTCGGATGGATCTGCGCGATCGCAACCGAATTTGCGGTTGCCCAACTGTTCTTGGACGAAATCCACGAGGACCCATTGTCGGTATCAAAACACGATAACAATGCGCTGGGTCGCATAGGGTCGCATAATGTTGTCATTGCAGTTCTTCCCGAGGGAGAATACGGAACGACCTCCGCTGCGGAGGTAGGACGAGATATGCTGCATACCTTTGAAAATGTGAGGGTCGGGCTCATGGTCGGCATTGGTGGTGGTGCGCCTAGCAGCAAAAACGACATCAGGCTAGGCGACGTCGTGGTAAGCTCTCCAGGACGGGGCTACGGGGGTGTATTACAGTACGACTATGGGAAGACCATACAAGATCGAGAGTTTCACATTCGGGGACATCTCGACCAACCCCCTGTCGCTATCCGGACCGCCGTCAACGCTTTGAAAGGAGAACTCATGCTTCAACCTGGCTTGCTGGAACAAGAAGTCGAGGGACGTCTATATCCAGACATCTAGGGAAAGTTTGGTCGCCCAGGTGTCCACCTGGACAACTTGTATCGCAGTAAGATTGTCCATGACGATGGTCAACCTCATCCCAACCTGCACCCCGACTCCTTCGTTCAGAGACAATCTCGAGCGAATCCGCGGCGACCTGCAATACACTACGGCCTAGTCACATCGGCTAACCAGCTCATAAAGAATGCTTTCATTCGAGACAAGCTAGTAAAGGATCATGACATTCTGTGCTTTGAGATGGAGGCTGCGGGCTTGATGAACCATTTCCCGTGTATTGTCGTCAAAGGAATTTGCGACTATTGCGATACTCACAAGAACGATGTTTGGCAAGGCTATGCAGCTTTGGTTGCTGCTGCTTATGCAAAAGCTTTGATTTGCCGGATATCAAGAGCCAAACTCGAGGAGCAAGAGAGAATCTCAGACGAGTTGTCTAAGTGTAAGTAACGTATTTACCTCACTAAGGAGTTCGTTATTCTAAGAATTCATACCGGGAAAGACTTTTCAGACTTCGAAACGCACATTGGCCACAACACCCTTGCCAAGTTGAAAGTCTCACAGGGTGCATGCTTCGATACTTACGACGATCAGAATGAGCCAGAGTGTCTAGAGAATACACGCGTGGATCTTCTCCATCGTATAAATACGTGGGCTGGGGACTTCGACGACCAGCGCATGTTCTGGCTTAGCGGACTGGCTGGAACCGGGAAGTCCACCATTTCTCGCACCATAGCAAAACGTCTCGACAGTCTGAAGCTTCTTGGCGCATCATTCTTCTTCAAAAGGGGAGAAAGTGACCGCAGCAACGGCTCAGGCTTTTTCGGCACTATAGCTCGACAACTCGTCACTCATCGAAGCGAGCTAAAACCGTATGTCCTTCAAGCGATCAAGGATCAGGACGATATTTCCCACAAGAACCTGCGGGAGCAGTTCGACAAGCTGTTCCTTGGCCCTCTGGAAAATGCCTACAAAGGGTCTGGGAGTGTCCTATCTAGTATCATTATAGTTGATGCCCTTGACGAGTGCGACAACAAAGGAGATGTAAAACTCCTAATCCCCATGTTGCATGAGCTTGCTGAAATCAGCTTCTGCAGAATCAAGGTCTTCATCACCAGTCGACCGGATACAGCAGTGCATTTCGCATGCCGTCCAATTTTGGGGTCGTATAGGGAATTTATCCTTCATGAGGTGTCCAAGGACACCATTGACCATGATATAGGAGTGTTCCTCGATTACGAACTAAGCAACATAAGAGAGGATTGGAATGCAGAACACGACGCCACGCTTGACGCAGACTGGCCGGGTGCTGAAAGACTTCAGACTCTGATACAGAAAGCCACTCCGCTATTCATTTTCGCGGCAACCGCTTGCCGCTTTATACAAGATTCACTACTCGGTAGCCCGGAGACCCAATTGATGCGGACAATTGAACACCAAAGTGCCAATGGCGGTACTACGATCAACGACAAGCTAGAGGAAACTTACCTCCCAGTACTTGAAGGCCTGTTGATCAAAAGAAGGAAGTCAGAACAAGCCGTCATACTTGCGAGATTCAGTGAGATTGTTGGCACCATCATCCTGCTCAAGAGGCTGTTGAGCACTCAAGCCTTAGGAGCAATGCTTGCCGTCGAACCAGATGCCATTACTTCTTTTCTTGCGGCGTTGCGGTCAATCATCGACACAAGGAGAGAGAAGCATCAACCATTGAAATTGTTTCACACGTCGTTCCGAGACTTTCTGCTAAGTGCAGGAGCAGGAGTCTTTCGCATCAACAGGGTCGCATGCCACAGGAGACTCGGTCTCGCCAGTTTAGAGCTGCTTCACACTCGAGAGCCCCTGCGGGAGAACTGTTGTGACTTATCTCCGGGTACTGAATTGGGAGAAATACCGACACAGCTGATCAATGATCGCTTGCCATCTCAAGTTCAATATGCTTGTCTCCACTGGGTCGGACATCTCACTCAAGCTCAGTACGCACTGCGAGCTGACGACCATGTCCACCAATTTCTCAAAGTTCACTTTCTTCACTGGATCGAGGCATTGGCTATTCTGGGATCTGCAACAAAATCCATAGAATTCGCCAATGCGTTACTGTCTCTCAAAATGGTACGCTCAATCTCGACTTCTCATTTGGGTAGACATTGACGTTGCTTGCTTAGGCTGACGACCCCGGTTTACTTCGGGACCTGATACAAGACATCAAGAGCTTTTTGACGAGCCAAATCTTGTCTTTCGAAGCTTTTCCTCGTCAAGTCTACTTTTCTGCACTTCTCTTCGCTCCTAGCGGTAGTGTGGTCCGTAAAATATTCAAGAAGTGGATTCCGAAATTCATCTCGATGCAGCCCGCTGTGGGTTCAAACTGGACTTCACAACTCCATTCATTCCGTATCGCGGATAAGACGTCTACATATCTTTACTCGCTGTGCTTTTCGCCCAACGAAAAGCTCCTGGCATTGGGACTATCGGATGGAACAATTGTAATTCGCACAGTTCTCACTGGTACCTTGTTGCAGGTCATACGTGCACATAAGGATGCTGTCATCGCTCTAGCTTTCTTCAGCGACTCAAGGCGAGTTGCATCTTCATCCACCTATTCATTGATGATCCATCTTGCGGAATCAGGGGAATTGGTCCAGGAGACTGCTTCGACGAGACAAAAAATCGTATCATTGGACATATCTCGATGCTCGGCCACGGTGGCTATCGCGTCCTGGGGTTTAGCTGTCGAATATGGGCTGATATCTCTTGAAGGGAAAGCTTTCAGGCTCCTCGGAACCATCGACGGCAAAGACTCGCTTCGTCCATCAATCACAGTGTCGCAAGATTCAAAGCTAGTGGCTGGATCTGCCGGACGCTATATCAAAATCTGGTCGATTCATGGTGGCACGTGTCTCCAGGCACTGGAGGATTCCCAAAATGTGTTATTGGTGTTATTCCTACCATCTGGGATCTTACTGTCTCGAACATGCGATGGGACAGTTAGGTTCTGGTGCTGTAGTCAAGGCGTCTACACTCAGACCGTCAAGATGGACTCTCTTCCGTATATACACAGCGCTTTCTCGCCCGCATCGGGACTGGTAGCACTCTGTCAGAAACACCATCGTATTGAGATCCGATCTTTCGAGTCGAACCACACCGTCCGGGAAGTCTTCTACAAAAGGTACCCACACGATACGCGTGCGAACGAGCTTACTCTAGCACTGTCGCCAGATGGCAATTTCCTCGCTGTAGCAGACATTCAAATTGCTACATGTACTCTCTGGTCCGTCGAGCAACTCGAACAGCCAGCCACGAATATGTGGGAGAAAGCCTCAACAACGTCGACAGACAGCGCCGTGGCGTGTCGTATCTTTCCCGAAAACCCGGGCTTCATCATTTCTCTACATTCTGAGGTCGGTGGCGCTGGTGAACATCTGCGTTTGTGGTTAGCCGCAAACTCCCGTTGCCCGGCTCATTACATTGGTACGACATGGAGCTTTTCTTCCATTGTCGGGGCATCACTGGCTAGACTGTCAAGCAATGGCAGGACATTGGTCCAGCAACATAAATCGGAGTTGCTATACTGGGGATGTGACGGTCACGGACATTGGAGCTTAGGCGCGAATTTCACTCCGAATCACACAGCGATGAGCTTCACAATCTCACACGACTCGACATACCTGTTGCTTAGCACTCGCTACAACAGTGAGGTTTACTTCTTCTCGGCTTATGGACTCTCTCGGGGCCAGATCTTCGAGAATTGCTGCTCGCCGCACTCCCTGATGAAATCTGACTATGTTGTGTCCTGTGATACGGATATATTTGGTCTGATAAGAGTTTCGACACCCTCTGGCGACGAATCTGATGCAATATGCCCACATGGCAGGGGGGAAGGATCGATCAAAGGCTTCTAGCTTCACCCAACTCGAAATACATCGCTTCATCGACTGGAATTTCGCTCGCGATTACGATATGGTGTAGAAAGAAAAAAAGATTTACGACGAGACGAGATGGCTCTTATACTAAAGTCTACACTTACACACCAGGGATTCAATTTATATCTTTCTCTCCCGACTCCCACAGGCTCGCATGTCTTGATGAGCACGGTACGATTCGCATTTGGAGAACCTCTTCAGGGGCTTGTCTCGACGTCATCGCGACTGGCACCGGTACCGGGGAGGTCATCTTTCCCCTAGACAAGCGGCTTTTGTCGACGAACAAGGGGAAATTGAGGTTGCTCAACTCGAAGAAGCTCCCCACTTTCAAAAGATCCGGCGCCAGTTCTTAGATCAGCAAAGTGGCATGGCTTTACACTCGACTCAACGGGGACTTGGATTGCTTGGAACGGGCACCGACTCTTCTACCTACCGCCTCTTCTCACTCCAGCCCCCTCGACGCGCCAAGAAGGGCTGATAACATCGGTGAATGACTTCACAATGGCATGGGTAGATCAAACAGCTCGATTGCTGATCATGAAGTTCTTGCCAGGAGCCCGGCCTTTTGACGCCCATGGGAAGTACATTGGGGACTGATGGGGTCGACTCATAAAGCTTGACTGTTCACGCCATGGCGCGTTCCATGCAGACTTATAACTGAAGCCTGATGGAAGCACCGGAGTAATGAGGAGTAGATGAAATGAATGCGGTCTCAATAGAATTTGGTTAGAACGAACCCTCAAGAGCCATTCCGAATTGGTATCATAACAAAAGGCAAATCAACTTCTACGTACACGCCAACTGATCCCACAAACCAATCAGCTTCTACTCAAATCTCAAAACAAAGAAAGCCAAAAGAATCATTTCTTTTCCGTACTCGCCGTCGTCTCCGAGTCAACATTTCCCGGAATCTTTCCCTCCAGCGTGCCCTCCGGCCCAGGCTGGAACTCCTCCTTGGCGACCGGGGGTCCGTGGAAGTTCTTTCTCGCGTAGGCAAAGTACCACGTAATAGCAATGAAGGCGAACCCGGCAAATACGACGGAGGCGTAGTTCATGGTCGAGGCGTCGACGGGCAAGCTGACGGGCATGCAGGAGATGATGACCGCGAAGCAGATCCAGACGATGCAGATGCAGTTGATGGCGGTGCCGAACTTGCCGAGCGGGTAGGGCGAGTTGGCGACGGCGCGGCGGCGCTGGATGAGGTTCACGAGGACGGGCACGCCGTAGCTGGTAGAAAGGCAGATGGTGGCAACACCAGTGAAGGAGTTGAAGGCGGCGCTGGAGCCGAAGTAGATGCAGCCGAGGATCATGTCGACACCAGTAGACAGACCGAGGGCCCAGAGGGGCATGTCGAGCTTGTGGTTGACGCGGGCCCAGAGCTTGTAGCCGGGGATGGCACCGTCGCGGGCAAAGGCGTAGGTGCAGCGGGAGGCGGCGGTCAGGGCGCCGATGCCGGCGAACATGAGGATGCCGAGGATGAGGAAGAGGAGACCGAAGCCGCCGGCGGCGGAGCCGGTGACGGTCTTGAAGAGGAGGCCAATAGGCTGGGAGTTTGCGACCTCGAGGAGCATGGTGACGTCGGGGAGGACGAAGAGGATGGGGATGAGGTAGATGACACCGGTGACGCCGGCGGCGGCGACGGAGAGGACGATGGCGCGGGGGACTTCGCGTTCGGGGTTCTGGACTTCCTCGCACATGGAGGCGACCATGCCGTAGCCGGTGAGGGTGTAGGCAGCTGGGAAAAGAGTCAATTGGCTTGTTCCTTGTGGTGAGGTTGTTTGTCAACGTACCTTGGAGCAGACCAACGAAGAATGACCAGCCGGAAGCCCATCCACTCGCAGAGGCGTCGTAGTGGGTGAAGACGAACTCGGCAGATCTCTTGCTCGGGGCCATGACCAGGATCGTGATCATGATGATGAGGACGGAAGCACCAGTCCAGTAGATACAGACCTATTCGATACATCGTCAGCACGCTTATTCTGGTCCCAATAACTCGGGGTAGGCGAAGCTTACCTTGTTGATCAGATCCAGGTACCGCGATCCAAACGCATTCACTCCAGCGCAAACCAACATGACAGCCCAGAAGCAGAGCACAGTCTGCCACTCATTGGCGACAAAGTCCTCGTTGAAAACACTAATCGCGCTGAGAATCAACTGCGCACCGCTGAAGTTGATACTCAGGGTAACAGTCCAGTTGCCGACGAGCGTAAGCCACCCGTCGACGAAGCTGATGAGCGGGGCCCAGCCGGCGGGCGCAAGCATGGCGGACCAGTAGTAGACGCCGCCGGCGGTCGGGTAGACGGCGCAGATCTCGGCGAGGGACGCGGCGATGCAGAGGGAGATGATGGAGACGAGGACCCAGCCCCAGAGGACGGTGACGGCCTGGCCGTTGGTCAGGGTGATGTACATTGTGGTGCTGAGACCGAAGGGCACGGCCATGATGGCGAAGGAGAGGCCGAGAATGGACATCATGGACAGGTTGCGCGGGAGTTCGGCCTTGTAGCCCAGTCGGGCGAGGGCCTGGTCGGCGGAGACGCGGGGGGCCGCTTCCTCCATGTTTATGGTGTTTAGTCGGTGGTGATCGTGAGTGTTCAGTTGAAGATATCGTGTGGTGTCAGTCCACGGGTGGCGGAAGACTCAATCGAACCGCAGGGAGTCGATTGGGGTATGTAGGAGTAGACGTCACTCAATGCTTTTGTTGGTGGTTGTTGTAGAACCCCGGATTCGGACAGCCTCGTTCGGTGACGTTTCTCGACGGGACGGGGTAGACGGACGAGTTTGCGGGGGAGGAGGATGGGTCAATGGAGGAGGGAGTATTAAATGAACGTAATGAAAATGTTGGCACAGACACACACACACTCCACGAGAAAAGGGTAGAACCGCGTCTTTTTGGCAGTGAAGAAAAAGACCGCGTGCGTTACATGGGAACCGAGGTGCGTGGTAAGAAAAGGGGACTAAGCCATTCTTTAGTAGCCCAGACTCTCTCCAATGTCTCCATCAGCTTTCTTACGGACTAGAACTAAACCACGTTCAACACACGCAAGAAGAGTGGTCTCGGTCCAGGGTACAGACTAGACTAGTCTATCCGGCAGTCAAGCTTGAAGCAAGCCCGGCCCAGTACCATCTACGGGGACGGGGCGAGTCACACACACATTCAAATGACACAGAAGCGCGGCTACGTCCAATGCGACAAGAAACGGACGGGAGGGCCTGGCTGCGGCCGGGGCCGGGGTGGTGGTAGGATAGCTGGTGAGGGGGGGCCCCGGCCTGGGCATGGAGCTCTCTCGTTCAAGACGATGCGCTAATCTTTTGCTCCTCTTCACTTCCATTTGCCAATTGCCAGACTGCCAGTAAGAAAGCCGAGAGAGTCTGAAAGAGACAGACGAATTGTCCGCCTCCTCGTTTCCCCCACGCCCCGCAAGGACCTGACGGAAGTGAGGAGAGAAAGTGGAAACTCGCCGAGATGCACAGCTCACGATCAGTGGATCTCTCAGCTTGCCCAAGCTTCTTGGGCTGAAGCCGAGTTGTCTGGGCTATTTGTTGTATTCGAATTCGTGGTTCCGCCTGTTCAATGATTGTTCATTGTCTAGAACATTCAACAACGTCTAAACTCTAGTCTTGTCACACTGCCTATGGCATGAATTGATGCTTCACTCTGATGATCGTCTTTATCTACGTACCCACCATCTAAAGTGGGAAACCTGATTGTGGCGCCTTGACAGACGGGGGCGGTTTTGGGTGCAGCCAGCCGGTAACGAGCCTCGAGGAGGGAAAACCCAGACAAGGGGACCACCCACCTCCGGGACCGCGATTATCTTTAGCAGGCTGGCAGCTCGGGGCGGCCTTTGATGATTGATTACGATGACAGGCCAGTTTGGGTCCCTGGGGTGTGGTAAGCGTGTTCCCTAGCCTTGTGCGTGTCGAGCTACCACCACTATAACCGTCACCACCACTTTGGGGCGCCGCTTGGTTCGTTGGTTCGTTGGTTCGTGCGTATCAGGACATAACCCAGACAGCACCAGGACACACCCATTTCTGGTAGTCTCGCCTTGCCTGACGGCTGGGATGCTGAATCATGTTTAACCGCGGTGTGTAGACTCTGTGTATCAGTGACTTCGCCATCTCTATCTCCCACCTAGTGAGCCTCTCGTCAACTTCATCGTGAGGTTGAAGATAACCGTCCGCGTTTGTCTGTTCGTGAAAAACGACTAGATTCCGGGTAACTCGGAGAAGCATAGAGGGGGTTAAACACTCCTCCTATCGGGAGCGCGGTGTTGGCGTCCTATGATCTTTGAAACTCCATCTTCCCACGTTCCAAGCCAGTCCGTCTTTCCCCAGGAATTGATCGGTTATAGGGTAACCACAGCTTACAGCGCGGTAAAACCATAAGGCAAGAGGAAAGGTCACCTCGCCAAAAAGGCTTGTTTCTCCAGCTCGTGTTGCTCGTGATGTCATTGCCCACCCCATCATGCACCTCTTCCCCCTCCTTCTCCTGGGTAGCCCATTGAAAGCGTTGGCTGCAATGGAACACTCGCTGCAACAGAACGAAGAGGTCGATCACTTTGGGGAAAACGGGCTTGGCGGCGTCGATGGATGCTTTGGATGGAACCGGGCTGAGGGAGCGCGCTGGAGATAGACGTGGCTCACGTGGTGCAGCGGTGCTCATGCATTTCGCGTACGCAGAGGAACGACCAGCAGTGAGGAGATGCAAGAGGGTGTCGTGCCACCCGCTATCTCGTCCTATCACGATCCTTACCGCGTTGGCTTTCGTCTCGTCGTCGTCTTCGTTCCCCCAAATCTTATCAGCTGGCTGTCGAACCATTGCCTGTGAATCGATGCCTCCCCCGGCAATAGAACGATGCCCTTTCTGGACATCGCAGGTCGGACTACCCGGGCACACGGTTCAGATTGCCATGGCTCCAGTGTTCTAATGTCGTCCTACCTGCCTGCGTACCATTGTCCCATACCAGTCCCGAAACGCAAGGTACTCTCTCTATCCTTAGAAGCTCACCTTGAATTCCTCACGATGTTCGCCGACATCCACACCGGCAATGCTCCTCAACGTGGAAATCCAACCCCGCAAGATTGGGCTCGCCCACAGCCCACAGGCCCCCTTCCCCCTCCCCGGTGACAAATACAATCGCAGTGGAGAAATGGATACCCGAATCCACTCGTCCCTCTGATAAGAGACGGCTCTTCTCGGAAGCGGGAATCTGGGCTTCGGAAGGGAGCGTGGTCGTGAATGAAAGAGCAGAAAACAGCAACATTGCGAAAAACGTGATGGCGGTTGACATCAAGAGCGCAAAATGTAGAGTCGTAGGAGGTGAGTTGACCAGTCAGCCTCTGTCCGTCCAACAACGAACCACTGCAACCACTGCAGTGCAGACTTGCAGACAAGAGCCCGGGTAGCTATCTCTGCATCCCGGAGCGACCGTTCATCATGCGCCCCTGACCACACCCACCAAAGATAACAGAGGCCCGACGTGGACGCGTAGGGGTCAACCCGTGTCCCGGGCGAGTGAAGCCTTATCAGTGGACTCGGTCTTCCCCCTTGCCAAATGATGGATTGCGGACTGCGATGAACATGGCAAATGGGAGCATTGGGAAAGGCCTCGAGAAATCGTCGGCCCGATTCTTGTGTCGGATTCAAGTCATTGACTATCCAAACTATCCCAATCCCAATTCTAATGCCAAATCCTTTAAAATGAATCGCATCCAAACAAGCAAACCCAAAAGCCCCAACATGCCGGGCAAAAGCCGAGGTCCCGCACGTCCACATCACCAACGCTCAGCCCCCTGTTCCTATTCTTATCTGCTTATTTCGCTCGACTCTAATAACGGACAAGCCAGCTGCCAAAAAAGCCATCGGCACCTTCCGATAGTTGTCAATGGTCCTAGCCTGAGTCCGAGTTCCAAATCACCCGAAAACGCCAGGTTAAAAGAAATGTTCAAGAACGCTTCTAGATCTTCACGTCTCGATCCTTCGCTTCACGAGCTACTTGGGCGCCACTAAACTGTCATTTTATCTAGAACAATACATTGTTGCGGTTCCTGAACCACAACAAAAGTCTCGTTTGCGGTACAGCGAACGAAACACAATTGGCGATGTCGTGCGCTCCGGAGCCGTCCGAGAATCACGAATCACATAGTCTCACGAGTCCAGAATACCAAAAAATAGAATCTTCATACCGACTGCACTGAGCCAGCTTTTCTTTTCGACCCCGTACTAAGCACTCCTGTACTGTCTCGGCACCGATCGTCATCTGTGATACCTCCCAACGGCGCCATACCCTTCATCAAACTTGTTCGTACCAATGGCCGTATAAAAATAAAATAAAAAGAGACAAACCCCGTTTTCGAGCGCTTCTAGGTCCTATGCAGGACCAATCCATCAAATCGTATCCCTCCCAAACGCCTTGCGAAACTCGACCAAATAACAAGAAGAAAGAAGCCCATGCAAGGCCATATTGTCGCCCCAATACGCAAGTCACACCCGTCTACAACGCCTGAGGCCCTTTTTTGCTTAGGACAGAACCTCTTTTTCCGCCGCCTCATCCACTAGTTTCCTCTGTTTCAATATTTGGACCAGTTCTGTCATGGTCACTGGTCGTGTCAAAAATAGATCCATTCCGCTCGCGAAACCCTCCTGCCGAGCGCCGGCCGATCCCAGACTCGTGATGGCAATAACCGTCACGGGTGGAAGGTTGTGTGCTCGTTCAAATTTCCGAATGCGCCTTGTAGCTTCGAGCCCGTCCATTACAGGCATCGTTATGTCTGTGAGTCGTTAGTCATGGCCAATGTCTATCGCCTCCCACACCGACTCATACCTATGAGAATGCAGCAAAACCTCTGCGGATTAGACGTATAAGTCTGGAGGGCCTCAAGGCCGTTGGAAGCAGTAGCATGCCTTTTTTGCAGCCTCTTCATGTATGCCGATAGAATCTGTGTCCGTTAGCCTCAATTCCCAGCGTCGTTTGTCATAGATGAACGAACCTTGAGATTGATCGGATTGTCGTCCACCAAAAGGAACTCCAGCGGGGACTTCACGGTTCCGGTAGAGGGGCTAATGCTCGAGTTCATACTGCCCCTGGCTGAAGCTGTTGAAGTAGCTGGCGCCGCTGCCGAGGCGGCCGGGCGGAAGGGGAGCGTCAGAGTGAAGTTGGAATCGTTGGTATTGGCGATCCAGCTGTCACCTGGTGACTGAGATACGATCTCAGGAGCAGGCGAGGCGACCCGCACCATTTTGACCGACTCGGATTGCGCTCGCGGCCTCGTCAAGAGGGCATCCGACTTCAGGGCGCGGGGCGACGGAACAGGTCCTGGAAAGGCATCCGACAGAGGACTGACGGGTATTGTCTTCGTAGGCTGTCTTTGCTTCCAGCGGTCAAGTGCACAAGCCAGAGCCTTTGCAACCTTTCTGGGACCAGTACTAAATCATAGTTAGCTTTACTCTTCGGATAGAAGCGAACGACTTACGGCTGGGCTATGAACTCCATGACGGCCTCATGGCGAAGGGAGCGCCTGTATGAGGTTGCCAGCTTCTGGGCAGACTCGGCATTACCACAGACTACAACGAGCGGGGTTTCAACACCTCCAGTCTCCGAGAGACCGAGACGTCTGAACGCCTCCTCGCTGCAAACCATCAGATCCGTCTTGGACGCACTTCGACTGTCTTCGTTGAGCTTGAGATCCATCCACTTGAATGGCAAGCTCTCCACAGGAAGATCCAGTCCACCGGCGCGAAGCTCTTCCGAATCTTCAAGTCCCCTACTGAAACCACGCACCGATAGTCGCGTTCCGGCCAAGGCATTCAAGTCGGCTGAAAATTTGCGCCCCCGACTGCTCGCTTTACGCGACAGCACCAGTGGCATCGATACCGTTATGCTTGTCCCGTGGCCGACCTGGCTCTTCACGCTGATAGTGCCACCGAGGCCTGCCACAATCTGTCTGACAAGGCTGAGACCCAAACCAGTACCTGGTGCGAGTGCATCTTCCTGCGAGAATGGCGTAAACAGCTCGTTGTGTAGGAACTCTTCGGTAATGCCTTTGCCCGAGTCGGTGACGGTAAGTACAACCATCGATGCAGACCGAGACGTCTTGTGCACGACCTCCTCTTGCCTCAAGTGGACTTTGATGAATCCTTTGGCTGTGTACTTGAGGGCGTTTCCGAACAAATTCATGACAATGCGACGAATGGCCCCCGGGTTCGTGTGGACCACCCACGCGCAATTAGGATCGATGTCGACCAGAATCTTAACGTCCTTAAGAGCGGCAGCCGGCGCATCTGACGATTTCCGCCTGTGGCCCAGCCCATCGGACGTCGCAATGGCATCAAGCTTTTCTTGGGCCGGTGTTGGGGGGCCTGAAGATGAACCGTGGCGCGCCAAAGAGTTGGCGACCATATGGTGGAAGCTGTAACCGATGAACACACTCTCAATGACCTCTTCTACAAGCAAGTCAAGGTGGACGTCGGAAACCAAGCTCATCATACCAGCTTCGATCGATGTTGACGCTTCCTGTCGCAGCCCGCGCCCTGGGCCGTTATTTTTGCGCTGAGACTTGGAAGCTCGGAGATACGTGTTGACCTTGCTATAGTCAAGCAACTATTCCGGGTAAGCATGTCAACTCAGACTTGGGAAAGGGTCAGGGAAAACCTACGTGGTCAATTGTGTCGAGAAGAGTCTTGCCCGAGATCTCGATGGTGTGGATGACGTCGACCTGGAAAGCATCCAACTGGGTATCGTGGAGAAGTTCTGCAGCGGCGACTACACCATGGAGCGGCGACCGAAGCTCGTGGCTAAGGGAGCCCAAAATGTCTGTCTTTGCCTTCTCTGCCAATACCGCATCCAGCCTGATGACCTCAGACATGGTGACCATACCGAATGCTCGCAAGAAAGGCAGGTCCGCTGCAGGCGTCAATATCCGAGTCGCACTCTTGCTCCACACGAAGCCTCCGGCAAAGCATCGTTCTTTTGAAGGATCCCACAGCGGCACTACGGCTACGCTCCTCGCGCCCGGAAAGATATCAATAATCGTCTTGGCCTCGTTCCGCCTCGTAAAGTAAGAATGAGCTGCTTTTTGTTCGGGGCGAGTTGCGGGCAGATCGTGTTCTTCCGTAGGGGTAATGTCGGCATCGTCGCTCTCGTAGTCGGCGGACAACCATTGACCCGTCTCATCGAAGCTGAAAACCTTGCCGTTGGGGTATCGACGAAGCAATTTCCTGAGGAACTTTTCGCGCAAAGTTAAGCGGCCGAGTTGTGGTGCACTGACGCCATTGGCAATGTCGTCCATCGTCGACGACCTTCCAAAGCTCTTACACCATTTATCATTGACGTCTTCGGACCGCTCGGACAGACTGTCCTCGCTGCTGGAGAATGTATGATCTGCCACTTCACTAGCCCTCCGTGGACCGGTCACAAGGCCACCAAAAGAGCCGATGCTGGCATCCAGAAACAAAGCGCCGTCTACTTCGAGAGATTTTCGGATTACATTGGCTGCCCTCGAAAAGATCTTGATGGTTTCTGTCAAATGCGGGTCGGGCGGCGCCGTACTTGAGGTAGTGGTAGCAACTGTCGCATTCGTGGCAGTTGTCTCGACCGAGTCGCTCGATTCGACCTTTGTTGAAGAATCATTCGAGTCTGCCCCGATGGGGTTAATGCCCGGGCGGACGGGCTCAGGGGATTCGGAAGATCTAGGTGACGGCGGCTCCGCATCGGGCAGCGACACCGCGAGCCTGGGGGGCTCGAATCCGTTCAAAGACGCTCGAGGCGTGGTTCTCGCAGTCGGCACTGGGTCGTCTCTGCCTTCGATGAAATTTCCTAGTCCTTGCACCATGCGCTCGCTCCGGCGGTAGCTCTCGTTTACTCTTTTGGCGTCGAGATATTCCATTACGGTGTGGGAGATTTCGCGCAAAAACTGCAACTCGTCCATGTCGAGACCAGATCTCGGGGTGTCGGAAAAGATACAGTACACGCCAATGTTGATGCCTTTGGGAGACCGAATGGGAACACCGGCATAGAATCGGTTGTACGGCGCTGCGTCGATGTAAGGGCGGTTACAAAATCGACGGTCAGCAGCAAGATCCGGAACTACAGACACGGGAAGTTCGTTCTCATCAGTGATATGTGCTGTCGGATAGAGGCTGCTGGGCGCCGCGTGGGTCGCTCCAATCAAAACATGTTCGCAAATTCCAAAGTCGCGAGGGATGGCTGTCCCGCAGAGCCAAAGATGGTTTTGCTTTGTGTACTTGGTGTTTGGCGACAGGGGCATTGACCGAGTGGCCTCGGCGACGATGTACTGGTGCTGACGATCGAATAACGAGATCAGAGCGCGCGATGCGTTTAGTCGCAAGGCACCTAGCTGCGCAAAGGAAGTGAGGCCAGTATCCGGAGACGACGAGATGGATGAGAAGGGGATCGGTCGGTCGGCACTGTTGAACACAGCATTGGGAATGTGGAAAGAATCATATCTAGAAAGTCGAGTTTGTCAGTTGTCGAACCGCCAGAGGCGTCATGCCCCCAAGCTTTACGGCGTAGGCAAAGCTAGGAAAGATGAAGGGATACGCACTTGAATGTCTCCCATTCACGGGCACCTTCTGATATACTGTTCATACTTCATGCAGGTTGTTGGAGAGTGGGATGATGAAGGTGTCCCTGCCCATGATACAAGGAGTTTTGATGTCAGTTACGGCAACGACAAACGACGAGAAGATGCTGTTTGTCGTTGTCAACAACGTAGCCGTAGTCCTTCGTCGTCAACAATTCAGGTCAAGGTAAGGTAAGCAAGGTCAGATCAAGTTCAGATCCAAGTACCCAAATCAAGGAGAAGAAGCATGCTTGCTTTCAAAGGTGAGGCGGCGGGCATGACTGAAATGCCGCCCCTCCCCGCTGAGGTGGAGCAGGGATCCCGGAAGCCGGGATGAGCATTGTTCGAGAGGGATGAGGGGGGGGGGGGGGGGGCCACGGCGCACTGCGCAGTAGCGAGAAGACTTGAGTGTGACGGTAGTGCAGCCAGGGCCCAGGGCCAGGCCAAGGCGGCGCATATCCTTGCCCTGGATGGGAAACCGGTTCTTTGGGCGGTTTGGAGATTGGCCATTGCAACCAACCCATGGGAACCGGGGTTCCAGGCTTCTGCATCCTCCTTGAGGCGTTCTTCCAGCGTCCTCCCACAGGCTCCCACAGGGCAACTGGAGACCTAGAGCCTGGAGGGCGTGCCGCGTGGGTGCAAGTGTGTGTGTGAGTGTTGGTGGGCAGTTGGCGGTGGAATGTGGAATGGAGGGGCGTCCCTCGTTTGGCTCCGTTTTGCGTGGATGGGGGGACCCTCGGAGATTCTGAGATGCGCTAGACTTTAGCGGCCGGCGAAGAAAGTGTGTAGTTTGTCTCTCTGCAGCAGAGAGGCAATAATTTGGCGACATTTGAGCCGGATTCCGCAGCCTCAGCTAAGCACCTAAGGTAGCTAGAGGTCAAGTTCAGATGCATGCCCAACCGGTGTGCGTGTGGCAATTTAGACTGCAGTTCGGTTGCATGTTTTAGGGGTCTAGACGACCTTAGCGCGATGGCACGCCACACGTGGATGGGAAAACCAATGGCGGTGATGTGTTTCCGGTTTCCGCGTGTGTTCTGGATAGTATTTTGTGTGTGTCCCTTCCGTCCGTTACCCTAAGGTCTAAGACCATCCGTAGGAATCTACTGGGTAGAGGTGGTGGTGGTGGTGGTGGTTAGGTCGAGAAAAGTGTTTTGCAAGTTGACGCCTGAAGAGAGATCGGAGGCTAACGAGGCGAGATGGTGGGACGGCGCAGATGGTTTTGGGATGGTGGCGGCGGCCAGACCGACCCTTGATCCTTTGTCCTTTGTTGAAAGACAATTGGAAATCGGGTCGGGAGAGACAGAGTTGAGCAGAGGGATCTGAGGGGCGCCTGTAATGATGATGGGCAAAGTGTAATCGTCTGGTCTGCGAGCAGGACTGGAGTATCCGTACACTACCTACACTACTGACTGGCTGGTTGGATTCGGGATTTCCAGTGTCGTGTGCCATGCAACACTGACGACGGGCCGATGGACTGATGTCTGAGTCTTGACTGTCATTGACCAACGGAGAATGGATGGACGTTGCCTTGGCTGTTGTTGCCAGGACGCTCCCCTCGGTCACCGCTCAACACTATTCACTCTTGTCTTGATCGGCATCCTTCTCGTCCATAGTGTTGTCGCCCTCGCTCGCAGTCTCGTGGACGGACCCCTCGCCCACTTGCTCGTGAGCAAACCGAGGCGGGGGAAGGCCAACCATAGCAAGGAAAGTCGATGACGGGACTGGCTCCGGGATCCTTGAGAACTTGGGCTGACCCTTGCCCCCACACGTACAGACCACTTTGAGAGTCGAGACTCAAGCCAATCCTCCCTCTTGCCCTTGTCCAAAATCGATGAGTGGAGGGAATGGAATGGGCAGCTCGATCATCGACAAAAAATCGGAGAGGGCAGACCGATGAACCATAGCCGTGGGAGATTTCGGGAGGGCCACCAGGTGAGCGGTGAGGGACCAACAATTGGTATTTTGCTGCACGGCATGCGATGAGATCTGCACAGCAAAAAAAGGATGGTGGACTCTGGAGACTGGAGGCATGGGCAGAATGATCAAGACACTGTGAAGATACAGCAGAATTGAGAATTGTGCGTAGAATCGTGGACGGGAGACAGGTACGTACAGTGTGAGATGCGGGTTCGCCCTGGAGCCCGAGACTCGGTACGTACTCGGGTGCCGGGGAAAGAGAAAGGGCGGAAGAGTGGGGCGGCAAGATGGTTTGCAAGGTACTCGAACCCAAACAAGGGAAAGAGCGGGGCTCCGAGTAATGGCCCTGCTCCTTCTCAACTTGCTGCTCTCCGATTTCCAAGTTTCCAACCGGCAGCTGCCCCGCTTGACCCCGTAAATATGCTGTAATCCCGTACTGTGCACGTGAATGGCGCACACACAGTCAGGCAGGCAGCTTGAAGGCTACTTGGTACGTACTCCAACACTCCAGTTTCTCCGGACCTCCTATGCATCTTCCAAGTTCCAATCGCAGCTCTGACACGCCCTTCATTTTATCACGGACAAATCATGGCCTCACATGTTTGACGACCATCCCTCGAGGGGCCCATCAGTCTTCAATTTTGGAGTCGAGAACCACTGTCCGACTGCCCAACACGTAATCGACCTTGGCTTCGTCTCCTTTTATCCCACCCCAGCAGCAACAGTCTGGACTCTGTACTCTACCATCAACTCGAGACCTGATCTGGAGTCAACCTGAGCCAGCTGGCTCAGACGACCTCCGCCCTCATCCGTTCCCTTTCCGTCGCCCCAATCATGCACATTCCACAATTCAGTAGATAATGAGACGATGAAATCCCATCCTACATCAGCCGAAACCATCGTCATCCCGTGTCCTGGCCACCAAACCATCCTCCGCTGCAGCCTTTCCCGCAAAAAGCAATGTCAGTATTAGCAGCGACCCCAGTGTGCCAGGCACGAAAGGGAGTGGGCATCCTCCGGTCCTTGGAGATTTCGAAAAGCCCTCGTTATTGAAAGAGAACCGAAACCATACGCCCTGCTTCTACAGCTCTGCTAAACGGTTGGGCAGCTTACCACCGACCAGCAACTAGAAACCCCCGTCCTGGACCCTGATTCAGCCCCTGGCCCGTCGGTCATCCCTGCGGCGAGCATCCCGTTGCCGTTGCCGGGGCTTTCAACGCCCAAAACCTCTCAATCCTACCCTTTGGCCCCTGGCAGTCACGCACCACGCAAGAGCCCGAAGGACCCCGATCGGTCACCCGGGTCGGCCATGCCACTACATCGAGCCTCGAATGTGACATCGACTATATTGTATCGCTCTGTATCTGGTGTTTTGGCCGGGGGTCAGACAACGACAGCGATCTGCACGCCAAAACAACCAAAAACCGTTGCAAAAAGGAACCTTCTGGCACAATCTGTCAAATGCCCGCAGGATGGGCTGCCTTGACGCCGTTTACACGCCATCCGGACCGACATGTTGGACGCTAAAACTAGCTAATTGTGTTTTGGCATATGGTACGGATAATGGTGCCAAGTTTCACATCCACATTGACTAGCACGCCCTGAGCCCTACGACCAGACGCAGAGTCCCAGCTTTGTTTGGATACAAACTACGGATAGAAAGTGTGGGCGATATTCACGTCACGACGTCGTGTACGACTCAGTCAACCCCGTTCTGCATGACATCGAATTTCCATCTCCAAGGACCACAGCATCCAAAGCAGGTTAACAGTCCGAAGCTGTTGAGGCTTAGAAAAAAAATCACAAGCCTCTCCGATAATAAGGCTATTCTAGGCATGGTCAACCAGCTTCATCCCGCTGATGACGCCCTCAAACCCACTGCCTCCGACTGTTGCCAACGGTGCCTCCACCGCAATCGGCTGCCACACGAACCGGGCTCCGTTCCAGCCCATTATTGTCAAAAACTCCTTGGGCTCGCCGTCCCCAACGTCTAGGAACGTCTGCCTCCCCCTGCCAATGAGGCTCGCATTTGTCCACGACCCCACGGGGAACGTGTAGTTGAGCGCGTACGTGCTCTCCCCTGAAAAGAGCATGACAGCGTCCACAGTCCCATTGCCAAACCACAACCCGCTGTCTCCACCGCTGATGATGGCCCCCTTGGCGTCCGACGTGGGCTTGATCGAGAATGAAAGAGTGTAATTCCTCCCCTTTTGCGTCAGCGGAGTGGTGATACTACACGAAGACGCCAGAATGGCACCCTCGTCGCTTGTTGCGCACGTCGAGGTTGCATGGTACTTGTTGCCCGACAAATCTTCAATCGCCGTTCCATTGCTACCTCGTCCCTGCTTGAAGTCGTATTCAACGATTGTCGATCCCGTGGATACGATTCTTCGATCAAGGTTCTGCCCCGGGGCAAGAGGCTGCAACGCGGAGAACAGGCCTTGGTAGTCAGCCTCAGCAACCTCGCCTCCCCACTGCTTGTCCGCGAGAGCAGGCAGGCCATCCCTCCATTGGTAGTATCCCTCCGTCACCGTCGTTGCATTCGGGCCAAAATCGTTCCATTGCGGCGCAATGTGGCCCAGCAACGATGCACTGTCCCTTGCGGCATTGTTTGATGCATTGGTGCGATCGAAGATATTTGGCGAAAATGGGGATCCATCGGGCGAGCCCATGAAGATGAACTCCAAGCTGAGCTCGTGCTTTTCTCCAGGTCAGTTTGCTTATCACCTTGATACAGGTCAACTTGGTCTGTTTACTTACACCATACGACTCGCTCCACTTTCCAACCGTGTAGATGTAGTCACCTGAGTTGAGCACCTCGTAGCCGTTGTTGACAAAGTCGTAGAGCGGGTTCGCCTCAAAGTTGGCCCAGTGCTGGATCGAAACGGACTTGTTGACGGTTCCGCCCACTGACGGCGCAAAAGTTCCCCAGATTCGGACCTTTTTACCGGACGTGCTTGTGATATACTCGTTCATCTCGTCCACAAATCGCGTGTACTCAGCAACCAGGGCACTAGTTGATGAGCTCATGCTTTGATACCGCCAGTTTCAGGGGTTGGGGTTGACGTACTCTTCACTCAGTGTCGGGTCGACGTACTCATCGGCACCGATCGAGACCGTCTTGGTATGGAACCACGGCAGAAAGATCTCCCAGATCTTCTTCACCATTGGGATCGTCTCCGGGTTCGAAATATTCAACAAGCTCAAGTCACTCGATAGTCCCAGCTCTGGCTTCCACTGCGAAATCACGAGTGCGTGTCCGGGAGCCTCGATTTCCGGGAGGATCGTCACGCCGCGCGCTGCGCACTTTGCCTGGACGTCGTCAAAGACTGAGCGGGTGTAGCTCTCGTTTGCGCGCCGGTTGAGGCCCTCGAGGGCAGGGTCGTCCGAGTTCAGCCGGAAGGCGGCGTAGAGTGAGAGCATGCGCTCGCGTGAGTAGATGGCGACATTATTGTAGAGATTGTCTGAGAGGTGCAGCTGGAATGTATTTTGCTTGAAGAAGGACATGTAGGCGCACATTTCAATGAGGAACTCAGGTGGGTAGTAGTGTCTGGCGATGTCGAGCTAATGTGTTGGGTAGGCAGTCAGCATGCGATCCATTGATTTGTGCATGCGGCCGGGGGTCGTTGATGAGCTCCGGCTCGGGAGGAAGGATTGTCTCACCATCAGACCCCGGGTTCCCCATCCTGGGCTATCCGTCCCGTATCCCAACTTCAGCTCCCCGTCCCGAGAACGAGCTGCTGTAGCACCGTCCGGGTACCCCACCACACGCCGAGCGGGCTCGCGCCCGTGATGAGCACACCGTCAATCGTCACATTGAGAGAGTACCCCTCAGACGTTTCGCGCCCGGCAGCGTCTTTGAAGAGACTCGCGTCATCTGCCAGCGTCAAGAAGATGGATCCTTGCTCCGGGGCGTCGCCTAGCTCGATCGGGATGCCTAGGCCCAGAGACGAGGCGAGGTCCTCTGCAAAGGTTGTTGCAAAGGCGTGTAGGGTCGGTGGGATAAGAGTTTGGCCTGCCTCGTCGATGGACTCTGCGTGAGCGGACGAGACTATGATCTTGGAGATGGAGGAGGAGGGGATGATGCCGCCTGTTGGGGTGTATGGTGTTGTTGGCAGGCCTGGGAGGAAGTCTGCTGCCGCTGTCGCCGCGAAGACGAGGGCGGTGGTGAGGAACCGCATCGTGAGCTGTCTTTCGAGTCACGATGTCTGGGTTGGGGTGCGATTCATGTCACCAATTGCAGGAATGGAGCTTCTATAAGTGCAGCAGAATAAGTTTATTTATTGCAATTCGACCTTATCATTCGAGCATCGTGGATATGACGCGACGGGACGTGACCTCGGCGCGCGGGGGTTCGGAGCCGGATGGGATGTTTGGTGAGGGTAACCCAGCTTGTGCGCGCACCATGGTGACATAACTTTGTGATGAGAGCTGTGCGATTGTAGAAGGTAGTAGCCGGATCGACGTGGATTGATGTTTACCCCTCAAGTGATGGAAACATTACTCTGAGATACGAGAGAGCTCGTCGTGGTATGAGTGGGACTCGTTTCCTGGCGACGCGCCCGGGAGTTACGAGGCTAGCCTGATACTGCGTAGAATTCCGTTGACACTGGAGGAAAATAGCAGGAAATGCGCACCAACAGCTTGACTTCGCGGTGTATCATTAGGTTTGTTCTTGGTGTGATGGCAACGTTGCAATCAACCGTTTCCCTCTACTCTTCATCCCCCTGATGAAGGTCCAGCCAATGTCCCAATCTCCCCGCGCTTAATCGAGTGGGGACCGGCAGCGTAAAGTGCTACTGCGGAGTCGTTGTTCCGGTGCTCCGTTGGACGGCGGCGGGGAAGACGGACAGGGGCCGGGCCGGGGGTTCATAATTGAGGACGACGTTGCGTGGTGTTTGAGTTGTTTAATTCCAGCCTTCTGCACCGTTGCAAGCGATTGATAGAAAGTCGGGAACTGTGCTTGGAGATGGTGTTATCCGACTTCACATCACATTGAGCTCAAGTGATTTCAGCTGTGCTGGTCGGGTCTCCAAGATATTCACCAACATATTGAGTGTGAAGGGAAGTGGGCACGTAACATGCATCGAACGACTTTTAGCTTCATAAATCAGCTTAGTATAGATAAGTGAACAGGTCTTTTCCCTCGGACAGACAGACCGTCTCAGTGATTCATGATAGAGACATGTTCAGCAGGACGACGAGCTAGACCTCTGACGTGCCTGGGGCTTCACTCTACGTCAGTGTCTGACCAAGCAAGCATCTTCAAGTCGACCTGATCACACTTTGCACGTCAAGATGCATGAAACAGATTGGGCATCGATTAGGACTGAAGTATAATAGCAAATTCACAATGGATTACGATCGGCAAAGCAAGCCCCTCCGTAAGCCGACTAGGTGCAGTGAATATAATACAAATGAGCAAAGTCACGTGTCGGGTGGTGGGGCCCTACTAATTGATGCTATCACGATCCTAAATAAAAAAGAGTTCACCCCCGGTGGGGCTACATCTCTTGGTGCTCATGCTGGGAATCGAATTCGAACTCGTAGCCTGTCGTCGAGAGGCTTTGGGCGTAATTGATTGTTGACCATAGACCACTCCACCACCCAGCCAGTTTGACCTGACCCGTCGACCTAGACGGGCGCCTCCTGGCTGGTGACAGGAATGGACTTGGATGGCCCCATATAGTCTTGCACCCGGCCATCCCTCCTTCCCTACTGGTCGTCAAATGGCCTTGCAAAGTCGTACGGGTGCATATTCACGCATTGTCCAACATTTGGATCCGCCCTGCAAATCTGGTCAGCAACCTTTCGCAATTTGGACCTTCCCTGAGGGAAATTGAGCCCGGTACGAAGTGACTCACGAGTATTCCCAGTTCCAATACTTCTTCCGACCACCACGCTCGCAGCCTGCCTCATTTTTCATGCCGTCGTAGCATTCTTCTATATCAATGTCGCGTTTGTCTCCGTTCCCGACGTACTATGGCATTATCAGCAATTGAATCCCGCCAGATAAACTACCCTTCGACATCGCTTCAAGGTGAATTTGCTGGAAAGAAGAATCATGGTTAAATCTCACTTACCGAAAGCTCAAAGTCCCACTTTCTGCCCTTCGTGTCCATGATGCAGATTCTGCGGAACTCGTTCTTTACGTAGCTGCCCGATAATTGAGCGCACACGATTCTTAGATCGACGGGTGCGTTATTGTTGACGTCGTATTCGCCAGTCATGCCGTCCTTGAAGCATTCGGCGGATACCGTTGGGACAAAGGCGATGATGGCTATGATAAGTAGGGACTGGATGGATTTCATAGCGGGCGATGAGGAAGCGACTGAGTGGGTGACTGATTAGAAATGTAAGGAAGCGGAAGAGAGGTTGGGATTGGAAAGGGCACGGTGTTCGGTCTGAAGTACATATGGGCAATGCAAGTCATCTGGCTCCTTTATATCAGTGATGAATAGACCTTCACCTGTCTAAGGTAGGTACTTGAGAAAAAGCTCGAAACGGTTCCTGCTCAGAGACTTCGGCGTTTCGTGATGCCATGGATGCTTTAGTGTCAAGTTGCAAGGGAACTCAGGAAAGCCCCAAACTCAGTATGGTACAACAGCAATCAGCGCTGGGCGGATGGATTCTTTTACACACAGATAGCAAGGGGCTCGGGTGTGAAAAGTTGTCAACCACAACTGTGTGACACACTTACACAGTAGGCGATCTGGCAACAGCTTCGTACGCATCTGACTTCCTTCAATGTTGTCTCAATCGGGCGAGTCGACCACGTCGGGGCCACTCTAGGGAAACTTTCCCGCCCCCGAGATGGTTTCTTTGCGCTTTGCTTGGGACCGCGACCACGAGATCCTCGGATGACGCCAAAATCCCACGCACGTTGATGTGCTACAAAAGCTTCCCTGCGATTTGCTCCGCATAATACGAGTTTGGCACCGAGCCGTATCTGGGATTGTGTGCGCATGTGTTCTTTCGGGCTTTCTCCCTTACCTCTTCTGCTCGCACGACTGGGCCCTTGCCTTCTATGCTCTTCCAAGTTTGGAGGCTGAAGGAGAATTTCCATAAGTGGAGTGATCGGTCTTTTTACCTCAACCTGTTCATCAGTCATATAAGTCTGGACAGTGAACCCAGGCACAATCTTTTAGCCAGAGAAATAGAAGCCGACTTCGAAATTTACATGCAAGTTTCTGCTAAGTGTAATGCATCCCTAGCTTCCCTAGCACTAGGAGAAGATCACCGCCTAAGATATCAACATGAATCTTTATCAAATATCAAAATTTCTTATTCTTGTTGCATTGATTGGTTATGGAGAGGCGGCACCCGCCAGAGCCGAATCTCGAGGCCCTAGGCCCTACCTTGGTTCTAGATTGGACCCCTACAGAATCACGCTGCCAATCAACCGGACTCGGCTCACTGAAAGCTTCAGAGAACATGTTACCTTGACGAATGGTGAAAACTCATTCTCCTTCAAGCCTCAAGAATTGACCAAGAGGTTGGGTGTTGACGACGAAGTCGATGAGAACAAGCCGAAAATTCACTCAAGGTAAGCTAATCTCTGAGGATTAGATAAATGATGATGAAGAGGCATTAACAGATTTCAGGACACTTCAAAATTCTTCCGGGAGTCTCCAGGGCAGGTCGAAACCTGGAGCTTTTCCATGGGAGGGCCTTAACCCCAAAGGTACATACCCCTGGACCAGAACAATCATATGCATGGCGATCTGCGAGAGGAATACATATCACATGAGAGAGATCCTGAAGGGAAAGGGAAGATGGCAAGCGTGAGTCGAAACTGTCGAGTTCTGGACCTGGTTGCCCGACATTCTCTAGAACAGCATGATTCCTCTGGCTGACTTAACTCGCGACTCAGATGTATCCTCAAGTGCAAGTCGGACGGTTCTATGACTGATATCACTGGCGAGGTCTACGAGGCGAGCTTCAAGGAGGACTTTGCTCCGTTGAACTACTATAAGGGGTACCTCGATTACATCTCGGACCAAACCGGCGTGGTGGAACCGAAGAACTGGTTTCTGGACTGGAGACCCGCATATTAAGTCATACATGCATGTAGATGATGCGTGATCGCGCTTTGGCATTCCACGTTACAAATCACCTACCCATCAAGAATGCACAGGTTCACTCGTTTTGCAGGGGCCTCTATTTAAATAGTCTTCGTGCTGAACAGTCAATATAGAAAGAAGTCGGCAAGAGCTTAGCATAAAAATTCTGTCTCACTGCCGGGAGTCTCAAGCGAAGTAGTCGAGGCAAAAGAATTCCATGTCCATCGTCGGCGATCGAAGCCATAGACATGAGCACAATTTTTCACAGTGCTCATACTACTGATTTGCGATCGACACATCCCAGACGCCATGCTTCCGAGTTGATATCATCTCCGGATTAGATCAGAGGAGCTGAAACATGAACCCACATCGCTCCTTGCTCATAAGCCGGCATGCCACCCTGAACAGTGTTGTCGGATCTCCAGCAGCGATCCATGATGTGTCCAGCAGTGCGGGCAACATTGTTACTGTGAAATGCAGGGTATTAGCCTTACGTCATGCTCATGCGAGTCTGAGGGGATGAGTCCGGCTTACCAGTGTGTGCTCACTTCTCCGGCACCACTGCCACTTCCAACAATCTGCGCATTACCAGCCGTACACATTGCCGTGGCAGTCACAGTACCGCAGTTGGCATTGAGACCGGCAAGGTAATTGATACACGTCACGGCATCAGGTGCCTGCGCAGTGCTGTTAGTAAAGCCTTCTTACTTAATGAGGGCCACCGAGCTTTGCTCTTTGCATACCCATGCGGAAGGCTTGCTATCGTTGCATACGAGAAACTGCTCCTGTCTCTTTTCAAGTGAGCCATCTAACACAAAGTCCTTGTTAGCACGCCTGCAATCAGTTCAACTTCCAGCAACTGGGGACTATTAATGAAGACTGGAATATCACAGACTGACCCCCATCAGCGACGACGGACTTGGCCGCGGCTTCAAGAGCCTCATCGACGGATAGAGCACTATCAGGGTCGGCAATGATAGTCTCAACCCAACTTTCCCAGGACCAGTCACCGACGGCAACGGTATTTCGAGAGCTTGCAAGAGGAGCAGGAGACGCAGCTGTGATAGCCGCCAGGAAGAGCAAAGTGACGGAAGGAACGGCGATTTGGACCATTGCGAAAGAGTTGTCTGAAATCTGAGATTCTAGATCTGTGCGTTGAGGAAGTTAGATGATACCTTGAGGAAGGAAGTGTAAGAGTTTACATGATAATACGTAGCCTCACGAGTGATCGCCAAAAAGTCGGAGGATATGATTCTTGATGGTCAGATTTCCTGTCATGACCATCTTCTCCTCACTAGATGAAGTTGACAATGGCAGATAATTCAGTGTAGCATCGCTATATCGGCTGCTACCCTTTTGCCAATGAAGGCAACTAAGCTTACATCTCCACAAAGTCTACTGTGCCATGGACTTGCCTAAACGAGGCTGCGAGACTGAGCTGGAGAAACCACACGCGTTCTCTCTTAGCGACCTTCTTCCCTACGCGCTGAATACCTGCGTGGCCGATCGGCTGTGAATAGTGATCAGCAGTTTAGGAGTTGAAGCCAAGAACCATTGAACCAAAGTCCCATCGCTTACCTCTTAGCTCCAGCTGGTAGACTGATATTTTCTCGGCGGCGTGCAAGCATTGGGAATGGTAGCATCCGCTGTGACGCTGGCTGAATACGAGAGTGTGTGTCCCGGATCTTACATGTAGGAGGCCCCGTTGCTGCTGCCCAAGTCAGCAGTGAGACTTGAACAAGCCGGAATTTTCGAGATAAACACATGGCCATGGCGTTTAGTGAGTGCACATGGAAGTAGGGGAAATTCTCAATGACAACAATTTGACTTTCATTCGCCGTTCATTCATCATTTCTTTCGAGGTCTGATTCGTCTGGTCAGTCAAGATGAAATTCCCTCTAGGTAAGATTTGGACAAATTTGACCTAACCACCCCCTTCAGGATGACAATACAACTTCCCTCCTACATACCACCCCACCGGCACCCGCTGTTAGTGCTGTGCTGGGTCCGCCACCTCAACACTAACACCTCCAAATACAACCCCCACGACCGGAACCCTCGCCCGCGATGGCCTCACAGCCAGCCGCGGGCCCCTCGCAGGCCCCCATCGGTCTCTCAGCCTCTATGCATCATCCCTCGCAGACTCCTCCTCCCCCTACCTCCTTACCCCCACGTCCGAGGGGCCTCACGCCCCCCCCTATCCGGCCCTTGGGAAGGAGGCCACTTTCGGTCGCTACCGCCCTCCAACAGGCCCGAGAAGGCCGGGCCCTCCGAGATGAGGCCCTAGACCTCCTCGCCAAAGGCCTAGATGCCCTCGTTGGGACCGCCCCAGCACGACTAAAGGCTACAGCCCAGGACCTCATCGACACCTTTACCCGGTTTGCTACCGCAGAAATATCTGAACCCACCCTTGGCCCCGGCACGGGAAAAACGTATGCCCAGGCAGCTAACGACCCCACCGCTAGCGGCCCCGGCCCCGGCCCCGGCTCCGACTCCGGCTCCGGCTCCGGTCCCAGGTCGAACCCAGCAACAGGCCGGCGGGCTACCGGCCGCATACACCAGCCAAAACAAACCCAGGACCTCCGCCTATTAGTTCGGCTCCCGGCTGAACACATCCCTACCTCTAGAACCTTAGCCCCTCACTCAGTTAAGATAGTAATAACAAAAGAGCTTAACTTACAGCCGCAAGACCTAGTTAAGGTCCGCCATACTACTACAGGCTTCTCACTTCAGCCCCAGAACAAAGGGATCCAAGCCCTACTCCTTCAGAGAGCCCCTAAGATCAAACACTGCCTCACAGCTAAGAAGATAGAGGTACCTACTAGGTAGCATCAATATATCGTCCCATTCTGCCCCCTCTACTTTACTAGCCTTAACGGTAATAGGGTTAGCATAGAATCTGAAATAGAGGAGGTCTTTTTAAAGAAAAAACAAAAACTCCTCTCTTGGCGCCCAACCCGGGATAGCCTTAATCTAGCTACAGCTACGCAAAGCCTGATTATTGCCCTCCCTCAAGGGGTTAAGGAAGGCTTCCGCCTGTTCGGACAGTCAGGCCCAGCCCGCCTGCTTCCCCCAAGGAAGCAGACCCCCAAAAGACACTCCCCTGGGTGCCAGGGCTTTCACTCAAACCGCTACTGTACCCGGAAACCCCTCTGCGAGAACTGTAGCAAACCGTTGGATACCCATGAAGCCGGGATCTGCGTAGCTAGGTCTAAGTGCGCCAACTGTTATGGGCCTTTTCCAGCAAACCACGCAGACTGCCCAGCTAGGCCTCTACTGCTTAATGGAAACCTTACTATCCCAACCCGGAAGGAACTGCGAGGAATCCGGAAGGCTGGAGAGAAGGCGTCTGACGACCTCCTAGCCAGCCAGGCTTGCTCCGTGGGCAGCAACCAGCAAACTGAGGCTGGACCAAGCGCTACACATGGGCAACAGCCGATATCTAAGCGCCCTCGACCCCTCACACCCATCCAAGACTCAATTGTTGTAGCAGATACCGCTAGCGTAGTTGGAAGCAGCATTATGGTTGAGGATGAGGCTGAAGACTCTGAAGCCCTCCCCCTAACCAACCGCCCTATCCACCCGCTCCCGAGCAGCAGCAGGAGCCAGAGGGTAGTACAGAAGCCTGATTACAATGTTATTAATGCCTACACCCACCTCGACCTCGACTCGGAACAGTAGGCTCAGACCAACTGCCCCACGGGTACTACGGGTAGCCCAGTATAACGTAGGGAAGGAAAGCCCAGCTCATATAGCTCTCCTAGAGCTCTGCTAGGAAGATCAAATCGATATAACACTAATCCAGAAACCCTAGATAGGCTATAAAGATAAAATGCAGATTAACACACACCCAGGCTTTAACTCCTATATCCTAATTAACTTCTAGAATAACAGAGATACAAGACCTAGGGTTATGACCTATATACACAAGAGTCTAAGACTACAAATACAGCAACAAAGGCCTACCCAAACGAGAGATATCTTATGGGTTAAGGCTGGCAACTTCACTATTATTAACGTATATAGGCCGCCAGGTGAGCCGACAAACCACACGACTACTGCTCTCCTAGGATACTATCCGCCAGAAAGAGCCCTTGTAGCCGGGGACTTTAACGCCCGCCACCCTACCTGGGAACCAGGCTCCCCTAGCCGGAATCGGGGGGACGATATTGCAGAGTGGGCTGAAGGCTACAATCTTTCGTTTATTGGGGAGGTTGGGGTCCCTACCCATACTCATAGGCATACCCTCGACCTAACATTCTCAAATATCCCCTTTGCTGAGGCTTGTATTAGCCCACACCTTCACCCAGGGGCTGACCACCAAGCTATCGCAACAATTATCCCTATAGGCAAGGCCCAGGAACAGAAACGCCAGACTGGCCACCTCTCAGTCCCAGAGTCAGCCCTACCCCGACTTATCGACCTAGTAAGAGCTGGATCCTCAGCCTTACCTACCCTAGGGGAAGTACCTAGTCCAGCAGAGCTGGACACTCTAGCTACCCAATTAGTCAGCCTCTTCTATACAGCTATGCAAGCTGTAGGTAAGAGACGGACAAATCAGGGTAGGGGAGCCCCCTGGTGGACAGAAGAGTGTGCAGAAGCCCACCGAGCTGCTATCGAGGCTAGGCGCCAGCAGGCCCAGGAACCTGGGCTAGTTATACCTCCCCCCATCCTAGAGGAGCAAAAGATCTTCTTAAAAACTGTTAGAAGGGCAAAACGCGCTTACTGGACTACTAAGATCGAAGGGGCTAAGACAGACCAAGACCTATATAAGATAGTAGGCTGGCGGAAGTCTAGCTTAGCTGTTAAAGGCCCGCCCCTTATAGTAGAAGGTTAGATAATCGACAACAGCTACGATAAAGCTCAGGCCCTACGAAAGGCTTTACTAAAGAGATTTAACGCTATAGACGACTTATATAGGGATCCTTTTACTATCCTAGTAGTTATACGGCGTCTAATGCCCTGGCAGGATGTGGTTAGCATGGATGCTACTCTGACAAAGACTACAACCCCTGGGATTGACGGGATTACTACAAATTTACTACAGCAGACCTGGGAATCAGTAGCTAGGCCTATACAGCAGCTCTTCCAGGCCTGTATTCAAGTAGGCCACTTCCCCAGACCGTTCCGTAAAGCAGAAGTTGTCATGACCCAGAAGCCAGGGAAAACAGACTTCTCGAAGACTGGGTCTTGGCGACCGATATCCCTTTTATCCTGCTTGGGTAAAGGCCTAGAGCGGCTAATAGCAAAAAGGATGGCCTACCTTACTATCCTAGAAGGGGTTGCTAGCCCGCAGCAGGTTGGAGCACTACCAGGGAGGGCTGCAGTCGACCTAACAGCCTGTCTGACCCACGAGATCGAGAGGGCTCTAGACTTAGGGCTCACTGCAACTCTTGTAACAATGGACGTTAAAGGGGCTTTTGACTCTGTCCTAAGAAACCGACTTGTTATCAGGCTACGACAGCAGGGCTGGCCTAAGCATCTGATTAGGCTGATCTTCACCTTTACCTCTAGCCGAGCAGCCCGGGTCAGGCTAGAGGATACAACTACAGAGGATTTCCCTTTATCCTGTGGGCTACCACAAGGCTCCCCACTATCTCCTATTCTCTTTCTATTATATATAGCTGATATCCTAGCCGACGATCAGAAGCTACGGTTCGGCTATGCGGATGATATAGGTTTAGTAGCTACTAGCCCATCGCTAAAAGAAAATGCTATAGCTCTAGGCCAAGAGATCACTCATATACTTAACTGGGGCACTGATAACAAGGTTGCTTTTGACCCAGCTAAGTGTGAGGCAGTCCACTTCAGCAGGAAACATAAACAGACAAAAGACCTACCAGATATACAAGCGAGGGGCCTAACTATCAAGGCCTCAGCTAGGCCTGTACGATGGCTAGGAGTCTGGTTTGACAAGAGACTCACCTTCCGTCACCATGTCGAAACTAAGGTGGCGGCAGTAAAGAAGGTAGCCCAGTTCCTTCGGCACCTAACAAATACTAAAGGGGGGCTCCCAGCAGCCGCAGTACGAAAAGCGGTTATTGCCTGTGTCCTTCCAACAGCCCTATATGGAGTTGAAACCTGGTATGCGGGCCTAACCAAACCAGCCCTAAACAGCGGCACCAATACTAGCAGTAGTACTGCTTTACAGATAGCTACAGTTGGCACAGGACAGAAGGGCCTGGCCCGTAGAGTTAGCAAAGTTATTACAGCAGCAGCAAGGGCTATCCTGCCTGTCTGGAGAACCACACCGACCAGCAGCCTCATCCGAGACGCTGGCCTTCCTACAGCAGAGGTAGCCCTCGAAGCAGCGCGACTACGCTTCGCTATACGCCTGCAGAAGGTTGACCAACAACATCCCTTGGTCCCAAGGCTGCTGCAGCCAGGGCGGCAACAGACCAGGCTCCAAAGAACAGCTGGCCTGTTACCTAAGTGTCCAAGGCCAGCACTCCTACAGCCGCAATACCTCCCAGGGTCTTATGACCTTATAGTTACACAGACGAAGGATGTAGCAGCTAGGATCTTCCAGGCCTGGCTCAAGACTGTGCCAGGTCAGCATACAGTCGTATACTCAGACGGCTCCAAAGCTCCTGACGGAGCTACAGGGTACGGCTTTGTTATCTACCGCAACAATAAACGTATAGCCCAGGGCTGCGGCCGTCTCGGCATAGCAGAAGTGTTTGATGGTGAGGCGGAGGGGGCGAGGGCTGGGCTCCGACGGGCCCTTCAGACCTCCCAAGGCCAGCCTATACACATCTGCATCGACAATACCAGCGTTATTCAGGGGATTCGCGGTAAGGTCCCAGACTCCTCACAAGCGGCCTTCCTTGAGATCCAGGAGGTAGGCAGGATACACGATATACGAACCCATTGGTCTCCTGGGCACCAGGGTATTAAAGGAAACGAAGAAGCAGACAGCCTAGCTAAGGAGGGCACAACCCTACTAGTCCCAAGGGGACAGCTAGCAACTCTTTCAGGGATCAAACGGCTTGCTAAGGAGCGTATACGTCGCCAATACAGAAAATAGTGGAAACGGGAGGCAACATCCTGCTATACCCAGCTAGGACTCAAGGCCACCCTCGCTTACGCTCCCGAACTAGCCCTACCGCGGGCTATCCTTTATCATCTCCTAGCAGCCCGATCAGGCCATGGAGACTTCGAGTAATACCACTAACGCTTTAACTATACAGAAGCACTACTTACCTACTCCTACGGGGAGGTAAAGGCGGTAGACTATCTAGTTTACTGCTAAAAGACCCTAGTGAGGAGGCATCAGTGGCCTACCCTCCACCCTTCTAGCCCACTCGATCCTATAGGACCTATAGGATCTCTTGAGCGGTACTATAAGAGGTTAATTACTGATCCTATTGGCTTCTAGGCCTTTCTCCGCGTGACAGACTTCTTTCAGAAGATCTGCCCGCGGTACTAAGGACTAGGTCTTGACCTAGGCCCGACTTACGAAGTTCTCCTCCTAGAGGGACAGACGGTAACAACGGAACTAGGGAACCAGCGGGAACTAGGGACGGATAGAACAGACAGTAGCCCATAGGCAAGATTTGGAGGACGTTAGGAAAAGGCGTGTACTATAGAGTATATAGCTCGAGCCTACGGCCCTCCACGCCATTTACCCTTCGGGAGATCTGCCGCAAGGGCGGCTGCGCCTTTGCCGCTACGGCGTTTAATAGAACAAAAAAAAAAAGATTGTGAAGACGACTGTGTCAAGACTTGTTTCGCTTTCCATTCCCTGCCTAAGCAAGGAGGAATGCGACGAACAGGAAGTAAGCTTAATGGGACTTTAGAAATCCACAAATAATCTTGGCAGCGTTGCATTCGACTTCCGTGCCGAAAGGTTGCAGAACTCAGTAGCATCGCGCATTGTTATTGGCGAATTGCTGAGGGAACAGAGATCAGTCCTTGAAGTTGGTTTCCTTTGCTGTCGGGCCCGAACAGACGGAAGTCTCTATATATCCCTCTTTTATAACATCGAGTTGTTTCTTCTATGAGTTTGAACGCCCAGTGCCTAGCTACTGCACGGAAAGAGAAGGGCGGGGGAATGCAATGCGTGTGCGTTTTGAAGCAGAAGTCATCACCGCGCCGGATTCCCTGAGCGAACTATTGACTTCGAGAGTGAAATAATATACCAGCTAGCCTGGCACTATTAGTTACTTAATAGGCCAACAGCTTCATTGCCAGCCAGCCTCGTGTGTGCTACGAGCTAGCAAAAGTCGCTTATTCACACTTCCTCATTGAAGTCATTCAAGTTTGGTGAGAATATCGTGGTATGACGCGGCACAATAGCCAGGTGATGAAACTGAAGAAATCTGTTCATAGCTTAGTACAACGGCTTAACCGACCCGAACATCATCGGCTCCGGAAACGCTGCGCCGAAGTTGCGCGTATCTGGCGTATTTGATATCCAAGTCTTGCCCGCGACCGGGCCGGTCGCCCCACTTCGCGCCGAAGCTGTCGTGCTTTGAAGGATTTACATCCGTGACCCCCTGAGTCATCGTCAGAAGCTCATACTTATAGTTCAAAACTCGTTCCGAACAATGAGAACGTTGTGAACATTTATGAAATCTTGTAATTAAGTTATTGCCTATCAAGACAGACCTGCCGGAATCATGGACCCTCCCGTTGGACCTCTCGTGGCCTCCGCCGATCCGGCAACAGCCCCGTCCCATACCCCGCTCCACGGCCAATACACCTCCCTGGTCCCGTTGCAACCGTCGCATGCGCAGGCCATCTTCAAGCATCTCGGCCGGGAAGAAAATGCTTGGCGCTGGACATACCTCTTCAATGAACCTTTCCTCGAGTTCGAACAATGCGAGGCTGCATTCAAGGAGTGGAGCGTTTCCAAAGACCCATTGTACTTCACTATATTATCTGGCCCGGCATCGGATCCATCATCCGAGCCAGTGGGTGTGATGGCATACCTCTCCATTGTTCCGGCCCACAGACACATTGAGATCGGATGCATCATCTTCAGTGAGCAGCTTAAGCAGACGCGTGCTGCCACCGAGGCCCAGTACCTTCTCATGAAGAATGCTTTCGAAGGCCTGGGTAACTACAGGCTCGAATGGAAAGCGAACCATCTGAACAAGCCGAGCCTCGCAGCTGCTGAGCGGTTGGGGTATACGTATGAAGGCATTTTCAGGTAAGACATTTATGGAGCTCAGTCTCGGTCGGTCACTGACATTTGTCAGAAAACACATGGTTGCCAAGGGGAGGCGCAGAGATACAGCTTGGTTCAGCATCACAGATGATGAGTGGCCGGTGATCAAGGGTGGCTTGGGAGCGTGGCTGAGCGAAGAAAACTTTGATGAGGATGGTAAACAACGCAGAGGCCTGAAGCAGTGCCGAGAAGCGTTGAAGGCATGAAAAGATGTCTTTAAGACGGCCTTTCGGCTGAGTTCTTCGGAGCTCTAGTTAGGGTGAATGGGACGAAGTTTCAAGCGCAAGTCTACGAAGCAAAGGTGAACATATTGTTAGCCGCAAACAAGTAACAACGTTGGCAATATTTCCGGCGCACCCCATGCTGATCGAAATCTGCATCGGATATGCAAGTGCCTTTCTAATTAACCAAGTGAATAGCTTGCTGCTACTGCGAGCGAAGGATTTGACGGAAATGCGTCATATCTCTAACTTCCCCAGTCTTGGCCTTGGTGATCCTGCATATCCCCCGCAGTTGGATTGGAGCTTAACAGGACAAGATCGGTGCTTCGGGATTTTAGGCTAATACCACAATTCTCCGAGCAAGGCCTTCCGCGGCGCCGGTCTCTCGGAAAAGCGCCGCACATTCGCTCGTGATCTCTTAGACGGCTTCCGACTACTACTGAGATTTCTTCTCTGGCGTGGAAATCGACACAAGGCGATGCAGGTTTTCCTTCGCTACTGCGGGGTAGACAGGAGGCCTGGGACACCCCAAAGTTTAATAACATGGTGAAAGCCAGATTGGAACCACCCGTCAAAGGGACCGATAGCGTGGAAGTTGCTCAGGAGTCAGCGATCTCACGATGAAATTCGGACTTCTAACATTAGCCCTCTCCGGGATTGGCCGAGCTCAAAATTCAACCTTCCAAAACCCAATCATTAGCGGCTTCAAGCCGGACCCGAGCTGTATTTTTGTTCCAGAATTGGGCAATACCTTCTTCTGTGCTACATCTAGTTTCCTCGCCTTCCCTGGTTTATCCATCCACGCAAGTCGAGACTTGGTTCACTGGAAACATGTTTCCAACGCATTCAGTCGAGCAGATCAGCTGCCAGGTCTAGCTTTTCTGCCAAAGGCAACCAGCGGCATTTATGCCCCCACGTTGCGCTTCCATGAGGGCAACTTTTACCTTCTATGCACTCTTGTGAATCAGCAACTCCCGAGAACCAACGATAGTCGTTGGGACAACTTCATCCTCACATCGACAGATCCCTACAGCTCAGACTCCTGGTCAGATCCGGTCCATTTCAGCTTCCCTGGTTTCGACCCGTCGCCATTCTGGGACGATGACGGCAAGACGTACGTCTCGGGTGCGCACACAGCCGCATACTATCCAGGAATTATGCATGCGCCGCTCAACTTGGAAACCGGCGAAATCGGAGACATCATCATGCCCTGGAACGGTACCGGCGGGCGCTCTCCCGAGGCCCCTCACATCTGGAAACGTGATGGATGGTACTATCTGCTCCTCGCTGAAGGCGGCACACGCGAAAACCATATGGTCACAATGGCTCGATCAAAGAGTCTAAAGGGACCATACGATCCAGCGCCGGGAAATCCACTGTTGACTTCTGCGAATGACACCAGCTCCTACTTCCAAGCTGTCGGGCATGCTGATCTATTCCAGGATGCGGATGGAAATTGGTGGTCTGTCGCACTGGCAGTTCGGGCTGGCGGCACCTATGGCCAGGATCCTGGGGCATACTTTGGCAACCTGCCGATGGGAAGAGAGACAGTGCTTACACCCGTCACCTGGGAAGAGGGTGAGTTTCCAGTCTTCACGCCGGTCACTGGCGACGTCTCTGGCTGGCCTCTACCCATGGAAGCTATACCAGAAAAGGGAGAAGGTCAACTCAGCGACGCGGACGATACCATCACCTTTCCGCCGGGAAGTAATTTGCCCATTCACATCATCCACTGGCGTCTTCCAAAGGCCAGAAACTATGTAGTCTCGCCACCGGGTCATTGGAACACATTAGCGCTGAAGTCTTCCGTCCTGAATCTCACAGCTTTCGACGCCGACTTTGCCTTGGGTCGTGGTCAGACTTTCGTCGGACGACGGATGGCTCACTCACTCTTCAAATTCCGCGTTGAGGTCGACTGGGCAAAGTCACTAACAAAGGAAGAGATGGAGGTCGGTGTCTCAATCATACAAGATCAAGCACAGCACTTTGATCTCGGCATCGTCATGCTGAGGCCGGAGGGAAGCGAGGATCTCCGACCGCACCTTAGGTTCCGTGGTATTTCGGAAACGCCGTACAGGGCGACTGAACATCCGCCGAACGAGGTTTACCCTTTTCCCGACGGCTGGGCCGGACAGAAGATTGCTCTCCAGATTGAGGCAGTAAACAGCACTCATTTCACATTCTCCGCCGGTCTGGCTGGTCCCAGGCAAGACTCCGATGTCAGAGTTTTCGGGCATTGCAAGGGTACTGAGTTGGTCCCTTATTACTCTGGTGAAGTTGCCCCAACCGAAGATAACGTGAACTCTTACTGACAAAGATACTACTAGGTTCCGTTGTAGGCGTTTACGCGACATCTAACGGGAAGCATGGAGAGCAGGCTTTCGAGACTTACATCTCCAACTGGCAGTACAATGGAATCAGACAGCTCAGGAGCCAGCAGGATGTCGATGATGCCGATAGTTCTAGGGCTTAGAGTGGCATGACGAAGAGGATCTTACCATTCGCGAGACTACCATCAGGTGTTGTTCAAAATATCAAATTTCTTTGACAATAGATCCTGCCAAGAGTTGCCCCGCAAACTATTCGTGTGGAAGCCGGAGCCCCCTTAAGACCCATTTCTCCGAAGCAATCCATCATCAAGACGCAACATGTGAATTGGAGCAATGCCATCATCGGGTGTAATGTCCACCCGTTTGCCCGCTTGGGGTAACATCGCGGCGGCTGCTAGGGCCTGGGAGTCAAGATTCCACCGACGGCCCTCAGCCCGGCTCGTAAACTGTAATATTTGAATGCTCCTACCTACCATGATCGGCCTCCCAAGCAGATTTACACGTCGACATACCTCGGCAGGTCCATTGGTGTCGTTATAATACGCATGGGACTATTATCGCCCAAACATTAACGACCTCTGGAACTATCGGTCAAAGCGGGGGACCCTGAACCCTGAAACCACCAATACCACATTTGCAACCGATATCGTCGGTGAGCTGGTGTCGAGCTCGGGACGGTCGGACGCCAAGTTTGAAACGCGAAACTCTAAATGAGAGTATATAAAGACTCACGCGTTTGCGCGGCAGAACTGTCCCCATGACTTGCACAACCTCGTTCAACGATAGACGCAGTCAGATATTAAACGACATAGACATACAACTAATCAAACTCAAAGATGGCAACGGCGTTCTTGATGGGCGGGCACAACTTCAAGCCCGACTCTGATATCCCGGACTTAACAGGAAAGGTCATTCTCGTCACCGGTGGTAATGCCGGCCTCGGGCTGGAGACGATCCGGCAGATTGCAAAGCACAACCCCGCGCACATCTACCTCGCAGGCCGCTCAAAGGAAAAAGGAGAGGCTGCAATAGAAGCACTCAAGAAAGAAGGCTCCAGCGTCGCGCCGATTTCTCATCTGCCGCTTGAGTTGTCCTCCTTCGAGAGTATCAAAGCCGCCGCGAAACAATTCAACGAGTCTTCTTCTCGGCTGGACCTGCTCGTCAACAATGCTGGAATTATGGCGACTCCAGAGGGGCTCACAAAGGAGGGTTACGAGATCCAATTTGGCACAAACCACATGGGCCATGCACTCTTCACTCAACTTCTGATGCCCACCTTGAAGAAGACGGCGACCGAGAACCCAGACGTGCGGGTCGTATTTCTCTCCTCGGGCGCGGAAGGCTGGGCGCCCAAAGACAGTTACCAATTCGATAAGCTCAAGACCAAGATGCCCGAAACTCCCAGCCGTTATCGCTACGGGATCTCTAAGGTGGCCAACATTCACTATGCTGCCGCCCTCGCCGAGCGGCACACTGAGCTCAAAATTGTCAGTGTGCACCCGGGTGTCGTCGACACAAATCTGGCACAGTCCATTATCAACAACTCCAACTTCATCTTGGGCACGATTGTGTACCTCGGCACTAAAATTGTAGCCGTCAGTCCTCAAAAAGGCGCGCTCAATCAGCTCTGGGCGTCCTTCAACCCGGACGTCAAGAGCGGCACTTTCTACTTCCCAGTTGGCGTCACCGGTAAAGGTACGAGGCTGAGCAATGACAAGGACAAGAGGGAGGAGTTGTGGAAATGGACCGAAGACGAACTCCGGAGTCATTTGTAGCGGGATATCCGCAACTGGCCGAGCAGAAAAGAGACAACTCATAAAGACCAAATCCACCACACCTTCAGTGACCGAACAAGAGACTTCGTATTTTTCTTTTTCCTTCTAGCGTAATGCGGAGACAGAAATAAAGTGTTCCAAGGACCGGCAGTTTCATGTATGTTGAATCTCCATGGCCAGAATCCGGTGGCTAAAGTGTGTAAGCTTGAATGCTGCTGCATGAACCACTACCAAGTCGGTTTTTGCTGCCGTTCGAATTGCGCCGTGAGTTGGCAAAACCTACTCGAGTCGGTTAGATCCAATCCATTAGCCCACCATGAATCAGCAGAACCCGACAATAAAAGCAGGGGAGTCGCAAAGTTCGGAACCCGATAAAAAAGGGCCCAAGGGCCCCCTTACGGCAGACTGCAAGAGGCACTCCGCCAAAACACTTTTTCTCAGTAGACTTACGGTAGCCGTACAGTTAAGTACGCTAAAGTACTATACATGCCCTACATATAAATAAATATAATTATTAATCCCGTAACTTAGTTATAACTAATATAATAATAATTACTTATAACCGGAGGCGCCGTAAATTACGTAAAGGCAGTTAACTAGGCGGTATAATGTTACGACCCAACATGTATAAACAAGACCAAGGCCTGCCCCGCAGGATTGCGGCGGCTATCTACCAGATATATACAAAGAACCCGGGAACTCAGATGACTCCTCACGGAACGGAAGAACTATAGTATAAGTTACGTAATAATAAAGAAAGTAAGTGACTATAGTAATTAAGTAGATAAAGGATATGTTCAAGATTAGGACTTGTATATAAGATAAACTCGAGCCGGGCTCTAGGACAGACTTCCTATAGCTTCTTTAGTAATTAACTTCGTATTAGATCTTATAATCGCTTTTAGCTAGTTATCTTCTCTAAGAACCTCTTTGATAAGGCTATAATTAATTACCAAAGCCTTACTTACCTTATAAATATAACCTATCTAAGACTACTTAACTATATGCAATAATTTTCTAATTATTATATCCGGTTATTACATCCGATTATTATTATTATTAGTTCTGTAGCCTTAATTTCTCTAAATATACCTTACTACAACTAGCTGGCCATAATACTTTAACTGCTTCTATTTAGTAAGTTAACCTTATAAAACTAACTATTAATAATAAGAACAACGATATCTTTTAAAGCTACCTCGTCCACCTCTTTTAACGACTCTAAGGGTAAGGCTCCTATACCTACTAAGACCCTATATAAAGAAATAAAGGACGCTAAAGACTCAAAAGAAGGCCTTAACTCCACTTATATGTTACGACCCAACATGAGACCAGGGCGTGCCCCGCTGACGCCTGGCGGCTACGGCGCATCATATACGCAGGACGGGACGGAACATTGGGGAAACCCCAGGAACGGAAGAACTATAGTACAAGTCACGTGATGATAAGAGATATGATAAGGGATAAGGATATGTTGGATATGGGACATATCTATGTTACGAGCTGGACAAGGCAACCAACTGTGGCACAAAGCAAAAGCTTCGATAATGATGACTCCGGTCATCATTGTCCCTTGTTCTGCATATATAGCTACGCGCCCACAGTGACAAGTTGCGGCGGGCGTAACAATCTAGCATATCCAGACAAAGGGGACTGTTCAGCACTGTTCAGTTAGGATCGGACTTGTATATAAGAATGGACTCGAGCTGGGCTCTAGGACAAAATAATTTATATAGACTATAACTTTATACTTAGTTCTTAATAACTATAATTTCTATTCTCTAAATACTTTAATTATAGCTATTAATTCCTTATCGTAGATTTACTAATTCAGTTCTACTTTGTAGAATGCTTTAGAGTAGAATATATAAGGATGAAGTTTTCTTTATTCGTCTTATTATCCCAAGACCGCTTCTATAGCGAAGTCTAAGGCATCGGTCTCGACTTCGAATAGTGAACTTGGGTCTAGGATTATAATAATTAGTTCTAAAACTACTATATTCTTAAACGTTCTTAACGTTCTAAAGTATAGGCTAGTCCTTAACTACTTCGACTTTTAATTTCTATATATAGATTTCTTTAGATATGATTATATGTTTAAAGAAGTCGACTCTTTACGTATAGAATTCGTATTTATCGGGTTTAATAAAGAGTTTTATATCTTGGAGTTTCTAAAATACCTTATAGACGTATTCCTTATATATCTTTATATTGAGAGAGAAGATAAGGACGTCATTAATATAAATAACGCTAAAGATATCTATATATTCTCTAAGAACATAGTTTGCTATTATCTAGAATATAGCGGGTACGTTAGTAAGTTTAAAGAGCATAACGAGGTACTTAAAGAGTTCTCTATGGGTTCGGAATACTATTTTCTATTCGTCTTGTTTCTTAATTCGAATCTAGTTAAATACTTCCTTTAGATCTATCTTAGTGAACTATTAAGCTTCGTATAATAGATCTCTAAGTTCTATAATAAGGGGTAAGTGTCACGGTAGCAGGCAGGTTGTTTGGCAGGTGGATGCTGGGCAGGCGGATCAGACAATCTATTGCTACGGGCAGGCTCTATCCTAAGCAGGTACAGGCTCTGTTGACAAGACGTAGCTCAAGGAGCTACGTTTCTGGACATGCGCGACAGAATACAGGATGCAGGGTTTTATCCAGCCTCAGGCTTACGTAACCCGGCCACCGGATTACTCAACACCAACCTCAAGGTTGGGGGCTAGGACAGCGGGTCTGTGACAGTAAGGGGTAATAATTCTTCTTAGTAATTATGTTAAGTCCTTTATAGTCGATTATAGGTCTTAATTTCTTCTTCCCTTTCTTTAGGATAAAAAGAAGTAGTACTCTAGCGGGTAATAATAAGGGTCTAATATGCCCCTTTATAAGCTTTTTATTAATATATCTATGAAGCTCTTCGTACTCTTATCAATTTATAAGGCCTAGGAGGTAAAACTTAGGTTACTTTCACTAAGAGGTTAGAGGTAGGCAAAAAGGGAAAAGGTAAATAAGTTGAGGTACGAGTTGGGATAATCAGAGAATCGATTGTATTGATGATTATTCTATGATATGGTGGGAAAGTGTAGTCTATATATAATACAAATATCACATGTAATCATATGTAATCACATGTAATCACATGTAATCACATGTAATCACATGTAATCACATGTAATCACATGTGGTGCTTAAGTCCGAGCATTTATTATTAAGTTTATACGGGCATATGTGCCTGTCGGCGCTTTAATATGTATATGTAAAGCGTATTTAAATACGGGCTGTACGTGCGTACAAAGCGTTGTATCTCAGTAGATACGTACTTTAGTTAAGCCTTTCATTACCATTTGACTTCTTAAGCACGTAACTCCTATAATACTTGTATTTATAATTATAAATATATTATTAAAATCGTGGAAAATCACTGAGTCTAGATATATTTAAGAAACATCTGTAACCCTTATATTTATTAAAATGTTAATATATATTTCTTATATTATAGAGTACTAGTTTTAAGGTACTAATTAGATATAAGTTTTAGAATTTTAGTAAATATTCTAAGTAAAGGTATTTGTCATGTTCTATATAGACAATATATTTGTAACATACTATAAGAAAAACGAACATATCGGGAATATAATAATAGACGGCCTAAAGAAAGCTTATAAGATAAAAGATATAGGCGAAGCTAAGTCGTATTTCAGTATTTATATTATAAAAGATCGTGCTGCTAGGTATATTTACCTCTATTATAACTAGTATATTAAAATGATAATAGTAAGATTTAGTCTTAACGATATTTTCGTACCGGCTACCCCTCTTTTGATGGTTGATTTTATACCAAACGAAGAAACAGCGACTAAGGCCGAAGTAAAGCTCTATTAAGAGATTATTAGATTAATCTTATATGCGTTAATAATAATCCGACCTGAGGTCGCCTTCGCGGCATCTTTATTATTAAGATTTTTTATTAATCTAAGTAAAGCTTATATCCGCGCTATTAAATAAATAGTTAGATATCTTTATTATACTAAATACTTATTGATTTACTACGGAACGGAAGACGGTACTTATATCCTCTTTGTAGTAAATAGTGCTTCGTTCGCTAACGACTTAACTTATTAATCTTAATAGAGATATATCTTCTTCCTCTTCGGCGGAGCCGTTTAGTAGAAGGCGATATGCTAAAGTATTATTATTATATTTACAATAGAAGTAGAGCTTCTAGCCTTCGAATATACTATGAAAAAGACGATAGTACTTAAGAGGCTCTTTAGAGATAATACCTTGAATCTTAGTAATGTTTAGAATATATTGTGTAAGGGGCTGGCCCCTAGGCTTATTCAACGTAGAGGTGCCGTCGATTAACTATTCTAAGCTGAGGAGGAAAACGAGGAATCACAGGGGTTCGCGTATAGCTATAATATAATATGCCCGGAATCGTCGGTATACTGCGGTAGAATAGTGGATCCGGCAAAGCCGGACATCTCGACCGGCTCCGGCCTATAGCATAACCAAATATAATAATCTAATGTAATAATCGGTTATTACAGGTCGCGGTCGGACAGCTTCCCAGCAGAGGGGTGTGCATGCGGCTCTGGCAAGGCCGGAGATCTCAACCGGGCTCCAGCCCGTGACAGCTAGTCTCGTCGAAATTATATAGGTCCTCCTCTTGGATTTTATACCTGGTATTATATTACATAATAATATAAACCACTTTAAAATAACCTCTGGGTCTTTTTAAAGAGCTCTTTAATAATTGTATAGACAATTAAACTTAGTTTTTAAAATAGGCTATAAGTCTATAAACCGCCTAGCCTATTGCTTGCTAATAGGCTCGGTATTATATACTTATAATAGGAAATTAGATATATCTTGTTACGCCCGCTGCAACTTGTCACTGTGGGCGCGTAGCTATATAATGCAGAACAAGGGACAATGATGCCGGAGTCATCATTATCAAAGCTTTTGCTTTGTGCCATAGTTGATTGCCTTGTCTGCTCGTAACATATCTTTTATACCGCTAATGTATAAAAGAAATCTTTTAAAATCCTATTTAATAACGTATTAAAGAAGTATTTTCTCTTTAATTGGATCGGGCTTATATTATTAGGGTTGAGTTTGTTTACGTTACGGTCGGTTATTTATTCTATCAGCTAAGGTGCTCTTTGAGATACCGTAGGTCTTTATGGTATATAAAATATCTAAGTTACTACCTCTAGTATATATCGATCGGATCGTTTTAGTCGCAAGAATGACTCTGTTTTCTTAGGTATAGATTGGCATTATAGTTATTAAGATTTTACGCGTCAAAGGTTTAAGTGGTTTAGACATAAGTGTGTTTAGAAAAAAACGTCCGGCTGACTGGTCCGGCCGGCGAACTAATAAACCACGTCAATAATTTATAATAATATATAATTTTATATACTGCTATAATTATAGGGTCTTATAAACTTAATTAATAATATATTTTAAGCCGTATTTTTGTATAAACCAAATTTATAATTCATTTTATTAATATAAAGTTTAATAATCGGTAGTAGGGTGACTAAAAAATTCGATTTCTGCTTTTGCGGAGTGCCTCTTGCAGTCTGCCGTACCCCTGGTCCACGTAGATGACGGAAATGTCCACCGTCGGATCAAGCCCGAAGTTCACCCAAGTTCATCCGTCTAAACTTGTCACCCAACAAACATGTCCGTCTCGAAGTGATCCTGATTCGGGGCCGAGAATAGGAGGCCTGCTCGCCCCTTACAGCTTCCCGTCGGCTGACAGGGCAAGTTTACGCGGAAATCCGTATCCGCCGAAAGGAGAGGCTCTGTCCCCACAAGGCAGGCGGCTCGTCGGTCCTCGGATGCTTGGATTGCAATTAGGGCTTTAAGGTTAATTACACCACTTTAGGTAAAGCCCGGGCTCTCCGGTCTCGTTCGTCATCAAAATCTTAACGAGACGACGGCGGGATGAGCCTCACGAAAGACAGGAATCAACTCTCGACAGGTTTTCGTACTTACTCACAATGATCAATGTTGTTGGCTGGAAAGAAACATGCCATGTTGGAGTAAGTTGGCAGATGCACATCGCCTTATCACACACCTGCAGAATCCTTACCTCACCTCCCTTCTTGGCATTTCCTTTCTGTGGAAACTTCCCCTTTCAAACAAATTCACACAGGGAAATACTGGGTCAGCCGCAACTGTTGGTGGGTAAAAGACCGTGATTTTCTGGGGCTTTCTGGATCCCAAGAAGTCCATGATCGGATCGATCGGCAAATCAAGCCTATGCCAAGAGGAAGCCAAGATGCCACTGAGATTGAAATACTACCTGAAGAGGCAGTTTCTTCATTGCCGCCACGCGTCGAAGGTGGTGAAATCGACTCGATCAGACGGTCTGGAAGTCTTGGAAGGTGATCTCTGATCATGTCTCGGTATTTCGCTGGTAAGGCGACTTACACCGACTTTGGGTGTAGGTTCCCCTCAGCCCTGTTCGTCCCAAGTCCACAATGGCCAGGTATGATCCCATCGTCTTACTTGGGTCATCGGATAGTGGGCGACCAGTTCTCCTAATATTCTGCTCCCCACGTGCTAACTTCGCGCCGCGGGCTTACATGATTTGAAGCTTGGATGATTTAAGCCAGTGTGGAGAGTCGCCTCCTCTTTTCGGTCCTTTGGGGCAACACTCCGGCGCTGCAAGGTCAGATTAAAGGTGGTTTTGAAATCGTGGGCTCCTCTTAGCTCCTTCCAGAGACCGGGGAGATAGACAATGGTGATGCCGACTATCCGGCGTGGGAGCCGCACCGTATCCAGTTGCGGAAATCCAACGAGCTTCCACCGAGCAGATTCTAAATGAAAGGGGAAGAGGAGGTCTACAGACTTACATGTTCGACAACATCGTATAAGTATCGTCTTTTCTGCCCACATCTTTTGCTTCTATTCTCGATACCCCATCGAGCTTCTTCATTCACACTCTTTTCAACCACATTCTTTTTCTTCACCGACTCTAGTCTCTCATTCGACATTCCTGTACATACTCGAAGTATCCCACGTGTTGATCACATACCAAAATAAATCAAGAAACGATGAAGTTCCTCTCCGTTGTCGCGGGCCTTAGCGCCCTGGCTGCCGCCGCCCCCGCCGAGCTCGACACCCGTGCCTCGTGCACCTTCACCGACGCCAAGACGGCCATGTCCAAGAAGACCTCCTGCACCGACATCGTCCTCAACGGCATCAAGGTCCCCGCCGGCGAGACCCTCGACCTCACTGGCCTCAAGGACGGAACCAAAGTTACCTTCAAGGGCACCACCACCTTCGGCTACAAGGAGTGGGAGGGCCCCCTCATCGCCATCGGCGGTAAGAAGGTCAGCGTTGTCGGTGCTTCCGGCAACTCCATCTCCTGCGAGGGTGAGCGCTGGTGGGACGGCAAGGGAGGCAACGGTGGCAAGAAGAAGCCCAAGTTCTTCAAGGTCAAGATCAACGACGGATCCATCTCTGGCCTGAACGTCAAGAACACCCCGGCCCACGGATTCTCCATCAACAGCGTCTCCGGCCTCAAGGTGTAAGTTACAACTCAATGCCGGCTTCATGGAACCCACGCTGACTCAACTGTTCTCTAGCTCCAACATCCTTTTCGACAACAAGGAGGGTGACTCCAAGGGAGGCCACAACACCGATGCCTTCGATGTCGGTCAGTCCTCTGACGTGACCATCTCCGGCGCCAAGGTCTACAACCAGGACGACTGCCTGGCCATCAACTCCGGTACTGGCATCACTTTCGAGAACGGATACTGCTACGGCTCCCACGGTCTCTCCATCGGCTCCGTTGGTGGACGTACCGACAACACCGTCCAGAACATCATTATCCGTGACTCGACCATCGAGAAGGCCGACAACGGTATCCGCATCAAGACCATTGCCAACAAGACCGGTAAGGTCAACGGTATCACCTTCGAGAACATCACCCTCAAGAACATCAACAAGAAGGGCATTGTCATCCAGCAGGATTACGAGAACGGCAGCCCTACCGGCAAGCCCACCGCCGGTATCCCCATCACCAATGTCACCGTCAAGAACGTCAAGGGTACCGTCGCCGCCAAGGGCACCAACGTGTACATCCTTTGCGCCAAGGGTGCCTGCTCCAACTGGAAGTGGTCTGGTGTATCCGTTACCGGTGGCAAGTCCTCTTCAGAGTGCTCTGGTATTCCCTCCAGCTCCGGCGCCAAGTGCTAAATGCTTGATGATGGGAAGTTCAGGAGCGGTGCTCCCGGATTGAAGTTACCATGACTGAAAAAGGTCAGGATTGAAGTTGCGAGTGATGACCTTGCGACTTGGGTGGAATTTGTGCCGTGAGATTCCCACTTGGGATTCCAGCTTGTCATCGTTCGATTCTTAGATACCATTCGCGGAATACAACTTAATATTCAACTCGTACATGTATGATCGCTCTAAGACGGTTGATGCAAAACTTCTCTGTCAGACCGGTCACTACGGCGTGGAACCGCCAAAAAGATAGCCTAAGTAACAGTCACGACTCACCTCAGGAAACACAGCTTAGGTCACATTGGTCACAACGTTTCCTAGCACGTCTAACATAAGTCCTGTGCACTGAAACTGGCGTACAGAGCCACGGAATTCTCCAATCAAACAACATTCGCCTCCCATCCATGTCTTCTGGGTATAATTTGTGTCACATTGCGACTGTTGCCCTGCAGGCTCTTAAGGGTCCTGGATCACACATCAGTGAGAAGAACAGGTACGTCTCAAGATTTCCTCTTAATATGACTTGGACTTCTGCCTGATTCTTTCTCTCCTGGCCAGTGAGACGACATCTAATCCGCAGCAGGTGGCTTTAGTTCCTACCTGTTCACTTCAGTTTCTTGTTCTCAGCATCAACACCAGACATTCAACCCGATGGATACTACCCTGGCTAATCATATTTACCAAAAGGATGAGGCCACAGAGGCGGTTTGCTATCAGAGCTGTTGGCATTTCCCTGACGAGCTGCAGCCCAATCCAGATGTCGACGGAATTGGGGTAAGGTAACTCATGGTGGAAACAAGATGGCTCGATCAGTTCACTGGAGTTTCAAAGCGTCACAGCTAACTGATTGTTTCCATGTGATATAGGTAATGATCGGGTTTCTTGGGACAGCTTGGCTGGCAGTGTTGCTGATATGCATACGCTACTGCTTGATCTTCGACCCAAGCGTTGATCCCTTCGATAATCAACATCAACACCGCAGGCACAGTCGAAAGCATATCTGGAAGCCCAACATAATGGTTACTAATACGTTTTCATGCTGTCGTCGATTATTTGGTCGCCGCGCTGGCTGCAACTTGGCCATGACCAAGGTATGATCGCCTCATGATAGACATGATTTTACCCAGTGCCCTCATCGAAAGCCCCCGGGCTGGTTCAACCACGCCAACCCCCCATAATTGTGGCTTCACCCAAGAACTGGCTATGCTTAAATAGATTCTTCTAACTTTGTGCGATGTAAAACTTCTCACCGGCCTTGGCATACTCTTTAGCAGTTTTGTGAGCCTGACATGCTATGTGTCAGTATATCACTGGCAGATCGTTTGCTATCTCGCTTGGTTTTCGAGTATTACACACGCCGCTTGTTTGTCAGCTCTTCGAGGCTATTTTTATCGAAATCGTACACAGCGCAACTATAGACTAGCCTTCATGGCCATCCTATGGGTGGGATTGATAGTTGCAATGGTGCCGACGGGTTATTTTTTACATGGTCAGATGATGGAAACAGCTTCTCGAATTCGATCTTCCCTTCTTCCAATGCCCGCTGCTTTTTTACACAAGAAATGGCATATGAATTCTGGGCCCACATGGACCAAACTGTCGAGCCTTCAGGTAATACGGACGGGCCCCTCACACCTGACTTCAACCTCAGCGACTTCAGGGACTTCAGCTACGGATCACGGCCCAAAGGGACAGTCACTTCGACTACGAATCATCAGCTGTTCATCTTTTCGATCGTTATATTAATTGCGAGCTTACTCGGTCGCATGGCCAAACTTTCCCGCACTGTCTCAAGGATCACAAGAGAGTCCTTAAGAGAGAAAATTGGCCTTTGGGCGACTTCTGGTATCATGGCCACAGCAATGAGTTGTCGACGTTTCGAAAAAATTTCATTGATCGGGAAACTACTATCCGTCCTTCGGCCTTTGGACTTGATGATTACAGGTTATTTGGTCGCTAAGATCTACATGGAAGCCGCTGTATCTGAACTGGCTGATGTGAGTCACTTTCTCCTTCGTCACTGTACTCGGCCAATAAACAGCCGAACCCTAACATATTTCTGCAACTTAGGTCTTTTTGCTTGTCATGTCTGCCTTATGGGCCACGTTGCGACTTTGGTTAGCCCGAACAGATGGTGAGGTCGGAGACTCAGAAAACACTTGGAGCTTCGGTTAAGTCTTGCCGGTCTTCCTTTTACTGGGTCCGGTTGTAGCGGTTTTCATGTCATTCCTACCAACTGTCACGATGAGAAAGCAGCTCCCTAGACGCGAAGAGGCTGTGGAATGCATCCAACAGCTGCTTCCATCGTTGATCATCCGTCAAAGCGGTACGAAGCCAGAATCCGAATATGAGGATGAGAAGTAAGAGCAAGCCAAACTGATACTAGACCAGGGATTGTTACGTCACATCAGAGAACTAGTTCCGATCAACCAGATTTAATTTCCGAAGTTCTTCGCGAAGTTGAAGCGGAACTCCGGCATCAATGGTCTGGGGAAGGACGAACTCTTAGATACAACAAAAACTGATTTGAAGCGATAAGTCTGGAAGAATTTGAACAGATTCCAGCGAGTCACGAAGTCGTCGAAACAGTAGCCACACTGCCCCAGGATCAGCCATCACTCACACCGCTTGAAACTGATGGAGCGATTATTCATTGTTTTAATCAGAATGTCTTAATGAGATCAGGCCAAATAGATGTGAGGGCTTCACAGCATGTCTACGTCACAAGGTCGCGTTGGTTCACGCTACTTATTTGGCTAATTTGCATACAGTGCTTTGGCCCAGCAGTGTCCATGTTCCTGTATCTTTTGGGGAATAGGCCTGGCCTTTTTCCGTTTGAGATATTGCGGCATATGTTCCCAGTATCGGGGTTCAGCCTATGCAATTGCTTTATCGTTGTGGCAGTTGGCATCTATATTGACGAACGGCGAATTTCAAAGCTTCGTTTGCTACTTTATTCATCTTTACTTTGGACGCTTCTGATCTGGGGCTTCCTCACGATATTCCCATTCGTGCCGACGGTATTCGACATACCAGAGTGGGCCATATCAGCTCCCCTGATCATTGTAGTTGTTTTTGTCTGCCTAAGCCTCCGATGCTAAGTTAAACGATAGAACCCCTCCACAAGTAGTTCATTCATGCAAGTATCTTTTGGGCTTTTACTTTGCCGTCATCATATTCAACACCCATTAATTTGCTGCCATTGATCATAACAAATGCTAGGTGACGGGGGCATGTGCACAAACTTCTATAAGTGGCCACAATGAGTCTTATGATGATGCCTCCAGCCATGAAGACATGGATGACCAAAAGAAATTCATGGCAAGAAGCCGCGAGATGAATGTTCCGATGGCGGAACTCTTGGTCATGCCCATTCTCAAACCATACAGTCTCCTCGATCCGTGGCGTGGATGAGAACAAGATAACTGGTTTCTCTATGCTCCGTCGATGATACATAACCTCTCCTCTTACTTGATTGAGTAGCTCAATGAACCTTCGCCAAAACACTCCCATACCTCGACCACTCCCCCTCCCCCGGTGGACTCCTCACAAAATCCTCAGCCCTCAACCCAGCCCTCCTCTCAAAAACACAAATCACATCACTCCCCCCAAACGCAAAGCCCGCAATCTCATCCCCCTTCTCCACCACATCGCCAACCTTTACACTCAACCTGACGGAAGAAACCATGGCCATACCGATAGGCAAGACCGCGACCTTCCCCAGGAGGGTGTTCTCGATGATGACAACGCCTCTGGTTTGGAGGAATTGGTAACCTGGCGTGTTGGGCGCCGTCAATACCCTTTCTCCCTTTCGTTCTGAGGTATCTTCGACTCGGCGGCAAGTTGCCCCCTTCTCCCCCTCTTCAACGACAACCTCGAAACAAGCCAGCCCTCTAACTTTCCTCGCTTCAACAACCCTCCCCGACACAGGGGCATGTACGTGATGATAGTTATACGTATTCAAGAACGCATGCATCCATATCCCCCCCTCAAACCCTTCGTACCCTCCGCCTACTCTTCCTTCACCCTCACCACCCAACAACTCCCCAATAGTCCAAGGCAGCCCCTTAATCCTCACAACACCCCCCCTCTCAACCTCCACAATCCCACCACCACCACCACCTGCTCCTCCCTCACCACCCTCACCTTCACCTTCCTCCGCCCCAGCAAGCTTACAATCAGCAGGATAAACAATAACCCCATCCTCCCCAACCCCTTCAACACTCCTAACCCCAACCTTCAACCTCCTCCCAAAAAACTCATTAAAGCTCCGAAACCCCCCCTCAGGAACCTCAGCCTCGTGGAGATTATGCCGCCCACACCTCCAAAACGTCTCCAAACTCTCCTCCGTCAAAGATTCGCTCGAATCCATCCACGATCCAATCATCTGCGCGTAGACGACAATCCAATCCGACAACCAACTCGCATGTGTCTTCCTCCCACATCCCTTTCCATCACCAGTCCCTCCCGGGACGATCCTCGCCTGTAGCGAACCCAGAGGCTTTTGTCCCAGCACAAAGTAAAACATACAAAGCACATCGTAGATATCCCGCCCTTCACACCCCTCGCTCGGAACCCACGTTAACAAATCGTTGGCGAAGCGGAGGAACGAGGGCGCGTCGTGGATGGAGAAGCGGGACATGAAGGTGGGGATTTTGGTGTATGCCGCAGCGACGGCTTGCGATAAGGCGCTGCTGTTGTTGGATTCGCCCTTGTTGTCGTCATCGTTGGCCGAAAAGGGGAGAGAAGAGGAAGGGGGCGATGCGAGGTCAAGGTACGTCGCTAGCATCGATATAATCGGTTCCAGGGGCGCGTCACCGTGGTCTGGAAAGGGAGCGGACGGCATCGTGGCAGTAGGTAGGTGGAGTATTTGTTTCGTGGCGGGCGTATGCGGTCTACTCAGGGCCGGGTTCGACTACATGTGGAGGATTGACGGTGTCGATATATGGGCGGGCATGTGAGCATCAACTTCGTGCACACATTAGGACTCAGGAGAAATGGTAGACGCAGATCTATGAGATTTGACAAACACAGCACTCATGTCCCATCTTATTCTAAGTCTCAAGCAATCTCGACAACCCCCTGAACGAAATGATGAAATCATCCTAATACCCGCATGCGGTCGTCCGCAACAGACTCGCACAAGTCAACGGCGTCGTCAAATGTCTCAATCTCAGGAGCCCTCCACTGGGGTGCCGAAACGGCCGCTTATCTTGCCTTGTCTCACACGATCGCGGATCTCTTCACGAGAAATCTGCAAACATCCTGCCGCAACATGTTTCATTTGCTCCTTTATCACGGCATTGAATCATATGTACTTATCCGGTATTATCTGTCACTGTTGACCCATGAGACATCGGCAAGGTCCCGGGCAGCCCATCACCTTCACCTTCGCCATCACAATCAACAAAGTCATACGACTTTCATCTCGGAAGCGACTTCATTCGTCTAAAGGTAGTACTAATACACGCTTCATCGGGTTCGAACGACCCGAGGCCTCGTACAACTCAATCTGAATGCCGCCATCCACCTTGTGTCTCGGGGATTGCCGTTATGAAGAACCCCCCACGCGAGAACAAGATTGTCTAGAGTCGAACCACCAGAACCCACAAACCCATCCCAACCTCGCGAGAAATAGAAAGAATACAAACATACTGAAGCTTTTTTGTAAAGTCTAACAAACGAGTCGCGGCATCCATCCATAATAATAGCCGCGACCGTCGTCTTGATGCAAATCGCGTGTCCACTCCGACGCCAGGCATATCTCACGCGCGCCCAGCGTGTTCCCACCATAAACCATATTGCTACAATCGATACCTCCGTTTTCCGCGCATCTGTGCGCTACGAGTGACCTCTCGTTATCTATCGTCGTCTTGTATGCGAATCAGACGGCCGGTCGACGACGGGACTAGACTTGTCCGTCGGCAAGGGCGAGTCTCTGTTTTAAGGTCTTGGCCTTCTTGCCGCCGCCTCTGCGTTGCTTCTTGGCTCCCTTCGCTTCGGGCTCGGCAGCTACAGGCGTGGCGGTACCCGAGGTTCCGTTGGCTCCGTTGCGGTTGTCGTCAAAGTTACCCTCGCCTGTGAATCTGTTAGTATCTTTGTGCTCAGGATGGGTAGCGAACAACTTGCCCTCGTGGTACATCTCGTCGAGGCTGACATCCTCGTTAACCACCCGCTTGCGCTTCGTCGTCTTCTTCTTCTTTTCAGGCTTGTCGAAATCGCCGGCCTCGAGCATTTGCTTCTCACGCTGCTCAATCATCTCAGCCTGCTCGTCATCGGCAAGCCACATGGCAATATCGCGGTTGCGGTTCTCAGGAGCACGGCGGCCAGAGAAGTCAACACTGGCACCACCTCCCTGGATAACGACACGCTGCACCTCTTCCTTCTGCATGGCACGCTTCCGGATACGCTCCTCAATCGTGCCCTTAGTAATGAGGCGATACACGGTAACCTGCCGGGTCTGACCCAGTCTGTGAGCTCGATCCATGGCCTGCGAATCAATCGTAGGGTTCCAATCCGAGTCGTAGAAGATGACGGTGTCGGCAGAAGTAAGGTTGATACCGAGACCACCGGCACGGGTCGACAGAAGGAAGATGAAGATCTCGGGACGAGTCTGGAAGTCGGCGACAGTATCTCTTCTGTCCTCGAGCTTGGTCGAACCATCGAGTCGGCAGTACTTGTAGTTGCGGTACGTCAGATACTCCTCCATCAGGTCGATCATGCGAGTCATCTGGAAGTAGAGCAGCACACGATGGCCCTCGGCCTTGAGTCTAGTCAACAACTTGTCGAGAGTGGCCAGTTTGCCGCTGTCAGTAACAAAACGGCGCATTGACGGAGTCGCAATGTTGTTGAACTTCTTCTTCTCGTTGTCCGGCGCAGGCAGCAGCTTTCGCGGCGGGAACCGGTCAAAGGGCAGCTTCTCAGTAACCATTGCACGTTCTTCTTGAACCGTCGGGCCAAACAGGCTCTTGCGCATGGACCTGTTGAATAGGATGCCTTCCGTCTCCAGAGCAGTTCCACGGCTGCAGCAGCTCACCTCAATGGGTGGCGCCGAGGCGCGCGGGCGACCGGCCTGTTCCAAGCGTCCCAGGCCGCTGTCGACATACTCCTCTCGGGCCACGTTCATGAGTTTAGCCATGATGCCCTCTTGAGTGATGTCAGCCAAAGGCTGTCTGTTGTTGCGGACAGCGATTTTGAACATGGCATGAGCGGGTGTGAAGTTGGAGTCCTCGGGATCGTCGTAAGCGATCTTCATGACTGGCAAGCGATCCTTCTTCTGCGACAGCTCAACGGCGCGAGTAAAGACGTCCTGGTGGCTAGCCTGGTAGACTTCAGCCGGGCTGGTATCAGCGAAGCGCAGGAAGGAGAAGGCGTCGGATCCCTCCAGACTGTCGCGGATGTGCTCTGGGCTGAAGACGTTCATCATGTGCTGCAGAGTCTTGTTACGCCAACCAGCCTTCAAGTTGCCGCGATCGGCCTTGTACAGCCTGCCATCCTGTCTCCAGAGGAGACGAGGCAACTCGTACTCGATCAAGTTGCGAGTAGAGTAGCCAACTGCCACGTTGTTGCCCTCTCTGACGAAGGAAGCCGTCTCCGCGAAATAGCCGAACGAAAACGGAGACGTCGTGTCGGCTCTCTCAAACAAGTCGGGATGGTTGCAAACCTTTCGGAATTGCATGACGAGGTTCATGAGGGTTCCTGAGTCGTCATTGTCACCCGTTGTAGCCTTCTCGATGAGATCCATGATGCTGATCTGGTTCCGGAGGTTGCTGTAGATGGCGCGTTGTCTGTAGGTGAGGTCGCAGTAGACGTCCTCCTCGATCTTGTCTCCAAGCTCCTTCTGGACATGCTTCTTGATACGACGCAACATGAATGGCTTTAGAATCATGTGCAGACGCTTGAGCTGATCCTCGTTGAGCTTCGTGTTACTCTGTGCGTGCGACTCGATATCCTTGGAGAACCACTCGCTGAACTCATCGTGAGAATCGAAAAGTGAGGGCATGATGAAATGGAGCAAGGCCCACAGTTCCTGCATGTTGTTCTGGATGGGAGTACCAGTAAGCAAGAGACGGTTACGGCAATGGAAGTTGAGCAAGCTCTTCCATCTCGAACTCTGAGAGCTCTTGATGGCCTGCGCCTCGTCGAGAATCATGTACTGCCACTTCATCTTCTGGAAGTAGGCCACATCAGAGACGACAAGCTGGTACGACGTGATACAGACATGGAACGACGCATCCTTCTTGTAGGTGGTGTGCTTGCGGTCCCAGAACTTTCGCAGCACCTTTCGGTCACCGGCAGAGCCCCAGTACGGCAGAATCTTGAACTCGGGGACGAACTTTCGGATTTCCTGTTCCCAGTTGTGAAGGGTAGACGCAGGCGCGACGACAAGGAACGGACCCCAGATATCGTATTTCTCCGCGAGGTAGGCCATGACGGAGATAGACTGAACCGTCTTTCCGAGACCCATCTCGTCGGCGAGAATGCCGTTGATACCTTGCTCATACAGGTTGGCGAGCCAGTTGAGACCCTTGAGCTGGTACTCCTTGAGCTGCGCGTTGATGAGCTTGGGCTGCTCGATGGCGACATCGCTCATGCCGGCAGGGTTCTGGAAGTTCATCTCGCCCTCGTCGTCCATATCGGGACCCTCGGGCTCGTTGAAAGCTCTCGCCTTTCTCTGCGCCTCGGCGATGGCGTTCTGAGCATTGGCCACAGCTGCTGCGCGGAGATTTTCCTCGTCTTCCTCCTCAAAGGTGAGGTTTTCAAAGTCGGTAACCTTGGCACCCAAAGGTCCTGTCGGTTCGGCGATGTCGAGATGCTTGTTATGCGCAGATTCGCCCTTGTTCTCAGCGGCAATCTCGGGGTTATCGGTACTGCGTTCGACCTCGTCCGTCTTGATCTTCTTGCCGATGAAATGGGAGTACAGCTCAGTCTGCGAGATGAGGAAGTTGAGCTTTCTCTTCTGGCGGGCAGCTTCGCGCTCGGCTTCTTCCTTGCGAGCGTTCTCAATCTCCTGCTTCTCAGCAGCCTTTCTGAGATCGCGCTCCTCGCGCTCGTTGCGCTTCCAGAAGCCCATCATGTCACGCATGACACGCTTGGCACGGGCCTGCTGATCCTTGGTGCCCTTGTTCGTCCGCAGCTGCCACCTCTTGGCCTCCTTGGACGCGAGAATGGCTGTCTTCTTAAGGTTGGACGCCTTGGTCTGGTACGACTCGGCCGCCATCTTGTAGGTCTTGGAGACATCTTTGCGGGCGAGGTCGCGCCAAATTTGGTCGTAAATCTGGAGGAAGCCCTTGGTCTCGAACTTGGCGTCCTTGTTAGGAGGCTCCTCGGGCTTCTCTTCCTTCTTTTCCTTCTTCTCCTTCTTGCTCTTGCGCTCCTTCTTCTCCTTGACAGGCTCGACAATGGTGTCTTCGTCAATGTCGACGTCGCCGTCGCCTTCGACCTCGACGTCGGGCTCGTCCTGGTCCACATCCTTGTCCTTGTTCTTCTCTTTATCCTTATCCTTGGCCTTCTTGTTGAACTTGATGCGGATCTTGCCCTCTTCCTTGATCGGGAGCTCCTCGCCGGCGTCGATGGCGGCCTGCGCAGCCTCTGCAGCGTCCTTCTCGGCCTGCTTCTGCTCCTTCGACTTCTTTGGTCGAGGACCGCTGCGACCCTTGCCCTTGGGCTTCGTGCCGGGCTCCATGTCGGATGCTTGGAAGGTGGCCATGGTGCCTCCGTCGAGATTGAGTTCGACAAGGTTGCGAGCGGGGCCCTTGATACCCTTTTGGAGAATCAGCTTCGTTTGCAGAGCCTTTTTGTTAGCACGCTCGGCATCCCGCAGGTGCTTCGCCTTTTCGGTCTCGTCTTCGGCCAATCGTGCGCGCTCCAGGGCCAGCTTCTGCTGCTCCATGGTGACAGCCATGGACTTTTCACGACGACGTTTGCGCTGCATGTCCTTCTTGCGTTCCTTCTCGGCAAAGAGCTCACGTTCTCTGACCTCATTCATGGCCTCCTCGTAGTAGATGTCATCGTAACGGCGTTTGCCGAGGTGGGCGTGAGTGCCGAGCCGGCGGCCCATCTCTCTTGAAAACTCGTCGCGTCGCTCGACGTTGCGATTGCTGTCCTTATCTTGCAAGAGGCGACGTCGCTTGTTGCCGCTTTCTTGGTACTCGGCACGATCCGCAGAAAATTCAGAGTCGGTAAGGTCGTCGGCATCGGCATCGAGCTTAGCAAGTAAATCCGTAACCTTCTTTTCCTTATCAGCAGGGAGGGTTTTTTGCTTCGGCTGGCCATTGGCCTGACGCTTGGAGGGGATGCGAGGCGTCGGTGTCTCGAGTTTGGACGAAGCACGGCGGCTGCTCTTAGGAGTGGATTCGGCATCTCTGATATCGGAAGCTCTCGACTTTGGCTTTCTAGGTACTCGCTCCTTTCTCTCCTTACGGGCCAGGGGAGTGCTGGATCTCTCCTTGGCAGGCTCCGGTCGGAGCTCGATCTCGGCTTCGCGCTCGCTGCGCTCGGTCTTGACGGGAGGGTCGACGGAGCGGGGCTTCTCACGGTCGGGCTTGGGCTCGACAGTCTTCTCTTTCTCCTTCTCCTTCTCCTTTTCCCTTTCCTTCTCCTTTTCCTTTTCCTCGACGGGTGGCGGTGATTTTGACTTTGGTTTCGAGACGGGCTCGGCACTCGAGAGAATGTTGGAGAACGACATGGGGTCGGCGCGGCTGGGAGTCTGTGGCGGAAAGTTAGTTCCCACTCTATCAGGGTAATCAATTGCAGTGATACTGACACTCGCAGGAGCTTTCAAGGGAGAAGGCTCGGCCTTGCCCAGAGGAGGCAGAGACGCGGCGGCGCCACCATTGGAAGATGCATGCATGCTGGGCGAGGCAGCATGCCGCAGACTGGGAGACGTCATATGCGGCGTTGCCCTGATGGATGGGCTGATGGAACGGGCAGGTGGTTGATGAGAGTGGGAGTGGGAGTGCGAATGTGAATGGGATCGCGGACTTCTCGGGGGGAAGTTGGCTGCTGAGGGCGACGTGTATCCTGCGCTGCCGTTCTTATAATACGCGTGCGAGTCTCGAGATGCCGGCTCGGGTTGGGAGTAGTTGCCGTAGGGGTCACGTGCGGTCTGTTTGATGATGAAAGAAGGAAAAAATTAGTCAAGGCGAAGGAATGGTGGTGGCCACGATGAAATTAAAATTTGGGTTGAGGTTTGGGTTGGTTGGGATTTTTCTCTGTCCCTCGGGTAAAGTTGGAGATGGGCGAGAGAGAAAGTGGCTGCCGGTGCTGGGTGCAGGTGCAGATGCTGGTGGTGCTGCCTCTGCCGCGTATTGGGGGTGTGGAAAGGGAAGAAAAGCGTCAAGGTGGAAAGGAAGATAGAAAAGGAAAAGGAAAAGGAAAAAAAGAAAGGGATGGGAATTGATGGATCGAGATAGATAGACGGGTGTACTGTGTATGGATACGGAACGTGAATGAGGTAGCGCCACGACACGGGCGAGGCGACGGACTACAAGAGAGACGGGGAAGGGAAAGGAAAGGGAAGAGAGAGACGAGAGGAAAAAAAAAAAGGTGCCAAAGTTGCAAGGGAAAAAACTGGGGGACGCCGGTGTCATTGAAGCCGTGAACAATAGGGGATCCAAGCATTCCGCGGTGTTTCTTATCCAGCGGCACTGCTGCTGTTTCTGTTGCTCTCCTCCCAATCTCTCTGTTTCTCCCCCATATCGCCGTCCTCTTCCTCGTCTGAGCTCTGTGCAGCGTGTGTATCCTTACGCCTGCTCCGCTGCGTCCTCTCCTCTCCTCTCCTCTCCACACCATCGTCTCCGAAAATCCGGATGGGGGATGGGAGCAAAGGGTACAAAGACGGGCGTAAGCACAACCTCCAACACCACACCAGCACCAGCACCAGTGTGGCCACTAAAAAGATCTAGAGCACAGACAGCAATCGAGCATGGCCAAACAGGTCTCCTTGATTGCTCCTGTTGCTGTCTCTGGTGCTGCTGCTGCTGCTAGGTACTGCTGTTTGGCTACGGTACACGAGGAAGAGGACCAGGGGGAGCTTGGAATGATGACATGGAGGAGCTTCTTGGGAGGTGACGATGGGGAAGAACATTACAGAACCGGGACAAGAAGCAGTAGCAAACACAAGAATACACCAAGCAGCATTGCATCGTATATACACCAATGCAATGCCACCATGGCAGTTGAATCATAAATGACAAAATTACGGAATTATTTCTTACCTTGGGCGAGCCATTGGCCGCATTATTGTTCCACCCTGCGTCAGACACCCTCCTTTCTCTTGTAGTGTCAGTCAACGGGTCGTAATAGCTGCTCGTAGCAGGCTTCTCGCGCGTCTGATGGGACTCGGGTGGCGGGTAGTATCCGCTCGGGGGGTGCAACGGCGACAACGGCGGAGCTTGATGATGTCCAGTTCCCGAGCTGCTGCTGGCACCGCCGAGCGCGGGCAGCGAGGGCGCAAGCGGACCGCCGGATGCCGATAAAGAGGAGTAAGTATTCGGATGCGACAAGCCCGACTGATGGGATCGCGGTGAGTGATGAGGGAGCGCATGGGACGTTGACGACGCTGCTTTGGGCGACGAGTAGGACGAGTGTGGAGGATGATGATACTCGGACTGGGTAGGCGATCGCAAGCTGAAGCCCGAATGGCGCGTGCTGCCGGGCGTCGGATTCATGATGTCGCGATGGCGGCGGCGGTCGCGATCACGGTCGTCGTCGCGGTCGTCGTCGCGGTCGTCGTGACGGGAGGGCGCCTGCAGGACCGTCGAGCGGAAGTCTTTAGGGTGGTCCATCGTGGCGGGATGCGGCGATGGCGTCGTTGTCGCAGGACCCTGCTCGGCTTGTACGTGGATGGCGCTCGTAGCAAGACGATGCAGTGGGGGGAGGGGGTTAGGTTAGAAGGAGGGAAGAAAGGAGAGGGAAGGGGAAGGGAAGGGGAAGGGGAAGAGGGGATTGATGACTACAGCGAGGATCGCGGACCCATGTGCAGAGCAGAATGGGTGGTGGACAATCGAGGGGAGGTGATTGGGTTACGCGTTGGGGGTTTCGCCAGGAGTGAAGCAAGTGAGGCGGATCGCGAAAAAAGGACGTGGAGTCGGAAGTTGGCGTCGTGGGGAGGTGCAGGGGGGTGTGAATCAAGAATTGGTGGTACCGTGGTATGGGGTTCGGTGGGAAATGGTGATGGCGGTGGACGGTGATGCTATTCGCGGTGTTGGCGGCAATGTTGAAATGAGCGGGTCGACCGAGGAACCGAAGAATCGGTGGGAGGAGTGGGTGGCGATGATGGATTTGTGTGTCGGATCGAGAGTTCTGGTGGTATGGAGTGCGAAAGTCGGAGCTAAAGTCGGGGGGAACGTGGATGAGGATGGGGTGGAGGATGACCTGTCCCTCTGACACGAGAAGAGAGCGAGAGGGAAACGAGAAACGAGAGGTGGTCAGGCCAGCAGAACGGGTGGTGGTGGTTGTGGTGGTGGCCCAGGTTCGGCTTCGCAGACTGCGATGCGATGGATGGATGGATGGATGGGCGCGCAGGCAAAGCAGGGTTGAGTCTGCGCGGGTGGAGTATTGGAGATGCTTGAGCCTTGTGTCTTGGGGAGGATGTCCACAGTCCGTGTTACTTTTGCGGCATTGGCTCTGGCTGCTGTCTTGGGCCCTTGGCTGGGCGGTATCGCCGGGTGTGTCTTGGAATGAAGCTAGCTGGGCTGGATTTGGAGCTGGAACTGTACGTGGGTGTGTTATGTGTACGTATGTGAGAAGAGGCCGTCGTGATGATGGTGGGAACGATGCCTTCGGAAGCCGTTGTGGGGAACGTATCGTGCTAGTGGTGATGATTGACGATGGTAAATTGAGGTGAGGAATATCGCATGAGTGGTGTATTCGTCAACGTTAAGGTGGGAAGAGGGGAGGCAAGGAATTATGAGTGCGTCTTGCGAATCGGGGTGTGGGCGGGCTGATTTTGATGCACGAGAGAGAGAGAGAGAGAGAGAGAGAGAGAGAGAGAGAGAGAGAGAGAGCAACCTGGAAGAGAATGGATGAGTGTGCGATCGAGACTGGAGAGAAGGGGTGAATAACTTGAGCCAAGGTTGGGTGATGGATTGGATGGGGGTGGGTGAGGGCGATGCCGATGCAGACGAGTGGAAGACCCCGTCCCCGTCCGTCCCTTCCAGTTCCAGTTCCAGTTCCAGACTTTCTGGGCTTGTCTCCAGTCGTCCGCCGTCGTGATCCAACCGAAGATCGTCAGTGTGATGTGCTGCGATGCGATGCGTTGCATATGTGTACTCGATGCCGTCCCTCGACACTATGAAATGAAATGGAAATAATCATCTATGAACAACGTACATTATCTGCGTTATGAATACTAAACTGGGAAAGAGCAATTGCAATGAGATGGAAACCAAAGGAATCAAGCAAGTACGTCCCAGGTGGTACATCGTGTGCCTGCCTCCTGCCTATGCGTCCTCACCCAGATCCCAGGGAAGGCGCGACCTGTCAACTCCTTCTCCCGTGAGGATCCCCGATTTCATCAATTTTGGGTAGGTTCGTCACTCCCGTCAAACTCGTGAGTCGCGAAGGACAGGTGCACCTGCACCCACACGCCAAAGGGGTGCAGGCGCGGTCCAGGTACCTCACCACCGGGCTGCTCACTCGGGCTTAGCGCAGATGCTCCCGCCAATCCCGGGCCACGTCTGAGCCTCTTGGGTTGCTTCGTGCCTTCCTTGCCCCCGGCCGCCCAGTCCCCCACTTCAGTCCAGACGGTTATGTTCCTTTATGTCCCTCCAGCCTTTTTTACACCGTGAAGTACAACACAACACATCATCTACCAGTGAGGCAATTCAGCCGCCTTCCCCGTCCCACGCTTCGGCTGCTCTGGGCCACCACCCACTGACCCAAGGGCCAACGCCCGTCGTTCCCTTCGTTTTCAGACGCCAAAAGAGGCCGTAAAAAACGGCCCGCGAGAATGCAAGAGAAGCAATGTAAAGAAGCACATTTACTATGTAATCCACGCGAGGAAACCGCCTCTGATAAATTTCTTGAGATGTCAGAACAATTAGACACCCTTTTTGCTTGCCTCTTGGCACATCTCCCGAAGGATAGTCCTCCCACACAAACCCCCCCTTGGGAATGGCCTCAATCCGCCCACATGATCCAAATTCACCACCACCTCGGCAATCAGGGTCCGAAAAAAATAAACCAGCTTCATGCAGCTGAGAGAACAGATGGTTGACCCTCAAAATGCATCCTGTGCAAATATCTGAAGCAAAAATATCTCCGGTGCCTCATCACGCCCACACAGGTAAGATAAGGTAGTCCAGATGAGTGCAGGATGATCTGGACAGAACGATTTGGTGCGCACCGGCGATAATCGCAGCTTACCTCATGATGGATCACGGAGTGGGTTTCTACGACTTGCCAAAATCCCGCCCTCCGAAACCTGCTGCAGCGTCAGCCCCCAATCGAAAACAAATTGATCTCTGCCCGCCCACTTCCCCAACGACAACGGCCTTGGAATCAGGGTCAAACCATCATCCCCCCTTCCTCCCCCTTTTCTCCATGGTTTTCTCTCTCTTGGCTTCCCTTCTCATCGTCCACGATCTTATATGCTGCCTCATGTATTACCTCTACAACTGTCTCTACCAAATCCCAGGAAAGAGACAATTTCCAGCGACGTCAGACGCACTTGAGTTAGCCTCTGTGCCTGGCAGTACCAAAAATAAGGGCAACATGGTAAAGGTAATTAGGGGACCTGGGATGGGGGCATCCCATTCATCACTCATCATCCATCCTGGTAGAAATTGTTAGTGCATCCAAATGTTCCCGTCTCTCCGCTGGACGAAAGGCCGAAACCACCTCAATGATTACTCTTCCTAATCATTAACCTTCTCTCAAGACCCTCCACTGACTAAAAGCCATCTATCACGTTCTTGAAACCAAAGTCACAAAAGGTGCCAATATCATCACGAACCAGAAACCCATCTCCCGCCCAACAACGCCCGCCCCGTCTTCGCTTACCTCATCCATCCCGCCATTCCCCAGATACCTGATTGGCTCCACTGTTCTGTGACTCTGGAAATACAGCCGTTCCACCCGGTGCCGGGTCAGAGCTCTCCTCCATTCCAGATCACGTGCATCTTCGGCCTCATCTTGCTCTCCAACTCCCATGCTGTGATTCGCGAGCTACTCTTGGGTGGCGGAATACCATCCAATGTCCATTGCTCCAACTCTTTCTCCCTTCTGCCTAATCACAGGCAAGTTGGAAGTCATGGCTATGTTATCTCGGGAAATTGGACAATGTCAATATTCCTCATTCATCCGTCGTTAATAGTCTACCAACCCATCTGCATCTAGGTATGACTACAAACTCAGTCTCGCTCCCACAGCCTTGCACTCAGCCTGGCATGTGTAATCCATCACATTCACTTGACAATGACATATGCACTGTTATTGCTCAAAACAATGGCTCATGGCCTCTATTGTCCTCGTCATCTACACAAAGACGATGGAAAACAAGAAAAAAAAAAAGTTCGCAGCTGCAGATATCTGTCTATCCCATGCCGTGCCAGCAGCCGCCCTGATGGATGCTGACAATGTCTTCCCTCGATGCCGTCCCATGCCCGCTTCGATCTCTTTTCCCACCGTTTCCGCCGTCTGGAGGGAGGGAAAGGGGGGTATAGGTTGTCCGTTTCCCTTGTTTCCGCAGCAGCCCCATCCGGCCTGGTCGTGACGGTCATGGCGGCACTTTTTTTTCATAAAAGTCATGAACAAACACTTTTTTGTTCTATTTTTCCTCCCGGGGAGAGAAAGAAACCATACGCTGAAGAGGGAGATGCATCCGAAACCAATAATGTCTCGCCACCGAAACTACTTTAAACAGCGCCGGCAGAAACCATCTTCTTGCGCAGGTAGTTCTTGTACGCTCCGATGGAGTCGCCCCAGGGCTTGATGGTCCGGTCCTCGCACACGAGAATCTGCTTGGCAATCTTGTCAAGAAGTCTATGTAATAATTAGTATCGAGTCTATAAGTCCGCGAGTGGAGGAAATCTTACCTGAAGTCGTGGGAGACGACAATTACACCACCAGAGAAAGCGTTGATGGCCTCGGCCAGAGAGTCGATGGTGGGAATATCCAAACCGTTGGTAGGCTCGTCAAGCAACAGCATGTTGGGGGACTCGATGGCGAGCAGGGCGAAGACGATACGGGACTTCTGTCCATCGGACAGGGTGCCGATCAGGGAGGTCTGGGACTCGCCAGTAAGTCCGTAGCGGCCGAGCTGCTGGCGCCAGTACTGGTAGTCCTGAGACTTCTCTGAGTACTTCTCACGGACGAAGTCCAGAGCGGACTTGGTCAGGTCGAGCTGCTCAGCGCTGTGCTGGGAGTACAGACCAAGCTTCAAGTGAGTGTGGCGGGTGACGGAACCGGCGGTGGGGGAGAGCTTGCCGGTCATCAGGCGCAGCAGGGTAGACTTGCCAACACCGTTGGGTCCGACAAGGGCGGTACGGGAGTCCATATCGAAACCGAGATCGATGTTGCGGTACAGGTCGTCCTTGGGGTCGCCAGAGTAGGAGAAGGTAACGTCGTCGAAAGACAGGACGGGAGGGGGAAGCTTCTCAACGTCGGCGAAACGGAAAGTGAAGACCTTGTCGGGGATGACGGGCTGAATGAAGCCATCGGCCTCCATCTTGTCGAGAATCTTCTGACGAGACTTTGCCTGTCTGACCAAGTTGGCGTAGGTACCAGCGCTAGCAATGAACTTCTTGATGTGCACAATTTCGTCCTGCTGCTTCTGGTAGGCCTTCATCTGGTTCGTCTCCTGCTCGGTACGGGTCCGGTGGTAGATGTCGTAGTTACCTCCGTAGTAGAGGAGCTGCTTGCCGCGCATGTCGACCATGGTGTTGCAGACACCGTTGAGGAAATCCATGGAGTGGGAAACGAGGACCAAGGTACGATCCCACTTCTTGAGGTACTCCTCGAGCCACACGCAGGCCTCGAGATCCAAATGGGCAGTGGGGTCGTCGAGCAACAGCAGCGAGGGCTTGACGAACAGAGCCTTGGCAAGGGCGACACGCATTCTCCAGCCACCAGACATGTCCTTTGTCTTCTTGTGGATGGTGACCTTGTTGAAACCCAGACCCGTCAGGATGAGGGAGGCGCGGGTAGAGAAGGTAGAGGGGTCCATCTTCTCCATGTGCTACCAGGCTGTTAGAGCATGTTTGGTTTTCAAGTCTAGATTTCCAGGTCTAGGCAAGGAGAGGCAAGGGGGAACATACCTCGTACAGGTCCATAAGGACAGGGGACTCGGGACCCTCGTCCTCGAGAATCTTCTCGGCCATCCTGTCGAGACGATCCATTTCACGCTCGGCCTCGGTAACAACCCACTCAAGGGCACCGAGCTCGGTGGGGGGAGCACCCTCGTTCAGAAGGTAGATATCGATGTGCTCAGGGATGGGGAACTCGCGGGCGGCGATGGCCTTGAGAAGGGTGGACTTTCCGCAACCGTTCTCTCCCAACAGACCGTATCGGCGTCCGTAGGACAACTCGAGGGTGGTATCGTTGAAGAGGACGCGACCGTGGAAGACGAGGGAGGCACTGGTGATCTTTACGTCTCTGCTGGCCTGGGTAGAGGACAGGACACCAGTGGTGACACGGTCAGAAATGCCGTGCTTGTCCATCTGGTCGGCGAGGCGCTTGATCTCTTCTGCGTCATTTCCGGTGGCGGGCTCATCGCCGTTCACCGATGAGGCAGTCGTGCTGACATTCTTAGAGCCCTTCTTCTTATCCTTGCCCTCGGCGGCCTTCTTGGCGAGTCTCTTCTCCTTGGATGAGGAAACCATGATGACGGTGGTTTGTGGTTGATGGCGGGGTTGATTTTTTTTCCCTAAGCGATGGCGGGGAACCTGTGGTCGCCCAAAAAGAATACGGAGAAAAAAAAGGAGGGGAAAAAAGGCTATGAAAAAGGCCTTTCTTGTTTCCTAGTGATGCGTCGACGACAGGAAAAGTGACACGCAGGTAGCAAGTCGGCGATGAAGTCGACTGGTAGAGAGAGGAAGAGTTGGGAGGATGAGGCGTGTAGGAGAAAAGAAAAAAATTCAAAGGTTGACGTCCGGCGGCAGGGTGACCACACGCACAAGAGACAAAGAGCGGCGGTGCGAAACACACCCACCATCATCCACCACCCACCACCATCCCTCGCAGCACAGGCTGGAGAAAGGATGATTTTAGGTGGGGAGGGGCAATTGGACACACACAGAGACACAGCGCTGAGAGCGGGCAGCCCGCCTGCGGCCAGGTTCACAGAGTTGGTAGTGGGGCAGCGACCTCAAAAAGTTGGAAAAGCTGATAGGCGATAGGGTAGCGAGGCGATAAGGCACCAACAAATGCAATGCCGCAAAATGCATCTCCCATGCAACCGTGCTCCTTCCATTTGGCCTTTGCTCTTGCCTAGAAAGTGTGGAAATGTGATGCAAGCACGAGTAAGCGGTACGTACCCCGACCGCCTTCTCCGTTCTGAGTGTCTTCCTGACTCTTGAGGTAAGAGGGAGGACCTTTTCTTCTTTCCATTCTGGCTGCGAGCATCCACGTCAAGTGCCGGGTATTTTTACCACTTAATCATGCAGGATGCTACATTGAATCCCTAGTGCCTTACCTAAGGTAAGGTAAGAGAGTGTCTTGGTCATTCCATTGCAATCCGAGGCCACCTATCACGAGGTTTCTCTTGGGAATATCTTGCACAGTTGAAGCCCCCAAGGCTTGGGCACCCAACCCCTCCAACCTCTTTCTTATCTAATCGTTACTCCCTGCGACTTGGAAAGCTCAACTGTCCCGCCCAGGACCCTCAAAGACCCTCAAAAAAGACCCTCCTCAAGGCTCAGAGACCCGGCCTGACGCCACTGTGCAGCAACACGGAGCCGCGGGGCTTGACGTCACACGTCACGTGCTAATCCGCCTGACCTGATTGGCGGGAAGACGAGAGGCTGAGGATATTGCAGGAGAAAGCCTTGCATTTGGCATTGTGGAATGACGGTGATTGATGTTTTAATGTTTTTATTCCATTATTTTTTATATACTGCTAAATGACTGCCATACGTACTCCATATCTCCCTGGGTATCAGTCCAGCTATTTGTTAAAATCAAACGACGCTTGTTTCTGCGGTCATCCCGCGGGGGATCCAATATTCCGTCTATCAGCCCCCCTATGCTATGCCTAAGGTAGCGTGAGGTAGTGTAAATGATGCGTCTGTCTAGCATCTATGCTTGATGACTTCGAGGGATGCCCAAGTCCTTTATTCCGACCTGGGGGCCTCGTTCTGTTTCAGCGAGCCAACAAACTGGCTCGTATGTGTAAGGTATAGACGGGTCCTCTTCAGAACCTCGCCTGTCGACTGCTATAGTCGCGAGCAACCGTCACCGTGCCATCCGCCCCGGGCACGAAGCGAACGTAGTGGTTCGCAAAATAGGATAGAAGCAACTTCCGCGGCGAGAAGAGTTCCCACGGTGTCGATGGCGGCACGGGTACCATCTCACATAGCTCGCCCCTCGGGACGAAGACGACATCTGAGTAGTGCCGTCGCTCATTGTCTACCTCGACAATGGCAAAGATAAAGAGTGAGAAGTGGATCATACTGCAAGCCTGTTATCAGCTTCCATCTTCAATTCGAGCAGGGGGAAGAAATAGGGGAAACGTACGTCAGAATAAACATAAAGAAAATCACCGCCGCCATGGTATTCGTTTGCCGCGGATCAACATCAGCACCAAACCCACCACCATTCTGATACAACAGCCAATTCGAAATCACAATCGCCATAAACGCCGCCGTCGGCGTCCAGATCAGCAAATGCGCAGCCACATGCCCGCCAGGTTTTCCCCAACTGAACTTTGTACTCCGCGGCAACTTCGTCGGGTCATTCTTCGTCCATCTGAACCCTCGATCGCGCACCAGCATCGCCCCTATATCACCCGCACTCCATAGCCACGCCATAGCCGCCGTAGGACACCCGAAAGCCCAGTTGCCAATGTAGTACCCATCATCTACCTTTTGCCCGGCCAGGGCTGCGAGGATGATGACGGCGTCGAGCATGGAGGCGAGGCGGAGGAGGAGGGTGGTGCGGTACATTGAGCGGTTGTAGGGCATCGCGGTGAGGAAGTCGCCGTGGCGCTGGCCTGTGTCGGGCGGGAGGGTCGTGATGTCTGGGTGGAGCGGCGTGTTGTCCATTTTGATAGAGTGTCGTCGGAAGGGTAGGTCTGCATCGCTGGTGATCGTCGAGGTCCTTCCCCTTGGCCCTTGGCGAGGGGAGGGGGGGTTGTTTCTTTCTTTTCGTGCTTTCGGAGGCCGCGGGATGGGCAATTTCGGGGGGGTCGCGTGGTTATGATGGGATTGCCATTGAGGTCGCGGGTGATGCTGGAGGGCGCAGTTGTGGGAGATGTATCGTACAGAATCGCAGATTGAGAATTGATTCTCGAATGCCGCTCTACTTGTTGACGGATTGCCTCGAGGGCTTGGATTACGCGGCGAGGTCGGCAGTGAGGAGGACGAGCGGCGGCGGCACGTCAGGTCGCATGCGTTTTAGACCGGGGATGGAAATCGAACGGCGGATGACAAGCAACTCGGGGGCCGATGGGACAAGGAGCCAAAAGTTCGAACCCTGGGAGTTCGGGAAAAGATCAGAGGGCACCAACAGGGGGGGTACTAGCTACAGAGGCTACGGGGGACCTCATTCCCCAAAGTCCATCCATCCTTGGTACCGTAGCCAGTGAGATCTCTGTATTGTGGGCTCCAAGTGGGCCATTGGTTCGTGTCGCAGGGCCCGGGTTGGGGCCTGTCGCGGCGCGACGAGCCCCTGACAGCTAGTGCTGCGTGCGCCCTGCTTTGCGCTGAAGAGCTGGGACTTTTGATCGACGCCGTCTTGAATTGAGATGCCCGGGAATTTGGGATTTGAGTGAAATAGAATTTCATCTCCTGGACTGTGTTTATTCTCGGGATTTCAATATGCCTCATTGGCGATGAGTTGGCTTTCAGAATGTGAGTTGAGGATGATGTCAAGTGAAAAGATTGAATTAAAAGAATATCATGAGATGCCCGATCGTAAATGAGACTGTTCTACTCAGTCATAATGTCCCCAAACGCCGTCCCTTCCAATCGCGAAAATGCTACATAGATAATGAGTGAGGTCTACACTCTTGTGAGTATCCTCAAGTAAGGTATACAAAGACAGAAGCTTAGATAGATCTCGTCCTACCTGCACTCTCACCCCTCGAAGACTCCCCCATCACCGGCATCTGCGTCATGTTCACCCGATACTTGCCCTCCCTCGCGCTCGCATCAGCCGGCGTCATACCAGTCACGCTCGTAGCAAACTTGAAATCCACATCCCCCGGCAAGATAAGCTGAGGCTGCGCATCGCCCCGTCTCATCCTCTCCAGCTCCTCCACAGAAGGCTCGTAATCAGCCGGCGGCGGACGCATGTTCGGCCGGAGGTGGCGGTCCCGACTATCGCCCATGGGGAACGTACGCGCGGGTAGACCACCCGGTAAGGGTTTCCGCTTGATGGACAACGCCGACGAAGGGGACTGGTCGCCGGGCCGGTCTGGTAATGGCGGCGGCATCTCTTCTTGGAGTTGTTGAAAGTGGTGTCGTAGGGAGTTGCTGAGCGGGCTCTGCGTTGAGCGGAGGGAGGTTTGGGCGCGTGCGGATTGTTGGGATTTCCACGTCGGTAGTTTTGGAAAGGGTTTGGCGACGACGTAGACTGTTTGCCCTGTTTCTGGTATGTACATCACGCGCGGTCTGCGCCGGCGGATTTCACGGCTGCGTTCTATACAGGCGCGGATGAAGAGTGCCATGTGGATGGTTCTAGGGGATATATTTTCAGTATTGGTGAGAGATTCAGAAGGGAAAGTAACGAAGGACTCACGCGCTGAGGAGCATGAAAATACACGCCACGAGGGCGAGGTTCAGCGGGCTGTTTCCTATCTGGTCGTCTTCTTGGATACCTAGTTGGAACGCCAGCCAGCCTCCGCCAATGTAGCCGAGGATGGAGATGATGAGTTCCAGGCCAATGTGAGCTTTTGGCGTGATGCCGCGTCCGTGGCGGGCGCAGATGGTGAGGAACTCTCCCAGATCCCACATGAATGACGGCAAAGCCTAAATAGTTCGTCTCATGATGAGCTACAGTTTCTTGCATGAGATGAAAGAAACGGTGAAAGAAAACTTACTCCCGGCAGACACAGCCAAGGCCAGACTCCATCGCCATCCCACGGCGGATGCCCGTACCACGCCATGATGATGATGAGGATGATGGCGCACAGCAGCGTCCCAATGAGACGGCTCACGATCTTGCAGACTTCCCATCTCCGGTCGCCCTGGTTCATCCACCGCACGTTGGCCGGGTCGATGGAGGCCGTCGGCGATGCAGGCTTGATGCCGTCCGCATCCGAGGCGAGGGACTCGAGCTGGTACGACTCGGGCGCACTCATCTTGCGTCTACCGTAGGACGAGCATGGGTGAGATGTGTGTCCGCGGCGCCTATCCTCCACCCTTTACGTCGTTGCCGCTTGCTGGTGTCGTTCAATGAATGAGGTGTAAATCCGCGAGTTGACGTTCCCACTTCTCCGTGTCTCGGTTCCCTTGCACTTCCGGCGCATCGGCAGCTGAACCCCCGCTGAATAATTGTAGGCAAGAAGCGCTGAAGCAGAAGAAGATCAAGCTTCTTTGCGGCAAGGTTTGACGTTCTTGTCCTGACTCGTCCCGTAACAAGGGGGGAGGCGTCAACGGCTGCGCCTCTGGTGGCACGTTCTCGGGTGACAATGCCGAGTTGGATTTCTCCTGGAAGCCAAGGATGGAAAAGACGCTGGACCGTGAACGAAGGTAAGTGTGTAAAGATCTGATGTTGGAATAAGACTCGGATCAGCCCTTGTCACATCTTTCTTCCATTGTTTCAATGGAAAATTCCATCGTCTCCAGCGGTACGAAATTCCCCGGGAACGGCGCGGCATCTTGCAGTTAATTAGCACCGCCAGATTTAGGCAACCGTATTCTGGACGGCTCCACTCGCTTTTCGGGGGCCGACCGAATCCGTTCCAAACTCACTGACAACTAACTGTCAGCCGTTGCCGGACTCAATAAAGTTTAATACGCCGTGTTTGATAATATTGATTGACATGAAGATGAACGGTTCTTGAGGATTCCCAGATACATGATGAAGAAAAAGTACCTCACTCGACGACCTGTGTGCGTGCGTGTACAAGTCAAAGTCACTCACTCAAACATCTCACTCCCATGGCACTCCCAGTTCAGTCATGTAGTGTAGAGAAGCATCATCCATCACCACCGTCCATCAATCGACCCAAAAAAAAAGAATTATGCATTTCGAAACTGACCGACTCTGTGAAGCGAAAACACTAGTCAAATTGTACAAAATACAAAAGAATTGGACACTGTGGGAATTGAACCCACGACCTTTCACAAAGGAGCGTTCCTGTTGGAAGTGCGAAGCGAAAATCATACCCCTAGACCAAGCGCCCGATGTTGATGACAAAAGAAGGTCAGGAAGCCGTCTAGGTATCTCGCGCGTGCCGCGAAAAAAGAGGCCAGCGACCAGAGGCTCGCTGAAAGGCTCGAAAAAGCTGATGAGAACGACAAGAAATAAAGCGAAAAGCGATATATCTGTCATGGCAATCGAACTTGGGCTAGTGGGGAGTGTTGCGTGATCGTACAACAGAATAGGCGCCGGAAGTCGCAAGATATCGCCAACAATCCGGGGTTCTGATCACGACATGTATCCATGCTCGAGTCAAATTTACTTTCATGTTCTATCATCACCCATACTCAGGTATTCTAAAACCAAAACATTCATACAGATATCATTAACCATACGCTGTACCAAACGCATCCTACGCCTGAACATCGCTCTTCAACTTCTCATACACAGTCTCTCCCCCAACCTCAGTCTGCCGGGGTCCAGCATCCCGCCCAGCCTTGGTCTGGCTCTGCAGCAGCCCCTGCTCCGCCACACGGCTAGGGTCATTTTCGCTACCAACTTCGGCGTTAAAAGCAGCCTGCACTCCGTCCTTGGTGTTCGCCGTGTCGAAGCCCTCTGCGATATTCTTCCCGTGAGGTCCGTTGGGGTCGCGGACGTATTGGTTGTTCACATATGTCGGCGCTACGGCGGCCTGATTGGGGATCGATGCGGCGCTAGACCCTGGAGCACCGCCGGTGCCGGTTCGGTAAGAAGCGGTAGTGCCGGGGGTGTCGACGCCGCGGTTGGAGGCGAATTCGCCGCCTTGGCTGGCGGACTCGGCTGCGAGGGAACCGGCGGGGACGGCACCGGTTGCTTCGGATCGGGTAGGACGGACGTCGGCGCTGGGCTCGACCTTTGGTCACTGTTAGCGTCTGAACTTTCGGGAAAGGCTATCGAAAATAAGGTAGGCTTGCGTGACTCCAGGGATGTCAAAACATACCTTGGCGCCAGCACTTGGAGCCTTGTACTGAGCAGACATTTTGATAGGTTGCTTTTGGTGATGGTTTGTTCGAAGAATCGGATGGATAAAGTTTCGCTGAAGTATAAGTCGTCTTTCTCAATGTCTTGATGTAGCTGTAAGAGTTGATTGTCTTTCCATTCTTCATCTAGGTTCCAAAGCTGCCATTTAAACATCTTCAGGGCGCATGACATCATGTTGAGCTCTTCTCACATCAATCCAAGCCGGAGATAAACCTCCTGTCACAGACGCAGCACCCACAGTGGGATGACTTCAGTTCCCCACAACATCGCCCGCAAAACTGTGCCATAACGTGGGTTGGCCACCAAATTACATCATGTTGTCGCCTTATTCTCCTCCCGATTGCGCACATCCTCGATTAAAATGAATGAGTGATGGAGAGTATCAATGTCTAAAATTACCCGCGAAAGTCTCATCGGGGATGAAGACGATCGATGCTGGCCGCTGGTCTGACGAGGTGTGGAGACTGGTGAACGTCTCGGCGTGAGAATGACAACTGTAGTCACGATGACGAGCACTGCCCTTTGCGCCGCTTTGAATTTCCAAACTTCTTACAAACTGTGTGTTCCAGATTAAATAGTTATCCTTTACTTTCCAAACTTCACGGTATTTGGTGGTTCGTTCGAGGATCCACCAAGGCTGCTTCAGAAATCTGAGCAGAACGTTTGACTAATACAAATTTGAGAGATGCAAGGTCTTCGACCGCAGCCTCGAGTTGCCTCATATTTACCAGGTTTCCAGGTTCATTCAGGGTTCTTCTTCTTCCAAGTCTCCTATCTTAGCCAATCTTCTCAAGATCTCAGGCTCTGTGAACACGATGCTCGGTCATATCACTCCTCATTAGAAGCCCGAAGAACGGCTTTTCATCACTAATAATTAGCCACTTGCCCTTCATCAGACAGAAGAAATCAAAGGAGTTATGCGTAACTTTGCATATTTAATGAGACACCTTCGCAGGATCAAGAGTGCTCATATCTGGCGGTGTCGGATTGGAAGTCCAATTCGACCGCGAGTAAGGGCAGAGCATGGGCCACCTCGAGGGAGTACAATTAGACCTCGACTACCCACCCAACCTCCGGTTGGAATCTCCCTTCTACTCCTTACGCAGAATCAATCAATACAGAGATATTGATACTTCGTCACCCCAGGACCCTACGGTTCGAACCAAATTCCCTGTGAAAGGAATACCAACAGGCGGACCTTTTCTTGGCATTTGGCAACGCTCAACGTGAACATGGTTCCTCCACCGAATTTGACAAGACAAATCGGAGAGTGAAAGGCGGAAGAACAAAAAGCGGCAAGGCTGATGTACATTCCGTTTGGCCGTAACCATGATGTAACCGTGATGCTGGATCTTGGATCATATAGCATTATCCATCCATTTCCAAATATTCTGCTTCCACACATAGTGGCCCGGTCCAGAGAAAGAGGCCTTCCTGAATTCTCATCGTCGATACAAAGCCATGGTAAGATATCAGGCTAGAGTGCATCATTGAGGCTGTATCATGATTCTCACTGATATTTTAGCGACAAACGCTGCAGGAGAGCGGGGTGACGCACCGAATTGGGGCGGCTGGCGGCTAACAGCAACCCTATGTGGAAGGGAACAATCTCGAACCAACAGAACCATCTCAATAAGGCAGGCCCTCCGTGAGTGCCTTTGTCGCAGGCTGCCGGTCATGGGGCAAGGCCGCAGGCCGCAAGGGGCCGTGTTTCGTATTGTTTTTCCAGAAGCCAACAGACTTGTCATTTTCCTGCAGGCAGCCTTCTTATCACGGCATGGATCTGCAACACAGCCAGCTCTTGACTGCATGTGTTTCAATTACCTTAGAGGTTGTAAAGGAGGAAGGGGCTTTTACTGCCGCATGCGATGGAGGTCATAAACAGTCCGGTTCCTCTTCGAAATGCTTCCGTCTCACAAGTTGCAAATCGTGGATTCAAGCAGTAGCTGCTTGTGAATTGACTCACCCTAGTCAACTGCTGAAAAATAAGCTCAGGGACAGTTCCAGCCCCGACTTCTTCTCATCATCAAAGCACACATCATCAACGTGGTTAACTGGGAAATTTCGATTCCATGGGTGAGCTAGACATAGGTGCTCTCAACCACTTCGTGTCACGCGATGGAATCAACCACAGCGATATCAACACCAGTATCCACGGATGGGTGGCCGCAGGCAGAGACAGGGGAAGTGTCGACATCCTCTGGTCAAGCTTGTTGACAATCATCCTCTGCGTCGTGGTACCACGGTGTCTTTGACAAGATTAACCTTGCAATGATTGGACTTTTGGGACCGGATTTCTTTTTCGGACTCGCTGTTGGTCAGCTTTCCAGTGCTCGTCGAAGTGTCAAGGTATGAGGGGCTTCCTATTCCATGGAATCCGAGCTGCGACTGACGAGATCTTCAATGGTTTGCAACAGTTTCAGAAGGATAGTCACTTGTGTGGCGGTCAAAAATGGACGTACAAACAGGCTTTCCTCGTTGACATGGGTGGGATGTTCCTTAAGAGCCCGGACTTTCCTGAAGGATTTCCTATCGACGCGGAACAGCTGCATTATCTGGTCAAGCACGGCTTTGTCGACTTTCCTGATATGGACTCCATGGATATCGCGGAACGTAATACGGTCGACACTCTCTCAAGGTACATGTAGTTCTCAAGCCACAATTACAATCACAACGTTGAATGGAGTCTGTTGCTGACATTCGCCAGGCTCATCACTCTCTGGCAAGCTCTTTGGTTCTTCATCACGGAGATGGACCGCGTCAGGAACGGATTGCCCATCACCGCTTTAGAACTGACGGCACTATCACATTCGCCATGGTGGCGACATTTGTTTGCTGGTACCCAAAGCCGGCGATTTCCTATCCCCGGTACATCGAAACCAAAGTCCAGGGCGAGGGGCAGGTGACTCTGGAACAAATTCGAACATACGCCATATCTCACGTGAGTGCCCTTGGTTTGCCCCTATTTCAATTGGAATGTCCGCTGACTGGGGTCTCATAGACCCATCCGCAGCTTTCAACAGCATGGCACCGTACACCACTCGACGACATCACCCCGCGCATCTTTCGCATAGACGCCTACTGGAGCTTTTACAAAAGACTGGGCGACATGATGCATCTTCACCCTTATGGAAGGCCCATCAAACAGGAACTCTGAGACAGATTTCCCTCTGACCTGTGGCGCCCTATGGAATTGATGTACTACCCCCTGGGAGGCGTGTTCATCGTTGACTTCAGCGTAACCTTCATGATCGGATGGAATTTCCAGTTCCCAACACCGACGGAGCAGCTCATTTGGAGGCTGGCTGCGTCGTACCACATGTTTTTCTGTTTGTACGGGGCCTTTCACTACCTTTACGAAGACCAGAAATGGCATCGCGCGCAGAAACGCCTGTATGGAGCTCTTCAGTCAACAGGCCAGGTTGTGGAAGCGGATTCTGAGGCTCAAAACCAGTCGCAGGAAGCCAAAACCTTGCCGACCAGGACAGGAGGGAGTTGTCCATCGGCTCATGGCATTGGTTCGGTCCCAGGTAAACAACTCGGCGGCAAAGGACCCAACCATGTCGGTGCCTTTGTTTGTGATTATCCCGAATGTCCTCTGGGCTGTATGTGTCGTGCCGGATGTACTTTTATGTCGAAGACTTTGTCTCACTCCGGGAGCAACCGAAGGGGATCTACTTGACCGGTAACCGGTTCCTCCATTTCATCGGGGAAACGTGGTAGTGCGGCTACAAGCAACGAAGGTAAAATAAGAACATGAAAACCAAGAATAGAATGATCTCGTCTCACCGAGGCTATGCTGAGTCAAGTGACTACCTATGTAAAGATGACCACAACAGCAAGCTCTGCCTCGGTGAAGATGAGTAGCTCACCGAAAGTCCAAGGTGACCTATTCGGGCAACTTTAACAGTCCTTCAGGGCCGGTAAACCCGGTGTGTCAAAGTGGGTGTTAGCGTCGCCGTCCGTGACCTGACAGACGCACCGAAAATGGGGCAATTTTCTCCGTCGTCCATTGAGAAAAGCGCCGAGTCCTTCCTTGGTGACGCAATGGGGTAATCTTGGCCCGTCACTCCACCAAAGCTCCAGTCTCCTCCACGATTGCCCCCTCGTGCCCCTCATCGCCTTTCATGCTAAAGTAATCCAGCTCGACGATAGCTTTATAAAGCTGTCAAGCTCACGACATTTTGTTTGAGTTTGTCTTGCGAAGAAAGCTCCTCAGATTCATCATACCGTGTAAAAAGAAACAAGAGACAAGATGGCAGCAGGCAAGACATTCAACGTTGGAATCATTGGATATGGGTAAGTGAAACCGTCTCTCAGTCCCATGTCGTCCTTACTACAAGTGCCCCCTTGCATGCTTTCGGAATAGACTCACTCTCGGCGCGACTCAATGAAGATGCCCACGTGCTGACCGACCATCCACAGACTATCCGCCAAGGTCTTCCACATCCCTTTCATCAACCTCACACCTCAGTTCAAGCTGCACAGCATCGTCCAGCGCAAGCCCACAGCCTCCTCCTCAGCACCAAATGATTACCCAGAGCTGAAGCATCACACCTCCCTGGAGCCCATGCTCCAGGACCCCGATGTCGACATCGTCAACATTCTCACACCGCCCAACACTCACTTCAGCTTCTCCAAGCAGGCCCTACAGGCTGGCAAGCACGTCCTGGTCGAGAAGCCATTCGTGCCCACCATCGAGGAGGCTGAGGAGCTCATTCAGATCGCCAGGGAGAATGAGCGTCTCATCTGCGTCTACCAGAACCGTCGCTGGGACAGCGACTTCCTCACAGTCAAGAAGATGATCGCCGATGGCGTCTTTGGCCGTGTCTACGAATTCGACACCCACTTTGATCGCTTCCGCGCCGACCGCCCCACGTCATGGAAGGGCGAGCTGACCATGGACGAGGGAGGCGGCGCCCTCTTCGACCTGGGATCTCATCTCATCGATCAGGCCTACAACCTCTTCGGCATGCCAGAGACAGTCTACGGCAAGCTTGTCAGCCAGCGCGACGGCAAGTTCGACCCCGAGGACCCGGACAGTGTGCACGCGCAGCTTTGCTACCCAGACGGCCTCATCGTCAGCGTACGCATCGGTGTCATGAGCGTCGAGACGAGCCAGCCGCGGTTCTGGGTGCGCGGTACCAAGGCCAGCTACCACAAGACATGCCTCGACCCGCAGGAGGACCAGCTCAAGGCTGGCGCCAAGCCCACCGATCCTGGTTTCGGTGTCGAGGACCCCATGAACGGTGGTAGATTGCTGCTGGTCAAGGAGGGCGGCAACGTTGAGGAGCGGATGAAGCCGACGCACAAGCCGGAGACGTACCTCAAGCTCTTCGAGGGTTTCGCCAAGGCTGTTGAGACTGGAAGGGAGGAGTACGTTCCTGTGCCGGCGAGAGAGGCGCGGGATGTCCTGCGTATCATCCACGCTGTTAAGGAGAGCGCAAAGTCGGGACGCGAGGTTCGGTTTTAAGACACTTCATGAAGTTTGAGATGTCTATACCGTGTGGTCCGCGGTTAGCCGTCGATGGTCTCGGGCACCCGGCGTGATGAAGCGGTCGTGGCGTAGCGTGCCGAGCCGATAGGAGAAAATTAGAGCCCGTTGACGCAATACTAGCAAAAAAGCTAGTAAGTCACGTACACGTTGTCTGTTTTGGAAGGGAGGGGGCTCTAGGTACTTACATGTAGCGAGTCTGTCGTATTATAGCGGTTGCGTCTCATCGTAATTGAAAACGTATTTCATGTCAGCTCGTTCCGGTATGCAAAGTTGCCGTTCATGGAGCTGTGGTCTCAGAGACACCGGAGGGGAAAGTCTTGGACGTGCCCGCAACGGGGGACGAACACCGCCGATCTCCCGCAACTCGCGAAGCCAAGACCCGACGACAGCCAAAGACGATGGCGGCTGTTGGCAGAAAGACAACTCTGTCCACTCGCGGGGGAGGATTAATCTGGGAAGAGGGAGAAGTTGCGGAGGAACCTGGCTGAGCTCGCACTTTAACCGGGCTGGGGATGTCTCAAGGCAGGATCTTGGCACACGATCATGGCGGCCCCTAGATTCCTTCCCCGTCGTGATGATATACGGTGAGCAGTCGGAAGGTGTGATTAAAACCCCGCATGACGGAAGGAAATGTCTCGAGGTTATATCCAGTTGAGGAGGTGCGATGGAGTATAAGAAGGTAGTCACGGTGACCAGTAGTTACATCTGCCCTGACATCTCACCAGCAAACTTACACTTACACCATCATAACACCTCTACTTCACCTCACGATACCTAACACCTAGTTTTCACGATGCGCTTTAGCCTGTTCACCCTCTTCTACTACGTCGCCAGTGTCCTAGCTGGACGATACATCGTCTTCTTGGCTCCTGTAAGCCTCTTTCTCTGAACCGAGCACCGTCAGATGTTGTCTTCATACTGACCAATACTGGAAACAGGCAACCGATATTGACCAGTTCGTCGACAAGCTCCGTCTACGCGACAGCGATCTCAAGGTCATCACCAAGTGGAACAACCCTGCGCCTGGTCTTTATGGTGTCGTTGTCGACACAAACGTGTGGAATGTCTGGTCCCTGCGCAAGTTCCGCGACGTCAGACTTGTCGAGGAGGATCGGATTATCACGCTTCCCCCTATGCCGACTGCGGGCTTGCCGGCGGAGCCCGAAGACAGCCCCTCCCCTCTGCCTGGCTGGAGTTGAGAGGATTGCCTTGCGTAAAAAGCATTCTACATTCGCGTAGTAAGGAGATGCGAAATCGTGGCCTGATGGCTTTAGTAACGCCTGGATCCTGTTCTGGAGGCAATGGCTGAAGGTTGCGTATAGGGGGCACTCTCAGTGGTCAGCTTGGCGAACTCTTTGTCTTGTTGTAGTCAATGCTTGAATTGTGAACCAATGACAAATTTAACTTTGTGATATTTCTCCCCGGCGGAGATAGTGAAGCTGAATTGAGTTTTTCCATGGTCTCGTCTCTCGCGAGGAGTAACGGAAATAGTATTCCGTCCAAGTATGTGCAACAAGGAATGAATGTGTGCAAGTAATTGCAACCTCGCCGATTTGATTCCACGGCCAATGGATGAAGTTATTTTGTAGGTCATTTGGATTGCAGACCCTGCTGTATAACTTTTACTTTCATTCAATCTCAGCAAATAAGCTGCTGTCATGTGCATACCACATTTTGGGTCTAAATGGGTATCTCATAACGGAACTGAAGGCCGAAGTAGGTCCACGTCATCACGACTGGAAAGCGAAGTCAATAATATGGACTCCCTAAACTCATACATCCACTGGCTTTCGACTGTTGTGGAAATTCCCGCCTAAGTCCACTGTCCGTCAGCATATATCCAGTGGAGGAAAAGAAGCACACGACACAATAATGCCGGAAATGAGTTTGCTTTTTTTTTTTTTTTTTTTTTTGTATTTAACGCCGTGGCGGCAAGGGCGCAGCCGCCCTTGCGGCCGACCTCCCGAGGGGTATGTGGCGTGTTGTTGTTGTTGTTCTATTTAACGCCATGGCGGCAAGGGCGCAGCCGCCCTTGCGGCAGACCTCCCGGAGAGTATGTGGCGTGGAGGGCCGCAGGCTTAAGCTATGAACTCTATAGTATACGCCTCTTTCTATCGTCCTCTAAGTCTCGCCCATAGGCTACTATATGTTCTATCCGTCCTTAGTTCCCGCTAGTTCCTTAGTTCCGTTATTACTATCTACCCCTCTAAGAGGGTAGTGTTACGGCCAGCTAGTTGTAGGGGTAGTTTGCAGAAGTTGAGGCTGCGGAACTGGTAACAGTAATCGTAGTCGTGGAATAGTTTCAAGGAAACTATGTCTGTCAATCGTAAGGGTGGGTAAGGCTTCGGTGATCAATCGTAGTCTTGTCAAGGTAGTAGCTGAAAGCGGATGTTAATCCTGATACGAAGTTAATTGCTGAAGAGCTATGGAAGTCTGTCCTAGAGTCCAGCTCAAGTCCATCCTTATATACAAGTCCTGATCCTGAACATGTCCCTTGTCCCTTGGGTCGTCTTGGGTCATTCTGATCCAGAATGATCGTTTAGCCCCCAATGATGATGATGATGATGTATTTAACGTCTGGTAACAAAAGGACGTGCCGGTTTAGCCCCCAAGTCGTGTTGGATCATATTGATCCCAAATGATCCTTATCTTATCATCACGTGACTTGTACCATAGTTCTTCCGTTCCGTGAGAGGGTGCCTTGTGTTCCCTTGTCCTGTGCTTAAACGCTCCAAGGATGCCTTTTGGAAAGATAAGATCTCCTCAGCCTCCTCAAGCAAAGACATATTTGAAATGGTCGGTTGGCACAAAGCCACAGGATCCTTTCAGACCCCGCCACTCCGAGATGTAGACAACCAAGACACGCTTGTCTCACAACCAAAAGAGAAGCGCGACTTATTTACCCGCGTCCTCCTTAGAAACGCTGCAATCTCCGAGGACATACCAACAGAAAGCCCAGTCCTACAAAGGCAAGCTACGCTTCCTTTCCCGCAGGTTACGAAGGACGAGGTACGGTCTTCGGTTCTCACCGCGGGAAACACGACTCCTGGGACCGACGGAATCACTACGACTGCTTTGAAAATAGCATGGCCAGTTATTGAGGATATTGTCCTCTCACTTTATAGCGGGTGTATACGCGAGGGTTGGCATCCTACTTGTTTTAAAGAAGCAACTCTCGTGATCCTAGCAAAACCGGGAAAAAGAGACAAGACACTCCCGCGCTCCTATAGGCCAATTGCGCTCTTGGCCGTCCTCGGAAAAGGCTTGGAGAGACTCATCGCCAGACGACTTGCCTGGATCGCAGTTAAACATCGTGTTCTGCACGATCAACAGTTTGGAGCACTCCCTCTTCGCTCTTGCAGCGACCTCATCGCAGCGGCCATCCACGACATCGAGTGCGCCTGGCAAAGAGGCCTGGTTACCTCTATGCTTACGCTCGATATAAAAGGGGCTTTCGACGCCGTGCTCCCAGGACGACTGGTCCGACGCCTCTGCGAATAAGGATGGCCGGAGAACCTCGTATGCTGGGTCTCAAGTTTTGTTACCGGAAGGAGAGCAAGAATAAGGCTTGATGGGGAGGTAGGAGACGTCTTCGGTCTCGAATACGGACTACTACAAGGCTCACCCGTGTCTCCTATTCTATTCATGCTCTATATTGAACCTCTTTTTAAGCTAGGCATAGCTCGCCTAGGAAGGAAGCGATCTCGTTTCGGCTACGCCGATGACGTCGCTATCTTGGCAAGCTTAACATTACTTGAGAATAACTGTGATATCCTAACTAAGGAATGGAAAGAAACCTTAGGATGGGGCGCGACGGAAGGAATCACTTTTAACCTCGATAAGTCCGAACTGATCTACTTCACTAAGAGACGAAAAGACGGAAACCTATCAATCATAGTAGGTTTGCCGGATGGGAGGTATTATACAGTTTAGGCTATTAAAGAAGGCTCTTCTCTACGCTGGCTCGGCGTTTACTTCGACCGTAAACTCATATTTAAGAGTTACGTAAGAAACCTCTCTGTAAAAGTATGCTAAGTAGTTAATGGACTACGGGGACTAGGGAACACTGTCTGGGGCGCGCCTGCGTACTTACTTCGTCGAGCGATCACCTCTTGTGTATTACCCACTCAGTACTATATATCTGAAGCATGGTGGCCCGGCAAGAGCCGGATAAAGAATGGACGTACTATCTTAAACGGGGTTGGTAGTCTGCTATACTAACTGGACGCGACGTAAACCAAAGCCATCAGAGCGATGGTCCCCGTATACAGAACGACGCCTGTACCGATCCTATAGCGCGAGGCGGCTCTACCCCCAGCAGAGGTGATACTGGATGCGAAGCTCCACACAGCGTCCACCAGAATCCATCGTCTGGACGAGCGACACCCTCTCCGAACGAGACTCAGGGACAAATCAGGACCAGACTCACGGCTACGACGAATGGCAAGCCTCGTAAGCAAAAATACCGAATACATCGATCCGTTAGAACTCCCCCCTTGGGAGCAACTAGCGGACTGGCAGACAGCCCTCGCCAGGGTCGGCTACGAACCTAATAAGACCAAAGAAGAACAGGCCCTCTCCTTTGCAGGCAGGATGGCAACTTTCTCCAAGCGGGACATTGTTGTCTACACTGACGGGTCCCAGATGTCGGACGGCAGCAGCACCTCCGCCGGAGCAGGCTGGGTAGGGTACCAAGCTACACGGCAGATCTTCCGCGGATCCGAACCACTCAGCTCCCAAACTGAGGTGTATGACGCGGAGGCACATGCTGCGTATCACGGCCTGATGGAAGCCACCCGGGCTCCTACGGCTCGTATGGCAGATAACGTCCACATCTGCCTCGACAACCTCGCAGTCGCGGCTAGACTATACTCCCAGAGCACAGGAAGCAGCCAGGCTAGATTTAGGGCCTTCAATAGGCTCTCTTCCTCCTGGACTCGGAGACAAAGAGAGAGCTGGACAACCCCCGGCAGGGTTTATGTTTGGTGGTGCCCTGGGCACACGGAAGTACCAGGAAATGAAGAAGCGGATGCTCTAGCCAAGGAAGCCTGCAAACTAATCCCAAAATCACAACCACAGCCCTCATTAGCGCACCTAGAAAGGCAAGCTAAAGCAGCTGCCTTCCAAGCCTTTGCCAGAAAATGGCTGTCCCAATGCCCTCGGCAATATGCCGACCTCGAGATAATTCTTCACCCCAAGCCGCCCGAACTCCGCCTCCCTCGGCACTTACTAGGAAGGCTATACGCAGCAAGATCCCATCATGGAGACTTTGCAGCATACCACGAGAGATTCGCTCATCAAGATGCGTTGCTCAACTGCAGCTGTGGGAAACCCAAGACACCAGTCCATTTCTACTTCTGCAAGCGTGGACGCAAGGCTACACCGCGCTACCTCCGCCAACGTATGGCCAAAGCAAGTATTGATTTCTTGTTAGGTTCTGCTAAGGGAGCCTCTCTTCTATGCGAATGGATAGAGGAGACCAATTTCTTTTCCGAAATTTGCCCGAGTCATTGAACAGGAACGTTAGGTGAAGACGGTAGCCTGTAATATAGTTTAGATTAGTATAGACCATGTCGGCATAGCGCCCGGCACGTCCTTTTGTTACCAGACGTTAAATACATCATCATCATCATCACCTTGTCCTGTGCATGTATTGGCGTATCGTAACCGTCGTAAGCCTGCGGGGCAGGCCCTGTTCTTGGTCGTGCATGCTGGGTCGTAACACTTAGGTCGCCCTAGATCATTTTAATCTAGAATAATCGTTTAGCCCCTAAGTCGTATTAGATTATATTAATCCCAAATGATCCTTATCTTTGTTATTACGTGACTTATACTATAGTTCTTCCGTTCTGCGAAGGGTTACTAGTATTCTTATTTCACCTATATACATAGTGCGCTGTAGCCGCCGTGACCTGCAGGGCAGGCCTGAACTTGGTTATACATGTTAGGTCGTAACACTTTAATACTTTATTGGATAATTATTTACAAATACCTTTTTCTAATTTACTAAATTAAACCTTAAAGAGTATTTCGGATTTAATACCGATATATTTATAAATTAAGTTTTTAATATAGTTAATAAACCAGTGCAGACTTGACTTCTGCTTCGACGACCATGTCGACCCCTGGATTCTGGTCGACAGTGCCAGTAAGTTGCCATCCTCACTATTTCCCTTGTCTTCTCTGATCATGTCACTGACTCTTCTACCTCACACTGAACGGCTACTACGGAGTCGACTGCGGCCAATTCGATAACTGGGCGCGCAACGAGCCTGCTGAGTACTGCAACAACGGCCTGCGCAAGGGCAACGCTCTCTTCTACATCAACCGCAAGTTTGGCTCCCTTGGAAAGTCGTTCAACGTCGACTACAAGAACACCAACGCGGCCGAACCCCACCGTGGCTCTGTTTCTGGCAGCTGCTACCCTGTCCAGGACGTGCAGTGCAAGTGCCACTCCAGATACAACGCTGAGAAGCACGATTGCTCGAACAGCTGCAGCGACTAGACGATCACATCGAAGGAAAAGCTTCTACATCAGCTTAGGAAACCTACACGATTTACTCGACTGGGTAGTTGCGCTTGATATGCTTTGGATGTGTGCTGCCAATGATACCACATAGAAGATAGAGGATCCAAATCCACGACAATGGTCGGCCAACTGGCTATCTAAAAAGACCAATGACTTTGAGTACCTACAAATTGCCTCCACATGACCAGCATTGTGTTCCTAGCGTCCTATCACAGGTTGGATCAACAACAGCCTTCTGTGGGTATGGACATAAGATGCGGTCCTGTACGTCTCCTCCTGAGATCGTGACTTTGAATGGTGTGTGGTCTGGTGCTGTGCCGTTCTCTACCCACGCGCGTAGTTGATCAAACAGACTAATTGGCTCTCCGCTTCTCCCTCCAGAGCAATGGCCCATGCCGGGTACCTCGAAGTGGCGATAGAAGTCGTGAACTCCCGGAATGAGATCAGAGACTGTGTTGTAGTACTTAATGCTTCCCTTCGGAGGAAGAAGCTCGTCAACCTGTGTGAATGACGTATGTAAGTTTTCAACTGACACCGAAGGTAGCTAGACTTCATGTGATCTAGGTCGACTTACAAGGCCGTGAAAGGTAATGAGCTTGCCTCCTGCATCGCGGAAAGCAGAGAGATCAGGGTCATCAGTGCCAATAATTGAGTTGTACCTTTGCCGCCCCTGGTGTGCCAGCCAGTCGAACTCGACATGGCTGAGGTTGGAAAGGTCAATGTCTGGATCCCTTGCGACAAATAGCGAAAGCCATTGCGTAGCGATGGACAAAGGGACTCCTCTGCAGGGCTCTGTAGTACAAATTGTTGCCGCGACGCCGACAGTCAGGTCGGTATCAGGGTTCAGTCCAGGCCACAGCTGCACGCCCTGAGAATCACGCATTCCCTGCCATGTAGCGTTGACGACAGCTGCTGCAGCATAACTAATTGTAGGTGCCCCCGTACAGTTGATGTCTCGACCCACTATATCGAATGGATTGAAGGCATCTAGACAAGCATCGACTTCTTCAATGATACCGTCTTTCACACCGTCTAGATCATCACACGCAGAGACTGCGGCCGCCGTTATGGCCGTGAGTTCGCAAGCATGAGGGTACTGCCCTATTATGTCCATGAATTGCTGAGGCCACAGCATGCTGGGAAAGAAATCGGTCCATTGAATGCCTGGAGCACCCGCGGCAATGCCATCATACTGTGTTGGATAGCGTTGCGCCAGCATGAGTCCTTGCCGGCCACCCTGGGAGCAGCCATTCCAATAGGAGTAGTCTGGCTCGCGACCGTAGTAAGACTGGATGAGAGACTTTCCAATGACTGCCTGCGTGCGTTGAGACTTAGAAAGGCCGATCGTTTTCAGATGGTTCAATGACTTACGCCGTCATCGAGAGACACAGACGCAAGGTTCTGCAAGTTGTAGAGGTTGACATTCCCGGGACTGAGGAGTGCCCAAGAACTTGCGTCCAAAGAGTTTCCCAGCCCAGCGTCAGTTGTAATCGTCGCATAACCGTCTCCTACTGCTCCGCCCATGGCGCTAAAAAAGGGGTCGCTTCGACCCGCAACCCAACCCCCACCTCCGACAGCCTGGAGACGCCCATTCCATCCCTCTGTGGGAAGCCAAGATTCGAAGGTGATGATATCACCTTGACCCGGGTGCGTGTAGGTTACCGTGATGTTGCAAAAGCTCGCGTTCTGCACTTCAATTGACGGCTGCGTGAAGCGAACAGAAGAAGGGACAGAGATGGTGTAATTGGTGACAAGGTTTGTCTGTAGAGAAAGGATCTCCGCCCCGAACAATGAGACATTCCCAAACGTGGCGGGGACGCAAGATAGTGCAGACATTTGAACAGAGATGAGCTCGTGATGGAGAGATCGAAGAGGTTGAATACGGCAGAGCAACGCACAGCAAATTGAAAACTCTGCTCATCTCGCGGCTTACTTATGCAAGATCTCTTCCTTGGTGTCTTCTCGTGTTACATGGCAAAAACGTTCGGGTAGGATTGTGAGAATTCCCAAACTTGTCAAGCGTGAGAATGTTGAGCTGATTTGCGCACATTAATCAAGACTCCAGCCCTTCGTTGTCACTGTCATAACAGAACCGGCTAAATGGGTTCCTGCTGAACGCTCATTGGCACCTAAGCCTTTGATACATTTCATAGGATCTGGATCCTAGTCCGAAGCCCTCGGATGGCCTTGAATATTGTCGAGAAATGCTTCAGATCTCGGTTCTTAGTAAATTTTGAGCCTGATAGAAAACCTAGAAGTTAGAACAGCATGATAATCGCGAGTTGGGAGTGGGAAACAATCTTCCAGGACTTCTTTTGATCAAAAGGATTTCGCCGCCATTACAAAATGAGGTGCTCACAACAAACAGATGGTTGCTATCCCATCGAGTGCCAATTGGCAACAGGTACATGCCCTTGAGGGGAACTGACCACTCAGGAGACAGCCAAGACTTCTTCTAGCCAACCAAAAAGCCTAGATTATGGATACTTCTGTTGTCTATATACTCTGACTATGAAAGAGGTACCAGCAATCATCCGAGTTACAAAGCGCTACTCCACACTGCAGGCACCCTGACCTCGTCTTTTTTCTGTGGGATCGTGAGTGTTGTTGAACAGGGCCTCGTACTGCGGCTTCATTGGTCCACTGTACCCACGATTCAACCAGCCTCAAAGGCACATACTGCTGAAAAAGCTCTAAAGGGGTAGTAGATAGACCCCGTACTGTTGTGGCGCGGTAGGGCACGTCGAGGGGGTTGAATTGGCCCGGTGTGCCCCTTTCTAGCGGAGGCGATTCGTGTGGGCGTACATTTGCGTTATCACACCTCTCGGGCCTACATTGAGCTGTACAGGCGCTATCAAGGTCTTCGGGAAGTACTGCGACGGTGATATGTGAAAGCGCTGACGAATCAGACGCATCAGAGTCGCTTGAGGACATCGCGACAGTTGCCCATCTGTAGAAATGTTAGTTGTGGTGGTGAACGCAGCTGGGAAAATATAGGGGTTGATGACGTACCGTCATGTATTCCCGCGGTGAGGGGGCAAAACTGGGTCAAAACTGGGCATAATGTACCTGTTGCCAATTGGCACTCGATGGGATACCAGCACTTTCCGAGCCCGATCGCATTTGAGCCTGGTATAAGCCTTTTCTGACTTGATGGACTCGGCGATTTGAGTAGCTGATGCCGATCTCGGATGATACTATCATGCAAGCACTTGCATCTCGGAGAAGCGTATTTATTGAGGCAGACTACTGAACTGATATAGCAACTGTTGTCAACATCTCGAAAGAAAGAGTGAGGCTTGTCAGCGTTTTCAAATGTGTACAATGTAACTCACGCATCATGAGGGGTGTTTCACAGACTTTCCGTTTCCTGATTGTAAGTCTGTTAACTAAAGCTTCAATTGAGAGTTGGTATTCTTACAACTTGTAGCGACAACGAGCTAACCCTCGGCCGCAGAGGTGTCACTGTATCTCGAAGACTATGTCGATCACTTCAAGTTGCGATCAATGATACGCCTCAACACAAATGTATATACTAAATACGAACCCATTTAGCCAGCTTATCTTCCTGCCAAGGAGGAAGCCTCTGAAGCTCAGCGAAAGCCGTTGCTCTGTTCTGGTGGCCATTCATACGATTACGAAGTATTGATCTTGGTATTCCGAACTCAATCGAGGCCCTCTTGATAGAGAGACCGTTTCCGATAGTCTCAAGAGCCTGAGCAACTTCATTTTCGGTATATAAGACCATGACATATCGATTAATAAGTGTGCAAAAAAGAATTGCATTTGGACGATTTTTACAATTGTTGTGGTGGTTTGTACATTGGGGTATGGATAATAATGCGGTGGCTGGGAGGGATTTTTGGGGTGGCCAAATGTGGGTGAGTTGACTTAGTGAATAAGAAGTTTGACACATCTCATGCGGGTATCTCTGGTAAAGAGAATTTCTTTGTGTGGCTTTGTTTTCCTCGGCGCTTGTTCCACAATTCGCGGCGGTTTACATTCTTGATTACCGCATGGGAGAGCACCAGTGAGATGGGACTCATGAAGCAGCGAGACAAATGTAAGGGAAAGTGTAACGTTATTTATGAAATGACGTATTACCACTGAGAGTCCATCAAGGTTTAAAATGAACCCTCGGAGATTGTCCAATAGTCTAAGTCCAGGTTGTCCTACAACATCCTAACAACACGTACTTAGACGCACTAAGAGGGAGTCTGAAAGCAAATACTTGACTCAATCGCAGGTGGCTCATTCTATCTCAACCAAATATCTCTTAGTCCATCAGCTCTTTGATCCTACGAAATCTTTCAACTCTCCAAGCCTCGGTTGCTTTCGTGACCTAATCATGACTCATACCAGTATGATGTTCTCGAAACCATGAACGTGACCTAAACCCGCGCCAGAGCCGCCTGCTAGTTCGCCAAACATCATGCCACTAACGTAGCAAGGACTCACAATCTGAAACGATGAATGATCTTGCGTCTTGCGGAGGACAAAAGGAAGTCTACTGCCAGAGAGAATAGCGACCATGTCCCCTTCCGCTACCTCGGCAGAAGCTCTACCAATGTATCCAGAATTGGTCGAGAACAATCTTGAAGACGTACTTCGCCTGCGCTTGAGCTCGCGTATGAACATATTGCGATAGTGATCGAGCCTTTTTGGCTCCGATGTCCAAAGTCGGGAGTAGATGTCGTTTACTCGATCGACTTGGGCAAGTCCAGCCCACTCCACAAAGGCCACAACATCATAATCGCGTCCTGCTTCCATAAAGTTTCCCTTGCACAACTTTTCTGCGTCTCGGATAAGGCCAAGAGTTCGGAACAGTGATACATTGACATGGCGCTCCTGTTGTCTTGAAAAGCGGTGACAGCTTTTGGCATCGCTGTCCATGATGAGGACTTCAGCGAGTGCTTGTATCAGAGACTTGTCGGAAGTGCTGTTGTTCGCGCGGCCTAGGCCGAATGTATGATACAATTCCTTGCGCCCAGATTCGCTGACGTCGAGTGGCCGCGTCAACAAAATTTCTCCCGCTAGAAGACTTTCAACTAAGAGACCTCTGACAGGGGGCTCCTTGACCGAGAGTAGTTCGACAGGAAGTTGCTCGACATGAAGTCGTTCAATGGGGAGTCCGTCGACCGAGAGGTTTTCGACCAATAGTCCTACAGCTGAACCATGTCCAGCCGAAAGTTCTTCCGCAGGCTTTTCCTCGTCAGATGGACCCTCAGCTGGTAGACCTTCAAGTTGGAGACCTTCAACTGGACCCCAACAGCCGCTTTGTTTTGCTCGTGGGTGACTCTTGCCAGCAGATGCGTCGAAAGCTCTAGAGAATCCAGCAGCGAGGAACAACGAGTGTCTGCCGTCTTTCCCACGGAAGTCGGGAACCCAAGAGGGAAGACTGATAGCTTGATCTTTGGAGGACTGGCAAAGTCCCGCGCCGTAGAGCAGGCTTAGGTCGCCGGTGCGCTGAGTATAGCACCGCGTAAAGTCCGCATACGTGTCTCTTGTGGAACTGCGGTAGTCGACAGTTAAGTAATCCCCAATGTTACACAGACCTATGAGCGCATAGAGCTTGTCATGGTCATTTGAGGCCTGCAGGCGGCTGGTTGGAAACAGAAGGTTCTCGATGTTTCCAATTTGGCTTAAAGGAACGTTCAAGTGCGCAATGTTGAAAAATGACTTCCGTAATTCGGCGATGGATCTTTTGCGAGGGTCTGGTGGGTTCCAAATAGAGGGATTGCTTGTTAGAGTGTCCAATGTCTTGATCGTCCACCAGTCTGCAACGAAGATGCCGCAATGAACTGCAGCCCGCTTTGCCAGAAGGATCTCTTGGAACATCCATATACGGGACCAGTAAGGCCGCAGCAGCAGTTCGGTCAGTCCACGAACTCCTTCCTCGTCCTGTATGATTCTCTGTGTGGTCGTAGTCTCATCTTGCAGAGCCTCGCAGCCGTTCAGCAAAGCCATGGCCGATTCTGTGGAGTCCCCTGCTTCACCCAGCCAGATTCTCACGCAGCTTGCTCCGCTGTAGATTTCGTCCATTTTTTGAATCTGGATTGACTTCTCCTCCAAGTCCTCCTGGTTAATGCAAAGGCTGTCCGCCCTTATCACTCTCTCTTCTTCGTCATGGCGCAAGTAACGTAGTGCAGTTTCAAGGCTCTGCGTGACGCTCATGCACCTCTCGTTGATGGTGATGGTGACTGGATCTGTTGGTATACACGTCAGCAGGGGCCTGTGGGCCGGTACGAAGCTCAATAATCTTGGTATTAAATTGCGTATATCTGTGTAAGGAGGAGTTGGTGAGCGTAGCCCACGATTCCTCCGTTGGGTGTAAGTAGGTGGAAGGGCCGTTTGCAACAGCCCAGACCACCTTCCAAATCCACCCTTTTCTGCCGTCAATATTCCAACAGGATCAATTCCGTCTCCCCAGCGATACGACAAAGCGTCGTATTGGGAGTTCCCATCTCCGAGGTGCAGGACGGCGAGGTCAGCAAAAATTGGAGCCAATAGAGACGTAGCAGGCTGCAATTTAATCACACGGATCTCGTCTTTACTTAGAGGAAGCAGATGATATACTGGTGCAAGTCAGTGGCACCGAATCTGCTGAGTTGACTTCCCTTATCAACTAGAGGTGATCTAACCTGATTGAATTGTCTGACGTACATCGCCACATACATCGACAACGACTTCAGTAGGCTCGTAACGTCGAATTGATGTCATTGGCTTCCCGAGTACAAATTTCCTGTTAGTCTGCTTCCCATTTGAAAAGACCCGAGTGTTAAGACTATGTGCCGAGGTCGTTCCAGATTCCTGAATGACTTACGTTTGTTTCCAAATTGTTCTTCTGCTGAATGACGCGCTCTTCGTGAAGTTTCTTTTGTCTCCAAGGTCGTATTGTAGTCCCGTGAGTTGGAAGAGCTGCGGAATGATATGTGATAAGCATTTCGAGGTGGAGACTGGACATGCATGGTCTCTTATGCAACCTGAGCCCTTGGTTACCTTACATTGACAGATAGACACTAAAAAGAAGATCATTGCGACCCTAGGAAATGGAACTTGATGGCCGCTTACTCCGGGACATGCTATCGCAAGCGCGCGCATGAAACTCCACGCTAAGCGAGGGGCTGTGTTGGGCGCTCCCAACGCTCCGGACCGCAAAATTGGCCACATGATGCTCAAAAATGGAGACTTAGATGATACAGGGCGCCAAATCATAATGGCAAAGATTATTTGGATTGGAAGGCGCAGTGTCCTGAGTGTGTTTGGAGCTAAAATTGGACATGTTCCAATTTGGGTTTATTTGCCGGCATGGCAGTAATGTTTGATGGACCGAAGTGAAGCTACGGTCATACAGCGTCTTGTGTAAGAAAAGCTTTTGGAATGAACAGTCACGGAAGAAATAAAGTTCTCAGGACCAGGATCAGGAAAGCGACACAAAGAGACCACAGGAAGGAAAAGGAATTAGGTAACCAACTGTGTTTGGAAAATCCATCTCGCAAGAATTCGCAACTCCAATTTGGCGAGGAGATGCGGAATGATAAACAAGCTAAGTTCAGACTGCCAAATATCTCTCCCTGCCTAAACCAATGGGATTTCTTGAACCGTCAAGTAACTACTGTTTCCATTCATCAACTCCCCATACATCATGCCGCTGATGTAACAAGCACCAACAAGCTCAAATCCCAGCTCTTGTCTTCTCAAAACCACTGGAAAGGGGCAACCAAACAATAAGGCAATGGCATCGCCAGGTCGTGCAACGACGTTGCACCGCCCAATCTTGTTGTCGTCAGAGACAAACATGCTTGAGGCTCGTCCTGACTTCAACAAGAACTCCTTCATGAACGTTTTGTAATGAACGTCGAGCTGAGACGGATCAGTCCTCTTGATCGATTCGTAGAAAGTGACATATGGTAGATCGCTGCCTCCTTTGGAACCGAAAAGTGTGTTGAAATCAACATTTCCGTCTTGCTTCCTAGGAAGTTCGTTGCCCATGTATGTCTCCAAGTCTCGCATGAACCCAAGCATATAATTCAATCGATGATGTTGCTTTGTGGCGATTCGAGCTTCAGAGTCCTCTCCAGTGTACCCATTAGTGTCGAATACGAGACTCTCGAACAGCGCTTCGATCTGAGGTTTGCCTAAAACACCAAGGTGATGATTAAGCTGTCCGAATTGCAGCACCGTTAGCAATTGCTTCGGAGTCTGCGCATCTTTCAAGACCGGAACCGTAGTCTGAATCGTATCCAAAAGAAGTCCTTCGGCTACGAAGACCCCATCGGCATCTCCCGTTGTGTGCCCCTTTAAGTACCCTTCCATGTAGCGCTTCCCTTTGGTGGCATTGAAGGTACCTGCATTCTCAATCCCGTACCCTGTGTAGATATCCACACCTGTTGAAGAGCGAAAGTCTGGAGTCCATGAAGGGAGACCGATATCAGGTTGGTCATCTGGGTTTTGAGAGCCGGCCAGAAGAAACAAGGCCAGACTTCCCGTTTTCTGAGCGTAGTGTCTGGCGAACTCGACGTAGATATCGCGTAGCGACTTGCTGTAGTCGACGGACAGATACGGAGCCATATCGCACGTACCCATGAGGGCGAAGAGCTTATCGCGCGCCTCGGTTGCTTGTAATGGCCTCGTAAGAACGAGAATGCGCTCCAAGTTGTTGAGAGCTTTCGGACTGATGGTGAACTGAGCCGTGTTGAAGAACGCTTTACGAAGTCGGATGGTCCAGCCTGGAGGGTTCTTCCGGTCTCTCCACAGGGATGACTGGGAGGTCACCATATCCAGGTACTTGAGGTGACCGAAAGGTGTGCTGAATCGACCACACTGAACCCGCGCCTTTCCTGATAGGAGGATTTCTTGGAACATCCAGATCCTGCTCCAGTATGGCCGTTCAAGTAGCTCAGTCAATCCAGACGACCCACGATCATCGGCGCAGATCTTTTTTACGACTTCTGCGGTCTCTTTGTTGCCACAGCTATTAGCGAGGTCCATACCCGCTTCAGTGTTGAGGCTAGCCTCGCCGAGCCATATCTGTACACAGTCTGCCTTTGAGTAGATGACGCCCATCAGAGTCACTTGGACCTGTCGCTCCTCTATGTCCATCTGATTGATGCAGATAGCGTCAGTCCAAATGACGAGTTCGCGGTCCTGGTGACGAAGATTTTGGAGAGCGATGGACAAATTCCTTGTCACCTTCAACTCGGCGTCATTGACAACAATCTTAACAGTGTCGTTGGGGTCTCCCCATCTATAAGAGAGAGCGTCGTAAGGAGCCGAGACTTCCTTGGATTTGGGATCGTAGTCAACTACAGAGAGCCTGGCAACGATCTGCGACGAGAAAGAGGTAGCTGGCTCTACGTGAAGGATGCGGAACTCGTTACAGCGAAGAGGTACAGGTTGATACACTTCGTTTCGAGTACGTGTTAGTCTTCATGTCGGGCATAGGTGAGAAGTCAATGCGGAGCTCACGTACCTGGATGTACTGTTGAGTGAGATACAGCCGGGGAGCTGGCTTTTCCGATAGGGGTTGTCTTTGCGACTCGAGTAGTTGCTGAAGTACTAGCCGTCTTGAGAACCGTAATGGCCCGAAGAGCGAGCACAATGGCGTGAAGATTCGTGGCAGGGCTAGACGGAGGCTTCGATGCTGGAGATATGGACGAAACCGGCGCCGGACCATTGTCGTGTGTTGCCGCATCCTCTTTCAACAAGTCTAATGGCTGCAGAAGACTGATCATGATGTTTGAACAGAATGAAGAAGAGAACTTGTAGAGCGAGCGCTTGATGTTAAGGTAGACGATGAACAGGGCAACGATTGTGTAGAGCTGCTCGCAGCTTTGCTTTGGGTGAGAGGTATGTCTCGAAAGATTCATTAGTGTTGGAAACCACATGACTTAAAGCGAATGCGAGAAGTCAATTTATGAAAACACCAGCTCTTCTATTGTCGGTGATTTAACTCCTAACAATTGGCAAGTATTTTATGGCAAGTTGAAACGCGCGGCTAGGCGAAGCGTTGAGGGTGGTGGTCGGCGATGCATCGAAACCAGCCCAGCGTTTACAAGGGGACTCAGCGTCGCGGATATGAGACTCCAATTGGTCCTAGGTTCTTGATGCCTTAGCCTTTACGGCGCGTCCAACGCTGTTGGTAGCAGAATCGACATGGGAATGGGGCCGCCTGATGAAGACCCTCAGTGCCACTCTCCTGCATGATAAGCTCGTTGGAACCAACACGGATACCAAGCGCTGCCACTTATCTGTCATTGAAGTTAGAAGACCTGAACAGGTTTACTTGGACTGGCAAACCGCAATATGTCATTTAGTCTCATTTCTGTATCATCCAGACTGTTAGGCGCGTCAATAGTGAAGTACTACGATGTGATGAAAATGACATGATGTCGATTTTTCGACATCATGTCCGTGCACTGACACGGTGTTCCCTACTGATTCGTGGAAAACCTGACAGGCATCATGTCAGTGCTTGACATGGTAAGATGGCCCCTAAATACAGCGGTAATGCTTAGTGCATCTGGCGGACCAATGCTACAGTATCTCCGCAAACCTCCAAGACGCGCCAAGCGTGATTATTGAGCTGTCGCCGTAATGGATTCACCAAGAACAAGGTGATTCTATGACATTTGATGCCTGCGGTATCTCAGAGGCAGGTAGTACAACAAGCATTCATTTGGATTCATTATAATCGAGCGGGGTACTTCCATGGTGTATATCGCATGTTTTGTCGACAGGGACAGATCGGTCCTGGACGAGGTGACTACCTAGGCACATTATGGTCACCACAGAAACTGTTGTACTTGCCCCAGACAAAACCGCAATGATCGTGAACGAAAAGACGTCCGTGGCACATATTAGTTAAACTACTAGTAACCAGACTCAACTTTTCTTCGATATAACACTTGTGAGATATTTGGTAAAAACATTTAGTCTGAGAACCGTAATTTGATCCCAAGCATGGAAAGAATAGTTAAGATGCGGGGAAAATGAAGTATTGTCGGGTAGGAATCTTGCTAGCCGGACTTGAAGCATTTCTAAGACCGGTCAATAGTCGCAATGCCGCTGGATGTGGGCCAACGTAAGCGCGCGTCAAGGCAGCCCGAAGCTTTGGATACGTCTCGCCTGAGCATGCGGCCGAAACGGCAACCTGATTTGAGAAAGATAAGAAATGCAAAATTTGACCGCTGATCTCGGAAGATATTGACGCGACGCTGGGTTCGCGTCCAGCGGCTCAGGTGGTTCTCGGCACTGTTGATGCCTGTTATGGCGTGTCTGTTGACATGATTCTTGGCACTGATTCTGCGCCGCCTCCTTGCGGCGACGGAGTGTGAGAAAGACTCAATTAGCGCAGTATCATTCACAATGGTCGCTGGAGTCAGTGAAACGTAGCCGCTCGAAGATACAGAGAGAGAGGATGCCATTAGCGTCTCATTTCTGCATCATCCAGACTGTCGGGTTGAGTTCTGTGGGGAGCGCGGGAATCTCCATTCAAAGCCCAAGGTATTAAAAGCCGGGAAAACGGAAGAGGTACAGGTCCAGGTCAGCACTTCGGAATACTTTGCAACGTTTTTGTCTCATTCGATAATGTCAGAAGTCCTTATCGTTACTCAGAAAGCACATAGTCGAAAGCCTAGGTAAGCGAAGGTAGATATCACATAGATGGGTTGTCAAAGTACGAATGCTGGAGACTTGCGGGCCTAATGGCCTGTGGTGACCTAGCTCAAGGCCTTGGTTTACTGGTCTGAGCGCAATTTCGAACGGGCCCTGGACTTTTCTCTCATTCAACTACAGGCCATACAATGCCATCGGATCCCCAGTCATTGCCATCTTCACCACAGTCAAGCAGCCAAGGGAGAGCTATCAAATACAGATGGCAAAGCTCCAACAAGTTCTGACGAAGATCAGTCACTTCAACAAGGAAAAGCAAGCGACAAGCTCACGGCCCAGATTCCGATGGAGCTAAACACCAGACCGAGTGCGGCTGTTCGAGGCGCGTCCGCTACCAGCCAATCACGAATAGCTAGGCACTTGACCCTCGAAGGTCTTCCTGCGGAACTGCAGCTACAGGTCCTCCGCAATCTCTCGAACCTGCATGACCTTAGTGCAGTCATCCATGCCTCGCCCTCGTTGCATAGGTGTTATTTTGCAGCAAGGCGCGGAACCCTGCTGCACCAATAGCAAAGACTTTTCACACTCATCGCGTCTTTGTTGATGCGTTTGCGGTTCATCGGCTGGCCCTTCTACGCGAGTCGGGCAGTGAAGAGACGACTGAACTGCTCGAGGAATTCATGGACACATATTCCAGGTTGCAGTCCGATCCAGGGAGCTTTAGAGCTGCATGTACCGTTGATGACCTTGCTGAAATTGCGCGGTTCTACTCATCGACTGTGGAGCCTCTGAAGACAAGCTTTTACGAAGAATTCCGTTGTCACAAGAGATCAATATGGGTGGAGAGGGAGGACAGTAACAAATTGAGCACCACAGAGAACGTCCGCATGCTCCGTGCGCTTTACCATTTCGAGATCTGGTGTAGTTGCTACGGCCTTGGGAGTAGCGCCGTCCAACTGCTACCGATGACGACGAATATCGAGATGCTGCGCTTCATGAACAAGCACTTCGAACCTTGGGAGATCGAAGAACTGGCGTGCATTTATGTTCAAACCCGGGACAGGATGTCCCGGCTTCTCACATACAGTGCCGATAATGGACCTCATCGTCTCGACCGGTCGGCAGAGCTCAAGTTCCAAAAATTGTCAACGCCAGAATTCTTTGATCTCTCCAATACAGGTAAGCTTACCGCGATTTTCCCGTTGTCCCTTTCACTACTTATCGGAGCCTATTCTTCATCTAGACACATTTTGGTACTTCGTCGAGACTCTGGCATCGCGTGGCCTGGGACGCTTCCACACAATGAATAAGTACGATGAAATCCTTCCACCTATGCAGCGTGAGCTATCCATCGCTCTCCGAAATCTCAAGTTCCAAGGAACTATCATGCAAGAAGAGTCGGACGACGAAATTGCCATAATGAACCTTCAGCTTTCTGGTGGAGGTGGCAATCGCCTCGACGAGGTATTTATGGAGATCACTCGATGGGATGAGGATGTTGACACGGATCGTCACATCGCCGAAAGGATCGTAGGGAACTCCCCTTTGATGGGGACAAAGAGAACGGTCCGCCGTTTGGATGGGTCTTGCTATGGGGCGGCACTTATAGCAATAGTCTCGGTGGACGCACACCGGATACTACCTTGAAGGATTGGGGCTATGTCTTTTGGGACAAGGAGAGCATTCCCGATTTTAAACACTTGGCACTGAATGAGATGTGGAATGGTGGTCTAGATCCAAGAGACCATTGGGATTAAGCCGACATGGACATATAGCTTATCTTGAAGAAAATTAAAGGGAGGCTTGTCCATACCAGTGGTCCCTAAGATCACCGCGATATTCTCAAGATGTCAGGTTAGTACATGTTTTGGGAAGGCAGCACCTTCGCCAGAGCAGCATCACCAAGAATGGGCGATACCCCGTTTATAGACTTGTAGGATCCTTCCCCTGCGACCTCAACTGTTGAGCAGAAAAGGAGTTGAGAGTGGTTTCGTGCATTTGAGAAAGTTTTGTGGTTGCCTGAAGTGTGACCACTGGGAATATGCGTCCTGGCCAGGGAGTAGCAGTCTGTCGAAGCTAATACTTATATCTGGCATCCATACTGATCTCACTTTTGTTGCCAAGGTCCAGGGTCCGGCGCTGTCCCAAGTGTTCAGTTCCAATATCCGCCCAGTCAGCAAAACTTTCTAAGCGCAAAATAGATAGCTCCCAAGCGTGGAGTCGAACTCAAGGGGTGAGGTCCGTTTCAACAGAGGCATGTGGAAATCCCCCGTCCCCAGCTGAGTGATCCATATCAACCGCTGGGCTATAGCGCCTGAGGTATTGAAACCCCGTTTGCTTAATGCAATAGGGAGGATACGTTGATCATGAAGGCTGGTAGGCGATGGACTCGACAGTGGCTGACCTAGAGGGTGTTGTGGCTGTGGTTGGCTTGAGTCTATATTCCCACCCAGCCTTAATGACATTTGTATTCTAATTCGTCAAGGTTCTCTTCTCATAATACCTGTTCCTCGTGAGCAAAGGTAGCTTCACGCGAACCCTGCCCTCCGTAGTCCGGCATGTGATGAGACCATAGATAGCACAGTAGTCGTCTGCATGTCTGTAAACAATGCTTGTCGGAGATGGACATCGAAATTGGGGTTATATTTAACTAATTATCATTAGGTAAATTACAAGGTGTTTTGCAATTAGAACCAATGGAAGTCTCCCAAAGGGGGCAACATATACTCCACATCTCTAGAGTTGAGGATAGAGGTGCAGTTCTCCTTGTCGGCGGGAATTGTCGGCTTGCATTCCGACTCGCAGACAGTACCACTCTCGGGCAGTTTGCCCTCGTAAAAGTACTCCCGAAAAATCTTGACGAGACAAAGGCTTGGGTTGGATGTCGCGCCATGTCCCGATGTCTCCTGAATTACCACAGCCGATCCCGGATGGCCCTTTTGAACATGCAGGGCGTTCCTGAGAGGAGTGATGGGATCATAACGGCTGGAAGTGATCAAAAGTGGTGCAGCAGGGGCCTTGGAGTCGTTGGCATTTGCGGCAGGGCTTGTGAAAGGTCCCGTGAACGCGTAAGGAGGGCGAATCTTGCGGCCGGCACAGGAGATTGGGACTGCCCCAGTCCCAGCAGTTCCGGTGGTTTCGGATTGGTTCTTCAATTCCTTAACCAAGTTTTCGTAGAAGGAGATGTTGCGATTGACTAAGTCATTCACAATGTCGGTGCAGAGAACACCAGACAAGACATCAGAATCCCAGTTATACTGGGGAAGGTCATTATCCTCCAAGTCACAGACAAGTTTGATGGACTCGGGGGTTAGGAAGTTTGCGAGAATGGAGGAGTTGCCTTTCAAAAGCGCGCTGAGACCCAGAGCAAGTGGTTCGAATGAGACCAACGGAGTATACATCGCGGAGAAAATCGCTTGGCGAATGACTGGCGATCCGAGGACAGCCGGGCGGTCGTTGTAGGCGAAAGAGACGGGGTTGCTATCCATCTCATCGAGGAAGTCGGCGACTCGGGCTTTGATATCTGAGCCGGACTTGTCGGATGGCTCAAAAAGGGGGCAATCTTCCCCCGATTCATAGCAAACCGCGTAGAATTGGTCCACGATCTTCTCCACGTCATTGATGTTGTTTTGAAAGGTCTGTGGGAATGATTAGCATCGGGATAAATCCTCAAGACGTGAATGAGACTTACACCAGCAGCCCAGTCATCGCCGTCAACGACAGCGTCAATCCAAATCCTACCAATACGCTCAGGGAACATTGAGGCAAAGGTATTGCCCAGGTAGGTTCCGTATGAAATACCAATGTACTGGAGGCGAGCTACCTCAGCATCCTTGGGCTTGTTCTTGCCTGACTCCTTCCAGCGCAGGTCGTCAATGCGGTCAATAATCTCCACCATGTCACGAGCGACGGACGCGGTGTTCATATGACCCCAGATGCTATCAACACCATTCTCCTCGCAGAGAGCACTCTGAGCAGTAGCATCGGCCCAATGATAGCCAAGGGCGTCATCAATAGGGGGTAAAATGGAGTCACGCTCCTGGGAAAGTCTGCGGGCGGATTGATCTCCCTTGAAGCAGTCGGCGCGAGGCGTACTGGTGTTGACACCACGGGGATCGAACCCAATGATCTCATAGTTGCGGTCCTGGCCGAGAACCTTTTGCAATATGGGAGCAAAGGAGTAAGCAAACCCAGTCCCGGAACCGCTCGGGCCGCCGGGGTTGATGAGAATACTGCCGGCAAAGGATGGGTCGTTATTCGGGACGGTAGCTGGGAGTTTGACGATGCCGATGGATGCAGTGCTGTTCTTAGTTGGGTTCGACCAATCGAGGGGGACTTGGAGTCGGGCACACTGGAAGCCGTCGCCACAGTCATAGTAGTGCAGGTCTTTAGTTGGTTTCGTGTCGATCCAGCTGAAGGCGTTGGTTGAGTTTGTACTTCTTGTCGTCAAGGGTAGAGAGACTGCTTGGCTAAGGCCGAAGACAGACCCAGCTAGGAGAAGAGAAGAGAGCATCGTGACGAATATGATTGACTTTCAATCAGATCTTATTCTCTAAAATCGATGCCAAGGAATCTGGAGGATATGACAAGCTAAACAGCCGCTGGAGCGTGGATTTACAGTAACAAGTCGTCTGAGAAGTCGAGGCAATGGATGGTATTTCAATAAATCTTGAGATCCTCAATCTGAGTGACCCATTATCCAATTGAGACATTCAACTTAGCCAAAGTACTTCCATCACTTGTGGCCGCAGCCAAATAGCAGCTGTCACCGATGTTTGGCTCATGTAGGATCATGATGCTAGTCAGCCTGCCAGGCAGGCACATTTCGCCCTGGCAGTGTGTATACTACTACTACTCTCGTATTCTCTTAGCTGCGTTGGTGCTAGTCACATCTGTCCGCACATTCTGATTGGCAAATATGCATTGAGCCACATTATTGCCCACGTAACTACCTGCGGGCTATGCCTTGGTCGATCATATGAAATTGGGAAGCCGTCTGGTGGCGTGAGCTGCAGACTCAGCTTAAAGTCAGAAGGGAGTACTAGCAAATGTTTCGAAGATTTCAATCTATCAGAATGAACACATTCGAAGCACTGGTGTTGTATCACAAAGCGAGGTAGCAAGTGGAAGACTTGTATGGTAGAAAGTGGCTTGATTCCTCTAAGTGGAAGACCCGTATGAGGGTCCTATCTATATACCGTACAAGACGGGTAATCGGCTTGTGGAAAGCGGTATCGTACGGCAGTAACCGGCAGCGCCACGTGTGGCGCTGCGACATGTTGCTATAGCCCGAAGACTGCAGGTACCAAGCTCTGTAGTGGAAAAAGTAATTGGCATAACTACTCCAAAAGCCGAAGCAGGGGATATTTTCCTAGTTATCATGTGGTTTTCGTCACTTAAGCCTACCTACGCCTGCACTTCTGCTGAGAAGGCTCGGTCGGGAGAAACTCTCAAATGCATGGAGAATCATATATGAATTATCGAATTTCCTCCTAGGGGAGTTCTTGTTGTTTTGTGTTACGTTATACTTGATGGTATTTGGCCTGCAGAAGGAACATTGCCAAGAGGCTAAACTCCTAGCGAGTGGCTGAACCGCAGCACGATGCTGACGACCGCGCCATGTCAAGCTGTACCCGCCCTTGCATTGCCCGGGGCGCGCGGGACTTTCGGACGCCAAAATAGGGCGACCATCAGTCGGACTTCTATTCTCAGATTCGGAACTTTAGCAGAACCACCCTGCGCCGATGTTTCAACGTCATAATCATCAGAGTTTTTGGAATCAAGGCGTTGCCAACCCAATGCTGTGCCACGTGACAAAAGATACGCTCTCTAAGCCCCCCTATCTAGCAAGTCCCCCTTAGTCAAGTCGGCAAGTTGTGCCTCACGTTTCTCGTAACAACTCAACATGGCCTGATTCCTCTCGTCCAAAGCTCGATGACAGTCACTGATCAGATCTACGGTCCAAGAGGAGTAAATTCAAGGCTGAAAAGAGTCATGTAAAACGGGGCCAGGAATGTCTCCCATTCGTGCGGCTGTGCTAGTATCGTGGAATGATCCGTGATCGTGCGCGTTGGCTTGGGATGTAGTCGCTACGACGTTGCCTTTCTTCACAGACGGCACGAGTAACGGTAAGATTCTGGGATGAACGGGAACATAAGCGGAGAACACTCCGTGGCTAATCACACGCAACGTAAGACCCATCGGTAAGGCACCATCCGAAAGCGAGACGTTGGCTCCTCATATCACAGCACAGCGTGCAATAATAGTAAAGTTTGCATCTTGCATTCAGCATGCTGTTTGAAGTTTGGCAAATAGCTGAGATGAGAAAACCGACCGATAGATAGGCCAGAACGTTCGGTCAGTTGCTCGAACTTGACTTGTGCTGAATCCTTCTTTGTGATCCAATGAAAATCCGGACATCTTGATTACCACGTTGCAAGAACTTCACCATCGTCGGAAGCTTTCCGAATCTTTGCCAAAGTTCAATACCACCACGTGAGCACACGATGCTGACGCCGATTTGAAAGCAGTGTTGAGTTTGACTTGTCATGTGTCGTAGGGTATATATGGCGTTAATTGCTGCCCGTAATTAACGGCGTCGTTTCTGCGACATCATGGCCTTTGGTACGATCTGGAGTTTCACAAGATCCTGTGGTTCTCAGCATACATGATAGATTCAGCCCCCACCGGCCTCGTTGCACTAGACATATCGGCGATGACAATCAGTGGATTTCCCCGGATTGATGGGCGCGGAACCGTCTTGGCGGCTGTGAAAAAGCCCGAGTAGGTGGATTTTAGCCTAAAACTCCACTCCGGGGAGGATTATGAGTTCCGGGGCGAACACCTAACCACAATTCCGGAGGGACGGTGTGTTTACTGACCACTGCCGCGGCTCGCACATATCAAGGTCCCACTGCAAGGGGCAGTTTTTCTTTCTGTCGATTCATCATCCGCTCAACCTCAGTCAGGGTCACCTTGGCAGAGTCCAACCGTTCACGGTGTCTCACTCGAAAAGGTGGAATTGGGGGCGGAAACGACTACGGCTTGCGGGAGACGCACGTCCACACTAAGGCTCAACTCGTGGCATCACGTCGTGCTCGGACAATTGTAGGTTGAAAAAGGCATGTCGATGAGCCAATCAGAATTCTCCGAGTTATCAACCCCTGACCCATGAGGATGGTTGTGCTTCAGAGACGCACTCAGACAGGCAGGAGAGAAAGAGAGGCTTGAGTCATCCCGGTCCGCGGGACGCCGAAGCCCACGAGAGTCCGTCCAGTCGAGGACATACTTTAGCCTGGAACGATTTGGAACGGGGATGGAACATGCACACTTCTCTTTCGCTCCCAGAGCGACTACAAGAGCTTGATGGCGGTACACACATGGCGAACTCTAATCGCGAAATCTTATGAAAGATCAGGTGTTTACCATAGCGCGGCGCGCGCGCGTGTTCATTCAACTTGCCTCGGAGAACAGTTGATTGTTTCCCGAGTAAATCCGAAATGGAAAGAAACGTTCGCTTCCCACCCCCTCATGGCAAACGGGCTGAGTCGTTTCTATGACTCGGATTATTTTCTCCATCCGGCTGGGATAATAGTTCTTGGCACTGGCAAAGCATTGTCAGATGGTCTTTTAGATTTGCCGTTTGATGGCTGATGTTGAGGCTAGGGTGGGTTCTCTTTTAAGCTAGAGACAGTCCCTGGTCTGGACCTTTTAGACCATCCCCCCCCGACATTGAATTCTTGAGGCTCTGTGGGATGGTATAATACCGAAAGACACCCCGTCATTGTTATCTTGATGACATCCACACGTAGCTGCGAAACGTCGCCGAACCCATCAACATTGCGGAGATGAACGAGTCGGAAGATATAGTAGACCACTACGATTCGGATAGCTCGCCTTACTCGGTCCGTCCGTTGCCACCAGTTCTTCGCCATGGCCTCGCCGCGGTGGCAACGATGGGGTTTCTCTCCTTCTTCACCAGCCTAGGGTTGTTGACGTTTCTCACATACAAACTGATCCCATGGCAAAACGGCCCACCGACTCCGAAGAAGGAGGATCTCATTATCAAGGTGGAGTCGCCGAAACCGACAGACGCGGCGTTCATCATTCCAGGTAACTGGACGGCGGCAACTGAAGAAGAATCCGCAAAGAAGAAGAAGGAAACATGGTGGCAAAGAGCTATCAATGAGCCGCCGAATCAGTTTCTCGTTCTGATATTCAACCTGCTTCTCGCCGACATCCAGCAGGCGCTGGCCTTCCTACTCAATGTGGAGTGGCTGACGAGAAACGCTATTGAAGTTGGCACAGGCACTTGCTGGACCCAAGGATGGTTTGTGTCGACCGGCGACTTGGCTTCTTCCGTCTTCATCACGGGTATTGCGATCCACACCTACATGTCGATCGTCTCGACTAAGAAAATCCCGACTTGGGCCTTTCACACAGCAATTGTCATGATGTGGGGCTTCGTTTACGGCACAGGGATTCTCGGCGTGATCATTACAGAAAACGGGAAGAGCGAGGGCGGCCTCTATGTGAGAGCCGGCGCTTGGGTGAGTTTGTCTTGTTCATGGTCAGTGAAGCACCATAATTAACACGCACCAGTGTTGGATCAACTCCAAATACCAGGACGTTCGGTTGACGCTCCACTATCTTTGGATCTTCATTTCACTGGTTCTTACGACTTTAATTTACTTCATAATATTTCTTCATCTACAGAAGCTAGCTCGGCAAAGTGGAGGGGTCATTCCTTGCTGCGGACACTCAGGGGCAGCATCAAGCCCATCAACTTGCAGCGGAGCAAGCTCAGGCACCACGTCAAGCTGTGATAATCGCAGCACAGTATCGAGCGTCTTCTGGCGTCCGATGTGTTTGACGACAATTCTTAGACGACTTCCTGGCATTCCAGATTACGCTCGACAACACACCTTCCTCTTATACCCTCTAGTTTATGTGGTCTGCACCATCCCTTTGGCCGCTGGTCGCCTCGCCTCCATGACAGGCCATGATGTGTCCCTAGGATACTTTTGCTTTGCTGGAGCTATGATTGCTTGTAACGGCTGGATGGATGTTGTCCTTTACTCTTCAACCAGACGATCCATCGTCTTCTCTTATGAAAGGCCGCCATCACAAGAGGTTGGCTTGGAGACATTCTCATTTATGTGCGGCACCCTTCCCAAGTTTGGCAACACAACGATTGTCATGGGAGGCCCGACTCCCGAACAGAATCGTCTGAATCGATATAATAAGTGGTGCAAGAAGGTTGCCCGCAAGGGCCCAAAGTCAGGCGGTCTGAAGGCACTCAAAGTTGACGGTGCCGAAAGCACAGAAAGCATGAAAGGCTTCGGGATGGGAGAAGGTTCTATCATGGGCATGGCGATCCAGTGCGAGACTACCACAACAGTTTCCGTCGAGGTCAACACGCTGGCGACGTCGTCTCGGCCGAGCCCTGCGGCTAGGAAGTTGAGTGATGCAAGCAGCTACAGTGCTGGCTCTTCTGCAACTTTAGGGAAGGACTGAGATCCATGAATCGATGGAGTTTGACTACATCCAGCGTTTTCGCTGGGAGATGATGACGCTTATTAGACGACTACATGAGGTACACGTGTTCAGGCCTTAGCCAGCTGGCCTCACTACAGCTCACAGGGCTATTATGATATACCCAGATATGACTTAAAACTGTACAGTACTGTTGGTATTCCTTTCACAGGGAATATGGTTCGAACCGTAGGGTCCTGGGGGTGACGAAGTATCAATATCTCTGTATTGATTGATTCTGCGTAAGGAGTAGAAGGGAGATTCCAACCGGAGGTTAGGTGGATATTCGAGGTCTAATTGGTCTCCCTCGAGGTGGCCCATGCTCTGCCCTTACTCGCGGTCGAATTAGACTTCCAATCCGACACTGACTATCTCTCTTTTTTAATATCTAACTAGTACGGTTAGAAGGATAATTTGGACGTTACGAAGTCGTAACGTTAACTATATATATATATAGAAAAGTAATATTATCTAATACGCCCCTTTCCCTTCCTTCCGAGGTCCCTTCCGTGTGACCTATCCCTCTATTCGTACCGTAGCCTTCCCCTTATCGATAAAGCTTTTTAACCCTTGGTTAGGGTTCGCTTTAGTGAAGGCATCGGCGAGGTTATCGTCGCTATAGATCTAACAGATCTTTATTATCTTACGTCGTTTACACGATTACCGTAAGGCTATAATATCGATCATAAGCCTCTTCTCCTTTGTGGTACCTAACTTGACGAGGTGTTTATATAGCGAATATAAGTCTATACAAACTACCATAAGGATCGTGGGTAAGCCTAGTCGATCAGTGATCCTCTTTAACGTCGTTGAGATCGCATAAGTAAGGTCGACACCATTGACCATACCATAGACTTCCGATATAAGTGTTACGGCCAGCTAGTCGTAGGGGTAGTTTGCAGAAGTTGAGGCTGCGGAACTGGTAACAGTAATCGTAGTCGGGGATAGCTTCAGGGAAGCTATGTCTGTCAATCGTAAGGGTAGGTAAGGCTTCGGTGATCAATCGTAGTCTTGTCAAGGTAGTATAAGAAAACAGAAAAATGCTCGCGTAGGCAAATATGCCTCCGAGGGCCGGTTACTTGTTGCGGCAACGCCGTCTGTGGACGGCGTAGGGCTGCTAGAGACCCATTCGCTTCTGCCGAGTCAGGGACCCCCTGCTGGCGTGCTTTTTGGAACTGAACGGACCCTGGGGATTAGATACTAAACTCCACTGCTCTAGGCACGAGAAGAAAAGTGTACATTATAGACTGCCTGACTTGTCGTACGCTATAATGGCGGCACGGCACATCATATGCCCAAAGGGCGCTCTGGTTGATCGGAGCTTAGTTACATAGATAGCTGGGCACCTGTCCCTGATGATGTAAAACACCACTACTACTACTACTACTACTACTACTACTACTGCCTCGTTGACTTGTCTTCTCAAATTGACCTTGCGTAGTACCTTCATCGCCTTCTCGATGCCCTTCGCACGTTGGACCACGTCTAGCGACGGTGGCGAGGCTATGGTCGTTCTTGGATAAGTACCGAAGATGAGGAGCGTTGGGATTAGGCCTCCTGGCCCTATAGTATCGTTGCAGCATTTGAGTGCTGATTGGAGGTAGTCTTCGTTAGCGGTATCGGGACATTCTTTTTTGATTATCCTGAATGCCCTTTTTAGCTACTGATATGCCCTCTCCACCTTGCTAATACTGTGATGCGCTTTGACTAGTACTACTTTCAATTGGATGCCGTATGATCTTGTATTATCCCTTAATTCCGTGGATTTGAAGCTAGTGCTAGCATCGGTTCTGATGCCGTCGGGTGGGCCGAGGTACGTATCTATCTACGTCTTTTTGACTACTGCCTATACCGTCTTTGCCTAGAGGTCATCGAGGAATTGGCCACCTTGGAAGGATGTGGCTGCATCGATGATATAAAGGGCTGGCTTGCCGTTAAGGCAGAAGATATTAATAACGATCTCCCAGTTAAAGTTAATCTCATCTTATAACTTAAAGCGGAATCTGTACGGTCTTTGGGCATTTATTTAATATTAATAGTAGATTCTCATAATATTGTTACGAGCAGGTCAAGGCAACCAACTGTGGCACAAAGCAAAAGCTTCGATAATGATGACTCCGCATCATTTTCCCTTGTTCTGCATTATAGCTACGCCATGACGGGACCAATCGTTTAGGCCGTAACAAATATGCTCTAAGGCCTCCGCCCTACGTTATTACCTAAATTCTTAAGTAAGTTATATAGTCGCTAAATAGATGGATAGCTAAACCGCTTATATAATCTCCTAAGTTCGGTCTTAGTTAAGTAGTACACTAACCTACTTACGGTCTCGAGCTTTATAAATGCGTGGCCCCATCGTCTTTCTACTTTTTCGAAATACGTACTATTAGAGATCTGGTTCTTGAGGTTCTCAAATATAATACCTAACCGGTCCATATCTCTAAGGCATAGTAGAAAGGGCATATTAACTAGAAGGATATAAAAGGTCATAGTTCCGAAGGTGGTGATGATGCTCACCGTACTAATGCCAACTAGTTGGTCCCCCGGGCCGAAGCTAATAACGGCATTGCCTACCTTCGACCTATCGAGCGCTACTAGGTAGATCTTCTGTAGCGCTTCTAACTAGCCCTGTCCTCCGGTAGACCAATATGATGCTCCGGTATTAGGGATAATCCCTTAAAAGACGTCTGGCCCGTACCTTTCTTAAGTATAGTATACCTGGGCCGTCCCCTCGTCTAGCTCATTTAGTGGATATAAAAAGGGGAGTAGCGAGGCCCCTAAGCTTATCTTCTTTTTTCCGTCGGTATAGGTATAATTACCTAATACTTCTTTAGCTAGGTTATGGTGACTTAAGGCTTCGCTTGATCCTTGGCTTCCTTCGTATAGGGCCAACGATCCCTTACTTCGTACGAATCTGCCTTGATAACCATGGAAGAATGCCTCCTCGTTAAGGGTATTGACCGCTTACCTGTCATTCAGAGTGGAATATCCTCCTAACGATAAGGGAGCAAAGAAGACGTGTTAGACCTCGTCGACGTCATCGAGATTGTTATTAACAGTATCGTCGATCCTGGTGAGGAAAGGAGTAATATCCTCATCAATATCGGATTCGTAGTCATGGTCCTCTTCTATAGAAGGGTCCTTTCCTTTGTAATCGATAATGAATTGTTGGAATTGGCCTGGGCTAGTCTTGCCCTCGGTGCCCTTCATCTACTTATATTTCTTATACAACTTATCCCTTTCCTCTTAGGTATAGCTTATTGACCAATAACCGTCTTTTTTATAAACCTAACACTTTCCGCAATACTAATTTCCGTATAGCTTAAATCTTATAGCTACTATTAATCCTCCTCGTATCTCTTAATCATTAGATCGGTTACCATATCTAGCTTCCTTTCCCTTACCGTTATATATATGGTCAACCTAATATTATTAATATGATACGTTAACTGCTCGGAATTGCTATTGTTTAGGCATCCTGGCCTCGATATTAAAACTCGACCTTAGCCATGAGCAAAGGGTCTCATAATCGGTTAGCGGTACGTATAGCACCTCTCCTTGCTCGATCCTATTTGGGTTAATACAAGCCACTTTTACCACACTTCATATGCCCATTGCTGCGTGCCATACTCGTGACAGTTTCTATCTCTATGAAAGCCATAACTACCTTCCCCCAACAGGACTGTCAGTCCAGTCCAGGAATTGCCGTATCACGGGAGTATTTTTCAGGCCGCCATGGCCTACACTATTCCCGACCGGCCTGCATACTTTCAGTACTTTAAGATCAGCTTGCTCTAGATTTAGAATAGACAACCCAAACACATGGTACAGCAGATCTATGTGACGGAGATCTGTGTGGCTGTCGCCCGTTTTCAGGGGTCGCGGCGCCTGGTTGCGATTGGAGACTGGGCGAAGGATGTTAGACGTTCAGGCCGCATCTGAATCATCACGCGATTAGTCCCGAATTCAGACTGGTTGAACTTATGTGGGAGCCGGATTCTCCACGTGGATCACACGCCCGCTGGGTCTTGGCTAGAGGCAATCATACCTCCAGCATCTCCTATTGTACATATGTATCGATAGGTTACAGGTCTTTACAGAGTCTGTGAAGTGAAGTTTGACCGCCGAAGCTTGGACTGCAACCTCTCGCCAAGAGCGGATGATCAATAAACCTCCTTGGCGAATAGCTCCGCCACAAAGCTTACAGGAAGAGTTTAACGACCTGACTGTAGTGCGTAGTCATATTCAAGTTTCATACCGATATCTGTAAGCGGCTTCCATCTTTACACTTTCAGAACTGTTACAGTTGCGTATGTGGACTGGTTTTGTAGTGAAAGCCTAGAAGCAACTCTAGCATCTCTACTGTTGTTCCTTTGTCCGGAACGCAATTCCGCCCTTCTCATCGAGCATCTCGTCGGCCACAGCATTGACCCGGCCCATTTGAGCATCCTTACCATCGAATAGCAGCGCGATTTGCTCCAAACTAGGACCTTTGGTCTGGAAAGTGTCAACAGGCGTTCACTTCTTGTAACCAGACTAGAGCCTACCTCGGGGAAAAATAAGTACACAACAATAAACTGAACAATAATCCAGCCAACGTAGAAGAAGTAGAACTTCCAGGACATCGCCGCAATCCCGAGAGGATTAACGTAGGTATTAAAGGCTCCACAAATACCCGCGACGAGCGAAAACATGGCCATGCCCTTGGCGCGGATAGTGTAGGGAAGGATCTCGACAACTAAGAGTACAAAGCTTGTCAGCGTTTCAAAGCCTAACCGTCTCTCTGGAGTTCTGAGCCTTGACGTACTGTAGAGCATTTGTGCGCCCGTCCAGCCTAGGTTATGCACACCGCTGTAGAGATAGATGAACGCCACTGTTGTGTAGCTTGCGTGGCGGTTCCCTATCTCGACGTAGGCGCCAGACGTGGCCGTGATAATTGCGAATACCACCCACATTCCGGCCATACTTGTCAGCATGAGGGGCCGGCGACCAACCCGCGCGGGGAGGAAGGCAAAGGCAAAGGAACATGCGAAGCTGAACATCTGAGATGTTGCAGTGATCAGCGTTGTCTCGATCTGCTTTGTAATTCCTGCGCTTTTGAGCATGCTGACGTGTATCATGCCGCGTTAGTTTCGTTCTCGAATATTTTGTTCAGCTGTTTTGCGAGACTGACCTGCCCAGATAGTATGATACCAGCCCGTTCCCAGACCACTGTTTGCATATCCCGCACCAGATGATAATGAACGATCGCCAACGATTGCCCGGGGTTGCGAAGAGAGCCTTGAGGTGGAAGGGGTTCCTGTTTTGCGTAATCTCCGCCTCAATGGTTTCTTTGATTTCGGCGTATTCGTGCTGGACGACTGCGTCAGCGGCATCACCGGCTCCATGGTACTTTGTGAGGATGTCAAGCGCCGTCTGTTCCCTGCCCTTGCTGCAAAGCCATCGAGGCGATCTAGAAATTGTGGCTCAGCTAGAGGGCCGACTCAAGTACGGGTCCTTGGCAAACTTACTCCGGCAAGAAAAAGAGTCCGCAGAGCACCATCGCCGATGGAAACGCCTGAATCAGCGTCGGTGTTCTCCACGCCCTACTCAGGGTAAGGAACTGTCAGTCAGTGCACGTATTTCTCGGTCCTCGCGTGGAGAATTTCCCCCCTGAGTAAAAACATACCAAGAATCCGAAATTCGGAAACTCCCAAAAGCTACCCAAGCGGCCAAGATGGCCCCGACGCTGTATGTCGTACTGCTCAAAGCTGTTGCCGTGGCTCTATGGGCTGGGTATGCCAGCTCCGTCATCAAGACCGTCGAAACGGAAGAGCACATGACTCCGCCCATGCCAAGAAGAATACGGCCAGCGATGAAGGCTCCATGGTTGACTGTCGCCGCGCAGATTGCTGCACCAACGATGCAAAGGGATGAGCCTGTTGCGATTGCGATACGGCGGCCCAGACGATCTGCAACAAGGGGAATGAGAATGACCCCTAGGATATTTCCGATCCAGTAGGATGCGCTCATGGCACCTAGGAGACTTGCTTGTGGGTGGTCAAAGTCTGATCTCGATAGCATCAGCTTGTCGAATCTATGATGGTATCGAGAGGAGTTGTTTGTGACTAACCATCTTGCCATTTGCTAATCTGTTGAAGGTTGTTGATCAAGGATCCGTCGAAACCATGAGCAACATCACCGAATAGAAGGAAGAAGAGACCAAAGTTGAGTGGACGGAGTCCAGGATCCTTTAGCCATGATGTTGTCTTAGTGTTGAGAGGCGTGGTTGACTCTAGAGCCTGACGATTGTCGCTATTCTTCAATTTGGCATTCCAGCCCATCTTTGCGATTCTCAAGTAATTCTAGGTCGGTCTTCATGCACGATCCAGACGCTCGAAACGAGTTCGTGGCTCGAAAGACTATGGCAGAACGAAACTGTTTTTATTTCTTCAAGCAGTCAATTACTTGGTATTGCTACAGGCTGATTGCTACGACCTTGAGGTCTTGGATTGATGGCTTGGCTGCCAATCTTTCCCTTCCTTTCTTGGCAATATCTTGGTTCGCGGGTGTCGGTTGGTTGGCAACATCGACTTGGAGTTCGCCAACGCGGGGAAACAGGGAGTAGAATGGACGCGACTGCGGAGATACCATGGCTGAATAGCCTTTTTTTCGTCGAAAATAGTCACCCACAATAGCTTACTGAAGTGCGGGGCGTTGTATCGGCGCATCGGTCGTCGGGGGAAGATCCGGGGATCACAGTCGTATCGGCGCATCGGGCGAATCGTCGCGCGGGGAACCGTCCATCTTCCTCCGCTCGGCTGATTTTCCCCCGACCCTAACTTAAGGGACCCCGGGTACGTCACCGTGATAGATTATGAAAGCGATGGAGGGACTTCTTATGCTAGGCTTCAATCTGTGTATTGTATATGCTGAGCAGCTTCCAAGACATTGCATTGAGATACACCGGGCAAGGTTCTTAGAAGCGACATGGGTTCTCAGTTAAAGTTGCTCGCCAAGTCAGAGCTGGCGTTGGATGCGCGGCGAGAGCATCGAATCAACGCCAATTCTTTCCAGCAGGATGCCTTGACGACCTTCAACGGATGGCAATACACCTGCTTCTATACTCATAAGGATGCGACAAGCAACGTCCTCTATGTCAGCCTTGCTCGGCGGCCCATTCGTGACTCACTGGGTAGCTGGGAGACGTTGACCTTCGAGGACTACGAGCAGACCGCGGACGATGGGCACAACACCATCTCTATAGGAGTCTGTGCCGGAGACGGTACGATACATGTGTCGTTCGATCACCACTGTGACCCGTGAGCAACTCCCCAGGCACCATCTTCACCCTATGGAATGTTGCTAATAGGTAAATTTACTCTGTGCAGTCTGCGATACCGCATGTCAATCCCAGGCGTGGCGACGAAGCCGGAAGCTCATGAGTGGAAAACTTCACTCTTCAGTCCAACCCACAATCAGCTTCCTGGATACACTCGCACCGGCCAGCTAGGAATCGAGAAGCTCTTTCTTGAGACAACATACCCGCGCTTCATCCGCATCGATGACGACCTTCTTCTAAGCTATCGCATTGGCATGTATGTGACTGAAAGCTGTGCGCGGGGATGGGTATGGGACTGACCGAGATGCAGTGCGGGAGCAGGCTCCGATCACCTCTTCAAATACAGCAGTAAAGACCAGTCGTACTCCTACGTCGGGCAATTTCTTACCGGCGTCAACAACAACCCGTACATTAACGGCATCTCATACGCCAACGGGCGCATTCACGTGTCTGGCACGTATCGTGGGTTCGTATGGTACGAAGGCGTGGATGACCCAGAAGCGCGAACGCACACTGTTCAGGCCGGGCCCAATGGGCCAGAGAACAACCACAATGTGCCTAAACCCAGTCTTACCGAGGACGAAGCTCGTAGAGCTGACTTTGGATCCAGCTTTTCTACGTAAACAGCGACGACGGCGGAAAAACATTCAACAACACAAAAGACGAAAGGCTAGCGAATCTCGAAGTGGGCGAGACCGTATATCCCGACAGCGAAGGGCTCATCGTCTTCGACATCCCAATGAATAGCGGCATCCTGAACCAGGAGGCGCAAGCGGCAGACGAAGAAGGCGGGTTCCACGTTCTGAACCGAGAGAACGAAGTCTGGATACACTACTACCGCAGCCCGGAGGGGCGATGGAGCCGACACGCGTTGCCCGCGGACCTGCAGCCTACGCGGACGGGAGCGCGTGGGGACGTTATTGCTTTGCCGGGCAAGAGGACTGTCGTCTTTGCCCTGCCGGGTAATCGAGATGATAAGCTCACCGTTATCGGTACCAGGTTGCCTACCACGATATCTGCGGACGACGAGGTCGCGTTGGAGTATCGCATGCTTTGGCAGGCGGAAGGGTTCTCCGGCGAGCCGCAGGTTGAGACGTTTGAGTCTGGGTCGCAGCAGGTGGTCTCGATTTACACACGAACTGAGGAAAAGGAAAGAAAAGTGATTTTGTTGGACTTTGCTTTGGAGAAGGACTTTTGATTCCCCTTCATGTTTCCAACCTATCAGGTTCTGCCCTCCTCAATAGTTAATTAAAACAATCGCCAACGGGGGCCGATTCGAGAAGCGGGAAACCGCAGGAAATTTGTGCCGCCTGATTGTGTCTTCGAAACAGATACTCAAGATGCAACATGACGTTGGTTGCACAAGCGAAAGAAGGAAACACCAAAATAGTTGGGCGCCGTTTGCCCCGAAAGCGCAAACGGGCGAGGCGGTGTACTTTATTGGACTGAAGAAAGCAAACATGGTGGGTTAACGCCCGATAATACCTGCGCGAGTGAGACATTGAAGGAGATCGTCATGTCCGAGATCTCTCTTCATCTCTGTCAGAATTGTCAACAACATTGAATCGAATTCCTTCCCTATCAACTTACAAGTTGCAGAGAGTCTACGCCGGGAGGCAGCCGGGAGGTATGTGGTGGCAATGTAATGGGTTGCTTGCCCCAGGATTGAGCGTCGGACTCACCAACAATCCACCCGCATGTCGTGCTTGAAGAGACGCACATGAACGGGATCCATTGGCACAGGCGAGGCGAGCATGAAAGCATGGCCCAATGGCCATGTTCCACGACTGATGGGCTTCCAAGTTTCGAGCTAGAAATCCCATTCCCCTCAACTTCGACTGCAGTGGGCAGTGCAGGTTGCCGTACGGAGTACCCCCGGCTTGGGAACAATTCACTCCAGAAGGCGGCAGAGGAGAAGAGAAGAAAACCATCCGATCCTTGTCTTGCGCGGCTCGGTTTGCTGGCCAGCCACCGGGTGTTCCTGAGACTCTGATAGGTCGCGGGTCGTGGGTTTCCCATCCCGCTCCCTCCTGTGCCTCCCAACTCTCCTCTCTTTTTCTATCAGCCACACGGGCAACCCCCGGCACTCGTCCGGGATTTGCTTTTTGAGCCCCGTTCCGCCAATGCCGCGCTACTGTGCCTGACCTCGTGTTGGCGACCCGACAAGGCCAGGCCCGGGGCCAATTATAGCGCACATGTAGCCAGTCAAAACCCCTGGCAGCCCTAAGGTCCCTCCTCGCTTGGGCTGGTTTGTTGGTTTGTATGGCTTTCCAGAGGGGAAAACACGCGCTCTCCGGTCCCCTGTTTCTGTTGTCTGTTGCGGATGCTGCCTGACACTTTGGCGAGGCGTTCGTGGACAGCCCCAACGGCCGAATCACCAGAGAGACAGTTGTCCAGCCATCCTTATCGAACTTTCGCAACCCTCGCCCTGCGAAGAGATCCCACTCCGATAGGCATGCTTACCACCTTGCTCTCTGCCCAGGTTTGCTCCTTTGAGTCGGAGAATCCTTGACGAGTCCCGTATCCGAACTTTCTTTCCTCGCTTCTCATGCCCATGGTGGCAGAAATGGCGTGCAGAAGAATCACCTGCAGGCTTTTTCTGCGGAATACGGTGAGCGAATGCCGCGTTCCTGGCGTTCCTGCGCAATGCAATCATGGGGACTGGTATGCTCCTGGGCTGCCGACGTGGGTTATTGTCTTCTTGGGAAGCTGCATGTTTTAAATAGAATACCGCTTTTTTCGACCGGCCTGCTGTCCGGGGTTGCTATTGTGAGGGGAGAGAAAGGTCTAGTTGCTACGTGTATATACAAAGCCTTCCGGTTCCCCCGCGGGCGATCGTCGCACACAGATTTTGAAGCGGTCAAGAATTTGCGCGCTCCCACTTATTCCCGCTCGTCCACTCAGTCGTTTTCATGGACGCACCACGCTCGCTCTAATTACTAGAATATTAATTCTGTCGCTCGCTATTATATCACAACGGCATAACGTCGTAACCAACTCTACATAACATGATTATCCCTCTTCTCAATACGAGATCCGGCGCAAAGACCGACTCCGATCCCGTAGCTGCCGACTTCACCGCCGGATCGACCACCGGGGGCGGACCCAGCCAACAAACGCTCATCATCGTCTCCACAATCCTCGGCTCCGCGTTCCTCCTAATTATCGCCATCGTCATCTACTTCACAATAACTCGCCGTCGTCGCAAGAGGCAATTCGCAGAAGAATACAAAAATGCCTGTCTCCGCGACCCAGATCTCACATGGGAGGAGTACACCCGACGATCAAAACTCACGCAGTCACGCATCATCCTGGCCGAGGAGGAGTTGAGAGACACGATTATCCGCAAGTCGCTACAGAACAGGTCATCCGTCACAGTTACACCCGTCGCCGGCGCCGCCACTCCAGACCTTCCCACCGAGCCCGTCTCACCACCCGCCAGGACACGATCTAGGACGTGGCATGGCCGCAGCAGATCCAAGACGAGCATCGACGCGGAGGAAGGGGAGGGTTTGCTTAAGTCCCTTAGCGGCGACTGGACTGAGCACGAAGCGCGCGTCGAGAGGACGTGGCAGCTTCTTCACAAGAAGTACCCCACGAGGCGAGTGACGCTACCGGTAGAAGAAGAGTCCGGCGGTCCGATACGGCCGCCTACGATCCGGTTGAAGACGCCGCCGTTGCTTTCACATCCCATGTTCCGGGGTTGGAATGCGGAGAATACCGTGAAGCACTCGAGTTTGCCGACTTTGCCAACCGAGCTGGAGAAGATGAGGCCCGCACAGATTTGACTGTGTAATGGATCAAGAGTGATGTTCATGTCTATAATGTCTATGACGTATTAACGAATAATGGGATTGGCCTGGACTTGGCCCAGGGCGGCGTTCGATCAAGGTACATGAGGAGGATCTATGCTACTGGATAGGTAATTGGGAGAATTATGCCGTAGACTGCAAGATTTGACATCTTGAAAATATTAACAACACGATTAACTCAATTCGCATTCGTAAACAACCCAAGTGAGTAGCTTGTATTGGTATTAGCTATAAGTTATATTGGTATTACCACCAAAATCCATTCGGACTATTCTCCCTCAATGTCCCAGGCTCACGGAGTTATGAGGTAGTAGCGCTACCCCGGACCGGAGCAGGCAGCCATACATTCTGTTCGGGAAACTGATTCCGACGAAGACTCCCTTATCATGGACCCGTGCCCAATGTGACGAACGCCGGGAGCTGCATGAACAACATCAATTGCTTTGTTGCTTTGCCTTGAAGTTCTCTCTAACCTTAATTGATGAAGAGGCGAAAGCCAACCCTTGTGCTATGCCTTCACGCCGGTTTTACTGAGCCCCGCTAAGGATTTCGGCGCCGAGATCAAACTACATTGGCCGTGAAGTCCGTACAAATACGATTTGAGGCTTCATCCAGACATGAAGCCTAGGATCCAAATGGCATTCAGGTTAACAGAAGGAAGATTTGACCCAGAGGCACCCAAATTCCGGACATCGGTTGCAGTTGATCTACTATGCAATCTCCCCAGGACAATTATCTCCAGGCCTACTTTACAAGACAAGCCTTTGCTTCCGAGAGGATCAGGGATTATGGCTTCTGAATCGCTGAAGGTGCTAATAGACTTGTCTGCTAGACACTAATTTGCCGCACTACCGACGTATTATCCGTCCTCACGGAATTAGCTTCACAGGCGGTGCTTCGGAAACCTCTGGTGATTTCGTGAACCCAATTGTATAAAGGCCGCTGGTGAGTTCACCTAATTACTTCCATCTGCAACAAGTTGCAACTCTCGTTAGTCTTTACAGCTAGCTTTCTCATTCTCAATTATCTTCCCGCCCAAGTACTCTTCCAATATGAAGCTCTCAACTCTTCCAGCGGCTCTCGCTCTCTTCGCCAGCGTTTCCAGGACACACCCTACTGCTCACCCAGGTGACAATTGTATCACCCAATCTCAAGCCGATAAGTCCGTAGAGCGTTGGATTGGGGTTGTAACTCGTCAAAACACCGACCTCGGCACCCAAACAGCCACCTTGGACGTCATCCTGGCCGAGGATTTCCAGGAACATTCAAACTCGGTCCGGTCTCTTCTTGGACTGCCGGCAAGTCTATCTTACACAACCACAGACTCTGTGGCACATTACTTTCAATGCTGATACGTCCTGTAGCCGAGTGAGATTAGCTTCCCAAGTAAACAAGCTTACATCAACGGCACACTCGCGTCCAACCCCTACCGTGGTGTCCAGACCATCGAGATACTAGTAGCTGGGTGCAACAACATCTTGTGGCATTGGAAGTTCACCGAGATTGGCCCCAAAGGACCCGTGAAGGGGTTCAATTTGTTTGCCATGAATAAAGAGATGCAGGTCACCCGGCTGCGACTAGAGTTTGATACGATCTCTTGGGGCGTCAACGTCGGATTCAATGTCACACGGTCTGGTGCTTTCAATGGCCAGTGAGAGAATTCGGCAAGGCAAAGTCATGTCCCAGGCATTGTAGGGGAGCTCGTAGTGGAATTAGTCACAGCGACAGCTTCGTGCTACCACCCATACTCCCAGAGGCGGTTGAATCAAAGGAATTGACTTGACGACATCACTACCCACATGTATTCTTTCTCACATGTCGTTGCTTCGATATTGAACCTCAAGTTACCTTAGCATGGAAGATGCCTTATTTGATTCCTTCAATCACATCTGTGTCCGGGCACTGGCAGTGACCATCAAGGGTCCCGCCAGATCACTCACACCAACGCTGATGAGATCTGGCGAGACCCCGCGAAAGCTCCCATTGACAGCAAGTCCTCTCTCCAGCGGATCGGCCAGTTGGAAATCAAACTCCCGCAGCAAGGTGCTAGTAAGCTTGTATATGTTGGACTGCGCCAACGTTTTGCCAAGACACTGACGACCACCAAGGCCGAAGTGCATCAGATAGCGGGCCCGGGTAGCCGTCTCTGGTCGATTCCATCTTGACGGGTCGAAGATATCATGGTCGCCGCCCCATACTTGCGGATTGTGATGGAACGCGTGGTTGCATACTGCCACGGATGCCTATTACTCACATCAGATTAAGTTTGCTCGTGTGAACTCGCGGGAACGTTTGGGTTCTTGACCTACCCCTTGCGTGATATGACGACCTGAAACCATAATGCCTTCGGGAGCTGTCACCCGTCTCGCCAGCGGCATAGTGAAGACCGGAGTGATGCGGTAGTTCTCCTTGACACATGTCCTGAGGAAAGGCAGGGAGCTTTCTACTTCCGTGATCGAGTAGGCGTCTTTCCCATTATCTAGAGACGTTAGGTTCTCATCCACTTCTTTTACGCATTTGCTGAGGGCGTCTGGGTTGTGTAGCAAGTTCCAGAAGAGAAGCGTCGTGGTTGCGCTAGTCGTATGTGTTCCGGCGATGCTATGAGACGGGGTCAGTCACACCGTTTTTTGTCTAGCCTTGCGCGTGCTTTGGACCTACATCATTCCAAATGCTTCGGCCTCCAGATCAACCCTCGCAATCTTCTCTCCAGTGTAGGGATGTCTAGCCAAAATAAGACTGGTCAAGATATCTTTCCTCTGCACTTTACCCTTGTTTTCATCATCCTCCACTTCTGTCAGTCGTCTCTGAACACACTCAGCCGCCAGCCCAGCACACTTGGCCCGTCCTGCAAACAAAGCCTGTAGGCCCGCGTTTGGTACTCTCGGTAGCCATTGCTTGAGAGTCTGTGTCATGGCCGGCCATGCGCCCAAAGTCGCACCTAGAAAATTATGAGGGATGACCGGCGGAACACGAGACTCATCGCCAGAGGCCTGAACCCCGAAGGAGCGACTGAAGGCTAGCTCGCCGAGAACGTCAATGGTGTAGAAGTGTAGAAGTTTCTTGAGGTCAAAAGCCTCTCCGGTCTTTGCGAACCGAGCAATCTTGTCACGCAGAATCTTGATGTTCTGATCCAGGTACTCTTCCATGCCTTTCACGCTGGTGATGGAGAAGCTGTGTGACATGTGACGTCGCCTGATGGAGTGCAGCTACGTTTCGTCAGCATAAGAGTCGTCAGTTTTGTGGAGGCAGCATCTTTCGTACCTCTGTGGATCTCATGCCAAAGACATTTTGGGTCTTGGAACCGAATGCATCGTAGTACTCCGTCTTTGGCATCCGCTGGCCACCCTTTTGATACACCAATGGAACGACCTCTTCGGCAGTGATGCTCAACTTGTCCGGTCCATATCGCACGAACTCGCCGTACTTTCGGTGGAGATCGGTTAGATTGTAAGGCTGCTTCAAAGACAAGAACTGATTGACCTGCCACAAGTCCGTGATAGATGCCCAAAATGGGCCCGGATAAGCAGCCAAGGGGTGGAGGAATCTCTGATAGACAACGTAGGCTAACGCGCTGACGATCGCGAGACCCAGAAGGAAGCCCGGAAATGTGACCTGAACGTAGTCTGGATCAAGAATTGAGGATCTCATTGTAGTTTCAATGTGCCCAATAGCGGTCTTATGATTTGCAATGACAATGAAAAGAGACCGAGGTGGGTGAGAGCAATTTATGATGCACTTCCGGCCCCGCGTGCCGAAGCATAAACTCCATCTGAATCGCATCTGCCGAACTCTCCCCGCACCAATATTCCCGATCAATCCGAAACTTGTGGAGGAGGAGCTCTCGCTGAAAGCCTTGCAATTACAAGAGTCTAAAGTCGGGGTAGCTTGATGAGGGGCAGTCAAGGATACTGCTTCAAAGCTCAACCCATGCTCCGCTAGTTCTTCGAGACTGGGAGGCGTGCTAGTTGAGTTGAGTCGACCGTGGAAGTGAGCAATTAGTTTATTGTATTCGTAGTTGAATCCTGAAAAAATCAGGAACCTTATCTGCTAAGATTTGTGCGAGATACGAGTGGTGTTGAGCTACGTGAGCTTCACTTAACACGCGCATTTGACCAATCTTAGAGGTTTGAGTTCAACTTCAAACAGCGTTTCAATTGCGAGGGGAAAGAAGGAGACTTGCTGCGTCAATTGAAACTTAACCAAACGAGTCCAAACTACTTTCATTCCACTGCCGCCATTTTGTTTTGCGTTGGGAATGAGGCTTTCAAAAGCGCAAAAAAAGAAACCGACCTACGTAGGGATCGAACCTACAATCTTCACAGAGTAGCTAGGGAGCCGAAATGTGACGCGATGCCATTTCGCCAGCAGGCCTGGTGGATGGAATTATAATCAAAACTTGGGCTCATGTACCCCAAAGTTTGTGTGAGCTTGGACCCCTCGAGTCGCTGGAACTCTCGACAGAGCTGCATGTAAGTGGGCGGGGGGCAGTTGGGACTTCAGACCCGAGGTCCTATCTTACATGCGAGTTATTGAAATGCTGCAGATCCAAGAGATGAAGGATAAATGCGATATGAGCTGACTATCTCCTTGAAGTCTCGGCGAAGGATTGAGATCTACACCGGCAGTGCGCAGGCGGGTGTAAGACAAATCATGCGGACCGCTCCGTGTGCCGACGGACACCCGCTGTTCGGTTGGTACTGAAGCCTGACGGCATGCCGTCGTCTCCGTTGAGCATCGCAGAACACGAGAGTCTGTACCACGGCATCTGGTTTAGGACATGAGATTTTAGTTACATAATTTCCATAATTAAGAAGTTGAATTTGTTGAAAGCATGATTTAAAAAGGTTCTCTGGTGTTCTTTTTCCTTTGACGTGTATCTCTTCAACTCCCCAGATTCCAACCTCGCCAAATCCTCACCACCTCTCCTTTCCTACCGCCACAATGACGAGCATCCGCAAAGTCATCATCTCCCAATATGGCGACGTCGACGTGATAAAAGTAGTCACCGATGTCTGCCCACCACCACCGCCAGGCGAAATCCAAATCGCCACAGAATACTCAGGCTTCTCCGGTGCCGACGTCAACATGCGCAAGGGCATCTACCCCTTCATGAAGAAAGCGCCCCTAACCCCGGGCTACTGCCTTGTTGGCACCGTCCGCGCCCTAGGCGAAGGCTCCAAGAACTTTCAAATCGGAGACGTCGTCGCCGTCCTGACGAAATACGACTCCGAGGCGGAGCTGGTCAACCAGCCGGAGAAGTACTGCATCCGCGTCCCTGATGGCGTGGATCACCGCCAGGCGACCGCCTTGATCTGCGACTGGAACACCGCGTACGGCATGGTGATGCACTCGGCGCGGGTATCCAAGGGCCAGCGGGTGTTTGTCCACGGGATGAGCGGCGCCGTGGGGTACGCCCTCATGAAGCTCGCGCAGCTGCAGGGCGCGACAGTCTACGGCACCGCGAGCCAGCGAAACCACATTGACGTCCGCCGCGAGGGCGGGATCCCCTTTGTCTACAGCGACAAGAACTGGATGAAGGAGATGAACGCCCTCGGGGGCGCGCATGCCGTCTTTGATCCTCTCGGCTTCGAGAGCTTTGACGAGAGCTACTCCATCCTCGCCGAGGATGGCACGCTCGTCGGGTTCGGGAATAATAAGGCTTCATTGAATGAGGGCGCGCCCCCACGGAACCCGACGGGTGCGCTGTTGAAGCTGTTTGCGAGGAACTTGAACTTGTTGACGAAGAGGAGCACGACTTTCTATGCGTTGAACAGGGACTCTGCGACGTATGTACCTAATGTCACGGCGTTGTTGGATATGTTGAGGACGGGGACGATTACAGTGCCGATTAAGTGTGTTTGGGACATGGAGGATATTCAGACTGCGCATCGCCAGTGGGGTGGTGGGAGTGGCGTTGGATCTTTGTTGATCAAGGTGGCCAAGAATTAGATCTTTGGTTGTGATCGTCATGGGTTTTCCGGAGGGATTCTTGTCTCTATTTAGGACCGAGAGTGCGTATTTGATATTGAGGAGTTTGGGTAGAGTCCGTAGTGTAAGTGCGAGAAGACAAGGACTTCATCCGCACGGTACTATCTCTGGTATTTCCATAGTTATATCGAGGAGATTTGTGGAAACAATTGGATACACGAGTGCTAAAGCTCCCATTTGAAAGCTTCAATCCCAACTTGGAAATACTCGCCTTCTTTCACAACCTGTCTTCCAGGGAGAGTTTCCGCCAACGTAGCGCCCGGCCCTCCACTATCCGGCTTCGGCCCCGCCATGTCGGTTTACATTCAACTGGTAGATCCGATAGAGCCGGGGCTGGATTTATAATGCAGTTTGTGTTTATCCTCAGCGGTTAGGTAATGGAAAGTTTCACGGAAACATCAACAATCTTCGTGACCACTAATTGGAACCAAGGACCTCTCAGTTCTTTAAGGTCGCAGAAAAGACAAGACAATCTCCGCAGAAAAAGGGAGGCTTCCTTCATTGCCCAAGCCAAGATGTCGAGAAACAAGGCTGCTTGGCTTACACATGCAAAGGCCTACCCGATGAAGGTCGACGATGCTCCATTCCCAATGGCCGGACCAGGAGAGGTGGTCATCAGGAATATAGCGACGGCTCTGGTGAGTGACATTTTCAGCTAGATGATCCAAGAACCAAACTTACCTTTTTACACTTGAGAAGAATCCAGCAGAATGGAAGATCCAGTAGGTACGGTCCGTGCTCATGACGACAAGGCACCACTGACATGACCCAGGGATATGGGCATCATTGTGCAGAAGTATCCTACCATACTCGGCGCAGATGCTGCGGGCTTTGTCGAAGAGGTCGGCGACGGAGTAACCCATCTCACAAAAGGCCAGCGGGTCATAGGGTGCGTACCCATGCCGTAGCTACTAGTCTGCCCGAGAACTCGGTGCAACCTGCTAGACATACCTGTCTAGACCACATGCCCTATTGCCAGTCGGTCTTGACTAACACCACGCGCAGATACTGCACCGGGCTAGGCAAGCAAAACCACGAGTTTGGAACGTTTCAGCTCTACAGCAAAGCAGACGCGAACCTCGTTTCCCCCATCCCAGACGACATGAGCTTCGAAAGCGCATCGGTACTACCGCTGGCGATCGCAACTGCTGCGGTAGGGCTCTACAAGAAGCAACATCTCGGCCTACCTCTACCATCCCTTACTCCGCGTCGAGCGGGCAAGACGATCCTCATATGGGGCGGCGCGTCATCTGTAGGAGGCACCGCGGTACAGTTGGCGGTCGCCTCGGGGCTCGGAGTCGTTACCACGGCTTCGCAGCGCAACTTCGACAAGGTCTTCGAGTTGGGCGCAGAGGTAGTTGTGGATTACCACTCGGATACTCTGGTCCATGACGCGCTGAAGGCGTTGACTGGGGCGGATCTTGTTGGAGTATACGACGCGATCTCTGGTCCCGAGTCTTTGAAGCCTATTGGTGCCATATTGGATCAAATTGGGCCGCGAAAGGTTTCGGTTGTGTTACCGACAGAGGGCGATTATGGGAAGAACGCGAAGATTAGCATGAGTAAGTCTGCTCGCGTCGAGATGAGCGATACCCAGACATGATTGTGAATACTGATCTTCATGCAGTGACTGCCTACCAGATAACAGAAGACCCGGAGGAGGTGCAGAATCCTGTCTGGAGAGATTTCGTACCGGGTGCTCTAAGGAATGGCCAGCTGAAGCCCAAGCCGGACGCGGAGGTCGTTGGCAATGGGCTGGAGTCGATCCAAGCTGGACTTGATGTATTGAAACAGGGCGTGTCTGCGAAAAAGCTCGTAATTCAGCTCTGAGCGCCACTCACATGCAGACCATTTTCTCTTGTCCCATTGTCTTGGCCTGCATGAAGAGGTTGAGCAGCACCGGGTAGGGCAGCCTTATGCAATTGAGTTGATCTCATCTTTTTCCCGTGAAACGTGAAGGTTCGCACTAGTGCATGGGCATGAAGTGGTTCAGAAGAAACATTTTCCCGTTTGATTTTCTGGTCTCACATGTGAGTAAGCTGCGCCTAGAAAAGAAAACTTGGTGATTGAATCTGTGTGGGTTCATGTTGTAGCTCGAGAGCAGAGCTTGGTGACTCGTGGTTCTCACCTGGATAGCCGCCCTCGGTGAGCATCAGGTGAGGAGGTGTGTCACATGGCAATAGCAGCGGCGGGATTGGCTCGGGAGACGCCGATCTTGGAGACAAGCAATGAGAATAAGTGGAGACGGAACGGAGGGACGGACTTCGGGGTGGGAGATGATCCATGTCAGCTGTATATGGCACGTGCGGAGATAAGATGCAGCCAATTGCGGAGGATGAGCCGTGCGTACTTGCCCCGCCATGGAGCCATTCCGCATGTTGCAGCTGCAGGCAAGTGGTCACTGGTCAGGCAGCTCCCAGCTTTCGTACTTTCCAGTACGTACCTTGCCGTGAACCCCTCCATCCTCCAGATTCGGCCCAAAATCAAGGCCGTGGCTGCGCTCGGCCGATGCTACAGACTCAAACCACACCAGACCAGACAAGACACCGGACCATGTCTGTACCGCAACTCTGAGTCTTGCTTTCCTTGCTGTTCGTTGTGTTACCTCATGCCCTCCTCCACTTTGGACAGGGTACATACTCCTTTGACGATCAGCGAGCGTGTTCGGATAGCTTCAAAGGCACCACTCTACCGCCTCATACCCTCGTACGCTACTCTACCTTGCCTGACCTAATTATCTGACCATCCTTACCTTGCCCTAACTCTGAATACCGAATCACAGCTTAACACCCTTCTTCCATCAAACCTTCAACTGCAATGACGCCGCATGCATAGCTTCACAGCCACTCCTACAAGGCGCCGACACTCACCTAACTCGACTGACGAACATCGACACTCCTACTCTCGAGTTATTTTTCCTATACTCTAGCGACCTCGAACGTTCCTCCGTCGCTCCGCCCTCGGTGGCCCTGATCGACCGTCTCCTCCACCGACCCTCCGACCCCGCCGCGCTAGGCATCACCCTGGCTGTCGACTGTCCAGCTGCTCGTCTCACATGCCAGGTCGCACGCGACGTCACGGCCAACTTTTTCAACGCTGCGCAACGAAGCCCTCGTCCACTGAAAGTCCTAAAGCGATATCCTCTACGTTTCGGGTGGTCTTCATCCTCCCGACACCATCCTTATGCCTCTCGAATCTCCCCTTCAAGGCTACGACCGAACAAATAATCCAATAACCGCCATCATGGCGACCGACGTACACAAGACCGATGCGAAAGGTGACACCAAGGTTCCTGCGCCAGCTCCTAACGCGGGCCTGGTCAGGAAACCAAGCGATCCTCATCCGGCCGGTCGCGTCAAGCACAGCCTGTTGATGCAGGTACTGCGAGGCTTCTCATTCGGCGTCTACTTTGCTGCTTGCTGTCTTGCGTACGTTCTACCCCGGGGCTGATCAGTCTGGCTTTGCGACAGCTTGATGCTAACATGTGTCGCATGCAGCATCATCACCACGCAGATTCTAGGCGTTCCGCTTTATTGGGCGAATCGCGACATGTTCTACTCCTACATGGCGCTAACGAAGCAGTCCTTTGGCCTCACTATTACCGCCATGACGCACATTTGGAGCAGTACTACGATCAGGATTAGCGGCGATGCGTCGATGAACGGTCAGATCCAAAAGACGGCAGACGGCAGGGTTCAGTTCAACTTCCCGGAGCGAGTGGTGCTTGTCGCAAACCACCAGGTATGAGACACCTGATCTTGGCGACATTTGCGACATGAACAATGGGGATACTGACGGCGCTGGGGCAGATCTACACCGACTGGCTCTACCTCTGGTGGGTAGCCTACGCAAACTCGCCGAGCATGCACGGACATATCTACATCATTCTCAAGGAATCGCTCAGGTACATCCCCGGGGTCGGCGCCGGCATGATGTTCTACGGCTTCATCTTCATGTCGCGCAAGATGTCGACCGACCAGCCGCGACTTGCGCACCGGCTTCAGAAGCTGAAGAAGCAACACGTCGGAACCAACGGGAACAAGTACCTCGATCCCATGTGGCTCCTGCTGTTCCCCGAGGGAACGAATCTGTCTACCAACGGCCGCAGGAAATCGGCAGCATGGGCCAAGAAGAACGATCTCAAGGACCCTGAACACGTGCTTCTCCCACGAAGCACAGGTACCTTTTTCTGCCTGAACGAGCTGAAGGGTTCACTCGACTACATCTACGACTGTACAGTTGCGTATGAAGGAGTCCCGTAAGTAAACCTTTCCCCTTGCACCAGGCGCCTTCGCTGGTAAACTTGTTTGCGACTCGCGTTAACAGCATTCCAGCCGTGGCAAGTTTGGCGACCAGTTCTTCACTCTCACTAGCACCTACTTCCAAGGCCGTCCTCCAAAGTCGGTCAATCTTCACTGGCGCCGCTTCCGCCTTGCCGATATTCCTCTGGACGACGCCAAAGATTTTGACACTTGGCTCCGCGAGCGGTGGTACGAGAAGGATGCTATAATGGAGGAGTATCTGTCGACCGGACGGTTCCCCGCAAGCCAAGATATCAAAGGCGGCTTCCTCGAGACCGAAGTCCGCCTGAAGAGTTGGATCGAGCTCGGGCAGATCTTCGTTGTGGTCGGCATCGCCGGCCTCATCTTCCGCATGGTCGTCAACTCCATCACTAGATTCGCTTCGGTTCTCTAGAGCCTAGGGGCATTGTCACTCTAAGAAAGACTCAGAGAAAGATGCCATGTTTGGGGTAACCTCGGTGCATCGGCGATTGGTTACAGGTACATATGTTGCGGCGAAGTCATTTCCAGGAAGACTCTGAGTTACGGTAGCGAGTGATTTTGGGTTACACCGAGCTTCGGCTTTTGATGGAGTCGTTGGTGTATCAGGCGTTGGGGTATTCTCTCTTTGATACTAGGTACAGACTACAGCGCACCATCTATATCAGAATTTGTCATGAGGGCTCGATATCCTTGGTCAATCTTTCCCACTTGTTCTGAACGCGATGACCATCTTTCGCTTTCATCCAAGTTTTCCAACAAAATCTGGTGGACTGTTCCGGACTGGTATGTTTCCACCGGGGGTACATAGTAGTTGATGAGGCAGATTAGTAGCTTGACGAAGGATGTGGGTGGCATTTGTCGGCTGATTTGAGCGCTTTGAGAGGTCTGCAAGGCTTCACGCATTCATAGATACCCAGAGGCTCCCCTTTGAGATCGGTGCAGCAGGTTCCTGAAAAATTCCCTACCTCCCGAAAGAAAACATGTGGCGGATGGTAACGATCTTCTTGTGGGTGTGGTACGGGTTGCTCGCGAGGATGACGCGCTTGGGGGTTAATATGTATCTCGGAATGGATATTTTGGCATTGGATTGTTGCTTTTTTTCACTAAAATCTACCTAGACGGCCGGGGTTGAAGATTACTTTGAGAAGGAGACTTGAGGGAGGGAAGATATGCTCTAGAATTTGCGGTATGCGGAAATTCACCGAGAAACGTTTTCAGTCGACGATTCCTCACCGCTTCAACTGCGCTCCTTCTTCTCTCGCGTGTTTCTCGTGTTTGATGAACGGTTTAGCAACTGGAAGCAAGCCATATCTAGCAATACCTTACGGAGTACATATCCATGCTTTTAGCATCCGAAAGATCGGGAGCTCAGCAGTGACTTAGCTCAGTGGAAGTTGCGGTGTGCAGTCAGAGCTGCGACTGGGGCCTGATTCGGCCAGCCCATCTCGCACTGAAGGCACGAGAGCCTCCTGGTTTGCGCTGCCAGTGGTCACTAGTAGAGATTCACTTAGAGGGAATTTTGCAGAAGTCCTGGCCAGGGATGACTTACGCTTTGTGTCTTGCTAAGCTGTTTCGGACAGGGTCTCGTTGGCTAGACTTGGATCATCACAGATGATGGTTACAGTCAGCCAATGGCCCGACAAAAGTCAAGGATCTCGATGCCACCTAGTTGGGGTCGTTGAGGGACAAGCCTGTCAATCAACTACGGCCGTACCCATACCGCTTTGACATGCTGCCAATGATTTTGGTCCACCTGCTGGGGAGGGATCAAGGGAGAGCTCACTGCCGGCCTCTTGCACCCCCACTGTCCCGGCAGGTAGGTGTGTGGGCAAGCCGCAACAATGACAGCCATCAGCCCGACGCAACTGACTTCTTCGTCGACCTCAAGCTCTTTACAGGAGGTGTCACTCCGTGACTAGAATAAGTCCCTGAAATGTACGCGCCTTGGATGGCCTCAAACATCCGGACCCGAGAGGTGGATACCCTGCCCAGAACTTGTGACTCAGTACCAATCTACTTCCATGGTCCCCCAAGTATCTGATCTCCACGACGTGACCTTGACTCTGCTTAGTTTTTGACCAAGTTTGAACTCTCTAGCCTAGTTGAGAAGTGTGCTTGCTGCTACTGTTGCAGGCTTCATGTGTCAGCCCTTCACACACATGGCATTCCTGTGCCGTCAATGTCGGTCTGTGTATCGTGGCCGGTGATGAAGGGCTAGCATGACTCGCCCATCTCGGTGAGATCTTGCCGATCTGGGTAATATTTCTACGAAAGACTGTGGGTTTGACAGATGGGGCAGTCTCTTGGAGGGGTTCTAGGTCTGAATCAGAATACCAGGTTGATGGGCTGGTGGAGAAGCGGAATATGGCCCGTTATGGACCATGCGGATATCGATGGAGGCATGCGGACTTAGGCGGTGATTGTGAGGTGGATCATTGATAGTATCATTAAAGTTTTTTTGAATTACAATTCTAAAGCCTTGATCGTGATCTGAATTATTGAGATTTTCCGTTCTCGCACAAATTCCTTGAGAACAGTGTAGCAGCTAGCAGTTACTCCTTCTGTAAAATTGGACCTCAATCAAACGCGTAGACTGATCATCCTCTGATCAAAGAATCGATAGGCTCGCGTATGATGCCTCTGCGTGTCTCCGTAGCTGTTGAGGCAGAAGCTGGAGTGAGAGGGTGAAGAGCTGGGTGTTTCCACTGGGAAACCATGCATTCCCTCTCGAGGAACCTGTTGCAATAATTCCTCCCGTTGAGCGTCTGTCCGTCTTTCAGCCTCGTGTGTTCCTTTCCAAAGATGGACAGAAAGGGCCAGGGTAGAATATGCGCTGGTCTTTTTGGGATAGCTGCCGCATTCGAGACCCCTGATGCAGCCTGTCTCTCGTAGAATGGTATTGCGTCATTCCGTGCACCCATTGATCTTTCATGTTGTATCGTTTTGTCTGAGCGGAGAGGACCCGGAAGTCGACCGCGCTGGACGACGGTTCCCACTGCGATGGGCCGTCCTAGCCCTTTTGTACTCCGCAACAATTCTGAAAAAGGTTTGCTGCGGCATCGTAATGTCCTCTTCCAACTCAATGACAATGTTTGGTCCGTCTTGAAACATGTACACCCCTGTGCGTTCTTGGAGCTCCTGTCTGACTGCTGGGTACAAGCGGCTAAATGCTCGCTCCTCGTCGTCGGTCAGTCTTCGATACTGGCGTTGATTGTGGCTCATTTTCCCTGTAATCAAGGTAAGGAAGGCCGTCCTAAAGTCTAGGACTCCAGGTCGTGGTAGGTAAGCTTTTCGTAGGACATGGCTTTCGTGTTACTGAATGCTGAGCCATGTGCTTTAGGTCTTAATTATTTATCTACTTCTTGGTGATGATGAACTGCGTACATGCCTCATGATAGACGGCAGCACATTGCGCGGTTCGGTTTCAGCGAGACAACTTCGCGAACGGGCACTTTTCAGCTTCTCCAACAATGTTGAAGATTGCGAAAAGAAGAAAACAACATTCCTCCTAGAGCGAATGCCAGGAAGGGGAACAAAAGTCGGGCAAACCGGTGAACAAGCGTCTGAACTTACGGTCAAGATGCTGGTGGACGCGTGTGAGAACCCTGCAAGTGGCGTGCAAGGACGGCCAGCCGTCCCACGCTCTTGAGGCGTTTTCGGGCACGGCCAGTTGGGCAGAATCATTATCCGTCCAACAGGGTGCCCAAGAGACCCTTGCAAGGTCAGATTCGAGGCGTTCAAGTGCTTCGATTGGCGACCGGTGGTGTATTAGGTGAAATATGATCTTCGTCTCGGTGAGCTAGCTCCTTTACCTAGCAGTACATCTTTATCCATGTGTTGCTTGTGATCCACTGCCAATGCTCAATTATACAGGACATAAATTTACCTGGTTTCGCTAGGTCGGGGGCAAAATTGACTGAACGTTTTGACTTCTCTCGTGTTATTGCTGGGAGCCTGGGCTAGCTTTGGCTCTATCCCGAGCTTTAGGCATGTAATAATATTCAGCTAATTATTTTGAACTTCAGAATAGGTTTAGTATGTCCTCTGATCGGCAGATTTTCCTGGCCCAGAAGGTTCTAGTGAATTCCCGTTCATGTATCTACACGGATCCTGCCCAATCTTCCCTAATACAAACTTTCATCTGTACAAGTTGTTGCCGTACACCACGAAGGAACCTTCCATTCCGGAAATTCGCCAGTAACTTCCCGTATTGCAACTCGAATCAATGTCTGAAGGTCTCTGCAATAGTTGTCCGTCTCTCGAAACACAGACGCAGCATTGCTGCGCACGAACACGATCCCTTTCAGCCCCGGCATGCGCAGCGGAAGTTGACGAATGGTCCGAGTAGCCAGTTCGGAGCCGGCTCCCCCCCTGTCGAGCCCGTGCCCCAGCACAGAGTCGTCGATGGCCAAGTAGCGGACATCCCTCAAGTCTGATGGGTCGCACAATGACATGGCAGAAAAATACTGTGAAGATGCGGCCATGAATCCTTTGAGCGGACCAAAGTGTAAAACGTCGACTTCAGGGTTGAAGTAGATCTTGGGTACTCCAGCTATACCGAACTTCAAGTTGCCGTAGTATCGTATGGCCTCTTGTCTCGATTCGCGGCAAGCGTGTAAGCTGGCCGGGACCTTTGCCGGGGAGGTTCCCCAGGTTGAATGGGCTGTATCGCATCGAATGGAAACGGTTCGAGTGGGTGGAAGACTAAACCGCCATATCTTTACTCGAAGTCCGATTGGGAGCCTAGGAAATAGATGCTTGTTGTTGTAAATAGTAAGTTCCATGATATCCCAAAGGCTGTGATTGTGATGGTGTAACGAAGTGTTGAGTCAACTTACAAACTCCATGGCTGCCGCACGATTGTGATCTTCAACCATTGCTGTTGATGCGTTCTATGTAACCGAGAAAGTGATCATACTCAGTCGAATGTAGGGGATGAAGAACGATATCATCGCACTCGCGACTGGTATATGGCGTTATACCACGTATTACAGACATCTTCAACGCATACGTTGCAGCGATAATGTTACATCTCCTCGCAAATTTGTTGATCTTTTATCCCATCGCGATAGCCATGTTAGCTAAAGCTTGAGTCGTGTGATTGCAGCCCTATGGCGAGCTGAGTCTGTCTTGCGAAGGGATTACGAGCGTCTTCGTCAACACGGCTCGGTAGTTGGCTAAGGAATATTGAAATTTTGGATCATGATTTGCCGCCCGAGCTGAAGCTTACATCTAGATCAAACCAAAGAAAAAGAAAAGAAGTTGGAGAATCAGTCTTTAAGAGGGCCATTCTTACAGAGATGTGGACGAATCATCACTCTAAGCCGTCCTGATAACTTCACCGGTAGGAGATGACTTGCAGCCTGTCCCCAACCAACAGCCTCTTGATCGTGAATACAATCACATATCATGTTGCGCTTCATGCACATTCGTTTATTCGGTGATACGATTGGTCTGCGGAGATTTGCTTGGTATTGAGCGTGCCTAGGGCCCTTGACTCTAGACGGTGGGTACGATACTAGTCACCTCGTCCGAACGGGTCGGACTTCGACTCCAAGTCAAAGGAGGGCCCAATGTTACCAGTCGTAGAACAGACACGCAGTTTTACATGCCATTGGGCAGCGTGGCCAGGGTTGATCAGACCCCCAGTCTTGCGCTCAGGCAAAAGTAGCAAATGGCGAACCGTTATTTCTTCGGGTCTATCCAAGTTGAGACAGCGGCAGAACGGCAGAGAAACATGCAGGGACATTAAGTGGTAACCACCCCATTTCTGTCACCTGTCAGAGCAAAAGCCATAACGGGCTGAACTCTCCTTACTACCACATGCATGGGTACATCTAGTGGCGTTGGATCTGTGAAGCAGAACCATCTATCCTAGACATCAGATTGGAAGGCGTCTCCGAGTCCCAACCGCCTGGTCCGAGGATCCACGGCCGATCTGCCTAGCTTTGGGCCTTCGAACCTTGATTTTAGCCCTCGAGCAGAAATTTGTGTATTTCGGTCTAGAAGGTCAAGGGGTGTGCGGGCGAAAATGGCCTGATTTCTCTCATGTGGGAAAGGTTGGTTTCAAGTCAGCACAGTAGGTAAAGTCCTTATTAGCCCTACATATGCCTGAACGCCGACTTCAACGTTCGGGCTCTTGGAAAAAGGGAAAACAACACAACACGGCACGATGTGACTGGCTAACAAATCCCTAGATAATTGCAACGATCGAAAATAGTGCTAGCCACACCGTCACAACACATCATGGTCTAGGGAATGGTGGCCCATAGTCTTGCCTACTACCTGGCCATCTCAGGTCACCCACTGATTAGCCCCTTGCTTGCCAGACTCAAGCGCCGAAGCGATTTTGAAGGGTCGGAAGGATGACCACATCGACAGGAACAGGACATAAGAAAGATAGGTGCAACATCGCAAAAAACCATATCCCGCTACTTGACAGAGGGTTAGGTGATACCTTACGTCTAGAAGGAGCAAGTAGCATACCTCACCTCAGCCAAGCTCAAGTTCACCGCGTCGTCCACGTCCGATAGATCCCGAGTTAGCCGACTGGAGGTACCTTAGGCTATAAGGTGATACACATCACGGCGGAAGTAGCTGTAGTATTTGACCGTCAAATTTCGGCATGAGTCGGGTAGCGATCCATCGACGATGGACGGATATGTAGTCGGATTCAACGGATAATGGGTTGTTGGGCAACTTTCAAGGGCAAGTAATGTAGAGCAATCTCCCTCCACCACTCTAACAATGCTTAGACTGTCACAACTCCCTTTTCCATTGGCTGGCTTAAAGTCAAATTCGGACCTAATTCCGCAATAGGTCCATGGCGCGTGGGACATGAGGGGCAGCTTGGCCTTCACTTCTCCACTCACAGGCGGGCCATGGGCTAGGATTGGAGATGGCGCCCTCAAGCTCTGGTCGAAAAGTCGAATTTCCTAGATCGGCAACTTATTTCAGAATAATCCGCCAGTGGGCATGGGCATGAGAATGACCTTGAAATATTTACACTCTTATGGCGGTTCATGTACTCCGTATTCCTGCAATCCATGAAGCACCTGGTACACCCGTTACCCGTACTTGCACTGTTACAACAAGATATCTCTTACCCGTCCGCGTCCTAGGGGATTTCTTTACACCAACAGACCGGAGTCAAAGTCCGAGCATTCTCCCATTTATGTGTAAAGTAGCGAAATTTAGAAAATGGGGTTATGCGTACTAGCTCCCTGGCCCAGCCTTCATGTAGCCTTATCTCTACATCCTTTTGTAATTAGAGACAACGGGATTTGTCAGGGACAATCTCTTTACACTAGTCCATCTGGGCATCATCTCGGTCAATTGTACCTCTCAATTACAGCCCAACAACCCTTGATCTTTTGCCCAACGCCTCATATTCTTGTCGTCATAGAAGAAACTGTGTCTGAAACATCTGTCCCTCTACAACTTTTTCGTCAGAATACGCAATTCGCCACTTTCCTACTACGGCTTCACGCATATAAGCCTAGCAAGGTTGAGGAGAAAGCAACCGAGAAGATGCCCGGGGGCCACTTTGTTTGATCATGGGCCTTACGCATCGAGAACTACTATATGTTGTTTCCCGTGGAGGTCGCAGATAAGCGTAGGATGACACGGAAAGCATGCAGGATATAACCATAGCGGCTTTGAGTACTCTCGCCAATGAGAACGAAGTCATTTCAACGTCGTTACTGATCATCTTTTGAGCCCCCTCCCGAAGCTCAGACATCCAAGTTCTCCCATCTTTACCACGCAACAGTCTTCCACGTACAACACGGATCGCTATCCATGTGTCAATAGATACAAGTACACCGTCAACTGCCCTTCTTGGGTCTGGGTATACCGTACCTGATGTGAGAACTGCGTTTTGGTAAGTAAATGACTCGTATAGGGGAAGTATGAAGGAGATATCCTAACATTGAGTAGTACAATCTCTAGAGACATGGAAGAAGGCCGTAAGGAGGAAATTTATGTCTATTCTGGGTTGTAAGAAGATTCACTAGAGAACAATGCGCGATGCTTAGATGTCTCAAGTGACCAATGCTACAGTCGTAGAGCATGATGTCCAGCAATGGAAACTACGGCCGTGTGGAGATCAACGTCATGTACCTTAAACAGAAGTAGTCGGCATACAACTCCAAGCGCATCTCACGCGCAGGAACCAATGAAACGACTGTATTGTACTCCACTAAGGCCTTTCTGCGGCCATCGATCATACTGAAACCAGAATTCCTGCCATGTAGCCGATGAGATGTTACATGGGGCGTTGATCAATACCTACAGCCAAGGGCATCATGCCAGCCGGAACATGCACCTCTACCGGGCCAGACAATCCGGCAGAGGCTGCAGCAGCATGTGTGGATGCCCTGTTTCGGCCCCGGGTTCCGCTCACAAAGTCTGTAGAGACGGCATTGAGCGAGGTTGGAGACCTTGACAAGGGCCAAGCAAGCATACCGCATGGGTGCAACGTAGCCATGTGGGCTGGGCCCAGCTGAGCCAACTCCGTCCCCTGCCTGCATGTCTTGTGTCACGAATCAGCATATAGAGTAGCTCATGGAAATCGGGATCTCAACTGTGGTCTAATCAACTATGGAAAGGGGAAAAGGGAAGCCCTCGAGGGAGCCCGTTTTGTATCCCCATACCCCTGTCTACCCCTTATCTCTACCCCTGAGATATCCACTGCTATACCTCTTTCATGACATCTTGTGATGGTTGCCCAACGCTTTTGGATCTCACGAGCAGGCATTATGTAATTTGATGTCCCTCAACAAGTCATCGCTTGGAAGACAGCCTGATAGATGTTTGAAAGCCTTGTAAGTCGTTAGCTCACGTGATCGGGATGATTAGTCGTCTCCCACGTTTTACCACTCGCCACGACCGTAGACTCGAGTATTGTGCCCCATTTGAGGTAATACACCGACATTGAGGTTTCAACTTCTGATATTCTGACCAGGTATAGAACCTGCAAGATGCAAATATGACGTTACAGCTTTTGCCCGAAATACATGTGGCTTGTTCGCATAACGTCGAAAGGACCTTCCGTATCCTGGGACTCATATGGCAGAGTATTGCACACCGAAGCCAGGAGCCTGAGTATGAGGACATGAGGGCTTACCATTTTTCTCCATCTCTTTAGGTTCCAGAAGTCCAAGGCGTCAGCAAGCTATTGAAAGCAGGCTGCCTTAGCTCATAGACATTGCGCGGAGCACTACCAAAGACTCCATGTTCTTTTCAAGCTCGATTCTAGGTAATGAACTTATTTAACTAGGTACTTGTTACGGCCAGCTAGTCGTAGGGGTAGTTTGCAGAAGTTGAGGCTGCGGAACTGGTAACAGTAATCGTAGTCGGGGATAGCTTCAGGGAAGCTATGTCTGTCAATCGTAAGGGTAGGTAAGGCTTCGGTGATCAATCGTAGTCCTGTCAAGGTGATAGCTGAAAGCGGATGTTAATCCTGATACGAAGTTAATTGCTGAAGAGCTACGGAAAGTCTGTCCTAGAGTCCGGCTCGAGTCCATCCTATATACAAGTCCTGGTCCTGAACATATCCCTTGTCAATGATCAGTCCCTCTGATCGGGTGAGCGCTCATGGCCCCACCATGGTCGCTCATGTCTTATCTTATCATCACGTGACTTGTACCATAGTTCTTCCGTTCCGTGAGAGGGTGCCTAGTGTCCCTTGTCTCCTGCATATGTGGTGTGTTGTAACCGCCGCGAGCCTCCAGGGCAGGCCCTGTTCTTGGTCATGCATGTTGGTGTTACGCCCGCCGCAACTTGTCACTGTGGGCGCGTAGCTATATATGCAGAACAAGGGACAATGATGACCGGAGTCATCATTATCGAAGCTTTTGCTTTGTGCCACAGTTGGTTGCCTTGTCCAGCTCGTAACAGTTGGGTCGTAACAGTACTTACCTGGCCCTATGTTTACTTCATTTTAATTCTAATCTAACTCAATGTTATAACTATCTTTATAATATATTTAAAATATAACTAGTTAAATTTAATAGAAAAAGACACTTTAATCTTTTTATATTGAAATAAGTAGTGGAATAGAAATATGGGTCTTTGATAAGGATATAATATATTTACTCTATCTCTAAATAGAAATTAATTTTTAAAACTTTTTATTTAGTTTGGTGACTCTTATCAAAGACTAATGAAAAAATTTGAACGTTATATAACCAACAATGAAAAAGATATTAATTATATAATGTAGGCGACTTAGTATACAATAAGGAAATGCGCGGCTGACTGATATGCGCGGCTGACTGGTAAACCACGTTAATAAAAATCTTTATTATTATAAAGTAGGTTAGTGTCACAGACCCGCTGTCCTAGACCCCAACCTTGAGGTTGGTGTTGAGTAACCCGGTGGCCGGGTTACGTAAGCCTGAGGCTGGATAAAACTCTGCATCCTGTATTCTGTCGCGCATGTCCAGAAACGTAGCTCCTTGAGCTACGTCTTGTCAACAGAGCCTGTACCTGCTTAGGATAGAGCTGTTGAAGTGCAGAAGTGGAATTGGGCGGGTATGCTCGGACCAGAACGAGCAATCTGAACCCACAATAATCTGGGTGAGACCAACCAATGAAAATGCAGGAATCCAGGTGCCTCAGATGAGGGATATTCCTGGCTGCATATGGAAAGGAGAGAACACAACATAGACAACAATATGATCACAATAATCCACGACAAGAGCCTGCCCGTAGCAATAGATTGTCTGATCCGCCTGCCCAGCATCCACCTGCCAAACAACCTGCCTGCTACCGTGACAGTTAGTTAACTATAAACATTTAGTTTTCTTTAATTAATTTCTTTATATAAAACGATCTTATTTTATATATAATAATAATTTTATTACGGTTAACTAGCTAGTTAGCTAAGTTAGCCGTAATAATATATTCCAATATCGCTAGGGGTTAAAGTGTTACGACCCAACATGAAGACCAGGGCGTGCCCCGCTGACGCCTAGCGGCTACGGCGCATCATATATGCAGGACGGGACGGAACATTGGGGAAACCCCAGGAACGGAAGAACTATGGTACAAGTCACGTGATGATAAGAGATATGATAAGGGATAAGGATATGTTGGATATGCGACATATCCAACCGAGTCAAGGATATGTTGGATATTCGGCATATTCGGCATATCCAACATATCCAGACAAAGTGGACTGTTCAGCACTGTTCAGTTAGGATCGGACTTGTATATAAGGATGGACTCGAGCTGGGCTCTAGGACAGACTTTCCATAGCTTCTTCAGCAATTAACTTCGTATCAGGATTAACATCCGCTTTCAGCTACTACCTTGACAAGACTACGATTGATCACCGAAGCCTTACCCACCCTTACGATTGACAGACATAGCTTCCCTGAAGCTATCCCCGACTACGATTACTGTTACCAGTTCCGCAGCCTCAACTTCTGCAAACTACCCCTACGACTAGCTGGCCGTAACATAAAGGAGTCCGCGCTTAGCCTACCGCCATATCGTATTTCCATTATAAACGTCGTAATTATATAAAAACTATTTAATAACGGCTAACTACCCTAGCTAGTAAAATTACTTAGCTAAAATCGCTATAGTACTATTCCGCCCTAAGTAGCTAGCCGTAGAGGAGCCGTAGTAATAATAAATTAGCTCCGTTCTTAATCCGTTATTTTTATAGTTAGGTTCCTTATAGCCTGGGAGGACAAGCTGGGATTAATCTGGGGTTCGAACAAGCTGAAGGGGACAAACTACCAACATTTGCTGGTTTGCGAGACATCCCGATGCAGATGTGGTTCAATAGAGAATCATCATTCATGAATTAAAATCAGGTTGAAGAGTCCATCGCTCCACCTCGGCACCGGGAATGAGTCACTCAAATTATGTTCCAACGCTAATCCAATCACTCAGTCTCCAACATCATCTGGAATTGAACATTAATCGTTGCGTATCATTAAACGCCATCTATGTGAAAAGTGATTCTATCATGCTATCGTACTGTCAAAGCTTGGATTAAAGGCGGGCTAGGAACTTCCAAAGGCCGGGTGCCTTCTGTGAGCAAGTCCGTGAACTTTATCTCATCATGATCCAGAGGGCTTGAGTGTAGAGTCTACATCTTTCATCTAACCCAACAGCACTCCTTACTCGTTATCCGTAACCTTGATGACAGTATACTTGAACTGGCGTGCAGGGACCTTGCGATTGAAGAGGATATCAGCCTCACGGTACGAGCGGTGCTTGAGCTCAGGCAGGAAGAAGAAGGCCATAACCCAGCAGACACAAGCGGTACCGCCCCAAACGAAACCGCACTTTCCAGCAACGTTCCAGCCCGTGGGGTTGAGAAGCTGCGAGGCGAGGTAGATCATCGGGATCTCGGCGACGTAGTAGGCGGCGCGACCGACGGCGGTGCTGAGGGCGCGGAGGCGGACGGCAGAGGTCTCGGCGATGATGGTGTAGGAGATGGGGCCGAGAGTACCGGCGAAGACGAAGGAGATCAATATTCCGAGGACGGCTTGGGCGTAGTTGGTGGAGTTGTTCTGGGGGATCGAGGCGCAGACGCCCAGGAGCATGAGGAAGGTGATGTTGACGGCCGTGCCCCAAAGGTAGATCGTGCGGCGGCCGAACCAGGCGGTCAGGGGCCAGGAGAGGGCGTTGGCGACGAACTGGAGGCATGAGTTGATGAGGTTGAGGTTGAAGGCCATGTCGTGTTTCATGCCGGCCTGCTCGAAGAAGAAGGTGGCCTGGTTGGCGATCAGGTTACCGGCGAAGTTCTGCGAGGCGTAAATCAGGCAGGTGATGGTGGTACGGCGGAGATCGACGCCCTTAAAGAGGTCGAGGAGGGTGGGGGTGCCGCCGATGTTGGCCTCGATCTGGACAGTACGCTCGATCATGGCGAGCTTGCGCTGGGACTGCCCGGCGGTGCCGTTGGAGGGGCCGAGACGCTGGATGGAGCGGAGGGCTTCCTCCTTGCGGCCGCGGCGGATGAGCCACCAGGGGGACTCGGGGGCGAACCAGAGGATGACCATGAGAGGGAGCTGGAATGATGGATTAGTTTCATGGCCATCTGGAGTATGAATATGGTGAGTAGACTTACGGGGAAGATCCACTGCAGAGCAAGGGGCGCACGCCACGCCCACTCATCGGTACGGCTGTTGAAGCCCAGAGTTGCGCCGGCGACGATGATGGAACCGATGGACCAAGACATCTGCAGAGTGGCCGTGCAGGCACCACGGAGGGCGAGGGGAACGATCTCAGAGGCGTAAGCAGGGCCGATGGCGATGAAGAAACCCCAGGGGATACCCTCGAACGCCTGTCCGATGGTGAGGACTTCAAGAGAGTTGGCCTGATTCGGCGGTCAGTAAATGCTCTCATGCGATATTCAACGACCGATAGTGGCTTACAAAGAATGAGATGAAGATAGTGGCGTTCATCATGACCAAGGCAACCATGGTGGCCAGGCGATATCCAAGCTTGTTGACGACCGGGCCGGCGAGGAAGACACCAACAAAGGCACCGCACTGGCCGGCCTGGAAAAGAGCAGACTGCCACTTTGTCTCAATGGCCTTGCCGCCACCAGCAACCTCAACACCGTATCTATCCTGGAAGGCTGCTTGAGCAACAAAGTTGCCGTTCAAGAACATGTCGAAAGATTCCATAACCTAGTGGACGAACCCCAAGTTAGCATCTGACTCGGGCTCCAAGACGGGATAACGGGTTGACGGGTTGACGGCCCGAAGAGCCGCCAACACATGCAGGGGTAAAAACAAACACAGAACCAATAGATGGGAACTTACAATGGTGAAGCACATGATGAAAGCCCAGAAGCAAGCCTTGGGGTGCGTCTTGACAGCCTGCCACAGACCCTGGTTGTGTTCTTCGTTCTCGCCGTCAAAGGCATCATTCATGAGGTCCGAATCGGCCAGCACCTTGTTGCCTGCGGCATCAATATGGGTGGCATCGCCGACCTTTTCGTCTGCAAAGACGTGCTCGTCTCTGCTGGAGGCGTCATGCCTGTCGTGGGCGAGACCTGTCGACATCTTGAGCTGAGTTTGGAAGGGGAGGTCTGAGGGTGGTTGATGGCGTTTAATGATTTTCCTTGGCTCAAAGGGAATAAGGCAAAGCCAAGAGAGAACAAGCAAAAGCCAAGAGAAATTTGGAGTCGCCCTGGGCAAGACCTTTTACGGATAGCAAAAGGGAAATCGGGAGCATCCGGTCTTATACCATCCACCTCCCCCAACGCCGGGGACGGAAGCGGCCTGCGAAGGCTTGCTTTCGCTGACGAGATGGGCTTGTCAAGACACTAGAAATGCGAAACCTGATGGTGCCATTGGTGCGCGTAAGAATACGGGTAGAACGGGGCTCTGCGGAGCTTTGGAGTAAGCATCGTGTCCTGACCATGTCCCAGAGGGCGTCTGGGGTCTCTGGGGGACAGCGAGACTGTTGATAGGTGGGAGAACTCTAGTGTCTCTTCGTGCGGGGGGATCGTGCGGGGAGCGGGGAGTGTCGAGGTCCAGTTCTCCAAAGGCCAACCGAGGGACGGAGGTGTTGGACAGGATGGGGATGGTGTTGAACTGGAGGAAGTGGATGAAGTGGATGAGCAAGATGATGTGGATGAGGAGGAGGTAAGAATGGATCGAGAAGAGAAGTTTGGAGAAAAGTTGGAGAGACCCTGTCTTCTCCTTGTCCAAGACTAAGCCAAACCTTGCCTAGCTGTATTATCCCGGTTCGCCCCCCTTGGAAGCCGCATTATGCAAATTGCAACTGGATGATTTCATATGGCTTCGGATGGCTTCGGGCACTAGTCAAAGGCCCGATGCCGTTTCATGCGCTGATGCGCTCGCTTCAGCATCCAGCGTTTACATATCTGTACACTCGCGTGGCCTGACAATGACAACCATCCGTCCATCCGGTATCCGGTTATGTAGCTGCATAGCATTGGAATACAGCCAAAGGTCGTGTAAGAAAGCGGCCCCGATTTCCCCAGAAACTTTGACGCGAGTACGAATATTCGTACTCCGTACTCACCCGCTCAACCCCGTTTGGTTCCCACTCAACTTAGCCTATGACGACTGTCGACGTGGTTGGTTTTCTTTCCTAAACTGGGCTTGGAAAAGTTCGTCCTGGTCGGCCCGTATTCAAGGGGTCGGGTGGAGACAACGAATTGCTTTTGGCTAGGGTTCGGCCAGTGATATCTTCGAAGATTCAGACGAAGCTAATCACCCCGTCTTGGGCATGCCATGTCGATTGGTATGTCAAGTTGAGAACAATGGAGACCGGGCGAGTAGACTGCTTTAAGCTTGGGTTTGCTTTCTCCCCCAGAGAGGCCCGCTGAACTCCAGACTCCAGAATCTGTTGGACAAATGGGAAAAATGACGATTATCTGGTCTCCACGGGTGCCGCGGGGATTCAAACCTTGATTCTTTGGCATGGCATCAGTATCACGAGGGGGCCCATATCCACTCCAGAGAACTTTCGACTCACCTCATAACATGTGACTTGATGATTTAAATCTTTAGCCGAACTTTTGCTAGCTGGCCCACCGCTACCCATAATCTCTGGGATCTCCAGAAAACGGTGTGTCTAACCCTACGCGTGCGAATCAGACGTAGTCGCCGTTGGCCCGTTGATGCTATTCACAACTCTCTCCACAACCACAACCACGGCCCCATACCCCGCAACAGCAAAGTCTCAAGCGCTAGGCTTCGAACCACGATCAAGATATAACCGTGATCAAGCCAGCCGCTCGGTCAGCCGGACAGTCGGTAATCTTGCACGCCGTCTCTGCCCCCGTCACTTGTTTGACACTTTGCTAGCTAGATGCCGCGGCCGTGGTCGTGGTTCCTCGGTACGTACGCGGCTGGAACACGACACGGGTAGCCCTCGCTCTCGGCAGCGAGCTCCGAGGGCGTCGTCAATCGCCGCTGCTCAGCAGTAAGCCAGCCGGCTTGGCGTTGATCCTTTGACAGCCGTCATCGCTAGCGGCTGATTTCTGTCTTCCGAATCAATAACATTGCCTCCCGACTGCCGATGCGTCTTTTTAATTGGTCACATTTCGCAAGGGTCTCATACGGCGCAGTTCAGACGCTTTCGCCAAAGTGTTTAACCGTTCGGGTTGTTTTATTCTTTCCACCTTCAAGCTCCGGGCGTTTTCTTGCAGAAAGGATTCACGTTTCCATCCAATTTTTCGAAGGCCGGGTGAAGGTTGCTCGCAGGGCTCGTAAACCCGGAGAGAAACACGATCATTACCACGTCCCATGCACTGCCACATTAGTATGAAGTACATGCATGATGCATCTCATGTCTTTCTCTAAACGAAATAGGCGGATGTTTGGAAATTTGCGGCAACACACAACTCGCTATCAGTCAGTTCGCGATTTTAACTCACTGGCTCCATCTATTAGTCGATGATGTCTCGCAGCACAGTAGGTAGATATGGACAACTTGGTGAAGAATTCGGATCTCACCTCCCTGCGCCGCGAAGCCCCGAGAGCCTACATGTATGACTACCTTAATCAAAGGGCTCCAAAGCGAAAGCCCAAGCCGAAGAAGATGTTGTCAAATTGGCACGCCTAGCTATTTCGGATTGAGGAAGCCGCTGGTACGAAAAAGTCAGCATCAACAGAACAATGGCATTTGGGATTATGGAATTCAAGATCTCGACATCACACTTCGACTCTAGTACGTGGCTCACTTTGAGGTAGGTAGGAGTCAAACTTTTTCCTCTCCGACTACATTTCTCACTCCCTTGCATATCAATTTCCCTGCAGTCGAACAGAGGAGAACTGACTCAGGACACTTTTCCAAATACCTACACATCAGCTTGTCGGGCGATAGGCATTTGAGTTCCTTCTCACTACAACACTTCTCGGACCCAGATCCACCAAGCTAGGAACGATTCTGACGAAATGGACTCTCTACCACAAGAAATCCTGGATAACATCCTCGGCCGCATACCTGCGCGAGAAAGCGACATACATAACAGTGATTTCTTCGACGACAATTTCAACTCTAACTTTGACTATTCGTCATTTCCCAATGAAGATGGAACCTACGATTGCGTACCGCCCTCACCGCGTTTTCGACCCGATCTCGCGTCCGTATGCAGCAAGTTCCAGCTGGGCATCGAACGGTCAACCTTTCGCTGAATCTTCATCACAAGCGACGATATCGAGTTCGCACGAACTGCCTTCCGACGGTGCCGTAATCGCCAGAACTCCCTTCGTAGCCTAGATGTGGAGATCCTGAGGCCCCAATATCAGAAATGCTCGAGTTCCTTGGACATCGTCGAGAACATGGCACGCGGCGACAAGGCCTACACTGAGGCCCTGAGAAACTTGATGCTCATGCTCTTGGAATGGCAAGACGGCGCCCGAATTTCACTGATAATCGGTTGCCGTGAAAGGACCACCGCAAAATACGCAAACCTTCCCCATCTGAATGTGCTAAATCCTCAACTCTTTCCCGTCGTTGCATGCCTCAAGAGCTTTCAGATTGCACACTTCGACTACGAATTCCATATGAATTCTCCACGTAACTTTAGACGTAATATCGAGGGCGACTTCCACCTCATGCAAAAGTTTCCCAACTTAGAGTCCTTCAACTTGAAAACTCCCGAGTTTCCCTTCTTTATCAGACCGCGACGGGAAATGCGACAATCCTCGATCGACGTTTTGTCCTCAAACCGGCTCCCGGCGTCAATAAGCACGGAAAGCTCGCCATCACACCCAATATGTAAGGCCCCAATCAGAGGCTGCCGCATATGACCAAAGATGGAGAAAGCGACCCTCTCTTCATTGCCCTGCGCCGAGCGATCGACGGTCTCTCGGATTTTAGCTACGAAGGCCACCTTAGCTCTTCTTTCTTCTGGTCACCACCCGCCAGCCTGGGTGACGCAGTTCCATTACCGTATTGGCAAAACATGACCAAGCTGACGGTCGATTGCGACATCGTTGCCCCTAGCGGGGAATGGTGCCTGCAACACTTTGTAACGTTCGGCTCCGCGTATTTACGCAACGCAGGCGTGGATGACGTCTTCTTTGCCCGAGGAGATGCTGAAGAGCCAGTGTGGGAAGCCGATGCCGACAAACTCACACGGGACAGATTCACGGAGCGAGGATTCATGGAGGTGACCGACCCAAGAGTGGCATGCAGCGTCAGTGGCGGAGACTGAATATCTATCTACACCGTCAATGAGAAGGTGATGGTACCGATGCTCGCATCCATTGCCAATGCGGCGGGCCAGATGATCTCCCTCAGGGAACTCCGATTCAAAATCATCATGCCTATATGCGGTACTAGAAACCGTACTGTCGAAGGAATCCACCGCTTTCATGTCGATTATCTTGCCTCTGGAGTGAAACCAGACTCTGGATCTTACATGTACGACGGACTGGAGTTTCCGCGTTGCGAATGTAGGGACCGGGACGAACTGGCGGCGAAGACAGCGTTCAAGGCGGGCAATCGTGAGAAAGCTGGAATTATACGGTCCGCAATAAAGGCAAGGAAGGATGACTATCCGGAAAGCCCAAGATGGCTTCTTAATACGGATCAGTGGCAGCCGAATGAGGAATTGCTCGAGCTGCTGAGGCGAGGGGGCAGAAAAGCCCACTCTAAGGACGCGGTCATCGTTCTTCACGCACACAACCACAATCAGTATTCGCCTCCTGGGAATGACTGGATGTAACGAGGACTAGCCACGGAGGCAGATATGGGGTGGAGAACCACTCACTGGAACGAGACGAGGCATATATCTTGGGAAGTCAGCGTTGCAGTAGCAGTGGCTGCTGCTCTCTTTCTGTACCTATTGAACCATGTGCTCATTTGAGGAAATAGGCTTAAAGAGTTAAATGGACTCTGCTAGGATAATACAAAATAAACACCATGGTAGTTGAGGATGCCCTGTGTCTCTTGTTCCAATCGCATTTTGAGCATCGTACTTTCTATCTTTAGCATCGTCCACGAGCGCGGGACGGACCCATCAACCTTGGCGAATAGTAAGATGGGTCAAATATGATGTGGTAACCAGGGATTCTGACGACTGGGCTGTATATCTAAGCAACCTTCATCCACGAAAGGTACTTGAGAATATAAGTACTCCGGACAGATGCCAGACTGATAGCGTAGTTGTGTGCGCTTAGGTCGCTAGAGCCAGTGTCATGAGCATTCAGTCCGCAAAGCTCTATTCCAGCGTGGCAGTCAATTTCGCATCTTAACAAGAAAGAATCTCATGACCCTTTTTCAAGATACATGAACACCTACACTTTTTGAGACTACTAGGTAGGCTTTGGGAATATTTCATTGTCCAGAAGACAAGAGCTTCGACAACAGCCCCCAATTCCCTCCCTTTGGGCCTCTTCGCCCTCAACAACTTTGTAGGAAAAACACAAATAGCACCTGGACTTCTCAAAAAGATGCGCAGAATTGTCAAATCATACCAAAGTCTATTTCAAACATCAGCAGGCGGAGTACTTTTGTTATTTTTACTCATACATCTACGTCATCCGCATCATTACAACATTACACATTCGCCCAATCCCATCTTCACATCACCAACAGGACCAGCAAGCAGAGACCCATGGCACCCATGCTGAAGGACATCATGCTAGCACCGCTCTCGCCAGAAGTGGAGGTCGGGGCAGCACCAGTACCGGTGGCAGTGCCAGAAGGAGTAGAGGCGGTGCCGTTGGTTGCGACAATACGGCCCTCAATCTTGGCCTCCACGGGGCTCTTGGCCTCAACATACTGAACGAGGACCTCGTCCTGAGTATCGAGGGTCACAAAGTCAGTGGTAGCAACAAAGATGTTGTCACCGCCGCCAGCCAAGAAGTCGAGGGTGACGACCTTGTAGTCCTTGGCATCGTCGAGGGCCTCGCCGGCGACCTCGACGGAGACGAGCTTGGAGCCGTTGTTGCCGGCCGGGCTGTACTCGATGATGATATTCTTGGAGACCTGGAAGAAGGACGTGATGGGCTCCTGGTTGAACTGGTTGACCTTTGAAACGGCACCCTCGAGGATCTTGCGCAGGTCGGAGCCCTTGTAGGTGATCTCAACAATGGAGTTACCAAAGGGGAAGGAGGTGAGGACCTCGCCGCGGGTGATGTTGCCCTCGTCAATAGTAGCGCGGATACCACCGGCGTTGATGAGCGCGAAGTCGGGCGGGCTATCGGCGGAGGAGTTGAGGCGATACTCGTACATGGCGTCGGTCATGACGTTGCCGAGGATACACTCCTGCTTCTGGCAGAGGGATTGGTCAAGCTCGACGTTGGAGACGCCGACGACTTCTGCGGCGAAGGCCTCAAAGGGTCCGCGCCATGACTCAATCTGGGCCTGGAGGGCGGTGTCCTGCTCGGTGGTGTTGGTGAGGTGGATGGGGCCGCCATGGTAGGCGAGGATCTTGCCCTCGGCATCGTAGGTGACGTCGATGTAGCCGACGTACTCGCCCCAGCGGTAGGCGGTGACGATGAAGACGTCGTCGCCGTCCTTATTCTGCTTAACGGTCGGGTAGGGACCCTCGGCGTCCTCCATGGAGCCGAGAAGGGTGTGGGAATGGCCGCCCATGATGAGGTAGAGGCCGGAGGTCTGCTCGGCGAGCTTCTGGTCCTCCTCGTAGCCGATGTGGGTGATGGCGGCGATGCGGGTGATGTTGGTGGTAGACTTGATGTGGTCAATGGTGGACTGCACGGTGCTTACGACCTCGAGGAACTTGGTCCCCTCGCCAGGGGAGGAAATGCCCGGAGTGGTGGTAGTAGTGACACCAATGACGGCGAGGCCTTGGTCTTCGAAGATATGATAGGGCTTAATAGTCTTATTGAGCTTCTCGTTGTCGGAGACGATGTTGGCCGAAATTACGGGGAACGTCAGGTTCAGCAAGAAGTCACCGAGCTGGTCGTCGCCGCCGTCGAACTCGTGGTTGCCGAGGGTCATGGCATCGAAGCCGAGCTGGTTGATGGTCTCGGCGATCTTCTCGCCCTTGTAGAATGAGTAGAAGAGCGTGCCCTGGAATTCATCGCCAACATTGAGCCAGAGGGAGTCGTTGTACTGAGGGCGCAGCTCGTCGACGGTGTGCTTGATGCGGGCGTAGCCTCCGTAGCAGCCGCGCTCGGGGCGGGTGCAGTCGGTGCCCGAGGAGGAGAACTCGTCGAGATGGGCGTGCACATCGTTGACGTGGAAGAATGAGATGTTGTAGTTGCCCTCGGCGTCAATGCCACGCTTGGAGAGACGGGATGAGTAGAGGTGGTCACCGTCCTCCTTCTCGGGAACCGCGAAGGCGGCGCCGGCCAAGGCCAGGGCCAAAGTTGGGAGAGACTGGCGCATCGTGAGTGAGGGGATTGCGAAGTTCGGGAGGTGGGAGGCAAGAAAGAACGCTCAAGAGGCCGCAAATAAGCTCGGTCTGATGTCAAGGTTGCGCGGGAAGTCAATTAAGCCTTCACGATGCCGCGGTTGGTCTTAAGCCACGTAGAGTAGACGGGAAGAGGAGGAAGGGCTTTCTTCTACTGACGATCGCAATTCCTACCGTCCCAAGCTCCTGGAGCTACCCTCGCGAATATATACAAATTTTGCTTCTGCCCAGAGCTTGCGGGCAGCAATTGGAGAGTGGAACAAACAAAAACCACATACGATTAATTGTGACGGCGGTGGCACGGGCGACGCAGCGCGACAGCTTCGAACGGGGCCTGCATCTCGGAAAGCATCTCTCTCTGAATGCTGAGTGGCTGGATAGACACGACAAGACACCAAAGACCCCCCGTTGGAGGTTCTTCTGGCCGCATGCCAAGACATTGGCAAAGTGGTTGATGCCGGGAAAGACAGCTTCTTCGGTGATGAAGTAGTATTTGCCAAGAGACGCGGACAGATGAGGGGTGAGATACACGTTCTGATGGTGGTTTGGATGATTGGCTTATCAGCGGTCCCTTTGCCTCTTCTGGAGCACGCGTTGGCCCGGCGGAGGCCCTTCGACTTCTGTCATGGAGGGACGGACGGGTCTGGGGGACCTGAGCCAGGGTTCATGAAGTGGTGGTGTCGTTCCTCCAGCCTCCAGGACGATACTATGCGACTCGCGGCCAATGTACGGTCAGTGACGCCTCACGGTCTCTCTTCAGCTTGTCGGGCTGTCCTCAAAGGGTGACCGAGGGAGGGCTTGTCTAACCTGTGGACGGATGCATCCAAAACTGGCAAATGGGATGTCAGGCACGGTTCATCGAGTGTTGCTTCTGTATCCGGCCCCGTGCCATCACTTGGTTGCATGGGTACCGCATGGTAAGGAGCCTCAACCAGTTCGATGTGAAAGAAACACCCTGATGAACATCTGCGGAGCAACTAGACGCTCATCATGGAGACCAATTGATGCACTCCAGAGTGCCTGCAGAGCGAGACACTCCCTCGGTAACACGACGTGACCATGATCCAGGTCTAGGGTGGCAATTCACCCCATGGCAAAGACACCGTCATGCTGTGCCAGGCCGGCTTGGCCCCGTCTCCCTTGACTCTGACAGTTCGTCCGTCCTTCTGCTTCCATCTAAGCTTCAAGCAGCGTGCGTCTCGTCGCGTGGATGGCCACCTAGAAAAGAAACTCGACGATTCCCAAAATTCTCCCACCATCGCTTCACCCCCGCCCGGACAAGGTCCTCTGGGCTGGGCTGTGGGGTTCGGAGGAGCAACAAATAACGTTAATCCAGCCACTGTCCAATCCCGCGCCGCGCTTAGGAAGTTTCTCTGATAACGTTGGGGAGACACCTAGGCCGAAGACGGAAGGTCATTGTTATTGCGCTGACCTCCGCTCCGCGTGTCGAGAACCTGCGTGCGCGTGTTCAGCTGCGATCCCGGCGGATGAGGCTGGGCCAACTACTGCTCCGAGCTTGCGCAATGCTGTGGGTTATTGGTTCCTGAACTCGGAATCACTTTTGACAGCCAAGATTCCCAGCGATAAGAAGGCCCTCGATATTGTGGCTGCTTCTCCCCCGGGGATGAGCTACCCTTTCAGGGCAAGAGAGCACGCGAGCCTATCTCTCTCGCTCAATATTACGATAGGATGCTTCCAAGAAGGGGACGGATTATGGCCATAAAACAGTCGGATGTCGCCGAGGAGCGGCCTTACAACTTTGTGTGGTTGTTAGCTAGTAGATGCAGCAGTAAGGCGCAACGAGCTCAGGGTTTGAAGGCAGATGCCAATTATCCGGTGATTCGCTGCATGCTGTACGTAAGTGATCGGGTATCAGAGAATTCGTACGAACCTATTCCTATGTCGCCTTGATGCGCGGTATCTCATGACGTGGGGACGGTGTGGGAAGAAAAGAGGGCGGGCAGCCGGCGGGAATGTGGGGGAGATCCGCAGAGGCGGAAGTCCCGAGTTATCGGGATCGCCCGAAGTGTGAACTCGGGATGCAACACTTGACCGCAGTTGCAGCCATCTCAGTAACCTCGACTTGACCATGACACAAATACTTCATCCAACTTGGGTATAGTTTCCAACAGCTCGTTTTGGACAGTTCTACGAATATCCGCCGATCTTACTGTTGTCACACTAAAGCCAAGGTGCAAAGGAACTAATAGAAGATTAATTGGTATCCTCGTCGATGGTATTCTAGATCAAGAGTAAACCTGAGCCACCAATCTACTTTACAAGTATATTTTCCGCAGAAAACTTTACTTTAACAAGAAGCGTAACTAAATTCCACCTTGACGATCAGTTGAGGTTCGATTCTAATTCTCAAACCATAGCAAACTGCATAGAGTACCTAGCATGGATTCAAGTCATCTGCTCAAATGGGAAAACATGAAATCTGTTGGTATTCCTTTCACAGGGAATTTGGTTCGAACCGTAGGGTCCTGGGGGTGACGAAGTATCAATATCTCTGTATTGATTGATTCTGCGTAAGGAGTAGAAGGGAGATTCCAACCGGAGGTTGGGTGGGTAGTCGAGGTCTAAGTGTACCCCCTCGAGGTGGCCCATGCTCTGCCCCTACTCGCGGTCGAATTGGACTTCCAATCCGACAAAATCAAAAAAAAAAAAAAAAAAGACTCTTAGAGTAGAGTCTCAAACTGATATCTGATCCCAGTCCTTCCTGAGCAAATGCAACCATTTGTCTAACCTCTGTTGCACTGCACTTTTCCATCGCCATTCACTTGAAGGTCCGAGCACGAGAAACACGTGCTGTCCTTCGCGCCCGCGTCGCGGCACCGTGAGTGGAATTGATCTCCATCGATCTTCCATTTCTTGATCATATTTTGAAGCTGAGGCAGTCAGCTTGGTCCAGTCATTTCCATCTCCCCGAGGGCATCTTATGTGGGCAGTACACACTGCTCATCTGGATCAACGAGGCAAGCAATGAGGCAATGCGACTGGTATTGTTGGTTGGTTGGTGATGTTGTGGTGAAGGTGAAAGGTGGCTGCGGTGGGCTGGATCAACCAGGAAGTGGATCGGGCAGCTGGTGCCTGGGGCACCAGCCACTGTCTCAGGTATCCACAGTCCCACATTGTAGGATGCCAAATCCAGCGCTCTGTACTACTCAGGCATTTTTATTTTTAAAATAACTGCTACTAATCCATATAGTTAAGTGGTATAATACCGAACTTACAATCGTAAGTGAGGAGTCGTGGGTTGGAATCCCGCTATGGGTATTCATGATGCCAATGACGAGCTTCTATGGGGCGTGATTAGCAGCGTCGATTTTTGATTGGCCCGGCCCCGGATATTCCTTTTTCCGGGCGACCTCATATTTGATCAAATATATCAAATATAGGGCCTCACGATATTTGATTGTTTGACTCGCTGAAATTCCTATATTTGACTGTTTGTTTGACTTATTTGTTTGATTGATTTGAATGGGTATGTGCGCTGGGTAGTGTGGCGAGCATGTGGTTGAGAATTTATTACTAGTATGTTGTTGATCCGTTATTCTTTTGTATCTTCAAGCTTGTGAAATACTAAATTCCAACATGAAGGCTTCCGCTGTTTTCCTTTTCCCACTCTTCAGCATTGCGTTTGCCGCGCCTGCAACTCCACAGGATCAGTGTAGCGTGGGAACCAGCAATGTCTTTCAACAGGTTTCAAACCCGGATGGATCGTATGTATACTCTCTATCGTTGTATTAACGAGACATCTTGCTACAGGAGTTTCTTTCTTAGGGGTCTCCAAGTAAAGGGATACGACATTGCCATTCCGCAATCCTCGATCGAATCCAATGTCCTTGAGAAGCGGGCAATGCATGGAACCCTCCAAGTAATGTGGACTATTACTCTTTCGGCTTCAAAAGACATCATCATTCGCGCACTTGTCAACTTGGTCAACGACCAAATTACCCTGTTCACGGCGATGACAGGCATGGGCGTCACTGTCGACAATGTTGCTCGACTCTCTGGCAACCAAGTCGCCTTTGAAGTTGATGCGGCAGGGAGATGGGGCGACACTGCCGCCAGATTTGTCTATGATTTTGGAGTAGGAACCGTCGTCAGCTTCATCAGAGAAGGTGCTCGGGATACTGGAGGATACAATTTGCCAGTCGACACCGAGTACTGCTACACTAGACCGTGAGTTTGTCTTACTTCCCATGCGGATGACTTTGTATTCTAACTCTGCAATAGGGCATAAGTTGCCGTGTATCTCACTCGATACGCATTGATTACTCGCCATGTATCTTCTACGCAAGTCGTTCTGCCAGGAGACCAGACCTTATAGCACCATATAGGCGGATGGTTGTAGTGCTCAGTGGAAGCATGGGCTCAAAGCATTAGTGTTGGTATACACGTCAGCAGGGCAACCGTACGGTTGGAACGAAGTGTCAATAATGGTCTATTATTGCTGCGTCTTGAGGTGGAAGGAGGAGATTGTGGGCAGAGCCCACGATCTCCCAGAAGTGGTATATAAGTGAAAGGGCCGTTTGTAAGTGCCCATACCGCCTTCCGGATCCATCTTTTCTGCCGACTGCTAAGAGATCCAACAATTAGGTTGATGGTTTAAAGAGAGGTACGCTGATTTTATGTGGGTATTGTCGCGGTTGAGATTACTTTACTATAGAAAATGTGAAGATGTTTGAGCTTCCCATAGATTGTAAAGGTACTTGAACATGATTAAACTCAAGGGAGAAGACTCAAGCGCGCGCCGGAAGGGAGATTCTTTGAGTTATACTGCAACACATTCTTGACTGCGCGTGAAGAACCCGGGTTAGCAAATGTGAAATCGTTGCAAGGGTGAGATCATTTGTCTTACCTTCGCACCAGCTGAAAGGCTCGACCTTGGACACGGCGATCTCCCACCAAAGTCGCAAACACCAAGTTGCCACCAATCCATCTCTAATATCCTGGCTCAACGGCACAACAATCTGCAGCTTGTGAATACCGTCCTCGCTCGTCTCATGCGCAAGAACTGTCTTTTCGTCCCCATCGCGCCATTCCTGCCGTCCGCTACCCCGTGTCTTGATGTTAAAGAGCAATCCCTTGGCTTCGAGATCAGCCCCTTCTCTTGGTCTTGTCGCCCGCCAGGCCCGATACCCCGAACCACCCAGGCGCCGATGTGTCTTGATGCCCACATGCCCCACGTTTCCGCGAGAGACTGAGTTCAAATGGTATGGAAACGGTGGCTCAGTGACTGTTGGGTCACGCTTCAAGTCGAAGATGTGCTTCTTTCGCGATGATACCTGCGGACCGGATGTGCCGGAGGAAGAGTCCCGTACGCTGCTTTCATAGCGGTAGAACGAGACTGATGTGTTGGACTCCCGTAAATGTCCGATGGGGTAGGTGAGCTCGTACAATGGCGGCGATGACGCTGAGGCGGTGTTAAAGATGGTTGTTCCGGCGAGAAGGAGGGTTCCGGCGGGGATCAGGCCATCGCTTGTAGTTGTGGCTCTTTCGGAGTAGGAGGGAGGGACGTCGGCTACAGGATCACCACCTGAGAACGGAGGCGTTGCTTTCTCACTTTTGTCACCGAACATGTTGTTGCAAGGGAATGAGCGTCGTAGGTAAGTGAAAATGCCGTGAAATGCAAGGCGGTCCCTGTAGTCTTAGGCGTCGATAAAAGATTGGATAAGGTGGTTGCTGATGTCAGTGCTCTTCTCTTGAAGTTATTCACAGGTTTTATATCCGTAAGGCTTGAGGAAACTATCCGACAATGCAAGATGGAGATCCCTGAGGGCGATGGGGCCCTTGAGGTCGGGAAATTATAAGCTTGAAATATGTGGTGCGGAACGGTTGGGATTTCCGTCTTGGCCCTGCAAGCTGCACCCACGCCACAGTTCTCGCGGTATGATCTCCGCAAGTTCACTGCTATGCAACGAAAACGAGCAGGAAACTTTCAATAACTAGGCAGACTGCAAGTTGCGCCACACCATATGACGTAGGGGAGGCCGAAGTCGTGAACTCTTCACAGGGGCGGTGTAACTTCCAGTGGGGTGGTCTTGAGACTGCGCCCTGGCCTCCCGGCGCCTGCAGTCTTGGCAATGGTGATGATGACTGCAGCCTGCAAGGGACTAGCCGGGTTGGGGAAAAGATTGGCAAGACTTTGAGGAGGAATTGATCTTTTGTCGACTACTCCAGTCTCTCAACGGGGCTTTTTAGAGGTTACTATATTAAAGAACCCTGAAACATAATGTCAGATGCTTTAGACAATAGTCAACGTGTTTCAACCGTCGTTGGGCCCTTGAAGCAATACTTCCGAATGCCCCATCACGGCGGCCGCTCAACGTGATCTAGCCGGAGGAAGACTTTGGACAGATCGAAAGTCCATTTCATTGATATTTACATATATGGACGCATGCCTAATTGAAACCCAACAGGCTTTTCATCGGGTTCTGTTCCGTGTCCCATAACTGACCCCTCGAGTAGTCTGTGATCAATAATTCTCAGCCTTCAATACAGCCTCAAGGCGCGGAATATCAAACTGTTTCGATGTTAGCTCAGCGATCTCCTAGTATTAATCAACCATCGGAACTTACATTGATGCCAGCCCTGGTGTCCCAAATCGTCACCTCTTTGGAAAACAGCATATATGACAGATTCTCGTCCAAATTGAGTGCCGCATTGTCCAATTTCGTTTGCGAAGCCCGAAGCTGCGTGATGGCCGACCCGCTGTCATTGAGCCACAATTTGATGACAGTATTGATGATCGGCATGTTCTCCCCACCAAAGTAAGGCCTGACATCGGCGCCTGGAATGGGCACGTGGATACTGGCGTTGTAAATCGTTCCAGCGGGCAAGGGTTTGATGAGCGCATCCGCCAGGTTTCTCGCAAACGTCTCGTTGGATGTAGCATTCTTCGTAGCCATGGCCCAGAAGAAGGCGACCGGGGGCTCGCTACCGGGCTTCGCCGGAGGTTTCGGGGCACCCGCAGTGTTATTGGTCAGGAAAGTCTCCGTCGCGATCATCGACATGGCAACTGGGAAATCGTTGAAGTTGGCTCCATCTGGTCCGATTACCGTCTGAGTGTAGTTCGTGGACGGCGGGCCCGTGAAAGACGTTGGGGAGCTGCTGTATAGCTCTGCAATGTCGTCGCGTCCGACGTAGACTTGGTTCGCTACGCTATTGTTCGCACCAAAGACTCCGTCAAAGACGTGGCTTTGAATGTAGGCTCCGGGGAAGGAATCGTCTCGCGGCGCATTCCATGACTTCTGTCCGTGAACTAGTGTATGGTAGTACAAGTACTCTTTGTGCGTGAGACCAGAGCGGCGACGGACTACGGCGAGTTGTTTTGGGAGAGATTGTGCCTGGGCCGAGATGATCTGACTCGCAACTAGGCCGAGAAGGAGGCCGATGGATGAGACTTGAACCATCTTAGCAACTCCGAAGAACGATATTAACGATTGGTTTGAGGTGATATCGAATTAAGAAAAAAGAGAACTACTGGCGCGTTCAAACACTCAAGTACTTGCCATCACAGCCGAGCTTATTCTGGTGAACCCCTGCAGCCGGTCGCTCATCCCTCCCGGTGGGGCCGGGATGCCGAGGCCATAAAAACACCACCTGCCCTAAAGGAAAGCAACCACTTGTATAATACCAGTGTTATTATCCATACGCGGCAACTCGGTTCCTGGATTTCATACGGAAGCTTCGCTACCGAATTGATCAGTAACCGCATGGAAATCGCTTAGGAGCGAGACTCCGGCAGCAAAATTCGGGTTCCGGAAAGTGGGTGGACTGACACTGCATTCCAGGTAAACTTAATTGATGTCCCGCACGTATTTGATGTGTACCATCGAACACGATCTCCACCAGTAAGAGCGAAGCCTTCGGGAATGCAAGTTCTACAGTATATATCCCATCGACTGCGAGTGGGCGTCAGTACATCTCCAGTGCGGAGTACAGCCAATCAAAGCTCTGCCAAGCAAAATCTTAGCCAACCAAAAAAGCTCGTTCGGAGGTACTTCGATTCATTAGAGAGTTTGGTTATAGAAGTTGTACCAGTAAACATCTAAGTTACATAGAGACACATTGCATTCCTGGCATCCTGACCTCGAGTACTTCCTTCTACTACTATTCCTAGAGATCTCGCGCAGAGCCTACCTTACTCTAGGGCGACTACTACAAGCAGAGCACGGCGAGCAGCTTCCTTACTTCTTCCTAATATGCTACTGCTAGGGAATAATATTGTTCCGCTTGTCTGTTGCCCGTTGGGGCCGGGTACGCTAGCGCGCCTTTACTGATGGCCCGAAGTGCTGAATAAGCTGGGTAGATAGTTCCCTTCGCCATTGATACTGACTCTTCAACTGCTGCCAGTCTGGCTCGCCCCATCGCTGTGGAAGTATGGGAATGAAAATGGCGGCCAAGTGACGTACTGCACATGTACCCCTTTTGTGAGGGGCAGAAGTGGAGCATAGAAATGGGGCAATTGTACTGACGCCCAATCGCAGTCGATGGGTTATGTCGCAGCGCCACACGTGGCGCTGCCGGTTACTGCCGTACGATACCGCTTTCCACAAGCCGATTACCCGTCTTGTACGGTATATAGATATGACCCTCATACGGATCTTCCACTTAGAGGAATCAAGCCACTTTCTACTATACATGTCTTCCACTTGCTACCTCGCTTTATGATAATATACGCTTAAATATTCGGGTTGCAACCCCTGTTGAGACGGGAGCTCTAACCCCTTGGCTTGCTCAGCCGCCTGATAAGACCAAGCTCACCGCTTTGTCAGCGGGAGCTGCTTCTTATGTGCTAGGCGCATCGCTCGCATCTTAAGTCAAAGCCGGCGCGTATAAGTGTGCTGGAACCCTACAACTCGTGTTGCAGTCCCTCTTCCTGTGACTTGGTGATGGCACATGAGCCGAGCCACATGAGCCACATTATGAAGTCGGACGTCTTTTGGATACGTGTACTTTCATCACTTGTTGGTGCCCTTGGAATCGCTGTACGGATCGCGTTAGTAGCCGATATCAGAAGTTCGAGATCTAGTTGGCCATCCGAGTCTTCTGGGTGTATAATCATGTTGAGGAACAGTGCAATGGCTGCATTGGTGGAATAAAACATCAATTGCCTAGGGAACAAGTTAGTTCATAGACTCAAGTGGAAAGAGAACGTGCTGTAGGTAGAGCATTTATTCGAAGGAGCCGAATGGGAAACATTGACTGACCAGAAGCCTTCGTTGGAGAAGGTATTCATAAACACCCGCAAGCATCGAAGCGTCGATCTGCCGGCTTCCATTGACAAGTCGTAGCTTGAGTGGATGACCCTGTGAAGATCCTGGCCCCCGTCGCCGATGATCGTATGTGCATCATATCGTCTGACCGTGGTATGGACGTAGATCATCAGGTACCAGTAATCCAGGAGTAGATGGAAATATCTTCGCAAGTGAGGTGACTTTGTTTCAGGCGTGATTAGAAGAGTATTTGATGAGACTGAAAGAGCCGGGCGGAAGTCCACCGGGACGGACAAGCGCCAGCATTCGATTTCGTCATCCAGCTGCCGGATGAATATCAAAAGTTGGTTGTCTTTGTCTCTCAGGGCCTGTACCGAGTAGAGCAGTCGATACACTTTCTCCTTGAGGTATCCCAGCTGAACATCTCCCCAAAAGTGTGGTGTGAGGTCCACGGCCTCTGATTCATCCGAAGGGTGAGTATACTCATCAAGACCACGGAGGTAGGTATAGGAACTCAGATAATTGTCTGGGATGGTGAGATCACAGTAGACGTCGGCGAGAAAAGGAGGCTGGCCTGTTCGCAGGGACAAGTCTTTGTCCGACATATAGCAAACCCAGAAAAGGTTCCTAATATGGCATTTTCTTCTTTCAGACAGAGAAACGTCTCCTGTGAGGGACTTCGTGGGCTGATGAAGATGTCCACCGAGTGCACTGACTGTACGGCAAGCTGCTGGTAGTAGCGAGTCGGCCTCTTGCCAATGACCGCATAGGAGACATTGCACATGCTTTGGTTTGAATTTAGCGTGTCAATCATTGCATGTAATGTTTAGCGGCAAGCAAACGCCCAGGATGAACTCACCAATAACAGGGTCGTCTGCAAAGTTGTAAGACTTGTATACCCGACAAGACGACTGAGAAGATAGCTGGCTCTGGCTGCGCTTTCATTCCTGTCCAATCCCAGTGAACTTGGTTGGATATCTGGTAACAATGCTGTGAGACTGAGAGCTCCGAACACGCAGGCCCGGGCAGCTATGTGTGCTGGTGAAGGTGAAACAATCTCTGCATCTTCATAGGCCTCGTTGATTGTCTCTTTGAATAGAACCTCATCAAGGAGGGGAAATCTCAGTCGAAAGGACGACTTGAAATACGAAGATAGACGCTCTCGTAAAGAAGCCTGATCTGGGAGGTTATAAAGACTTGGTGATAGTTGCGCATGTATCCTTGCGAAAGGTGATGGTTTCGTGGTGAAGATTTGAAGTTTACTCCAGTCGATGGTTTGACCAGTCTTGGAAGAGATCCACTGGCGGCCGTCTTCCGAAAACGCATGGAGGCCTCTGAAGAACCAGTTGGGGCCGATATAGTTGCCGGGCCACCCATCTGCCGTTGGTGTCCTGTCATCGACACTGCCGGGGGTCTGAGAGAAGACTAGGGGTGAGAGAGATTGCCCGGAAAGAGCAACTGAGTTCCGAATAATTGCAGAGGATGCACTCTGGGCAGATGCAGAGTTTGACGTCTCCTCAGATACAGATATGGCTGGAGTTGGCTGGCCTTGACCAGGGGTGTCTCGCTGAGTCGGGTGCTGCAAGTTTGCCTTGGCTAGCGCATCTTCAAGTTGCTGAATGCGGTCGTTGAGGCCTTGGACATCGCCCAGCGTCACCCTAGTAGAAGAGCCGTCACGGGTCAGCCTCGGAAGCTCAGAGGAGACATTGTGCTTTGCGAAATGGCTGAGTGTTACTGACTTGATTTTCTTCTTCCTTCGCGGCGCATCCCGATGAAAGGTGCATTCGGAATCATGATGACTACACCAGTCGCATGGAGGGCCCTCTGCAGGGATAAGACATTGAATCTGTGGCAGGGGAGTATTCGTACATGGGTCAGCAACTGAAAATGCTCTCCCATTGGAATATTAATAACGTTAACGGCCTTACCTTTCTACGATAACATATATCGCACGCTCGCTTTGGCGGCATTTTGGCGTTGATCAGCACTCTATGGGAGCTGCTACTCTTACCAAAGCTGCTGGGGCATTGTTTGTTCATGCCAGACAGCAACTATTTGGACGGACGGAGCAAATTCTGCTCCGTTGATGGCCATGCCCCAGCTTTTGAGAGATCCTGTTTCCTGACTAAGCGGAGGTAAGTAGAGATTGGATCCGATGACATAAAGCTATCTTCCCGTCATGGGGAGGGGAGTTAAGCACTAGTCCAAAAGGGGATGGGCAAGATTCAAGAGAAGGGATGGTGTCTGTGATTCCACTTCAAAGTTGGGAGACGAACTTCATATGTAAAGAGGAGTCAAGAGCATAAGAGATAGATCACTTGATGACTGACTTCAATATGTTCATATCGCGACTTCTACCAGCTGGAACTATCTATGAGTTGGAGAGAGCAGAAGTCGACGGCATACATCTGTGTGTCCAGATGGATTGAAGGCACGGACGCGGAACCTGATTTACCTCCGTTGTCTCGACCCACAGACCTGTCAACAAGGGCCCAAAGCTCCCTGTTCGGAGCCTCGACATCTCCGTACCCAGTTGCTTGCAACCCAGAGCTTCAGGAATGCAGGAATGTTTCTAACTCCCCCAGTCTTCCATAGCTATTAGATAATAATTCCTGCTCACCGTTCATCTGAAGTCACGCCACGCCAAGGTCAAAAAGATTATTCGTACAATATCCGATGTGTTCCTGCTCGGGCCTCACCCGACCTAGCTAATTCCGTCTCCTACCAAGTTGACTATTTAGTCCTCCCACCCTTATCTGATTCTCGCGTCCGAGACTTTGGGCAAACTACCTATGGACTATGACGCAAAGTCAGCCTCTCCGCGATGAGGAGGCCATCCGGCCTGACGAGCAGACGCCGCTTCTCCGAAACGGAGCAGGCCAGGGAGATGGCTCGGTCTCCGAAACGCACCGGGTGGATCCCCGAATAGCACGCCGGCTCTACCTCTCGCACTTCCTCTCGACTTGGAATTCTCGGATGTTCGAGTTCGGCGCCGTGCTGTATTTGGCGACTATCTTCCCTGGAACACTTCTGCCCATGTCGCTCTATGCGCTCACAAGAGGTCTATCCGCACTGGTATTTGCGCCTACTGTTGGACAATACATCGATAACAACGACCGATTGAAGGTCGTTCGCGCATCGATTGGTAAGTTTCGGCCCGTGTGGCTCATCGACTAAGGCAAAACGGCTATGTGTTGTTTATTAACATAGGTTTCCCTCAGTTTTCCAACGACTTGCAGTATCGGCCTCATGCGTCGTATTTTATATCTTCTTCATCGGGCTACCACTGGGTGACTATGGACGCCCGGGTCTGCTTGCATTCCTCTCGATCATGGCTTGTGTTGAAAAGCTGTACTCCATCGTGAACATGGTATCGGTCGAGAAGGATTGGGTGAGTTCGATGCGCATTCATACGTTCATGTTTCTAACGTGTAAAAAGGTCGTCGTCATCGCCAAAGGTGACATCGAAGCTCTAGCAGTCCTCAATGCGCAAATTCGCCGGATCGATCTTCTCTGCAAGCTGCTTGGTCCACTATTCATCGCGCTCATCGACGGGTTCTCCACTAAAGCAGCGATCATCGTCAACTTCTCCATGAATATCGCTTCGGTTGTTGCCGAGTACTATGCCATCGCCAATATTTACAACGACGACCCCGAATTGCAGGAACCCAAGTCGAAGCGGACGCCTGTCTCCGAAACACCACTAGCGTCGATGAATCCTGGCAGCAAGGTCCTGAGCTATGTTAAAAGGTCCGCATCCGACTTCAAGTTCTACTTCGGTCATCGCGCATTCTTGCCGTCGTTTGCATGCTCGCTACTATATCTCACGGTGCTCAGTTTTGGGGGCCAAATGGTTACGTACTTGGTCGCATCGGGTTACAACACAACATACATCGGTATAGCAAGAACAATCAGTGTCGTGTTCGAGGTACTGGCTACCTGGGTTGCACCTTGGCTTGTGGGTCGAATCGGACAAGTGCGGGCTGGTCTCTGGATGAGCAATTGCCAGGTCCTACCACTGATAGGTGGCTTGGTGGCTTTTTGGGTCTTCATGCCGAAACCCCTGATCTCGGCAACCAGCCTCGTGATTGGAGTCATTATTAGCCGTCTCGGTCTACGAGGTTTTGATCTTTGTACTCAGATTATTGCCCAAGAGGTAAGAAGTTCCCTGTCAGCAAATAGTCTTCAACGTGTGATCGTCTAACATGAGTATGCAGGAAGTCGAAGCTGAGAGCCGTGGTAGATTTTCCACTGTGGAGGCAGCCTGGCAAAATGCGTTTGAGCTGCTTTCGTACATGGCAACCATTATTTTTTTCCGACCTTTGCAGTTCAACTGGCCCGCACTGGTTTCTGTTGCGGCTGTAACCTCTGCAAGTCTGGCATACACGCTCTTCGTGTGGCAGAGGAGAGGACATCTGATCCACTTTGAGAAGTTTGGGCTGTAGTCGCGACTTCTGACTACCTTTATCAAAGGTCTTCCAAAGACAGACGAACTTGTATGCGTAATAGAACTATAGAAGGTGTACACAATAGCACCATTTTCTCACAAAAAGTTGTAATAGGTCAGATAGATCGAGAGTTAATCAAGTTTATGTCTGAATGACTAGGTCTACCGTCCTTTGTTTGCCACTTCTAACGTTGTGATGATGCCGCCTTAAAACCACAAAATCCCTCAGGCTTGTTGAGAATAGTTTTCGTTGTCCCTCTCCTCCTCAAACACCTTAAACAGGGCAAAGAACGGGTCCTGCAAGGGATTGAGTGCAGGACTCTCCGACCTTGCCAATACAACTTCCGGAGGTACAATCTTTAATCAGTCCATTCTGGGAGCAGACACCAAATGCCGCGCAAACACCGGCCTAGTCATTGTTAGCTGGCAAACTCACGAATTGCTGGGAGCCTCGAAGGCGGGGACAACGTACGGAAATGGGCATGCCAAAGGCCAACGCAGCAGCAGCAAGAGCAATGACACGCATGTTGAGCGGTTGATCCGAAATCGAGTCTTGGGTTTGGCCAACAGAAGGTTACCGCGTTGTTGAGCGAGGGACGAGTTGCAGAGAGTTGATGACTAGATAGGTTGATGAGAGCACAGTGAAGAGAGGATCATCAATCCAAAGGGACAGGACGTTGCTTTTAAGTACTACTTCCGATCAATCATAAGTTGCTGTAGACTGGCTTGTAGTCACTACAGACCCAACTCGGCCGAAAGTTGCTCTTTTTGTAAAGCCCATACCGAGAAAAACGGGAATGCGCACAATATGACCCGAATCGCTTGGCTAGTCATGAAATCAATGTCTTTAGGTTCTTGCCAAGATTGTATAAAATCATGATATGTGGGCTTCATTTCAAGTTGACTAGACTCATAACCGATTTGAGTCTACTGGCTCTTGTACTCGTGAGTAAAGTCGAACCTGGAATAGGATGATGCCGTCTTCCACAATGGTTCCAAGCGAGCCCATTAGCCACGGTAGGCTTGTAAGCAAGTACTCTCTGTCTTGCTTGTACGCAATGACACTCATCCCGTACGTCAAATTTCCGGTAATGGACAGAAGTAGAAATAGCGGTGCAAGGCCTGCAAACTTTCAGTCAAAACTACAGTGAAATCAGTAGGCGGGTAAACTGACCTTCGCATGACTTTCCCCTGTAATTCTTGATAATTTGTGGAATCCTGGCACTGCATATGGATGTCAGTTAAGCAATGACTTTACAGATCATAAATTGTAACATACCACAGATAGCAGATTGCGCCGATGACTCCCAACGCTGATCCAACCGACTCGGAAATGCCTGGCAACTCTGTAACACTCACGGCTCCAGGAGGCTTCTCACCGCCAACCACCCCAAACTCGCGAAGCACGAACCATCCCGAGATCCCAAGAATAGCGACCATGACAAGGCATGCCGCATTGAAGCGCCAGTCGTGCAGGGTGCGTACAGTGCTGATGTCATTTTCCTCATCTTTGTCCACAACCTGAGTCGACCCAGGAGAGGCAACTTGATAATGCCCTGCTGAGTTCACATCCTCAGAAGAGTCCGCCGGCTCGAGAAGAGGTCGGCGCTCGGGAGATTGCGATCTTGGCGTGCTAGGTTGTACGAGGTTCCGAATCCGACGTTTTGAGTTGTAGTACAGGCACTGGCAGATGAGTGTCGAGTCCGAAAAGCAGAGATATGTTGTCACAGCTATGCTTGCGGGCGCGATGCCGTTCGCCAGACCCCCTGTATCGACAAAAGGTAAGCAATTTGTGCGTGCATTTTAAAGGCTGAGTACATGTGCCCGGAAGATCATATCCCGAGACCAAGTTGGCGGGGCTCAAGAGTGCGTCTTACCTAGTAAATTGGTAACGTCTCCCAAAAGCCAAATGAACAGGAATGCCATAGATAAGCTATCTGCGCTCTTCAACTTGTAGTTGGCAGCGAGTTGCGGGATCTGGAAACCATTAGCGTAAATCCCTTGAACTACAGTGAGTAGCGGAGTATACCAAGAGGCAGAGAAAGGCAGCCATGCTGATGCTGCCGAGTATCTCGGATGCGTCATCTCGCGAGATAGGGCCCTGCGATAGCGACGCAGGTTGTCCCAGATTGACGACAGCCATGGTGAATGGCTTAACAGTATCCTCCCGTAAAATTGAGAGGCACTAAGCTAAGTTGCCGGATGAGCAAAAGCATCGGTATGCATCGTACTAGAGAGCAAACTCACCAAGACAGTCAACCCAAGTAGAAACAAGTTGGAGGAGTTTCGCGTACAGCAGCACCGCGCATAGTTATCAATGACGATAACAAAACTGTTCCGTTATCTCCCGCTGAGTCATCTCGCGTGACTGTGTTCAGACGGCGCTTTGTGCGGGCATTGGCATGCGGGTAACTCGGTTAGGCTTTATGCGCTTTAGTGGGCGCGTAGTTGGTCACAGGGTCCAAGTAGCGGTGTCTCATGCGCTTACCCTCTGCGCCCGACAACTGTTGATGGTCTTTGTTGATGAGACCATATCAAATTTTGCTTCTCTGAGCCGGCAAAACCGACGCCCAACTTCCCAACCAAGATCCCTTTGCCTGCTAAGTTTGTTTTAAGACTGCATTGGTTGACGATATTTTGTTACTGCAGTGGAATGATAAGAAGTAATGTTAGACGAGCCACTGAGTACGTTATCACATGCGTAGTGTGTACAAAGGATCAGCCACAGGGGAGTTGATAAATGACTAGGAGCCCAAAGTGGAGAGACCAGGCGTGCCAGGCTCTTGGTAAAAGACCTAGTTCCAAGGGTAAGTCTTACCACAGACTCTTCTAGCTTGAACCTCTGCCTCAGATTGATCGTATAATTCGTAGTACTGAGACAAAAGTTCGGTCAGTTTGCCCGTGGGTTCGGATGCTGCCAGATCCATTGTTCTTGCGCGACCACTTTCCGCGTAGTTGTCTTCCCTGTCCTGGAGGCTGGACGCGAGCAGTAATACCTTGTCGAATAAATCTTTCCAGTATGACTGTAGTTGAGGATCAGTCTAAAAGCCATGTTGCTGAACGCGATACTCATCATCAGCTAAATCTAGGATTTTTCGGAAAACTTACATCTGCTTGCAATGCGATGAAAGGCGCCGCTCTTACCAACTCCCAGTCCTTCCTTGGTCTATAAGATGTAGTGGAGATCCCATGGGCGCTGCACAGCATTTCCCTGGCCTCGGCTTCCTCCTTGACGGACCCGAGAGGAGCATTGAGGAAATCGCCGTAGATATTGCTGAATTTCTTGTCGTCGGCAAACTGAATGACCTTGGCTAATGCCTCCTGGGTGTCCACTAGAGGCACCTGCCGCTAAGTAAATTCAGAGATGGCGAGATCAAACCTCTTGACGGTATCAACTCCGGCGTCGGCACCGGCTTTATTGCGCAGTATTCCCTAAAAGTCCATGTCGTTTATTAACCACTACTTGAAATCACTCAAGGTATCATTTGACAGGAATGGGTGGCTTGACATACTTTCAGCTCACGATGCTGATCCTCGAAGCAAATTTTCTGCTCTTGGCTAAAGTCGTGAATGGCCATTTTTGTTCAAGTTGCATGAAAGTAAGAGCCGTAAGGGCCAGCTGGCTCGCGAATGATCGTGTTCGGGTCTCAATCAAATAAGTCTTGAACGTATTTGACGAGAAAGCGAGAAAATGCCATAAACGCCTCGAGCGGGGAAGTGAGATCTTATGAGCGTGAGTTGTTGTTTGAAGCTAGTTCTCGACTGAGCCATAGATCAAGGCACTATGACGTACTCTGCACTGACTTGATCTTGACCTGCACAGATGGTTTAGCGAAAGTCAGACAACAAGGCATTTGGCAATTGCGTTTGTGCTAAGGTTGGGAGATTATCGTCTCCATGCCGGGGTTGACTCTGGAGAAGAAGCATAACACAACTTGTTACCACTGCGAGGATGATTACCGCAACAAGCATGCGACTCAATTTGGAGACGGTCACTGATCAATTCAAACAGAGAATGCATAAGGTCTTGCGTAAAGAAATGGGTATCAATAGTCAATTACTGCGCAAATTGTATCAATATCTCGCAGGTTAAGACAGTAAAGTGACGTCTCCAACTACGGGTCTATGGTCGCTGATGAGCATGCCATTGACAAGGTTGTTCTGGATCTCATATCGCTGGACAGAATACTTCTTCGCGTCTTTGGGCCCAAGCCAGACGAAGTCGATGCGGCTGCCTTGCTTGGTGGTATCGAAGGTGGTGTACGTCAACTGGTTGGGGCTGATGCGCTGTTCGGGAGCAGCCAAGTTGTACAACTCATCCATGAACCCCGTTCCCGTCAACGCCTTGTATCCATCGCCATTAGGGTCGGAGTTGAAGTCGCCAGTGAGTGAGACGCCCAGAGGGCCGTAGGTAGTCTGCACAGCTTGAATCTTCGACACAGCGACCTTGATTCCCTCGCTGCGGGCCTGAGAGCTGACGTTATCCAAGTGCGTATTGGCGTGGATGAACTTCTTCCCGCTGGCGGTATGCTCGAACACAGCAATCGTGACGATGCGTTTGCTGCCGGCTCCCCACCCAGACGAGACCGCATCGGGCGTGAGCGAGAGCCACTTCGTCTCTTCGTGGAGCAACTTGAGCGCGTCGGTGCGGTAGAAGATGGGGTTGTACTCGCCGCTCTTCTTGCCGTCGTCGCGGGCGACGCCGACATGGGCCCAGCCGGAGCCGAGTCCATTTTGGATGTCGTTGAGCTGGTTATCGAGAACTTCTTGGATGCCGATTACGGTGACAGCGCCAGAGGGTGCATTGGTGCCTATGCTCTTGATCGCGTCGATGACATGGGGCTGGCGGCAGCGGTCCTTGAATATTCCACAAAGGAGGTCCCACCACGGCTTCTCACCAGATTCACGTGAACCGGCGTCGTATCGGATATTGAACGAGGCAACGCGGATGGGGAGACCCTGGGCCAGGGCTACTCTGGCCAGGATGATGGGTGCGAGAAGGGTCTTGATCTGCATCTTGGAGGAGAAAACGAATGACTAGGATGAGAGCTAAGAGACTCGGTGCTGATCACAAATCTTGAACCACAGCACCCTCAAACACCTCTTATATATGTTGACTGATGTTTCCATGTTCATCGCGAGAAAGAGTACCGAAGCTATTCAGCCCAATGTGGCAGTTGAGTAAACCATTGACAGGGATCCCCTCCGAGACGCTAACGTCCCGCGGGGTCCAGTGCCCCTCGCGACCGCCAAATCGACACGTGGGTAGCATCCACGCCGAATTTGATCTTGAGACGCGGATAATTATGCGAATAATGGTCAATAGCCGCTGCTCGCCCAGAAGAGCGATGTAATATTGGGCGGGATCTGCCAGATACATGCCCCTCCCTTGCAAAGAGAGCGGTCATAAGTAACCTTAATGGCAAGCCTATTAAGAGCCGAGCCACACGGCCGCCCCCGCCAGTCTGGCCTTGATAGGCGCTGTGTCAGAGTCTTCTTTTTTAGGAGCGCCAACATGTTTGAATAACTAGACACATTTAAGAAAAGACTGGACGAACCACCGCGCTAGCAACCCGGGACATTTGACTTTTACGTTTACGAAGTAATGTTTCTTGGTCGTATCCTATGCTCAGTTTTGCACATAGTGGTAGGTGGTTGACCTCTCTCTCTATTCACTCGGCATTGCCGCCTTTACGTATTATCCTAAACGGGCCATGATTAAACAGAAATATGTCAAAGTGTGAGGCCCCCAGCTGGCCTTACAATCTGAGGAAAGTAGAGAACCTCTTCCGGGCCAAACTCAGCTTTGATACCTTGCAGCCTTCCCAGATACCCGTCCCAACACATCGTTTGAGCTTCTTCCTGTCGTATGTTGGGGCAGATAGTTGAAGTACACCCCATGCATGCCCACGATAATGCTGCTGATGAAGCTCTGCAAGAAGCAGAATCCGCTTTTCAGGTAAGTCGAGGATACAGCGATGCGATCGTTGAATTGGTACAAGAGATTGAGACTAATTCCGTGCGTCCGACGGTGAATCTACAGCGACTTAATACCAATTGTGTACCAGTAGTTTACAAATGACGCCAATTTGTTCGCCCGAGAGCTTGGCTCTGTATGAACTCGAAGAGTGGAAGTTCTCTTGATACTTGGCCGTAAGAAGAGCATGTTACTGTTTCTCTGTTGTTTCCGACCTATTCAATTGACTTTTTCTGTAAGCATCTTTCTGATCGAGAGCTAGACTGTGTTCAATAGGCTGTAGATTTCTGAGCCAACTGATAATTTGCGGCGTTGTTAGACACCCTCCAGTGTCTGTAACAGTGGATCGAGGATGGCATAAACCCGCTTTATCACCGTGGAACATGCTTTTTGACAGAATCCATGCATGCTCCTATGCGAGTCATGGACATAACCCATTCGGAATGGTCTGACCATCACGAAACAGGCCAGACTGTCATTTCCACCTGGTCCTAGCTCTGCAAGACTTATTAGGATAGCATTAGGCCCACAAGCCTGTGGTGATTTGACGGTTAGTCAGGGTGGCCAGCGGAATATGCATATGTGAGTGAGCAGAAAAGAGCGTCTATTCGTACTAAAGAGTGGATGGAATCACCACAGGCTTGTGGGCCTAATGCTATCCTAATAAGTCTTGCAGAGCTAGGACCAGGTGGAAATGACAGTCTGGCCTGTTTCGTGATGGTCAGACCATTCCGAATGGGTTATGTCCATGACTCGCGTAGAAGCATGCATGGATTCTGTCACCACCCTGACTAACCGTCACTTTTCAAGTTAGTGAAGCGCGGGGTGACGAGTAACCGCATGTTCAAATCCTTAGCAGGCATCTTGTTTTTCGATCCATTCCTGGAGCTTCCTGGAACCAGCCTCAGATCTTGGTGCACCTTACTGCAATGTGGCCAGGGAGTTGGTCGCTTGCTTCGGGGCATCGAAAGCCTTGAAATAGAACTTGGAGACAACGCCGATAGTGCTTTCAGCACCCCTCAAGGCCCAGAATATGTTGGCTCTTCGCATCCTGATAGTCATGGCATCACCGTTTTACACGTTAACTGAATCATTTGGGCAAGGAAGAGTCTCCATTAGAGCTTGTTCAATTCGTTGTTTGGTGCAGCCTGAATTGAACCTTGAGTTGGTGTCAAGGAGAAGGAAACTAGGCCCTTGAAGGCGGGGGAAAGCTCTGGAATCGCCTCAAGCCATTCTCCCATGCCAAGGTCAGTATTATACAGAGAGATGACTGGTGCTTGCCACAAATGCAGGAGCCCAATGTAATCCTCAACACAATATCGACGCAGGCTAGTATCTCACAATACCTTAAACATCAACCAGAGCTCAGAGCAATTGGCTTCCACCTCTATTTGTGCCATCTAAACAGCATCGGACCCCTTATTCCAGCCCTCCATCTTGTTAGTGTCCCAATCAACACTACCAAGGCTTCCGATCTGAGTGTTGGACTCTGTCTCTCGTTCGGCACACTGAGACATGTAGACCACTCCAGTATCAACGATCGCCGGAGGAATCAAGGCCTGAATCTTTTCCTCGTGACCCAACACCTTAGAGAAGAGGACAGTATTTTCCTCTGTGAAAGAGGAGTCCAAGCTTGTCAAGAATCGCTTTCGGTTCGCCTCTTTTGGGAATTTGTTAGTCATGGGACTCTTCATTAACGGCTGCACATTTCACTCACTCCATCTCGGAGTCCACAAGTTGAGTGGTTTGCACTTGTCCGGATTCTTTTCCTTGTCTTCGGGGAACTCATAGAACTTCGGTATCCAAGCCTTCTTCAGCCCGCTCCAGGTGTCGGCGTCCATGGTCACGACGCAGTCCCAGGGTATTCCCTTGGAAGGATCGTACTCTGGAAAGTCTTGGAACGCTGGGGATATGTAGGTTCCGGTTCCTAACTGCCTACCCGAGGTCCCGAGTGACTGTACCGCCTTTCCATCATTGGCGTTGATGGCGTCGGCTTCAGCCTGTTGTCAACTTGTCAGCTCTTGAAGATCAAAGAACGTCAACCCCTTTCGAACTATAGGTGACCAGTGCAGACACAAAGGAAACCAAGTACCTTAGAGACAATCCGATATCCAATATGGCTTCTTGCCCCGGCGCGTTTGTGCAAAGAAATGCCTTCGAATGGGACAGCCGCAACGGCCGCAGCAAGAGTAAGAGCAGCCCAGAACTTCATCCTGGAGTTGTCGAAAAGCGAATGACTATGGTGAGATTGTAATGAAAGTTGGAGGGACGACTGCCAAGGCAGATGAAAGAGAGTGGGAGAGAGGCGAGACTACGGAGATCACCAGTGAGATATCTCGACCCAAGTAATAAGGTAGCTGGGCGAAACAATAGAGCACGATCAGGATACTCCGTACAAGGCTTGACAAGCCTCGGTCCTTGTGCAGTAGCAATCAATGTGGAAACGTCAGCAATAAAAGTAGGCGGATGTCTCTTCTGTAGCGCGACTCTTGGCACGCAGACTAGTAGCAGAGGTAATCATCAGCTCGTGGTTCGAAATATTGGTACGAAAGGTAAGTTGGTTCAGATGCCAGCAAGGGTGTACGCGTCTATGCTGCCACTCAAGTGCTTGCCAGCCAATGGCAAAGCACTCAGAGCAAAGGGATTCGAGAATGGGGATTTGCAATCGCACCATCACACGGCCAGGATTCAGATCCATGGCATCCTCCCTGCAGTCCTGGGAAATGAAGTTGCTTTTAGGCAGAAAATTGTCCGGAGAGTAGCCGTAAACGTGCAGAGCAGGGGTCGGCCCGTCCCCGGGCTCGATGAACTTCAACTCTAGGCACCGATTAGCAGGGGTCGCGAACTTCTCCATCTATTTCACATCGCATCACCTGTCACAATTGACGACGACCCCGCTAGCACAATCGCGGTTTCTCGCCCTTGAGGAATTTCTCTGGTTTGGATCGGATGAGGCAAAAAAATACCGTTCGTGCCAAACGATCGACAGCCAAGACTTCTAGACCTGGCGTCGGATAGCCCACGCCTGAAGCAGACTCAAGCCCAAGGACGTAAGGAAACAAAATGTTACTTTCGGTGGGACCAGACGGACAAAAGCGAAAGAAGCACATAAGCATAGCTGCAAGACTCAGGCGCAGCGGAGACGGGGACCATTGTCTACCCCTGTCTAGTACGGTAGTTCGCCGACAAGGACTATGATGGACGAGGCACTTGAACTGCGTCGGACGTTGTCGCCAGCCTGCCTCCGCTGTGGTCGAAGAAGACAATCTTGATAAGTATGAGATTCTATCACAGCTCGAGAACACTCCCTCTTGTTACCCTTTCCTCGACATCACGTTCTTTCTAGTCTCCCGCTGCATTCCCTTTACTGTCGTCCACGTTCATTATACACAACAACAATGAGATTCTCCTCGCGGTCTATCACGGCCGGGGTGGTGGCCATCACCCTCGTGCTGTGTCATCCAGCTATTGCCATTGAGAATGGTTCGGAAAAGCTCGCTTCTTACCTAGCAGCACATCCACTCGCAACCAGTTTGGCTCCTCCAGCATCCATCAGCAACAACACGCTCGCCCCAGAGCTCGTCGACTTAGTGCTCAGTCGTTGCCCAGCCGGATGCAATGAGTCCGGTTGGAACTCAGGCAACTGGACTCTGTATTCCCGACTTGGACGATTATCAATGTGTAACGAGACCATGCTTCTCGACTTCAACCCCTCCAACTCTTTACGCAAGGACGAGACTGTCCGGGCCTGCACCGCAAGCTTTGCAGTTGGCAAAAGCAACGTCACCGGCAACAATACGGCCCAAGGCCCGTCTTGCCTGCCGAAATGCAGCTTGACCAAGGTTCAAGAGTCGCTGCAGCTAGCTTTCAATGTGTCCAACACACCAGCTGAGTTGAAGGACTTTGTAGCCGCGTCAGAACAGCTAGCCTCCTCCTTGTCTCGGCGGGAGTCAAACAGCACCGACATCACCTCCTTCACATACTCTAACACGGTCGCTCTCGGTCTCTTCGCGGGATCGGGAGTCCGTGACATTCCGTCATCAGTGCTGCGTCAGTTCATCAGCAAGATCGAGAAGGCTGGTTTCTCTAACAGCGTCGTTGCACAACTGTGTACGAAAGACGGCCGCAGTTCCCGATACAGCTTTGGAATTGCTGTGAGTGGAGATCGTGATCTGAAGTTTGTACAGTATGCCGTGGCTACTTGGGCATCCGGCGAGTGTATCACTTCTTTCGACAAGATGGAAGAATGGCAAGACATCACCTTGTCAGTCCCGAGTATCTCCAACAACAGCACTGCTAGCTTTGGTAATAGTACCCGTGCCAACAGCACTGCTGACACCATCTCGTCGACGTCTGGCAAGTTGGCTATGCTTCATCGACGAGCTGAATGTTCAACTATTCAGGTTGTGTCCGGAGATAGCTGTGAGTGTCTTCAACGAGGAAATTACAGGCATAGAACAGAAGGCTAATTCATGTTGTTATTTAGGCGCAAGCTTGGCGGCGGAGTGCGGCATTTCCGCCAGCGACTTCACCACGTATAACCCGGACTCGACGCTGTGCTCGTCTCTGCAAGTGGGACAGCACGTCTGCTGCTCGGCCGGAGATCTCCCCGACTTTCGTCCGCAGCCCAACTCAGACGGGACATGCTTCTCTTATTACGTCGTGCCCGGCGACAGCTGCTCTTCCTTGGGAGCAGCCAACAGTCTGACCAATGATGAGATTGAAAGCTTCAACACCCAGACTTGGGGCTGGCAGGGATGCTCGAACGTGCAAGCATACCAGTACATCTGCCTCAGTACTGGTGCACCTCCGATGCCAGCTCCCATTGCCAACGCCGTGTGTGGCCCCCAGAAGCCCGGAACCACTCAGCCGGGAGCGGGTATCGATCTTGCCAGCCTGAATCCTTGCCCCCTGAATGCTTGTTGTGTATGTAGTATACCTCGCATCCCTTTGTGATGCTCCACGGTAGCTAATGAGCCTCCCTCCTTCAGAACAAACACGGCCAATGTGGTATCAACAAGGATTTCTGTACCATTTCTGAGTCAGAGACCGGCGCCCCAGGAACCTCGGCTGAGGGCGAGAATGGCTGCATCTCCAACTGTGGAACTGAGATCGTCGTTGGATCAGCTCCGGCCGAAGCCATCAGCATCGGCTACTTTGAAGCCTACAACTTGGACCGCCCATGCTTGAACATGAAGATCACCGCGATGGATGTGACCCCGTACACGCACATCCATTTGGCATTCGGCGTCGTCACGACCGGCACATACGCCATCGATGTCAGCCATATCCAGGAACAGTGGGAGTTGTTCCAGCAAATGTCTGGCTTCAAAAAGATTCTTTCTCTCGGCGGCTGGGCTTTCTCGGCCGAGCCGGCGACGTATTTCATTTTCCGCGACGCCGTTAACCCCGCCAACCAGGACACCTTTGTCGCCAACATCGTTGCATTCGTGCAAGATAATGACCTGGACGGCATTGACATCGACTGGGAATGTAAGTTGCAGAATTTCCATCCACCACAGAACCATGGCTAACTAATGGCCACCAGATCCTGCTGCCCCCGATATCCCCAATATTCCAGCCGGCACAGCTGAGGATGCTGCCAACTATCTGACCTTCTTCACTAAGCTGAGAGCAGCGATGCCTTCCGACAAGTCCGTGTCCTTCTGCGCGCCCGCTTCTTTCTGGTACCTCAAGGGCTACCATATTGAGGAAATGGCAGATCTGGCAGATTACATCGTCTACATGACATATGATCTTCATGGCCAGTGGGACTATTCCAACCAGTACGCAATCGACGGCTGTCCAGAGGGCAACTGCCTACGTTCTCACACCAACATCACCGAGACTCTCCTCGCTCTGTCAATGATCACCAAGGCCGGTGTGCCATCCAACAAGCTCGCAGTCGGCGTCTCGAGCTACGGCCGATCGTTTCAAATGACAACACCCGGCTGCACCGGTCCCATGTGCACATATACAGGCGGAGGCTCGGGGGCGTATCCAGGACCATGCACCAACACCGCAGGGTACATCGCCAACGCCGAGATCAATTCCATCCTGACGGGAACCGGAACCTGGATGACATCCTCTGGAGCTCTGCAGTCGATCGAGTCGTACGAGTCGTACTTTGACGAAGACAGCCAGTCTAACATTGCCGTGTACGACTCAACACAATGGGTTGCTCATATGGATGACGACCTGAAGGCAGACCGAAAGGCTCTCTATGAAAGTCTTAACTTTGCGGGAATTATCGACTGGGCAATCGATCTGCAAGGCTTCGGCGGCGACAGCATCGATTACGGCTCCTCTTCGAACATCGTGTATCCTCCGCCTAGCATCTGGAACTCTGACGATCCGTTGGTAGGCTGCGAGCCTCCATGTATCGTGGTCTTCCCTCCATACCCGCTCAGTGCCACTCATACCGTCACTAGCTGGCCAGATTTGACTACAACTCTCTTGTCTTCTGGAGCCGGCGGCGTGTACGTTGTGACAACGACGCTTCCTGTCCCGTCCTTCACCATGACCGACGTCAGCCTCCAACCCCTTACGCTGCAATCGACAGACACAGCGCACTACCAGATCAACCCCGTACAAAGCATTACCCCGTCACCTTTCGTGTATACCCTTCCACCAAATCACGCCACCTTTCCCATTAGCTCCCCAACACCGGCAACTTCCTCCGACACGGATGTGCCCTTGATCATCATCCCCCCGGTCACATTCTTTTCGACATCTGTGCCCGTAACTATCCAGCCTCAGCCGACCTACTCGGTAGACTACCCCGACCCAACGGTCCCTATCCCGCCCGTCGCTGTCACGCCCACGCCGACCTCTTCTTCCACAGGTTGCACTGGATCTGGCTGTGGGACTCGGGACTGCGACATTTTCGGCTGTGACGGCGGCTGTGGACTGTTTGGCTGCGATGGCGGATGCGGAATCTTTGGCTGCGGCGGAGGCTGCGGCGTCTTCGGTTGCGTGTCCAGCTGTCCTCTGTTGTCATGCGGTGGCGTGGGTTGTCTGATTCCAGGTGGGTGCGGAAACACGCAGGGAATCGACGGCGGCGACAGCAGTGAGAACTGCGAGGAACCGGTGACGGCGTCGGCCTGCACTTATCTCGTCACCAGCTACAGTGCTTGGTACATGGAGTCTTCTACGCGGACAACTGAGGCAAGTCGAACAATTGAGCAGGTCTTGATACGAGAACAGTAAGCTAACCTTTAGAACAGACCAGCTGTGTGACGAGTACTGCTTGCAACGGACAAGATACCGCGACAACCACGACACCCGGTAGCCCTGAGTGCACCATGGATCCCGACATTGCGGCGGCTTTGTCAGCGGAACAAGCAGCCGATCAGACCATGATTGATGGGAAGCAGATCCCGTTGGAGTTCGCTCCAACCAACCCATCCGACTACGACGGATCAACCTTCACCGCTAAGCAGTTCGGTCTTACGGAAACCATTACTGTTATCGCAACCTCGACCAAGACGACCACGCCGACCACCACAGTAACTGTAGTGGTTGAGCCAACTGCAAAGGCCGACTGTGCTTACTGGTATGTCAAATCAATCTGACTCTATACCCTGATCGTTGAAATTCTGACATAATTTTGCTCATAGGATCACGGCCTTTGGCTGGTACACTTTCGAAGTATATAACATCGACGGCTGGAGCACTGACGGCGGCTCCCGCCTCAAGTCTGAAGAAAAGGGTTGCGGCGCCCTGACCGGCTGGGACTGGCGCGAGCGCACCTCTTCCAAGTACGCGGGCGCCTATTTCAACCTGCCGTTCTTCATGAAAGACGGCTGTGTCGAGCGGGCCATCGTGTCAGCCGGTGGGCCCAAGCTGTCATGCGACTTCACGGGCTACGACATTGGCGTTGCGTTCCTCCCGGCGAAGAAACGGTCCACTTCGGAGGAGATGGTGGACAACCTGCCGGAGCTACGTCGGCGACAATACGTCAGCGACACGCCCAGCCTGCCCAGTCGATCGACGACGCAAAGCACGATGTACTCGCAAGAGCCAACTTACTCGCCCGAGCCATGGGGTCCTGGGGACACAGTCACTTTCACGACCACCATTGAGTCCGTGACTAAGTCGACGTACACGACGGAGATTGTGCTGGCTTCCATGGGGACAACTTCGTCGGGATCCTTCTCCTCCTCCTCCTCCTCCTCCATGGTGTCATTGACGTCCAGCAGCTCAACGTCATCCTCGAGCTCTGCAACACCCTCCGCTTCAGCAAATCCTTCAACTGACGGCCGTTGCGGTGCCGACTTTGGTGGAACAACCTGTGCCGGCTCCGGATTTGGCGGCTGTTGTTCAGAGTATGGCTACTGTGGCGACACGACAGATCACTGCAGCACAGGCTGCCAGACGGCCTTTGGCTCATGTACCGAGTCGGGGCTGGTGGTTTCGACGGACGGTACGTGTAGTTCGAACAGCGATCCCGAGAACGCGACTTGTCTTGGGTCTGCTTTCGGTGACTGTTGCTCTGAGTGGGGTTACTGTGGAAGCACGAATGCTTACTGTGGGACGGGATGTCAGTTGGCATTTGGCTCATGTCCGGAATCATAGTTTGAAGTATCTGTACAGTACAAGTAGTCATGCTGTTAATGTCGATATGGGATAACATTGATATGATACATAAGGAATGAAAGAAAGTCAAGATAAAATTCATGTTGTTATCGTCATGTCTCTACCATGATTATATATGGCCAACTCTAGTTCCTTGGTTGCAGTTCAAAGTTGAACTCTTTGGTAGAGTCCGAGAGCTTCCATCTTGCAAACAGCTGTCCATTCTCCACTAGAATCTGCCGCAGTAATTCACCCCGAGTCTTTTCGACAGCAGACCATCCATCCTTCTTGCGCAAGTATGGCTCCATGACCATCAGCGCCTCTCGAATCCACTGCTCAGCCCTAGCCTCGTCAATCCTACCAGAGGAAACCACCCGCTGCTTGAGGTCTCCCACCTCCTGTCCCTTGTCGAAATCAAACGCCGTACGCATTACTCCAAGAAGAATGTGCGACCGCATCCCATAATCCAGATCTCTCATAAAGACGCCCTCCATCTCCTTCACCGCAATAGCTGCCAGGAACGCAACTTCCTCCTCGCTTCCCACCTCCGGCTCCCATCCTCTACTTTGCGCCTGCTCACCCACACCGCCGTCCGGCCACCCACACCAATTGACCTCGCTTTCTCGCGTCCCATCCAGGTCCGGTTCAAGATATAGCGTATTGACAGCCTCCCACCGCTCCCGCGAGTAGTGCGCTTCCCAAGCCCACATGTCGAAAGCTCCCTGCGCGACGGAGATACCAAATTCGTTGTGGGTCCATGCCTCCTTTGACGGCTCGCCGGGAGAATCCATCTTCATGTACTTGAGCCAGAAGCGAGCTTGGGTCTCCGAGTACGGCTGGACACTTGGATGGTTCTCTCGCAAGTGAGCGATGGTCTGCTCGAGAGTTACCAGGGCTATCTGGGTGATGATTTCGACGGGGAGGGACGGCTGTCGTCGATGAGTGCGCACGACGTTGTGTGCCCAGCGCGGAAGCTTAGTTAATAGGTGGCCGTTTCCTTTGTGGCGTGGCTGCGCGAGCGGGTCGCTTGAGTCCGGCAGGTCTTGCAAGTCAGGAAGGCGGTAGAAACGAGCCGAGATTGACTGTGTGAGGAGACTAGATGAGTAGTACTTTCGCCACGCATTCTCGCCGAGTAGCTCATGATGCTCTGCGTAGAATTCGTCAAAGTCATCTGCTGACGCGAACACGCCCTCGTCCGGGTCCGAGGAGCGGTACATGGCGGCTGCTAGTTGGGCGAGATAGAATATGTCCAGAGTTCTTTTCATCGTTAGCTCACTACTCTCATCCACATTCTTTGTAGTCAGTAATCTTACCGGTTGGATTTTAGGTCCCCGTGGCCAAAGGACCAACCGCGTGCGTGAAGTCGATCAACAACCTCGAACACGCCTCTGCCATCCCATAGCGATTCATCTAAGTAAATGAATGCTATTCGCAATAGTCGATCATGGCTGTCCACTGATGTCTCCCCGCTTTCGACACTGTCGCGAAATTCCTCGGCACTCATAGCTCACGGTTTTCCCCATGCCACTTTGTATGCGTGAGGTGTAGACATCTCCGATTCTAGGCGGCAATTTAGCAAGTTGCTGCAGGGGTTGGGAAGCTGCAAGAGGACCCCGCCTTACGTAAGTTCGGGCCAGGGACAGAGAAGATCCATCTTCGTTAGAACTATCAAATGATCTCAGTCCATTACCTGGAATACTCATACTCCCGCTGATATGTGACATGGTTCGTGTATCAAAACGACAAATTATCATGGAAAATTCAGATGCATTGCAGAGATCTACATGACTAAGTTGGCAACTAACTTATCAAAATATAAACATGAGCGAAACCTTCAATAACACACCAGCTTGCCGGCCAGCTTCATTACGGCTGGGGAGAGTGTGGCTCATGGGATTCAAAGCAATATTTTGTGTTTGTTGATCTCATTCTTTGGATATATGAAGTGATTCCAACCTAGAGTAATCTAGGGCTGAGGTTAATCTAGTTGCCTGGTGGTTGGTTCAATATTAAATGAAGCTTTACTTTTTTCTTATCAAAAGTCGACGATATATAAGACTCAGACGCCATAACGGCTATTAACCTACTGCTCCGTAAGCCATTGTGTTCTGAATATAGTGAACAAGAACTGTGATCTGCAATTAGCCGCATTTTGGCTGTGTTCAAGTCACCTCGACGTCCTGCGACCCTGGCACCGGGCTCCGTTACATTGCCTTATTAGGCATCTCGGAGGATACGCTAGTCAAGACTGTCCCTGGACGGAACAAGGACCAGTGCTTTTGAGCTCAAGCCCGTTGCATTTTCGTGGACGTTGTGTCGGGTAAATGCTCAAACGCGAGCTCGCGAGGCCTTCGGACTGGAACCGAAATTGGCGGTACTACGATGGCTGGGAGGTCTAAAACAGACAAGAACCGAAGCCAACCACCAGATGAACGCCAAGAAATATTCCAAAGCCAGTGTGATTTTCTGGCACAATGGGAAACATACCGCGTTTCCTCATCTGCCTCACGTCCCTTCAAGGCGCTCTTGCGGCCACCCTGATTGCATCGCATTATAGCGGGCAACTCTATACGCTGAACTTGTCGTCAACAAACCAACTCACCATTGCGAGTTCGGTTAGCGCTGGGAATCGGATGCCAGCATGGCTCGACTTTGACCCTGTCTCCAAGACTGTCTACATCCCGGACGAAGTACAATGGGGCCAGCCACTCTTGAAAAGCTTCTCTATTACAGCTGATGGGAGTTTGACGTCGAAGGGACAAGTTCAGACAACTGGGGGCGAACTTCATAGTACACTCTATGGACTTGAGAACGGCTACATTGCAACTGCACAGTAGTATGATTACTCAACTCCCGGTGATGAAATCCCTTCACTGACAAAGTTTGTAGCGATGCATCGAAAATTTCCACTTACGCCCTTCCGTTGGGCAGCACAGGTCAACCCTTGCAGAAATTGACATTCACCATGTCCCAGCCAGGGCCGGTACCATCTCGACAGGACAGACCTCACCCTCACTCCGTCTTCACGGACCCCACTGGGAAATATCTTCTTTGTGCGGATCTAGGAGCCGATCTCGTCCGTGTCTTCAGTATTGGATCGTCTGGCAATCTGACTCAATGCCCGTCTTTCTCAACAGGCCCCGGAGACGGACCTCGCCATGGAGCGTTCATGACAGAGGGCAATGCAACATCCCTATTCACCGTAAATGAGTTATCAAACTCGCTGACGTCCTGGTCGGTAACCTACCCGGCAACTGGATGCCTTATTCTCGCGAAGAAGCAGACTCTGTCCACATTCCCTCCTGGGAAAGCTGCACCGGTTGGCTCGAAGGCGGCTGAAGTTCACGTCAAGGACAACTTTGTGTACACATCAAACAGAAATGATCAGTCGTTCGGGGCACAGCAAGACTCCATTACGTCCTACACAATCGAGCCTTCAACAGGTTTGGCCACGTATCTTGAGACAACGAGCGCTTACTCGTTCTTCCCTCGCACATTTTCGATCAATGGTGCCGGGACTATGGTTGCCATGGGTGGACAGACGAGTGCCAATGTTGCGATTGTGGAAAGGAACACCACTACGGGTAGACTTGAGAAGCTTCTTGCAACTCTCAAGGTTGGCAATCCAGGGACTGTGAATCAAGAGGATGGACTCAGCGCTGTGATCTGGAATGAGTAAGCCCAGACCATCGACGAGAGAAGTCCCACACATTCGCATGTAGATGGCGATATCGTCTTGTTCATTACTGTTGGGCAGCGATTATCAGGTAGGGGGTCAATGGGATGTATTGATGAGTATGAAGAACGAGTGGCTATGGGAATATCCCGACTATCTATATAGTGAGTGGAAGACCCTTTATACTGGCATATCCTTGGCAAACTTAGTCATGCTTGTGTAAGACCATATTGTTTCATAGGCATGGTGTGACAATCGTTGTAACGAGTGTACTGGGATGGGCCTGACACACCCCCCTAGGTTCAAGTCTTTGCTTGAAGCTATTCACACTTCTTCCTGGCCCAGCAGGTGTGTGATGTTAACAAGACGAAGTTGACGAACGAATTCTCGGTGTTTTTGTGCGTTCAGTGGTTTGGTTAGACCATCAGCGATAGTGCTATTGGTATCCATCCACTTGAAAGTGATGTCTCCTTTCCGACAGACTTGGCGAGCCCACAAATTCTGTATATCGATATGTTTCAGCCTGGAGGTTCTGTGGGGCTTTTCATCTGTCAGAAGACGAAGAGTTTGACTGTTGTCGCAGTAAATAGTAGGGAAACCGTCTGGTTGAATCTGGAGATTCTCCATTAACCTTATGGTTGCCATATACTCTCTTGTGGCTTGAGTGAGAGCAACTAGTTCTGCTTCCGTTGATGAGGTAACTACACAGGTCTGCTTTGTGGCTCTCCATTCAATAGGACCACCAAAGAGCATGGTGATATACCCCTGACTGCTTCGTCGTGTATTGAGGTCATCAGCAAATGCTGCGTCGGAAGAACAGCACAGTCTTCCGTCTGCTGACCCATCGTATTCAATTGCTAATCCCTTGGTTCGGGCAAGGTAGGCAAGACATCTGTCTGCCGCTTCCATGTGCGATGGACCAGGATTCTGAAGATATTCAGAGAGTCTTGATGTTGTATGTGATATATCGGGTCTGGCAATAACAGCTGCATAGTTGAGAGATCCAACCTTGCTCTGATATTCGATGATTGTCTGTTTTGACGCTTGACCATCGTATTTGACAAGTTGATCAAGTGCCATTGGAGTCATTGGCCATCCTTTGTTGTTTTGGACCTTATACTTGGTCTCAAGAGAGTCAATGTAGTTATCGAGGGATAGCCATATCTTTTTGGCATTGATGTCTCTGATAATTCTGATGCCAAGAAACCATCGGAGATCGCCCATATCTCTGAGTTGGTAATGGTTGTGAAGATCATCAGTGATCTTTTTGGCCTCTTCCTGCAGGTCAGGGAGGAAAGCGATCACTATATCGTCTACAAATATAAAGACGATGATCCCATCTCTCATGAAGACACACTCGTCTTCCTCAAGTTGGCGAAAGCCTATTTGCTTCATAGTTTTGGTAATGTGACGTTGCCAGAGGAGAGGCGACCTCCTGAGGCCATATAAAGCTCTGAGAAGCAAAAGACAACTCTCATATTCCTCAAAGCCAGGTGGGTGTCTGACATACACCACCTCATCTAGCCAGGCGTTTGTGAACGCATTGACTGCATCTTTTTGCCAGAAACGAAGTCCAAACCTGGCTCCAAGGGCCATCATGGTTCTGAAGGTTCTGGCAGCAAGAGTTGATGCTGAAGTGTCGAGATCGTTCGGCGGTTGAAGATTGCCTTGGACACAAATCCTTGCTTTGAACTTGTGAAGATAGCCGTGCTTGTCGAACTTATAAGTGAACACCCATAATAAGGGGATAATAAAGTGTTTTTCCTTGTCGACGTTGCAGATCTGAACTCTCTTCCATGTGGCGATATCCCAATGGTGTTTTAGCTCAGATTCACAAGCAGCTTTCCATTCCTTGAAGAAGGGGTGCTTTTGAGCCTCTCTCCAGTTTCTGGGAGTTGGAGGAAGATCTCTCTTGTGCATCTTTCTTGTCGCATCCATCGTTGCGCTATGGAGTGCGCTTGTGTTGGCGGATATGTAGGCGATATACTGCTTCTGATAGAGACCTCTCGATTCAGAGCCTGCTGCCTCTTTACTTGGTTTCCGTCGCCTCGGGGATTTCAGGATGTTGGAAGAGTCAACCCCTTCACTTTTGTCGTATTTCTGGCGTCTTTTGATAACGTTGCTGAGGGGCTGTTGACCTACACCTTCCAAAGTGTTATTGTTGGAAGTATTGCTACCATCTCCACTCGTTGGAGTTGGTGAAGTCGCTGATTGGGTTGGTGAT